>NC_091707.1:27510000-28760000 GCF_041296265.1 Equus caballus
GGAAAGGAGCAGAGGGATGACAGATTGAAGTTGACATTGGAAAGACGTGGGACCAGAAAGAGTTTAGGACTTTTTAAGACCAGATCTTCTGGCCTTCCCTCCTATCCCACCTCTAAAGGGCCCCAGGGGAGAGAAGGGAGCTTAGAAGCCCAGACTCTGCTCTGTAGTTCCTGACACAAAGAGTTTCCCTCACCCGGAACCGCTGGGAAGGGGCTGGTTTGCTTTATTCTTCGTAGCTCTCTATATTGCTTGCATTGTTTATAATGAACATCTGTTATTTATATAATCAAAAAAACATAAAGCTATATTCATACTGTGGGGAGAGGAAAACAGAAAGAAAGCCAGTTGTTTGGTGGGACTGGCAAATAGTCCCTAGCGCAGTCACATCAACATTAAGGATGAAAAGTACCTTGGATGTACCTTGAGCACATGATGGTAAATGAGACAAGTCAGACAGAGAAAGACAGTCTGTATGATATCACTTACACGTGGAATCTAAAAAAGTTAAACCTGTAAAAAACAGTAAAATGGTGGTTACCAGGGCATAGGGGGTGGGAGAAATAAGAATGATGGTGTTTAAGGGTACAAACTTACAAGTAGTAGTAAATAAGCCATGGAGATCTAAAGTAGGTAATGAATATAGACAATAATATTGTACTATAATTATGCAAGATGACAGCACTGCATCGGCAATCGTATCAC
This sequence comes from Equus caballus, assembly GCF_041296265.1. Lineage (NCBI taxonomy): Eukaryota > Metazoa > Chordata > Mammalia > Perissodactyla > Equidae > Equus > Equus caballus. The sequence continues at coordinate 27,510,703 of NC_091707.1, forward strand.
AACATATAAATGTATCAAAGTAACACGTTGTACACCTTAAACTTCCACAATGTTACATTTCAAATTTGTTCTCTTAAAAAAATAATAAAAAGTACTTGTAGGATTATGATGCTTTAAAAGACCCCCCCAAATTTCTAAACAGCGCTAATCCTTAGCATGGTGACAAAAAAGGAAGACTGTAACCTCCCCCACCCCTTTCCTTTGGGGGCTCAGTGTCAGGCTGTGCTGGACCCCACGAAGAGCCCAGGGATATTCTTATATTAGGTAGTTTTATGACCCCTTTCATGATCACTTTTCGTCTGAGTTTTGAGCTTCAACTTCCTGCATTTTAGGCAAGACTATCTACTGACTCATTTTGGAGAATGTTCTCTGTCTGATGGTATTTGTGTGTGTTAACCAGGAAGACTGCCTGAAGACACAGATTTAGTCCAAATGTATGATTCTAATGAGAATTTCAGACCATTACAAGTAAGTGGGAGGTGGAAGATTTTGACGAGGGACCTTCTGGCACCCCCAAATAAGACCCCATCAGTGGCTGCCTAGAGGCCTTACTGGCTCTTGGGCTTCTGGAAATAGCAGTTCTAGGCACGGGCAGCCAGGCACTCCCCTCTGCTGATCAGCAGACCTGCACCTCAGTTTCCCCATTGGTTAAATGGAGATAATAATAATATCGACCTCATAAAGTTGATATGAAGATTACCTGTCTCAGAACAGCGCCTGGCATTGAGCAAGCACTTAAGTAATAAATGTTAGCTCTTATCATTACTATTAGCCCAAGTTCACCAGAGTCCTGATGTTTGAAGTAGGCCCCAAATGGACATCTGGTGGGTTCCCAAGGAGACAGGATAGTTTTTAAACTCCATATACATCCAATCTGGTTGCTATTAAGCTTTTCTTACCAAGTTTTTTCTAAAGTCCTTCTCCTGCAGATCCCTATTTCTCGAATTATTTCAGTCTATGAACCTATTTCTGTGGGTTAAAGATAGCTTAATTCCCCAAGAATACTCAATAAATGTGTCACCCTGTGTTTATATGTAGTGTAAGCTTTAGACACAGTCACATAAAAATATTAAAAATACAGAAGACCAAATTGACAGGTCCCTGGTTAGGCCCTGCAACCCTGAAGAGAGTTATTGTAAAAAGCTTCCAGTTCTCTGAATCTTTCTGAGTTTGTTGCAAAGACTAGTTCAAACTAGATTTAGTTTAAGTCTTAAAGGAAAGGATAGGAAGGGGACTCTGTTGCCTCTCTGTTAGACCCTTAAACTCATCTGAAATCCTGTCTTGTGTTTCCTTCTTGTCCTTTGCCCTTCTTTTCACTGGAGGAGGGCTTTAGGGAAATAGTAAGAATGCTGTGGTAACAGAGGGAATTAATTTGACCGCACTCTGAAGAAAGAGTTTGTTGATTTCCCACTAGCAATAGTTTCTCCACCCATCCGAGCAGAGCCAGGGATGTGGTACATTACACAAACCAGTCCCACTTGACCAGCTGTTTTTGGATATGTCAAGCCCAGAGTTCGGCCTCTTTACATAGAAACGTGTTGCCTTCCTCGAATCGATTCCTTTGAGACTAAAGAAAATCCCATGTGGCCCAAGCATGATGTAACAGAGATGTGTGTACTTCAGAATTCAAGACACACCCTCTGAGTTCCTGGCATCTTTCTACCATAATCCTCACACAGCCACAGCCTTCCTTCTGTGACCCTTCCAGGCCCGAGCTGCCTCGCCTTGGCTGTGTTTCCTAGTGGGCCTGGACAAGGAGATCTGGCTCTGCTTCTTATGGGTCCGTGAACATGCTGGGGAGTCAGGCCTGCCTCGCTGGATGTTCAGAGAACTTAGCGTTTACATCTGGACAGAGCTCCTGTGCATCTTCTTTTTCATCATTTTTATACTCCTGATTTAGGGTAGAGAAAGGGAGTGGATTTCTGTCACTTGAAATTGCCTTTGACAGTATTTGGTTGCTTTAGTTGGAGCTAGGTGGAAATTTCCAAATTCAGATCACAATGAAACCAGCACATACTTGTTCATCCTTATTTGTAAGTTGAAATTGATGACATTTACATTAAATTTTGGTTTTAAAAAGTCATTAAAAATAAAGTTGAAATGTAGTATTTGATGGCCATGAACTTACTAGTGCTACAGTCAGTTCTTACTTCTTCCTTTAGCAGCACCCACTGGTAATATTAACAAATGGTAACATTAACAATTTCAGTAATGGTTAGAAATATCATGTGAAACCTAAATGTATAGTGCTATGGCCTGTGTGAAATTGTACATTAGCCTCAAGCACAGACACTCTCACGTGAGCAGTAAGGAGATGCAATTAGATCATTGAACTAACTCTCTAGCCTTCATGATAGGGGAAGTTACTAACTTACCTGCACTTTTACCTCCTACCCAACCAAGGTGGAAAGAAATTAACATTTCTTAGGTTCTTAAGAGGTGCCACTTTTTTTCCTTGATTTCATTCGTCTCATTAATCCTCACAATAAGCCTCTGAGGTTGGTATTATTGTTGGTCATTACTGTGCTCATTTTAGAGATGAGGAAAGTGAAGCTTCAAGAGGTTAGAGTACCCAAAATCATACAGACAAGATTTGAAGCCATGATTGACTAAATTCAAAGTGTCTTACATTTTGTAAGAAGGGTGATCACATTTGGCCCCAAGCCACCTTTTCCTAGGCCCCTATAAGAATGATTTTTTGATAGTTAAAAATTATATTGAGCATCCTTGAGAGGAGTTATTTGGTGTTATGTAGTACTCATATGTATGGGGGGGGGGTGTGTGTAACTGACCCTCAAAGATGGTATCGTAATAATGCCACCAAATCACAACCTGATTGAAGATAGAAGAATCAAAGCTCACAGAGGGCCTCCTCTTTAATGTGGAAGTTTGACCACTTATGTTTTCTCCATTCCTTCCCATGATCTTTCTGAAATTATTTCAATTTAATGCAAAATATATGTATATATTAACTCAAAAAGGTAAAGATATTGGGAATCTCTTTGAGACATCAACAGGTTTCAACAAAATAGTGGAAGACAGGCAGTGATAGAAGATTGACAAGATGTAACAGAGGAAACTGTAAAACAAAGTGCCTTCAAAGTAGTGTAACAGTAGAACACTTGAGAGATTTCCTCAGGACTTGGAAGCACCAGATATCACAGAAGGCAGAGAAGATGAAAACAGCAGATTAGTTGAAATTTGTGTATGAAATATATGAAGTAGTTGGATCCGCTTTTTCACTCTGGACAGCTAGGTGACAAATCTCCAACCTAGGTTGAAGGCCAAAATTTATCTTTGGAGAAAATGAATTAGAGAAATTTCAGACTTGGGACTCCAAACAAAGCAGAGGACAAGGGGAGGCATTTGACTAAAGCAAGAGGTTACACCTGCCAAATGGTGAATCTGAAGCCCTTTCTCTGTCCTCTTCTAGAATGTAGCAACCAGATGAGAGATTGGAGAACTCTTTCCTGTAAATATCAGTCTTCCTCTGAGAAGGTATCTCCATGTATTGACACTGATCACTCTCCAAAGGATCCCACCAGTTTACAAATGTTGTCCATATACACAGTGCTTCTAATTATATTTTTAGAATAAAATATACTTTATAATTTAAATTTGACTGAACAACCAAAGATTGCCAGACTTTGGAAAATGCCTCCCACATCCAAGAGAGAACAAAACAGAGAAAGAGGACTATGAGGAATTAGAGATAATGCAAGATTTAGGGAAAAAAATCTGAAGTAAGCTATAATTAATATCCTCAGAGAGTTAAAGATGATATAGGAACAAGAATAGGATGTGCTGAATTAGAAACAGAGGACAAGAAAGAGCTCGTGGAAATTAAAAATCTGATAGCTGACATAAATTCAGTTAAAGGGGTGAATGATAATACAAAGTGATATTATTTGCTATTTTAAATTATGTGTAAGCATTAAGTTGATTAAAACATAAAACAAAACAATCTTCTAGAACTGTGAAAATGTTTAAAACAGAAGAGGAAGGTAGCAGGGTTGAATAGGGGGAGATAGCAAAGATGAATATTGAATCAGGACGTTTAGAAATTTAGCTTGGGAGACAAGGTACAGAATGGTGGAGTAAGGCACTCAAAAAATCTGCACCTCCACAAAAGCAGCAAGAGCATTGGCAAAAACTGTCAAAATCAACTTTTTCAGAACTCTGGAAATTAACTAAAGGCATTCAATCTGAGGAGGGTTTATTCAAGCAAAGCAGGTGAATCTCAGTAAGAACAGGATGATTTGTGGCACTTTAATTTTCTCTAATCCCATCCTCCTCTTCTCAGCTCTGCAGTAACCTTGAAAGCCAACCATCTTGCAACTACTATAGCTTTGTAAGCAAGCAACCTAGAGGTTACTGGAGTGGGCAGAACAGGTTTGAAGCTCCCCAAAATCCCCATCCAAGAGAATTGTCACTATTTGACCTATCTGTCAGCTCACTGAACGCTCCATTCTCAGGGCTTGTCTTTATTTGACCTGACTCAGAACTTCGTATGTATGAACAACCCTACCCATAAGGCATTTGTCAAAAATAATCAGTGGCAACTGTTTACCATCATGGCTGCCTAAGGCCCCACTATCAGGTAGGGCTAATGAGAGGCTGACCAAAAAATTTAAAAGGAAAGACTGAGGGATGAGATGTTCACAGAGGGCTTTGTTAAGGTCCTACATATACCAGGAAATCTAGAAGGTTACATACATGCCAGGAGCTTTGCTCAGACCCAGGAAAGACATGCGAAGACCTGAAGCTCTCACTTCTGGCTGACCTTGAGGCTCTGTGTAAGCAGGAAATGAAGATTAAGATAGAGTTTTCAGCTGCATGCTGGAGTGTTGAAGGCATGCCTCAATACACACACAAAGACCCTCAGCAAAAGCTGAGAGACTTACTAGTTCAAGACATTTAGGGAAATCTGTTCAGTCATTAGTCATTAAGTGACTTCATGTACAAGGAATCTTCAATAAAATTAACTGGCTGACTTCTTATCAGAAACCATGGAGGCCAGAAGGTGATGAAATGACATATTCAAATTGCTGAAAGAAAGACTGTCAACCAAGAATTGTATATCCAGCAAAACTATCCTTCAAAAATGAAGGAGAAATTAAGACAATCTCAGAAATACAAAATATGAGAATTTGTCAGTAGTACACCTGCCCTACAAGAAATACTAAAAGGTTTTCATTTCGGGCTGAAATGAAAACACACTAGAGGGTAACTCAAACCCACATGAAAAAATGAAGAGCATTGATAAAGGTAAGTACGTAGGTAACTATAAAAGACCATATCAATGTGGTTTTTTTTGTATCCCTTATTTTCTCCTATCTGATTTGAAAGACAAGTGCATAGTGCAATAATTATAAAACTATGTTGATGGACTTGTAATGTGTAAAGATGTAATTTGTTTAACAATAGTAATACAAAAGACAGGAAGAGAATGGAGCTATGTTGAGTAAAGTTTTTATAAACAATTGAAATTAAGATGGTATCAATCTGAACTAGATTATTTTAAGTTAAAATGTTAATAGCAGTCCCAGGACAACCTATAAAAAATAATTCATAAGTGTATAGTAAAAGAAACAATAAGAGAATTAAAATGGTATACTGGAAAAATATCTAACACAAAGAAGTCAGTAATGGAAAAACAGAGGAACAAAAACCATAAGATACACAGAAAAACAAATAGCAAAATGGCAGACATATATCCTACCCTATCAATAATTACACTAAAAGTAAATGGACTAAACAAAAGGCAGAGATTGGCAGAATGGGTTTTTTTTTTTTTAAAACCCACAATCTAACTATATGCTGTCTCCAAGAGACACACTTTAGAGTCAAAGACATAGATTGGTTAAAGTAAAAGGATGGAAAAATATATACCATGCAAACAGTAACCAAAAGAGAGCTGGAGTGGCTTTACTAATATCAGACAAAATAGACTTTAAAACAAAAATTATTACTGGAAACAGAAAGGACATATTATAATAATAAAAGGGTGAATCCATCAGGAAGACATAACAATTATAAACATATATGTACCTAACATCTAAGCCCCAAAATACACGAAGCAAAAACTGACAAAATTGAAGGGAGAAATTGACAATTCAACAATAATAGTTGGAGACTTTAATATTCACTTTTAATAGTGGATAAAACAACTAGGGAGAAGATCAGCAAGGAAATAGAAGACTTGAACAGCACTACAAACCAATTATACCTAATAGGCATCTATAGCACACTCCACTCAATAACAGCAGATACACATTCTTCTCAAGTGTACATGGAACATTCTCCTAGTTAGACCATGTGTTAGGCCACAAAATGAGCCTCAGTAAATTTAAAAGGATGAAACCATGCAAACTTCTCTAATTATAATGAAATAAAATTGGTAGTCAATAGCAGGAGGAAATTTAGGGAATTCTCAAATGTATGCAAATTAAATGCATATTCACACACTCATTTGTAAATAAGCAATAGGTCAAAGAATAAATCACAAAGGAAATTAGAAAATAATTTGAGGAAATGAACAAAAATGCAACATATCAAAACTTATGCAGCTAAAGCAGTGCTTGGAAAGAAGTTTATAGCTTCAATGCTTATATTAAAGAATTTTATTACATGTAAATTATACTTCACTTAAAGCTGCTATTTAATATAGAAAGAATTAATGACCCATATTCTTTGACTATATAAATTTGCATGCTACCATATATGTGTAGTCACTAAATTCTCTTTGATTTTAGTATAATTTGGGAAAAATTCTTAATCTTTTCAAAATAGATGTAAAGTTCATGGAGAAAAGAAAAACCCAACATGAATTTTAAAATATATAAGCAAGTATTAAGCTTACAGTTAATTATATGCATGCTAAAGTATTTAGAGGAAAGTGCACTGATGTTTGCAACTTTGAAATGCAACAACAAAATAATAAGATGGATTAATAGATGGATAGATAAGTGATAAAAACAAGTATAATAAAATGTTGGTGGTAAAATCTACTTATAAGTGTATATGTATTTACTATAAAATTCTTTAAACTTTGCTGTATGTTTGAAATTTTTCATAATAAAATGTTGAAGGAGAAAGTAATAAAATGCCATTCTGACCCTGAACTGTTACTATCCCATAATTCACTAAGTTAATATCCTATTGATCTGAAGAAATTAATGTTTTAAGGAGCTAGCTCTTTTCATTTATGTACTTTGGGAACCTGATGTTTTATAGGTAAACATTTTTAAACAGTGACCAGAGAGATGATAAAAGAGCAGGGATATTATCTGGGGGAATGAGATCTTGTAGCCTCAAAGCCAAACTTTCTAGGAGAATCTTCCCAGAGTCTAGAATTGTATTTCATTAGAGATTCAGATCAGCTCAATTTCTGCCCCAATTTCTGTAGGAAAAGTTGTGAAGTAGGCCATATGTAGATAAATGAGTAAATTCATGCCTGCTCCAATAGAGTTCATTTTTCCACCCTGTCATTTTCCAGCTCTATATTACTTCTACAGATCATACTCCCCTATTTAGAGAAGGCAGTTAGGTGCCATAAAACTCATTCTCTACTCTCCCCTCGTCATCTTGCAAAGCTGTTGGTACTGAGGCTTCAGTGTTCCATGGAGAGTGATTTTTCCAAGTGACGAAGCAGATTCTAATCAGTATAAGATCCAGATATGGACTGAGAGCTGGACCTCTGCCACTTTTCCCTCCAGCTCTTCTTAACACAATGACTAGGGAATTCCTTTGAGGATCACTGGGTACACCAAGCCCCCCTGATCCTGTGGCCTCCTTCCAGCCACAGAGATCTTTCTGTCTGGAGCATTTCCGGCCCTTCTGTCCCTTGGCTTGGAGAGTTCGGCTCAACCTGGGTAAGGGACAGAAGACTTGAGGTTATCAAACGCCCGTTGAATTATCTGATGCAAGACTGACTGGCTTGTTCGCCTCCCTGGCTCTCTTCCTGGGTTTCAAAGCAGCTGAGAAAACAACCTTTTTCTAAGTCTTGGACAAGGAGGAAAATCCTTGGCATGAAGGATTTCTGTCGCAGACACTTGGCAGAGCTAGAGGAAAGGTTTGTTTAGCTTAGCAATGGGTTTTATTAGCCCAGGCATCCCGTTGAAGTAAGATAATAGGGTCCCTGTTGAAGGACGTTTCAGCGTCAGTGGGTTTTCTCCCTTACTTCTCAGCAGAACCCTTGCAAGCAGATGAAAGTGTTAGATGCATTCAACAAGGACATCACCCCTGAATTCATCGCAAAATCTTGCCAATTGTGGGGGAGACTGAGATAGGCTTAAAAAATTAGCAAGATAGGAAATTGTGGATGATGCAAAATCATATTTCTGAGCTATCTACCTCAATTGCTTCTCACATCAGCTTTCTCGGCTGAACATATTACACTGTCTTTGGGCCCTACATCTTGTAGCAGCGAGCAGGGATAGAAAGACAGCCAGGCCTACCACCTACCCCTACAGGAAGAAATTCTTCTGCTTACACTTTCCCTCTGCTGGCTCATTTTACTCTGCCGTTCACCTTCAACCAGTGTGAGATTTGGGGTAGTGGGTGGAAAGGGGAAGGAAATTGAAGAGAGGAAGGATTCATTACCAGCATTAAAGGAAGCCTGCCTGGCACAGGAATTAGAGGAGAGAAAGTGGAAGAGGCAGTGCCAGCTTACCCTCAGCACATGGCTGCCTATTCATGTCTGCTTTCCTGAGGCACAAAGGCAAAAGTCACTTTTTCCTAAAGTTGGGGCTCTATGCAGGAACTCATGTAACCTGCCAGAACTCTATAAAAGCAGCTTCCAGGATAGCCTGTACCTAGGGTTCCTGACATCTTTGTGCTGCTTGTTCCACAATGGCTTTCCTGGCCACCCATGGAGGAGAAGTGCTGGGCTGGGTTGCTCCAGATGAGGGCCACACCTCTGCTTTAAAAGGAGGACACAGGTACTATCCCTAGAAGGTGTCACTATCCTGGAGGAGGCCTGAGGTTCGTATGCGTAGCACTTTCTATTCTGTGGCTCCTTTTCTACTCTCTGAACCTCTTGGAAGTGGGATCAGGCCAGGAAAAACATGTGATGCTATAGCAAACTGAAATTAAAGACTTGTCTTGGGCCTGCCCAAGCTGAGAATCTTGGCAGTGATTAGGCAGCCTGCTCTTTTCTATGGCATCTTCTAAGTCCCCCAACTTTGAGGAGGGGCACCAGAAAGTCCTCAAAGTGGGTATGAATCAGAGCTTCTGAGAGTCGCCAATTTGTGCTTTTATTCACTCATTCATTTTTGCATTTCATAATCAAGCTTCTGTTATGTATACAGCGCAGTACTGGAGGTTGGTGGGACCCAAAGAAGCAGCAATGGTAGTGATGCTCTCTGCTTTCAAATACATGGTGGTAAATTCAGGTAACATTAACTATAAAACAGTGGAGAAAGCAGTGGGTGCTATTGAGAGGTACAGATGAAGTATGATGGGGTTAGAGAGAGGTTACCTCAAGCTAGAGAAATCAGCAAAGCTTTCTGGAAGAGGTGGCATTTGTATGGGGTTCAAAGAGTAGGTAGGATTTGGACATTCACAAATGAAGGGGAGAAGGACGATTGCCAGGATGGAAGCTTGTGAACAGCTGAGGCAACCTGCATGGATGCCCTGTCCCAGTCCCTTTGTCTTGAATCATGCAATATCCATGCTGCAGGAAAAAAAAAGTCCGTATTTGCTATTATGTCTTCTGCCTCATTTGCTGTATTATCTCAGAGAAGTGAATCAATCTGTGCATGATAAATTAGGGGCTGCCGTCATGGTAGTTAAAAGCATGGGTTATAGAACTGGGTGTCCTGGGTTGGAATCGTGGCTTCAGCACTCATAAGCTACCTACCTCAAAAGGTTGTTTTAAGGAATTATGTTTTCATAATAAGGTTTGTATCATCACCATTACTGTAGGAACCCCCTGTAAGGCTCCCCTACCCACCCCAATCCTATAGGACTTTCTACCATTTTAGTTCCATTACTCTACTTGGAGAGTCTTTTCTTTTTATTGCAGTAACCTTGGTTTATAACATTATATACATTTCAGGTGTACATTGTTATATATTTTGATTTCTGTGTAGATTACATCATGTTTACCAAAATTTTTTTTTTTTTTTTTTTTTTGGTGAGGAAGTTTCTCCCTGAGCTAACATCTGTGCCAATCTTCCTCTATTTTTTGTGTGTGGGATGCCTCCACAGCATGGCTCATGAGTGGACTAGGTCCCCTGCCAAGATCTGAACCTGTGAGCCCAGGCCAGCGAAGCAGAGCACACAGAACTTTAACCACTCACCTGTGGGGCCAGCCCCTGAGAGTCTTACATTAGTATGCAAACACAACTGAAAGGCTAACACTGGAAGATTTAAATCAGCTGTCACTTTAGAGCTAAAGAAAATTAGCTGACAACTTTATTTACTCAGAGCAAAATAGGTTCCTGAGGGGAGGGACATAAAAGAAGGAGAAGAGGGTCTGTTATGGGGAGGCCAGTGAGCTCCAGAGGTGACTTCTCCTTCCACATTTTAGAGTACCCAGCCTTCTGAGTTTTCACTAGTAAATTGGGAGAAAGCTTCTGGCATACAGCACAGGGATAAAGTGAAGAACAGTGAGGAAAATGCCCATCGATCATTTTAGGAGGCTACAGCATGCAAAGCCCTGGACTTGGCCCTATAGAAGAGGAGGGTGTGGGATCAAAGAAAATGCCCCTGATCTTCACAATCTCATTGAGCATTCAGAACATACATCTAAGAAATGAATTGAAGTAGAAACAGATAACAGTCATTTAAAAAGTACAAATTCTCACAGTGCAAATTGAATCTGCCCAGCCCATAGTAGCTACTCAATAAATGTTTGTTGCTGGATGGATTGAATGAATGAATGAGTGCCCAAGAATGAGGCTCATAGTAGAATGTCAAAGTGAAAAAAACCCCATAGGCCTAAAGGCTCCTCTGTATTGTCTGTCTTCTGCCACAGAATATCAGCTCCATGAGAGCAAGGACCTTGTCTGTCTTGCCCCCTGCTGTATTCTCTGCACGTAGCACAGTGCCTGGCACAAAGGAAAGTGCCAGTAAATATGAATGGATTGAATAAGTACATGGAAGGATGAGTGGATGGTACAAATAATGGAAATTACTTCCAGATGGTAGTGGGATTTGGAACCCAGCATCTAGTACATAGTAGATATACCTTAAATGTTCCTCAAAAGAATTTTAAAATATTAATGACCACTTTCCTCGTGAGAAAAGGTAAAGAGAAAGAAAGTATATTCATTAGAGTGTGGTTAAAGTCAAGCTGGTCTGATAGGAAGGAAATGTTCAAGAAAAAACAGCCTGGCTACTTGCTGGAAGTGGGATTAACGACTCACAATCCCACACACCTGCCTTGTGGAGCGCTAGGCTCTCTGAGCCACTTGTGTCTGCACTCATTCTTGCCCAACTACATATTTCTGTGAACCCTCAGAGGGTTCCAAAGCCAACTTCACACACTGCACACAGAGTTGATTGTGATGAAAATTTTACACTAGGGCCCTGGAGTTTTATTAACCAAGCAGGCCCTCCCTGCATGGCATTATGTATTGAAGAAGATAGAATGACGCTTGCCAACAGCCCAAGTCAGACAATGATTAGAACACCCCAAATTTATGGGCTGACTGAACATCTGAAACAGAGCAGCCTAAATTATCTGCCAGGGAGAGTTGTCTCCTATAGAAAAGGATAATTTATAGTTTGAAAGGCAGAAAGGCACAAGGTATTGATTCAACTCTAAAAAAGGGAAGGGTTTATATGCATCCACAAAGATACATGGCAAGCATCACTTTTTTCTGAAATCTGCTGGGCTAGAAAGCCAATATACACTTCCCTTCTCTACTATGTAACATTACAGAATCTCCAGATCAAAAAAACTCACATTAAAAGCAATATGCACCTTCATGCCAGGCTTCTTACCATCAGGTTTGCATTGAAGTGTTTGTGGCCCAGGTGGCTTTGGGTATCTAACCACGCTGATGGTTCTCCTCCAGTTGTTCTCCTGTTTGAAGTTTCCCTTTTGGAATTTGACTTTAATCCAAACACATTGCACCAAGCATGGTTTGCTGAGTGAAGAGGAGGGCAGGACCATCACTTCTCTTGTTCCAATACTGTGTCTCTATTGATATAACCCAAAACCACGCTAGATTTTTGTGAACCACGTCTCACAACCGACTCTTGTTGAACTGTAGTTAACCAACATTCTTAATCCATTTTCTAAATGCTAAATCTCGTCTCCCCCATTCTATAGCCAATAGTTGGTCCTCTATTCTCAAGGACAAGGCCTTACATATATTTCAATAAAATTGCATCCTAAAGATTTGTAGCATTTGTCCCAACACTCTAACCAAATTGAGATTTGTTTTGATATTACAATTGTTTAATCTACTATATTAACTCTTTCTCTATTACCATATTCAGTATCTCATCAGTGGGTTTTGTTACGTGATCCACAGGTCCAAATGTCACCTTTTCAGTGAGGTCTTCTCTTACTACTCTACTTAAAAATGACCCCCTCCTCTGATCCGATAGACTTCCTGCTCTCTTTCCCTGCCTTTTTTTTTTTTTGTCCATAGCACATATAATCATCTAACCACATATTTTATTATTTATTATCTCTTTGCTTCCTTTAGAATGTAATCTCTTTTGGGGTAGCGATTTTTATCAGTTCTATTCCCTGCTAGATCCCATATTTGTTGTATGGATGTGGTTGAATACATCAGTGTCCTTATCCTGGTCAATAAGAATGTTGAATGTGACAGGACCAAGGCTACAATCCAGTACATTCTAGTAGAGGTTGCTACCCCTCACGAGATTGCTTTTGATCCTGTGGTCACTTACAAATCCACCTAATGGTATTAGCATCCAGCCCTACTTGTCTTCAATTTAACCAGAAAGCTATCGAGAGTTTGTTACATTTTCTGCTGAAAATGAGATATTTCGCATTGGTGGTAGCCCTCTAATCTATCAATCTGGAATTTCTTTCCACAAAAGGGGAGTGAGATTCATCTGACACAACTGATCACTTCCACTTTCCAACTGCGCACAAAGCATCCTTTTGATAACCCATTTTAAACCCTGCTTGGGAAGGGCAGGGCTTTAATTAGTGACCTGTCCAAACACCTTGATTCCCTGAAAGGGAGGTCCTTCCAAGTGTGAGGGCCCGCCAGTTGAAGTTGTCCTGGCTGGGCCTCTGGGCTTGTTCACAGAGTGGGCATGTGCTCCCTGGGAGAGGAAATAGTCAGATGATGGAGGTACCACCACTGGGCTGGAAGGCCTAGGCTCAGATGCCACTTGTTGTGTTGCACTGGAATAGCACATCCTTTTATTTCGGAGTCTCAAATTCTACAGTCTATAAAATTAAAATAGTAATATAGTTTTAAAAAATATACTTTTTGAACTTTATTGATTATTATTTATTTACACCCTTTTTGTTTCACGTCCAATTGCTTCATGCAGATAATAAAGATCTGAACTTTGGCATATGTTCAGTTTTTTTCTGTTGCTCTTTGACCTCAAGGATGTATGTTGCTCTTATCTATTTCATTTTTCCCTATTCTTTCTGACAGAGCAGTGGTTTAGGCCCTGGTCATCTCATCCCTGAATTATCGCTATGGCCTCCTAACTAGCTCCAGAACTCCCATCTCTTGCTTCTCCATCTTCGACTCTTCAATCAGGATATTTCTTGGAACCCAGCTACTCAAAATGTGGTCTATGGACCACAGTATCAGCATCTCCTGGGAGCTTAGAAATGCAAACTCTCAGGTTCCCCTCAAAACCTACTGAATCAAACTGCATGTCAACAGGACCTGCAGATGATTAAGACCTACACTGAAGTTTGAAAAGCATTGTGCTCTCTTCTACTATGCCATTCCTCTGCCAAGGGGCATCCATAAACTTCACATTGAGCCACCCCCAAACTATCTCTGTCAGAAAGGATCACCTTAATTTTCAGGTGAGATGTTCTTGACATGAAGATGTAAATACCCACCTATACCATCTACTTATTGGTTCTGAGAATGATGAGCAAGTTTATCTAGATAACTTTAGAGCAGTTGTAAAGATTATTGAGCTTCAACTTGAGGTGAATCTTTCTGATAAAAGCAAAGTGTATTGATTTTTGAATGAATGAAAGTTGAGGGGTACTTGGAAAGCATATGTGACGATTGGTTAGAAATGTTCTTGTTAGTTTGACATGGTGACAGGCATTTTATATATTTAATTTAATCTTCACAATAATCCCATTCAGGTGGATGTTGTTATCCCCATTTTACATGTGAGGAAACTGAAACTCCAAAATTTAGGTTGTCCAGAGCACAGTTTTGGTTGGAATTCAATCCATGCCCATAGAAATAAAGACAGCCATAATACAGTGGTTCAGACAAATGGCTCTGTCCTGAGGTGGATAGGTGAGCCCAGGTGGGAGGCACTGTGCTTTATGAGGTCACCCTTCTCCTGTGTTGCTTCCTCATCGCCCAGGATGTCCATGTCCATGTGGTTGAAGCTGGTTCCTGCCCTTGGGAAGAGGGAAAGGGAAAGTGAAGAGCACATAGTTTTCTTAAGAAGACATAATCTGGAAATTCTACCTGTCGCTTGTACTCACGTTCTGTTAGTCAAAGCTTTGTCACGTGGCCACACCTAGTTGCAAAAGAGGCAGAGAAATGTTGAAACCTGGGGAGTTATTAACTAAAAGGAAGGGTGAGGGGTGGTGGCTACCAGGGGAAAATTGCAGGCCTTCCCATGGGTACCACCCAGCTGATTAGAGGAAGAACCTAGATTCAAACTCCATGACTACAACCCGTGATCATTCCCCCCATCATTCCACCATTTCTCACAGCTGACAGTCGGTAAATGTTTGTTGAATTGAAACAGATTGAGATATTGCATGTAAGCCTTTTGGTTACTTGAAATTATTTCTTCCTTCCACCTTGTCTCCCTGATTACCTAAGTGGCTCTGTGCCACACTGTCACTATTTTTGATGGTGTTAATTTGTAAAACAGGAAACTGATATTCATCTGCCTGCAGGAGAAGTGTTGTAATAAAATAATCCATCAGTCCTTAGAGGTTCTGCAGAACCATATGAAGTATGACAATGAGTGTTAATGATACTAACTTGTTAATGCCCAAATGACCATCACTTTAAAGTAGGTATCTTCTTAGGAAAATGCTATTACCCAAAATATTTTTGGTATTTTGTGTTGGCTGGTATAGCAGTCAACTCGTTTCAATAATGCTTCATGACAATAACACCAAAATCTCAGAGGCATGCAGTCATAAGCATTTAACTAATGTGTACATGGCTCTCCTGGGGTCAGCTATTTAGGCTGGCCCTGGCTGGCCAGCTCTGCTCCAGATGTCTCTCATCCTCCTTCTGAGATAGCAGATTCTCTTGGACATATTTTTCTCTGGCAGTAGCAGAAGCCTAAGAGAACAAGTGGAGATCACGAGGCTTCTTGAGGCCTAGGCTGAGAATTGGTACAACCTATTAGCCAAAAAGTCATGTGGCCGCACCCACAGTTAAGGGCTGTGGGAATACTATAAACGTTAAGTAACAGAAAAATGTAGTCACATGGCAAAGGGTAAGAATACAGACTTGGTGAAGAGTTGAAGAAAACAAAGCAACTGATCATGGCTTTGCTTATAACAAGTTATTTTGAATATTTACAATGATGATAAATCTTTATCTTTTAAGGATAGCTTTGAATTTTTAAACTTTTTTAATTTTTCTTATTTTTTTTTAGTAAATAGCTAAGTTTATGAATAAAATTAGAGAATCAAGCTAGGTTTATCTTTGGGCAGAAAGATAACTGTTAAGCATGTGACTTAAAAGAATGAAACATTTCTAGAAGAATATGGCATTTGGTGGCTGAATAGTTGGAATAAATGCACAGCCTTCCAAGATGATCAGCTGATTGAAGGAATAACACTCATTTGGTTCTAAAGTCATTTTTTTTAAAATTGACCTTATAGTTTGTAGTCATATGGTACCACTTTGTCTCAAAGTGGAAAGGAGAGGAAACAGAGGCAGAGGCCCATCTCTAATCTCTCCTTTGACTAACCCATAATATGCTTTATGTGCAGATTCTCATTGCCAAGTCTCCTCTGGCTCCCTTTACCTCATTTGTCTACACCATCAAGAAGGAAGGCCTGGTTCTTCAAGGTAAGATTCTTGGATTAAGCCATTTCTTTAAGCTGATTATGCTCAGTGCTGCCCATTGCGGGTGATAATTACTGCTCTGCTCCTGATCGAAGCTACTTCAGGATAGAATCAAAGGTCAAGAGGAGTTGGGCAATGATATTTATCTTGATGAGATAAAAGAGATTGGCAATTGTGGCAAGAATTTGAGACAAAGTAGAGGTGGGGCTGAGGGAGAAGTACAGAATTTCCTAACAGAGTGAGACAACCAAAGAATAAGGGTCAAACCAAGCAAGCTAGGAACTGCCACCACCCCAGTCCTCTTCACAGATCCTACGGACTGAGGACCCAGGCAGTAAGTCTCTGACACCAGCCTGGAGGACCCAGCACTGCCTCAGAGCTCTCTCACTGAGCAGCTGAAGAACCATCTGGACTGGCAGCCTGTGGGGCACTTTGTCATGGCTCCATGAGCCCTACTTCCTCAGCCTCATGGTTAGTCTATTTCCTTTCCCTGTGCTCATGTCCTGACTGGGGACGAGGCCTTGCTAACCTCCACCTTGTGTTACTGGCCTTGGAAGGAGCTGAGGTCCGACTCACATAGAGCACCCCAAGGCCGCAAGTTGGCACTGACTGATCTACTATGGTGGTTCACTCCCAGAGACTGGATCCTCTAGTGACTAGGAGAGGCATCCAATGGCAGATCTATCCAGAAAACAGTGAACGTGACGGGGTAAATTCAGACACCACTGAACTTAGCCCACAGGGTCAGATGTCCAAACTGGTCTATAGATGAAGAAGGGTCCCCACAGAAGAGCTCAGGATACACTGCTGTCAGGCAGGAGGCCCCATCCACAAAGATGCGTAGGTGAACATCTAGCCTGAACCACAGAGGAGCATATTGTCATGGCTGTCCATTGGAGGAACATCTGCCCTTTAGGATTTCGTAAACTGAATATTTCTCCCGGGTTTGTGAAACAGGGCAAGTCCCTGCAGTATGCCCGTGGAGACACATTGCATTGCAAAGACCTAGCAGGGATTTTGTGGGGCAGGCTGGAGAGTGTATGCTTCTGACTGAGGAACAGGCCTTCCCTTTCCTTCCCCTTCTAAAATGTCTGCTTCTTAATGGGCCCGGAAAGCAGAGTGTTTGTTTGGTGCAGCTGAGCTCCACAGCAGGGACTCGGATCCAGGGAAATTTGGGGTAAGAACTACTGACCTTTGGCTCTTAGCCTTTGACTTATGCTATCCAAGTTCCTTGGTAAATATTTTTTTTACAATTGCAAATATTGTTTTCTGACAAAGAAGCAGAGATTTTAGGACCAGATTAAGCAAAGCAAACAGCAGGCCCCTTTGTTACATACTCTCTAAGGGTGTAGAAGTAATAAGCAATCAGAAAGCTGGACTTGTGTTTACCCAGTGCACAGTGTGGCTTTTGACTCTTCATTTTTAGAGGCTTTCTTAAAAGATTAAGAGTCTAGTAAATAGCAAATTTAGATTTCAAGAAATTCTATGGAAGATTACAAGACAATTTCAGGAGGAAAATAGCCACTTCTGCCTAGAGGGCTCATACTGACAGCCTTGATATGGTGCCCATATCTTGATCACTGGGCATTTTGGTAAATAGCGTTTCAAAGGCTGGTCTAATTTGGATAACTTTTAGGATAATATTTACGGGAACAAGATCACAGAGTTGCCTCTCTGAGGCTCATTGCTAAGATCATGATTTCGACAGGAAAGAGGAAGTTGTTTAGAGAAAGTAGAGGCTGGAAATACAATGAATTGGTAGAGGTTAAAAAACTGTAAAAAAAAAAAAAAAAAAAACCACTATTAGAAAAAGTTGGAAAACAGGAGGAAGTGGATTACTAAAAGAGGCTGACCTACAGCTGTGTGTCCAGGAAAGAGAAACACTCAGGAAAGCGTCAAATGATGCAAAAACCCCAACCAGTAAATAAAAATGTCTAGGAGATCGCAGAGCCTCACCTGGTTGCTTCGAAGCTGTTTTCTCCATCTCCCTCCCTGAAGGGATGACACCTCCCTCGGAGGTTTCCAGAGGCAGCTGGAACCCTTCCTGCCCTGAATTCAATGCCGCTGAATGCAAACCTGTGGGCACTCCCTCCCCTATAGCTGTGTGCTCCTCAGACTTCGAGAAAACAAAAAGGAGCTCTGATCCTCAAAAAATGAGGACTCCTCCTTTATTGGAGAGACCCCCTGGATTTCTGTTCCAGCTCTGGTATGTTCTTGAGAAAATATCTGACACTCTAGTCCACTTGAAAATGACAATGTTGACCTTGATTCAGTGCTTTGCAAACTGTGCTGCAGCCCATTGGTGGGTCATGAAATGAAATGAATGAATCACAACCAGCATTAAAAAAAATGAAATAGAGGAGAATAGAAAATATCAGATTATATCATACCTATTGTATTGTTTCGTGAAAAGTTGTGTGTGTGTGTGTGTGTGTGTGCATTATGAGTTTGTGTACAGAGGTTGCAGTACAAAATGTTGATCTTACTTGGATTATAGTCATGGCCTGGGTGATCTCTAAAGGCCTTTCCAATTCAGTTTTATCTGATCCTCCTAGGAGATGCTGTACTTAATAGTCACTTAGCTCCGTAGAGCTATACCCTTGAGATCTGCACAAACCGGAACATAAAAGCTTATTTTTTCACCAACTCTTACCAGATGACTGAGCTAAAAAACACCTGCACAACTCCCCCGGTTTAAAGCAAAGAAACCTTTGATCCCTGGGTGGTAACCTTGGAAAGATACCAGCAGTCAAGGCTAAGAAGCTTTCCTTGTGTGAGGGTTGCTGTGCCATGATAGCCCAGAGGTAGTACGGAGGTTGGTACCCAGAGCTCCAGGGGTAATATGCACTCCATGTCCGAGGGGCGTAGAGACAGAGAGGGGAAGAGTGAGGCCAGCTCCTGTGGTACCAACTAAAAGGGAACTGCCAGCCCAGCCACATTCCGTCTTTGTAATGGAGCCAGCCTGAAGTGGTGGGAAAGAACAATCAGGACAGCCTACCCCTTTGGAGGGGCGGGGCTGTTAGTGAATGTGGGAATGATCCCTCGGTGCCTTTTATCCCCTTAGCAAGCACCAAGATTCCTCCTGGTCTGCTAACCAGGAGGTTTTATAATACCTGAAGAGCTCCTGAGTGCATGAGCAGGGGGACAGAATAAAAGGTGAGGCCCAAATTCGATTTACCGGCTCCACAGGCCATTCCCCTCACCAGTTCTTAAGGATTAGGATGCTGACAACAGCCGGCAACTGGGGGCCCGAGACCTTTCCTGCCCCTTTGTTCACTGGGATGGGAGGGACAATAAAACGGCAGGCTGGAGAGACGGAGGGGCTTGGTCAGAGATTTCTCAGGCTGCTTTTTGAAACACTTGAAGGAGCCTGGTCCGTGCTATTGTTATAGTAAAATAGAAAGCGGAACTATTCTCCTTTTGCAAAAAAAAGAAAAGAAAAGAAAAAGTAAAAGAAAGAAAACCCACCCTCCCAGCATCTTCAGGAGGCCGCCCGGCTCAGGCCATTACCATGGCAATACCATGCTGTTTGCATCTTCTTTGTCCATCCTGCACTTGTTGGGGGTCCTGGCCTCTCATGGTTGGGCTCAAGACTGGAAATACTTTGCCCCAGAAGAGAGGGAGCTCACAGCCACCAGCTTCCTGCTGGCTCAGACTCTGAGAGGAGCCAGGTCCCAGCAGAGGGAGAGTTGAGGCCTTTTATGCAACTGAAGTGGGAAAGGTATCGGGGGTGTCCGGAGGATCCCATTAATCCATTTTTCCTTTGTCCCCCGAGTTCACTATGAAAGCCCCAGCATCCAATGGGTGGAAAAGCAGAGATTTGGCAAGCTCAGAGTGAGGCTAAGGGGTGTCGGGACCTGGTAGAGAGGGAAAAGCAGGAGCAGACTTTGGGAATTTGGGTTAAAAGTTGGTTTTAATGGAGTGGGCCCACAGAACCTCATGCCAAAGGGAAGGGAGCGTTTACAGTGGACTCCCACCTGATGCACATCTGCCTGGGTCGTCTCCTTCGTTTCCCCAGTAAGCCCCAACTGTTATGCCCCCAGAACACAGCTGGGACCCCTGGGCCTCTGTGTCAAGGCCAGGAATAAAGATTCTATGATTGTAAGCGGCCAGATTATTGCTGATGCTGCAGGAGGCCTAGGCAAAACCCAGGGTGGGGCTCTCCCAAAGCCATCTTGGCTTTTGAGAGACACATGGCAATAAAGCCTGAGACTTGGTAAGACTTGGTAAAGAAGCAGATCCTAAAGGAGGGGCTGGCCCAGGAGAATGAAGAGGTCTGCTCAATGGGGCTGCCTCCTTGTTCACTCTTCCTTTGGCCTACACTTTTTCTTTTCCTCAGGAATCTAGGGAGCATTTAAAAAACAAAGGCCAGGTTCTTTTGAACAGGGCAGAAGATAATGGCTTAGTTTCTCGGGACAAAATTGCGTTTTTTCTATTGTTTTTTTAAAAAATCAAGATCTGCAGGCCAGCCCTGTGTCCTAGTGGTTAAGCTCGGTGCACTCCACTTCTGTGGCCCAGGTTCAGTTCCCAGGCATGGACCTACACCACTTGTCAGCAGCCATGTTGTGGTGGCAACCCACAAAGAAAACAGTGGAAGATTGGCACAGATGTTAGCTCAGGGTGAATCTTCCTCAGCAAAAAAAAATCAAGATCTGGTATGACAGGTTGAATTTGGATTCTGGTGCTGTCCTCTACTAGTTTAAGTTTGAATGAGCAGCATAAACCTTGGGATGGGACTGGGGCACCCTTAGATAAGTCCAGAGAAGGTTCTGGAAATGAAGCTACTTTCCTGTTTTTCCAACCACCTAGTATAGGGACTCAGAAGAAACCAGAAAACAAAGAAACAATGATTTTTTTAGAGCTGGAAAGCTATGTGCCTCATTTTTCTTGTAAAATCAAGAATGCTTGTTTGATCACCTTTTGAAGCATATTGGGAGAGGCATTAATCTCCTCTATTTGTTCCCTTGTCACAAAGTCAGCTTAGAGTCTTCTACCTCCTTTTCTTGGTCACTGAACCAACTGGATGATTTATTGAAAAATTCTTTTCCCCCAAATACCACCATCTGAGTTCATCAGATTTCAGTTTGAATCAGTAACCTATCTAAATGTTTTCTGCCCAGTGGACTCAAAGTGACCCCGAAGATTCTCAATCTATTTCCATCCAGGTATGGAGGTGTCTGCTTGGTCAGTACCACCCACACACCTGGCACAGTCTGGCATTCTTGTGGGAGCCTGGGCAAAGAGCCCTGGGATTTGACGGAGCAGAGAGAGTGAACTCCCCGCTCAGGGGTCACAGAGAGGAGGGCAGAGCAGGCCTGTCACATTGTCCCCAGGCTGCCAGGTGCCACTGCACCTCAGAGAGCTCGCCCAGGCCAAGGCATTGTCCTTTGGGACTTCTGCCTGCCTCTCAAGGAGGAGCTTCCCCCGGGAAATGAGGAAGGACTCCCATCTGCCCAGTTTTCTTCTTTTCACATGCACGCCACTTCCCTCCCTCCACGACAGCTTCTCACACTGGCCCCTGCTTTGTTCTCTTCCTCTACTCTCTTCTTAGCCTCAAAGGGAGGTTTAATTTTCAGTGTGGAAAAATATTTTAAATACAGAACAGTACAGAAAATAATAAAATCCATGAATCTAACACCCAGAATTAACAAATATTACAATTTTGTCATATTTGTTTCAGATTTTTTTTTAAATATCGGAATAAAACTTGACAAAAGTCAACACTCCTTTGTACCTGTCCCTGGTCCCTCCCTACCCCACAGTCCTCCACAGAAGTGAAAGCTTTCCAGGATAATATATCCTTCCCCCCCTGCTTAAAATCTTTTCTACATATATGTGAATCCAAACGTAATATTATGATTTGTTTCGAGTGCATTCCAAATTTGCATAAATGGCTTATTGTACACGTTGCACAACTTGCTTTGTCACTTAATATTATGTTTTTGCAGTTTATCCACATTGCTACACAGAGATCATGGTCTTTCACTTTAATTGAGATATCCGTATCCATTGTATGAATATACCACATGTTATCCATTCCCCTACTGATGGAAATTTCAATTATTTGTTAAATTAATGAATTCTTTTGCACATGTTTCTTGGTATGCAAGTGTGAGAGTTTCTCTAGGTATATATCAAAAAGTGGAATGACTGGTCAGAGGCTATGCATTTTTATCTTTACTATATATTCCCAAATTGCTGTCCAAAGGGTTTATCAATTTATGCTTCCTCGGGAGCTAATGAACCAATTTCTGTTCAGCTGTGTATAATTATAAGTTTATTGTCATCTTTCCATGTGCATTTTTTTTATGCATTCCTTATAGAAGCCTCTTTTATCTCTGCACTTGGGGGTATGCGCTTTCCAGAGCCTCCAGAGGGATCTTCCTCCTGGTGCGTGTGCTTCATGCATATACTTAAATGATTAACTGACAAAAATGACTTTACTCCTCCTAAAGTTAGCTGCATACACTTCCCAGAAAGAGAGCTTTTAGTTTTGTTCACCACCTTTATTTTCAGGTGAAGGAACTGAGTTCCAGAAATGTAAAGCGGTGGTTGCTGCCTCAAAACTGAGTTTTGTAGCCCTTTCCGAAGACTCTGCCTGGGATCCTAAGATTTTATAAAATTAGAAATGGATTGGGGCCCCCTTGTTTTTCATCATGGCAGCCCCTGTCGCAACTTATCTCTCAGGCTTCATGAGCCTCTGTTGGGATGTTCCAGGCCCATCCTGAATCTTGAATCTTGAAAGTTCCTGAGTATAGCTGGGTCATAAGTTTGGCTGGGTGGAATCACAGCCTAAATTAACAGTGGTGTACAAGATAGAGGTTTGCTGCTTTCTCACATGGCATTGTGAAGGAATGCAGTCAGAGCTGGTGTAGCAGTCTGGCCCCACGTGTTTGTCCAGGCTCTTAGCTTGTTGCCCCATCACACCTAGGATGTTGCTCTTGTTGTTCTTCCAGAATGACTCAGCATCATGTTCTCTATCCAGGTAGCAGGATTTGTGTCGGGTAGAGATTGGTGGTGAAAGGAAAGGGCACGCCCCCTTCTTTAAGGATATTAACCAGAAGTTATACACATTATTTCTGCTTATATCGTGTTGGCCAGTCTGTAGATATGTGGAAAGAAAGGCTGGAAAATGTAGTTGTTTATCTGGGTGGCCATGTGCTCAGCTAAATTTTGGGAGTTCTTTTACCATGAAAGAGAAGGAGAGATGAATGTTTGCTGACACATCCTTTTCAGAGGAGCCCAGTCACAGACATTAGGCCCCAGGGTGCAATAGTACAGACCATGGGGCTGGGCTCGTTGCATAATGTGGGAATGCAACATAAATATTGTGCATTAAAAATACTATCCAGGCCCTCTTTGCTACGTAGAGTCTGGAGCAGAGAAGCAGGGTATCACAGTAAGTAAAGCCACCAAAGATCAGCACCCAAAAATTTTGGTCTTCCACCCAAAACAGAACCTGTCTCAAGCAGAAATGTTAATATGTATTTTGCTATCATGCACTATGCAAGAAAGACACTTGAACAAGAGCTTACTAGTGCTTATAGCACAAGGCAGGGTATGAATTTGGGTCCAAAGTCATAGACTAAACACATTTTTTTTCCAAAATGTTTTTTCCTGTCTCTACATTTTATTAAAACATGGAACAAAATGTCAGTTGGAATAAGGTTATAGAGAAGAACTTTAGTCCAAGGCCTGGACTAAAGTTAGACTGGATCCACAATCCTCTGTTAGAACCTGGAAGCCATTTGGCTATCTTTGCAGAGTTAACAATTTGCATTTGTGAAAATGCCCAAGTAATAATACCAAAAGATGTTAAATCAATTCAGGTTGTTGATTTTCTTTGAAAAGCTCTTCCAAAAGGACTTGGTGTTCTTTCTGGTATATGACTTGAGCTCCATTACAGTGAGTTCAGTTCAGCAGATATTTGTTGAGCATCTATTGTTTTCAAACTATGGTGCTCAGTAGGTATAAGGCTGAAAAAAAAAAGGTCCCTTCCTTTTAGTAGCTCAGAATCTAGTTAGCTCAAAACAAAATAAGTTTAATCAAAGGCAACCGTGACACCTATTTTCGAGTTTCTGACAATGGAATATGGAAGTACAGAAGAGACAGACTCATTCCAACTAGGATGACTGAGGAAGATTCCCATGAGTATGTGAGACTTGAACTGGACGTCAGCTCCTGAATACTGATGAAAATGGCAATCATTGTCTGTTAACAGAGGCCAGTTTCTTTTGCTATTTGAGGATAGATTTGGGGACACTGGGGAATGCTGATTAGTACCATGTGACTAATGTTGAATCATGCTGACTAATGTGTTCTAAATGGATTGATTCAACAATAAAGGGAACACTGAGAGTCAAGAGTTCAGATCCTAGGTTTTACCAGGTGATGAAATATAAATCACTTAGCCTTTGTGCTTCGTTATTTTGTCAATTAAAATGTGCTCGTGATGAGAATCCAACAAGTCACCTTGACTAGAAAGTGCTTTACAGACTTCAAGGATAACAGAAATGCTTAATAACAACTCCCAGGACAGGCTTGTGCAACCTTGAGTTATTCATAGTACGTGCAGAATCAGAACATCCATCACATGCTGCTCCCTGGCCATGTGAAACTTCTCTTTCCTCACTCATGCCATGAGAACTGACAGACAGTGCATGCACTCACAAAAACTGACAAATAGAGGAGCTTTTGAAAAATCTTCCTATCTACCTACTGGGGTGTCTGTATTTTTCTACAACAAATGTCACCACAGAACTAAGAGCTTGCCTTGCACACACAGCTCTTTCTCTCTTTTGACATCTCCCCAGCTAGACTGCTTGAGAACCTTGCCTTCTGTGTCCAGATGTTTACTGAATTCTGAAGGCCCCCCAAAGGGCCCAAGTTCTTTTGTTGCTCTCCAAATCACTTCCCACAGAGACTGACCGATGTCCTGAAGGAGCCCTTCAATAGGGAGGATAAATGGAGGCAGATGAAGACATGACCCCCTGAGGCTCACCCACGTCCACACTAACAAAGGGTCTGAGGCACAACCTTGTAAGGAGCATTTTGGTCAGCAGCATCCCTTCGAGGGGCCAAGTCTCCCCCACAGGGCTGCTTTCATTGGCTACCATCACAGTGGAAGTACTGGGCATTTGTTAAGGGCTTGGGTGTGCTAGGTGTAGGACAAAACATCTATATGTTGGTCCCCTGCCTTTGTGAGGGCTTCCTGACTACAGATGGCAGCTGGCTTTCTCAGGGGAAACCTGGGGGTAGAGGAGGAAGCCAAAGAGGGGCTCTGCTTCTCTGGATGACCTCTTCCCAGCCAGCCCAGAAAGACTCCCTCTGTCTACAGCTATCAGCAGTCAGGCCAGGGCTGCAGGGCCTTAGCCCACACCTGTGCTGGGTTTCTGAGTGTCTCTGGTTTGCGAGGCTGTCGGCGCCCTGGGTAATAAAGTATGTATGTTAGTGGACTACTGCTGGAAGGAAAGTTTTATTTAGACTGCTAGTGTGCATTTCAATGACGACAACGTTTTTTTCAAACTTTTTTTCTCTCCCTCTTTTTTTTTCCCTTTAGGCCAACAGAGGCCATAGGGACACTATGACCTTTGTCTAGAGCCGATGGGGGCACGATTTGTGAAATGAAACAGGACTGTGCTGCTTGGAAGAAGGAAACGGAAGCCAACATAATGGGGATTAATTAGTTGATTGCTGTTGAGATGGTAACAGATTTGCCCTCATACCATTGAGCCAGCCATCTCAGACCTAGCAGGGAAGGTGAGGATGAAGAAGCCTTTGTTCAGGTCTCTAGATGCGTGGGGCTGAAGGCTTTGCCATTGTGGGATGTCAACAGCCATAATAATAATAATTTGCACTTATATAGCACCTTTCAACCAGGCACCTCAAAGCGGTTTAACCACATTAATTAATTAAAGCCCACAATCCCCCTGGGGAGAGGAGGAGGAGGACTAACAGGATTTGTGATTACAGGAGGGAACATTTCCGAATAAAGTATTGTCCACCAAATAAAAAGAGTAGGTGTAAAGGAATTGGGGTCTCCACAGACTAACTGATTCAGAAATGAAATCATGGAAAGATAGGGGAGGCTGGGGCGGACATGGGCATGGGGGTCTGCTCTTGTGTCAGAGGGAGGTCAATGGGCTCAGAATTCACTGACAGGTTCGGATCCAACTGAGAAGCAGAACATGTATGGTATTAGTGGCATTTGGAAGGTCATTAGTAGCACAACTATTGTGGTGTAAATTCAAGTTTCCCTAGTATATTGTGTATAGCCCTGCAGAACAAAGAGTGAGATTCATGCAGTATTTAATAAAGGATGAAATGATTTCTTTAGATTTAAAGCCCAAAGCTGGGCCAGTCAATTAGCAAATAAATGAACTGGTGACCTATGGGATAATTGAGTTGTTTCCAGCAGAACACCCAGCCTACCCCCTAGTACTGCCATGAGGTTTTCCAACAAAGCTTCAAGGCCGGGTTCAGTGCAAGGCTTGGGGGCTGAAGCCCCTTCAAAGCCAGGTATCAAATCTTCCCAGGCTTTGGCAGTGGGACCTCTCTTACCCAAGTTGTTAGTGACCCCCCCGAGCTGTCCTCTATAGAATCACTTTGTACCTGCCCCCCTTCAGAGGTTTTTACATGCTTTGCAGGCTAGAATTAAGCCTTATCCTATGCAGTGTCTCTTATCAGTGCCCAGCAGAGTGCTGTGCACAAAGTAGGTTGAGATCAGTGAAGAATGGTAGAATGACTAAATCCTTTAACAACTCAGTATTTGTTGAGCACGTACAAGTGCTAAAGTGAAGCTCAAAAAATAGGATATGTGCCCTGTTCTCAAGCACTGTATGACAAGGAATGGGAAAGACTCATATCCTACTAACTATAGTTTAAAACAGAATAAAATAAAGTCATCTGATCAATCCATGCCCAAGCCACATGCTGCAAGGGCAAAATAAGGAACATTTCAGCTGGAACGAATCAGTGAAGGTGTTCCTGGAGAGCAAACGATGAGCTGAGCATCAGAAGGTGAGGAGGATTTAGGTAGACCCAGAAGAAGTGGGGGATGCAGGCCTTCCAGATGTGGTCATTTGTCTCCCTCTGAATGAGGTGCATTTTGAGAAGTTGTGTCTTCAATAGAACAGTTGTGAAAATCAAGCTGAGTTTTTGCAGCTGATTAAATGTACATTTCCTATGAATTCTTATTGCATGAATTGGCTCATTTGAAACTTCAAGGGACCATTTGAGAAGTTGAGAAAGGTGCTTTGTTCTCTGTAACTGTTAATTCAGTTTCTCTCTACTTTCATTGTCCACCAAGAAAGAAAAGCTAAACAGTTCCCACATTAAAACAGGGCACTCAAAAGTCTCTGAGAAAGATACCAGGAAAACGTATCCCAATCCCAAATGTCAAAGATGAAATGGCTTCCTCCTTGTGACTATCTTTTTGACCCCAGGAAACACTGAGACTGTGCTCTCCACCCAGTGATTAACAAACCGGTTCCCATGCTCTCCTGTTCCAGGGCCCACCAGGGCTTTTCCCCACGTGCCATGCTGCCAGGACAGGACGAAGCACTGCCTTTACATTGCGCCAATATTGACTGAGTACGGCTCAAGGTTTAATACACACTGTATGTGCATAAGCCTATCTAATCCTAACAGTCTCACAAGGTAGGACTCTGCATTATTCTTTCCTCACAGATGAGGAATGAGGAAGAAAAATTCAGTCTCTTCCTAGAAAGTGATGGAAGGTGGAGCTGAACCCAGGCCATCTTGCCTCTTCCTCTCTCATCCTCGCCCGAGTAGTAATTCTGTTCACATCTGTTACCACCTCTCCTCAATTCACTGGTCATCCTCAGTTCACTAAAGTGCTCAGTCCAACACTCTACACAAAATAGGAACTTAGTGAATATTTTCCAAATAAAAGCATCACTAGGAGCAATGCTAGTGGTTTGATTCCACTGGGAGAAGTGGCTACAGAAGACATGGATAGTGGTGCTGAGAATACAGTAGGGGCTCCATCACTGTATTCTCATTTCACCATTATTAAAGATGAGGAACATGCACAGGAAAGTGGCCCCAGGGAATGTTTGCAAGAAAGAAAACACAGGTGGTGTTCATGAACTGAAAATCTGCCAAATCGGTGCCACCCATGAGATGCTAGTGAGGCATCTTGTATTGTTAATTACTTTTATTGAACTTGGATGTGATGCAGTGATTTTTTTCTTAGTGTGTGTGTACATATACATATGTATGGCAGAGTCCAACTCTGTCTCATTATTGTGCTAGCCTCCCAGTTGCTATATTGATGTGCTGCAGTCCTGGTGAAGATTGAGAAGAATGTGGTCCCTCTCAACCCACAGAGTGAGCATTTCTGGATTAAGGCAGAAGTGCTGAACTCCATGCACAGTGTCTTTTATGTTGTATATGGTGAGCAAAGTTACTGCTCAGAGAGGATTCTAAAAGTTTGTCCAGGATTACCAAATGAGAATTCTGGAGATGGAGATTGAGGATTAGGTAATTGGCGGGTGGGAGCCAGGGGAGGGGAGGGAAATGAAGTCAAGGGGAAGTGCAAAATGATTGTGCCCTAAAAAGCTGTGGTCTTAGAAGCACTTGGGAGTGTTATTTTTTTCTGTTACTTTTGTCCTATGGCTGTGAAAGGACTTTATTCCACTAGAGAATTCAGTGGAGGTCTCTTTTGCTCAAATGAGAGGAAGGAGCCCATCACATTCTCAGATGAATGTCCTAAGTATGAGAGAAGGCACAAGGCCTACTTCTCTGAATTTCAGTGAGGACAGGGTTCACATGGAGCACAAGTTCTCCAGAACTCCAAATAGACCTGGGAGGAGAGTGGACCAATAAATACTGAGCATACGACGGAACAGACTTGGTTTTGCTGCCGAAACAGCCCCCTGAAATCACAATGACTTAAAGTCTATGCACGTCTGAGGGACTCTCCCTAGGAACGTGCTCCTCCATGTAATGACTCAGTATTTCATTTCAGTATCAACATGCACTTCCACAATTGCCACAGTAGGGGAAGAGGGAAAGAGAAAGGTTGTGCACTGGCAATTAAGTGCTTCCCCAAGAAATGACACCCATCACTTCTGCTCACATGGCCAAGCAGTCATGTGTCCACTCCTAACTCCAAGGAGATGAGAAGTACAAGCCTCCCCTGCATTCAGGAGGGAAGGAGAACTTGATGTTGGTGAACACTCGGAAGGTCGACCACATTCTGCCACACCCAGTGAGCTGGCACATGTCTTCTTCTTTCGTATTCACTACTTAAATATTCCTTTCCCTTGGACTACCTGGCATATATCAAAGACTTACGGGGTAGTGTTAAGGAAGGAAGACCAGATAGTTTTACAGCCCTTTTGAGTTCACAGATGACATTTTTGAAAAAGAAGAGAAGCCAGGGAAACCCAGTTAACTCTGAGTACTCTTCCCTTGGAGCCATCAGACTCTAACTCTGGGAAAGAGTGTGGGTTAAAGGAGCCATGGCCTGATTTCAGTAATACATCTAAGATGGAACAACTCACTTTGAATTGCCCAGGACTGTCATGCTTTGCGTGAAAGTCTCCTGGAAGCATGCTCTTCTGCCTTCATTCCTCCCCTTGTTACCAGACATGATTCAAATTTCCTCTAAGCCCTGTGACTTTTCCAGAAAGCAGCTCTCCCAGCAGCAGAGAGAGAGGAAAAAAAACTTTCCCTTATTATTCTTCCAATAATGAATTCCTGCTCTGAGTGGGCCGTGTCCATGTGTTTTCAGTCAAGTGCTGATGGCAGCCTTGCTGGGGGACATTTCCAAGAGGCTGTGGACATGACAGATGAGGGCTCATATTAACAAGAGCTGCTCTCGCTTTTCCTTCCAGTTCAGGCTCCCGAGTCCTGAAATCAGAAAGGGAAATGATTCACGAGATCTTGTCGCCGAACAAACATGGCTGCCACACCTCTTTGCTCCTTTTAACTAGTAAAACGTCATGGTTTTAAAGCTTCCCTCTGAGGGATTTGTAGAACTGGATCTTAGTAACTTAAAAAGGACTTTGCTTTCTCAGACCAAACCAGTTCTTTGTAGATCCCAAGACCTTCTTTCTTCAGGACTCAAAAATAGTCTTTGCCTACACTGACATCATAAGAACAAAGGGAGAAATTTGGTCACACCATTTTCTGCCTAAAACCTAGTCTCAAGGACACAAGATGCTTCCAAGTAAGCAGTGGTGGTAGGCCACGTTTGCCTAGGGAACCAGCTTACTCATTCACCTTGAAGCAAATGTCTTTAGATAATAATTCAGTTTCAACTTACCTACATGGAACTTGTAGAAACAGTTATAGCTGGGTTCTTTTGATTGAGAAAAATCACTTACCTCTGGTAAAAGGGAACAGGTGTCATTAAGGATACAGGTGGCCTAGAACTGGAAAGCCTTGAGGAGACAGAGGCAGCCCTGGGGATTCAGTACCTTGGAGTCTCTGCTTCTCTCTGCATTTCTACCTGAAGCTTTTCTCTCTCCCAGCAGACGCGCCCTACAGACTGTGTACTTCTGCTTACTCAGAACTTCAGCTTGCATGTGGCTCATCCTGGTCTCTTGAGCTCCTCTCTACACCGCAGCCTTTCAACTTCAGTTCCCATTGGCCTTTTCCCTTGGTATTTCCTAGTTAAAATTCCTAAGAGACAATCTCACTGGCTCAGCCTCATCTTATTGTTTTGTCTCAGATAATATCATTGGTCACTAGCCAGCTAGTCAGTTGCGGACTGAGGCAGAGGAGGTGAAAGCATGGCTGCCTAAGCAGCAGCAGATGTGGGCAAGGCAACTTCCATGAGAGGGCTGCGAGAGGGTGAGGCAATGATGACTCCAGTGCACTGTTTGTGCCCTTAACTGGATTGCTACAAGGACACTCACTCTCTCTTGCTGCTTCTTCCCTTGTTGTCACTGTAGACTGATCTCTCCTGTCACAGCCTAGTCCTCCATTACTGCTCATCCCCTGACCCCTGACTCCAGTATCCTGCTTCTCTCCTTGTTGAAGTGCCCAATCACAGAGGTATAGGACAAGTGAGTGGGAAGGAAGAGCTCTTAAAATTTATTTGATAATATAAGGAAGATTGGGAAAGGTGTGGTATGGAAGGAGGAATGGAAGTAAAATCCTTTCTAAGCTAAAGAAAATCCCGTTTCCACCATGGGACCAGAGCACCTTTCCTCTTTCGCTTAATCTTTGGAGCACTTTCCCTTTCCCTGAAATCAGGCATCAGTAGAAGCAAGAGAAACTTCCACTGGGGAAGCTTGACTGAGCCCTGAAGGAAGATATTCTAGCTCCACTAATCCCAAGACCTTCTTCTGACCCCCGTGAGGATCCATAGTCCCCATCCCAGACCCTCCCCTTTGTCCAGCCAGCCTCCTGGAGTCCTGGTCCTAGATCCCTGAATAAGAAGTCCAAAACTGTTTACTTTCAAACTAAGATTTAGAGCACAAGTTCTGTTCGGCTACGGTCTTTGCCAATCGTGTTCTCTCGAGATGCCCAAAGCTCTTCATTGGCAGTTTTCACAATCTTCATGATATTTTTGGAGGACTGGTCATGTGTGCTGTTATGGTATTTCAACTGAGTCAGAGAAACTGCTTTATCTGAATTCACACGTCAACTAGAGGGCCGGGGAAAAATTGGATCGTGATAGTGGCTTTGCCTTTTGTTCATTAGAGACTGTTGCCTTTATACCTCATCAAGTGGTTAAAAGGCCAATCCAAACCGTCTCCATTCAAATGTCAGTATTTCCACGTTCTTTTCAGTGCACATGAGGCTAGAAGTGAATTAGAAGCAAACCTAAACAACTCTATTTCCCTGCCCTTTCCTGAGTTCTGAGTTTGTCAGTGTTGATTAAATCATTGGTCAAACCTTATCCTGTGACTGACACTTTTATCTACTGACTAAAATCGCAAAGTTTCCCTAGGAGCCTATTATGGCAGACAAGGTAGTTCTGATGGTGTTTCTCAACCTGCCGCTGTGGGATTCTAGAGCCAGTTCCTCTGGATCATTTCCAGATCTCTGCTTATTCCATTTAGAATCTGAGGTTGAAGTCTGTTACCATTGGCTGTCCCCTAGGATCTGAGAACTCATCGGGGGTTTGTCCAGCGTCTCCAACACCATCATCCCAACTCTACAGTCATCGCCACTCTAACAGCTTGAAAGTGATGCAAAGATGGAGCAGAAGCCAGTTTGGATTTATCCCAGTTCTCTAGGCCCCTCTGGGGTTAATCAGCAACCACCTATCTTCGTGTTAATAACATAAGCTTCTCTCACTAGAACACCTGGAGGAAACCCATAGGAAGGCTTAGGATGAAGCCAATTTTGCAGTAATTATTCTGACCATCACTCGTTTTAGCTGGGCTTAGACTCTCCAGACAAAACCAGCTTGCCGAGCCTAACCAAGCAGCTGGATGGATCTGCAGTTCTCAGTGTTCCTTAAGCTGTCATGGGCCTTGCTAATACTTTCCATGCCCACATCTCAGCTCAAAGTCTCCTTCTACTGTGAACTTCAGGCAACACCTCCCTATTTTAGGTACACGGGGTTTAGTGAAATGTCCTGAGTGCATCTCACTGGTGGAATTCTTTAGTGGCATCTTCCCAGCCCTTTCCCTGCCCTCCCAGCCCATCCTGATGGTGGTATTCACACTTCTGGAGAAATAATAGACCTTCTTAATGGGGATTGCTCACCACTTTTCCTAGTAACTAACCCAAATGGCCTTGGGTGTTAGGTGATTGCCTCTGCAGGGTGAAAGGGCCAGGGTCTGGGAAAGTGGACAGGGTGGATGGGGTACACATGGAAAACAGTTCCTTGCTGTATTCGTCTGCAAAGGCTGCCATAACAGAACACCACAGAATGGCTTAAACAACAGAAATTTATTTTCTCATAGTTCTGGAGGCTGGAAGTCCAAGATCAAGGTGCCAGCAGGTTTGGTTTTCCTTGAGACTTCCGTCCTTGGCTTGCAGGCGAACACCTTCTTACTGGGTCCTCACATGACCTTTCCTTTGTGTGTGCTGCTAGTGTCTCTTCCTCTTCTTATAAGGATCCTAGTCTTACTGGATTAGAGTCCTGCTCTTATGACCTCATGTAACCTTAATTACCTCCTTTTAAAGGCCCTGTCTCCAAATACAGTCATATTGGGGCTTAGGGCTTCAACCTATGAATTTGGGGGGGGACACAGTTCAGTCCCTAACACCTGCCATAACTCTGTTTCCTTCAATAGATCCTTTCCCATCCTCTGATGCCGCCCTTCTAATCCTGAGTGGGAGAGAAGTAGATACTGGTCAAGAAATGGCAGGTGTGACTCTGTGCAGTCTGTTTGAAAATAGCTCCGCTAGGGAGGGAGGGTGACTGAGGTAGACAGAGTGAAAAGAGAGATGGATGGATACATGAAGGGATGGTTGGATGGATAGACAGATGGATGAATACATGACTTAGGTAGTACATTGACAGCACCAGGACAGACATTACGTTCTATTTCTTTGAAGTTGTGGCTTTTTACAGTACAGGGGCTGCAAATTCAAATGTCATGCTAGACAGCTAACAGAGTCCTAAAAGGAGGCCAGGTACAATAATAGGGAGTAGTGGGGACTGTGACAAAATGGAAAAAGAACACCCTGCCTAAAGGGGCAGCATGTGCTCAGCTCCAGCCAATTGTTACTTTGTGGGATGCCCACCTAATGTTGCCAGAACTTCTGACTTTTTAAGGGAAGCCAGAATCTGGATTTTCAGATGAAATCTTTCTTTAAATAAATCTTTAAATTATGGCAACTAATGCAAAAATTATAAAATACTGTGTGGGTCAAATAAACACATTTACAGTCTGAAATGAATCCTGGATGCTGCCAGATTTCTACTCTTAGAATACTAGAAAGGTGTCTGTAATGTCATCATGTGAGGAGGTGGGTGTTCAGGAGCTCGGGCTCATGAGTACACTGCCTGGGTTCATGTTCCAATCTACCACCTACTAGCATTGTAATCTTGGGCAAGTCACCCAGGTAACTCACAGTGCTGTAAAGATGAAATTAGTTAATCCATGTAGTGCCCAGAACAATGCTTACTGCCTAGTAAGAAAGCAATAACTGAGCCAGAATTATTAGGCAGCATCTCTAAACCTTGTGGTTTCCTCATCTGTAAAATGGGGGCAACACTTGCCTTTCCTAGCCCCCAAGGGATTGTTGTGGGAGTAAAAGAAGAATATACGTGAAAGGGCTTGCCAAGAGGGGCTTGCGCGTTGCTGAGAAATATAGCATGCGTTGCTCACGTTACTGTGCCTAACAAGGAGGCTCAGCCTTCCCAGAGCAGGGCTGGGAATCCCTGGGAGGAGGAGGTCAGCAGTAATTAGAAATGGTCCTGTGTCCTTCTAAGGGTCATTTGGCCATTTTGGTGTCTTAGAATTTGGTGAGTTTTGCTTTCTTATTATGAAATTTTAAAACATTCAGAAAAGTAGCAAAAATAGTATAATGAGCACCCAAGTACCCTTGTCTAGATTTAGTCATTGTTAGCATTTGCCGTATGCGCTTCATCTTGGTGAGTATTCCTGGCAGAGATACAATCAAGGAGATGCCAATGATTGAGGCCTACCCGTACCGAGCAGGAGCCGAGAGCCTGCACTACCTCAGGAAGTCCTTATTTTTGCAAGAAAGCAAGACCCAGTCAGCTGTAGATGGTTGGTTCTTTTGGGATAGGACCCCAAAGAAGGGATTTTGGGCAAGATAGTTTGTTTTAGATGATACCTTCGTACCACCTTAAAGAAAGTGATATAAACTGGGACACAGATTGTTTTATTATTTATAAGATTTTCATTTATTGCTTTTTAAGGTTTTTTTGCAAAGAGAATGTATTCATGTATTACTCATGTAATTGAAAACTAAACATTTCTAAAGAGACTTTCCTGTAGAAATGTCTCTGGCATAAAAAATTCAGGAGTTGAAACTGCGGTGGATCTGTGAGAAGCCCAGTCAAATCACGGTGATGAAAAGAAACGGTGGTCGCTGAAAATGAAAGGTTTTAGGAGCAGAAACACTCAGACTGAAAGGAAGTATATGCCAATTATAAAGGGCTCTTTCTGTGAAAGCGTTTAAAAGAGTCTCTAAGACATATTGCCCCATTTCTCAGCAGTAGCCATTACTGCATGTAAATGCGAAGGCTTCTCCCTGGAAAGGATGTCTTACAACGTGAAAGCAACTAAACTTTGCTTTAAAATTCTATTATTCAGACCCTTCATTAATTTAAGCTGACATTCCTCCTCAATTGGGGCAAATCATCAAAGCTTTATTGTATTGAGAACCTTGAATTCAGCAACAAAGAGTGTGGGCTTTGGAAGGAAGGGAGGGCGGAGAGCTCCTGAGAGCAATGAAGGGGGGGGAGGGGAGGGGAGGAGGCGGCGGGAAGGAGGGGGAAGGGGAAAGCCTGGAGTACTGAGAGGCAAAAGGGAGAGGGGAGGAGTTAGGCCAGCAGAGATAAAATGTGGGGGTACAGTAGACGGAGAGGGGCTTCGAGGGGCCCTCTGCCGCAAAGCTGCCCCTTGAGCCTCCGTTGATCAACATGGTAGAAGCAAAACCAGCCTGCAACTTTGCCCTCACCGCACAGTACCTGGCAGGAAGTCAGCCCCCACCCCTCCCCACTCCCCCCACCCCCCGCCCCGTGCCCCCTCCACTAGCCGAGCCTGGCCCAGTTGCACCTCCACCCCAGGCCATCAGCAGGGCTCCCTCTTCCTTTCTGGTGTGATTTACTGCAGGACGATGATGTGGGATGTGCTAGGTGGAATGTATTGGGTTCATTGTTGAGGCAAAGGCAAGGAAGGGGCTTTTGAAATGTGAGGACCTGGTCCACAAACCTGTGCTGAGCATCTACGACTATGCTAGAATAAAATAAAATTTGTAATACGAACTTTAAAGCCTAAAGGAAAACTGGGTTTTTCAATGTGTAACTTTAATAAATAAAATACCAATTTGGAAAACCAAAATGTGTGCCTGGTAGTCCTTTCTCTGCACTGAAACAGTCCTCAAGGACACGAGAAAGTCGTGTGGACGCTGTGGAGCAGACAGCTCCTGGTGTCCAGCAATCCATCCGAGACCAAGCCAGGGGTAGCTACAGGACTTCAGTCCCCAGCCCACCACCTTCCAGCTCTGTGCCCTCAAAGAACCCCTGTGACCTCCCTGAGTCACAAGTTCCCAATGTGTAAAATGGGGATAGAAGTCATCTGCCTAGTCTTCATCCAAAGGGGCCCATGAGGGTGACCGTGTGGAGAAACCGGTGATTTTCCAAACTTCCCCAGCAGCCTGAACCTGGGTTACTGCGTTGACCCGCCCTCCAGTTGAAGACGAATCAGATTGTGCTACTCCTCTGCTCAGAACTCTGAAGTAACTTGTTTACATTCACACTGAAAGCAAAGACCCCCCTCCCTCCTGGAAAGCCTGACATGCTCAGCTGCACCTGCTCTCCCACCTCTCAGTGCTCACCTGCTGCTGCCACCCCGGTCTCTGTGCTGTTCCTCCTGTCACCAGGCACCTTCCCCTCAGGGCCTTTGCCCTTCTGAACCTTTGCTGGAATGCTAGCTGACACCCTCACCGCCTTCCCCCAGATATTGGCATGACTCCCTCACCTCTACGTTTTTGCTAAAATGTTACCTTCTCCATGAGACCTACCCTGTTTAAATTGCAGCCCACTCTCCTTACCCCCATCCTGCTCGACTTTTACTTTCCCAAAGCACGCATCACCATCCAGCATAATAAACAGATCATTACGTTTACCGTTCATTGTGCATCTTCCTGGCTACCGTGGAAGCTCTAGGGCAGGCGTCTCTGACTGGTTCACTGAGGGTCCTAAGCACCTAGAGCAGTGTCGGGCACATTCGAAGGCACTCCCTAAGTTGGATCTTAAAGGTCCAGGGCATAAAGCTGATCTAAGAAGGGCTTCTCCAGTTGAAGGGGATATGAGCTCAAAAATCTCTCCCACCATCCCTGCAGGCTCTCCATGGAATAACTCTTGCTCCAATGAGCAAGTTAGAAAACTGCTGACATTTGTTCTCATACATAAAACCAGTTTTGAAGCTATAATGTGCTGTGTAATATCAGGTCCAGGGGCCTGGCACAAGGGTTCTCACGCACAGCATGTGCCCATTTGGTAGAGATGGCAGGAGAAGGTGGGGAGCAAAGATCTCAGGATGGAGCCTTGCTGTCATTCAGGTCTCCATTCAGCCATGACCACTCAGCAAAGCCTACTCTCTCTTTGTTCCACACAACATGACTGTAATGATTTCAGGCTGGACAACATTTATAAGTGTGTTTGTTGAGCAGCTACTATATGGTGGGCAGTGTCCGTGCCCAGATCACTACATAAGTGACCTCATGAAACTGTCAGCCTTTTAACTGTGGTCTCTCCAAGACCTCATACCAGGCCTGGAACAATCAATGCTCACTTATTTCCCTAATAACCCTCTGAATCAGGTACCATTAACCCCATCTTACAAATACAGGACCAAGGTTCGGGTTTAGGTAGCTTGGTTACTGTTGTACAACAAGTGAGTGGCAGAGCAAGCTCCAGTCACTCTGGTTCTGAGAGAAAATGCAGGTTAGACCATCCCTCCGGGGGTCCCTCAAGCAGATCTGTCTCCTGGCCACACCAGGAGTCAAGGGGAAGGGTGTTTTTTTCTCCTGTCTTTCTCTTCTCCACCTGGGCTCACTTCCTCCCTGAGTGCAGTTGGCTCACCTGGAGGGGCCTCCTGCCATCTTGTGATTAATGGGCCTGCCTTTCCCACCCTCCCTGGCTGGGTAACCCCAGAGTTAGCAGTGGTTCATCCTGAATCATAAATCATGTTCTGAAAGGCATCGCAACTTTGTGCTCATAATCTCCCTAGAATTTAAATTCTTTGTGAAGGTGGTTTGCTTATGAGTGAGTGATGGATTCATCAAGTCTCTCCCTTTAAGAAGAATCTGGCCGATATTTGCTGGGTTCCCCTTGCCTCCTCCGCAAAGACAACCCTAGATAGTCCATTTAATGTAGCTAAAATTGTCCCAAGGCCCCCACACTCAGTTTCCACTCTGGCCATACTAAGGAAAAGCTCTAGTCATGTTGTCTCTTTACATAAACAGAAATCACTTATAACTAGCACGTTCACTGTGCTCTCTCTATACCCACTCTTAGCTGGGATCTTCTTCCTTAGCTACTGCTGAAGTGTAGCCTGCCAGCTATTTACACTGTATAGGGACAAAGCAACTTAATATATGTCCAGACCTATTTTATGGAAGCTGAGAGGTGGCCTCTGAATCTCTAGTTTCCAGAACTCCAGCCCTGGGAGAAAGCATCTGTAGAAAATTCTGGTTTGATGCCAGATTAAATTTTCTTTTGGAAACTTTTGAGTTTATTTCAGAGTTGCCCTTAGAGGCAATGATGAACTATAGGTGCCAGGCAGGTTTTCATTTTCTGGGTGCTTTTTATTTCATCTAGAACCAGTAGTGGCCTTTAGAATCTGCTTCTCCCTCTCAGAGACTCTTTTTGGAGGTTTCATGTCCAAACCTTTAGGTTGGAGAAGCTCAGGGTTGAGTTGAATGGCAGAAATGACTGAGTCCACCAGTATTGCTCTATTAGTAAAAGGCGGGAGCGGTTCTTCAGTTGTGTGGGACTGTTCTGTCTATGGGAGGACATTTCTCCCTCTTGCCTCATCCACAGGATGCCAAGTAACCCTAAGAACCAGAAGTGCCTGTAGCCTGTATTCCAAACACTCGTGGTTGAAAAGTCCCAGTGACAGCAGCTCTGAAAGATGATGAAGCAGGGGCAGGAGTTCTGCATTGGTGAGGGGGTCAGTCTACCCCCAGGGGTACCCCTTCCCAGTGGAAGTTACTTCCCACCCTTGTTGCCAACAATGACCTTTGTCTGCCTTCAAGTCTGGTCTTGATGAGTACTATTTTAATCTCTGATTTCTCTCATATAAAACTGTGGGCAGTGGGAAGGAGAGGAGGAAATCTCAGAAGGGTCCTGTTCCCTGGAATGACTTTCTCAAGTTAATGATTGAGAGAGTTTACTAGATGCAAGTTCCCAAGCCCAGCAATCAGAGTCTGGGATAGAAGAGAGAGAAACAAACAGATCCACCAGGACCCGAATATTGGGCTGCAACGTTGTCCCCACCTGCCGCCTGCATCAGTCCTGACTTGCTCGTAGATCCCTGAGTACTACTCCTCTGCTGCCCCACAAGGTACGGCTGGTTCTCTCTCATTTCTGGAAATATCAACATTCTCTGCAAGGTGCATGCCCAGAGTCAGGATCTTCTCATAGGGCAGGGATTCTGTAACTTCCCAGAGCCTGGAAGAGCATGACTGACTATCAAGAACCATCCAGAGAGGCTGTCAGATGAATCACTGTGTCTGTTCTTATTCTGCTCCTTGTTTCTCCTGGGCATGATTAACCACACACGCCAACGCCCCAGCCTACGGGCCGTCGATTCCAGCCCTGCATCCCGCCCACCCGTCTTGCTGGGGCAGTGCTCTGTGCAGCTCTCAG
Organism: Equus caballus; assembly: GCF_041296265.1. NCBI lineage: Eukaryota > Metazoa > Chordata > Mammalia > Perissodactyla > Equidae > Equus > Equus caballus. The sequence continues at coordinate 27,550,396 of NC_091707.1, forward strand.
CACATCCTGTTTGTTCAGTCCCCTTTGTCTCCCTCTGGAGCAACAGGGAGAGAGGATTCCTCTGATTCCCTTGGCTTTGGGCTTTGAAATCAGATCCTGGCACACCTGATTACACTCAATAGCTGGAAATGGTAAGGATGTCCGATGGGCAGAGGGCTCTTGTTTAAAGCTCTGCACACCAGGAAGGCAGGGGCTGGGTCTCCTCCTCAGGACTGCACTGGAGGGGGCAGGATGCTCTGGCAGGAAAAGCAAACAGTGAACTGAAGGGAAATTCACTTGAAAAAGAACTGGGAGCGCCGTCCGTCCAGCAGTTTGTGAGCCGACCCTGAGGACACAGAGTGGGGCTTAGACTCACCCCTTGCCTTGCACTTCCCCGATTGGGAAGCTTTGAGTTCCAGGAACCATCTGCCTGAGGGCCAGGAGCGCCAAACCTCTCGGTCCTGCTTTTTATGTAGAAGTGTTGCCTCTGAGACCTTGGCAAAGGGAATAAAAACGTAGCAACTTACTGGCCACCGCAGTGGGAGCCCAGTGGGCACTGGAACATTAAAGGGCAGCTCCCGTGCTTCCAAGGCCCCTCAGTCTCCACACACTGTGAGCTTTCCAGCAGAGGGGCCACCCTAATGCACTAGTCCAGTGGCTTGAGAAGTTAGGAAAATTTCATAACTACAAAAAGTTATAAAGAGCATCCTTGCACCCATCCTGGCTTAAGAAATGAAATGGTACTGATGGCAGGTAAAGCCTCCATTGTCCCCCCCTGAACCCATCCTCTTCCTTGCCTCTCCAGCGACAACCTCTCAGTCATTCTGGGCATTTGCTGTACATTCCAGTGAGGTTGTGGCCTTCTTTGGGGCAATTGCTTAACCTTTCTGAGCCTCACGGTCTTCATCTGTATAAAAGGGCTATTGACAGGATTAAAGGAAATGATTTATGATAAATATTTGGCTGTTGTTCTCAAGAAAAGGCCAAAGTCAGCAGAAGGAATTGGGTCAAATGTAAGACCCTTCCCAGCCTGGCCCTGACTTGCCCTGACAGCCTGCTCTCCTCTCTGCAGCCCTCTCCAGCCTTCCAAATGCCCCGCTCCCCAGATGCACCACCTGTTTCCATGCCTTTGGGCCATTGCGGATACTGCGCTTACATACTTGAAATGCTCGTCCTCTGTCTCAGTCTTCCTTCAACTCTGGGCTCAGATGTCACCAACTCTGGGAGGCCTTTCCCGTCACCCCAGGAAGTAACTCCGGGCGTTCCTGTGGCTCTCTGCCTTTGTCTGAGCACTTGCAGTGTGGCCATGACTTTCCCAGTGTGCCTGCCCTGCTCTCTCACTGAGCTGCAAATGCAGCAAGGACAGGGACGGGGTCTCCTCTGGCCACTCTAGCCAGTAGCCTAGCCCACTGCCTGCTGGCACATGGCAGGCCCATGTTGAGTGAGTGAATGAGGGAGTGCATGAATAAACGACAGCTCAGTCATCGGACTCACAGCATTCTGCCCAGTTAACAGGGAAGTCCCCATGTCCCCAGTTCTCCTTAGAGACATTTTTCTCTTCTAAGTCCCAAAACGTCTTTGTTCTGGAAGCACAAAACTGAAAGCTCTCTCTAGATTCCTCAAATAAAAGTTGGAGCAAATAGAATGGGAGAATGAACTTTCTTCCTCTATAACTTCAACAAACAACAGTTTCAAAGAGAACCCTGGATGGGTTTTACTCAGACCTTGAACATCTTTTTCTAGGTGTCTTGCCATTGTGTTCTTTTTCTTCTTGCAGCCAGTAGAAATTCTTAAAGACATGGAAATGTACAAACTCATTAATGCTGCCTGGAAAATCTGCTTTACCACCACAGAGACAAATATTGGGAAAGATCACTCTGGCTATTAAGGCGTTCTCACCCACACCCATTGTTCTCTGCTAAAATGTTTGGTTGCCACTGTACAGACTCAGCTTTAGTCATGGAATTTTAGAGGATGTGTCTCAGAAGTGGGATCAAGAGCAAGCCTGACAGTAATCTGCACCAGAAGCCAATTCAGTCCCCAAGCACTTACAACGGGCACACGGGTCGGCCCAGGAAGGAAATGTGAAGTGAGAGTGAGAGCAGGGATTGGGTTGTGTGTACACAGGACAGAAGTCGATTTTTTTTTTACGTTTCTAACTTTTATCATGATTTATTATAATTTTTAGGTGAATGTCACATAACATAAAACATTTTAAAGAGAACAATTCAGTAGCAATTAGTACATTCACAGTGTTGTGCAACCACCACTTCTATCTAGCTCTAAAACATTTTCATCACCCCAAAAGGAAACCCCATCCCCATTAGGCAGTGCTCTCCAAATCCCTTTCCTCTCAGCTCCTGGAAGCCACCAATCTGCATTCTGTCTCTATGGATGTACCTGTTCCGGAGTTGACACAGATAGAATCATATGGTATGTGGCCTTTTGTCTGGCCTCTTTCCCTAACATAATGTTTTGAGGTTCATCCACATGGTATCATGGATTATTCCTTTTATTGCTGAGTAATACTCCATTGTATGGATACACCACATTTTGTTTATCCATTCACCCATTGATGGACATTTGAGCTCTTTCCACCTTTTAGCTTTTGTGAATAATGCTGCTATGATCGTGTGTGTACAGATATTTATTTGAGTGGCTGTTTTCAGTTCTTGCGGGTATATACCTAGCAGTAGAATTGCTGGGTCATGTGGTAATTCTATGTTAACTTTCTGAGGAACTGCGGTCCTGTTTTCCTGATAGCTGAACTGTTTTACATTTCCGCTAGCAATGTACGAGCACAGTGTAGATCTTATCCTTCCGGGATTCACACTCTAATGTGGTCTGAGGACTCTCCAGGTCTCAAGGGCTATGTTCTGTGCACACAGAACTCACAGTCTATGGGTGAAGATGCAAATTCTTCACAGGGATAGGGAAGAAAGTGGAGCCCTCAGTACAAGTTGAAGGATGGTCCAGAGCAGAATGGACTTCACCTGTCTCCTTGCCACCCATCCTTGGCTAAGCAAGGAACAGACTTGAGAATTTCCTTGTCTGCCACGTCTTATATTCCCTTCTTTCTGGTCCATCTTCATTACTACCTGTTCTCAAGACTATTGGGTCACAGTGGCTTTTCCAGTAAACATGCGGGACTCTGTAAGGACGTGAGCCGGTATTTAGAGCTCCCACATTTGTGAAAGCTGAACTCTACACATGCCACTCATCAACATGTGCGAGCCAGAAATAGGAGGAACATCTTTAAAGAGAAAGCTACAAAAGCGAAGTTATTAATAGTAGCTGTGGGGGAGAAAGGCAAGGCCATCAGCAGAGCCCGCTGAATTAGACTCCTCAGAGGGAAAGGGCACAGAATTGGGTTTTTCTTGAAACCGCTTAGAAGGAGCTGAGGCCTATGTTAAATCTGTATATAAGTATTATTTGATTGGAAGAATAAAAAATACTGTTGTATTGTAATCTTTCTTTCCTTACAGTCTTGTAGCTCAAGTGTCAGCAACTTTGGGGGGAAAGTCTTCCTGAAAAAGGCCTGGGTGCCCCTGGGACAAGGTCCTTTCTATTAGACATGGATCTTTATGGCTAAACAAGGGGCTGAAAGAGGAAACAGGGAAGGGAGGAGCCTCAGGGGAGCAGGGCCCTGAGAAGGGAGCCAGGCCGAGGAGGCCTTTGAGAAAAGAGAGGAGTCGAGTCTCCTGGATGTTCCATGTGGGTGTGGGCCCCCCGGAGGATGGCGAGGAGAAGAGGAGAAGGGGAAAGGTTTGAGCACTGTGAGAATTCATGCTTCCTGTGGGGCTTGGCAGGAAGGAGACTCACCATACCATTTGGAAATAGGTCTTCACAGCACACTCATACGCCTTCAGGGGCACAATGGGCTTTGAAATCCCAGTGTATCTGGCTAAGAACAGGAGGCCCCAGGACACAGCTCTGATTTGAGCCCTGCCGTTGAACACAGGGGAGTCTCGGCTTTCCGCAGGGCAGGAGGAGCTGGTCTTCACCACCTGCCAGGACATAAAGAATGAACAGCCAGATTATATTCTGATAATCTTTTGACCCCATTCCCTTTTTGGGGCCAAGTGGAGAACCTGTGACATCAGCATGGAGAGGAGTGACCTTCCTCACCAGCCACAAGTGAGAGCTCTCGTCTTGACTTTTTAGTCATAATCCAATGGGACATTTGTCAGGATCAGTGGGTATGGTGGGCTGAATGGTGGCCCCCCAAAAGATATGTGCACGTCCTAATCCCTAGACCCTGTGAACGTGACCTTCTTTGGAAAAGGACCTTTGCAGATGTAACTAAGCTAAGGATCTTGAGATGCGATCTTCCTGGATTACCCAGGTGGACTCTGAATCCAATGACAAGTATCTTATAAGAGACACAAGAGAAAGAGGCCCAGAGACGTGGAGGCAGAGACTGGAGTTCTGCAGCCCCCGCCAAGGAATCCCAAGAGCCACCAGAGACTGGAAGAGCCGAGGAAGGGTTATCCCTGAGAGCTTTTGGGGGAGCTTGGCCCTGCCGGCACCTTGATTTTGGACTCCTCCAGAACTGATAGAATATATTTCTGCCGTTTTAAGCCACCAGGTTTGTGATGATTTCTTGCAGCAGCCCCAGGAAATGAATACAGAGGGTTTGCATGGAGAGGTGACGTGACCGGAGAGCGAGAGAATCCGGAGGTCTAGAAAACCCAGTTCAGGGCCTGGGTTTGCTGCTGGTGTCTGAGGGCAACTTTGTTACCCTTGTGCTGCGAGTCTGTTTCCTCTCGTGTTCCTCATGTGTTTGCTCCTCATGGTTGAGAGCGAGGCTCACGGCTCACTCGAGGATGCTACTCAGGATCAGAGGAGGTCAGATCAGACCCTCACACCTATATGAAATAGTGGTAATAGTAATGACCACACTCTATAGACCGTTTAACACATGCTGGATAATTTACATTCGTTATCTTATTTGATCTTCAAAATAATCCTACAAGGGGACTATTCTCATGCCCATCTTACAGATGAGCAAGCTGAGGCTCTGAGAGGGCATGTAGCCTGTTCAAGGTCATTCAGTGAATGATGATGGAGCCAGACCTCAAGCCCAGGTCTACCTACGCTTGATCCGCAGCAGTACCAGAGACTCAAGCTCCACAGAAACAGTCGGTCCAGTGTCCTGCGGCGCCCCACAGCACCTGGCTGGCTGATGAGAAAGGATTTGTTTATTTTCTGAATATTAGCACCACTGGCGCTACAGTTTGAGTGATGGATTGATTGAGATTAAGGTTGCTTCAAGGACCTCATTAGACCCTGCCAACAGCAGACGGATGGTAAAACATTCACATTCAGGGGAAAATCTTGTCAGAACTGATACTGATCAAGCTCCTCTCAGGCCCAAGGCTCCGAGCCCTTCTCCCCTCTCCACCACGCTGGGGGAAGAGATGAAACGCCTAACCAAGTGGCCTTTCCTATGTGAGAAGCTGGGCAGTCCACAAACATCCGGGCATAACTCACTCGCCCAGGCGGGACTGAGAAGAGAGGAAACTGGCTGGAGAGAGAAGCTCTGGAAAGGTCCTGTCTGGCACTGGTTCGTGTGTGGGGCCCTCTCTTTGTCAGGATGGACTCGGGCACGCTCTAAGTGCAGGGAGTCTCTGTGGTTTCACAGGGTCGCGGTCAGAGTTTTGGGGGATCTAGGCTGATCCCCGTCTTGCTGCCGCTTAGACTGCGGTGCAGCTAACATGGCAGCCTCTTCCCAGTCCCTCCGGCATGCCGTGTGGGAAGGAGTGCAGGAGCAGGGAGCCCGACCAAGGGCCTGCAGGTTTCCTCCCACGCAGACTTCTGTGCAAGATAAAGTCAGGCAAGGCTGGGCCACAGGACAACAGCATAATAAATTCCCCTCCGGCCTCCTCCCGGCTCATTGTTCTGTTGCAGGAGTTGTTTTGAGTACGATCAAAAGGAAGGAAGAGCACTGGGCTATCAGGCTGGGGGAGAAGGATGCTCTCCTCGCCACTGCTGTTGCCCTTGGCCACCCTGATTTTAAATATGAGGAAACCAAGGGCAACGTGCAGCCTAACCCCAGCTGCTGAGGCCCAGCGGCCACGCCGAGGCCCCGCCGAACCTCTGGGGACACAGCAACCTGTCCAGAGCCACTGACAGCAGCCCTGGTCACACAGGTCTTGTCCTTCCACCGAGGCCAGGGGGCTGGGAGGCCCGAGCACAGGGTCAGCGGTGGTGTGGGGCAGGAGCCGCAAATGTCCCCTGCTTTACCCCTTGGGCTGAGAACTGAGGCCCGAGGCCACAACTGTTGGAAATAATAGGCCGTAAAAGGATCCTCCTGAGTTTGGCTGGCCTAGAGCCTACCACTTAAGGCAGTGAGTGGCCCAAGATCTCGGGAAACGGAGTCAACTTCAGGACTGGTGGCCTTGCTAAACTGAGCCCAGCGTCAGGCCTGGGTGCGGGGCGGTGTGCCCCATGGTCCCCAGCACTGGATTCCTGCAGGGAACTAGAGCAGAAAGCATGGCTTCCTTCAGCCCCGACTTCAGAGGCCGAAGGGCAGAGTGAGGGTTCCTCCTGACACACTCGCAGGCTCAGAGGGTCCTTGGCTCTCTCGGATGCCTACCCTGCCTGACAGCCAGAGTCTGATTTACCAGGTGCCGGCTGCAACGGCCCAGTCACCTTTGTCTGGGCTAGAAGCCATGTCTGAGCCATCAAAGGAGCCTGGATGGGGGAGGACGTCAATGTGCTTCCTCAACCAGAAAGGTGGTTTGAGTTCGGCCAGAGCAGCCCAAGCAAAGAGCAGAAGCCTGTCAATTGAAAGCTGGGGCTGCTGGGAGGTCACCCCACAGCAAAATGAGAGCCATTATCAGTCTCATCCCAGCCCCAAGGAGGGAGAGCCTTTGAAGCCACAGACAGGCTGAACAGAACTTTCCACCTGAGAGACGCTGGAGCTGGGAGGTCAGGCTGCACGCAGCCCCCACAAAAATGGATCAAAGCCTGCTGCAGAGGGAGGGGCCCACAGCTGCAGCCCCGCTCCCCTCATGGGGCCTCCAGGGCTTTCTGAAGGCAAGTGGGCTGCCTTTGCAGGGGCCTGTGGGAAAACCCAGCGCAGATGCCCTGGGCAGCCAAACCCCTGGGGACTGCTGGGAGAGGGAGAATAAACCCCTCAGTGGTCCTGAAAAGAGAGGGAGGGAATTAAACACACAGAAAATGCTGAGACCACCCACCTGAGGAGCGCCTACCTTTCGGAAACAAATAACTCCAGGCTTCCCAGGCGCACTTCTAAGAGAACAGACAGACTGAGCACAGCACTTGGGGCTGCATGCGGGCGGGGGGGGTGGGGGGGGAGTGGGGGGGGTGGATTTGTGGAAATGTGGGAAGCCTGGCCCTTCTAAGCATCGGAAGCTTAATTTAAAGTGTGTTGGCCCCTGTGGTGCCTATTCAAGTGTTTGCTTACATCCCCTCTCCTCCCTGTCCACCCAAGAAACAGCAAGAAGCCCGGTTCAGGCAGGGACAGAGTCCTCTGTGGATGCCTTCAGTGTGCTTCTCTCAGACTGGACAGCTGTAGCTGCCAGGGAACATTCTAGGGGCCTCTTCCAGGCTGGATCCGGGGGATGAGGGCACCTGTGAGGAGGCCCTGCCTTGGATGCTGTGTTGGACCTGCCTGGACTGGGCCCTCTGGGACAGCCTCGGCCCACCCTGCCTGGCCAGGTCCTCTTCCCTTCTGCCAGAAGCTGGCCTTTGGAGGCTGGGCACTTCATGGAGCCCACAGTGTGGTCTTTCCTGAAGTGGGTGCAACAAAGCTAAGCCACCTCCACTGTGCTCTCCTTCTCAAAACAATGGGAAGGTTCTGTTCTTCTCCTTCTCGGGAATGGGTTTGGAGGGAGGGTGGAGGGGGATAGTAATGTGGAGGCCTTGGAGGTATTCGGGTGGAGGAGGGGGTGTAGGGAGGAAGTGGGCTGCTCAGGAGCACCGGGGGAACCTGAGATGAGAAAGTTTCAGAGCCGCGGGTTTAACCAGCTGGCATTCTTTCCAAGACGGATGAAGAAGAACCAGACAGAGGGCCTCAGGGAGGAGAAGCAGAACTGAGGATAGAGGCATCTCCTCTGTCTCCGCTCCGGAGGTGGGATCCTAAAGAGGGAGCCTGCTAGGAACTGCTGAGCTCCCACCCACGACTCACTGGGAGATTTATACCTTTTTATTGCTTCACCCAATGAGATGGCTAGGATTATCTCCATTTTAGAGGACACAAAACAGTGATTCTGAGGGGTGACTGAGGCTCTCTGAGGACACACATGGAACTGTTGAGCTGGAACTCCACCCTCAGGTGGCCTGCTTTCAAAGTTCATAACCTTCCCCACTCTTTCCAGTCCTGCCCTGCCTCTCAGGGCTAGGCATATGTTAGTAGATGTTCCATAAATATTTGTTAAATTGAACTGAACTGAGCAGCTGAATGCATGCAGGCCTCTTCACCCTGACCAAGAGGAGTCCTTTGAGGGTCCATTTATGGAAAGAAATTCTCTGAGGCATCAAATAAAACCCTGCTCTGAGGTGCAAGGAGGCTGTTTTTGAGATTAATACCTCATAAAGTTTACACGGACCCCCAAAAAGAAAAACAGAAGGGACCTAGAACAGTAAAAAAGCAGAGTAGGTAGATAATAAAACTTCCCAGCGTTATCTTTCATCCAGGAAGCACAAAGCATTCACAGGCTCTAATTACATCTTCATCTCCATGGCCCTCTCTAAAGTCGGCAGACACACGGTAACAGTAACCCTCCTTGTAGGCATGCGCAGAGTTGGGTACCAAAAGCTTTAGCAGGTCTCCCCAAGGCAAACAGAGCAACAGAGCTGGAAGTGGGAGCATAGCCTCTTTCCCCAAACCCGTGTTGGATGCTACCTCCAGCTCTGTTTCTTGACTCAGCAAATGAAACCAAGTTCTTCTTTGAGAGGTTTGGGGGCAAGGGGCAGACTGATGGGGGCAGAGCCGAGGAATTAGGCCTCACTTGGGCCTGCATACAGTATAAATCCCGCTTTGCTTGCCTATATGCATGTCCTTTAATTCAGGCACATGTTCATTTGCATACGTTGCTGGGTGCCCACAGTCACAAGGGCACAGAGGCCTGGGCTGGGCTACTCACTTTAGGTAGTGCCACACCAGACCATGAGACCTCTGGTGATGAAGGCTGCAAAACAGTGTCTGGGCTGACGCCCATCCATGATGGTCTGGGAGGATATGCTCCTGGTGGACATAGGGGATATTGAGGCTCAGACAGCTGGAGATGGGAAAAGGGACTTCATTGCAAAGGAATTACCCTTTTTTTGTCAGTTCACATCCCACCATGTCACTTGGCTTTGATAATATAATAATAATAATTGCACATGGCCTGTCAATGGTTCTCCTTTGCCAAATAGCATTAGGCACAAATTCCCTCACTAGACCCTGAAGCCCCTTCATAGTGTGACTCCAGCTGGGACCCCAGTCTTCTTTATTGCTCCTCTCCTAATTTCTGTGCAGCGATTCTCAATCTGTGGGCTACAGACCTGTGTGGGGCCATGGAGGTTCAGCAGGAGGTCCCTAACTCTGTATACCACACCAAGTAGGGGCAGCAGCCTGAGTCAGTAGTGTGTAAAATTAAGGCTAATTTGAAAGCTGTTTGCCATTGTGTGTTTTCTTGAGAACTGAAGTTCAACAACTATTATGAAAAGAGGCCCTCATTGTGGTAGTGGTTTTCAAACTGGGATCCAAGGAACCCCTCAGAGAGTCCCTGAAGTATAGCCAGGGGGAGGGTCAAGATGGAACCAGGGCAGATGGGACCACCCTCCACACACACACACACCCCCCCCTAACTCCTCCCCTCCCCTTGCAACCAGGGCAACTCTGCTTTTATCACTTTTGCACACTGGGCTCTCTAATAAGATTTTATTTGAAGAAAGGACTCTGCTGGGGAGGAAAGTGGAGCAGAGTTTACAAGCAATGGCTGAGCGTAAGTACACATACTTCTAGCCAGCCCCTTGCCGGTGTCCAATGGAGCACAGTGAGAAGTCTGCCCAGCCCCGGTTGTGCATACCGTGAATAAACTGTGGTGTGTGCATGATGCAATGGAAGGCATTCCATCTGCCCAGACCCACACAGTAAGCACCCTGGGTTTGTCAGTTTCTTAGATGCATTAAGTCCATCTGGCTGTAAGAAATTTAAAAAAAAGAACTTTTACATTAGCCGGTCCTATTGTCAACGCAAAGACGGTGTCCCTTTGCATGTGTAGTGCAACATTTACTGCTGTCGGGGAGGGGTGGTGAGTCTTGGATGTGCCAGCTCTTCTTGTGCGCCAACATTCCCGGGGAAGAGTGGTCTTTCGGGGCCCATTTTCATCTCCTTTAGTTTCCACCCGAATTAGTCTTTGCTCATTTGGCTGGTGCCTCCCACCCAGGCCTACAGAGGACACAGTTTGCCCTCAGGCAGCCTGGGCTTAGAATAAATGGGAGTAATAACAGGCGGCAATGCAGGACCCCGAGATAGGACTTCCGGAAATTCTTCGGCTGGCCCCCATCCTCCCAGCCTGGTTTCAGACAGGGTAACATCCCTCGTCAACCAGAACAGCGCTCGTGAGTGTGTGAAACTCAAGCGGGAGATTGGAAGGGATGCCTTTGTCCCTGGTTTTCATTCTGCCATCCACACATACTTTTAAAGAGCCACCTCCCCAACACACAGGCTCAGGGTAAATGCTATAAAATGGATGGTAAACCTCTCTGCTACATGAATGCCCCGTTAGAGGCAAATGAGAAACAATGGCAAGCAGACCCAGGCCTGTCATGGCTATGACTGAGCCAGTTGGAATGTGGCTCTGTGTGTGTGTGTGTGTGTGTGTGTGTGTGTGTGTGTGTGCGTATACATGGGAATATAAACATACTTGGCTCTGAGTTTCTGTGTGCTGGGGGTATGCTGAGGGGGCAAAAAGTTCTGTGTGTGTCCGAGACAGTGACAGGGAGCACCCACACACCTCGATGCTCAAATTTGTAGATATAGGGGAATCAAGGGGAAGTTTTGAGAATGGGAGAGTGTCTGTGCATAAGCACGTATCTCTGCTCACGTGTGTTGGGGGAAACTGAGGGGAAATTTTGTGTTTGGGGGTGTGCACATGCATGGTGGGTGTGCGTGTATTCAAGTGTGCAGAGGGGAAGCTGAGAGAGAGTTTTGAGAGTCTGTGAAAATTCTCAGTTAGAAAAAAATCTGGCAACTCCCCACACCGCAGGTTGGTACGCATTCACGGCTTGTGAAGTTCATTTCCTGTGCTAGTTACCAGCCCTTGTTTACACAGGACACAAAACACGATCTGAAACAAAGCTGTAGGTATCAGAGGTGAGCTGAGGGAGAGTGTATTTCGAGAGGGTAGGAAAGGAGAGAGGGAGGGGTCGCTGTTCTGTGTCTTTTGAAGGACCAATGAAATCAATTTTCAGTATTCATCCACAATCCTCACCCTTCCATGCCTGGGAGGGAGAGAAGGTAGAGCTCTAATTTTAAAAGTCTGTCCTCTTTCATTGCTCTGAAGACATTTTGGCACCCAGTCTGCTCAGCCAATAGCAGCTGGACATTCTCGTGTGTTTCTGCGGTTTTGAACTTGTCTGGCTGGCTCCACTCTGAGCTTTAGGGTGCGAGCCCAGCCCCAGGAAGTGTTTATGGGCTTTCTCACTCGGCTTTCTTCTGGCTTGCCTTTGTTTGGTGGCACAGATGGGGAGAGCTTGACTTAAGCCCTGTGTTCTTTGTGTGAGGGCCCCAGATCACACACAGTCCGCGCACTGGCAGCCACAGAGAAGTTGGGGATTTGGGCCCAGCACCACCACAGCATGCATGTGGGCAGACGCTTATGAACCCCTCAATCTGGAGAGAAACTGCAGTCTACAAACAAACTCCTTGGCGTGTGCCCTTCTCAGAGTCTGTCTTGCCAGTGTGTTCATCCATGTGGCACCCAGCTCATAATAAACGCTCAGTGGCTGCCAATTAACCATGGTGCATTCCATTCCATTCAAGGGCCGCGAAGCCATTACCAGAGCTAACGTCGCTCTTCAGCACAGCTCAGGTCCTTGCTAGATCAGGAGTCTGAACGCCCTCACAAGTTCCCCTACACCTGTTTGAGAGTCATGAGCCTTTGCTTTTCCTTTAGTCTGGACTCAAGGAAGCAGTAGCAAAAATCTCCTGGCTGTTGGGTTCCATGGAGCAGAGAGCCTGACTGAACCTATCAGGAAACCAATTCTAGACAAAACAGAACTTTGAGGATTACACCCGCAGCCCTAGGTGCTGGTGGAAGAAAAGAGTACCAATCAATATGCTGGGAGGCTCCCTGGAAGGGAGAAGCCAGAGAAGCCATCCATTGTCCCCTATCAGGCCAAGGTCGAAGGCCTGCTCAAGGCTATTTCTGAGCACAGAGTCCCTTTGATGGTGGGACACAAAGATGCTGATGGGGTCATTTCCCAGGCTTTGCCCTGGTCCAGTGCAGGACTTCAGTTGTTTATGGTGATAGGAGTTTGCTTGATACTCTCATACCTATACCCTGCTCATACCTATACCCTGCTCAGCTGGAGTCCCTCCTTCATCCTCAGGCAATTCACAGCCTCGTCACTTGGAGACCACTGAACAATAGCAGAGTTCTGAAGATTGAGACCCATGACTCCTCAGTGAAGTCTGAAACTCCTTTGAGGCACTATCTAAAGTTCAAGGAGAAGCTTGCTAAAGAAAAGGGACCAGGGAACAACAGTGGAGATGGAGAGAGTGAAGGAGGGACCGTTACCCTTTATAGGAACTCTTGGCTTCTATTCACTGGGGACCTTTACACAGAGTTCATATTTCATGCAAGCTAGTGTGGCACTCTGTTGATCTGTTATTTTGTTCATAGCCCAACATAACCACCTTCCAGAGTGTTGCAGGTCACTGTGACTGCAGCCCCAGGGGAGGTCCTTCTTGGCTGGAAGGGTCTCCACCTGGAGCCCGGGCCTGGCCCTGAAGGAAATAGGCTCCTGTGGGAAGAGGCCTGGACTTGCCCATGCTGCTCCAAGGCAGCAGCTTTCTTGGTGTCATCCGTTTGCCTGCCAAGACTAGTCTCTGGGAGGATGCTGATTTCTCAGGCTTCCCTGCCTGTCCCCACAAGGATGCCAGCAATTAGTTAGCCCCCAACAGCTTGGAAGGGGGCCTGATTGCATTTCCAGCCAGCAGCATTTGCACCAGAGGTTCTTTGCTCAGGTTTCCTTACAAACAGGTTTGCTTTTAGGGAAGGGTGGGGTTCTCCTCCCTCGTCCTCCCCAAGCACCGCATGCCCCTCCATTGCTGTGCCTGTGAGGCAGTCATAATCCTCCCCTTCCTTCGTCTTCCCCTGCTAGCTTGGAAGTTCCTGAAGCCCAAGGGCTGTCTTAGAGGCACTAGAGAGTTGGGGGTAGCCTGGGGTCCTGATGGAGTGACGGTTGCCCTGGGCCCAGAAGGCCTGGGCTGAGTACCCCCACTGGGCCTTGGATAAAGGTGCTTTTCAAGGGAGGTATGTGGTCTGGCCTATCTGATTCTCATCCCCATCACTCAGCGCTACATTTCTTTACCTAAAAAAAGGAGACATACCACCCTGAGCCCATCACTGGATTGTTTGGACAACCATACATGAAAAGGCTTTGTAAAATGGCCAGTGCAGCACACATGAGGGAGTGGTATTATGTTAAAGCCCCCCAACTCCCTTCATTACCAACGTCTGATGGACAGAGATCTTTCTGGGATTCAGAGGCCCTGTTCTTCCTAACTGTGGTGTTTCCTATGTGACCTTCAGTGAGTTGCTTTGTCGCAGTGACTCTGTTTCTTCATCTGTGAAATGGGAGTGTAGGGTTGTCAGAGCGAGTACTTTGAACCCTTGACTGACCAGCATCATTTTGGCATTGTTCTTTATTGCCATGGGTTACATGAGCATAAAGACACTTTCCTGAAGAATGATCTTTAGAAGGAACCTAAATCGTGGGATGATGTGGGAACTGAGCGGATCCTAAGCCTATCCTTTGTTGTCATGTAAGTGGAATGCCTGCCCAATAGTTCTCCAGCTGAAGGATCAGCACACTTTTACGATAAAGGGGCACATAATAAATATTTTTGGCTTTGCAGGCCTTAGAGTCTCAGCCACACCTCCTAAAGCAGCCAGAGACAATACATAAACAAATGGTTGTGGCCATGTTCCAACAGAACTTTTATTTAGGAAATCAGGCTGCAGGCCCGATTTGGCCTGTGGGCTGTGGTTTGCTCACCTCTGATTCAGCTCATAATAGGTGCCCAGCAAAAACGTGAGAAAATCATTTGTTGAAGGTAAGTGAGTAGAGACCTCTCTGCTCATCCAGATCCTTGATTTTAGCTGTTTACACAGACCCAGGTTCTGCGTTCCTGCCACAGGGTCAGAGCGCCAAGACCCTCACCTCCTTTTCACTCCCCTCCCCCAGATTTGAGAGATCACAGGCTCATTCAAACCCACTCGCTTAATGGAGAGCAGAGTTTTTGTGCCTTCCAGGATCTGTCCCCACCCTCTCCCTGCCCAGGGCCTTTCCCCTCCATCCCGTTTGTGGGACACACAATTTGTAATCTCCTTAAAACCAAAGAAGCGAGGTCTCTGATTCATGTAGATTACAATCAGCTGCAACCTATTAATGGCCCAGAGCCCAAGACAGATTTTAGGAAACAAAAACACTGGACCAAATTAGACTGAACTGGCCTCTGTCTCCAGGGGAGGGAGGTAGGGTAGGAGGCTGGGGGTGAGGGGAGTGGCCATGTGGTTTTCATTAATTTGGATTCTCTTCCTGAAGCTAATTCACCCAACACAAAGCATGTGTAGCGCCCTGGAAGCAGCCAGCCTTGGGGCTGGGCTCTCCTTGGTGAAAGCCCCCGGTCCTGATGGGGGGCTGGAGCTGGTTGTGTGTCTGTAATTAACAGGTTTCAAAGTGGTTATTTTGGAAAAGAGAATTTCAGTGGCGCGTTAAAAGCCTTTCATCAGCCATCAGCCAGCATCCCGAGGCCTTCGGCAGGGCCCTGGCCACTTACGGCTTCAGAGAGCTTTGAATTCCCAGGGTCCTGTTTGAGAATGTGGAGCCTTTTTGCCCAGGGTTTTATTGGGCTGAGGATTGTCATGATTTTCATTATGTTGTTTGGTTATTGGGATCATAAAATTGTTTCTCTCTTCCTAGAGTACCTAAGAACATTAAAAAGAAAAGAAAAAGAAGAGCCCCTGACTTTATGGAAGTTACATAACATACAAGCTGTGACTCCCTCATGGGAAAGGGCTGGCTCTGCCTCTGGGCGGGGGAACATCACAAGGGTGGAAGAGGCAGAGCAACCGGCCAGCACCCCATCCTGACCTCATGGCCGAGGAAACTGAGGCCTGGAGGGATGGCCTGGCCGAAGCCGGTCTGGACCCTGCTCTTTTTCCTCCTGGTGCATCAAGGCTGTAAAGAGTTGGAAAGGTAGAGAAGGAGTTTGAATTCTCCTGGACTGGTTCTTTGGGACACTTCTAAGAGTGGAAGGAAATGGTCAAACTCACAAGCAGCTTAAAATAAAATGGACAGGGAAACAAATCAGGCCAGTGCTGGGCATTCTGATGGTCCCTACATGAGGGGGCTCTCTGCGGACACTAGAACGGCTGCGCTGAAGCTCTGAGAGGAGGAGAAGAGTCACGAGAGCCTTCCCTTGGCACCCCCAGCCCTGAGCCGTGGAAAGGAGGGAAATAGGTACCCAAATCCCACAAGCACAGACATGATTTCTTACCGCTCTGAATACAAAACCTCTGAAACCTGGTCAAGCTCCCAGAATCACCATATGGGATGACAGGAACTCTAGCTAAGCCTGCATAATCTGATAAATGGAACACCAGCCTGGCTTTACTTCCTATTTTGATGATGGCTACCTTCCAGAATCTTCTTTCATGGAAGACATGAAAAATATTCTGGGAGAATTGCTATTAAATAACCTCTGGTACTTGAAAACAATGGATAGTCTCCAGAGCAGCAGGCCTTGCTTTCAGTAGGACGCAAGTAAGACCCAGTCCACGATAAAGCCATGAAGCCATGTTCAGAGAATTAGAGTGCTGGAGCTGGGAGAGAAATGTGAGTGCAGTTAGTCCAGGCCTTGCTTTTACCAATAGGGAAACTAAGGCTTTGGAGCCAGAGTCAGGGTTCCAGGACATGGTTTCCAACCATCAGGGCTTGCCTAACTATACCATTCTTCACCAGCCGACAGTTCCCCTTTGCCTCAACATTCTCATTCATTTAATATTTATTGAGTACCTCCTATGTGTCAGACACTTCTAGGCGTTGCTAATTTTGTTTCTTTAAAGTTTTTAGAGGTGGAATAAAAGAGAGACATTCCTATAGGATACATTAAAGACGGAAAGGAAAATTTTCCCCCAAAATTCAGGTTTTTAGGAAACTTTGTGAGCCTGGGCATCCTCGGGAAACACCTGCCATTCTGGGTGTGCCTTTTAGATGGCTGCATGCTATCATTGTGACATAGGGATGGGCTTACCTAGTCTGCCTCCCCTTGCAGTCACGTCACTCCCAACAGCTACCTGGGCAGCCTGGCCCAAAGGATTCTGGGAGTGAAAATCCTCAAGGATTCTCTGGATCCAGGTTTGAGCAAGTGCTGGTGGGAACCCAGGCCAGCTGAAGAAGTGTGGATTGTACGGGTCCCTCCGTCTGTTTCCCATCGTTTTCCTCCTACAGTTCACTTGTCAGTCCTTTGGTCTTGTTTACCTCTGTGTGACTAATTCCTCAATTATAAATCAGAGAACTTGGCACTGAGTTTTGGATTATCTGTGATCTTTAACTTTCCCAGGGCAAAAGAAATTAAGCCAACAAATCTCTGGTTTGGTTTCTCATGGTTCAGCATCCAAATCATGGACGCACTGATCTGTGTAGAGTGGGCCCAGCCTGAGCCTACCCACTGCTCCCCACCTCCTTGCGGTAAGCAGTCATGCATGCATCCATTCATTGATTCATTGTGCATTCAACAAATATTCAGTGAGCACCTGTGTGCCAGACTCTATTCTAGACACTGGAGATACAGAGTGAAAAAAGGCAATGTCCCTCCTTACCCTGTTTACATCTTAGTGGGTGTAACAGAAAACAAGCAAACCAACCAACCAAATATACATAAGTACACATATATCAGTGAGTGATAAGTACCTTGAAAGAAGTGAAGCAGGTTATAAAGAGATGGGGTGGAGTCAGGAAGACCTCCCTGAAGAGGTGACATTTGGGCAGAGGTTGAATGAAGACAGAGTAAGCCATGTTTGATGCCAGGAACAAGCATTCCAGGCAGAGGAACAGTAAGAGCAACGGTCTGGGACAGGGACAAGTTTGATGTGTTGGGGAACCACAAGGAGGTCAGGGACCGGAGCAGAATGAGCGATGGGGACAACAGTGGTACATAAGATCAGGGGAGTGAGCAGGGAAGGAAGACCCTGGCCTTTGTTCTGAGCATCACCGGTGTCTTTGGAGGCTTTGGAGCAGGGGAGTGAGGCATGCAGCAGAGAGGCACACTGGCGGGCTGTGGAGAAGCCGACGAAGCGACCATGGCCCGCTCGGGTTAAATGTTTGCGCTCAGCACATGGCAGATGGTAGCTGCGCCTCATGGGCGGTGCCTGAAGTTGAAACCTTTGAGGGCTACATGTTTCAACAGGGTGAGGCTGAGCCTGGAAGCTCACTACCTCTCTACCAATTAGTCTTAAGCCCCAAAAAAGGAAATGCTTCTGCTTAAACAGCAGGGTTGGGCCCCGTGAGTCACAGGAGCCTCAGTCAGCTGGGTCACCACTGGTAGGCTCTGGGAAGTTGCTGGTGCAGCGTCTCGAGCCTCCAGCTGAGGTGTTTGGCCGCCTACTGGGGCCTCGAGACACACTCGGAAGAAGCAGGCTCCACTATAGACCTGGCCTTTAGTTTTGGCTGACTGTGTACTGTCTGGTCAGTTTCCTTCCCAGAGCCTTTCTCTGTGCAAAGTGCGCCACCTCACCGGGGAGCAGAGGGGAACAGGAAGAGGGATGGGCTTTGGGTTCAGTCAGCCCCTGGATGGGACCCTCACCTTGCCACTTAACAAGCTGTTAGAAAAGCTACTGAACCTCCTAGAACTGTGCTATCCGATACAGTAGCCACTAGCCACATGTGGTTAAGTTTAAATCAATCAAAATGAAATAAAATAAATTTAGTTCCTCAATCGCACTCAGCACATTTTAAGCACTCAATAGCCACATGGGGCTGGTGACTATCACAGTATCGGACATTGCAGATACAGAACATTTCCATCATGCCAGGAAGTTCCCTTGGACAGTTTCACTTCTTTAAAAAGGAAGTAGCCCACGAGAAATGCACGAGTTATGCACAAAGCACGGGGTACTTCGCCTGTCTCATTACAGGTGCTCAGCAAATAGTCACCATGATTTATCAGATGAATCTCTGTCCCAGCTCTGCTAGAGGCTAGCTGTGGAGCTAGTCACTCAACCTCTCTGAGCCTCAGTTTTCTGATCTGTAAAATGGGAATGATAAGTCATGCTGAGTGAACGCCTCACAGCATAACATGATCCTTGTTTTTCTCAATTCTCCCTGGACCTATGAGAACTTCCTCACTGACCCTCTGCTGTCTTATCTAGACCCAAATTTGGAATCTCCAGTCCTGCTGTACTTACTGGGCAGCATGACTTATATTGTGGCTCAGTAATGGATTCTGGAGATTTTAGCCATTTGGAAGAGTTTGAACATGGTTAGTGGTAGGAAGTTCTAATGACACAAGTGGGAACCCTGATCAAGAAAAATAATTGTTTTGACTCAAGTGAGATATTTACCTTGCTCTGATGCTCTGAAGGCAGCATGTCTTGAGTCCCCAGCCCTGGGCTCCTGCTTTCTTGCCTAAAGTTTCCCTGTGTGGGTGCGGCTCTCCGAGAGAGGTTCTCAAGCACTCTTCTGGTATCTTGGCCTCCGATCAGTCTTCCTTTTTCCACTTTGGGGTTTTGTTGTTGTTTAAGGTTATTAACTGCAGGCATTTGGTGGGTGGAAGTTGGGATTTGCCTGGGGCCGGGAGGAAGTTATTTGCCAGGCCAGGATAAGGTGTGGTTTAAGAGTGAAGCTGGAATCCCCTCCACCTGCTTAATGCATTTCAGGGGAGATTTGTTTTCAACTCCCAAATTACCTGCTAGGATTTCTAGACCTGAGATCCATTCTCCCCTGGCTGTTTTCTTTCATTTCCAATAAGAAAGACAAAGAAAAAAGAGTGAGAGACTCAAGAACATTCTTGCACTCAAATAAAATTACATACAGTGAGTGAATTTCTTTACTGCCTTCATAAAGCAGTTAGTAGAAGGGCCTATACAAGCCGGCAGAACCTCTGCTCCTGGGGAGGCGTGCCTGGGACCGGGGAGAGCAGATGCAACTGGGGTTTTACAGAAAACTCAGGGAAAAGCATGGGCTTAATGTGTCTAGTGGAACTTTCTAAGTCTTTTCTCCCTGCAAACTGCTCTACCTGCAACTTTCTCTTCTCAAGTGATAGCAACTCCAAACTTTAAGCCATTTAGGCCGAAAACCTAAAAGGAGTCATCCTTGATACGCGACTTTCTCTCACAACCCACTTCCAAGGTGCTGGGGAATCCTATTGGCTCTACTTTCAAAATCTATCCAGAATCCAACCAATGCTTACCACACTCACTGCCAGCATGCAGGTCCAAGCCTCCAGCATCTCTTCCCTGGTCAACTGTGATAACCTGCTACCAGTCTCGCTCTTCCTACTTCCCACGAATAGGTCTCCCTACTGCTGTATACCCTACAGGATATTCTCAACATAATAGCCAGATCAGAGCACATCCACTTCTGCCTCAAACCCCCAAATGACCTCAAAATGACCCCCATCTCATTCAGAGTAAAAAGCCAAAGTCCTTACAGTGGCCATCAAGGCCCTAAAGGATCTGGCCGTGTTGCTGCTGATCTTCCCTCTCTCTCTCCTCCGCCTCAGTCAATCCTCTCCAGTCACACTGGCCTCCTTGCTTTCATCAAGCACACCAGACCCAGGTCACATCAGGGTCTTTGCTGCAGCTGTCCCCTCACCTCTTCAAGTCTTCACTAAAATGTCACCTTCTCACTGAGGCTTACCCTGACCACCCAGTTAACCTTGCAAGCTCTCCATATCTGGGGGTGCACCACCCCCTGGAACCTGACTTTACCTTTTTTCCCCATAACATATCACTTTCTAACATACTACATAATTTTCATATTGGTTATGTTTATTGTTTCTCTCTCATCTCCATTCTAGAATTGTAAGCTCCACGAGGGCAGGGATCCTGGTCTGTTTAGTTCTCTGCTCTCTCTCCAGTGCCTACAGTCACTTGGCTCAGAACCGCTCTTCTTTGCCCACTAGTGACCCAAGTTTGCCTGCAGGCAACCCCCTTTTGGAGACCTAGGCTGTTCAGGGAGCCGGGATCTGAGAATGACCAGAGCTGAAGTGAGCTCCAAGCATTGCCAGGCAAAAGATCCAACAAACCAAGCTTACAGAGAGGGTTAAACCCATAAGGGAGCCCCCCAAAAATTCAAGTTCAGAAGAAACAGAGCTAGAAGGAACTGTCTGCAAGCTCCTAGAGGGTAAGTGAGCAAGAAGTTTCCTAAATGATGGTATACCTGTGAGCAATAAGACAAAAAGAAAAAGAAGGAGGAGGAGAAGAAGGAGGAGAAGGAGAAGCAAAGACCCTTTTAAGATATGGAGCAATTCCTTGAGGCTAGCAGCTCTCAAATATTTTGGTTTAAGGAGTCCTTTATACTCTTAAAATTTGTTAAAGACCTCGCAAAGCCTTTGTTTATGTGGGTTGTATCTATTGATAAATCCTGGGGTAGTGGCCTCCAGGATAGACTCTAATGATCCTTGTCTCCTGGTATTCATGCCCTTGTGTATTCTCTCCCCGTATTGAATCAGGGCTAGTCTCTGTGACCAACAGAGAAAGGCAATATTGAGGGTGTGTGATTTCAGAGGCTAGGTCATAAAGGCCACCAGAGGTTTCTACTTGGTCTCTTCTATTTTTTACTCTGGAGAAAGCCAGTCTCCATGTTTTGAGTACACTGGGAGAGACCTACCTAGAGAAGGAACTGAGGCCCCTCTCAACAGCCAGCAATAACTGGCCAGGCTTGTGAGTGAGCATCTTGAAAGCAGATCCCCCAGCCCCAGTCAGGTCTTCAGACGACTCCAACCTCATGAGAGACCCTGAGGCAGAATTGCCCTTTGAAATCACTCCTGAATTCCTGATCCACAGCAACTCTGAGGCATAACAAATGATGATCGTTGTTTTAAGCCACTAGGTCTTGCAGTATTTCGCTATGCAGTGATAGATAATTAAATCATTTACCATATTAAATAATACACCATGATTGCACATTAAGTAATACACCACAATCAAGTGTGATTTATACCAGGGACACAGGGATGATTCAACATCCACAAATCAATCAATGTGATACACCACATTAACAATCTGAGGAATAAAAACCACATGATCATCTCAATAAATGCTGAGAAAGCATTTGACAAGATCTAACATCCATTTATGATAAAAACTCTCAATAAAATGGGTATAGAAGGAAAGTACCTCAACATAATAAGGCCATATATGACAAACCCACAGCCAACATCATACTCAATGGGCAAAAATTGAAAGCCATCCCTCTGAGAACAGGAACAAGACAAGGGTGCCTATTCTCGCCACTCTAATTCAACATAGTACTAGAGGTTTTGGCCAGAGCAATTAGGCAAGAGAAAGAAATAAAAGGAATCCAAATTGGCAAGGTGTAAGTGAAACTCTCACTGTTTGTAGATGATATGATTTTATATATAGAAAACCCTAAAGAATCCATCAGAAAATTATTAGAAATTATCAACAACTTCAGCAAAGATGCAGGGTACAAAGTCAACTTACAAAAATCAGTTGCATTTCTATACTCTAATAATGAACTAACAGAAAGAAAACTCAAGAATACCAACCCATTTACAGTTACAACAAAAGAATAAAATATCTAAGAATAAATTTAACCAAGGAAGTGGAAGACCTATACAATGAAAAATATAAGACATTATTGAAAGAAATCATGATGACATAAAGAATTGGAAAGATAGTCCATGTACATGAATTGGAAAAATAAACATAGTTATAATGTTCACACTACCTAAAGCAATCTACAGATTCAATGCAATCCCAATCAGAATCCCAATGACATTCTTCACAGAAATAGAACAAAGAATCCTAAAATTCACCCCCCGAACAGCTAAAGCAATCCTGAGAAAAAAGAACAAAGCTGGAGGCATCACAATCCCTGACTTCAAAATATACTACAAAGCTATAGCAATCAAAACAACATGGTACTGGGGGGCTGGCCCCGTGGCCAAGTGGTTAAGTTTGCACGCTCTGCTACAGGCGGTCCAGTGTTTCATCAGTTTGCATCCTGGGCGCGGACATGGCACTGGTCATCAAGCCATGCTGAGGCGGCGTCCCACATGCCACAACTAGAAGGACCCACAACTAAAAATATACAACTATGTATGAGGGGGCTTTGGGGAGAAAAAGGAAAAAATAAAATCTTTAAAAAAAAGCCAAAGAAACATGGTTCTGGTACAAAAACAGACACACAAGATCAATGGAATGGAATTGAAAGCCCAGAAATAAAACCATGCGTATACAGACAGCTAATCTTTGACAAAGGGGCTAAGAACATACAATGGAGAAAGGAAGTTCTCTTCAATAAATGGTGTTGGGAAAACTGGACAGCCACATACAAAAGAATGAAGGGAGACCATTATCTTTTGCCACACACAAAATTTAACTCAAAATGGATTAAAGACTTGAAGGTAAGATGTGAAACTGTAAAACTTCTAGAAGAAAATATAGGCAGTACACTCTTTGACAGTGGTCTTAGAAGGATCTTTTCAAATACCATATTTACTCAGGCAAGGGAACTAAAAGAAAAAATAAACAAATCGGACTTCATCAGACTAAAGGCCTTCTGTAAGCAAAGGAAACCATGAACAAAACGAAAAGACAACCCACCAACTGGGAGAAAATATTTGCAAATCATATATCTGACAAGGGGTTAATCTCCATAATACATAAAGCACTCATACAACTTAACAAGGGAAAAACAAACAACCGAATCAAAAAATGGGCAGAGGATATGAACAGACATTTTTCCAAAGAAGATATACAGATGGCCACCAGGCACATGAAAAGATGTTCAGCATCTCTAATCATCAGGGAAATGCAAATCGAAACTACAATGAGATATCACCTTATACCGTTAGAATGGCTGTAATCACCAAGACACACAACAGCAAATGCTGGAGAGGATGTGGAGAAAAGGGAACCCTCATACACTGCTAGTGGGATTGAAAACTGGTGCAGCCACTGTGGAAAACAGTATGGAGATTTCTCAAAAAGTTAAAAATTGAAATACCATATGACCCAGCTATCCCACCATTGGGTATTTATCCAAAGAACTTGAAATCATCAATACAAAGAGACTTATGCACCCCTATGTTCATTGCAGCATTATTCACAATAGCCAAGATGTAGAAGCAACCCAAGTGCCTGTTGACTGAAGAATGGATAAAGAAGATGTGGTATACATATACCATGGAATACTACTCAGCTATAAGAAAAGACAAAATCGTCCTATTCGCAACAACATGGATGGAACTTGAGGGTATTATGTTAGCTAGGCCAGAAAGAGAAAGACAAACACTGTATGATTTCACTCATATGTGGAAGATAAACACATGGACAAAGAGAACAGATTAGTGGTTACCAGAGGGGAAGGGGTTTAAGGGTGGGCATAAGGGGTAAAAGGGCACATATATGTGGTGACTGACAAATAATAACGTACGACTGAAATCTCACAATGTCATAAACTATTATGGCATCAATAAAAATATATATATAAAAAATAAATACAATAACCAAATAAGTTCTTTTACTACTTAATAGGATAAGTCTCAGAAGCCTAGAGTTATCTAATCCAAATTCTTGATTCTTCATTACGTTAAAATTCTTTTACATGCAAAAAAAATTAAAACTGAAAAGTATTTAATATTTATTTGTTAATCCACTTAATATTTATTTATATGAATACATATTTATTTATTCATTAAAGTTCATAAATTTGTTAATTTGTTAAAAAGTTAAAAATAACATAATCTTATTGTAAAAATAATTGTGTTTTACAAAACAAAACAGAACAAAATTTAGTGAGAAGAGAGACAGTGTTTTACATTTTTGCAGTCTCTTTAATGTCTGGCTTAATAGAGGACAGCTGGATTCACATATCTGCTTCTGCATTCAATCAGCTGTGATAATGTTGTTTTGGTTGAAGTATATGAAGGAAACCCAGCCTCACATAGATAGATAGCTGGAAAAGGGAGGAATATTTTAATAGCCTTTTCAGATAATTGCGGATACTCTTCTTTGAGACTGTACCAAAACTCAGCAAATGGCAGTTTATTAAAAGTTAGTTGCAATGTGGAATCTGAAACGATATCAATGAACTTTTCGTACTCAGTTACATTAAAATCCATTTGGTCTGTCTCACACTTTGAATGGATCTTTTTCCCATGCGTGATTTTGTAATACCATGCATGGGTCATTCGGAAAATATTGCTTCACTAAGTTATGCAGATCTTTCGAGTTTGATATATTTCATGATGAAAACTAAAAATTCACATTTGTTAATATCACCACTGATCTCATCAGAAACTTTTCTAAGTATTGGGAAAATGTTAAGCTCACTGTGGCAGACAGAGGTTTTCAAAAATTCTAATTTTTGCTAGAAAGCTTTTATTTTGGCAACAAATACTGTCAATTATCTTTCTTGAAGTAACAGGCTGACTTTGTTCATTTTGAAGAAAATATCTGTCAAATAACCAAGTCTGAATAACCACGGGTATTTGGTCCTTTCGAGTAAACATGGTGTTTCATGAATGTGACTAGTTCAGCTCACAACTCAGATGCCCTCAAAGTGTCTTTTCTCCAAATAACCATTGTACTTCCGGATACACCAGAAGTAATTTATGCTTACTTTTGGATAGCCCCACAGAATAATAAAAAGACGTGTACTTTGGGCGAGATTTCATAAAATCAATAACTTTTACACTTTCATCTAGGACATTCTTAAGTGAAACTGGTTTCCTTTTGTCCTGTGACTTTGTGGCAGTGAAGAATAGTATGACTGCCAGCACAGTCGTCAGGGGCCAGCAGTTCTACCCAAATGTCAACATAGTGAAGAAGGCATTGGTATTGGTATTGTTATGAAAATAGTTTTGACCCTACAGATACCCTCATAAGGTCTCAGGGACCCCAAGGGTCCATAGACCTCATTTTGAGAACCATAGCTTTAGGGAAATGGGTGTCATTTCATCACTTGTAGTATTTATTGGTGAATGTGTTCCATGCTAAGACATACACACTCCAGGTCCTCTTGTCAAAGTGTAATGGCCACCATTTTTTGCACAAGCTGGAGAACATATCATTGGACACCAGCTTATTCCTCTGGATGGACTACATATGAGACAGGTTCTTTATGTAAGGGTGGTCAGGGTATTTTTATGCTTTTGTTTGCCCCACTTGTAATAGGTGTGTGGATGGTAGTAGGAAGCTAAGCTCTGAAAATTCCTCAGACGATCAGAGTTGAATAATCAAGGTAAACGAGGAAGCTAACGCCCACATCCTCTCCTTTGTAACTTCTTTCTTCTCTCCCTTTCACCCAATAAGCAGTGAAAGCCCAGTGGACAGCAGAAGACATCGTTTTCAGAGTAGCAGGGTCCTTCAAGCTCCAAGCTTGAAGTGGACGGAGATCTCACTTACGTTGGCAGTACCTGCCATGTGGGATGAGAGAAGCAGCAGGCCCAAAAGGCTGCCTGTGTTCAAACGGTCGTGGCACCCGTGGGGATTTGTCCATGGAAGAGCTAAGGACGTGGCCTCCCCTGAAGCCCCTCGGTGTTCCTGTAAAGGGGACTTAGAGCAGGGCAGGGAGGGGCGTTGCTGTTTTTCACTCTGGTTCAGCTTAGCTTACACATCCTTTTTGCGGCAGAAATGCAGTGTAGGTCTGAGCGCCACACCTGACTGGGCTCAGCTATGTGGTGAGTGATTGTGTGGCTGTTCTGTCTGGGATGGCAGGCCCGTCTGCAGGCGGGAAACAACAAGCGGTTGTGTCCAGAGCCCCGGGAACCCGAGACCTTTCCACATCTGTTCGCCTAGTCGGGGGCGGGAGGAAATCACCAAAACCTTCCAACGGGGGCCAGAGCAGGGAGACAAAGGGAAAGCCTTAAGCCACTGGTGACCCTGGGTCATATGACCACCCCATGGTCCTCCTCCATCCCCTTTCATCCCCTCAGGTCCCCAACACTCAGCCTTTTCATCATTCTCCAGGTCAGCAGGATTGGGTTTATGCGAGTTGACCAGAAAGCTTATCAAACGGAGGCAGAAGCAGGTGTTTGCAAACCTCCTCCCTGCTGAAAGCTGGGCTGGACAAGGCTGACAGTGTGGCTGAGGCTGCCATCCCACACTAACTGCATTTGCTTTCCTGGAGCTCTTTCTTCGTTTCCTCTCTTCCTCGTTTGGAACCCCTAAAGGTCTCTGGGAACCAGTCACCAAAACAAACCTTTCAAAGAGGTAAGGATTTAGGGGAAAATAAAAAAACAACTAAGGGATGTGACATCATGGACTGAACAGTGGCCCTTTTATGCCGGAGCCCAGGAACCATCATTTGGAGGCATTGGAGCATTGCCCCCAGTGGTGTGCTGGACCCGGTTCCCACAAGCTTGTACCGATTGATTGCACACACCTTTTCCCAACTTCAAAATCATGATGTCATGTTGGTAGCTTTGTATTGACCATGGTGGGAATATTCACATCACAGAAACCTGCAAGCTACAAACCAAGCTTTCTACCCCCCAAAACTGGTTGTTAAACATTTACTAGCACACCAGTGCCTCCACTATAGAGATTGTTGCTCAAAGTGTGATTCTCAGACAAATTACATCTGAATTTCCAAGGGAAAAGAGAAGGGTGGGTAGAGTAGTTATTATTTAAAATGCAGATTTCCTGGCCAACCTGAACTAACTGAATCAGATTCTCTGGAGAGGGAGTCTGGGGAAATGCATTTTTTGCAAGTTGCAAAGGTTATTAATAAGTTCAATAAAGTTTGAGACTTCAGGCTCAGGGAGTGGGAGAGAAGAGTGGGTGTACATCTGGCTCTTGGCATCTGGAAGGAACAGTTGGCTTCAGTCCCAGTTGGCCTGAGAATGGACAGCTGTTTTCCCTCGAGATATAAACTTCATGACAGGAAAAGGAGGTGGGAACTCTGGGGTCCCAGCCACCCACTGACAACATGATTGGTTCTGCCTTGGATCTCAGGATGTCTCCACTTTCCAACCTTGAAACTTGGACCCAAGACAACATGGGCAAATGCCCAGACTTACGCATCAAGATGAAGAAAGTCATCACTGCTTGTACCAGCAACAGGAAGGGCCCACGGTCAGTTTTCCATATTAGATTGCTCAGGACAGCGTTTTTCTTTCAGATTTGTACAGGCATTAGCAGAAGCTTTCACAACCAGATATGGTTTGTAAAGCAAGGACTTTGTTTACTTTAGCCCACTATGCCTGCAAGAGGTCTTTTAAGGCAGAAAGAAAAAAAGAAGAAAAGAAAAATCTTTCTTTCCTCAGATGTGAAACAGAAAGTTTGTAGAAGGCCCAGCTCTGCTCTTGACTTGTTTTGCATCTACCTGAGGGAATGGTTCAGATTAGCTTTTCCTGAGAACTTAAACTGTGTTTCATAACTGTCCCGGGAAGTGGATATTGACGAGAAAACAAGGAGCAGGCCAGGTAACGTGAAAACAGAGCTAGTCAGTAGAAGAGCTGGAGTTTGGACCCCAATTCTCATGACCAAAAAACCCACTGCGCTTTCCTTCCAAGCACAATGCAGTATTTTTTCTGCATGTGGTTGGAGCCCAAGGAGTCCTTAATAGGCAACTGGGGCAGTGACATTGGACATCTGAGCTCAAAGTACAAAGAATTCCTAAACCACCAGAGCTCCTCATATCCTCATGCAAATTCAGAAACATAATCCAAAGCCACATGTAAAACTTTCAAGATTCTAAGCTATTAAATTACAAACTATTAGATTATTGGCTATTAGATTATCCCCTGGAAAGGCTAATTGAGAGTCAGCCACGTTTATGAATATAATTTAGGCTCTCCCCATATCAGACATTTGGGCTTGTGGCAGTTCATCAAGTTCACGATCAGCTCCTACATGTTTGTTCTAACTGCTCAGGGCTGTTATTAAGCATGAAACTTCATCAAACGGGAAGGGGAAGAAGCCAGTAGCCCACTTCAGGAAAACAAGATGTGATCTCAAGTATTTTTTGCCGGGTTTCACAGCCTTTTTCGTACCTAGAAACTCTCTTCCTGAACCAAGGACCCATCTTCACTTAGAAATCATTCATTCATTCAGCAAATATATAGTGAGGACCTACTATGTGTCAAGCACTAGTCTGGTTGCAGAGAACAACAAGAGGCAGATGGCCCCCCATCTCATCCTCATGAAGCTTACAGTGTATTGGGAGACAGATATTATGCAAATAATTGTAAAAAGAAATGTGTGATCATACATTGTCTTAAGTGCGGTGAAAGAAAGTAGACGGTACAAAGGGAAAGGGCAACAGTTTTGAAAGATCATCTGCAATGAGAACATTTCCATGGAAACCTTATTGATGGGGTTTGTTTTTATTGTTTTTGGTGGCATGGGGTGAGGGTAAGGGGTTGTTGAGAGTTCTGTTTGGGACACTTGCCAAGGGAGGTGCAAAGTAGACGACTGAATATCCAAACCAAGAGAGAAGTTGGTTGGGGAGTTAGCAACACAGAGGCCGACTCAGCCCTGACAAGAGGGCATGGATGAGTTGCCTGAGGGATGATGTGTAAGAGGAGAGGCAAGGTCTGAAGCCTGCACTCTGGGCCCATATGCCAGCTCCCTTCGGCAGAGGAGGAAGAGCTCCCAGAGAGGCTGAGGCCTGGAAGTCATTTGAAAAGGGTGTTTTAGGAGTGGTCAATATGCAAGTGCAAAAATCAGAAAAGCAGTCCGGGGCCCCCAGGGCACATTTGACTCCCACCTCCTGTTTTCCCATGAGCCAAGCTGGCTGTCTGTGGGCCAGTGAGTGAGTGGAACTGGAGCTCTCAGAATTTGAACATCAATCAGCATTGTCCCTCACAGTGCTTCTTGGCTCTAAATTATTACTTACTCTTCCTTCCTCAGTCCCAAGCTCCTTGACCCCCCACCCCCAGCTGCTAAGTGGGTAGGTGTTAGGATGAAAGCAAGTAAACAGGCTCACACTGATGTGTGAATGCTGTTTGACCAGTTAATTCTCACTGAGATATATTGTTGGAAAAAGGTAAAACTAAATCTCTAATCTGGAATTTCAGGCAACCTAGTACGTTTAAGGGGATGCCCTCGGGAGGGAAGACATTTTGAGGTGGGAGGCTGTCACTCTGTTTCCCCTCCAGCATCCGTCCCTTGTTCCTGCAGTAGCTTCCTTTCTTCCATTTCTGGATCCCAGAGTCTTGAAAACCTCCACCATTTTCAGAGTGGTTCCTTTGGCACCCACAGGGGTGCTCCTGACAATTATGTTGGCTAATAACAGCCAGCTTTTATTGAGCTCTCACTGAGTGCAAGTACTGTATGAAGCACTTTACACATGTTGACCTCCTTTCCATGTCACAGCAACCCTGTGAGGTTGGGCCGGTCAGTATTCTCCATCTGTAGGTGAGGCCATGGAAGATTAGTGATGTGAGTCAGATGCCTGTGGACACACAGCTGCGAGGCTGAAATTTGAAACAAGGTCTCACCCCCGGGTCCACACTCAGGGTGGTGTGAGTGGGATGTAAGCCTGAGACTGCTCACGTTTGGGTTTGCTGTCCTGAGAGTACAGAAGGGAATCCCAGATCTGGCTCTCTGAGGTAGCTTTTACTCCGCCTGCTCAGTTTGGTCCCATTCTGAAGTTTCACAGACAGCCCAGGCCAAGCCCATAGTGGCTGATTACAAACAAGACGAGACTTATGTAGGGTGTCAGCTTCTGTCTCTTAAGAGATGGCCAAAAGAATGCCTCTTGAATTTTCTAGAGAGAGGTCAAGGACACAACCTTTACAGGCCGAAGCTCTTGGGCAGAGCTTGATGTGACCACAGAAGAATATGGAAGCCTCCCTCACTGTTTCTGAGACGTCCGAATTCTTCCATCTCTGGAACAGAGCCTTTGGAAGGTTCCATAATCCTCCCTCTCCTGGCTCAGAGGCCCAGCTACACTTTGTAAAACAATCCAGAGCCGTCTGATTTGAAGCATGTACCGGCTCGTGTGTGCAAGACAGTAATTACCTCCAATTCCAGTTAGGAAAGCTGAAACCTGCCTTTTTCATGCCTCAAACAATTACGGAAGTGCCTTTTGAAGCTCTGGATAGAATAGAAAAGATAAACAAACCAGAGCCAATTAGAGCCTGGGATCTGAGGATAGCTTAGTTTTGTGCAGCGGGACTCAGGAGGAACTGTGGGAGAGGGTCAGGGGTCACCCCAAACCTCCAGCTGCCAACCGACTTTGTGCCAAAAGAACCATTATTTTGTATTTAAAATCAAGGCCCCTCTCCCTGGCTGAGCAACGATTTGCAGGAAGAGCCTCTGCATCAGCTGTGAAGAAGACTCCCTGATTAGATAAGGCCTGGAATGCATTTGATGTTGTGCAAAACAGTTCTCTGACAGCTTTCCTTACATGCCGTTAGAAGGTTTTTCCTTCAGCTGAAACTTGGTGAGATAAACTGAATCCCCAGGGACGCCTGTGTTTTGGGGTGTGTATTTGAGGAATTTATGTGACCTGTGTGCCATTTGGAGTTAAGGTTCTCTGGCCCTGAAGCTCTTCTGGGCTTGGTGGGGGAATCTGGCCATTTGGAGGCAGACCAGGTAACTACTGCTATGAGAGTGGAAAGCAGAATACCAGGCATGAGGTCAGAGGTCAGCAAGTGACCCTCAGGTGGGGTGGGAAGCTGAGGACTCATGCTTCTTTATAGAACCTAAGTACAATTCTGTGGTGTTCACCACTGTGGCACAAAGTGCGGAGCTGGAAGTGGAGCTGGGGCACAGAGGTTTGAAGCCAGGTTGGAACAGTCTTGGCCAAGATCTGTTCATGAGAAGGATAGTCCACGTGGCCTTCTGAATCAATAAGACTGGGTTGACTATTAGGGCAACATATTACTGCCCTGGGAGGTTCCCTTTTGAGTTTGGATTAGGGTCAACCATGGGCACCAAAGAGCCCCAGAGAACCCACTCTGCTGTGTTTGTGCCCCAACCTCAAGCTGAGAAGAGGAGCTGAAGTAAGGACTCAGCTCTCCGTGTGCCTGGCATTCACCCACTTGACAGTGAGCCTGGATGTCTCCCCTTGACTACAGGAAATGGCCTTTATGAGACTAGTATTCCTGTAAAGCAAAACAAAATGAGACTTTGCTGAGGAATGTGTCTGCTGCACTCAACATGGGGTGAATATCAATGTTCTGGAGATATCAACATGGCTGATTCTGTGCCTGTAAGAGAAGAGGTTCATGTCTCCTTAGATCTTTTGATAATTATAACAGCCAGCACATGTCACAGATCTTCCAAGTACCATGCACTGTTCCAAGGGCTTTGCATGCTTCACTCACTTACTCCTTACTCCAGCCTCTGAGGTGGGTGCTATGATTATGCTCATGTTGCAGAGACAGAGAAAGGTCAAGTCACCTCCCCAAGGTCACACATGCAATCAGCACTACTCATAATGGACCAACAGCGATGACTATTGTCATGGTCTCAGAGTGGCTTAGAAGCACCAAAAAGTTAAAAAAAAAAAAAAAATAACAAGATGCTTAAAATTCAAAAATCCTAACTTTTCAGGCTTGACAGACTAAGTGTATGAATAAAGTAACCCTGAATGGGGAATCCAACAAAGTGCTGGAATCAGAGGCCTCACTCCTGTACACTCCTGAAAGAGCTGGTTCGAGATCAAGAAATGTAAGCACATTGCAAGTACTACTCTTACTACCCTAGCAGGTGGACAGGCTAAACCTGCCCACAGACTCAAGCTGGTTTTTTTTTTTAATTTTTAAAAAATATTTTGAAGATTGGCACCTGAGCTAACAACTGTGCCCAATCTTCTGTTTTGGGGTTTTATTTCCCCCTGCTTTTTTTCTTTCTCCCCAAATCCCCCCAATACATAGTTGTATATTTTAGTTGTGGGTCCTTCTAGTTGTGGCAGGTGGGACGCCACCTCAACATGGCCTAATGGGCGGTGCCATGTCCGTGCCCAGGATCCAAACCCTGGGCTGCTGAAGCGGAGTGCACGAACTTAACCACTTGGCCATGGGGCCGGCCCCCTCAAGCTGGTTTTAAATAAAGTGTGCCTAACAGATCCAAATCACATGATTAAGAGATGTTCTGGATACATACTTTTGACATTTTAGGGCTGAGTTATCTGTAGAGAATGCTCCTGCTTTCCTATAAACTGCCTCTTGTGGCCACTGTTGAGGAGGATTCCTGGCTGCCTGTGTCATTGATTTGACCCCATGGGATGGCTCTTTTTCTAGGTTCTAACAGGGAACAGAAGCATTGAAGCCCTAGACTTTTAGTTGCTTGAGTCTTCTCAAGAAGATGGGTGCATCTATAGTTCTTTAAACACCGTGTATGTGATTTCCCAACCTTTCCTCTGAAGCAGGTTCCCTGTGATTCTTCTCCAGCATGCAACAGAGACTGCCAACTGTTTAGCAGGCTCTCAAATGGGCAGTGAATGCCCATGATAGGGGTTCTCAGCTTTTCCATTTGGGGCCTGTGGTAGGCAGAATAATGGCCTCCCAAAGATGTCCATGTCCTAATTCCCAGAACCTGTGAATATGTTATATTATATGGCAAGGGGGAATTAAGGTCGCAGATGGAATTAAGGTTGCTAATCAGTTGACTTGAAAACGGGAATATTATCCCAGGTTGTACAGGTAGGCCCAATGTGATCACAGGGCCCTTAAATGTGGAAGAGGGAAGCAGAATAGTCAACATCAGAGTGATATGATGCGAAAAAGACTCAGCAGGCCACTTCTGGCTTTGAAGATGGAAGGGGACCATGAGGCCAGAAATACAGGCGTTCTCTAGAAGCTGGAAATGGCAAGAAAGTGAATTTTTCCCTAGAGCCTCTAGAAAGGAACACAGTCCTTCCAACACCTTGATTCTAGCCCAGTGAGACCTGTGTCACACTTTTGACCCCCTGAACTATAGGATGATAAATCTATATGGCTTTAAGCCACTACATTTGTGGTGATTTGTTATAGTAGCAATAAGAAACGAATCCAGGGCCTGGTTGATGGTTACAACACAAAAGACATCAGCCTCCTCGAGGTCCCGTGACCCGGGGGTTGAAAACCATGATGGCCACCTCAGCATTTTCCCAATGACTGTCCAGAAACTCTCACCACCCTCCTGGCCAAGCTCCATCTACAGGTGCACACTCTAGCCATGAGTTCCCCCTGGATGGGGCCTCTTCCTGACTAAGGATATTCTGCTTCTAGGCAGTGTCACCAGGACCTCTCCCCAGGGTGGTCCAGACAGCCAATAATGACATTACAGTGAGCTGCTTTTCACACCCATCCAAAATGCCAAATACTTCTGGCCAAGACAAGGTTTGGGGGATTTTTCTCCCTTTCCAGATAGCCAGCCACAAGTTCTATGAGCTCTGGAATTTGGAATTAGCATGACAGAACCTTGACACGCTGAGTGCAGGGGGACAATCTGCGCCATCCTTAGGTTTGAGAAGCTATCTAGTGGAAAATGTGTGATTTTCCCCAATCTTCTGCCACTCCTCTCACATGAACATCCAAATCCAACTTTTGAGTTAGGTTAAGAAGCTAGAATTCCTGGGGTTCTGGCTCAGCCTCTTACTAGTTCTGTGACATTGGGTAAGTTATTTAAACTTATTCTACTTCAGTTTTCTTACCTGTAAATTGGGAAGTGCTTGAGTTAATAGATGAAAGGAGCTTAGGGAACTGCCTGGCACATGTTTGGTGCAATTTAAGTGGTATCTATTGTTACTATTACTGTTGTTGTTCTGTTGTTATTATTATTAAATGGGTCCCAAACTTCAGGGGCAAGTCATTTGGCACCTCGGGAAGACCAGCATCTTCATGGTTTGCCAGGCATTATGCTCCCAGCAATTGAGATGAATTACCAACTCACAGGGTGTTGAAGCTCAGGTGTGTAACATCCGCTTTTAAAACTTTCTTTCCCACAAACATCTCCTTCAGGAAGCAGGCTCTGGTGTGCCAGGGTCAGATGAGTGATTGTTGGGACACACAAAGCCCTGTGCTTCGAGTTATGCACGTGGAGTGGAGGGAGGGCATCTCAGTTGCTGACTCACACCCACTGGCAACCCAGCCTGATTCTTCCAAACTGCTCAGAGTTCTCTACTCAGAGGATCTTAGCTTACTGTGCAGCCAACCACGAGCCCTGACATTTAGGCCTCTTGGTTCTTCAAGACTTAGCTTATAGGTCCCCAAAAGTGGTGACAGAGAGGGGCGAAGGTTGGCCAGTTTGCAGCCAGGAGGCACCCATGGTGCCCAGGACACTGCTTGAGGCTACTCACAACAGCCTGCCCTGGCCACCATGTGGCCTTAGTCTGTAAAGAGGGAGCACTCTCTTAGCGGCTACTTGGGGGCTGCTGCAAGATGCTTCAGTTTATGAGTCGCCCAAGAGAAAAGTTTCTGGGCAATCGAAGGGGCCCAGGAGAGAAGAAAGTTACATATACTCAAAGCCTCAGTTATAAACCGCAGACAAAAATTCTCCATGCTCTTTGATATCATTGGGACTGAAAACAGCAGAACCAGATCCTCAGCTTTCTCTTACCTTTATCCCTGTAAAAGAAGTTTAAATCACAATATTTTATCGAAGCAAAAACCATCAGAACAGCTGCCTGAGCTAACCTGGGAACCTAGATAGTTTTGCTTCTTGACCTCCAGCATGAAGGGGAAGGGAGAAAACGAGAGAGAGAATAGGGAAAGATGGAGTTCCTTCTGTCTTCTCTGTTCGCCATATGGGGCCCATGAGCTGGCTGAGCTGATGCCAGACCCAGGCACCCCCACTCCCAGGAGTCCCAGTGAGCAACAGGAGCCAGGGAGATGCCTGTGTCTCAGAGAAGCAGCAGCTGGTAGGAGAGCGAGACTGTGCTGCACAGGGAGAGACACCGAATTTGTGTTTTGCTCTTCTTTTCAGTGTGTGATTTAGGTGAGTTACATAACCTCTCTGCAAATAGGAAAAACTGCCTTGTACCTGTTGGGATTAGAAGGACTGGAAATACCCGTACAGTGTCTGGAGCACATTAGGAGTTCAATAGGTGAGGCGTAGCTATTTTTATTATTAAATACAACAACCATTTGGGCCAAAGGCCACCCAATTTATAGAGTCATCTAACTAGAAGAAAACTGCAAGAAGTTGGCTCATATGAGTATGCATAAAAAAGTCCAGAAGGAAATTCATTAAAGTTTTAATAATGATTGTTTCTAGGTGATGGGACTATGAGGATGTTTTTGTTTTCTTCTTTATACTCTTTTGTATTTTCCAGATCATTGATAACAAATACGTATTTTTTTATTATCTGAAATTCAAAAAACATTCTTGTTTAAGAAGTTATCAATCCCAGTTTTCTGCATCCAGTCAAATTTTGCACTGAACCGTTCAAAACCAGAGTCATCCAACGTGTTGCTAAAGCCATGGGGACAGACACTACCATCCACCTCTAAAGAATCCCTTTTTTTTCTGCACCATGCAGCCCAATTGGGGCTTAACCCCCAAATGGTTTCTAGCCCATCATAGCCTTGCTAAACTATTTAAGAGAAAAACTTTAGCCATTCAGAATTATGTTGCCCATCACATTTCCTCTTTTTTTGCCTTTAGCTGCCAAGAAGCCTTGTACACATTTAATGCTCAATTACAATAATGATTAACTCAAGTTTTTGGCATGATTATTTTCCTTTCCTCTTCTATGGTTTAAATTTCTCTTTTTCTTAGTCATCCAACTTATTGTACATGTTGTAAGCTATCTAAAGAACACTTTGAAAGTTGGATATAAATCACAAAGTACAAACAAAATAAATGAAATTTTACCTGATCTCCTGTAAGGACCCATGATCAGCCTGTTAAAATTCATATTACTAAACATCTTGACCAGTAAGTACCAGGAGGGAGGCATGAAAAGCATGAAAGAGAAAGTTTCTGAGTCAAGGCCCCATATCCAGTGAGAAAAAAAAATTATGACTGCAAATATGGATTTTTTTGGAAATGAAGTAGTTACCTTTTAAAATGATTGTTTAATAGTCATTTTAATATGTGTTGTGAACATCTACTGGGTGCCAGGCACTGTTTCAAACTTTATCCCTTCAATCTTGTGAGGTAGGTATTGTCATTTCTAATTGGCAGATGAGAAAACTGAGGCTTAAACAAGTTAGATAACTTCCCCTAATTTTCCAGCTAGTCAGTGATGAGTCTGTGGTTGACACCCTGGTCTGTCCAACTCTAAATAATTCCCAACTCTATTTTGCTTCAGTAACTATAGTTGGTCTTCTTCTTCTAGGTGGATTAATTTTGAAATGGTGAATAGGGCTGAAGCCATAGTTGCCTGAGTTCCGAATCCAGAAGCAGGACAAGATGCTCCTGTGGAGTAATGGTGACTAAATTGCTCCAAGCATGGTGGATGACTGGAGTTAGGCTCACTGCTTGAACTGAAGCACTGAGATGGAACTTTCTCACTAGGGAAAGGAGGTTGAAAAAAAGATGCTGATGACACTACCCGGGACTGCTTATATTAAATTATAGGCCTGTGGGAGAAGGAGAAAGTAGTCACAGCCCAGCAACTAGAAGCCAGGATGCTTCCACTACTCAGGGAGAGATCACTAACACCATGGCTAGGCAGGATGTCAAACCATCACTTGGTTCTGAACCAGAGACCTCTATAAAACCTCTAGGGTAGAAAAGATGAGGAGAAAGAAAGAGGACCCCCTTACTCAAATTAGCATCTAATCAAAGATATCTAACACCAAGAAATAGAGTCAACAAAACTAACATTTTTTAGATGAATTTTGTCCAAAAGATATTAATAAAACAATATGACAAAGACTTTAAACTGTGTTTAAATATTCAATGAGGAATAATGTCTATTTTAAAAAGGAAATTGTGAAATAAAGCAGGTATAAATGAATCAAGAATTGATAAATATGAAAAACAACCAATTAGAAAGTAAAAATCTATAGATAGGATAAACTCTAGACAGGACATAGGGGATTAGAGAATGGGAAGGTAGTATTGAAGAAGTCACCAAAAATGCAGCTCAGAGTCAGAGTTAAGGGTATGGAAGATAGATTGAGAAGCTCCAATTTATGTCTAGTAGGAGTTCTGGAAGAAAGGCATTGAGGGGATGTTGAAGCAGCAACATTTGAAAAGACAATAACTGAAAAAATTGATAACTGAGCAGGAAAAATAAAAATAAATCCATATCTATATATTTTGTAGTGAAACTATAAAACTGCAGGGATAAAAAAGACAACATTGAAAATTACCAGAAATGAAAGAGAGGTTACTTATAAAGGAATGACAATTGCACTGATAGTAGACCTCTCAATTGCAGCAATAGATTCCAAAAGACAGTGGAATGGTATCTTCAAAGATCTAAGGGGGAAAAAACCTGTTAATCTAGAGTTTTATACCTAGCTAAACTATCATTTAAAAGTGAGTTAAAAATAAAGGAAGTTTTAGAAATAAAAAGAAGAATGAAGTGTATCAGTCTTGGATCTTCACTAAAAGTACCGCTAAAGGATGTATTATGACAAGAAGAAAACTGAGTCTTTAGTAGAGCATACCAATCAAGAAACTATAGTGTGCACATAAATAAGTTGATTAAAATGCACTTCAACTGATTATAAAAATTACTACATCTAGATTTTAATATAAAGTTTAAGATGGGAAGATGATGGCATAGGAAGACTCTGAACTCACCTCCTCCCACAAACACAATAAATCTATAACTACCTGTGGAACAACTACCTCTGAGAGAGAACAGAAAGCTAATAAAAAGAACCTCCACGAGAAGGGACAACACTGACAGCGGTAGAAGAGTCAGAAATATCTTTCTGCTGAATAAAAAACCACATTCTAGCCACAGCACCTCACAGCCACGAGTAATCTTAAGGTATGAAGTGTTTCCTGATGGAGTGGGGCATCTAAGCAGGACAGCTATGCCCCTATAAGCAACCTTTGAATACAGCAAAACCAAGACAAGTGCCGGCTTTGCTGACAAACACCTGGCTTTGCTGGCTATTATTAAAACTGTTGGGGAATACCCCTAGAAAAGCTATCGAACATAAGAGAAAGAAAAGCTTGCTCTTAAAAGTCCTGTGCACAGATTCACCCTTTCCAAAAACCAACAAAAAATCAGCAGAAAGAAAGATGCATAGTCCTTTGGTAAAAAAAGACTCACTTGCTAAGCTTGGAGTGCATTTCGGAGAGGCAGGAGGTGGCTGGGCACACCTCCCCAGGGACTGAGTCACTGGCGGCAGCCATTATGGTGACCTAGTACAAGCATGCTGACACAGATGCTGGCAGACACCATTAGATTTCTTCCTCTGGCATGTTAGTATAGGTGTTCACCCTGTCCACTAGAGCATTGATTTAATCCAGCTCAGCCAGGGTAGGCAGCCCACCCTAGGGACTGGCCCTGTCCACCAGCAAGCCCCCAGGGAACCTGTGGGCCTGCATAGGTGAGGCATGTGGGACTTCTGCAGCAGGGCAGTGGGTCTGCCTTGGCAAGGCGGGTGTGTGCACGGGCAGGCCTGCATGGGCAGGGTATGTGGGCCCTCAGGTAGTGGGGCATGTTGGTTGCAGCAGACTTGCGCTGCTGACCATCTCAAACAGCCACACAGGGGATCTGCCCCATCTTCTAATGCCTGGAACAATAGTGTACTACCACACCTGGGGCTGCCCAATCCCAACTGTGCCCTTGAGAGAGCTGACAACAGCCTCATAAGCCAGAGGCCTATAGCAATGGTGAGACCTTGAGCCTAGCAACCAGCCACACTGGTGGCCTGCCTCACTTAACAGCGAAACAGCAGTAGGTGTCTACTGTTAGACCTTGCAGTCAGCCATGCTGGTGCTTGCCCCACCCAATAAAGTGACTAAAGTAACTGTAGCAGCTGCACACAACTGAACCTTACAACAAGCTGGCCTAGGAGCCAGCCTAGCCTACCCATGCATCCACAGCAAGAGCAACCCCACCACAACAGAAGGGCATACGTAGCCCATGCAGAGGACACTCCTGGAACATTTGGAAATGGTGATGGGGGGGAAGCACATTGCTGGAAGGCATCTCCTACATTAGGCCACATCTTCAAGAATGGGGAATATAGCTGATCTACCTAATACATAGATATAAGCACAGAGAAGTAGGCAAAATGAGGAGACAAAGGAATATATGCCAAATAGGGGGACAGGACAAATCCGCAGAAAAGAACTAAATGAAACAGAGATAAACAATCTACCTGATAAAGATTACAAACTAATAGTCGTAAGTATGCTTCCTGATCTTGGGAGAAGAATAGTTGAACACAGTGAGAACTTCAACAAAGCATTGTAAAATATAAAAAAGAACCAATCAGAACTGAATGCAATAATGGAAATAAAGAAGTCACCAGAGGGAATCAACAGCAGAGTAGATAACAGAGAAGAATGGATCAGTAAGCTGGATGAAAGAGTAGAAGAACTCATCCAAACTGAACAGAAAAAAGAATTTAAAAGAATGAGGACAGTCTAAGGGAGCTCTGGGACAATATCAAGCATACTAATAGCTGTATTATAAGTATCCCAGAAGGAGAAGAGAGCAACAAAGGGGAGAGAACCGATTTGAAGAAATGATAGCTGAAAACTTTCTTAACCTAAGGAAGGAAACAGACATCCAGTTACAGGAAGCACAGAGAGCATCAAAGAAGATGAACCCAAAGAGGCCCACACCAAGACACATTATGATTAAAATGTCAAAAATTAAAGATAAAGAGAGAATCCTAAAAGCTGCAAGAGAAAAGCAACAAGTTAAATACAAAGGAAACCCTATAAGGCTATCAGCTGACTTCTTAGCAGAAATCTTACAGACTAGAAGGGAGTGGCACAATATAGTTAAAGTGACGAAAGGAAAAAACCTACAACCAAGAATACTCTATGTGGCAAGGTTATCATTCAGAATGGAAGGAGACATAGAGAGTTTCCCAGACAAGCAAAAACTAAAGGAGTTTATCACCAATAAACCAACTATACAAGAAATGTTAAAGGGACTTATTTAAGTGGAAAAGAAAAGGCCACAAATGGGAAAGAGAAAATTATCAAAGAAAAAAATCACTGGTGAAGGCAAATATACAGTAAAGGAAGTGAATCAACCACCCATAAAGCTAGTATGCAAGTAAAAAGACAAAAGTACTAAAAATATCTATCTCCATGAAAGAGGTTAAGGAATACACACACATAAAAAGAGGTAACGCTTGATAGCAAAAACATAAAATGTGTGTGGGGGGGGGGGGAGTAAAAATATAGTGCTTTTAGTAAGAGGTCAAACTTAAGAGACCATGAACTTAATATAGATTGTTATATACATAGGTTGTTATATATGAACCTCATGGTAATCACAAACCAGAAACCTATAATAAAAATACACAAAAAATTAAGAGAAAGGAACCCAAACATATTACTAAGGAAAGCCACTAAATCACAAGGGAAGAGAGCAAGAGAAAAAGAAAGGAACAGAGAAGTACTAAAACACCCAGAAAAAAAGTAACAAAATGGTAATAAGTACATAGTTATCAATAGCTGCTTTAAATGTCAGTGGACTACATGCTCTAATCAAAAGGCATAAGGTAGCTGAATGGATAAGAAAACAAGACCCATGTGTATGCTGCATACAAGAGACACACTTCAGACCCAAGGACACTCACAAACTGAAAGTGAACGGATGGAAAAAGATAGTCCATACAAATGTCAATGAAAAGAAAGCTGGGGTAGCAATACTTATATCAGACAAGATAGACTTTAAAACAAAAACTGTAAGAAGAAACAAAGACGGGCACTATATAATGATAAAAGGAACAATCCAACAAGAGGACATAACACTTGTAAATATCTATGCACCCAACATAGGAGCAC
The DNA here is from genome assembly GCF_041296265.1 of Equus caballus. Lineage (NCBI taxonomy): Eukaryota > Metazoa > Chordata > Mammalia > Perissodactyla > Equidae > Equus > Equus caballus. The sequence goes on from NC_091707.1 coordinate 27,591,636, forward strand.
TTAAATATGTAAAGCAATTATTAACAGACATAAAAGGAGAAATAGACAGTGACATAATTATAGTAGGGAACTTTGTTTTATTTATTTATTTTTCCTAAAGATTTTATTTTTCCTTTTTCTCCCCAAAGCCCCCCAGTACATAGTTGTATATTTTCAGTTGTGGGTCCTTCTAGTCGTGGCATGTGGGATGCCACCTCAGCATGGCTTGATGAGTAGTGGCATGTCTGCGCCCAGGATCCGAACTGGTAAAACCCCAGGCCACTGAAGCACAGTGCGTGAACTTAACCACTTGGCCATGGGACCAGCCCCTAGTAGGGAACTTTAACACTCCACTTACACCAATGGATAAGCATCCAAACAGAAGATCAATAAGGAAATATTGGCCTTAAAGAACACATTAGACCAGACAGATTTAGTAGATATATACAGAACATCCCATCTAAAAACTGCAGAATACATATTCTTTTCGAATGCACATGGAACATTCTCCAGGATAGATCACATATTAGGCCACAAAACAAGTTTCAATACATTTAAAAAGATTGAAATAATACCAAGCATCTTTTCTGACCACAATGGTATGAAACTAGAAATCAACTACAAAAAGAAAGCTGGAAAAGCCACAAGTATGTGAAGATTAAACAAAATGCTACTGAACAACTATTGCCATCAATGAAGAAGTCAAAGGAGAAATCAAAAAATACCTAGAGACAAAAGAAAATGAAAATACAATATGCCAAAGTTTATGGGATACAGCAAAAGCAGAACTAAGAGAGAAGTTTATAGCAATACAGGCCTACCTCAAGAAACAAGAAAAATCTCACATAAACTATCTAACAGTGTATTTAAAGGAACTAGAAAAAAGAAGAACAAACAAAGCCCAAAATCAGTAGAAGGAAGAAAATAATAAAAAGCAGAGCAGAAATAAATGAAATGGAGACTAAAAATACAATTTAAAAATCAATGAAACTAAGAGCTGGTTATTTGAAAAGATAAACAAAATTGACAAATCTTTAGTTAGACTCACCAAGAAAAAAAGAGAGAAGGCTCAAATAAATAAATTCAGAAATGAAAGAGGAGAAATTACAATGGACAACTCAGAAATACAAAGGACTATAAGAGAATACTATGAAAAGCTATACTCTGACAAATTGGATAATCTAGAGGAAATGGATAAATTCGTAGAATCATACAACCTTCCAAAACTGAATCAAGAAGAAATAGAGAATTTGAATAGACCAATCAATCACCAATAAGGAGATCAAAACAGTAATCAAAAACCTCCCACAAAATAAAAGTCCAGGACCAGATGGCTTCCCTGGTGAATTCTACCAAGCATTCAAAGAGGACTTAACACCTATCCTTCTCAAACTCTTCCAAAAAATTGAAGAGTCAGGGAAGCTTCCTAACTCATTCTACAAAGCCAACATTACCCTGATACCAAAACCAGACAAAGACAACACAACAAGGAAAATTACAGGTCAATATCACTGATGAATATCGATGCAAAAATCCTCCAGAAAATACTAGCAAATTGAATACAATGATACATTAAAAAGATCATACACCCTGATCAAGCGGGATTTATTCCAGGGATGCAGGGATGGCTCAAGATCCTCAAATCAATCAATGTGATACACTACATCAACAAAATGAAGAATAAAAATAACACGATTCAATAGATGCAGAGAAAGTGTTTGACAAGACACAGCACCTATTTATGATAAAAATTCTGAATAAAATGGGCATAGAAGGAAAGTACCTCAACATCATAAAGGCCATAGATGACAAGCCCACAGCTAATATCATACTCAATGGTGAAAAACTGAAAGCTATCCCTTTAAGAACAAGAGCCAGATGTGGATGCCCACTTTCTCCACTCTTAACGTAGTATTGGAAGTCCTACCCAGAGCAATCAGGCAAGAAAAAGAAATAAAAGGGATCCAAATTGGAAAGGAAGAAGTAAAACTGTCATTACATGCAGATGACATGATTTTATATATAGAAAACCCTGAAGAATCCACCAAAAAACGATTAGAAATAATAAATGAATACAGGAAAGTTGCAGGATACAAAATCAACATACAAAAATCAGTTGTGTTTCTATACACTAAAAACAAAATAGCAGAAAGAGAAATTAAGAATACAATCCCATTTACAATTGCAACAAAAGGACTGAAATACCTAGGAATAAAGTTAACCAAAGAAGTGAAAGACCTATATACTGAAAACTGTAAAACATCGTTGAAAGTAATCAAAGAAGACACAAAGAAATGGAAAGATATTCCATGCCCTTGGATTGGAAGAATTAGCATAGTTAAAATGTCCATACTTCCTAAAGCAATCTACAGATTCAGCACATCCCCTATTAAAATCCCAATGACATTTTTCACAGAAATAGAACAAAGAATCCTAAAATTTATATGGAACAACAAAAGGCCCTGAATAGCCAAGAACAAAGAACAAAGCTGGAGATACCACGCTCTCTGATTTCAAAATTTACTACAAACCTATAGTAATCAAAACAGCATGGTACTGGCACAAAAAGAGACACGTGGATCAAGTGAACAGAATTGAGGGCCCAGAAATAAACCCTCACATCTCTGGACAGCTAATTTTCGACAAGGGAGCCAAGAACATACAATGGAGAAAGGAAAGTCTTTTCAATAAATGGTGTTGAGAAAACTGGGTGGCCACATGCAAAAGAATGAAAATAGACCATTATCTGACACCATACACAAAAATTAATTCAAAATGGATTAAAGACTTGAATGTAAGACCTGAAACCATAAAACTTCTAGAAGAAAACATAGGCAGTATGCTCTTTGACATTGGTCTTAGCAGCATATTTTCAAGTACCATGTCTGATCAGGCAAGGGAAACAAAAGAAAAAATAAACAAATGTAACTACATCAAACTAAAAGGTTTCTGCACAGCAAAGGAAACCATGTCAACAAAATGAAAAGATAACCTAACAATTGGAAGAAGATATTTGCAAACCATGTATCTGATAAGGGGTTAACATCCAGAATATTTAAAAAATTCATACAACTCAAAGAAACAAACAAATAAACAACCTGATTAAAAAATAGGCAAAGGATCTGAACAGACATTTTTCCAAAGAAGATATACAGATGGCCAACAGGCACATGAAAAGATGTTCAACATCATTAATTATTAGGGAAATGCAAATCAAAACTACAATGAGATATCACCTCACTCCCATCAGAATGGCTATAATTAACAAGACAAGAAATAACTAATGTTAGAGAGGGTGTGGAGAGAAGGGAACCCTCATACACTGCTAGTAAGAATGTAAACTGGTGCAGCCGCTATGGAAAACAGTAAGGAGATTCCTCAAAAAATTAAAAATAGAACTACCATATGATCCAGCTATTCTACTTCTGGGTATTTATCCAAAGAACATGAAAACATGAATCATGAATGCATAACGATATATGCACCCCTCTGTTCATTGCAGCATTATTCACAATAGCCAGACTTGGAAACAACCTAAGTGCCCATCAATGGATGAATGGATAGAGAAGATGTGGTATATATACACAATGGAATACTACTCAGCTATTAAAAAAGAGATGAAATCTTGCCATTTTTAACAACATGGATGGACCTTGAGGGTATTATGCTAAGCAAAATAAGGCAGAGAAAGTCAAATACCATATGATTTCACTCATAAGTAGGAGATAAAAATAATAACAACAGGGGCCGGCCCCGTGGCCAAGTGGTTAAGTTTGTGTGCTCTGCTGCATCGGTCCAGGGTTTCGCTGGTTCAGATCCTGGGTGCAGACATGGCACCGTCTGTCAGGCCACGTTGAGGCAGCGTCCCACTTGCCACAACTAGAAGGACCCACAACTAAAATATGAAACTATGTACTGGGGGGATTTGGGGAGATAAAGCAGAAAAAAAAAAGATTGGCAACAGTTGTTAGGTCAGGTGCCAATCTTTAAAAACGACAACAACAACAACAACAACAAACAAACACACAGACACAGAGATTAGATTGGTGGTTACCAGAGGGGAAGGGGGAGGGAGGAGAGTGAAAGGGGTGACTGAGCACATGTGTGTGGTGATGGATAGTAATTAGTCTTTGGGTGATGAAAATGCTGTAGTCTACACAGAAATCAAAATATAATGATGTACACCTAAAATTTATGTAATGTAAACCAATGTTACCTCAATACAGAAAAAACCTAAAACAAACATACAATTAAATAAATAAAGGTGAAATCAAAATATTAATTGAGACAATATGATAGGAGAGGTAGTGTTCATTAGATAGTTAAAAATATGCTAAGATGGATAAGATACTGAAGATCTTTATACTTTGAAACATTTACAGTTATATGTGTATGGTAAAACTTTAGGGTAATCATAATCTGAAAAGAATTTCAGTCTATAGCTTCCAAACCAACAAAGAGGAAAATATAGAATATAGAATACCTTATCAATTTAAGAGAAGGCAAATAAGAAGAAAAAAAATGAAGAAACAATGAAGGAAAATAAATTGAAAACGGTAAATAAAATGGAAGAAATAAGTCAAATACAATAGTAACCACAATAAGTGTAAGTGGATTAAATGTACCTGCTAAAAATCAGAGATTATCAGATTAGAATTTTTTAAGTGTCCAGCTATAGGCTGTTTTCAAAAGACACACTTAGGCCAAGGCATACAAACTTAGAAATAAAGAGATGGCAAAAGATGCACCTGGAAATACTAACCAAAAGAAAGGTGATGTCAAAGTATCAATAGCAGACAAATAGAATGGGGGGCAATATATATTGATAGGGATAAAGAGAAACACATAATGATATAAGGAATTCTCCATCAAGAAGACATAACAATCATGAAATTGTATGCCTCTAAAAACATAACCTTGAAACCTTGAAATATATAAAATAAAAACTAACGTAGTCACAAATGTACAATCATGGTAGGAGACAAACTTGTTCTTACAAAGACACTTATTAAGAACTTAAAAGACATAACTACAAACTGGTATAACCTTTACTCAAAATCCAACAATAAAGGACACATATTCTCTTTTAAGAACACATTGAATATTTGCATAAATTGATATAACAGCCCACAAAAGGGATCTCAACAAATTTATAAGAATTGATAACATATCAACATGTTCTCTGAGCACAATGAAATTAAATAAGAAAAAAATCAGTAAAAAATAGTTAAAAAATATGTTTGGAAGCTAATTTCTTGAGTAACTCGTGTTAAAAAAAAAACAATGTAGTTATATATCAAAGCTTGAAGACAGCTAAAGCAGTACTTAAGAAGGAAATATATAATCTTAAAATTCATTAATTTAAAAAATAAGAGTGAGAGGCCAGCCCTGCGGCCGAGTGGTTGGGTTCATGCGCTCCGCTTCGGCAGCCCAGGGTTTTGCTGGTGCAGATACGGCACTGCTCGTCAGGCCGTGTTGAGGTGTCATCCTACGTAGCACAACCAGAAGGACCTACAACTGGAATATAGACCTATGTACTGGGGGGCTTTGGGGAGAAGAGGAAAAAAAAAGAAGATTGGCAACAGATGTTAGCTTAGGTGCCAATCTTGAAATAAAGATTAGAGTGAATATAACAGAGTTAAGTGTTTAAATCTAGAAGCAAGAAAAACAACAGATTAAGTCCAAAGAAAGCAGAGAACAAAACAGTAAAGGTCAGAAATTAACGGCAAAGAAAGAAACAAACAAAAATTGGAATTAACAAATCTAGAAGTTGATTATTTTAAATGACTAGTAAAATAGATAAAACTCTATAAGACTGCCTAAGAAACAAGGAAAAACTCATAATCAATAATATTAAGAATTAAAAAGAGACCATGACTTACAACTAAAGAAACAGTTGAGATGAAGAGAAGCACAATACAGTAGGATGAGCAGCTTATGAACAGCTCTATGAACAACTTAATGCCAATGGATGAAATTGATAATTTTTAGAAAAATAATTTTTTGAAATTGAATCAAGAATAATTAATTGGAAAATTTAAATCAATGAATAACCCATGAAGGAACTGAATCACTATTCAAAATCTTCCACTCAAAGGACATTGAGCCTAGGCAGTTTTGCAATAATGTTTCACCAACCCAAGAAGGAGCAGCTGTCTTAGAGTGTAGAAAAAGAGGGAAAGTTACCCAATTTATGAGGCTGGTATAAACTTGATATGAACCCTAAGACGATACAATTATAGACTAATCTATTATAAACATAAGTGAAAAATTCCTAAATATTACCAGAGATGATGATAAGAGAGGTTTTGTGTGTACTTTTAAAAACTCTTCGGGTGGAATTTATCTAAAAAATGCAAAAATGACCCAACATCAGAAGCTGCTAAAATAATACACCACTGTAATAGATTAAAATAGAAAAGGTTTATGATCATCTTATGGATGCATAAAAGTCATTTTATGGAATCCAAAGTTTCCTTCATTATAAAAACTCAGCAAACTAAGGATAGCAGAGAACTTCCTGCACTTGATAAAGAATACGTAACAAATACCTTTATAAACCTCACTTTCAATGGTAAAACTTTGGCTGTTTTCTCTTTAAAATCAGAAAAAAGATGATGATACCTACCATCACCCCTATTATTCAGTATTATTGTGTAAGTCCTACCAGTGCAGTGAGAAAAGAAAGACAGATAAGATGTAAGAATTGGAAAGGGAAGAGACAAAGCTATCTTCCTTTAAAGATAATAGGATTGTTTACACAGAAAATCCAAAGCATAGGAAAAATATTTTAAAAACACAGTTCAGCAAGTTTGCTGAATACAGCATGAATATAGAAATTGCCAGAGGTTAGGGGGAGAGAGGAATGAATACGCAGAGCAGAGAGGATTTTTAGGGCAGTGAAACTATTCTGTATGATACTATAATAATTGATACATATCATTATACATTTGTCCAAACCCATAGAATGTACACCACCAACAGTGAACCCTAATGCAAACTATGAACTTGGAGTGATAATGATGTGTCAACGTGGGTTCATCTCTTATAACAAATGTACCACTCTGGTGGGGGATGTTGATGACGTGGGAGGCTATGCATGTGTGGAGGCAAGGGAATATCTCAACCTTCCAATCAATTTTTCTAAACCTGCTCTAAAAATTAAAATCTGCTCAAACCTAAACCCAAATCTAAAACTGCTCTAAAAATTAAAATCTGTTTTTTAAAAAGTCAACAGCATTCCCTATACCCTAGGTAAAACTAGTCATCAGTGAGACAGAGAATAGGATGGTAGCTGGAGGAGAATATTGTGTAAGGCAGGATTTTTAAAGGTGGGAGATGCCTTGGCACCTTATTGCTGATGCTGATAGAGAGATTCAGTAGTTGGAAGAAGCTCATTGTGCAGAAAAGAGAGGGGGATGACCTCAGGAAAAAAGACCTTGAGACACCGAGAGAAGATAGGATCAAAACACAAGTAGAGGGGTTTGGCTTTAGCAGGAAGAGGGACACTGCTATTGTAATGGGAGGGAAGAAAGATACTACCCCAGTGCTTTTGCAGATGTCATGGTGGGGAGATGAGAGAGTTTCTGTCTGATAATTTCTGTTTCTCAATGAGACCTTGGTTGAGATCATCAGCTGAGAGTGGGTGATCACTGGATGTTTGACAGAGAGAAGAGATATAAATAGTGATCTTGGAAAAACTAGAATGAACTTAGTAGGGAAGCAATGTAAGATTTCTAAGCAATATTGAGTACTCATTTGCGAACTGCAGTAGTCAAGGATTTAAAGTGTGATCAGTTAACTCAGTGTATTATTTTCTCTATTAATATTAAACTGCCTCAGGGTCATTGCAACCTAAGCCAATAGTTTGCTTTAACCAGCTTGGGGTTGTGCCAGACAAGCTTGGCATGAAGGGAGAGGGGCAAAGGAGTTGAGGATGTTTGTAGGTAGTGTTTATAATAATGGGCCATAAAACTGATCAGGGGTTTATAAAAAAAAAAAACAAGGACATGAGAGAAGGCGATAAATAGAACAAAACAGAGCAAAACAAAAAATAAACAAGCAGGTGAGCTTAATCGACTGGAGGAGAAATACTAGAGAAAGTTGGCTGGAAAGATGGAACTGGTGGCTGGATTATATGACAGTTGAAATCTAGACTTGAAAGGTGGTGATGACGATGTCTAGGTTATGGTCATTTTAAAGTAGCTGAGGAAGGTGGAAGGACAGATCACTGGAAGTGAGGAGGTCAAGGAACTCAGAGACTTGGGATGTTAAAGTCACCAAGAATGATGACAGAAATAGGGGTAAGAGGGAGAAGGGTGAGTTGGGTGCTCCAGTGTTCAATAAATGAGTAATGGAGAGGTTATTGATGACAGCAACAAAATGGGAGAAAGGTCATATAGTCTGAAGGAATGAGCATCTAAATAGCTGTGGTTTTTATAGAACAAGGAGGAGAAAGGGTATGGAAATAGCAGTGAAAAGCAACGAAGCTGACTTCCCTATCTTCAGGCTTTGGGATATGTGGCCAGTAAGAGAAAAAGCAGACCCTACTTTTGAGTGCAATGAGGAAAACCACATCCTCAGAGCCAGCCAGATTTCAGTGAAGACACCAAGATGAAAAGAAAGTTTAAAGAGAGGATAAGGATGTGAAGGAGTTCCAGAAAGTTTGGTGAAGGTAGATATTGGGTCAGGTGATAATAATTGGGTCAGATATTAATAACAGCACCAACATTGTTTGCTGTCTCTCCCTCTCCCACCCCAACTAGCACGTAAGCTCCATGAGGGTAGGGATCTTTGTTCACTGATATATCCCAGGGACTAGAACAGTGCCTGGAACATCATAGGTGCTCAATAAATATTTGTTGAATGAATAATGGCAACTAATGTCTATTGAGCACTAATGTGCCAGTGTGCTGCTAAGTGCTTTATATGTATTATTATAATCACCGCATCTTATAGATGAGGACATGGAGGCACAGAGAGGTTAAAATAACTTGCCTAAGTTCACAGGGCTAGCAAGTGGTAAAGCTGAAGTTCAAACACACTCTAGTTGTAGCTTAGCTCTAGAGCGTCTGTATTCTTAACCTCCAAATTCCCCCACCTCTTATGGTGGTGGACATACAGAGCAATATGAAGGTAAGAGCCCAGGTGATGGGAAATGACCAAAGAGAAATGAGTCAAACAATTCAAAGTTAAACAATAAATCTTACTACTGACTTCAAAAGCTAGTCGAAAAGCTAGTATAGGGCAATTGCTTCCCCTAATGTCGCATACTCTTGTTCATCTCTCACTGTGACCCAGGCACTTTCTGCTATCAGTTCCCAGTTCTTTTCATTTCCTTCCTCCATATCCTCACCCCCCAACTATCTCCCTTCTTCACTATTTTTAGCTCCACCTGGCAAACCCTCAGCCTTTTCCACGAATTTTTTTCAGGGGTAATCAGGCGCATTGGAACCCAGTTTCTAAGCATGTGATATTGACACATCGATCTCACAGGAGGACTTAGGATGATCAGGCTGACTCATTGTCATACTGATTCCAACCACACGCTCGTTCTGGGAGCGCCCTTTGAAGTGCTGTGACTCTGCTGGCCGTTTTCTGAACAGCTCATACCATGAAGTGAAAAACTAAAAGAACATTCCAACATTTCAGGAAAACCAAGGAAGAAAGAAATATGTGTAACTGGGTAGAGGAAGCCTGGAATAATGCCACTGTTTCTGCCTTAAGCGTCTGCATCATATCCCTCAGTGAGATACACGCTTCCTGGGGTCAGGTTGCATGGAAGCTCTTGATGAGCACTTGGTGGACTGGACTGAAGGTCAGTACCCACGGTGCATTAAGGTTCTTTGGCTGTATGCAACAGAAGCACATCTGACTAACATAAGCCAAAGGGAATTTCAAAGAAGGGTATAGGGGGCCTACAGGATTTAGGGAAGCCTGGAGAACTAGTCTCAGAAATGGGCAAGAAGCAATCAAGCTCCAGAAGCCAGGAGGTAAGAACCACAGCAAGCGTCACAAAAGTCTGGTCAGGATACTTCCCTTGGAGGAGAAGACATTTGAAGTGTTTCCTTTCTCTTTGTCCCTCTGCTCAAAACTCACATTCCCTTGAGGGAACATTTAATTGGCCTAACTTGGGTCACAAACCTCCTGATTACCAGCTCTATCCACAGACTGTATCCTACGGAGAAGAGATTATCGCCAGAAAGGAAAACAGGATGTTGTTAGGAAGGGGAAATGAGTGCTGGGCGTTCTAACACAACTCCCAAGTCCCCCATGAATATTTAAGATGCAAACCTTCTCTCTTCTCTGGCTGTACAGTAGTCCCCCCTTATCTATGGTTTCGCTTTCCGAGGTTTCAGTTACCCATGGTCAACTGTGGTCTGAAAATATTAAATGGAAAATTCCAGAAATAAACAATTCATAAGTTTAAAATTGCCTGCCATTCTGAGTAGCGTGATGAAACTTTGTGCTGTCCTGCTCCAACCCGCCTGGGTCATGAATCATCCCTTTGTCCAGCACATCGACACTGTATACACTGCCCGCCCGTTAGTCACTTAGTAGCCAACTCAGTTATCAGATTGTCTCGGTATTGCAGCAGTGCTTGTGTTCAAGCAACCCTTACTTTACTTAATAACGGCCCCAAAGCACAAGAAGAGTGATGCTGGCAATTCAGATATGCCAAAGAGAAGCCGTAAAGTGCTTCCTTTAGGTGAAAGTGTGAAAGTTCTCCACTTAATAAGGAAAGAAAAAAATTGTACGCTGAGGTTGCTAAGATCTATGGTAACTTTTATTAGTATATTTTTATAATTGTTCTATTTTATTATTAGTTACTGTTATTTATCTCTTACTGTGCATAATTTATAAATTAAACTTTATCTTAGGGATGTATATGTAGGAAAAAACAGAGCATATATAGGGTTTGGTACTATCTGTAGTTTCAGGCTTCCACTGGGGGTCTTGGAACATCTGCCCAGCAGATAAGGGAGGACCCCTGTACTTTGGGAGTCAGTCCTGGCTTGTCTAAGTTGAAAGATATCTTTTAGTACCAGGCCAGGCATGCTTTGACATGATTACCAATATCAAACAATATTTCTTTGGAATGGACTCTTAAATTTACTGTCACATAAATGTTTCCTGGTATACCAAGTTACCCTTTGTACACTTTTGTCTCCTTCTGTGGTTTGAAGTTATCTTTCTTTAAATCTTTAAAGATAAAATTCCTGACTTGTTATTGATTTAGGTTCTTACGGAAGTTTTTAGTATTTCCTTCTTTTAGTCTTTTTCCTTTGCCACTTTTCCCACTGGTTTTCTTTCATTAAAAATCGGGACCCAACATTTCTAGAATGACTATCACAATAACGGCACACGTGTCCCTAAAGAGAGATCCTACTTTAATGTTGATTAAAGGGGGTGCTATGTTTTTGGAAAGAATCCATGAATCACTGAAACCCACAGGTTTTTTGCTTCACTTTGTTTATCTCTGCAATATCCTTGAAGATCAGTGTGATAGGAGATCCAGCCCGAGGACTCGTTAGAAAAGAGGGACGACTCTCAGTGAGAAGTGCTATCCTTTCAGTTCTTCCAGAACTAGCCATGTCTTGGGATAAAAGAGATTTTTAATGAGATGGAGCGAGACCTTCATGTATATGTTCCTTTTGATAAAATTTGTGTCCGTGGCAGTTATTATTTTTTTAATTATCCTTATTTCTCTAGTTATTACTTTAAAAGTATTTCTCTGCATAATCTCTTTTTATTTCTCAAATGACTTGATTAGAAGAGGTATTTTGCCCCCATTTGGTTCATGTAGAAACTGATTCATCAAAAGATGTGATCTCCCCAAGGTCACATAGTTTATCACAAAACCAGGCCAAGAATCCAGATGTCTTCACTTCCGGGCACTTGTTATTTAAATCAGGGATCTCAAACTGAAGCCAGTGCTGCACTGAGGTCTCAGTGAGGGGGACCTCTAGCTTGGACTCCACACTTTAAAGGGCCTCATTCCGGCTGTGTCTAACCCCATGGGCCAAAGAGATGTGACCACTCAGAGCCCACATTTCTCCTTCTAGACCACACTCTGGGCCCCAGGACCCCAGAATTTCCCGTCAAGTGTCTCCAAGCCCACTGGGGTCTGTCCTCCCGAGGGCAGACTACACCCTTGCTGTGGGCACCACTAAGCCAGAAAGGGCAGCCAAGGGGCAGCCGTTTGAGGTATACGGGGATAGCCAGAGCTTGGACTTGTGGGCTGGAGTGTCCCCCCAGCTGTACAAGTCTCCTGGTAATGCCGGACGGAGCCAGGAGTAGGGAGAGAAAGGCCAGGGGCCAGGAACCAGCTCTCCCTCTGCTGCCCCATTTCTGTGAGGAACTCCAAGATGTCCCAGAACTCTGAATTCCTACCTGGCTTCCAGGTCGTTAAGAAGGTATATTTTTTCGCTGTAGGCAGACAGAATATATTTTGCTTAACAGTTAGTGAACTTGATTTATACCTTTTCAATATTTAGACATATGATCCGTGGGCCTCCATTTGTCCTCTGGCCCCAGGCTCTGCCGTTGTGAGGGGTGAGCTTGCATATGCCCACATATTTTGTTTGGCCAGCATGATGGGGTTTTTTTTTTAACATCTTGAATTGGTTTCCAACGTTAACAATTGGGTGATTTCATATAATAGAGATTTCTGGTTTCTCTTTTTAACAAAACACAGAATATCACAGCATTCAGGACCCGGCCACCTGTGTGACAGAAAGGGGCTGGGGCTCCGGAGCAACTGCCCTGGTGGGGCAGACATTTTCTCATTTGCCGCAGTTCCCACCTGTCTCCGTTCACTCATTTGGTGACCTCTCTGGCCCCTGGGGGCATTTGAGTTTGTCACCCCTGATTTAAGTCCTTCATTGGATGTGTTCTTTCTACATAAAGCCACCATGCTAACCCATTTAATACTTTTTTTGCCTCTTATCTCCTACTTACCTCAAAGAAAAAAATTTTTTTTTCACTAGCTAATTCCCTAAATTTCCATATGGATAAATGCCTATAATCTTGACATCCTATTCCTTAACTGCTGAAACTCGGGGAATCATTAAAACAACAGTTAGGAATTTCAAGAGAGCAATCTCTTGGCAGGGGTCCCCCTCTTTCACCAGGTCATTCGAACTGGAAACCAAACGGAATGGGTTTTCTCACTTTGACCCCAGCAAGGGAGGGAGTTTCTGATAACTGACAAAGAGCTTTTGTCCAGGTTTGCGTCAGGATGAATCAGCTTGCCCCGCTGCACGGCCCCTTCCTTCTTCCAGGCTCATCTTCCCTTTCTGCCCCAGAAGAGCCCCCTACCCTTCCTCCCTCTTGCCCTCAGTGCCTGCAGGTCTCCCGCACTCCACTCTTCCAGCCCGCCTCTCAGTCTGGAAAACAGCTTTGCAAGTTAACCTCCAGGGGCATTCATTGGGTTTCCAGCGGGGTCCCCAGCCCCACAGGCTGCCAAAATAGGCTCTTTACACTCCATAGATGGGAGAGAAAAATCTGCTTGTTCGGTTGCAACTGTCAAGCAAAGGACATGCTGAGCTCAGATAGAAATAGCAGCAGGGTCAGGGCAGGGCAAGGCCCCAGCATTTCATTAGCTCAGCCCGCTAAGGGTGATTAAATGCACACAGTGGCCCATGAATGGGGCCATGGAGGGCAGCCACACAGCGCAGCACAGAAAAATCATTCTTTGGCTGCTGTCAGCTGGCTGAATGGGACTTAATTATCGGGATAATGAGAACTGATTTTCATTGTTTTAATTTTGGGGAAGGGGTGAGAAAGGAGGGACTTTTTTCCCTCCTCTGGGTGACAGGATGCTAAACTGTGGCCTCCGACAGGCCCCATATCCCCCAGGCTGCTGTTGGCTAAGCCTCTTGCATTTGCTGTTTTTCACGGATGCAATAAGAAAGGATGTTAGGCTTGTCTTCTGTGTCAGTGTTTCCTTTAGGCCCTGTAATCCTGGCAGGATGTGTCCTCATAAGAGCCTGTCTGTGCTGGCATCTGTCCCCAGCAGCTGTACTGAAGTAATGTGGACCGAAAGAATCCACTGGACAGATCTATCTGTTCTCAGCCCCTTCCAAGTACTTCCAGGTCATGAGTGAATCCCATCTTGTTCCTTTTTTGTTGTTGTTTTGGTTTAAATACAAGAGCCAGAGAATTCAAACTGCTCAGGTGGAACATAAGAGAAGAATTCTGAGTTCCTTGCACACACTTTGAGGCCCAAGATCCTAGGGGTCCACTGCAGACTACACCAAGACAGTGTGGGGGTCATCAGAACTCTTTAAAAGCCAGAAATCCTTGGCAATCAAGATAAGCTCTGACCTCATGAACCATCGAAGTCATTAATCTATCCCCCCTTATTCAGTGTGATTCACCTGCCACCCTCCCAAGACCTTGCTCTTCGTACAGAAATAAGAGGGTTATTTATTCTCCAACTTGATCGCTCATTTCTCTGCATGGCACATGCTATTAGCTGGATGGTCAAACAATAAGTATTTGTAAACTAGGGTTTAGCATGGTTCAGGGTGCTGTGGAAATACATAATGATACATCCACTGAGAAACTCAGCTGGGGAGACCCAAAACGATTAGAGAAACACACAAGGGGGCCCTAACTGAATATGAAACTCTAGCTAACCAGGAGAAGGAAGAGAAGGTGGGTTTAAGAGCAGCGAGGGAAGCTTTATGAAGCCAGCGGAGGCTTGTGAGGTCTCCAAGGTTGAATAGAATTTCAACCAAGAGCGAAGGGTGGAATTGGACGGTGTGTTTGAGAGAAGGAAACACATTATTGGAATGAAGAATCCACGTGAGGAATAAAATTAAAGATTTTAATCTTAAATTTTTGCAGAGTAGGTCTAGATGATATAGAGTTGTGAAAGTCAGAGTGTGGTTTTTTTTTCTTCCTAACTCCATCTTTGGCCATAAAAAGTGGTGGTTCTTGCTTTTGTTTTGTTTTTATTTTCATTTTTCCCCCCTATGTGCTTTAAAGAGAAAGGCACAAAGGAAGAGTGCATGACCTCCTTCATGGAACACAGAAGGAAACTCTCTTTGATGTTGCAGGGCTTTTAGATTTAGGCTCAAGACTAGCACTGGTTCTTTCTCAGGTACTGCCTAGCTCTATCTCCCGGGGAATTCCACAAATCCTTACCCTGCCCAATTCAGTTTAGCCTCTTCTGTTCTTGAAGACTTGATAGGATGCAGGTTAAGTTCTTCAGATCTGGCAACTGGGTTCTTTGTGGCAAGGAATAGATGGCTAAGGAGAGCTGGCTGTAACAGGTTAATGGCCTACCTGGCCCCTTTCCAAGGAGAAATGCCATGGTCCTTCCCAGAAGCCACACCTTATATGCAGAGTCTTAATAGAATGTGTCTGCCCATCAGAATCAATTAATCCTGCCCGTTAGCAGTGGGAATGGCCTGTCTGGCTGAAAGAATGGCTATGTCTCTCATGGCTGAAGAATCCTTTGCCTTGGAAACTCATGTAGGTCAGAGGGGAAAGTTGAGTCTGGATGGCATGCAGTATTCCTAGGGTCTGTTTTCTCATCCCTCAAACCTACTCTGTGCTTTTATGTCACCCAACTAACTTTGCTCATTGCAAAACTATATTGTCAATGCAATCCTTTGTGGCCTTTCTTGGGCCTAAGGCCATTCATTTCTGAAAGAAGAGAGAGTTGGCAGAGTGGAATCTGTAATAACAGCTCTTAATATTTACACAATTTGTCTCAAGATCTCCAAGCACATAAAAATGCATGGAAGTGGCCACTCTGCAACATGTCTTTCCCTCTCCAGTGTGTCTTCCACGTGGCAGCCTGTGGCATCTTTCTCAAAAACAAACCTAATCCCATCTCTTCCTTTATTGAGACCTCCATTGGTTCTCTATTGTCTACAGAAATAGTCTCCAAACTTTTTTGATCGAACCCTCTAAGAGTAAACAATTTTTGAATATGTGCTTTCAATACATGTATATCTATTTTTACATTATATGCATGTATTACTCTACTAATACATTATGTAAATTATAAAACATGCACAACATTGAATTTTCAAAAGGCAGAATTAAAGATGAAATAAGCAATAGGTTAGGCTATCTTGCTAATTGTGATGGCTTCATATTATCATTAGCTAATATCACAAAACACAATAAATATGGTGAGCAAAGTTCATCATAAATGATGGTGGATGTAAATCCGTATGTCTAATAGTGCTCTTAGAATTTTCTAATTGTTTTGGCTTCACTTCTTGTTGCATCTGAAAGTTTGGTCACTGTTTTCAGCTAGAATATGGCTGAAGAGAACTTCTAAGAGAAGTGTCTGTGCTACTATTCTTATTATTTGCCTAGGCTTATGCTACTAATACTATCTTTAACTATTGTTTTCTATGCAGGAATATCGTTAGTCCCCTTGTCCATTTTGCATATGTTAGGTTAAACTAGATAATGTCCAAAGTCCAATGAAACAAGAATGTGTAAACTATAGTGGTTCATATTTTGTTAAAAGCCCAGGGAAGAGTGAGGACTGAGGACACCACTCTTGACCCCTCTGCACTATGCAGTTCCTGATCTTGCCACAGGATGCTTCATCTCAGGGACCATCCAACACATGTGGCCATATGCCATGGATGGAGTAAGGACCCCATTGCCAATGTCTATATTAAATATCATAAAGCCAAATTTCTTATTTGTCAGATAAAAATAAAGTCAAAATTCTAATAATTTCTGCCTGAATCCTAATGAATCATCTTGTGTAACTCTGGGGAATGCATCTCTTTGGAGACCAAAGATCTACAGAATTAATTTCAAACACATTAGCATTGACTTAAAGGGACCTTCTCTGTCCGACCATCTTTCCATCCTCATCTCCCATTGTTCCCTGTCACATACCATTGCGACTTCCCGTTGATTCTTAAACATGAAATAACCTTTATGGACTCCACTCCTTTGTCCTTACTGTTCCAGTCAACTGGAATGCTTTTTTCCTGTTCTCCCTTTGGCTAATTCCTACCCAACTTTGAGGACCCAACTTAAATCTTTGAAAGATCTGATTGCCTTAGACCAGAGGTCAGCAAACTTTTTCTGGAAAAGTCCAGATGGTAAATATTTTCAGTTTTGTTACAACTGTTCAATTCTGCCATTGTAGTACAAAAGCAGCCATAGACAATGCGAACATAAACAAGTGAGTGTGGCTGTATTCCAGCAAAACTTTCTTCGCAAAAATAGGTGGTGGATTGGATATGGCCCTAGGGCCGTAGTTTGCCAGCCCCTGCCCTAGAGAGCTTGTCACTCTTCTGTCATTCGCCTTCTATCTTTTTCTCCATGATTGTCTGTTTACACATTGTCCCCAAAGGACTGAATCCCTTGAAGTCAAAGATTTTTATTCCTCTTCCCTAGAAGTTAGAAGTCTGAGACCTAGAAGTCATTCAGTAAAGGAGAATTGTTGATTATCAAGCATTATCATGATGATCTTCACAGAGAAATGGAGAAAATTTCTTCCATTGCATACAAGATTGAATGGCCTACTTCTAAGACTTATTCAAAATAAAATATCATATAAAAATCCTAATTAATGAGATTAAAGGACTTGGTTTGAGTTTGAACTAGGCTTTCTAACAGGGCAGCCAGTGTCCTGCCCACCTGACCACTACATTCATGTCCCCGTCATGTTGTTTTGGCCCACACCTTCAATAGAACCTGGAGAATCACTTCACTGTCAACCACACAGCCACTGCTAAGGCCAAAACCTCCCTATATTTATACATTGCTTTATGATTTTCAAAGCAGGTAGTACAATTCCCATTTTGTAGATGAGGCCGCTAAGGCATGTTAACTGATTTGCCCAATGAATGACATAGCTGGGACTTTAACCCCGGTCTTCTGATTCCCAGCCTAGGCTCCTTTACCATACCAGACAGACTCTAAGGTACTGGGAACAAAATGACACAGTGCAAAATTAATTCAAAGAAGAAATTAATCTATTTAAAATTCCAAAGAGACCTTGGGACAAGGTATGTGAGAATTTTAATGGTATTCTGTAGAGGTGGCCCAATGGAAGTATAGATACCCTGCCAACTTTACACAAGATGCATAAATCTCAAAATCAATTTAACTAACCTTCATTTATCTTGGAAACACAAAAATTTACACTATAACTTGGCTTGAATGAAGAGATTCACACCAAGCCTGCATCCCCGCTTCTCTTGTAAAATGTTTCGTGAACCCCAGTGTTGAAGACCTTACTGTTTTGTTTGACTGTGAAGGCCGCCCACGCAGACTTGCTGCCAGAGGAAGGTTAATGCTGCCTGACTCAGAAGCTAGAAGACCACTGACTGAATCACCACCACTTACTAGAGTCCTCTGCTCTGTATTCCTTGGAAACCTCTTGCCTCAGTTTGGGCTTGACTCAACCCACTTAGAAGGAGAGAGAGAGCAGCTTTGCAGCCCCATATGGAGTGACTCCAAGCCAGTCCTATCTATTTCCAAAGGATCTGACGCAGCAAGCAGATCATATTTCCTTTGGAGGCTTGGCTGAGGACAGTTGGGTTGGCGACATTGAACCAGAGTGAATAAAATACGGCTGTCAAGAAAAATCTGAAATGGTCTCTGAGGAGGTAGGGCTAATGAAATGCTCAGGTCAGGGGTGGGGTGCTTTCTGAGAACATAGAAAAAAGAAAGGAAAGTGAGGTGACCATGTGTGAAATTCAAACAAATCAACAGGGATTTGGGAAAGCCAAGCAGATTGGCACATGCCCAGCACCTTTCAGAGAGCAGGCACCAAGCCTAAGAAAATTCACAAAATCTACCTCTTATTTTTATTCTTACCTTTTATCAGATTTTTTACTGGAAATTTTTTATGGTTGATTCCCCGTCCACTTTACCCCTATCCTGCCTAAGGAGGCAGGGACTCTGGATGTATTTGCCAAAGACCAACAGACCCCCATGTTCAGTTATTCTGGTCTTAGGGAACAATGATTAGGGATTTCCAAGAACAGGATGTGGGAATGGCAGAGAAATTAGGTTTCATTTAAGGTCCTTGGATAAAAACAAGTACCCTAGGTTGCTAGGATGGAAATAGAGCTGGTTCTTCACAGATCTTGTGAAGGGATAAGCTGAACTCTAGAACCAACTCCCAGCCCAGGTGAGTTTCTGTTCACGTGGATACAGGCAGATCTTTGAGCACCAGTTTCCACGGGCACCTATCTGCTTCATTGTTCTCCTCTTCAGCTACGCAAAAATATTTTCAAAGGCAAAGACATAGTGACAAAGTTGGGCTCTTTGAGGCTGTTCTTGAACAAGAGGAGGTGTGTGCCTCTGGCTGGCCGCTTAGCAAGAGATGTCTTCATACTGCTTCTTTCCACCAAAATATTTTGGCCACTGGCGTTGTTTTAGCAGGAAACAGTCTAAAAACGATGACAACCACTTCCCCTTGCTTTATGCTCTTCACAGTCAACTTAACTGGCATGTTTCAGGTGCCTGCTGTGTGCCAGGCATTTTTTTCAGAATGGAACAAGACTGCCCTTGCCCTCAATGTCTTAGCAGTCTAGCAGGAGAGACAGTCAAATATTACAAGCACCTGGGGCAGAAACAGTGTGGGAAACACTATGGAGACTCAGGAGAAGGAGCCATTGTAAAGAAGCTTCACCAAAGAGCAGACGTGAGAAAGGGGAGAGGGCATGACTGTAAACGGAGCTCTATCCATCATTCATTCATCCACACTTTGATTCCCCAAACATTTATTACTGGCTTATTATTTGCCAGGAGAAGGGCTTGGGATTCAAAGATGGCTAGGACCTGGAGCACGGAGTAGAGAGGAGGAGGGAGGGAGGAGGTGGTGGCAGAGGAGCTGATTGGCAAGGGCCTTGCATGCCAAGCTGAGGAGCTTGAACTTTGTTCCGTAGGTAATGAGGAGCCGTTGAAGGTCTTTATGTGAGTGGTGGCACAGACATCCACCCCACCTCATTATTTCCTACCTCAGCCTCTGATTTGTTTCTCTTCTAGCACTACCTTCAACTTGGAAGTATTTTATTCACTTGTCTGTTTTGTGCTTGTTTCCCATCTGGCCCCCCACCTGGGATGAGCCCCATGAGGACAGGGACCATACTGGTCATATTTACTGTTGCATGCCCAGTTCTGGGCACAAAGTGAGCCCTTAGCACATATTTACTGAATCAAATCTGTGTTTAGACGATTGTCTCCTGTTTGTAGAGTGGAGGGAGATCCAACACTGGGAGATCCTGTAGGAAGGCTCATAGTAGCAGAGAGATGCTCAGGGCCTAATCTGGGGCAATGGTGGCACAGATGGAAGGGAGAGAAATTTAAAGGACCCATGGGAGTTAACACTGTCAGACCTCAATGAGGGAGAGGGAGGGGTCAGAGGTGACTCTAAGGTTTCCATTGGGATGTCTGAGTGGCTGGTGATATCATTGACTTAGAGAGAGAGAGAAAGAGAGAGAGAGAGATCTGGAAAGAACCCAAGGAGGGCTTGTCATGGGAAGCAGGAGAGCGTAGATAATGAGATCAGTTTTGGACATGTGTGAGTTGAGACAACTGTAGAATGTCCAACTGGAGATGTTCGGCAGACAGTTGGAAATATATGTGGGCAATTCAGGAGATGCCTGGGGCTGAGGTCACAGTTTTTTAGCAATAAATGAAGCCAGCAGAGAGTTAGGTTGCTTAAGGAGAGCAGAGTTCCAAGAGAAGATAGAAGCCCAAACCTGAAGGAAACACAATTTAACAGGAGGGTGGGAGCCCATGGAGGAGATGGAAGGTGAGGTCTAAGAGGTAGGAGGAGAAGAGAGGGACACTCCTGGCCAGTGGTAAGAAATATGGGCCCTACATAGGACAGAGCAATGGGAATAGGAGCTGCCATCTTCGGTGACTAACTCTGCCCATTTCTTACCATGTTAGTGGTGAAGGGGAGCTCTTAGCAATTCTGGGCCACTGAGAAGAACAGAAACACATCTGTGTAGTTTATCAGGACTTTCTTCTTCTAACAGACCCTTAGGGTGGGGCTGGATTTAGTCAAGCACTGAACTGTGTGTCTATTTAAGGATGTCGTCAGCTTGAAAACATTTTTGGAGTGGCCAGCTGCAACTCAAACACCAGCAAATCCTACCTCTTATCACCTCCTACCAAGAATGGCTCATGTGGACTGGACAGTTGCTTAACAAATGGCCCCCACTTTGGGGTCTGGGGTCAGGTTCCAGTAAGGTTATTGAGACGGTGGCTGGTTCTAGTTCTCTAGGGGAGATGTTTTCCTCTGGTGGCTGGTTCACATGTTAGTGCTGATCTTGACCTTCTCTCCGTACTCACCCCCTTTTCTTTGCATCCCCTGCCACATCCAATCCTGTTTCTATAGACACCTCATTCTGCCTTCCTTCCAGGTACCCATGTACTTCTTTCCACTTCCTGCCCACTGGTACAGGCCACTGATTTCTACACTTATTTTAGTCATGGAATATGATGTGGAAATGAAATGAAAGCTTTAATAGAAGCCCAGGACACAAAGCAGACCAAGGTGGAGATACTCTGGCTAAAGGGAGGAGAGTAGGGTCCAGAGGTCCCCCTCAAAATTCTAGAACCCCAGGAATCTGCTGTGAGCCTCTGAGACAGGAGAGTCAGCCCTGGACTCAGAGTCTGTGGGCACAGATTCCTTAGCCCAGCCTCTTCCCCTCTTGCTGTTGTATTTAGGTCCCTCCTGGCTCTGAAATTCTCTGAGAGAGTGTCTGCAGGTTATGAGTCTCCACTTTCTTTTCCTGGGCATTCTCCCTCCCAGGGAAGAACAGACCAGGCAGGGACAGTGTTGGAACACCTGGACACAGAATGTGCTCCATCATTCCCGTCTTGGTCTCTTCCAGAGCTACATTGCCCAGACTTTCAGGCCCTTTTTATGAATGGAGTCATTTAGTCTGCATGGGTCGATCAGAGCGTCCCTGGAAAAGGCTGCTTGGGAAGGGAACTCACAGACATGGATGTCCCACTGTGAGAGTCCAAAGCAAGACCCCAGTGGAGGCCCCCCACTCTGACTCCCCGGAAACTCAATTTAAGGGATACTGTCTTGGTGGCCTCAAGACTTTCCTCTTAGGGAGGAAGGTGGAAGAAGGAAAAGGAGAAGTGTTCTGAAGTTAGCATCATATTCCCTCTCTCTCTCTCTCTCTCTCTTTCTCTCCCCCCCTCCTTGTTAATTGCTCCAGCTCTCCCTCTTTCTTTAGAAGACTGACATGCTAGGGCTTCCTCACCCGCCTCCACCTCGCTTTAGTGCTGGGTGAATCCTGTGTATCACCATGCCTGGGACGGTCCTGCCCTCCTCCTGTGGCTGCTCACCCTGGTGCCCAGCCCAGCCCTGCTGCATACTTCTATTCAGCTCGTGCGTCATGCCTATTCATCTTATTGAGCGCTCGGCTTGGCTGCAGATGCTGTAAATATGGTAATTTTAGACTCCCTGATTGGAAGGGGTTGCCGGGCCTGGAGGAGAGCAGTTTGGTTTACTCTGTTAGAGCTGATTCCAAGCTGGCTCTGCCATCCTCTGTGTACCCTTCTTCTCCAAGCCATGGCCCCATCAGGGCCTCCCTCTCTCTGTGTTCAGTCCTGACTTCCCTGAGCCTGGGGAGGAGTGAGAGGGATGGAGCGGACGTGTCTGGGCTCTCGGCCTAGGGAATTGCGGGTTAGCACAGAGCACCGTGGCCAAGAGGCCAGACGTGCAGCCAGTGACGCATGGGGTGGGGGTCCTGACCCTGCCAAAACAATGCTGAGGGCCGGTGGCCTGGGGATTAGCCCCCTACCCAGGGCCTTGTTCGAGGGCACACTGGGAATGAAGTAGGGGCTGCCAGAGGCCTCTGACCCCTCCGGAGCTCTCTCCCTTTTCTGCTCTTTCCCTCCTGACCTCCCCCTGTGGGGGGCTGTCACTCCCAAGGGCCTTGGGCAGAGCTCCCAGGGTTGTCAGCTAATCCCTCCTCCCACCCCTCTGGGGTTTAAAGGCGTAATTTGCATTTGATTACAAGACCCCTGAACTGGGTCGGAGGATTCAAATCCCCAGGGAGCTCCTGCCAGGCTGACATTTCAGGAACCAGGGAGTCAGAGTGGGAGCTGAGAGAGTTTTGAGCTCAGGGCGGTGTTGGATCCTTCAAGAGCTACCAGATGTGCTTCCAGTTGTCTGTCCCACCTCCTTGGAAGGACAATGCTAGTTCCAAGGTTCTGAGGCAGACTTGGATCAGTCTCAGTTTTTGAGCCACTGCCTATAAGTCAGAAAGTTCGCCTCTGGGAGCTGACTCACTTTTTTTTGCACCTAACCCCCCATTTGACCGACGAGAAGTGACTTGTACCAAATCACAGGCCAGGTAACCACAGGATTGTTAGCCCACATCTGCTGCCTAGTCTATGCCCCAGACACATTTTTATAGAAGGTTCTAGAAGAAGGAAAGTAGACTCTGTTAGGTATTTCTTTGTTACTGATTCCTGAAGGAAGCCACAACACAATCCTACTGCTATCCCTATTGATAGATGTTGAGCTGGTGTTTGGTTGCCTCTGGTGACAGGAAACTTGCCATCTATGAGGCAGCCTATGAAAATGCTGGTTGGCTCTAACGGCTGTCTAATAACTCTTTACTGCTGTAAGCTGGCCTGCTGTCCATCAGCATCTGTTTTGCTGGTGGAGTGGGACCTGGGAGCAGGATTAGGGGGTCTCTGAAGGGAGGCATAGGCTGTCCTGCTTCAGGAAAAGAACTAGTAGGACTCGGACATCTTCTGAGGGTGCAACATGGAGAGCTCTCAGCTCTCTTCAGCAGGCCCTGCTCCCTTCCTGTGGATAAGCTACAGAGGCCCTTCTATCCCATGCGGTATGTGGCCACCACACACTTGCTATGTTTACTTTTCCTCCTGGAAATAGGGACACAGGGCATTTTACTCACTTCACAGCAAGGGGTCCTTTCCTGGAGGACTGTTAAGGTGTGTATTCCTCACCAACAGTTGTGCAGGTTATTGGTGGGGGGTGGGGGACAGTTAAGTGGTTATTCATGGAATTTTTCCTGCTAAAGATGCACTGCCATGAAACTGCATTGGTTTGGGCTAATTCAGGTTATGGTCTAAAGAACCTCCAGATCAAACATCCCCAGCAAAATAGTCTTATTACTTTCCGTCCTATAGAATAAATCAGAACCACAGCTAACAAAATCTTCCTTAGGAGACGTGTGGCCTGGTCTGCTTTGAAAAATCGATGGGCCTCCTGTGTAAACAGCATTTTGCCTGTTGGAATGTAAATGTAAACAGCATTTTGGAGTTGGAGTGCTGGAAACAGTTTGTTCTTTTAGTGGATTAACAATTTCCCCCTGAAAAAATTGTTTCACAGAATTCGCTAGGCACACTCTCCCTTCACATGCAGCCTGGGATTCCAAGACAGGCAGCCCTGATGGGCCAAAACCCTGGAAGCTTTGCTGCACCCCATCCATCAACGCCCCTCGCGGTGATGTGTGTTCAAGAGAGGGGTGTAGGTACAGGCTTTCTGCAGGGATTTGAAAATAGCACCTAAGCGAGAGGACGAGTTGCTTCCAAGATTTTCAAAAACAGTTGAAGAGAAGGCATTTATAGCCACAAGGCCGGATCAATAGAGAGCAGGAACATGCTGGTGGAGAGCGGGGAATGAGAGCCAGGAGAACAAGACAAGAGTTTACAACTGTTTTCCCCGTATAAAATTCCCGTTATCCTCCCGCAGGCAGTTTTGACGGCATCCCCCACCGTCATCCAAATTTGGTCCATCAAGAGACTTGGTAAAGAAAGCATCCTTCCCAGGGTTCCCCACCCATTCCCAGGCCCCACGCGTGGCCTCCGCACAAGTCTGCTGCCCCATCTCCACTTCCGCTCCGCACTGCACTTGACCCCAGATTACTGCTCCTGCATGTCACTTCCTTGTTTCCACTCCCCTGCCAACCAATTAAATTCTCTTCCATGCTCTGGCCTAGCAGTCAGTGCCCCCATGCCCTGACTCCAGGGGACCTTTCCAGTCTCGTGCTTTGTCCCTCATAAGTATGAGGCCAGAGGAGCCTGTTTACAACTCCGTGGAGGACTTAGAGAGAGCCGGCATGTGAAAAGCACTCGGTTGCTAGAATGATTTTATAATCTGTCCTCTGGTCTTTGTTTAGGCTGCTCCCTCCCCCTCCGTCTCTGTCTGGCTGGACCCCAACTCCCCCCACCACCTCCTTCACAAGAAGTGCCCGCCTCTGAGGTCCTATAACTGTCTGATGTTGGTCACATTCTTATATCTGACCAGCTCACAATATTTATTTCCAGGGTTTATCTTTCTTTCCAAAATGAAAACACCTCTGGGTCAAGGTCTTTCTCTCATACTTATTCATAAGCCCTCAGTACCCAGCACAGTGTGCCGTACACAGTAAGTGCTTATTTAGACCGTGATATCCTTAATAATAATAATAATAGCTCTACTACATTAAGCACTTCCCATGTGCGAGGCACTGGGGACTTCTGCCTGGATTAGTCTTTGTAACAAACCAATGAGCATTCCCATTAGTTCTGTTTCATGGAGTGAGAAAGCGAGGCGCAGAAGACGTTCTCTTGCCTGAGGTTGGAGGTAGTGAGTGACAGAACTGTGACTGGAACCTGGGTCTGTCCACTCTGGAACTTGAACTTGAACTCATAAGGGCTCTGTTATACTGCTCTCATGAAGACAGGGACTGTGTCTTTCCCTAAGCCAGGGTTGCAAATTGGCAACCTGAGGGCTGAATCTGGCTCCCAGATGTGTTTTGTTTGGCCCACACAGTGTTTTTAAAAATCGGGAAATGTTACATCATCATCTACATTTCTGGCTTTGCTGGAAAACCTGGGGGATTCAATAACCCTGAACCTGAATGCTGGGCTGGGGCCGAGAAGCAGCTGCCCTCCTTTCTCTCTGTCCCTCCCAGACATTGTCTGCACTCGACTGTCCCGTCATGTTTCCCCTCCGCCGCCAGCATTGGGGGGAGCTCAATTCCTGGTTACATACGACGGTCCCACATCCTGTAGAGTGTTTAGCACCCCTGGCCCTCACCCACCAAATCAATAGCACCCTTCCTTCAGCCATTTGACAATCACAGACTCCCAAACAATTCCAGAGCTCTTGGTGAGGGTTGCCCATCATCCCCTGCTGAGAACCACTGGAGATAACCCCTGGGATCCCCAGTACTGGCACACAGTAGGGCCTCAGGTAAATAGATTAAACAGACTTAGAATGAAATCTCCATAACTGAATGGTTCTGCATGTTATAAGTTCCCATGAAAACAGAGGCAGAAAAATGATGTAATCATGGTATTTTAAAAAATAAATTATCTGGAGCAAATTTGGCACATTCCCCTAAACACCTGTCCCACAATGGAAAAAAAATTAGTAATCACATGCGCCCGCTGAGGCATTTCCGTGCTGCATGCCTCAGTTCCCGCTGTAATGTTAATTGGTTATGGTTTTCTTTGCTTCTAGTTCTTACAAGTAACGAGAGTTACTGTGCAGCTGTCAACCAGACACCACCCAGGAAAGGCTGCAGTTAAACCGACAACAAGAACTGAATCGTATGAAGCTTTCTATAGAGAAATGTTGTTAATAATATTTTTGCTTTTTTTGTTCTAATTATAAAAATACTATGTGCTTACAATAGAAATTTCAGAATATATTAAAGTACTAAGAGTAAGTAAAAATCACTCATAAATTCGTCACCTAAGGATAATCACTGTCTATATTTTTGAATATTTCCTTCCAGTCTTTTTTCCCCTATGCACATGTTTGTGTTGGTTGTTGCTGCCGATTTTGTTTGGCATTTAGCTAAACTGGGATTGTACTACTTAAAAAGTTTTCCTTGCCATCTCATGGCTGTGCCCATAGTCAGTGTGACCAATCCCCTTTTGTGGCAGAGAGTTGCTTCCCAGTTTTTGCTATTAGAAACAGTACAGCAATCAACGTCCTTCTTCATGAATCCTTTTGGGTCACTGATTATTTCTATGGAAAGTGTTATGAGGCCGCCAGCACAAGAAGTCCTCCCCTCCACTGGAAGATGGTGCTGGCTCCGGATCGAGAAAAAGTGGGTGGAGTAAGGGTAGACCGAGGTCTGGTCAGGATGTCCAGGCAGGGAAGAGCCCACATTGTACATCCCTTAGTGTGGCCACAGCCAGGCTGCAGGGGAGGATGTGGTCTGGTCTTGGGTTTGGAGCTCTCACCACAGAAAGCAAACAAGGACGTAACCAAAGGATGAAAATTATCCGGCAGCCTGGAGAGCCCAGTGGAGGTCACGTCGTGCGATTTAGCACAGACACACAGCTCTCTCTGGTAAGGCTGGGCAACAGAAGCCCAGTGGCGTGGGGGAACAGGTCAGGGTATGGGTGGGGATAGTAGGATCCTCTCAGATTTGGGAATGGCCTGACAGATCCAGCCGAAGTTCAGAGCCTCATGGAATCTTTTCCTGCCCCAAATAGTAAGATTACTACAACACCTAAGTAAAAATAATCTTTGCAACCTAGCAAACAGAACTAAGAAATGTGCCTACTGAAATGGCCTTACAACATGAGCTGGACATAGACCCAGAGTTGCTGTTATGGTATAATAATCACGACAATGAACAACGTCTACAGCACATTACAGTTTCAAAGTGCTTTATCCGATACATCAGCTGATCTCTTGGCATGGGCGTTATTAAATGTATCTCCCATTTTGTGGAAGAGAAAACTCAGGCCCAGGGAACATGACTTGTCTAAGTGCAGGCAGGTAGCAGCAGTGGGATCAGGCTCCAGATGCCATGAAGGACAGAGCAGTGAGCATTAATCCATTCTCTTGCAACCATCTCTACTGTCCTTGCAAGATGACTTTGGTTGGAAAACAAATATATCCTGTGCTTGAGACCTTGACCTCCTTAGCAAGATGAATTAACCTGGGGAGTTACCAGGAAAAGCCAGTTCTCTCCATTTTAGAGAGCAGGCCTGGGGTTCTACCTACCTCTCCTGGCTGTGCCTTAAACAGAAACACACGGTCCTGCTGTAGGAACGCTCCCTTTGTGGGTGATTCCCACACCTGGAATCTTCTCCGCAGATGTGGCAACTGCTCTTCCCTAACCTCTTCAAGCCTTTGCTTGAACCTCACCTTCTCAGTGGTGCCTTCTCCGACTACCTGTTTTAAATAGCACCCTCCCACCACCAACCCCCACCACTGGCACTTCCTGTCTTCCTCCCCTGCTTTATTTTTCTCCACAGTCTGGATCACCTTCTAATATCCTATTCTTTTTCTTGTTTCCTGTCTGTTTTCTCTACTAGAATGCAAGTGTGATGAGCACAGGATCTTTGTCTGGTCTGTTCCCTGTTGTTTCCATGCCTAGAACGTGCCTGGAGCACAGTCGGTTCTCAAAAAAATCATCGTTGAATGAATAGCAGTAGAAGAATTAGAATAAATAAAAAACTCATAAGAGCGTTAGCACTGTGACTAGTTCGTAATAGGGAATCAATACGCATTGGTTCCCTTTCTCTCCTTCCCTTCTCCTGTATTAAATGTTATCTGCTCATCACAGTCATCTTTTAAAATTAAAATATTTCTGGAAGAGATAACACATTAAGCCTTGACATCCAGTCCATGAAGCAGATATTGTGGGGAAAGAAAACCCCACACTGGTCCTCAAGGGAAGCGGAGTGGTGAGTCACACCCTGCACCAGCCAGGCCTCCTTGCCCATCTAGTAGGGGTTAGGACTCGTGGCCTCGGAGGGTGTCCCCAGTGCTGTCTATGATTCTATCCAGGTGTGAATCAGTATGGGGGACATGGAAGGCAGGCTAGGGGGACCCAGGTGGAGTGAGGCTCTCTCTCTTCCACCTGCTGGAGTTGCCTCCTCTGCCGACAGCTGTGCAGGTGAACCCTGGGACATCTGCTCGTTGACTTGAGTTGGGGAGGAAAAAGTTTTCCTCGACCCTCTTAGGGTCCCTTGGCTGGGTCTGAAAATTAAACTGACAAAGACAGGTTAGCAGGCGAAAAGCATACAAATTTATTTAATATAAGTTTTATGTGACAAGGGAGCCTTCATAAGGAAGTGAAGACCTGAAGAAACAGTTCGATCTGAGTACCTTCATGCTAGGTTTGATGAAGAGTGGGCGGTCATGGAGGAACCTGACAGCTTAAGAAACATGAGGGGAATGTGGTAAACTGGGGGGACCCAGCAAGGCCTGTTGTTAGGATTCTTCTCCGCGTCCCTTTGTCTTCAGAGACAAGATATACCTCTGGGTATACGGAGAGCACCCTCACATGAGGGTCTTGTGACCTGTTTCAGGGGAGAAGGGTCGAGAGGAAGGTCAGAGTGACCTCCATCCTCCTACATTTTCTCAGACTCTTTCAGCTTAAAATGTTTGATATGCCAAGGGGCCATATTTTGGGGTAGCATGTCCTGAACCCTGTCACCTGCCATGGGGTTGCGGAGGCTCCCTTCTCTTCGGTTGGGGCGCTGCTGAGTTATCCTTCAGCCGACGTTCACTTCTTCAGTAGGTATGTACCGCGTACGTGTACATGTGTCTGGTGCTGTGCTAAGGCCTGGAGAAGCTGTGGTGAACAGGACAGACACAAGCGCGTGGCTCCCAGTCAGGTAAGGGGGACAGACCTCAAATGTGAAAGTCTGTCCAGACCCAGGGCCACTTTTGGGTCTGAGTTTCCTATCCTGTTTTTGGAGTCTCTTCCTTCCCAGGGCCTTGCTGAGGCCCACCCCAGGAATCAATGGCCTCCTAACTGCTGTCCTGTCTGCACCCTCCTCCCACGCCCCACTTCCCTGCAGAGCACTCCTAGACACCCTCCCAGATTGTTCCTAAAAGCCAGAGCCAGAGGGAGGATTGTAGCCCCAGGATAGCTAGAGGGCTAGTCGTGGGAGAAAAGCAGACACAGCAGAAGGCGTCTCTAATTCCTGAAGGAGGGGCTCACCTGTCCTGAACGACAGGTGCCAGGCAGGTGTCAGGAGTTATGGGTGAGAAGGAAAAGTCAGAAGAGGAAGGAGTGAAGGGAGAGCCCATAACAGTGAGGGGACCCTCGGGGGTGGGGCAGTCTGAGAAAGGGAGGTGGCTAGAAAGAGAAAAAGACAAAGGGAGAGAATGAGGGCTAATTTTAGGGTGTGAAACTGAAGCAGAAAATGTCCCAGGAGGTTTAGGGGATTTGCTGTGACATGCACTGTACAAAACGCCTGCCCAGCCTCTCGAGAAAACCTACAGTGGAGATCACATTAGGCCTGGAAGCATTGGGAGTTGCACGGGTTTCTCTGAGTGCGAGGCCAAGCGGAGGCATCTTCCAGGGAGGGCCAGCAGGTTTACAAAGGGGACAAGCACAGTTTCAGTTGTCACTCCATCATCCACAATCCTCAGCTGGGCTCTCGGGACCGCCCCGAGAAGGACTCTGCTTACCTTTCCAGCCTGCTTCCCATCCGCCCCCCCGACCTTTTCTTCACACCCTAAGTGTCTTACTGTACC
Source organism: Equus caballus (assembly GCF_041296265.1). Lineage (NCBI taxonomy): Eukaryota > Metazoa > Chordata > Mammalia > Perissodactyla > Equidae > Equus > Equus caballus. The sequence continues at coordinate 27,622,063 of NC_091707.1, forward strand.
CTGAGAAGTCTCTCCTGCCTCTCTCACCCCATTATGTGCTGTTCTCAGGGGTCCCCAGCATCTTCAGTGCCATTCCTCCTTCTTTCTAACCCTACCTAATCTTCATGCCTCTGCCCAGAGCCTTCTTCACCTTCCAGGAAGGCTTTGCTGGCCATCGGGCAGCATCTTCTCTTCTTCCCCACATCCACCCCAACCTCTCCTTGGACATTTTCCATAAACTCCCTTATATGGGGTCACTATCTTGATGTACATGACTTAGCTGTTGCACCATCTAGATTGTAAACTCCTTAAAGACAAGGACTAGGGATTAAAATCCCTTTTGTCCTACGCAGATTTGCTACCGTGCCGGGCCCAAGGAGCCCCTTAAATCATTGCTGACTGAATCGACCTCCCAGGGCAAGCTCTGGAGAAGTTGCCCATCTGAGGGGTTGGTAGCAGAGGCAGTCAACATCCCCAACATGCCCTCCCGCTTTGGGTCTGGTCCCTAGAAACAACTCCAGTGGCCTTGAAGAATTAATACTGCTGTCAGAGGGGCTGCCTTTCAAAGGGCCCTGATAGCTCTTGTTATATGCAAAGTGGAAAAGGTAAGGGGACTGCTCTCTGCGTTTCCTGCCTTTCAATTGAGTGAGGACAGACAGATGATTTATTGGGCATTTCCTAGCCTCCCCCTCACCATAGGAAATCAGCCAGAAAAAAAGGCGCAAATTTTAAAAAGATGTGTGTGGGGGTGGGGGTAGGGGGGAGAATTCCTGTGTACCATTAAAGTGAAAAAAAAAAAGTCTCTAACAGCAGGAACTCTGATGTAAAGGCATTCTAACCATAAATTTCCACCACCCTTTGAGAGCTCAAAGCCTCATGTGCTGGCGCCGGGAGGGAATGGCGCAGGGAGAGTAAGGCTGTGAAGTGTGGTCCTCTCTCAGAGCCCATTTCCAGATGACCAAGCTTGGGCTTAGGGTGGTGGCAGTGTGTCCTTAGCCATCAGCCATCACCAGGGAAGACCAGGGGGTATAGGGGCCTCTGTAACCTTTCAAGTGTTGGTTTCAGTTGGAAACAGTTAAAAATCTCTGCCCCACCCCTTCCCCTGAGAGCGATTGAGCGAGGGAAAAGGGGCCCAGAGCTGGGGGCTCAGCAGATGCGAGGGCCTGACTGACACAAAGGCTCTGCTTTCCTTCCACTCCGCAGGGGGAGTCATGCCAGTCGCCCAGGGCCACCCACCCAAGTACCACACGCTGGTGCTTAGCTAGGTGACTGAAAATGACAGAAATGTATTCTCTCACGGTTTTGGAGGCTCGAAGTCCGAAATCAAGGTGTCAGCAGGGCCACGCTCCCCTGCAGGTTCTAGAGAAGGATCCCTCCTTGCCTCCTCCTCGCTTCTGGCGGCTGCTGGCAATCCCTGTTGCTCCTTGGCTTGTAGACACATCACTCCAGTGTCTGCCTCTATCTTCACATGGCTGCCTTCCCTGTGTGTCTGCCTCTTCTCCCTGTGTAGTCTGTCTCTGTGTCTCTTCTCTTCCTACAAGGCTGCTAGTCATGTTGGAATAAGGGCCTACCCTACTCTAGTATAACCACATCTTAACTTACATTTTAGTTACATCTGCAAAGACCCTGTGTCCAAATAAGTTCATATTCATAGGTTAGGACTTTAGTATGTCTTTTTGGGGACACAATTCAACCCACAACAGTAGTCAAATGTTTATCGTCTATGACTTGATTGGGAAGCCTTAGGTTATAACCAGCGACTCTGTGTGTGTGTGTGTGTGTGTGTGTGTGTGTATCTGTGATTTGTCTTTATATAGTGTCTCACAAATACCTGTGCATATATATGCATGTGTATATATATACAAATATCTATAATATAATAGGCATCTCCTTATATATACCTATAATGTAATAGGTATTTAGGCAATAGGTATTTGTAATATATATACAAATACCCATGAGTTGTATTCATATAGTGTCATATTTATTACATATATAAAAATATATAAAACACTATATATATGACATTATATAAATAGAAATGACAGATATTTGTGATTCTTGTATGTGATGTATGACAAAACATAAGTATTTATATGACATGAATGAAAGTACATATGACGCTCTATGAATACAAATCGTTGGAGCAATTCTGAGTAATGCCCTGATTGTATTAATCTAAAGAAGAATGTAGAGCTGCTCTTGATCCTTTTTTGGGGGTTTTCCCACTAAAAAGATGGTGGGAAAAGCCTGTGCCCAGGCTGGACTCTGAAGAAGACTCAAGCCATGGCAAGGATGGAGGTGCTGTATGTGGGCCTGGGGGCCCCCAGCGCCATAGGGCTGCAGCTCTGCCGGCTGTGCAGTGTTATTCCCTTGTTTTGGAGGAGAAAACCCAGACCCAGAGCCACGAAGCGTCTCGTCCAAGTCCACACAGACTCAAATCATTCTAGAAGTAGAAGTCATGCCTCCACACACCCAAAGGCACCCCCCACTCACGCCGCTTCCTTCTCTGTGTCCTCCTTGCCCCACTTTTCCGACTAATAGTCACTTGAGTTACTTCCACTGAGCATGCCCAGATGTTATAGGTGGTCACAAAAATAGCACTATTTTCCCCTCAACTGAGCTCAGAAATTGTTTTCATGGGGGTCTTACTACATGCCAAGTTTAAAGTACTTTGTGTTCAGTTGTTCTGGAGTTGCTGGTGAGGTAGGGGGAAAAGAACTTTCCTTTTTCCATTTTATAAAGGAGTTTTTTTCATTTTCTCAAATTCCAAACTTTATCTCATTTTCTGGCCACCGTGGCCAGCCTAGGATGTCTTCCATTAATGAGTTGGGGACTCGGGGTTTCTCAGGGCTGCCTCTCTCCTAAGCCTCTTCAAGGTGACCTTCAGAAGCCTTGAAATGGCTCTTACCCTCATTTCCCCCTGCCCCCCGGGTCCCACCTCGGTATCCACCCTGCTCGCTCCACTTTGCACGGCTGCCTGATTTCCCTTCCGAAAGCCCTAGAGCCTGACTCGCTCTCTGTCCTGCCTGCTGGATCATCCAGCAGGAGCGGGCTAGATTCAGAAAGGCCTTTTTTTTTTAAAGATTTTATTTTTTCCTTTTTCTCCCCAAAGCCCCCAAGTACATAGTTGTATATTCTTCATTGTGGGTCCTTCTAGTTGTGGCATGTGGGACGCTGCCTCAGCATGATTTGATGAGCAGTGTCCTGTCAGCGCCCAGGATTCGAACCAACGAAACACTGGGCTGCCTGCAGCGGAGCGCGCGAACTTAACCACTTGGCCACGGGGCCAGCCCCCAGAAAGGCCTTTTTAAATGCATTCTGGAGGCGTTCTGCTTGGACCCTCTGCTGGAGAACACTTTTGCCAGGGCCTCGCCCATCCAGGACTTCCAAGCGGATTGGCAGATCCTGCGCAGCCTCCTACACCTTCCTCTCCCACTCCCCACTTCCTCCCACCCCAGCATCCCCATCTGAGAACACCCGTGCCTGTACTCAACTGAACTCTGAGCTCTCTGCACAGTGGCCACTCCACAGCCTCTGAGGGACCAGAGGCAGAGCTCGGTGTGACACTACTTGGTTTCTGTTTGGCCACGTCTGGCTTGTGTTCAATGCATCCTAATTCGGAGAAAGCCTAAATGTGGGCCTCAAACTTTAGGGAGCATCAGAATCCCGCGGGGAGTTTGTTAAGAATGCAGATTTCCAGTCTCACTGCTGAAAATCTTATTGAGGTTCTGGCAGAGCCTGAGAATCTGCATTCTGGAAGCACCCTAGGGGATTCTGGTGCTGGTAGTCTGGGGCCACCCTTGGAGAAATATGCCTTAGTTCTTGGTCGGGCATGCTTACACAGGCCCTCTACTCTGCAAAGCATGCCTGGGGCACTTAGGGGAGGTGACTAGGAGGAAGCAAAGACCAGAAATATGAGGGTACAGACTGAGGCACAAATATAAACCAAGTAGGCCGGGCTTGAGCCTGAGGGGTTGGGTAGAGAAAGGGCAGTTACTGGCGTGACTGCTCGGGGACCAGCACTGCAGGGTTCCCCAGGGAATCATTGCTGGGACAGCGACTGGAGAGATGTTTAAATCTTCTGCTGCCAATGTGGGTGCTAGTAGAGCCTTCTCCTGGGTCTGGGGTGGGCCATCAAACCAGACGGGAGCCGCTCCTGAATGCGGTAATTCTGAGGAGGGAGCCCCTTCAGCTTCTCCTCAGAGGCAGCACAGCATGGTGAATAAAAATACTGGCTTTGGAATCACCTGCCTGTGTGACTGTCACTTGTCCAGTCTCTCTGGGTGACTTGACCAAGCTACGTGCTCTCTCTGGGCCTCCTTTTCCTCATCTGGAAAAAGAGGATAATAGTACCCGCCTCAGAGGGTTCTTAAGAGGATTAAACAAGGTAATACGTGCAAAGTCCTTGGCAGTCCTGGGAGTAGGGAGGGCTCGATGGATGTGAACTGCTGTCCTTGTCCAGGCTGCTCCCGTCTGCCTCACAGCACACTCCGAAGCTGTCTTTTGAAGAATTAGACCTCATGAATAATTTGGATAGCCCATGAATGTCCTTGTCACCCTGTTCCCAGAAAGCTTTTGGTTTTCCCTCTTTCCCCTTCAGAAAGCCCTCGACACCCTGCAAACGCCAGTTTGGAATAGGCAATGCTTACAACACAGCCCCTTCCTCTCCAGGTGACCCCTTGCGGAACACTCACAGCCCTCCCCGTGATGCTGAAGGCACCGCTCCACAGGTGGGGGCCAGAACTTTGCAACCCAAAACCCGGATTTTGAATTCCAAGCCTCTGCCTGACGAAGGCTGTGTGATCTACAAGGTGAGATAGGGAAGTCAAGGTCGGAATCAAAGGCTCCCGAGCAGATGGAGAAAGGAAATGACGTACACAGAGGCCCCGACAGCACCCAGTTCATCCCCCTGCACCTTCACCATGTCCACTGTGGGGACTTTTGTGCTGGTCTCAGCCTCTGAGTACTCTCCGCCTTGGTTTCCCCCCACAGGGTGGAGCCAGCACCCAGAGACGTGTCGCGGCACGTGGTAAACTAACTGCTTTTACACGCTGTGCAATATTAGGAGCAATATTAGTATTGGCTCTCTGTTCTAATGATCAGTTGCTATAGCTTTATAAATAAAAGATCCTGATTAGCAGAGCAAACAGTCGTTCTGGTCGTCCTCCGGCGCCCTCATCAACGGCACTCATCTAGAGGGATCCTGCCAGTGAAACCGGGGTTGTTTCGTAGTCGTCTGACGTATGGCATGGACATCCCCAGGTGAGAATTCTTAGGCCAGACAGGTAAAGAAGGACCAAGCGACACTTCTGTGAAACAGACACTCAGACACCTTTGGGCGTTTTCTAAATGGAGACCGTTGCCCACACATCCAAACACTGGCCAGGTATCGCAGCCGAGGAAGACCTCCTCCTGTGCTCTCCTGAAGGACCTGAGTCCTGCCAGGGTTCACGATGGAGCCCCAGAGGGCCAACCTCCCTCACCCTGGCCACTCCCTGGCCAGTGGGAAGGCAGAGGCTGGGAGAAGAGCCCCAGCATGCCTTGTTGACTCTGTCGTTTCAGAGAGGGCTCCCCACTTGACTTGGCGAAGGAGAAAAGTTCTTTACCCCAGCCCCAGGGCCTGCCAGCCCCAGGCTGAGGGAGCAGGTTTCTCCTCCCTTCTCTGACTCCCACACTGTGACTTGCAGAGTTCAATGAAAAGCCCATCTAGAAGGCAGGCTGGGTTTGCTCTCTCCCCAGAGCACGCTCCTCCCTCCCTTTCAGCTCAGCCGGGCAGGCCTCCCAGAGACACTCTCGAGCTGGCTTCTTTTCTTTCTTTCTTTTTTCCCCTAAGTCCAGAGCCCAGTTATTTACCCAAAGAAAACAGGGAAGTGACAAGGTAACAGAGTACACATGTTGTGAAAATATGCAGGCTGAGGCTGAAGAAAAGAAAACATTCTTCCATAAGTAGCTGCCTTGTTAATTCATTTTTTTCTCCAGATTAGAACCAGCCATTGCTTGTGCTCCTTCAAGCACCTTCTGTGGTTTCCTGACAGCTGCCTGCAAGGAGTGAGATTTGGCTTGAAAAATGGGCCATCGGTCATGCTTCGGGGGGAAGGCAGAAACCAAATTCCCAGATTGCTCAAATTCACTGCTCCTTTTCTAGAAGGGAACGAAAGAGGGAGAGGTGGTGGGGAGAGGATTGTATAAACTCTGAGGCGTCACCTGACTTTCCATAAGAAACGACAGCTCGGTAATGAACAGTCCTTGGGACGTGCTTTCTTACCTCCTCTGAAATTGGTTTCCAGTCCCTGGCAAGCCTGTGTGCTGTAGCCTTGAGGAACAACCACTGGCCAATTCTTGGCAATTAAAAATAATATTGGCCCTGATAGAGAATTCTTGGGTACCCGCCCCCCATACACACCCTTTTCATTATGTGCCAAAGATCACTTTCCCAAACCTGTTTAGGAACAGCTGGCTGCGTCCGAGGAGCAGGCTCCAGCCCTGCACACCCTGGGTGGACTGGGAGGGCCGAGGTTATTAATAGCATTTGCCCCCCGCCCCCCCCCCACACACCCCCGGTGTTTGGGGCAGAAAAGGGATGATCTCCATCTTTCGGGGAAGTTGGGCCATAATCAGTTTGGGGCCCGATTTTTCTTCACTGGAAACCTTGGGACTGACGGAGAACGGCCGAGAGAACCTGCAGGAAGGCTGGCTGAGGCCAGTATTCCTCTGGTACAAGCTTTGTGCTTCTCATTTCTCCCTTCCTCAATGTTCCCCGTCTGCTTTTCCGCCTGTGGGTGTTGGCCCACAGCTTGGCCAGGCTCCTTTCAGGAGAGGTCACACCGCAGAGGCCTGGACGGCCCCTGTTAGCATTGCTGTGGCACTTTCTGTTAACGGGAGGCCTCTGGAGCTAGGCAATCCATACTAGAGCTGGACAGGCCTGTGAGAAAGAGTGTGACGTGTTCCCCTTTCCCAGAGAGGAGACCAGTGCAGGCCTGAGGGGGGCTGGGATTGGAGGAGACTCTCCAGCCCCTACTTATGGCCACAAATTGCATCAGCTTCCGCCACCAGCACCCACCACCCACTGAACCTTAACCTCAGGATGGGTGGAAATCCTACTATCTCCCCGCATGGCTTGCCACCATCACAAGGCACCTTCCCAAGAGCCCGGGAGAGGGCTGGACTTCAGGCCTGGGATGATCTTGATTATCAGGTTGGGTTGAAGCTGAAGTGGAAAACCTTGAGATCCGGATGGATTATGGGTCTGAGGATAAGGTTTGGCCTCCAGGTGGACATCTCCCTTTGAGAGAGCTGGTGGGCAGAGGGCACTTCCAATCAGAGCCTGTGGCCTGGTTGGTCAAGGGAATCTCAGAACACCAGAGTTTGGGGTGGGGGCTGGGAAAGCCCAGCCATGCCCCTTAGTGAGCCACCAGGTTCATGTGAGCCACCAGGTTCCCACTGGGTGAACACAGCCTTTTCCCACACTGGGCCAGGCTCCAGCCTCTGGTGGTAGGTGAAAAACTCCATTTCCGATTATTGTTTTCAGATATTCTACATCCAATGCATGAAAACACAATAGGGCCAGGAAAACTCCACACCCCCTCAACACACACACACACAACACAAAGGTGGTCCCATCCCTGGTGATGAGAAGGTCAGAGGACCTTTTTCTCATTCTAGTCCTTGATGTGGGTCCAGGGGAAGCCGTGCCTTTGAACTCTGCGGCGCCCACAGCAGGTCCAGCTGCGAGGGTGCGGTTGGGGAGCCAGACAGGACACACTGCCTTATCACGGGCCAGTCGCAGGCCCTCCTGTGAAGACCAGGCTTCCTCTAGCCAAAGGTGACTTAGTGCCATTTGTTCAGTCACCTGAGGAGGCTGAGGAGGTCCCGTGGTCGGTTGGGATCTGACTCTCTCAGAGCCAGGACTCTCTGTTTGGGAGCCTCTGCACAGCCCCTTGAGAGCAGACCTCACTGTGTCCTAATCCCCGGTAAGGCTCTCCCTTGAACTAGCCCCTTCGCTTTCTCGCTTCTCCATTTTGGCCATCTTTAAAATGCCTCCAAGCAGCCCCTGCTGGGCTCTTGGGAAGGAGCCTTGTGGTGGTGGCCAGCCATGTGCACAGAAATGGCTGCTAAGTCTTTGCTGATGAAGGGCCAGTAGGGAACCAATTCTGTTGACATTCAGTTTTTAAACCACCTGGTTTTAAAAACCAGCCTTTGGGCTCCTATGATCGGTGCTGGGTTCTTGGTAAGGCTGGTCCTCAGATTCAGACCTCTGCTTTCCATTACCAGAATCTGAGATTTGGTGAGTTGGAGGGATGGGATTGGCCATGGAGTCCAACATCCCCGTTTCAATAGATGAACATCCTACGGCTTGAGTTCTTCCTGGATGGGGTGCACACTACTTTGTAAAGACATCTGAGCCATTGTTTGAAAGTTTTCCTCCTCGGGAAGTCCTTTTTTATATCGAGGTGGAATCTGCCACTCTGTGACTTTGATCCATTGACCCAGTTTTACAATAATTCTCAAGAACTGGGGAGCAGTATAGCCAAGTTCCAATATCAGGCAGAGCAGGCACATAGAGAAAGCTGACTCCCTTTCCTCCACCCCTACTTCTCTCTTCATCTCATGCCTGATCGTTAATATATTGATTATGTATTGGACAGACTGACTCTTGAGTTCACCCTAATGTACTTGCATGATGGAATTAACATCTTCATGTCAATGTCGTCTTTTAAGATCTTGCTGAAAAGATGGCATTTTTGCAGAATGCTAAGAGGAAGTAACTGCTTCCTTGCGTGTCTCACTCCATCAGGTTATCCCAATGCAGCTGGGGAGCGCATGTGGATCTCTTCTCTCTAGGGGTGATTCGCCACTTCCATCTTTTCCTAGTACCACGGTGGCCACAAGCCACTCTTGCTGAGGCAGATATATCTGTTTGTATCCCTTGGGTATGTTGGGGTGGAAAATATGAGGACTACTTTTCTAAAACAAGGTATGTTCACTCCTTCTTCTTGGTGACTGCCACTCACATTTCCCTGGTTTTTGTTACCCTTCTCTCCTGGCTTCTTCAGATTAAGCAGTTCAGACTCACCCTTCCCTACAATGGATGAGAGACTAACTTTACATGACTTCTTAGTAGAAAGCTAGCTGAGGGAGGGCAGACAGTCTGTCTGTTTTCTTCACTGCTCTGTCCTCAGAGTCTACAACTATTTGTGGAATGACTGACTGGCTCCCAAGATGCAACTTATAAAGAAAACCACATCTTCATCTGTTATACTCTGTCCTAAAAATTCAGAGAATAAACAAGAAGGTGAATCTGACTCATTGTCCACAGAACTGTCTCATTTACTGTCCTTGTTAGATATCAGGAAAACAACACCAAGGCCAAATTTCAAATAGCAAGTAAACAGCAAAGCCAGGTCAGCCCCTCAAGCCTGAGCACCCCTTGTCTCACATGTCCTGTTAGGCCAGCTTTACTCATGATGTAATCTTGATCCATTTGTAGAAAGCTCATGCTCGTGGAGCACTGAAGTATCTTTCCCACCGCTGCCAGATCAACCATGATTTTCCACAGCTCTGTTCACAGCCAGACATGGATCATAGCACACACCTACTGAGCTGGGAGGAACTCTAGTCTCTCTTCTCTCTAAATACTGATCAAACCTCACTTCTACAGCTACTATTTTCATTATATCATTTCTCAGCTCTAAAACCTACAAGACCCCTGTATGTTCTCCAATGTCAGGTTCCAACTTCTCTGCTTGGCTTTCAAGAGTCTTCATCATCTGGCCCCACCCTTCCTTTCCAACCTAATTTCTCGTTACTCTCCAGTGTACACTCCCTTCCACTGTCTTTGGTCGGGCCATGTAGTTTATTGTCTTTCGCATGTGTTTTGCTTGCTCCTTTTTTAATATGCTTGTTTTTATTAATATCCCAAATAGGCTCATACTTTCTTTTTTGAATTAAATAGACTTTATTTTTTAGAGCAGTTTCAGGTTCACAGCAAGATTGAGCAGCAAGTACAGAGATTTCCCATGTGCCCCCTGTCCCCACACGTGTACAATCTCCTGCAGTATCAATGTCCCCTACCACAGTGGAACATTTGTTATAATCGATGAACCTACATTGACACATCGTTATCACCCAAAGTCCATAGTTTACATTAGGGTTCACTCTTGGTGTTGTATATTTCATGGCTTTTGACAAATGTATAGTGACATGTATCCACCATTATACTATCATAGAGAGTAGTTTCACTGCCCTAAAAATCCTCTGTGATCTGCATACCCTCTTTTTATTATTCTGTTTTCTGCTCCAGTCATCATGGATGGTTCAGGATCTACCTTCTTCACAAAGCCTTTCCCAATCGCTATAGTCCACATAGCTCTCTCCTTTCCTGGGACTTCTGCTGTGCCCACAGGCAGGGCCACCTTGACTGTGCCCTTATTGCATCCTCCATATTAGCTCCATCTCTCTAACTTCAGTGTAAGCTCCTAGTACTTGGATTCCCCATTGTGCCTGGCCTGTGCTAGGAGTTTCATAGGCAAGGCTACCAAATTGCATAGCTCTAGGGGCCCCATTCACATATATTCCGTGTGAATGGCCTCCCTGGAGTTATGCAATGCCATAGCCTTGTTCACAAGTCCTTGGTGATTGATCAAAACCCAATCTATGACCCGAAAATAGAAACAATTACCCTTATCATAATTCAGTTCAATTTTTCCAGTGATTATTGAATAGCTACCATGTGCTAACCACCAACAATTCCAAAATGAATAAAAGGGTGATCCTACCCTCTCAGGAATTATAGTCTTGTGACATCAAATAAACAGATCACCATCATACAATGTTAATGGTGCCAAGATATGAACACAAATAAAGAATATAGCAATTGATATGCAGCTTGAAGAATCAACAGAATTTGCCCGGTAGCTGAACGGGTAGAGGGCTTCCAGCAGGAAGGGACAGCATTGGAAAAATGAAAGTACATGGCACATTTAGAGACTTGTAAGTTGTACAGTTTATTTCCTGATGGTAAAATCAGAAGCCTAGCAGTTAAATGATTGCCTGTGGTCCCCAAGTAAACCTACACCAGACCATTGGCACCACAGGTCTGAGTGCTCGCTCTCAGCTACTGCTTCTGGAATCAGAAATGAACGACTAGAGCCCGTCCTGCTTAGCCATCCTTTGCTCTTCTGAGGACTGGGTGGGATAAGCCCCAGTGTGTTTTTTTCATTTACACCATCCTGCATTGCTTTGTGCACAGTAGGGTGTACCACTCAAGCAGAGGAGTTGGATCTTCCAGAGCCCTCACTGGCCAGCCTCAGTTCTCTACAGGCTTTCTTTGGAAGCTTGCACGGTTTTGGCCTACCTCATAAATTTCTCCTTATTCCTTTTCCTCTTTTTCTCCTTCCTCTGCCTCTTCTTCCTCTTCTTCTCGTCTTCTGATATTTCAGATACTAGAAGTCTGGCTAGTCAGCTAAAAGCCAGAGTAAGCAAAAATAAGCAGTCTCCTCCCCTTACATACCTTCTTCTCCCCAACCTAATTGCTAGGTGGTCAGTCATTGGTCGCCATGTTGGATCTTGGACGTGACTGGGATTCCACAGTGCATGGCCCAGCCCTGGAGTATGGAAAGGGGGTTGGAACCTGGCTGGATGAAAGGGCTGAGGTGCAGTGTTGTGGTCCTAGGCACCTCTAATTTCCCCTTTCTCTGTTTCTGCTCTGTGCCATCAGCAGGAGTTGGTCTAAGGCTTCTAGGGCTGGTCTTTGTTTTACCTGGGAAAGTCCCTGCAGGGAGAGCTAAGATCTCCCTGGAGGAATGGGCTGGAGCACTGACCTCCGTCACCTGAATTGTTTGGGCAAAGAAGTCCCCATAGGGGTTAGGAGGGTGATCAATTGGCAACTTAGGGAGTAAAGACTTTTTCTCCTTCTCCTCCCTCTGCTCACTGTGCTCAGAAGGGCAGCAGGGTCAGCGGCAGCAAACTGAAGGGCCGGCCAGCCCGGCCTTGAAAGGGGCTCGTTTTGTGTTTCAGTAATGAGCGCTCTCTTTCTCCCCTTGGATGCACTCAGATTTCCCGAGTTACAGGAACCTGTCAACTGCTGTTTTCATTGTATGGGGCTCACAGGGAACTTGGATATAGGGCAAGCTTGTTTCAAAGAAAGCAAGGGAAAGAAAGTCCTGAATAGACGCAATGTGCTGTCATATGCAGATCACAGCCCCAGTTGCTATGGGACACCCCTGCCAGCCCAGAGGGCAAGATGCCGACCGTCCTGGATTGCCGTGGCCGCCACCTTGGAGATGGGAATGCCACTGCTGAAAGGGCACAGCCAGCAGCAGACACTGCCATGGGCTCTCAGTTTTGCCAGGGGGCCCAGCCTGACAGCAGCCTGAATCCTGGCAGCCTCTGCCCCCCACTGGCTGTTCAGTTGAGAGCCCCTCACCCAGGAGCTGAGGGAACAGGCCATGGAACCCTGGAAAAGTGAAGACAGGCAGGTAGAAAGGGTCTCTCTTTAAGGGGTACCAGGCCTCTGCTCACAGCAGGGCCACCAGGGGCCACGGCAGGGAACTGGTGTGTGATGGTAAAGGCAGGTTTTCACCTTGCTTGTTGTGCCCTCTGAGAACACTTGGCAATAACATTCCTTTCCCGATGGGTTCATTCTGAAGCTGACAGATGTTGTTTTCTTTCCCCTGTTTACCTAAAGTGGCCCAGGGTAACAGGACAAGCTGTGCCAACAACAGGGAAGAGCGAGCCTGCCCTGGTGGCCCCTGGGTCCCCATACCCAGTGCCTCTGCCCTGCATCCTTGTCCTACATCCATTCCCCCCACCTGTGAGGACGGGAGCAGCCAGAGGGCTGGCCTGCCCGGAAGCTGAGGCCAGGGCAGGGCCTGTGGGGGAGCCTGAGATTAGGAGAGGCCCAGAATTAAGACTCTCTCCAAGCGGTGCTTTGACTGTAGGCAAGAAGGTCTGGGCTTGCGCAAGGCTGCAGGAAGCTAGCCTTGCCACTTTGCAGAGGACAGGCCAGAGGCAGCCATGGCCAGAGGCATCAGGAGGCGGCTATGATAGGACCTGAAAACACCAAGGAGGGAACTGAGAGAAATGCATTTTCCAGCAGCTGTTGACTGCACACCCCACTCTATGGAAAGGGGCGACAGCATGGCCCTATCCTCGGCATCTCAGCCCGGGGACTGTGGCCAAGATGAGGCCAGCGCCATTGGCAACCTGTTGTGACCTTCTGACCCTCTTGTCGTCACCCCCATGCCCACTTTTACCACAGCTAAGCTCCTCCCTGTGGGGTTCCCAAGATAAAGACTGAAGTCCAGAACCCTGCCCTCAAAGAGGCTTCGACCTAGTAAGAGGGTAACTTTTGCATGTATGGAACTACAGTTCCAGACACCGTGGCCACCGCCCTAAGGGGACAGCCCTGGCAGCATTCAGAGGCCTTTGGCTGGGCGGCTGGAGAGTCATAAAGTAAATAAATAAAATCTCATGTGCTTCATGTTTGTGTTTGCCTTCCCATTTGCAAAGAGTCACATGTACGTCATTTCTTTTCAACTTCACACCAAACAAGGAAGGTGCTTTGTAAGCCTGAAAGCTCTCTGCAAATGTAAGACAAAACGACCTTTCCAGGAGGAGTCTCCAACGTTGGCAGAGGTGAAAGGGAGAGGCGGTCGAGGACCAGCAAGTTTCTCTGATGAGCACGGGGCAGGCGACCTCGTGACCTAAGGCTAGAGAACCAGGCTGAGGGCCATGCATGCTGCAGCACTGGCCTTCAGGGAAGCTGGGAACAGAGAGAGAGAGTTTGGATGGTTAGTGAGTTCGTTTTCTATGGCTGCTGTAACACATTATACAAACTTAGTGGCTTTAACAATACAAATTCATGATTTACAGTTCTAGAGGTCAGAAGTCTGCTGCAGGTCCACTGGGCTAACATCAGAGTGTTGTCAGAGCGGTGTGAGGGAAGAATCTGTTTCCTTGCCTTTTCCTGCTTCTAGAGGCTGCCCACATTCCTTGTCTTGCGGCCCTTGCTCCATTGGCAAAGCCAGCAGTGGAGGGTTGGGTCCTTCTCACATCTCATCACTCTGACCTCCTCTTCTGCCTCCTTCTTCCATGTTTAAGGACCTTTGTGATTATACTGAGCCTGCTCGGATAATCCAGGACAATATGCCTATTTTAAGGCCAGCCAATTAGCAACCTTAATTCCCCTCTGCCTTGGAAGGTAACATATTCACAGGTTCCAGGAATTGGAACACAGACATCTTTGAGGGGCCATTATTCTGCCTACTAGATTTGGTTAGTTGGTTGGTCAGTTATTGGTTGGTTGGCTGTTTGGTTGTTGGCTATTTTTTGAGAGACTGCCCCCCTCCCCCCGTCAGGTCCTCACTCAAGAGCCAGATAATCAAGTTTGTCAGAAGCAGGGAAAAATAAGAGTAAACAGTCTCTAAGAGGAAGAAGGGGCTGCTAGAGGCAAATGCAGGACTCAGACATTGATTTTATCTCATCGTGTATCAGAATAAATCTATAAAGGACAATTCTAAGAACTAGGCAACATGCCATTCTGGAGAGGTTTGTTAGCCCACATACCCCCTAGAACCCCGCTGCTGGCTAGTTCATGCTCCACACAAACACTTGGCCTTGAGTCCTCAGTTTCTGTCCCATGTCTTCTGGCTTAGCAGCAGGGATGTTTGTAATCCATTTTTAAATGTCTAGTCAAACTTTTGAGATATTATCTCTAATCCAAATACACTGGTGGGTTCCGCTCAGTGTCTAGTGGTCCCCTGGAGCCTCTCAAACTTACAGTGGGTTTAAGTCACTCTCCTACACATCAGCCCCAGCCTTGCCTCGTGGACCCTGCCCACCTGCCTCTCAGACTTCACGTCTCGCAAGCTGGACTGTGCCAGCAGCTGCCCGGCTTCCTACCTTGCTGGAAGCTGACGCTGCTCTTCAGGATGTCCATCAAAACTCTTGAAACGAAATGTGGCATTGGCCATTTGCTCTTGAGCTGTCCTTGCAGCTGGACAATGTCTCAGTTGGTCCTCTTGGAGAGCCCCTTCTTTAATGCTCTTCCCGGGACTCAACTCCCTGTTTCCCAGTTTCCTTGCCTGGAGCTCCTGATTCCAGTCAGCCACCCAGATAACTCCTGGGGTGCCCCCCCCCACCCCCGCCACTGCCCACCTGCAGACCATCACCTGGCTTCTAGAGCTGAGCTGTCCACTCACCTGTGACCCGCTTATCCTGACCTCCAAGTGAGTCCTGGCTTCCAGGACTGACCTTCCAGTTGGTAGCTTCAATCTTGATCCCCCTTCGGCCCTGCAGACCTTGACTTCTTGTCTCCAAACTGCCCGTGTTCCACTTAGAGCAGTGACAGCAGCAGCAGCGTAATAACGGCTCACATTTGAGCTCTTACTGCGTTCCAGGCATTGTGCATGTTTGACCTCATTTAATCCTCACAACAACGCTAGAAAGAACCCAGTGAAGAATGGGTACTAGCCCATTTTACAGGTGAGGAGACAGAAGCACAGAGAGATTAAGTAGCCTATTCAGGTGATATAGGTCATATGCGATGGAGTCAGGATTCAAACCCAGGCTGTGGGGCACCAGCATCCCTCACCTGGATTACTGGGGCAGCCACCCTCTTTCCACTTTACCCTGCTCACAGTCCACTCCCAGCAGCCAGGGTGATCTGTGTACATTTAATCATGTCGCCCTTCAGCTCAGAACTGTCCAGTGGCTCCCATCTTGCTCAGTAAAAGCCAGAGGCTCACAGTGACCTATAGGCCCACTTGATCTAGCCCTCTCTGCCCTCACTTCCTACTACCTCTCCTTCCCTCTCTTCTCCTCACCAGCTACACTGGACTCCTTGGCACCTCAAGGAAGCCAGCCACCTGCTGGCCTCAGTGTCCTGGTACTTGCTAGTCTTTATGCCTGATTGCTCTCCTCCACTCCCCATACTTTGTTGGCTCCTTCTCTTCTCAAGGAGGTCTTTGCTGACACTCTGCATAAAGAAAAAAACACCCTATCTTTGTTGGCACTCCTACCCAAAGACTCCCTTTCCCCCTGCCCAATTTATTTTTTTCCGTAAAATTGTCATTGAATAACACATGGGATATGTATTTGTTGCTTATTATCTGTCTCTCACACTGAGAACACAACTCCAGCATGTTCCACCAGGAATAAAGCTGCAGCACATATTTGTTGAATGAACGGATGAAGCCCCAGGACTCCTCTCAAGACCCCGATGTTCTAGGGAGGCTAAAGGCCACATCCAGATCCCAGGTCTCAGCCTATGCCTGTTCCTGGGCCACCAAGTGGAAGAGCTTCCACTCAGCTCACAGATGACGACTTTAGCTCCTCTCTGGTGCTCAGTTCCTGCTGTGTAGCCTGGCAGACAAGGACAAGCAGCACGTATTTCTGAGCTAAGATCAATTACCCATTCTCATTGACTGCCTTTTTTATTTTCTTTTTTTTGTACTCACTCACCTATTGAAGGGAATTCAAAGCTCTTCTCTCTACCCTCAACCCGACTCCAGCATGCCAGGGGTGACAAGCAGCTATGTCTTCACTCACGACACCACTGGCCACATGGGTCTAACTCTCAGTCCTCAAAACTCTGACCCACCCACAGGACATTGTTTAAAATAATAAAACTGAGAAGTCATTGTTGATCTCTCCCAAAAGCTAGCGCTTGTCCTCCCACCCAATAGTTCAGCAGCCTGTATAGATGGGACCAAGAGGATGGCCTGAGCGAGTCCAGGGCACTGAGGCCTCCATGCTGAATCCACCAGGCCTGCCCTAGAGAGACCGAGGGGCTGGTCAGTGGATCTTGGGCGGTGAGACAGGAGTGTGTTACTGAAATGGCCCTGGGTTTGAGATCCCCGCGGTAGCAGGTTCTGGGCATGTGTCCCTCATCACTATTCTCCAACGGAGAATAGTTTATTTTTTTCATGGCTGGTGGCAAGGCAGCACCTGTGATAACCTCATTAGTCAGATCCAAGAGGTCCTCAGAGAGCGGTGAAAGCCTGCTGTTTAGCCAGGGTTTTTGGTCTGGGGCTGCTGGGTGTGGGCGACTAGGGAAACAGGCCAAGGGGTCAAAGATGCAGGGGGGTGATTGAAGTCTTCTCGTCCAAACCCACTCTGAGGTTAGAGAACAAACCCACTCTGAGGTTAGAGAAGAGGAAATGTTGTCTTGACTGGATTTCTGATTGCCTTAATAAGTCTTTAACTAAAAGGATCTTAGCTTCCGAGAGGCTTCTCAAAAATGACTGCTTCTCTAATGGGAAGCCATGGGGACAGGCTCAGATGATAACAAGTGATCCCATTCACTAGGCATCGGTTTTGTGCCTGGCATTGTGTCAAGGCCTTTTGATGCATCTCTTCAGTGGGGGCTGCTCGGCCAGGGGTATTCAGTCAGAACTACTGAATCAGCAAACATATGATGAGGGTGTGTTTTCTTATCCTCAACTGGAAAATGAAGGAACTGAGTGTGTTTTCTTATCCTCAACTGGAAAATGAAGGAACTGAGTCTCTGAGGAGTTACAGAATTGCTCAAGTTCATACGGCTTCTAAACAGAATCCAAACTCAGGTCTGTCTGACTCTGAAGACTATATAACAAGCACCCCCCCCCATATCTCTGGAGGTCACCAGATTGCATTTTTCCCCAGATGGAAAACCTACAAAGGTTTGGGGTCCAGCTGATTTGGAGTGAAATGAGCTTAGTGGGTGCTTCTCTGGGTCTTGGGCTCCATTTGGTAAATTGAAATTGACCAGTGAATCCCAAAACTTTGCCTGGTAAATTCCAGAAGACAAATTCCATCCTTCTTCCCATAACCTACCCCGCCACCCCAACACACACCCCCTTGGTGAGCTTGGAGTCTCCCAAAGAGGAAGATTCAGCAACTGCCCAGGCACTCCACCCTGCTCATTCTAGAAACCTCACCAGCAGCCGCCCCTGCACCCAGGCTGCTTGCCCAGTAGGCAGCTAAGTTCATCCTTTGTGGATCTAGAGGCTTTGGGGAAGGATGTGTCAAGACCCTAATAGGAAGATTGAGGATGCATGAAGCTTGAAACCCTTGTTCTAAGGCAAGTCTCCTGGCATCCTTTCCATGGCACCTGGTGATGAGGAACAGGTCTTACTTTGTAGACAGAGACACTAAAGCCATGGGCATGACCAGCCCTAAAGGATGTAGGGAAACATTCTCAGGGCAGGATACATTCTCAGTCCTTGGTACTTGAGAGCTGCTACGGTAGGAGACATCCTTGTGTGCTAACAATTAGATCAGTTCAGAGGAGTACTGAACTCCGAACTCTGAACTCTGTTATTGGACCAGCGGTGGTGGAGGCCAGACCTGGTTTGTACCTTGACTTGGGTCAGGGGCACAATGTAAGGTCAACAAGGGGTCAGAGGGCCTGGGCTGGGTGCTCGCCCTCTTGACTCAGAATCCATGCTGGTTGCTGAGCTCACTACTGCCTCGGTACAGCAGATCCCAGCCCGCATTTATTTTAAAAGCAAAAGAAAATGTTTAATTTTCTTTTATTTATTTAAAAAGTCTGGATAAAGGAGGAATAAATAGGGTTATTCTGTTTGTAATTTACTGAGATTTCCTGGAAAGCAAGCTTGGGAGGCCAGAGCCTATGTCAGAACACGAGAGACCAATGCCCTCTTGCATAAACAGAAGGAGCTGAGAGACTGACAGAGAGTTATGGAGATGGAAGCAGAATTTCCAGTTTGGTTTCAAGTCTTTTCAGGTCTTGATCTTTAGCCTAAAAGCCAGAAAGCCAATCTGATCTCCATGATGACTATGACTCAAGAAGAGATACACGGGGTGAGGAGAGAGGGCGAATGCTAAGTTTGCATGTTCCATGTTCATGGGGCCCAGGGAACTGACCGCCCCTCCACGGAGACCTAGAGCAAAGCCACTGGTCCCTGCTCGTCGTTGGCCTTGCCCATGATTTTAATCATTTTGAAAATGAAGGCCCAGCCTCAAAAGATAACCAAGGAGTCATCTCTCCTTTCAGTCTCGATGCTTCCACAGTGAAATGCAAAATTATTATTCTTGGGATTTTACTCTTTGTTCCTCTGATTTTTACTTAACAAGAATAAGAAGTCTAGTCCCGGGCTGGTCATAGCCAGAGGTTCTAAATCCCAGGCCGTGAGCCAGCGTTCCTATCTTTTACCCTTCACTCCACACCTTCCTCACACCTCAGTGCTGATCCCCCTCTGTGGCTTCCATCGCCCAGGGGCCTGGTCTTAGCCCTTCTGCCCACCAGCGGCCCAACCTCAGGATTCTTTGCTTGTTCTAGGCCTTGTTTCCTCTCAGAAAGAAAGAGTGAGGCTGGTCGCAGGGTGCACTTCCAGTTCTCCTCTCTGAAAAGAACGTGTTGGTGGCCCCCTCCTAGTCTCCTGCTACTGAGCTCAGCCTCTTTGCTAATCCAGTGATGCATCAGTCTCTCTGCCCCGCTTTCTGGCTCTGTGCTTGGGACCGTCTGGTGTTGCCTTCCTCCCTTTCTTGTCTCACTTGGAGACAAGAATGTGTTCTTGCCGAGAGTGAATTCTCCCAATGTGTGTTTCTCTCAGTAAGGGAGCTGCTCCCCACTTCATCGGAAAAATTCTCCTCCTTGTTTTACCTTCAGTATAGCCATTTCTAGAAACTGGACTCATGTCTAGAGGGACAGTGTGGGGTCCTTGCTTTTTCTGAAATCTGTCCTCCAATCTTGGTCTGAATAGGCCTGGATACAGAGTATCCAAACATCATGAATGCTCGTTAACAATACTAACGGTTACCATTTACTGATTGTCATTTGTGGACACATGCTAAGCTCCTTGTTGATTGCATGGCTTAGTAGCTTGCTCCAGCTGAGCCCAGGTCAGCCTGACTGCCGAGCCCACTCTCTGAACCACTACGTTAAAAGCTTCCTCTCTGCCTTCTCTCATTTCATCCTCTGAGACCCTTCCCCTCAGCACCCACTCACCCAGGCATAGCCAGCCTCTTGGGACCCACTTCATCAGACATTGCTTGGCCCCAGAGCCCGTCACCGGCACACAAGCATCTCCACGCAAGATCCCCTACCTACGTAGCCTGGCTTTCATGCCCGCAGAGGGTCTCCCACTGCGTACGCCTTAAGTCTCATTGCCTGCTTTGCTAGCTGGAGCCTTGGGTGTAGGGACACCAAGATCTGCCATTTCCCTGAACACCTCCTCCATGTCCAGTGGAACAGGTGTGCAATCCATCTTAGAGCCATCACTCATTCCCAAGCCTGTTCTTGATTTAGAAAATCTGCACCCCAAAAGAACCAGCCCTTGCTGTGAGTGATGTGACTGGACACTGAACGCTGAGCGTGGCTCCCCAGCATCACTGGTGAGTGGCAGAGAAGGTCCTCAGAGCTCCACCCTCAGACCTCTTCTCCATCATTATTCACTCCCCACATGATCTCATGCTGTCTCATAGCTTTACATGACATCCATCTCCTGGGAACTCCCAAGCTGAATCTCTGGCCTGGGCTCCTCCCCTCAATTCCAGAATGGCATGGCTAACTGCTGACTCGACATCGCTACTGGGATATCTATGGGGCATATTCAGATGAACATATCCAGAATCAAACTCCTGATGTTCCTGCCAACATGCTCCTCCCTCAGTCTCCCCATGTCCGTAAAGGGTAATGCTTTCCTTCCAATTGTTCAGGCCAAAAGTCTTGGAGTCATCCTTGCCTCCTCCAGGAATTTCACACCCCACATTGAAGCCATCAGCAAATCCTATTGACGATTCCTTCAAAATAACTTCAGACTCCAACAACCTCTTACCACCTGGATTGCTGCTCCACTGGGCAAAGCTACCATCACCTCTCACCTAGATTATTGCAAAGCCTCCCCAGGACTCCCTGCAATCGGTTCTCAACACTGAAGGTAGGGTGAACCATTTAAAATGTAAACCAATTATGTCCCGCCTCTGCTCCCAGCTCTCCTGGGGCTTCCAACCTCACTCAGAGTCCTTACAATGCCCCGTGTCCTTACAGTGACAGTACAGTGTCCTTACAATGCCCTACAAGGCCCCGACTGATATGGCCCCACCCCTCACCTCTTCTCAACTCCCGCTTTCTCTGCTCTGAGCACTGACTTCTACACTGTTCCTCCAACAGGATGGGCATGGTCCCACCTCAAGACCCTTGTCCTTGCTGATCCCTCTGCCCGGAATGCTCTATCCCCTAAGTCCTCATCAGAAAAGCCTTCCCTCACCTTCCTGTAGAAAAGAGCAACCTTGTCACCCCCCAAGCACTCTCTGTCCCCCTTACTTGCTTTATTTTTCTCTATAGCATTTATTGTCACCAGATATATTTGTGTTTATATGTTAATCATCTCGCTGTTAACATACACACACACACATAAAAGACTTTGTCTATTTTCTCCAAACCTATATCTCCCACACTTTGAAAAATGCCTTCCATGTAGTGGGTGCTCCATAAGTATCTATTGAATGAATGAATGAAATTAGACGTGTTCTCAGGAGTAGGTTCAAATCAGAGGGAATGTTGGGCATGCCTCCTGCTTTGGAGGACTTCATGCTGGCCCAGTGCTTGGGTCATTCCATCAGGCAATCTCCTGAAAAACCTCCTGCCCCTCCTGTGCTGGGGTGTGTGTCATCGGTACGTCCTCGAACATGTTACTGCCCAAGCAGCAGAAGGTGGTGACGGCTGTTGGAACTCGTTGCCAATGGAAGTGAAAGCAAAAATGAATAAAGTAATTTCTCCCCATGGGTAGTGTGACATGCCTTCACAGAGGTTTCAGAATCTAGCAGCCCACCTCATGCATTACCTGCTACACAATTAGTTAAAAACAAACACACAAAGCTTCACATCAGAGCCCCAGGTCCTAGATGTCTTTTGATGACCTCTCTCCTTGAAGGATACATCAGAAGAAGTAGGTCACAGGGTCATGAGGACCAAAATCCAGCAGGGAGTTCAGGGACGGTGGTCTGGATTTGGACATCGTGCCCCAAACCACATGCCTTCCAACACTTGGCAGATGGAGGGGGTGACAAGAGAAAGGAGGAGAGGAGAGTGCACTTGAGGGGTATCTAATAGATCTGTGTTTTGCCCTACCCACAACCTAGCTCTTGGAAACTGCTGGGGTATCCAGTGATCTGGGTCATAAGCTTGTCTTCCCTCCAGAGAGATTAGCCTCGATTTCCCTTTGCACACATGGCCTCACTCACCTTGAAAATTCAAAGGTCTGGAGACAAGTCACTTTGGAGCTTCCCATGCAAGGAACCAGCCCCCAGTCTTCTGTTTTAAGACATTTGTCCAGCTGCTTCCAGACCGCCAAGCTCCCCCTTTCCCTGCCCCCAGCTACCACCCACAGAGATATAGGCCCCCTCCAGAGTGAACCAGTGGAGGGACCTCTTAACTTGGCACTTGAACTTCTCAGACAATACACCAAAACAGCTCAGAGATTTCTTTTATTCCTGGAGCACAAGGACTTAAGCAGGTCTGTTAGATGAAAGGCATAGCACCGGCCTGGGCTTCTCTTTGACCGGGTCCTTGGAGCCAGGCTGGGGCTTTGTGTGGAGGGTAGCATTGCCAGATTTTGCAAATAAAAATAGAGAACATCCATTTAAATTTGAATTTCAGATAAACAATGAATACATTTTTAGTATAACTATGTTCCACAAAATATTTGGGACACACTTACAATGAAAAATTATTCTTTTTTTTTTTTAAAGATTGGCACCTGGGCTAACAACTGTTGCCAATCTTTTTTTTTTTTTTCTGCTTTTATCTCCCCAAACCCCCCCTGTACACAGTTGTATATCTTAGTTGCACGTCCTTCTAGTTGTGGGATGTGGGACGCCGCCTCAAGGTGGCCTGACGAGTGGTGCCATGTCCGCGCCCAGGATCCAAACCCTGGGTCGCTGCAGCGGAGAGTGCAAACTTAACCACTCGGCCAATGGAGCTGGCCCAAAAAATTATTCTTTATTCGTCTAAAATCCCAGTTGCTTTGAATATTCTGTATTTCATCCAGCAGCCCTATTTGTATGGTTCCTAAATACACCAGCAACTCCCAAATCTACCTGGATAGAGCTGGACCTGCCATGTGGGGCACAACTTCTGACCCCAATTCCTGTTCCCACAGGCATCCCTTCCAAGGGGGCTGGCTGGCCCGGCCATCAGAGCACCCAAGAAAGAAAATGCAAGGGAGAAAATGTGCATGGCCACCTCTCCTGGCATCATGCCCTCCACAGTCAAGGGCAGAGGGATCCGTGAAGGGCCTTGTCGAGACAATCTGCCCAGGAGGAGGTGGGGGAGGCCCAAGAAGGGGGTGGGAACAGGGAGCGGAGGCAGGAGAGAGGGGAAGGACCCAGCGGGGCCAGTGTGGAGCTCTGAAGGGGCCTTTGAAAGGTGCCATCCTGGGAGGCCCTGATTCCCTGCAGAGCAGCCGCTTGCCCTCCCCTCCCTGAGGCCTCTGCTGGCTCCCACTGTCCCAGGACAACGCAGGGCCTTGGTTCTGGGATCCTCTCATTTCCCTTTTTGATTTATCCCCTCTCCTTCCTCAGTCTCCTCTGTGTTCTGGAAGGCGGTTCTGGACATGATGCAAGCCACGTCAGGGAGGCCCTGCCGCTCTGCCCCACCTCCTCCCTGCTGCTCACAGACTGGCTGTGATCAGGCTGAAGCATAGTGCTTAGCACACGTTGGTTTCCCAGGCTTCAAACCCCATCCCTTCCTTGTACCAGCTGTGTGAACTTGGAACACTTGGTGCTCTGCCCCTCAGTCTCCATCTGCAAATGGGGACTCTCGTCAGGATGAAATGAGTTAACACATGGGAAGCACTTACAACAGTGGCCAACATAGGGATGACACTGTTATATACGTGGGTTACTTCCGCTGCTGCTCTTCCACTGAAAGACTCCCTCAGTCACCCCGCTCTCGCTGTCTTGAGTCCTCTGCCATCCCTGACACACACCTCCCACTGTCTTCCCTCGTGGCATCCATGATGCTGCACTCTTCCACATTTCTGCTCCCCTCTTTGATGCCTCAGCTTCCTTCTCATGGTTATTTGCCCCTCTCGGCCTCTTCTAACCAGCCCATTTCCCCCAATGTTCTTTCTAGTTATGTCTCTGTGTTCATCTCTTTATCTTTTTCCCTTGGAGATCTCAAGTAACAGACGGGGATGCCAAGCGGGTCTAGCCTTGGATATGCACAGACTATTTCTACGAGAGATACAAGCAGCGGGGTTTCAGTGGTCGCCTCTGGAGAAGGACAACTGGGGCTCAGGCAGGTGAGGGAGCTTCTGCTTTTCACTTTCTACCCCTCTTTGGATATTGAATCTTTTCCGTGAGCATCAGTTACTTTTATCATAGTAATGGCAATGATGATGTGGGTTCTTGAAGGAGGAGGGATGGCTCACGTCTGACTGGGCTCTCAGGCCTTCTCTATGGAGTAGTCTGCCTTTAAGATGGGGTGGAGACGATGCTCAGAGTGTATCAGACAGTCTGAGCAAAGGCACGAAGTTGAGACCCAGAGACCACGTGGTGGGGAACGGGTACTTTGGCAAGCTGAGGAGATCTTTCAGGTTCCCTCAAAATTACTCAGGGGCCCACTCGGCCTTCCTTTAAGGCAGGCCCTGGACGCCCACACACAGGATCCCAAGCCTCATGGGTCATCAAGGCCAAAGGGACACATTTGGGAGAGCGTCGTGCTCTCTGCTGGCCTGGACTCTGTTGCGCTGCCTCCTGGGACTGGCTGCGGGGAGGGGGATGGTTTGTCAAGGCCTTGGGTCCATTGGGTTTGCCCATCAGGTTTGCCTAGGGCAACTGCAGGCCTTCCAGGAGAGGATAAACTCTTCAGAGACCAGATGACCCTTAATAGTCATGTAAGTTGGAAGACAGGCTGTAAATGGGTTAGGAAATGTAGACCCACCCCCTAACATTTGGGGGTCCAAGTAAGAGTAGAAGGGAGACTGGCTTCCATATGTCTAAATATTTGAAAGTTACAAATCAAGCTAACAAACTATTAAATATTCTCTGACTTTGACAAATACACCTTCACGACACCCTGAAGGCCAAGTTTGAATTTAGAATTTGTGGACCCCTTGGAGTTCCACACTGGAACGTGTGGAGAGCCAGCCCTGGGCTAGCTTCATATGTGGCTCCAGCTGGCACTAGGAGGGGCCTTGAGCACACATGTCCAAGCTCCACATCCACCCCCAGCAAAATCCACCCCATGGCCTGGCATTGGTATGCACACCATGGCAGGGTCCACTCTTGTTGGCAGGACAGACTTAAGCTAGAGGCCCACACTGGCCTTGGGATTAAGCTCAGGGAATTGGACAGGGAGCTCCAGGATCCGAGTACCTGAAACAAGGTCCAGCAGTGGGGCGTGTGTGGGCTCTTGTTGGACATGGCCCTTGAACCCGTGGACGCCTGGCCCATGGCTGCTGGGCTGTGGCTGGAGGACAGCCAGCTCAGACCCCTAATGTGGGCCACAGCAAGGGCCATTCCAATCACGGGACCAGCACCAGTGCCTGGTAGGAGTAAGGGTGGCCAATGACAACTAGAAGGAGGAGTTTTGGAGTTTCCTAGAAGAGTCCTCAGGATGCCCAGGTGCCTCTCTGTCCCGGGCTGGGAGTCTGCCCGACATCTCGTGCTTCAGGGTCATTCAGGTGTCACCATCGCAAGCTCCCGACACAGTAGGGAGCTTGTTCTCCTCCTCTCACGCTCCTTGACTCTAATCCCCACCAGCCTGTGCCACTTGGCTGGCCTCCTTGGCAGAAAGGTGACACAAGGACGTGTCTCTGGAGAGTCAGATCCCTCAGCCAGAACCCAAAGCCTCCTGGGGGCCGTACGAGCCCATGACTAAGGGTCCTGACCTCCAGTTACTGACCTCGCACCCTCTCACCTCTCACTGCTCAGGTGTTAGTGGGAGTCACTCAAAGCAAGTTCATCCATCTTCAAAGAAGCAGGAGCTATCACACGGCTTAGAGCAGGCCTCTTTTCTTCTCTCCGACACTCACGCTCCTCCCCCACTGCCTGGACCAGCCTTCTCTATGGAACCTTACCTTCCAGTGTTTCCCAGCGTCTGCCTCAACTCCAGCCAGCTCACCTCCACCCCTCGGCTCCTCCCTGCTCCAACAACTCCTCATCTACCCTTGGCTCAATTCCCTCCTCATTTCTATCCAGACGCCTTTTACCCTTCATGGTACACTGTAAGTTTCACCTCCATGGAAGGGAGCCAATACTTCCATTAAGTCTCCTCCTGGTTTATTGCCTGTGTTGTTTACCACCTGGACCCCTCATGTGGCCCAGGAATTACATTCATGGTAGTACTTTTTACCATATGGCATTATTCTTCTTTCATTTCATTGTTACATAAAATTCATAGGAATAGAAGAGATCTTAAATACCACCTAATCCAACCCTCGTTTTTTGAAGATGAGGAAACCGAGAGAGAGAAAGGTTTCATCACTTACCCAGGCTGAACCTGCTGGAATTACATTCAACCCTCCTGACCCAACCCAGGACTTCCCCACAGCGCCTGCTGCCTCTCTCCGTGGAAGTCTGTGTCACCCGCAGAATGGGAGGCCATGAGGGCAAGCCCCTGATAGACGCATCAGTTGGGCAAATGGTGCCTCCCACCTACTAACAGGAGAGAACCCAGAGCTGCAGCCCACCTCTGTACACCCTGTTTTTCAAGTTCTTTGCTCTCCATTTTAATAACCACCCAGGAAAAAAGTGATTAGCAAAGGTCACCCAGATTTTCTCAGACCAGCTCTGATTCCCCAATGTATCCCCTTTAATTCAAGGAGAATAAGCCCAATTCCTGCTCCACTGTGGCAGGGCACCAGCTCCTCCTGCTGCTTGTCCCCATGGTCCCTTGTATTTTCATTCTGGAAGCACAGAGAGCATCTTAGCAGTGTCCCCTCTGACTTTCCCAGGGGCCAACAAGAAGCCCCAGGTAGGAGCCTGGTGGGCCACAGAGGGCAGGAGGCTGAGTAGGCAGCCAAGGAGTAACCCAGCGGAGAGTGTAGGTTGGAGCCCAGCTTTAACAGAGGGAGGGAACAAGCAAAAAACAGACAGGGGGCCGAGGGGCTGGGAGTGACTAGGGACAGGGTGACCTGCCCAAAATAAGGCCCGTAAACTCCCCCATTCAAAAATCAGCCAGAATAAGGCAGAACAAACACTTTTTTCCCCTCCCTCCTTCTCTGGTTGCCCTGCTCACTGCAAGGAAGAAAAAGAGAATAATGAGCCACGTTGGAGAGTGTCACCCGAGCAGCTCCGGAAGGACGTGGGCAGACGCCTGGCTGGGCGGCTGACTTTCTCTGTTTCTGGTAGAGATTTTATAAATATTTGGGGAGTTTGATCTGAGGCTGGTGGTGGGGAGGCGAGGGGAGCAACAGAGAGGGGATAGCTCAGCCCACGGGGGCTCTCGGACCTCCCCCAAGTCCTGCTTTTCATTAGCGTCGCCAAGGCAACTGCTCATCTGCTGCAGATCCCATCACGCCTTGCAAAGCGTCCACAGCACGTTATGCGTTTCCTTTCATAGTGAATCAGCTGCAGTCGGCCTTCCTCCAAACCCTCTCCCCTCAGCCCATCACCTCCTAGCCCGGGGAAGAGAAGACGAATAAGGGGGAAAACAACTATGATCCCAGCCCTCTGCGGCTGGTGTGGAGAGACAGCCACGGTCATCCTGCTCCAAGGGCAGCGATTTGCCCCAGGACTGTTGGAGGCTGGGTGGTGCCAAGCCCCGAGTAACCAGACGGCAGCAGCACTCCAGTTCCAATTCCTCCTCCGTTCTGCACACCCAGCCTTGACTCTTGCCTCCTCCCCATCTGACCTGACCTTTCCCCTCCAGGCACACCTTTATTCTTGACCAAGGCAAAACATTTGCAGAATTCCCATGGAACGACCTCGCCAGTTGCTGTGCTGATAAGTTCCAGATGCCCACTGAAGCATAAGCCCGTGTGTGTCTCTGGTTTCACTAAGGTGTGCAGTGGGTTCTAAAAGGGTGGTGTCAGGGGAGGTGGAGGCTGGGAAGGGGAGAAAGGGAGACCCAAGGCAAGGCAGTGTGAGAGTGGGCGAGTCGTCCCAAAGAGGTGATGGTTTTACCTTGGAGAAAAGAGAGCCAGGTTGCATGATCGGCAGGGGCAGGTAGGGAATCTGAGCCTGTAAGCCCAACATCGCAGGCACCGCCTTTCTCTGCATTTACTCCATGGAAGTCCAGTTATCTGTTTAAAAGTCAGCTCCCTCTAGCTGTGAGCTCTGTGGGGCCACAGCCAGGGAATCCTGGTCTCAGCTGCATGCCAGTGTCAGCACAGCACCTGCGCACAGGAGGCCCTCAGCAACGTTTGTTGGAAGAAGGAGAGTTGTCAGGGGGCCACAGGCCTGGGTTTTCTGGGTTGTCTTTCTAGCCTGTCTTTGTGTTCCTGAGCAAACCTGAGCCTGAGCCTCTCCCAGCCCCTCCTTTCTGTGGAATGCAGGTCACCCCAGCCCTCCTGAAGGATCTATGCTCAGAGCCCTCAAGCCAGCCACAGGGACCGCAACCAAAAAGCCAGCTACAAATGGAGCAGAACCAGGGACCCAAGTCGTCTGGGCTCAGACAAAGGCAGCTCCTGCCTTCTTGCTTTTTGCTCCTTTTCCCATCAAGATTGGCCCTGGAGGAGCAAACCCCGAGTTCCTCTGCTGATCTGAGCAGGAAATGCCTGTCAGCTCATGGGAGAGGCCAACTGGGGGAGATTTCATCACATAGATTCTCCCCGAGATACAGAATCATATCAAATCTTATCCCAGCCCCGGGGGAGCAGCCGTCCCCCGCCATCTGCTGTGGCCTCCCTGAAGAAGGCCGCTGCCAGCCTCTCTTACCCAAAGCTGATGCTGGGGTTTTCAACACTCAGCCAAGTCACAGGGAGGAGGGAGACCATTAACAATAATTAGATGCATAGCATAGCTGACTGGGCTGCGTGAGTGGTTTTTCAATCCGTCCTGGTGGCAAAGCTGTATCTGAGAGGAAGAGACATGCCAGCCCCAATGACACAGTTAAGCATGGGTTCAAGAAGGTAGTGGAGTGTAGACTCTCGCTCCTCAGAGTATCATCCTGGGGTCTGCAGCACGGCCATCACCCGGGAGCTGGGTACTGACACAGACTCTCAGGCCCCTGCTGAATTAGGGAACATGCTTTAGCAAGATGGCCTGGTGATCAGAGGCACATTAGAGTCGGAGACGCACTGGAGCACAGTTAAGAACATACGGGTGCTTCCTTGTGGATTCTAATTCCAGCTCTGTCACTCAGTAGCTGGTGATGTCAGGTAAGTTAAGCACCCTCTCTGAGCTTCAGTTTCCTCTCGGTTAAAGCGGAGGTGATATTGCCCATCATAAAGGGTGATATGAGGCACGGGCCTGGCACCCGTAGGCTCCCACCCTGGGAAATGTTAGCAGCACGGAGCTGCTTCCTTCCCAAGCAAGCTACCCAGGAGATGGGACTTCGGCCAGCCCTCTTGCTATTTCACTTTTGCATTTTCTGGGGGCATTTACAGACCCCTGGCTATGAACCCTGAAGCCAACAGTCGTTGCCTTTCATCCCCAGTCTCCTTACGTGGGAAATAAGGGTCCCGAGTGCCCTCCTGGGAGGGTGGAGCTGTGGGCGCAGGAACTGAATGCTTGTGGACGGGCAGGGCCAGGTCGTGGGGCGGGGCTTCTAGGAAGAGGCAACACAGCATCTGACTGGTAGTGGAGCCTTATAAACGGCACTGTGACCGTTTCCCACAAGCAAGTAGTATGGAGTCTGGATTTCATTTCTTTTACCATTTCTGTGTTTCCTTGCCAGACGATAGGATTCCGTTGCCGTGGGGTTGGGGCACGAACCCCCTTCCCTTTGTTTTGTGTGGTGTGTTCTGTAGCTGTAGCTCCCTCTACTCTCCAGGCTAATGTAACCAAGCACCGAGACAGACAAGCCACAGGTCTGTGGGGACCTCGAGGTCTCCACGATCACTGGGCTTGTTTAGCAGAGCTGCTCTCCCAGCGGCGCTTGGCTGAGGCTGCTTTTCAAATTCGTTTCGGGGGAAAGAGGAGGGACAGCCCCTGAGTGTTCCTTGGAATGAGACGGCTGGTGACCTGGGCGAGTCGTTTAACCTCGCTAAGCCTCAGTTTCCTCCTAGGATCATAATACTAGTAGGAGAACCTCCCTGAAGATGCCACGCAAGTCTCTGCCCATTCTGGGGATGATGGGATGGCTGGAGGATTAAATGAGGCGGTACTTATAAGGAATGGGGTACAGAAAGTGGCATATGGCTGCCGTTCTTGTGGTTGTCAGAAGAGATAGGCCTTAGACCATTGGCCTAAGTGGAAAATCACAAATAAGAGAGTGGCTCCATTCGCAAACAGCAAGCCCAGCCTCCCCACTCCGGTGCAGGTCAGCAACTGACCCTCCCCTCCCCCACCTTCATTTTTTCTTGCTTTAGCTGCAGGAGTGGAGGCATGTGGCTCCCCAGGCTACCCCAGTGAGTTAAAGCTTTAAATAAACACGCGCTCCAAACTGCTGTCACATCCCTGCCCCCAGCGCTGCTAGGGGCCCCTCCTGACCTGGGGACGTCTCTCCCGCCCTCTCCCTCTTTCCTCTCCTGCTGGAAGCCAGGCCCAGGCTGAGCCCTCGAGAAGGTGTCTCCTCCGCACGTATGCGGGTCCCGGGGGCCCTGCACAGGGCGGACGAGGCTCATCCTGATCCAGCACAGACTCTCCTCTTCCTGGGTTTGTTAGAAGCCTGACCAGGCCCTGAGTCTTATGACTTCAACAGATGTTTCTGCTTAAGCAGCCCTGGCATCTTTATGGCCTGTTTTTTCCATTCTTGCTTCTCTTCCTCTGTCCCCGCAGCCCTGAATGTAATTTGGACTTCATTTTCTTTCTAATGGTTACAGGGATAGAAAGGACTTCTTTTTTTCTTCTTTTGCATTTTTTCCCCTTTTCCTTAGGTCTTCAAGTGACAAACCCACACACACACACACATATACATTCCATATGCATTCAGATTTGTGCTCATGGTGTGTATTTCTTCATGTTGCACTGGCAGTTATTTTTGCTTCAGAATTAGCCCCATTGCAAAGGCTCCCTCCCTGCCTCCACCCACATCCCACTTTCATCCCCTGCTTGTCCCCACACAGGTCACCCCAGGGCAACCGATTGACGTGTCCTCCCAGAGGCTGATTCTGAACACTCGTGCTGCCTTGGGTCTCCGGCCTGTCCCTCCAGTGAGACATGAAGAGCCTCGCCATCAGGCTCTGTGGGTCTGGGAAGGGTTCTGCTTACTGATGGAGTGAGAGCTGAGGCTGCACTGGCCACGCATCTCTTCAAACTGCCTGGCCAGCCAGTCTCCCCAGGCTCAGGCGTGGCTGAGTCGACAGTTGTTGAAGA
Source organism: Equus caballus (assembly GCF_041296265.1). Lineage (NCBI taxonomy): Eukaryota > Metazoa > Chordata > Mammalia > Perissodactyla > Equidae > Equus > Equus caballus. The sequence goes on from NC_091707.1 coordinate 27,653,413, forward strand.
ATGGAACGAGTTTTCCGCGCATAAGTCTCAAGCTGGAAACCGGTCCGGCCACTCCTCACATCAACACCTATGATTCCACCCAGCTTGCTGGCATGGTGGGACCTTCCCATTTACCTCCCTGCAGGGTGTGGGGTCCCCTGTCTCAGAGTCAGCTTCCCAGGGCAAAGAAAGCCTGAAGACCTGAGGTCTTCAGCAGAAGATCTGTCCATATCAAAGGCACCTGGGACTCTGAACCCCTTACTGCCTCCCAAGACTGAGGAGTGGACCTGGATTCCTCCTCTGGGCTCCCACTGGGAGTACAGACACATCTACCCAGAATGCTGAATGTTGACACCACCTGCTGCCTTGCCTGGGGTTAGCGAAGGGCATCCAGGGCTCTGGCACCTTTCTACCTGAGTGTCGAATGATGCAGACTCATCTCTCAGGGTATGTTCACAACTGAGCTAACCGGCAACTACTGCAAACTGTAATGAGACCCCCGGATGCTGACTGTGGGGGACGGTGGAGTCCTCAGAATGTCCCATCTTCAACACCCTCACCATGGAGGGGCCTTTCCAGAGGGATGGTGTGCAGACGGCTGAGCTAAGCCCCATGGAGTCCTCACTAGGCGACTACCCCCAACCGAGAAGGGCCAGGCAGCCACTGTCCCCTTCTCTCCCCATTATGGTATATTGCCATGTACATCTCACTCGTGACCCTTCTCCTCCCTCCTTCCTACTGAAACAAGTTAAAACCCTGGTTCTGGTTTGTTCATGTTTTGGAGGCTGGGTCATGACATCCTCCCCTCGGTGGATTAAGGGAGGCGGCTCGGAGAAGTCAGCAACGGTGGAATGAGCTTGGGTTCCAACATAGGCTGACACACACAAGGACAACGGGAAATGGAGGTGGGAAGAAGACGTGGAAGTAGGAGCGAGAAGAATGAGGTCCTCCATGCACCTTCTGCCAGGGGAGCTGGGCTTGCTGAACAGCAGCCACACTCTTGGAGCAGAGTGTGCAGGATGCCCCTTTCTGTCGGGTTCCCTTGTCACACGTTCACCTATAAAGAGGAATAGGGGAGCTGTCTCCTTGGCTTTTCCATCCATTAATCCCTCCAGAATACCTCTCCAACATGGACGCTTCCGCAGAAACAACTATGTGGTGATGTCATAACCAGAGATCCCTCTGATGGTTAAGACCAAATCAACACCAACAGTCCCGTTGGTCTCACGTTCTCCTTCCCTGGGTGTTTGCCCCTGGCTGGTGCCAGGCCCTCTTTGTTCATGTGGATGCGTGGGGGGTGACTGGGGAAGATGGGGAGTTGCTTGCTTCAGTTTTGCTGCTCCCCAGGGTCCCGCACACCCAGCTGCAACAAGCAGCTCTGCTCCGGTTGCCAGGGAGCGCTGTGTTCCTGCCACCACGTGGGGCTCTGGCTCTGCCTGGGGGTCTTTCAGGATCTCACACAGCCATTGGACTTGCAATCCTGAGCCCTTGGGATGTGGAAGTGATTGGCCAGCCACCCGGATGCCCAACACAGTCAGTCCTCCAGTCACTCTCCTTTGCTCCTTTTCTCCCTAGTGATTCACGCTGCAGGAATGGAGGCCTGGGAAACTGCCTGCCACCTTAGGACTGTGCACAGCCAGGCACAGACGCAGGCGCCAGATGACTTTCAAATGTCAAAGGGAAGCTCACTCTCCCTGTCCTCTGAAGGTCCCATTCCCTGAGGGAACCGGCCAAGTCCTTCCTTCGAGATGACCATGATGTCGTGTCCCCTCCACACCAGGAGTGAGGACATGGGTGCTTTCTAGGACCTCAAAAACCAAAGCTCATTCCTGCACAGGGCTGACAGGGGAACAACAGCCCGACACCTGGCAGGCCTTCATTGCATCAGAAACATGAAGGCAGAGGTGCAGTGGCATGTGTGTATATGTGTGTGTGTGTGTGTGTGTGTGTGCAGTGTGTGGGGGGGGTGTGTTCAAAGGAAGGGTGAGGGGAGGGAGGAGGTCTTTCTTGAGTATCAAAGGGAGGCATCTGTCACAAGAAGAGGACTGAGTGACCCCAAATGCTTTAAACACGTGTGTTCCAGTTTGAAAATAATCACAACAGGGGCCAGCCTGGTGGCATAGAGGTTAAGTTCACGCGCTTTGCATCAGGGGCCCAGGGTTCGCTGGTTCGGATCCCAGATGCAGACCTATGCATCGCTTGTCAAGGCATGCTGTGGCAGACATCCCACATATAAAATAGAGGAAGATGGGCACAGTTAGCTCAGGGCCAGTCTTCCTCAGCAAAAAGAGGAGGATTGGCAGTGGATGTTAGCTCAGGGCTAATCTTCCTCAAAAAAAAAAAATCACAATAGTAATACTAATCATTTCTTTGCTGTCATTTAGTGAGATCTTTCTCCATGCCAGGCACTTAGTATATATTATCTCATTTAATTCTCAAAAAACTCTGTGAGGTACAAGTATTATTATGTAATTTTTCAAACAGGAAAACAAGCTTTGAAAAGTTAGGTCAGGGGAGGGAGGGGGGCGAAAGGGGTGACAGGGCACATGTGTGTGGTGACAGACGGTAATGAGTCTTTGGGTGGTAAACATGATGTAATCTACACAGAAATTGAAATACAATGATGTACAGCTGGAATTTATATAATGTTATATACCAGTGTTACCTCAATAAAAAAAATTTTAAAAATTAAATAGCCAAAAAAAGAGAAATATTTCTAAGTCAAAGAAGCTAAATGATAACTTAAAAGATAACACACACATTTAAAAACTTTTCAAGTTAGGTCAATTGCCAAAGGTCACAGATCTGAGAGGTGGCACAGCCAGGGTTAGAATCCCGGCTTCTGACCCAGGGCTCAAAGTCTCCCCCAGGATGCTCCTCCACCCATGAGCAGTAACGACAATAGTAACTACACTGATAATAATGACTGCCTGCGCTTACAGTGCACTTGCCATGTGCCAGACACCGTTCCAAGTGCGTTACACAGATTCGCTGAATTCATTCTCCCATAACTCTACTTTCTATTATCTTTTTGTACAGATGAGGAAACTGAGGCACAGAGCACTGGGACACTGATTTCCTTCAACAAGTGTAAGTTGAACCGCTCTGTGTGTTGTGCACTGCACTAGGGGCCCAGAGGTGAGGAAGACGTTGATCTTATCGTCTGGGATCGTCAGCAGGGTCCATGGCCACGATCAGCAGAATGGGCTCAGGGTGGGATTCCAGAACTTGAAATGGGGGATGATAAGAATCGGGCATCCTAGGGTATCCTAGAGAGATGAGCACACCGGGAGGTCACAGCAGGAACCCAAACACAGGAGCAAGACAGCATCCTATGGTCAGACTGAGACCCGAGGTCAGATATGGGCCAGCGGCAGGACAGACAGAACCAGAGCCATGTTACTCCACCTGCAGTGCAGCCTTAAGTGCAAGACTCCAGAGCCAAGCTGCCAGATTCAAATCCTCGCTCCACCTCGCTTTAGCTGTGTGGCCTTGGGCAAGTTAATGAACCTCTCTGGGCCTCAGTATCCTCATCTGGAAAATGGAGATAATAACAGTGCCCACATCATAGTGAGTTAATATGAGTTAAATGAGTTAATACATGAGACACCCTTAGACCAGGGCCTGGCCCATGTTTTGCTCTCTGGGTTGGCTCTCAAGCTCTCATCAGCCTATGATCACATTGGGTCCTTCATGCTGAGACAGGCAGAGGCTGCAAGAGGGGCTGAGTTGTCCTTGTGGCAGGAAGAAGAAAACTAGAAGAAACCAGTTAGGGCCTGTCCCTGTTGGCTTCAAGGGGAAGGAGAGGTGAACGCTGGTGGGACAGAGAGGGAATTCACATCCTTGGTATGAAAGGTCAGCAAACGGGCCTGGGGCTCTTCCTTCTTAACCTCCTGAGGCCAAGATGCAGGTGCCTGGCACTGGGAAGTGGAGAATTTCTCTGGACTGGCATTTACAGTGGCGCCACTGTTGTCCAATTACGGGCATGAAGAGGGGCTCCGCTGCCTTCGCACAGCTCCTCAATCATCCAGGACAGGAATATTGATCTATTCCCAGCATCCTCTCTATAAACTTCCCCAACCTCAGTCTCCGGCTTGGAAGCAAGACAGAGGTGGCCGGGGGCGGTGGTGGAAGGCAGCCATGTTCTGTTGCAGTAAATCTTTCCTAGAAGCCCTGCCTGCTTTCCTAGAAGAGGAGACAGCTGAGCTCATCAGCCAGGGCTGGATCAGCCCAGAAAGAGTCCCTTCCAACCCCTAGAAGATCCCTCAGCGACTTGGGAAAGGAACGGCTCACTGGGGTGCCTTGTTTGTGGACGTGGGACCGTCAGACTGAGCAGAGGTGTCTCGTGACACATTAGAGCAGCTGAGAAAGAAGGCCGGCCTTTTGGAGGTGGGACAAACATGTTTGCCTGGGAGGAATTTTGTGATTCGCCCAGCTCCCCACCCCCACTCTCTTTGGAGAGCTCGCGCCAAGACTTTTCATAAGCATTGGAGACACAGTTTCCTCTCCCACAAGCCCCATTAAACTGTGAGTGAATGTGTGTGTGTGAATGCGTGTGCATGCAAGTGTGCATGCGCCAGCGTTCCTTCCCCACCTATTTTTAATCTCTCCAACTTTTGTGCACATTTTGACCATCATGTGCATTCCCACACCCTTCTCCTCAAACGCATTCTCCTTGTCTTCCTCTACCAGCCTCTTCCGGAAGCCTAGGGCCCCAGAAGATGGCAAGAGGGTCTAGAATTTGCCTTGAAATGAGAATTTCTTGCTTCATGATCTCATCATCCATCAGCGGCTAAAGATGAGTGTGGGGCCACTGGGATGAGAAGGGGGTGATGGCTTGGGAGGTGACTGGTTTATCTGCCCCACCCAGACCCAACCTCCCGGGAGGGCAACACCTGCCCCTCACCTTGGAGCACATTTCCTTTCTGGCTTCCTGCTGAGCATAAATGGCCAGCAAAATGGACACAGAAGGTGTCTAAGGCACGCCCAAGTGGCAGCTTGAGTTTCTTGAAGTTGAGGTGAACTGGGAACCAACGGCCTAGATTTTGTCCCAGATTCTCAGCTGGGAGTTTGCTCAGTGCCTAAGCCTTTCCCCCTCTGGCCAAGCCAACCACAGTGTTTCGGTAAACTCCTCGGTGTGCTGGGAGCCCCAGCCTTTATTCTACTACCCTCACAGTGATCTACTCTAATGGAGCAGAATGGTGACACCGAAAATACTAAACATGGAAGATGACTCAAAATGACAGATGATTCACTCCAGAACTCACGCTTCCAGTTGCCTCTCCGGATTTACCTTGCTAATTCCAAGCTTCCACTGCTATTACAATAACCTTGCCTTCCTTGTTGACAAGATGACCAGGGACAAAGGGGAACCAGTCAAGAGACCTCGTTTTGTCTAAAATAATACATCCATGAATGAATGAATTGAGCACAACTGTCCTTTAACATTGATGGAAGATTCTATGGAATTAAGAGAACTTTCAGGGCTGCCACTAGCATGGGTAGATTAAGTTTGTCCTTGTGTTCTGAGCAAGGGTTGTGAAGCCAACTGTGATGCAGTTTCCTTGGCCCGCAAAATGACCAATGGCTTTTGAGGAAGGACTAAGTGACTTATGACCAAGACAAAGGATCAGGCTGGGTCCATCTCCCCAGTGTGTACATTATGTTGTTTATAATAGGAAAAAATAGACGCAACCTAAATATTCGCCCATAGGGTATTAGCTAATGAACATCTGTATGATAGAACACTAGGCAGTCATTAGAATTATGTGCTAGAAGACAAGTTAATCTCATGGGAAAATGTTCACAACATATCATTAAAGGGAAAAAGCAGATTATAAACCAGTATGTGCAATGTTTTATGTAGCAGTTTTATAAGAAAAAAGCATTGTGTACATTTTCTAACTGGAAGAACATGTATAAAAATGTTAACTGTGTTATCTCTGGGTAATAAGATTTGGCTTAATGTTTATTTTCTTTTTTGGATCTGTCTCTTTTTTAAAAAATTTTCTCCCATGGACATATATTATTCCAAAATCAGGAAAAAAATTCTGTTAAAAAAAGATTATCTGAGGGATCAGCAGATGTGCTGCCTGTTTCTTACCCCATGTCTATTCTCCATTTTATTTTGGAGATTCAAATTCCTCAGCCCTTCCTACAACAAATGCTCACGGAGCAAGAGGCCTCGAGTGGCTGATGTCCTAAACAGCATGACCAAGGTGAATTACTCACCATTCAGCTAACAGCTTTGGAGAGGTTTCCTTTCCACCTGACACTGGGAATTAATCGTACCAAAACCATTTTTTTCCCTAATCGGGAATGAGCTTCTCCAAGGGATCTTAAATAAGAGGGTAGGAGCTCACAGAGGACAACTATAAAGCGCGACAGCTGCTCCTGGGTATTCAAAGACGAGGGTGATTCATCCCTTCTCCTAGCCTTTTCACAGCATTCTATCCCTTGGAGTTTTCAAAATCTGCTGTCTCGATAAGAAGGAAAGGGACTGGGGGAACCATGGCCCTTCTCCTCTCATGGAAGGATGGCGAAGGGAGTTGGAGAGAACAAAACCAAGGAGCTGAGAGAATTCGGCTTTGTTTGTCTAGTTCATAGGACGGTGTCCACGGAGAGGAGTACCCAGGGAGCACATGAAGGGAGTAATGATTGAGTTCACAGACGGAAAGAGTTGGGCCACTGTAAACTCTGCTGCAGAACAGAGACAGGCCTGGGTACACACCATTCCTGTCACAGATTTTCAAGAACCCATCTAGCTTTCAGCTGCTCCCCAGCACCACCTCCTCCCAAAGCAGAACGGTCAAGATCATCTCCCTTCTCACCAGAGGAAATGGCACTCCAAGTGTTCCAGCTGTTCTGAAGTCACCATTCCTGCCCGTGGCAGATCTTGGTGACACACCTGGAAGGTAGGGGAGAAGGTCTTCCTGGTCCTCCATTCCAGCTGGTCAACTCTGCCCCTCCAGGGGGTGCCACATCACCTTACTGGTGCATAGTCAGATGGGGCTTTTCTCAGTCAGCCTGTCCTTGGAAAACTCATTCCCCTATTGTATTGGAAAATTCCTCTTGTGCCTGTCATTGTACACATCAGGAGACCAAGGTTTCCATTTTCTCAGAAGTAATTAACCAGTTACTATCAGTGAGACCAAGCTTGTTCCTGGAATTTTTCACTCATCCTTTGAAAGCCATAATCCAACCCCAAGAGACAAGGTTGGAAGCAGGGACCTGAGTTCTCCCAAAGCAGAGAATTCAGCTGAGGCTAGGCTGGGCTGTGCACTGAGTCTGGGGTCCACATCCACTCAGCCTCACTGCTGAAATCATTCCATGTCATCTACTCTTGATTGCCCGGGGACATCTGAGGAGAGCAGAATAGACAGTGGGGAAGGAAAGGCCAGCTGAGGAGCACTTCCCCTGTAAAATAAGGCTCCCACCACCCCAGCCCTTGATAAGACTCCTCAGAAAAAAAGGAGACAGACATAGATTGACCCTGATGGAAGGAAATCTACCCTGCCCTATCCTTGCCAGATCACAAGATGGGGAGATGTTCGCTTTCAGATGATTGACATAAAAATGTAAAAAATGTATTTCAGGGGGGAGGGGACAAACCCATTCAATTAAATGGAGGATCCTTACTGTCTCAGTTCTTGGGATATGCTAGAGCAGGGAAGTCAGCTTGAAAAAAATAGACTAGAATCCCCTTTGCCCTGGAGTGCCATGGTGGGCTCAATCCAATTTTAAATCTAAATTTTCAAGTGCAAGTAGCTTCTGGGAAAGAGAGATTTACTTATGCACAAAGTGGGCTATTAGTAGGAAATCCTTAGGCCCTGCTGTTTTATTATCAAAGATGATGAAGGTGAAGCTTTCAGTTGATATCATTGTCACACTAAGCAAAACAGACCAACTCAAATCTCATTCATCCATTCACATGTCTGTTTAACAAACCTCTAGTCAACACCTTGTATGTACATGAACCAAATACTATGTTTTTGTTTTGTTTTGTTTTGTTTTGTTTTTTAAAGATTTTATTTTTTCCTTTTTCTCCCCAAAGCCCCCCGGTACATAGTTGTGTATTCTTCGTTGTGGGTTCTTCTAGTTGTGGCATGTGGGACGCCGCCTCAGCGTGGTCTGATGAGCAGTGCCATGTCCGCGCCCAGGTTTCGAACCAACGAAACACTGGGCCGCCTGCAGCGGAGCGCGCGAACCCAACCACTCGGCCACGGGGCCAGCCCCCCAAATACTATGTTTTACCTACCATCCCCTCCAGGAGCTCACAGCCCAGGAGGAGGGCACTCAGGGAAAGTGGGAAATTACCGGATTTTATGGCTGGAGCCTAAAGCAAGATACAAAGAATAAGCCATGGGAGGACAAAGACGCATGCTGCTCACTCTACCCACAGATTCTGGGAGCTCTTCACAGTAAAGGAGACCTGTAAGTGGGGGTTGAAGATGACTAGGGTTTCCCAGGCAATTGAACTGATGTTTTCATTGTACACATGAATGTGTTTCACTGCATCTTAGCTCCAGGGAGTTGAGACACAGCAACTGTGACAGTAGGTGACAACCTTACGTACACCACCATCCAACAGGAACTGCTGTGCTCTTCAACAGTGAGCCCACCAGGCTAGTGGCCTGAAGCACACCTTAATGTTTGATGCACCCAGAAAACATCTCGGACCAGGGTCCTGAAGCCAGTGACGTGTTCATCCAGAGACGGCTCCTTCTCAGGACAATGAGGGTCCAGCTCTACTTAAGCATGTAGGCAAAATGCCCGGACAAAGAAGATGAAGAGGGCTCGCACAGGGTGGATCCAAACTTGCCATGTGTCTGGTTCTTTGGTGATGTCCCTCATTCCCTCTGCCTGCCATATCCGCCCCCTCACCCCAGAGCATCTGCTGAACATGCCCTCAAGGTTCAAGACTCAGCTCAAAAGCCATCTCATCCAAGACGACTTTCCCAACACTCTTGGATGGAAAAGTCATCTCCTTTCTTATCCCACCCACCCCCTTGACATATGTTCCAGCTCACCTGTATCAGAAGGCACTCATTTATTTACATATCTGTCTCCCCGAGGGCAGGAAGTGGGTCTTTCTCACCTCTATAATCCCAGTACCTAACTAGGTGCTCAGTGAACTTCCATCGAATGGATGCAGGCTGCACTTGTGCCCTTAGCCTGCCCTAGAGTCTTCTAATAGCAAAAGATAGTCTCTTGCAAATCATGGTGTCCAATACTCCTGTTTCACATATAAAGAAACTTAAGTGTGAAGGGAGGTAAGTCTAGAATTTAGTTTGTGGCAGATCCAGGAGTGTAAATCCCAACCAGGACTATGCTGAACCCAAAATTCTTTGGAGCCCCTGGACCACTTCAAATCAGATGAAATTCTAAACAAGCCAGAGCCTCACTGAACAGTTCCACAGTGCTGGGCTCCAGCGTGTTCTGGAAGGTTCTCCTGGGCTCTGCCTCCAGAAGGCTGGGGCTGGGAGAAGCCCCACAGGCCCCATGCAGTGTCAGGTTCCCCCTTTTCTGTCAGCAGGCATGGAAGAGCCTTTAAGAAAATGGAGTATTATGATTTGTTTGTTTTTACAGTGACTCATCTGTCGTAACTGGGTTAAAGTCCACTTAGAGAAAGGAGAACAAAAGACCTCCTGTTAGTGCTGGAAGTTTGCCTCTTAAGATATCACTGAGAGGAACTGGGAAGAAAAAACCCCAGCAGGGCAGAGGAAGCTGCAGGCCTTCAGGAACACGGCGGCTTTCATCTTCAGGGCCCTATCTGAGCCGGCCGCTCCCTCTGCGCTGTTTTGTGACCCACTGTAGTGCTGACCATCGGACACAGGCCAGGGCCCTATTCCCACACTCTTTGAACATAGCGAGGCTGCCAGGAGCTGTGGCAGTGTGGGCAAGTCTCCATATCCAGCCAACTGCAGGCTGAGAATGATGATGATGATGATGGTACTAATATATGGAACCCACTGTGTGCCAGACATTATTCTAACATTATATATCATAACTCATTTCATAAACACCCAGGAGGCTAGCATGCTACCTCCCCAGCTACAGCAAAAGGGGGATGCCATGAGGCAGAAATCTGGCCTTGCCCTCTTTGGGAAACTTGCTGGCCCAGTGCAGGTAGAGGAATCACAGGGCTTGTAGGCTCCCAAGTGGAGTGGGACCAGATTTCCAAGTGGCATTTTTCAGGGTGCACCCTCAGGCCATCTGACTCCAAGACCCGAGGACTTAGCCTTTACTCTCTTCAAATGAAAAAAGAAAGTCAGAGGAAGACAAAACTTTACAGTTCTCTTCCCACAATCTTCCATCCGATCAGCCCCAGCTACGTTAAAGGCGCGCCCGTGTCCTTTAGCAATCAGCTCCATGGAAACGTTATCCTAACCCTTAGCCACCCACACCAGGAGGCAGGTCTGTACCATGATTGCCCATTCTGGTGTTGGCCCACTTCACATTAATCGTAAGAAGCTGGAATTTCTCTGCTCCAGGCTATGAAAGAGGGATGAGGACAAGAAGAAGACAGAAATTCCCTGAAAGTCCCAGGTCCTTCCTCCATTCAGAAGCTCTTCACATCACCCTCTTCCTTCCCAGGGGTCTGCTGGTCCCCCAGAGATTCGGGAGGTCCTTGGCTGTGGGTCCCAGGCCTCCACCCTGCAGGGTGGCCAGGCCTTCTGAGTCTCCCAATTCAAATAGTCAACCCTAATCATTCCATTTCCTGAACAAGACATATTTTGGGTAGTTTCTGACCAAACATCAAGGATTCTTCAACAGAAACCCCAAAATGAGAGTGTGATTGTGCCCATCTATCCTCTCTTTCCTCGTGAATATCCATGTTCCACGGCACGCAGCAGACAGGGGTGGGAACAACTACATGCGTGCTAGGCGCCATAGTTAAGCTGCTCCAGTGCAGGGCTGGTCCTCTGATTTTCTGCATGCTGCTCTGTGACTTTGAGGGGATTACTCCTACTAACAAGCAATGCCTCCTCAAACAATGGGTTTAGGGGAAGACTCAAAGGAAGCCGATCCAGTGCTCTTCAGGATGCTTCCCCCTTTGGCTGGCCTCACGGGGATCAGGCCCCTGGTGGAATCAGTGGAGACTTAGGGCTTAATTAAACCCTGGCTTTAGGCCAACATGCCGGTGGCCCCTTGAATTTCCCAGGTCCGCCCAAGTGGCATAAACACTGGACTGGGAATTTGAACCGCTTAGCTGATCCCACAAGAGCCTGTCCTCATTAGCTAAGAGCCTGAGTATCGCCAGCTCACAGGGCTCAGCAGGCGTTGGCAGCCCCAATCCTGCAAGTACAGCCTAACTTTAAGTTAATGTTCCCTATGTCTGCACTCTTTGGGACCACAGCTGGGGGACTTTGCAGACCACATCCACTATGGAGACTTTTGGGATTGCCTTCCTTTCTTGGCCTGATGAAGCCCAGGCTTACCACCAGAGGCAACCAGATCATCTGCTTAGTGGGCTGTCCCTGATTATTCTTTGCATTTAGAGATCATTTTTCTCTTGAGCAAATGGTAGCATCTTACACATTCCAAAGCATAAGGATTGAGGTATTTCCCAAGTTCTTGTGCGAGGGTACCCAAAAAACACAAACACAGCGAGCGCATGCTTTCTTGAGTCTGGCAATTGTGTTGTTGCTTGGACTCAGCATTTGCTTGTGACCCTTAAGGACTCAGCAGAGTAAGCTGCTTAGGTCCCCACGTGGTCCAGGACTGAGCAAACTAAAGATCCATTCCCCCAGCCCCACTCTTGGCTGGCCCGGGGATCCCTCTGAGATTATCCTGCAGCCACCCTCTGAAGCATCGGACCCTGCAACTGGTCTCATAACCAAGCCTTGCCAGTAATTTAGGGGTAGTGGCAAGATGCAGACGATTTAGGAATGGCCTGGCAGTGGAGAGCCAAGTGCGACACTTCCCACCCTGACTAGCTTCCTGACCTGGCTTGGCAGCGTCATTCTCATCTCAGCTACAGTTTCTGTGCCTATAAACATAATGATGATACCTGCCACCAACTTTTCCCTAATGGAGGCTGCGAGAGAGAATTAATGAACGTTTATTGAGTACTTGGAGTTCTTTGGAGAAAGGCCTTTATAAATATGAGTCATGATTAAAGGATATCCAGTTTGCTAACTCTCAGAGGAAGTGCTTAATGGGATCAGGGCTGAATATCTTGATGGCTGAGTTTCATTCTTTTTTCAAATATGCACAGGGCTCTCATCACTCAACTCTGCTGTCCACTCATGTTATTGTCTTAAAGTTTTTTCCTTTCCATACATCATGGGAGGGTCCCATAGATGCCACCTTCCTGCCATGTTCACCCACCGCCTCCCTTCCCTTCTACCAGCTTCCATCCCCTCCACTGAGGTGACAAGACCACCTAATTGTCAAACCCAATGGCTTTTTCTCATTCCTCATTTTCCTTGTCCTTTCTAGAGCATGACACTTGTCACTACCCCCTACTCACCTTTGAAAGTCTGATTCTGTGGTTGCCTCAACCTCAATAGGTCTACACTGAAGCGCTCATCATCCCCAACCACTTCCCTGCTCTATTTCCCTTCACCATCCTCATGGGGCCCAGTCTCCAGATCTCCCTGTCCACTGCCACCCCTCAGTACAGGCCCTTATTGTCCCAACCAGCTTGGTCCTTGCAAAAACCTGTTCCTGGCCCATGAAACCTCCAGACTCCAGGCAGGCATGTCATGTGTAGGTCCCTGAACTGCCCCACAGACCTCTCTGTACCATCTGGACCTCTGGCCATCCTGTTCCCCAAATCCAGCCAGGTCTCCTGCTCCCTTCCTGTGCGCTGCTCCTGCTCCACAAACCACGGGACCTGCTTTCCTGCTTGTCCACCTCCTGCCTGGTTCCCAGACCAGCATGCACTCTTGCTCCCAGTAAGCTGTCTGAACTGACTGAAAATCCAGCAACAGAGGTCCTTTTCTAGGGCACCATGACAGTCTCATCCCCTGCCTATATCCCCCTGACAGACACAAAGACATGCATACGCACTCACGCGGACACATCTGGGGGCACACAAACATACAAAGAGAAGCAGGTACACGCACAGGCACACACAGGCATAAGTAAACAGGTACGCACACAGACTCACATACACAGATACACACTCATGTAGACAAACACACAGATACTCAGATATAGACACAGGCATAAATACTCACATAAACAAACAAACACAGACTGATACACACCGAGGCACACATATCCAGATACACACAGACAGACACATAGACACACACACTCACATAGGCATACACATACTGACACACACAAAGGCACAAACATATACACGTAACATTTTTCCTGCCTTCCAGCATCTTGACAAGCTGAACTGGTCTCCCTTCCCTGTTCTAAGTAGCCAGTTCTCCCTACTTCTGTCTTTCTCCATCTCCATCTCTCTTAGTCAGGGTTCTCCAGAGAAACAGAACCAATAGGAGACAGAGAGACAGAGAGAGAGAGAGAGAGAGAGAGAAAGCGCCAACGAGAGAGAGGGAGAGTTTAAGGAGTTGGCTAATGCAATTGTGGGGCTGGCAAGTCTGAATCTGCAGGGCAGGCCAGCAGGCTGGAGACCCAGGGAAGACTCGAGGTTGCAGCTGAGTCTGAAAGCAGTCTGGAGGCAGAATTCCCTCTTCCTCAGGGGACTCCAGTCTTTTTCTTTTAAGGCCTTCCACTGATTGGATGAGGCCCACCCACATTACGGAGGGTCATCTGCTCTACTGAAAGTCTACTGACTTAAATGCTAATCTCATCTAAGAAATACCTTCACAGCAACATCTAGATGTGTTTCGCCAACTATCTGAGTCCCATGGCCTAGCCAGGTTGACACATAAATTAACCATCACACCATCCATCTGGTAAGCCAGTAAACATAAATCTCCTTAAACGTTGCTCTCATTCCAATGGTTCCAGCTCCAAAACCTAAACACCTTCCTCTGACTCATTTAAGCACAAGGTAAATATTTGTTGAGTGAATGAGTAACGCATAGCCTTTGTGATGGGCACCACTCAGCTCAACGAGGCAAACCCTTTCGGGGCTCCATGGTGAGCTCTTCCAGGAGGCGAGGATGCAAATATCAAAAGCTACTCTCCGTGTCACTTGTCTTGTCCTTCTACCTTCTTGAGGCCAGGGGCTGTGCTGCAGATGAACTAACACCCCAGGGGACCTAATGGCATGCCTTACTCAGAACAGGCCCTCAACTGCTTATAGATCAATTAATTTGATTCTTTTTACTGATCCCTATGTCAAAGTTATCCGACATATAACAGACTTTAGGGCCTTATTTATGAAATTATGAACTGTAGTGTCAAAGTCTGGTTCCATTTTTATTTCTAAGGTACAGATGTTATGAGAGATTTTCATATTCGGGAAGGATACGTATCCCCCAAAACACTGACAGTGGTCTCCGGGGGTGGGATTGTGAGTGGCTTCTGTTTCATTTCTTTTACTTTGCTGTACCCTCCAAATTGTCTTCTGTGACCGTCTGTTACTTCTATAACTGTAAATCACAGTATGTGTTTTTTCTTCATTTTGTTTATGAGTATGAGGCATTTCGGGGTTCCCCTCTTTCTTGGGGCTCTCAGCATATCTCTTGCCTTCCCTTTGAAAAGCAGCCATTCTGGGACGTCCTTGTAAAAGTCTGTGAGGTCTTAAAAGGTAAAGTCAACTGCAAAGGTTGTTCTGTCTTAATTATGTTCAATTGTCGGGTAACATGGGACTGTTAATAAAAGCGTCTGGGGAGCTAACAGTCAGGGCTGTTGTGCAACTGTGGCCGGGAAGGAGCAGGGAGGCCTGTAAGCCGTGTCTGGCCTCGGGCAGCTCCTCCAGTCCGCTGGCCCTGTCACTGCTCCTGGGCCACCCGTCAGCATGTTGTCAGGCTGTGTCTGTGCCAGACGAACGCCACCCAGCCACGGTGGAAGCGACCGTTCCTTGACCTTCGCTTCAGACCCCGCCTGCAGGGGTCTCCGGAGGGAAGCGTTCACCTCTAGCCCAAACGAAATGGAGCTTCAGACAAACCACAGCCAAGGCAGCAGCGGCTTCAGGCCCCGAACTTTGCATTTCTTAGTCGGCCAGATGCCCAGCTGCTGAGCACCGTGGAACTGCCAAAAATGCCAAGAAGGAGAAGCCAAAGAGCCGAAGGAACACAGACATCTCGTGGCTGGGGTGTCTGTCTCAGAGTTGCCTTGCATGGTGCGGCCAGGTGTGCTGGGGAGTGGCTGGAGCCCTGGGAGAAGGTGGGGCAAATGGGAACAAGGAGGCCAGGCCCACTCTGAGGCTGAAATCCCAAGCAGCTCACCCTGCACGAGGCCAAGTTTGTGAAATCTCCCTCATTCTGGAAAGGATCCTACGCAAATTGCTGGGGTTTCCAGTGTGCTATTTGATAAGTGCAAATGGGCTGAAAATATTCTTGAGATGTTTCAGTTTTGTACAATTAGTGGTGGCCGCTGAGGCCCGTCTCGCCGCAGATAGTGTCCCGCCAGTGGCTGCACTGGTCAGGCAGGGCCAGCATTTGTCCCCGACAGTGTGCATCACCACCTGTGCCTGTAGAGGAAATTAGGGGTCCAGCTCCACGTCCTCATGGGCTCACATCCCCTATAGCCCCTCCTTGGCCTTGTCCAGGCAGAGAGACAGCAGTGGCCCCCAAAAATGCCCTGGTGGCAGGGTGATGGCCCCCAGCCAGATCACCCTTTTTCTCCCTTTTAGTCACCAAATGTCAGAGCTGGAAGAAATCTTAATGCTCATGGACCCAACCTCCTGGTTGATGAGCATGAACCCCTCAGGCTCAAGCTTCCTGAGGGCAGGGCAGGCTGGTTCTTGTCTCTGGACTTTGTGTTCCCAGGGCCAGGCACATAGTAGGGCTCCCTAAGTAAGAGGTGAGTGAGTGAATGAATGAATGAATCAACTGACTCCTTTGCCCTTGTCTTACCTTCAGATTGACACTTTGGACAGGTCCCATTTTACTCTGCCCCCTCAGCTTTTCAGTAGAATGAGCCCACCCTGGGGTTGTTACCTTCCAGCCTCACGGAATCCTAGGCACAAAGCCAGCCACACTGCAGCTCCTCAGACACGGGCCCCGCTCCGTGTGGTTGAGGGCAGGGGCCTCAGTTCCTCTCTCAAGTGTCTCTGGAGGAGCATCTACAGCAAGAATTTCCTAACATCAGCCTCTGTATCAGTTCCCTGGGGCTGCTCTAACAAGGTACCACAAGCTTGGCCAAGCTTCGCTTAAAACAACAACAAAGTATTCCCTCACTGTTCCAGAGGATAGCGGTCCAAAAGCAAGGCATGGGCAGGGCTGGTGCCTTCTGCAGGCTCTGAGGCAGAATCTGTTCCGGACCCCTCTCCCAGCTCCTGGTGGCTACCTGCAATCCTTGGCCTTCAGATTCATCATCATGCCAGTCTCGGCCTCCATCTTTACGGGGTGGTCTCCCTGTGTCTCTCTCTTCCTCCTACAAGGACACAGTCACGTTAGAGCAGAGACTCACCCTGCCCAGTGTGACCTCATCTTAACTAATTACATCTGCAATGACCCCATTTTCCAAATAAGGTAGTGTTCTGAGATTCTAGGAAGGACATAAATTTTAGGGGGACACTAACCAAATGCATAGAGCCCTCCTGCCCCCACCACACAAAGTTACATCTTGTTCTCCACCTCCCCCCAATCTTACCCCCTTTCCTTTAGGTGGAGGTATGGGCTTCTGGAACGCAGTCTCATCTGCCCACCAGTCTAAGCAGGAGTCAGGAGGTAGAGGGTAGGGAGCTGTCTGTCTGTACTGCTTCCCCTCCATGGCCATGGACACCCTGGGGCTCCCTGAACTCCAAGTCTGAACTGTAAGTCAGCGCGCCCCGCCCGTGCTGCATATCAGCATCACCCAGGGAGCTCTTCGAACATGTGGAGCCCTAACCACACTGCCAGGAATTCTGTTGCACTTGGTCAGGGTGGGACCCGGTGTGGGTGTGTTTCAAATGTTCATCAGGTGACTCTTATCTGAAGCCTGGGATGAAAACAACTGTGTCAGATGCCATGAAAACAACTCTCTCCTTAGGAAAGGGAATGCAGCCCCTCTCCCTGCCACCCACCCTCCCCACATTCGCCAGGCATATGGGTTTCTGCCTGGTGGGTCTCAATCGCGCATTAGAGAACCCTCCCACCTAGTTCCCAGGCTGCAGGAGAGAGCAAAGACATACTTGGGGGACCTGAAACAGCAGCAAGCACAAAATGCCTTGAAGTTTCCCATTTCACTTTTAAAGTTTGAATTTTACATCCTCTTCTATAGCATAACCATCTTGCTTTACAACAATTTTTTAAAAGACTGGGGTTTTTTCCTCCAGAAATATCTAAGTGTAAAAATGAGGCTTCAAAAAGATGTGCCACGTTCAAACTGTGGTTTTGTATACTCCTTGACACACCATTAGGTTCCCCTAAGGTTCCTGACTTTGAAAAGCCTGGCCACAAAGAGATGGGGTGACAGCTGATTTGTTTAACCTTTGGAAGGATTTACATCTTATAGAGGAAAGCCTGTGCTCAGAGAGATTAAGTAACTCGCCCAACATCACACAGCTCATTATTAACTGAGTGGGAACTGTGCCTCAGGATCCACCTTTTCCACTGCACTCAACTAGGTCAGCTGCTGGTTTGCTGTGCGACCTTGGACAGGTCTCTTTACCTCTCTGTGTCAGTTTTCTAGCCCATAAAATGCTGATGATATCTGTTCTGCCTCAGAGGATCTGTGTGGATGCACTTTAAAATTATATGAAAAGGTAATAATACATCGTGATTGTGGTAATTGCAGCCTGACACTTCTAGGTGAGGCATGGAGAGTCCAGCAAGAGTAAGCCCTCCAGGGTCAGGCCGAGCTGGCCACTGTCTGAGGGAGGACCAGCATGGCACACGCACCCTGCTCCTTGAGCCAGCTGAGAGGTCCAGGTGAACTCCCTGATGCTCCATGCCCAGGGAAGGCTGCGGCCACACTCCACCTGCCTCCACTGCTCCGAGCTTTTGTCTGCCGGGCCTCAGGCACAGTAACAGGCTAAGAAAGCATTTCCCCCCAAACAACCTTTCTGTCCCCCTCCGAGAGTGTGGCAAACAACAGCAGTGCCAGCACCTCCCTTCTGCTTTAACGAGGCCGCACAGACCTTTCCCCACCAGCCATCCCCTCCAGGGGAAGTGGGCGGCCAGCCTGCTCCAGACCCCTCCCTGCCTGCCAGCAGCCTGAGCTGGGCTCCTTGCCCCACATTTGT
Organism: Equus caballus; assembly: GCF_041296265.1. NCBI lineage: Eukaryota > Metazoa > Chordata > Mammalia > Perissodactyla > Equidae > Equus > Equus caballus. The sequence goes on from NC_091707.1 coordinate 27,671,654, forward strand.
CTGCTCTTCTCTGTTTACACTGGGAGGGGAGCTTCTGCGGAGCTTAAGTGCAGTTCTGGCCCTTTTGTTTGTTTTCAAGTCAAGTTACAACTTTGCTCCTGGATTTATTGCAAATTCCATTTATCTTCTGCCCAGGGTCTCTGCACAAATCCTTTAGAGCTTCCCTCCCCCACTGCGGACAAATAACCAGGGGCACGGGGAAGGGAGGAGCAGACAGACGGACGGACAGACGGATGTGGAGGAGGCACACACCGGGAAGGGGGGCCAGAGGCTGTCCCGGGTGGCGCTGGGGAGAAAGAGCGGGGCTGGCAATGCAGGAGCAGCCATAGATCACCCAGGGAGGACAAGGCCAAAGGAAGGTCAGCCGCCCTACCTCCAGCCCCCTTCTTGCAAAGACCTCCATAGGGAGGAAGAGGAGGCTGACAGGCAAGGAAATCCCAGGCCTTAGCGGAGGGAACAGAGAAGGGACGCTTCTGATTTGGAGGGAAGGAGCTCATGGCGGCTTCTGGCAGGGAGTGGTATGAGATCAGCAGTCCCAAGGGGCCTAGAAAGGCCACCACGTGGGGTTGTCTGACAAGGGCTGCGGGTCTGAGGGTTGAGCATGGGCACGTGCCCAGGGAGGCCACCCCGGGCACAGCTGGGCACCAGCACAGCATCTGAGTTCCCTCTGTCCTCTTTCCTCCCCAAACACTGCTGTTTCCATAAACTGCTGATGAAGAGCAGACAGCTACAAGCCGGAGCTCACCAGGGAGAGAAAGAGAATCAAGCTGAGCTGGACAAACCGAGAGCCGGGTGTCCAGCTGTGCTACTGGCTCGTCCTCCTAAGCAGGAAGTGCCGACGGCCTGGCCTCTGTCCCTTGCAGAATTCCCTGGCTTGGGGGTGTGCAACGGACAGTCACCAGCTTCAAAAGGGGTCTCCTAGTTTGGAGAGGGGGTGGTCTCAGGGGCTGGGAAAGCGGAAACTGCTGGAATCTCAGCACCTAAGGGCTTGACCTCAGAATGGGGTTTTAACCGACCTTGGCCCCGGAGGCAGCTGCAAGTGGCTGGGGTGACCGCAGAGTGCCCCTGAGCAGGCTGCAGGGCAGTGAGCCGGCCACAGAAGGAGTCACTTCTCATGCCCCGCCTCCATGTCCCAGTCAAAGGCCTGGAACTCAGGGCTCAGAACGGCAGCCGGGACCTCGCTCAGGGAGCCTCCGGAAGTGGAGCTGAGTGAAGAGAACCGGGCAGGCCCCCTCTGCCTCCAGGAGCCGTCCCGGCTTCCAACAGGTGCTGCTGCGAACGGGTAGAAGGACGGTGCCCAGGCCAGGCCCCAGGCTCCACCCCTTCTTGGCGCCGTTGGTTCCTCCATCTCTCATCACTCTGCCTCGAGACCAGCCTCCCGCTCCGCCGCGCTGTGGCCCTCCTCGGGCCTCCGCATCTCTCTGGCCTCCGCTCTGCTGTCCCAGTTCCTGATCGGCCTGGCCCGGGGCGCAACCTCCAATGGCTCTCCTCTCTCACCTGCCCTCCGCCCCACCCCGTCCCTTCAAGAGCTTCCCTTTCAACCAAGGCCCCTCAGGGCCCTCAGCCCTTGACCTTCTTTCCCCAGGCCCACCCTGAGGGACCCAGCAGGGTCCACAGCCCGTTCACTCTGCAGCTTCCAGGCCCTGCAGGGGACAGCCCCACACTGCCGACCCAAATCATGCCTCCGCAGCACAGCCGAGCCCCGCCCTGCCCTCAGGCGGCAGTCAGCCAGGCCGCTGTCCCTGAGGCTTTCACTCGCCCCAGACCCCCTAGACTCCCCGTCTCCTTCCACCTGCAGATCGCTCACCACCCACCTGACGGAGAAGGTCCAGGCCTCTCCACAGGGACTCCTCACATCTCCTCTTCCGCCTCACAGTCCCTCCACATCACCCTTTCATTTCCCTTCCCTCGGCGAGAGCAGATGACATCCCCGCCTCCTTTGCAAGACACTTGGCCCAAGATGGCGGTGGCTCTGGCCTCTTCCACGCCGGCTCGTCCCCCGTCCTCATTCCTGGGTCAGAAGCTGCATGCTCACAGGATTCCCTGCGATCCGAAGCACATTCACCGTCGAGAAGCACGACCCCAAAGCGTGGCCACGTTTTCCTTATCCTAAAGTGGCTTCCCTTGGCCCGCTTTCTCTCGGTTCACCATCGTTTTGCTCTCGTTCCCTCTGTACAAACCTCTTTATAGGGTCCTTTACGCCTTGTTCTCCTTCCTATCCTCTGGGGCAGCCCTTGGCTGCTGCTCGGGGCCATTTCACAGGCCCTACTCACAACAGCGGCCTGCAAGGCAACCCCAGGCCTCCTCACACGGCTCGGCCCCTCCCACCATTCGACCTTCTTCCCTGGGATCCGCTGGTTACTTCCAGCCTGGCTCCATTCTCTTCTCCGTCCAAATGCTCTTCACCTGCTCCTCTGCCCGGCTGGCCTCTCCTCCCAGTGCATCTCCTCTATCTCATCCACCTCCGCATCTTCAACCATCACTTCCATGAGCCACAAATCTCTAGCTACCAAAATTTCCACATTCCTGCCTGCCTGCTGGCAATCTCTACAGAGACTCCTTGTAGACACCGCAAAGCCTTTCTGCACAAAATTAAGATCTGAACCCACCTCTCTTCTTGAGGTTGCCGATTTGTTTACGAATCTCCACCCTCCCCATTGCTCAGGCTCAAAACCCTCAGAAGTGTCTTCATCTCCTTCTCCCTCTCCTTGCACATCTGACTAGCCTGCAGAATCTTCTTTTGCATTATCTTTTATATCCCTCCCCACCCCAGTGTTGCTGTCTAAATTCAAGCCATTGTCATCTCTCCCCTGGACCTTTCAGCCTTTGGGCCTCCTCTCCCATGGTCCACTTGCCCTTGGACACAGAGCCCATCATAGTGGTCCACCTCCCTTTCAGAAACCCATGTGGATTCCATGCTGCTTATGCGTCCCCGGCCAGGGAGAGGCCCTGACTGCCCTTCCAGCCCAATCCTCACTGCTGCCATCATCTATTGACTGAGGACCTGCTATGTGATGTGTACCTGTGCTCGGATCACAGCCACCTACTCTACTCCCAGAGCTTGCCACCCTGCACTCACCCAGTTGCTGGTTCCTCTTTTGGTTCACTCGTTTTATCCACCATAGATGCCCCCTCTTCTTTGTTCCCATATCTACCTGTCAGCACCTCATCCAACCGTACCCAAGGCCTCGCTCATAGCCCACCTCCTCCGAGTAACCTGTGGGAGTCCAAAGGTAGACTCAATCGCTCCCCTTCCTCGTTCTCCCTTAGAGTAGTGTTTGTTTCCTATCACAACTGTGTCCGAATATGTGTGAGTGTGTGTATCTCATCTCCCCGGTGTGTGGTCCTGCAGACCGCAGAACAGTTCTTATTCAATTTTGTAGCCTACACATATTTAGTAAGAGTTTGTTGCATTTGAATCAGGTCCTGTTACCTCAATTCACGGATGATAAAACTGTGGCCAGAATGGCCCCAGTCTTAAATGCTAGCTGGCAGCAGAATCGCATGCCAGCCCTAGTCTCCTGGTTGCTAGTATAGCACTTGGGAAATAAGGAATCCCAGGCTCACTTGCCCATTGTCTGATCGCACGTGCCCTCCACAGATGTACTCAGCTGTCCTCGACTCTTCTCTTCCTCCCACAAACTGGGCAGACTAGAACCAGAACAGAGAGACACTGGACAAGCAGCCAGAGGTCACCCAGCCTATTTTTCCACCACCACCCCCAGGTCTACACTGAATAGCCAACAGCGAGTTTAATCCTATTTTCTGAACCTCCTGGGAAATTGCTTCCTTGCCTTTTTCAGCAAAAGATGTCATCATCTTCCAACGTCTCTGGGGAAAAATCTTCCACTTTCCTCTCCTCTAAATCTTCCTCCTAACCCTCCAACCCTTGACACCCGCCATAAATCTTGTTTTCTCTAGCTGGGTCTTCTGCAGAGGTGGGAAGAGCTTCTCCTGCCCTCCTCACAGCATCATCTTTATTGCAAGAGGATTTCTGAGGCTTGTTAAGGCTTGTAGCTCCTAGGAGGGAATGTACCTTATAAAAATAAACAAATTAGTGTGTAAAAGTCAAATAGGATACCACCACACTGGGTAGTCACATGGAAGTCATATACAGGAATTTAGAGAAGGCTAAGCTTTTTCACTTAGTGAAAGTTTACATATCGTCTGCGCCTGGGCACCCAGAGCACAGAATGTGCTCAGCCCCACCAGCAGCTCTGGCCTGGGACATCGCAGCACCTGTTAAATCTACCCTTGCTTTCAGATCTCCCTGCTTCCAGTCTAGCTGTGGCCTTATGTCAAATCTAGTGGAAGATTCTGTTTTTTAATTTCGGAAGGAATTGGTTCATTCACCTTCACAAAAGCCAGTGGAAGGGTCATGCATGAGACTCAAATCCTTATGATGAATTTCAAAGAACTGGGCTGAGTAAATACAATTGTCACGCCAACCCGAGATGGCACAGATTGCATCAATTGCTCTCAGGAGCAACCGTAGACATTTTGAAAGTCCTCCACACGGCATTCTATACGACTTGGAACAGAAAAATAGTTATTTCTCTGAAGGAGCTCGTGTACTCCTTCAAGGGCAAGCTGGAGCAGGCTGCCCCAGGAGAGGACCCTCACAGTTGAGTGCTCTCACTTGCGTGGGAAGTCCAGCTGTCTCAATGGGGCCCAGGAGACAGACTGACGAGGGGAGAATTCCTGTGTTTGGGACCGGGCTTGAAAAGTCTTCTGTTTGTTACACCCGACTTGCAGAAGAGCAGAAAGAATTTCCAGCTGTCGTTGGGGTGGGAGAGCCCCCTGATGCTGACGGGGGCTGTTTTTGTGCTCTGCACTCTCCTATCCCTTCTCCTGGGCTGGTCACCCCATCAAACACCTGGTCCCATGGGCCAGCTCTGGAATCAGATGACCCTTTGCCACCAACAAACACAAGTGGCAAAAGGACAAATACTCTTTGATTCTGCTTATATGAGGAACCTAAAGTAGTCAATTCATAGAGACAGAAAGTAGAACAGTGGCTGCCGGGGGCTGGTTGGGGGATGGGGAGTTAGTGTTTAATGGATATGGAGTTTCAGTTTGAGAAGATGAAGTTCTGGACGTAGACGGGGAATAACGTGAATGTATTTCATGTCTCAGGATAGTATACTTAAAACTGGTTTAACGGTACATTTTATGTTATGTATATGTTACCACGATAAAAAAAGAAATGCAAGTGGGAGCTCAGCCCTGGTCACAGCACTGCTGAGAGAAGGCCTCCTGTGTGTGTGTGTCTGTGTGTGTTCATGCTCGAACATGTTGTGGGTGTATGTGGCCCTGAAGGAGTGAAAATTGATCCACAAACAATATGGTCAAGGAGGTGAACACACTGGACCGAACCATTTAATCTCTGGGCTCTCCCCATGACTAATTCGGGGGTCAGTCTGCATAACTCAGTCCAATGGGAGATAGTCAGTGGAAGCTGTTGTTTAAATGCTAAAGAGCCTGCATGACATCCTTGGAGGGCCACAGGAGAGGCCTCTTCTCTATGACCTGTTCCAAAATGCATGTCGGTTGTTCTAAGAAAGACTAGATTTTTGGAGTCAGAGAAATTGGAGCTAGAGTTCAGGGCCTGTGCTGCGCAGGGGCCAGTCATAATGCCCCCACTTAAACTGAAATGCCTGAGATCGAAAGAGCGATGAATGTGAAAACGTTCTTCATAAACTGTAAAGTGCCTCTTATCACCTTTTAACGTTGCAAGTAAGCCTGGCTATGGGAGCAAGTTAGCAATGGACTTTAAAAAGAATTCATGCTGCAGGAAAGTTCTAAAATACAATTCACCCGCCCTGCCTGCTACAGGCTTCTTCAGGCATTGGAGGCGGCCCAGTAGCAACCACAGCTGAGAATAAAATCAAAAGTCCGAAGAGCTAGACTTTTTGAGAAAATAGCTTCTGTACCTTTGGGGAGAGATTGGCCTGAGTTAAATCAGATATTCCTATGAAGATTGGCACATTAAGCCTTTATCTGTTATCAATACTGGGGCGTAAAGTCATCTCTATCAGATCCTTATTTATTTATTTATTTGTTAGGAAGATTCTCACTGAGCTAACATCTGTTCCAATCTTCCTCTATTTTATGTGGGATGCTGCCACAGCATGGTGTGATGAGCAGTGTGTAGGTCCACGCCTGGGATCCAAACCTGTGAAGTCGGGGCTGCCAAAGCAGAGTGCACGAACTTAACCACTATGCCACTGGGCTGGCCTCGGATCCTTAATTTTAATTCATATACCATAAAATTCACCATTTTAAAGTGTATAACTCAGTGCTTTTTTAGTGCAATCACAAAGTTATATAACTACCACTACTATCTAATTCAGAATATTTTCATCACCCTAGAAAGAAATCTCATATCTATTAGCAGTCACTCCCCATTCGTCCCTTCTCCCACCCCTGGCAACCACTAATCTACTGTCTGTCTCCAGATCTGCCTATTCTGGACATTTTGTATAAATGGAATACACAATATGTGACCTTTCGTATCTGGTTTCTTTCACTTAGCATAATGTTCTCAAGGTTCATTCATGTTGTAGCATGTATCAGAATTTCATTCCTTGTTGTGGCTGAATAATATTCCATTATATGGATATACCACATTTTGTTTATCCATTCATCAGCTGATGCACATTTGGGTTGTTTCTGCTTTTTGGCTACTATGAATAATGCTGCTATGAACATTCATGTATAAGTGTATGTGGACACATATTTTCAATTCTCTTGGGTACATATCTAGTAGTGGAATTGCCGGTCAAATGGTAATTCTGTGTTTAACTTTTTGAGGAACTGTCAAATTGTTTTCCAAAGCAGCTGCACCATTTTGCGTTCCCACCAGTAGTATATGAGGGTTCTAATCTCGTCACATTCTTGCAACACTTGTCATTGTCTGTCTTTTTTATTATAGCCATACTAGTAGGTGTGAAGCAGTATCTAACTGTGATTTTGATTTGCATTTTCCTAATGACTAAAAAGGTTGTGCATCTTTTCATGCACTTATTGGCCATTTGTACGTCTTTGTTGGAGAAATGTCTATTCAAATACGTTGCCTATTTTTAAAATTTGGAATGTTTGTCTTTTTATGGTTGCATTGTAGGTGTTCTTTATATACTCTGGGTACAAATCTCTTATCATATATGTGATTTGCAAATATTTTTCCCATTCCAAGGGTTGTCTTTTCACTTTCTTGATAGCATCCTTTTGCACAAACGTTTTTAATTTTGATGAAGTCCAATTTATTTTTTCTTTTGTTGCTTGTGCTTTTGCAGTCATGGCCAAGAAACCATTGCCTAATACCAGGCCACAAAGATTTATACCTGTGTTTTCTTATAAGAGTTTTGTATATTTAGCTATCACTTTTAGGTCTTCGATCCATTTTGAGTTAATTTTTGTATGTGGTGTAAGGTAGGGGTCCAACTTTATTCTTTCACATATAGATACCCATTTGTCTTGGCACCTTTTGTTGAAAAGACTATTGTATCACTATTGAATTGTCTTGGTAACTATGTCAGAAATGGACCATTCTCTTTTTTAATGTAAGCATTTAAAACTTTAAAATTCCAACCAAATGCTAAGTGAAAGAAGCCAGACACAAAAAGCTACGTAGTGTAAGATTCCACGTATATGAAATGTCCAGAATGGGCAAATCCATAGAAAGAGAATGTAGATTAATGCTTTCCAGGAGATAGGGGGAGGAGGAATGTTCTGTAATTAGGGGTGATTGTTGCAAGATACAGTGAATACCATAAAAACCACTAAATTGCACATTTTAAAATGGTGAATTTTATGTTATCTGAATTATATCTCAATTGTTTAAATATTAAGCTGGTTGTGTGGGTTGAAGAAGAAAAGTTGGCAATTGTTACTTTATTGCACTTGCAATGTAACAGTTTCTGAGGCACTGTAAGAAAATAATTCAGATTGTGGTGATGGCTGCATGACTGTAAATTTACTTACAATAATTGAGTTGTGTGCACTTGAAACAGGTGAATTTTTAATATGTAAATTATACCTCAGCAAATATGTTTTTTAATAAGATTTTTAAAAATTCCATTCAACCTCTGCTTTAGCTGAATCTTAGACATTTTGATATGTTATGCCTTCATTTTCACTCCATTCAAGATAATTTTAAATTATTTTTGCATTGTCTTCTCTGACCCTTGGGTTATTTAAAATGTAATGTTTAACTTCTAAACATTTAAACATTTTCCAAACATCTTCCTGGTTTTTATTCTAATATAATTATTTTGTGATGAGATTTCAAACTTTAAAAATTTGTTTAGTCTTTTCTTTATGGCCCAAATTGTAGTCTATCCTGATGACTATTCTATGGGAACTTGAAAAGAAATCCGTATTCTGCCATTGTTGAGGGGAGTTTTCTAAAAACGTCAGTTAGGTCAAGTCAGTTGACAGTGTTATTCAACTCTTCTATTTTTTCTGCCTATTTGTTCTCAGTTCCTGAGAGAGCAGTAATGAAATACCAAACTATAATTGTGGATTTGTCTAGTTCTTCTTTCAGTTTGGTCAGTTTTTGTCTCTTTAAAAACTTTTATTTTTCTCATTATGAAACTGCCCGTCTTTATCGCTGGTAATATTCCTTGTCCTCAAGTCTGCTTTTGCTGTTATTAACACAGTCATCTAGCTTTCTCAGGGTGAGTGTCACACAGTATCTTTTTCTATTTTTCTGTTAAATTATTTGTGTTTTTACATTTAAAATAGGTTTCATTTACAATGCTTTTTATCCAGTTTCATAATCTCTGCCTTTTAGTTGGGCTATTTGGACCATTTGCACTTAATTATAAGAGCATATAATGCACTTACAATATGTTTGGTTTAGGTATACTGTCTTACTGTTTGTTGTCTATTTGTCCCATGTGTTCTGTGTTCTCTTTTTCATCTTTCCCTGCCTTTTTTTTATATTCAGGGTACTTTTTGATGATTTCATTTTATCTACAACATTAATTTATTAGCTACGCTCTTATGTTCAACGTGCTATTGTTGTAAAATGTTATACATTTTACTTCTACATATGTTATAAACTTCACAGTACTTTCTTCTTAATTTTGCTTTAATATTTTAAAGAGATTTTTTTAAATGGCAACTAAGTCTTTTATATTTACCCTCTTGTTTACCGTCTGGCATTCTTCCTTCTTTTGTATAGATCCTAGTACTCTTTTTCTTTTGTTCTTTCTAAAGTTCTTTGTTCTTTCTAAAGAACTTTAACATTTCTTGTAATGAAGATCTGCTGGTAATGAATTCTTCTAAGATTTTATTTGTCTCAAATAGTATTTTGCCCTTGTTTTTAAAGTATATTTTCATTGGATACAGAATTCTAGATCAGTTTTTTCTTCCAGCGTGTTAAAGGTATTATTCCATTGTCTTCTGGCTTGCATAGTTTTGATCAAAAGTCTGCAGCTTTCTTATCTTTGTGCCTCTATAAACTATGTCTCAGGCTGCTTTTAAGACTTTTCTCTTTATCACTAATTTTTAGCAATTTGATTTTCTTTGTTGGTTTTCTTTATCTATCTTGCTTGGACTTCATTGTGATTCTTGAGTCTCTAGTATTCCCAGTTTTTGTCAAATTTGAAAAACTTTTGGCCATCATTTCAGCAAAAATTTGTTCTCTTCCTTATCTCCTTTCCAATCCCATGTTAGACCACTAGATAATGCCCCAGGTTACTGAGACTCTCTTCATTTTTTTATGTTTTGTTTTGGCTTGTCTTTTTCCTCTCTGTGCTTCATTTTGGATAATTTCTATTGCTATGCTTACAGCTTCATTTGGTTTTCTTCTGAAGTGTCCAGTTTGCTTTAAATTCCATCCACTGACTTTTCATTTCAGATATTGTTTTTTTTTCATTTCTAGAAGTTTCATTTGGTTCTTTTTTTATGTCTTTCATTCCTTCCTCATTCCCTTCCTGACTGTCTTTAAATCCTTGAGCACATTTTGCTTACTTACAATAGCTGTTTTGAGGTGCCTCCATGCTCACTCTTTCAATTCTATCATTTTCAAGTCTGCTTCTACTGACTGAGTTTTCTCTTGGTTATGGGTCACATTTTCTTGCTACCTTGTGAGTCTAGTGATTTTTGATTGAATGTTGGATATTTTAAAAATTACATTATTGATTGTGTTTTGTTATCTTCCTTTAAAGAGTGTTGGGCTTTTCTCTGGCAGGCATTTAGGTTAGTTATGGATAAGGTTGACCTTTTAGGGGCTTATTTTAAACTTTGTTAGAGTGGGTCTAAAGTTTCTTTTTCTTTGGGGATAGTTTAGTTCTACTAGTAGGGCAGAACCCTTATGGGGTCTCTACTAAATGCCCTGGGTGATCAAGCTGGTTGACATTTGAATATTTCTCAGTCCCATGTGAACTCTGAATTATCCAGCTTATAGCTCCTGGCCGTTCCTTGCCCAGTCTTATGGAGCTTCACTTTGTGTATACACTTAGTATTAAGAAAATACTCAAGAGGACCCTTATGCAGATTTCTGGGGCTCTTTCCACATAGTCCCCTCTTTTCTAGAACTCTGCCCCACGACTTCCATCTAAAATCTCCTTGACCTTCAATTTCGGTCTTTCAGCTCCACAAGACCACCATACTCTGCTTGGGATTCCTTTTCCTGCTCTATAGTCCAGAATGTGTCTCCAGTCAGACACGGAGGTGATCAGAGGGCTTACCTCATTTCTTTCCTTTATCTCAGGGATCACAATCCTGCGCTGCCTGTTGCACAGTATCTGAAGCCATCAGTATATTTATCTTGTTTAGTTTACTAGAGTTTATGGTGTGAGGGTAAATCTGGATGCTGTTGCTCTGTCATGGCCAGGAGCAGACAACTTAAGAACTGATTTTGATAAAGAAATAGTGGTGAGAGAGGGCATGCCCCAAAACTAGACACTGATGACTCACCTGGGGGTCCCAGAGTATAGGGAAACAACAGAAAAACCCTAGCATCCGCAAGCCATGCAGGAACGAGTATAACAATGGCGAAGGAAGAAGCAAAAAAAAAAAAAGAAAAGCAAATGTGGAGGCTCTAAAAACAAACCTCACCTGTGTTCCCAGGGGGCTAGATATCTTCCACTTGCTCCTCTAGGTCTACACTCCACACTTCACTCTGCCCTGTACCCCAGAGGACTAACCTGTCTATACTGCATCAGTGGGGCTCCTTTGACCTCTGGTTTCTAGCTGTGCTCAGGCAAAGGGAGGGACCAGCAGGAAACTGGAAGGCAGGAGGATTACTTATTCTCCTAGTTCATTCCCTGCCCAATCACTGTGGGCTAGTTTTGTCTTTCCACCAAAGGTCACAGGTCCTATCAGGCAGCTCTCTCCTTATAGGTACTCTCTCTGGGTTCTAGTAACTATTCCTTCCTCTTGACCCTTCCGATTTAGTGATGGTAATGCCTCCTCAATGTTATTAAACCTAAAGTATCACACCATCCTTTGTTGGTTCCCCTAATCCCTGACCAAACCTTGCTAAATAATTCCCTTCATTAAATTCTCCTGTCTCTAGGCCACCATAACCCTGACTGATACTGCAGAATTGTTGACGCTGCCCCTAACTGTGAACAATCTACTGCCCACTAATTGTATGTCCTTAGGCAGGTGACTTTACTGACTTCATCCTCAGTTTGCCCTTTTCATAGCCTTGACTATTTGGGGCCTTATAAATCGGAAGCTCAAATCCAGGAGGCTGCACCACAGCAGCAGCCCTGGGGCAAGTAGTACCCTCTCCCCATCTCTTACCTTTTTTTCTGTCTCCTACTCCCACACTGGAATTCCTGGCTTAGCTGCTCTGCTTCATAGGGTAATCCCAGTGTCTCTCTCCAGATCTTAGCAACAGATACAGCCTGCTGAGGGCTAAGAGAGCAGCAGGCCAGATGAAGACCACTTACATGGGGACAACTATCACTTTGGGATCATAGTCAAGGTCAAGTTCATACACGCTACTCAGCTTTTAGCCCTGATCAGTAGGACTCAACACACAAGCTTTTTTCTGTCCCTCCTGATACAAACTCCCTGAAGATTTATTTTTATTTTTTAACTATAGAGACAGATGAATAGCGTGAGTAAAGAAAAATGTTAAAAGATCAGGATTTTAAATAATAGAGAGGGAAAAGTCACGAGTTTTGAAAGGTTAGTGTTACATAGAGATAATCCTGAGGTCAAGAAAGCCAGTTAGAGCTGGGCACTGCAGCCTCCCCCAGGCTGAAACAGATTTAGAAATGGAAGACAAGGTATGGTGGAAGAAATCCACGAGCAAGAAAAACCACAGAGTTAGTGGCAGTCTACCCGGAAAGATGTTAGGCCAAGCGAAGACCATAAATGAGAACACATAACCTCTCGGGCCAGCATCCCCAGCCCCCTGCCCGGAGAGAAGGAAGATGAAATGGTCCTCCACCCTCTGTGAAAGCCCATGAGACCTCCTTGCCTTCCTGGGGAGGTTATTTCTACAGAGTGCAGCTTCTGTGTCTTCTCCTTGACCAAAGGACACTGAAGGCCCCTTTGAGGTTTCTAGCATGACAAGCTAGTCACTCTCCAGGGCGGACGGTTTTCCTAGAGTTTCACTTGACCATTGCCCCAAATGTAATGCACCTTCCCCTGCCCACGCTGGGACTCAATGCCAAAGCCTCCGGGGCCACTGCTCCTGGGTCAACACCTCTCTTGCCATCTCCCTCTAAGGCTCCTTCCAAGATTTCGGGTAAGGTTTACACTTCTCTGGGAATCACGCCTTCTCACCTTTACTCTTACATAGCCTTGAACATGACATTGCATCTTTTTTAGAGAAAAGGCCAGTGTTTTCCTGTTATTTGTTGACATTGAAGGCAACCCAGACGTCCCTGAGAATGCACCCAGGCAGGTTGTTGGACTGGATCTACTCAGGAGCCCTGGGGTTCCTGACAGAGTCAGCAGGCCCCTGAGGTGGCAGAGCCCTAAGAATAGCACCCCTTCCCTATGGCCTCTACATGACACCCCTTCTGACCTGCCCCCACCCGGGGAGCTGTTGTAATCTGACTCGCTGTTCCCTCTGTTACGGCTCTGGTTTCTGATAAGGACCTTCCATGAAAGAAGCCTTGCTCACACCTGTGCCAGCTGCCCACACTATTGGTTCAACGCTTGGAGGGTATAACCCTTTGACCCCTAACCCTTGACCCTGACCCTAATGAACTATTCCCACTGGGCCTTCCTGCGAATAAACCTATACTTAACATTTTTTTGCTGAAGGGAGAGAAGAGACAATTCACTCGATGATTTGCCGTGATTAGAGTAATTAATACTCCAAATCCCAGAGTAGGAGGGGCTGAAAGGCTTAAGGCTCTTGAACTCTTCCTTTTCTCAAACTAATCTGAACCTTCTTTCCTTGCCTCCTCTAATCACATTTCAGGCCCTCACCTGTCTGTCCACAGCTAATTCACTTGGTCTGGGAAGGGATGCTGCAAGAGTAGATACAATGCCTTGCAGCTGACCGGTGGCAGCTATGGAGTTTCCGTAATGAGGGCCTAGAGGTGGACAGCTGGCTGAGGCAGAGGCTAGGGGATTTTTCTTCAGGCTGTTTGTATAGGAAACATATTTTTCACTTAGAGTGCATGTTTATTTAGGACGGCGATTGGCGGGGAGGTGAGAAGGCCCTCCCTAAACCATGACTTGGCACCAACATTGCAGTTAACCGTCCTGCGAAACTGGCTTTACCCCGTCAGTAGATTTTCTCACTCTTCACTCTTTCTCCCCCTTTTTGCTCACTCAGTCCCTGGCAAATCCTATCCCACTGGTTTTTGTCCTATTCATTCATCTGTCCGTCTGTCCACTCATCCACCCATCCATGATGGCAGCGCCTCCCCAACGGGAAGCAGAAGCCCCTCGCCAGAGAGACACTCGTATTTTTCACGGGGGTCTGTGGGGTCATCCCAATTTGGCTTCATATCCCAAGAGCTGCCCAAGGCTGCTGACTGCAGCTCTCCACAGCACCTTTCTCCTCTTCTCATCCCCTCCCATCCCCTTCTCTTCTCCTCTGAGCGTCCTTTTCTGATTCCCCTCCTTTTTCTTTCTCTGCTCCCCATGCTCTAGGCCTACCCAAGGCAGCCACCACGGATATTTTGTAGCCATTGAAACTAAAGAGGAGCAGCTGAGCCCAATCCTCAAAAAGCTGACCGCCCCCTTCCCACAGGTCCCCCGCCACCCCAGTCACCCCCAGTTTGTCCGGAGCAGAGCGAAGCTGGCCTTTTCCTCCTGGGTCTGGATTTTAAGGCCTCCCTGGGGCGCCCAGGACATCAACCCTCCATGTGGGGGCACTGGGCTGGTGATAGCCCCTCCTACAGGGGAAAAACGAAGCTCCTAACACAGAGAAAACTGCTTTTCCTCCTGTTGCTATTGACAACAGAACAACAGAGCCAGGATTTAGTGGCCCAGCAAGAATAAAACAGTGCTGTCAGCAGCCAGGGCCCAGCTCATCTCCTTCCAGCGGTGGCCTGGGTTCTGTGCACAGTGACAGTGATTGTAACCAGACCCAGAGCGCTGAGGTGCAGGAGGCAGGCCCACAGCCACGGCACCACCCTCCTGTCCCTGTCTTCTCCTGCCTCTGGCAGGCCCACCAGGGGTCTGTCCCCCCACCAGGAGCACGGTTGGCGTTGGGCCCACAGAGGGCTCTGCTTTCAGATCTGCACTCTCAGCCCACATCTTCCTTACTCTCCTAACGAGGGGCCGGGCCCGGAGCCTGGGCACCCAGAATGGTTCTGCAGCCACGCCTCTAACCTGGCCCGCACCCATCTCTGGTCCCCCTTCCACTGTCCAGGCCTCCAGAGCCCCATCGGTCCTAGAATCGCTGGCTTGAGGCTGGAGGGACCTTGGCGATCATCTGGTCCCAACTCTCTCAGAGCAGATGAATCCCTGCTAGGAATTAGACTCTGCACAGGGCTGGGTCCCCTAAACACAGGCGTATCACAGACGGGGAGCCCTTCAGACTTCGGGACACGAGGTGGGGAGCAAATGGCTCCAGTCCCCCCCTATTATTTGGGGCCCCACTGGGCCAGGGTTGGTGCAGATACATTTTGATGAATGTAGACATGGTCCCTCTCCTCCTGAAGCTGTCTAGTGGGGCAAACAGAAAAGGGATCAAGTACAGGGCGATGCTGTTTCCTGCATCCTTGGGACAGGGGTCCCATGTCTGGGGAGGGGCAGTCAGAGAAGGCCTGCCCAAGGAAATGGCATTTAAATGGAAGGCAGGAGTATATTTTTCTCATCAGCCTCTTCACCCAGAGCCCAGCACAGGGCTGGCACATGGTAGATACTCAGTAAGTGTTTGTTGAATGAATGCATCAGGAAATGAACAAACCTCTCAACATTTCCTGACAGCCCCTGTTTGCTTACAAGATTTGGGGCTGGGTCTATTAATGTATCCGTTTCCTAAAAACCTAACAAAACTCAAAGTCAGGTGGCCTCATGAGGGCTATTTGTGCTATGGACAGGCCACATGCTGTTCATTCCGTTTTAGAGGGGAGCGTGCTGAGTCATGGCCGGGGAAGACGAGACCCCTGAGATCCCAGGGGGAGTCTTCCGGATGCACCCCCGCCCCCATGGATCACACCATGGAGGATTCCGTAAATGGACTCATCAAAGCGGGGAAGGCCAGTCCCCTGACAGGTGACTGGATTTAGATCTGAAAGCAGAGATGGGCTAAAACTCCCTGCGCCCAGATGTCCTAACCACAGACCGAAGCTCAAGAGGAGGCGAGGGGAGACTGGTGCCATGGTGGTAAGAGGTTCTTGGAAATTCCCGTGAAACATCCAGATGAGCCAATCCAGGGCAGTTTCCAGCAGGACTGTGGGTAGACTGACCGGCTGTTCCATCCCCAAGGACTGTCTTCACGTCAAAGACTAGATTCTCCGTCCCAGGAAAAGTTGGCCCTGCTGTGAAATGCCCCAAACTCTCACAGACCTCAAAACACACCCACATTAAGGTGTTGCTCTTTGGCCTCCAGGAACCTGTCTCTAACGTACAGCAACAAGCATCCTCTCCCTTCTCCCTCTCCAGCAAGCACCTCTCCAAGAAGAGAAACTGGAGCTAGTGACATTGGGTGGAGGCAAGGCCACCATGTACAGTTGTGTAGGCTGTTCACTGTACAAGAGGGTGGGTGGGGGCTGAAATCCAGTCCTCACTCTGCATGCCAAGCTGTGGCCCCTGGTATGGCTGCATCCACACAGAGGAAGGGGGCCTTTTTCTGATTTGCACATAGGTGCCATATGGGCTAGCAGTGACCCTGGGTGGAGAGCCCAAAGAATTACATCTGGGGAGAAAAATAAGCCAATCCTTCTGCTGCCACCACCTAAATAGTCTAACCAGGTGTTCCTCAAATGATCACATATGCTAATAGGGCAGACTTCTCAGCAGGTAATAGAATGTGATGGATAAAACAGTAGGCCCAGGAAGGCTTTATGTTTTGTTTTTCTGTGTCTTGAGTTCAGATGACAGTGAAAATTGAACTACTGAGATGCACTAAGGAAGGATCAAATGTCTTCTTCTGTTAAACTGCTTGAGGGAGAGTAAAGATTTACACTATGTATGACTCCTTTGGGGTGCAACCCCAGGGCTTTGGAACCTTTCCCAGACACTTACCTTCGGCCTTTCGGTCAGGAAGAGGGCCCCTGAAAGATGAGGTGAAGTAGGCATTCTCTCTGGAAGATGACCCTCCCCATGGGGGGCCAGGCTTCTCACCGGAGGACACTCCATCCTCAGAGTGACTAGTTGACCGTGCCTCCATTTGGTGACATCACACGACGTGCTGCTTGGAAAAGGAAGTGGGATTCTAGCAAACACTGGACGGATGCAGAAGGAAGGGCTGTGGTCCCCTTGCTGGGTGCTCTGCTTTGCAGGGGCATCTGGCAAAGGTAACTCACACCCATGGGCAGGGCAGCTGCCTGCCCGCAGAACTGCCTCCTCATTATGAGATCCTATGCTATCTGCCCATCTGTCCAGTCTTCCTGGAGGTCAAAAAACAAGCCATGGGGTGAGGGGCGGCCCCATGGCCAAGTGGTTGGGTTCACGCGCTCTGCTTCGGTGGCCCAGGGTTTGCTAGTTCCGATCGTGGGTGCAGACCTGGCACCCCTCATCAGGCCATGCTGAGGCGGCGTCCCATATAGCACAACCAGAAGGACCTACAACTAGAATATACAGCTATGTACTGGAGGCTTTGGGGAGAAGAAGAAGAAAACACAGAAAGGCTGGGGAAGCTGAGCGGAAAGATGAGCAAGGAGCAGGGCCTGCAGATCGCAGCTCTCCTGGCGCTCCCGGCGCCTCCACGGGCCGGAGTGTGAAGCGGGGCCAAGGGACAGAACTGAAATGCTCCCTGAGGCCCTGGAGATGCCCTGAGTTCAGTTCCCTGCCCGCATAGCCCCAGTACTCTGGCTCCTGGACCAGGCAATTACCTGTGCACGACCCCCAGCGGGCCGATCTATCCCAGGTTTCAGGAAGGGGAGCCTGCGTTCCCCGGGCTGTGGGAACTCCGAGGACACAGGGGCTGGGACGCATGTGAGCAGCCTGGCCCGGAAAATCAGCCCAACGTCATAAGGATCCTGTGTGATGCTCTCAGGAAGCAGGTGAATGGAGCAGCCAGGACCTCGGGCAATTTCATTCCCAAGTGAGACTTCCTCCTCTTCCCTCATTGTCCCTTTTGTTTTTTCTAAGCAAAAGCTACTGGTACTACCGCACTCAGGACCTTGCAGACAGTTTCATATCTAGAGCCTTGCTATACCTTATGGAGAGCGCATACGATACCCACATACAACCCTGAGATGAAGCACTGTTACTATTCCTATTCTTACTGGTAAGGAACTAAAGGTTCACAGAGGTTAAGCAACTTATCCAGGATCACACAGTTAATAAGTGGTGAAGCCGGGACTTGAACACAGATCATGTGGCTTTAATGGTCACACCCATTACCACCTCACAGCACAGGGACTTTCAGATCTTTAATGAAGTCGGGAGCCTGAGCTATAATGAGGAGAGAAGATCAGCTTGGTGGATCTGCCAGTGCCAGGGAGGGTAGGAATCAAGTAAGACAGGGCCCCATCCTCAGGATGTCCACCATCGCGTTGAGGAGATGAGTGTGCGTGAACAATGAGCGGCACGACAAAGGCTGTGCACTGTGCCCCAGCCATGGCTCACAAAGGAGGGGTGGTTTGGCGGTACACAGGGGGACAGAAAAGACTGAAAGCCCCTCAAAGTGACTGAGAGGGCAGGCGTTCTCTCCTCTCTTCACTCCCCATCCAGCATTTCATTTCTGCTCAGTTACCTATTGCTACATAACAGACCGCCCTAAAACTCCGTGGCCTAAACTGATTTCTTATTCTCTCTTACACCTCTGCTGACTGGGCTCAGATAGCGGGTTCTCCTTCAAGATCTCCTGCAGTGACCAGCAAGTGGCAGCCAGGGCTGGAGTCATCCGAAGGTTCTAACGAGCTGGACAGCCAGGTGGATGTAGCTCGTTCACAAGACTGGCAGTGTTGGTGGAGAGCTCAGCTAGCGTTCTTAACAAGAGCACCTATTTCTAGCCTCTCTTTGTGGCTTGGACTTCTGGCTGGTTTCTAGAGCGCGTGTCCCAGGAGTGACGGTTTTAAGAGACCCAGACAGATACCAGAAAGCTTCTTGTACCCACGCCTTGCAAGTTCCAGGATGTCACTCCCATCATATTCTGCTGGTCAAGCAAGCAAGTCACTCTGGCTAGCCCAGACTCCAGAGGCAAGAAGCAGCACACAGACCCCAGGAGAGGAAGATTGAGACTGCCCACCACAACTTTCTCTATACAAAGATAAAATTCCTGTAGTGAGCTGGGACAGGGAGAGGAAATGTGCTGTGGGCTGGGGAAGCCGAGAGGAAAGAGACTTTGTCCCTGTGTCTAGAAGAAGGTACTGCTCCAACTCTCTCCCCACACTGTTCTCTTACCTCACATGCCGAGATACATTCTTAGACTATGTCCTAGGCCCAGAATTCTGGGCCAGAGTGTGGAAGAGAGTGGAAAAAAACCACTTACGTCATCCTGAGTAACCAGCCCTTATTTGAGAATGAGTTTGCTACATGACTGTTGTCGCAAAATTGTTTATCTGCCCTTGCTGCAGCGTGGCCTTTCAGGGACATGATCTGGTGCCAGTGACGTCCCAGCAGCAGTTGCCTTGGAGACCTGGAGGTCAAGGATGGTAAGTGAGCTTCTTGCCAAGATGACCTCACATAGAAATCTCTTTGCTTTTATAACCACCTGGTAATTGAACTACGAAAGAAAAAGAGCGAGCCATAAATTCCTCAGATGTGTGTCCACCGGCAGAGCAGAGTGGACTCATGCACAGAGTCCTAACATCCAAGTCACAAGATGTCCGTTTGATTCCTTCCACGCCCCTCACGGCCTCTGAGGGGGGCAGTCCATCTAACTTCGCTGGACTTGGGCCCAGGAGCCTTGTTTGGAAGGCTCTGGATCGCCTGGTGGTTTGAGACTGCCCTTCCCATCCATCTAGAAAATTCAAGCATAATAACTCACTTCTAAGTCTGCAGCTGGCTTTCCCCAGCCTCTGCCTGTCCCTCATCCATTACCTACTGGGGAGAAATCATTGCCAGTACAAAGTAGGATGGGGTACTTTGCACAGCCCATCCCCACAAGTCACTTCAAGCTTCTCCCCCAGCAACAACCAAAAGTGTTTCATAACTAATTTCCTTCCTCCCTTTCTTCCTTCCTTCCTCCCTCCCTTCCTCTCTCTCTCTTTCTGTAAGAAACTCTAGTGCATAGACTGGATTAATTGAATTCCCCGGTTCATGACCCAATCTCATTTTTGTACCATACACACTCCACTTCCATTTAGTTATTTTTAAAAAATAAATAAACACCGTCCAGCCGACAACCCCAAACAAAAGCCAGGACCTTGACAATAACCAACATATCTTCCAAACCCCAAGTGACAGTAAACAGGAAAACGAAGCAGCCAGTCACCGGGCACACACAAGACAGAAGCTAGTCCTTTCAAAACGGTTTCACCAGCGTCCGAAAAAGGCGTCTTTTCGAAATGCCTCGATTTTTACACGGCCCAAGCGTCCCATTAAATCCCCATCATTTAAAACCCCGGTTCCCAATTGGTATATCATTTTATTTAAATGACCTGTGCTTCCTACAGAAACATGGACAGCAAGTATTTCTTTTTTCAATTAAACATGTACCGGCCGACAGATGAAAGCCAGCTTGTCTGTCGGCCGGCCCCGGGGAGCGGCGGGGGAAGGGGTTAACGGAGCCCCGCAGACCCGGGGAGGAACGCTCGGGAGCCCAGGGCGCCCGGCCAGCCGCGCGCATGCGCCGGGCATCTCTCCGCGCGGCCGCCGGCTCCGCGCTCGCGCCGTCCTCGGTGTACAAAGGCGGGCTTTGTTCCCTCGGCTCTGTTTTAAATATCTGACGGCGAGTCCCCCCATCCCTGCGCCAAATCCCCCGGCCTGGCTGCAGGCGCGGCACAAGGGAGCATTGTGGGGCCGACCGAGGGGCGAGGGGGCTGGGGCGGCCGGGCCGTCGGGGACGCTCCTGTTTCCCCCACTTGACTCAGCCATTTGGGTCACCCGAGTGGGCGTGGGCGCAGAGGCTGGGGTGGGGGTGGGGGGGTTCTCATCGTCCTTTTTTTTGCCAGTCCCCAAAGTGAAAATTGGGAAACGGGGCCTCTGCAGGGCTGCACGGAGGTGCCGAGGTTCCACCGCTCACGAGGCGGGCGCCGGCCGGCCTGAGCCCCCGCTGCCGGTGGGGCGCGAACCCGCGAGGCCAGAGGCCGTAGTTTCTTATCGGTCAGTCGCCGTACATATTTAGAAAGTGCCTGTCACTCAGACGCTTTGAAAAGCGTGGCATTCCAGCGCAAACCAACCCGAATGGGGCGGAGGGGGGAGGATCCTTCCTTCCCTCAAGTTCGGGGCCCGAGAGATGCTGCAGAGAGGGCATCAGCAGGGTTTTTCTGCACCCCAGCTTTCAGGCCTCGCGGAGCCGGGCTTCGCCTTAGGAGTGGCCCCCGCTTCCAAGGGTGGGTGGGTGAAGACTGGGATGCGGTTCTAACACAAGTAGGCTTCAGCTCGCTGGCATGCTGGCCCTGCCCCCTCCCCCCTTGTCCTGCTGGCACTCCCTGCAGATGACCAGGTAGTTTTCCTCCCGAGCTCAGGTGTCTGTTTACCTGCGGAGGAGGAGGAGCTCTTGCACTCCAGGAGGGTTTGCAAATAAGAATCACAAAACCCGCCTCTCTTTCCCATTTTCTTCTTTAAAGGTAGAGAAAAGGGAAAAGGACTTCAGATTAGGCCTTGCAAACTTAAAGCAAAACACAAAATGTGGGTCTTAGCAACTCAGAAAGGTGTGATTGGGCTAAAGTTTAAACAAAAGGAGTTTTTCCTGCTCCGACTTGTGACCCACGTCCCCGTACCCCTCAGAATCTTGAAGGGAAATTGTGACCCTTCACCCGGGGCCGGTGAAGGAGGACGAAGTGGCTTGGCAGGATTTGATTCAGAAGCAAAGGCCTTGTAGTTGTGTAGTGGTTGTTCTGGGCCTGATGGGGAGCCCCTCCTGGTTTGTTACAAATCTCAGGGTCAGACTTACCTTGCCTTGGTGACATTTCTCAGCTGTGAAGACCATAAATATTTCCTGAGATATGTTTTTTAAAATCATGCTTTATAACTTTCACATTTCACGTGTTGTCTCATTTCACCAATACTCTGAGTATCAGAGCTGAGAGCTCATATAGAACAACCCTCTTATTTTGCAAATGAGAGGATTTGTCCAGAGCGGCTCAGAAAGACAGGGCAGAGGAGGCCTGGAGGCCAAGTCTCCGACACCCGTGGTTGAATTCTTTCTCCTCTAACATGCTGATTAGTTGTAGACTAAAAGACCAGGTTTACACCTACCACTTACTCACAAAATCCTTTCCTCATAAAGGATTCAGACCCAAAGTAGGAAGCTCTGGGGAAAAGTTCTTGGTATCCAGGCAGCTCTGAGGAGAGCCTAGGAGCGTCTTCCCAGCATAGGCCCTAGAATTGCTGAGTGTGCAAGGACCACACCAGCTACCAGCTTAGCAACATGAGTCACGTTCCGCTGCCAGGGTTGCTAAGTGGCAGAGAAATCCTGGGTGTCTGTTTCCAGGCACTCTTCAGTCTCCTGAAGAATTTCCGCGAGCAACACTAAGTGTCCTTTCACCAGGCGGTTGGCCGGTAAGCCCCCTATCTCTGGAGATGATAGCAGCCCCCAGCCCCCTGCCAGTGGATCTGCCTGCAGCCAAGTTGTATGCGAAAGTGTGACCTAGAACTTGACTTCTCTGTGAGGAGTGTGCAGAATCTCCCCAGCTGTAAAATAGGGTGGTGGTCCCTGCGACCCTCTCCCCTCACACACCTGCAGATGCGGAGATGTTGGAAGGTCTCCTGGAGCATGTCTGTGACGCAGTATACGCTGCTTGGAGAAAAGCCATCACCAGCAGCTTCCTTGCACATCTGTGCCTACCCATTTAGGCAGGAGGAGGCAGGATTTATGCCCCACTTCAGAGCTTCATAGGGTGGGCTCGTTCTAGACGACCTTCAGCTTGTGCACTGCACTTTGGCACACCTTCCTTTTTTATGCATTCTCCGTTGACCAACACCACTGCCACCACCTCGACCCCTTGAGTCAACCACTGGTTTCAAGCCCTCCCAGGCTGGCGGGTGAACTCACATTTCCAGCCATGATGTGGGAACCCTGCCTGGTGGCCAAGTGTTCCATTTCAGCAGCATCACCTTCTGACTGTTCAACAATGTTTGTGCAAGTATTTGAATATTTTATTGCATTTTGACCTTATTATTTTATAAGAATGAGTGGAAAATGGAAAAATGAAGTGCTGATGCTAGTGATAAGAAGGGCAGGTCTCGTAAACCTAACAGAATTGAGACAAAGATGGAAATCATTAGGCGTGCCGAAAGTGGGGGAATATTTAGCCTCAATCAAATGCTTGCTGGATTTAAGCCAGTGGACTGTGTGTTCAATTATGAAGGAAAAGAATAAAGCTGGAGAGCGTCTATGAAATGCTAGACATCCATGGTCAAAGACTGGGTCCAAAGGTGGGGTGTGGTTAGGGATCTTGTTCCTTCAGTTCTCAAGCTGCCTTGGTTTCATAACAGTTCTTTAGAGGTGGGGTGAGGGAGATGCTGTGAGACTAGAAGTCAAGAAAATACAGTGATGGTATTGCTTAGCGTCCTGGGAATAGAACCATCCCTTACAACTTGCAAGTCTGCTGCTCGCCTCTTGCGTGTCAGACCAGCGGACTTTTAGGAAAGCGTTAGGTATGAAAGGAGAGGGTGTCCCAAAGACACATTCTCCGTGGGGGCCACCCCAGCACCAAAGCCGGGGACAGGCCTTTAATTAATGTGCCAGAAGGGATGGACCTTAACTCAGCAGAGGTCCTCGTACCAGGAAGTTTTCACAGCCCGCATGTGCCCAGCTGACAGAAAATCATGAGCGTCAAAGCCAGGAACGTGGGGCTGGCCTTTTCCTCTTTGGGTACCAGCTCATCTCACAGCCATTGTCTCAGCTGTCCCTCAGGGTGGGGAGGGGGGCAGGCTTTCCCTCTCAGCTTTTACACGGTTCATGCCCTCTGCCGGGATTAGCTGTCCTTCCTCTGGGGCTGCCTGGCTGACTCCAGCTCATCTGGGAGACTCAGCTCCACTTCCCCCTCCCCAGGCTCGTGTTTCTGCACTCCACTGCCCGCTGGCGGCCCACCCTCTGTCCTGGCTCTTTCCGCACCGTGGAACCATCTCTGGCTTGCCTGGGAGAGCTTTGCGGGCACGGAGGTTTCTTAGGCTTCTTTACATCCTCAGCATCCAGGCTTGGCAGCCCTCAGTAAGTGTCTGCTAAGTGACTGAGGGCCTGAAGGAGCAATGGACCCTCAGGAAGACCTCTTCAGCTCGAGGCTGTCGATCAGCACTTGCAGGGGTGACCTAGCACCGCCATTTTGAACTTCTTAGACACTAACAAAACCCTTTCTTTATTCTCCAGAAGCCAAACCATCTGTCTCTATATTCCTCTCTCTTTGCCCCCAAGGGTCCCCTCATCTGGCGACCTTCTTGCCCACACTAGCGTCTTCAGTCTCAGCCCTGCAACACTGCCCTTCACACGTCCTGGACGGTTCTTTACAAACACTTTTATTAAGTAAACCCACTGAGTTTTCCTTCAACCGTGGGATTCTTGCTGAATTCTTACCACTTTCCTCAGGCAAAAACAACCCAGAAGTGCTGTCTGATCCAAAGCATTTCCCAGGGAGGGCGGCCAAGTGAGAGCGAGGACCTCCCGGCCGTCTGGGACTGTGATGTGATGTCTGGACGGCCTCTTTAGAAACACTCCAGCCTTTTCCAGAGATGCCATCCAGATGGGGACACTCTGTGTCAGCCCCTCACAGTGGGCTGGGGGTCCTGGGGGTAAGAATTTAGCTGCCTGGGCCTCGGCTGGCATCACTGGGTCAGTTGTGAATGAGAAGAGGGTCTGAGCTCCGGTTTGCACCCCTCTACCCACTGACTCTTTCTCAGCCGAGCATGCCCTGCCCTGCTGCCCTTGGCTGTGATGATGGGAAGTGGCTGTCTGAAAAGCCTGGGGGTGGAGGGGCAGCTCGGAGAAGCCCACCACTGGCCCCCCTCCCAAGCCGCCCAGCATGATGCCCAGGGGGCCTCTTTCTGAGGGCACCACCGCCCTCGCCACCACTGGCTAAACTGCTCCTAGCACCACTTAGTCCTGCTTACTCTCCTGGTCCTTTGGAGGGCGAGCTTTCTGGGGCCGCGCCCGGAGTCCACTCGACAGAAAGCTGATTCTTTTCCTGTGGGGCACACAGCTCTGATCAGGACGTGTCTGTCACGGGGCAGTCTGGCAGAGCTACAATCCCCAGGCTCGGATGCATCTTTTCTGTGTGATTTCCCAAAATTCAGGCGGGGAAAACATGCCTTCCCCCTGAGCACCCGCTCCCGCACCGGCATTTGCATCCCCCGGCCATCTAGAAGAGGAGCCAGGAGCCGGCCCCCAGCGAGGACAAGGCTGCGATTCAGCCAGGCTCCAGTGACATCCCAACCGTGAGAGTGCAGCTGGGCAGTTTATGAACAGTGCTGAGGCCCCGGGGGAAGTCGGCCCTGTCCTCCAGCCCACAAGCGTCTATTGTTCGCTTTCTTGTTTTCCTCCAAATGTTTAGATGTGCTCAGAGCACAGAAAGGCCTCAAACCGAGGCCATCAGCCAGGGCCAGCCTGAGGCAGGAACTCTGTGGGACCCCGCTGTCCCCCAGTTGTTCCCACCTCTCTCTAAGGTGTGACCGTGCTAAGGCTGAGGGAGTGGCTTCTTCTTGGCCAGGGCGGTTTGGACAACAGGGAGCTTGGTTTGTTGCCCCCAGCAAGGTGTGAGGCCACAACCCAGGCTCACTTGGTTGGCATCCAGGCGCAACTGCCCACATTCGTGACCTTGGGGCTGAACAAAATGTGGGCAGGAGAGTGTCTGCTAATTGCTTGTCTCTGACCAAGGCTGCTGAAGTCTGATAGGAATAATTGTGTCCTGGGCTGCTGTCGGCATCAAGAACTTGGGCTTCAAGGTTCAGCCTCTTGAGTTTGATTCCTGGTTCCAGCTCCTACTAGCTCTGCAACCTTGGGCAAGTGACTCAGCCTCTCTGAACCTCAGTTTCCTCCTTGGTAAAATAACACCTACCTTGTAGAGCTATCATGGATTTAACGAGATAATCGAGGTAGGCAGTGGCACAAAATGAGCCCCCAGTAAATACCGGTTAGTTTTGGATTCTTCTTTTCAGTGACCGTGATCACACCATCCTGAAGCCACCCTCTCTGCTTCGAGCACTCACTTTCCCACCTAAACGGAATGCCTTCGACAGGCTTCAGTTGTGGCTCTGAGAACAGCTGTGCAGGACCGGCAGTGCCAGAGGAATGAAGGATGAAGTGTCTTGTGATGCAGGGGAGGAGAGAACGTGCTCAAAAGCCCATCGCCTCCGCTCCCCCATCCCTCCACCCCAGATCCCTTTCTCCAGGGCTCGTATTACCTGCCCTCCCCCACAGCTGGCGATTCTCTGCCCTGCCACGTGGCCCCGAGTCCCAGAGTCCCAGCAGCCCCACTGAAACCCCCACCCTGCCAGGAAAGCCCCTCTCCCGTGTACCCACCCTGGGGATGGGGCGGGCAGAGGTGGTGTCTCTGGAAATTTTGCCAGAGCAAGGGGGTAGGGAATCGGATCCCAAACTCCAGACTCCAC
This sequence comes from Equus caballus, assembly GCF_041296265.1. NCBI lineage: Eukaryota > Metazoa > Chordata > Mammalia > Perissodactyla > Equidae > Equus > Equus caballus. The sequence continues at coordinate 27,697,910 of NC_091707.1, forward strand.
AGAGCTGCAATGCTGAGTACTGTTTGGAGATTGGGGTCCGTTCACACCGCCCAAAGGGCTTTTCCGTGAAGGGGGACGGACAGCTAGGAGAGGCGGCGAGCCAGGACAGGCAAGAGTGGGCTCTGAGGGCGAGTCCTCCAGGCCTGGGGACAGCTCACATCTCTATTTGGGGCCTTGGGGCTTCTGCCTCCTCAAAAGACAGAACTGAGATGACCCCCTTTAGATTCATTAATCCTTTCAAGAATAGGGCCCTGGGGCCGCCTGACAGGGCCATATGGTTTCCTTATCTTCCTTATCTCCCAGCACTCACCTTCCATTTGGAATGTTTATCCCAAGATAACGATCAGATTCCACTTAGGGTGATTGAATGGGGGCCTCTTCCGAGTATTTTCCCCACAATTTCAAATGAATGGAAGATGCAATCCAGTAAAAAATGAGCCAGACCAGGCTTCTGACAATGGATAGGGGTCCTCCACACTCCCAGCGCCCCTCCCGGGACCCCCAACCTCCTCTCCCTGCATGTGTCCCCCTCTTCCACCTGAACTGCTCCATCGTCACCTGCTTTCTGTAGTGGAGAAGTGGGTACGATTCCTGCTGAACACAGTGTAACTGCCTTAAACAATGTGTTAAAAAGCAGAGACCTGCTACCAGACCAGCATTTTTCCGTGGAAATGTAATGCAAGGCCATATGCAATTGTATATTTTCTAGCAGCCACATTAAAGAGGTAAAAATGAACAAGTGAAGTTAATTTTAAGAATACATTTCATTTATAATTATTATTACTTGTATAATATTTATCTATTATAGTTAATATAATAGTACATTTTACTTAGTCCAAAAATATCGTTTCAACATGTAATCAGTATAAAAATTGCTGATGTGGTAGTTACATTCACTTTTTTGTGCTCAGTCTTCAAAGTCCGGTATGTGTTTTATGCTCGGAGAACACGTCGGTTCAGACTAGCCACATTCCTAGCGCTGTGCAGTCTGCTGTGGCTGCGGGCTGCTGTATTGGGCAGGGAGGGTCTAGCTGGACCACACTAAGACACCGGGGACACAGACGATTATTATGGGCAGCGTGGCCGTCACTCGTGAGCTGGCTACCAGCAAGCCTCTGTGAAAAGATGAGCAGTCCACAGCTTTGTTCCCATCTAGACAGAGACCAGACTTCATCGTCCTATCCCTCCGAGCCTTTCCCCTCCCAGGAAGGAAAACACCCACAGAGACAACAATTTGTTTTCAGAGTGGTAGCAGTTTTTATTGCTGCTAATTCAATGTTAGTTATTTCACTTGCTAATAAACTTGTTCATTGGAACTTCTATCTCTGATGCTCTTCCCGTCGGCTGTTTACAAGTGAAGACAGCGCTGATGGGCATCGAGCATCCACGCAGTGGGCTGCCCTGCACTTTGCCTGAAGAGGGGGAGGCCTGGCTGGAGTCGACAGAACCAGATTTGGGTCCCTGATTCCAGGACAGGGAGACACAATTCGGACGTTGACAGGACACTCTGGCCGAGCTCTCAGTGGTCATTCAGACACTGTATTTAGATGAGCATCTGTGTTCTGGATGGGGAGATGGAAGAGGACTGGGTCTGTGCTTAGTGATTTGAGGGCGTGCGCCTGGTTCCTTCTGCCATAGGGAGTCCTCGAGTTCATAGCGGCAGGTCTCCTGTTGCATCACAGTCGTGCCTGGTGCCTCCCCACTCTTAAGATCAGGGTAAACATGGTACAAACCAAGCGAAGGATGGAGGGGAGGCCTCTGGCAGAGCAGAAGGATGTTAGAGATGCAGGCCCTGAGCCCTGATGTTGGGAAGGTGGGGAGCAGCTCCAGGCCTCCCTTCGGCCCCTCTCTGTGTGAGAGTCGCCTACCGGCCCTTCTCGCTGCTTTCTTTTTCTTCACAGTCCTCACAATTCTTGACACGCTGTTGTATTTTTCTTTGTTGACTGCTGTCCTCAGTTTTGTTTCTTGCTGCACTCCAGTGCCTAGAAGAGTGCCTGTCACTCTTAATAAACATTTGCTGATGGAATAAATAGTACTAGGAGGTTGTGCCAGGAATGCTGGGCAGGCCCCAAAGAGCTGCCATCTTAAGAACAGCAAGAGGCTGAGAACGAGCCCAGCCGGTAGGAAAGGCAGAGAGAGATGGAGTGGGGCTGGGGAGGGGGCTGTGAAGAAGCAGAGAGAGATGGTGGTCTGTGTGTGTGATTCCCCTAGTAATGGGAGACAGAGAAGAATTTGAAAAAGTGGAGGAATGTGATTGCAGCACAAAGGCAGCGATATTATTTTGTCAGCAACATTTGGATCCCATTGGTGATGAGAGACATGTGGGCCCGGCAAGGAGACAATTGTGGTAGTCAGGACAGGATGTGAATAAGACATAAAGAAGTGTTTCATCAGTGAGGATGGAAAGGAACCAGGGCTGCGGGAGCCAAGTCAAGGAGTCCGAGGGGTCGGCCCCAGCGTGCCCAGGTGCTGCTTCTCATATCCCCTCAGTGTGCTGTACACACACACGTGCACACACAGACGCAAACACACATGCATACACATGCATGCGTTCGCATACATTCACACACGCATGCACAATCACACACTTGCACACATGCATGCACATGCTCATGCACAGGCTGTGCACTAGGAGCATTCATTCAAAGGCCCCCATCACACTTTCTAGCACAATGGCCAGTCCGCTTTCTGCTTCAGTCTTTGGTCTCTGTCTTCTGTTTCCTTCTTCCTGAAGCCATGAAGGCAGCCTTGAGGGGAAAGGGCAGTGCAGGACCCAGAAACTCTAGAGGAGGCTGTATCGCCTCCATTAACAAGGTTTACCTCTGGCTAGTTTGGGAGGGAAGAGGCCTTGAAGAAGATCACAAGGTCCCCGGGACAGAAAGGAGAGAAAAGCCCCTGAGGAGGGTGGCCTGAAACAGGAGAGAAACCCTGCTTTGAACCGGGCCAGAGAGGGCAACCGTTCGCTGACATCCTAACACACATTCGCACATGTGGGGGCCACGTGAAGGGTCTGTAACTAAGACTGGGGACCCGGAGGAGGCGAACGAGCTTGTTAGCAGTAAGTGGGGACAGGCTTGGGGATCCAGCTGAAACAGGACTTTATTTTTAAAGAGCCTGAGATTGATGTCTCTGCTAGCCTAAATATAACTGAGCAGCCAACTTCTTCCCAGCCAGGCCAGGTCTCCGAGCAAGCTCCAAGACCCTGTGTTTCAAAAGAAAAAGAGAGAGAGCGGGGGAGGAATCCACAGATGCAAAAGGTCACCCAGTCAGCCCTCTGAGTGTTGGGAGGAGGAAGATGGATGAGCTGGGTGTGTACGCTGTAATCCCCTGGCCTCACCCTCCAGGAAGAAAGATGGAGGATTGTTGGGTGACGGGGAAGGGAAGCTGGCACCCACTTTGTACCTGGCCTCTGCCTGGCCCCGAGGGGACAAGTGAGACCCAGGCTTGTGCTCAGGGAGCCAACAGTACAGTGGGAGGGAAGGAGGGCTGAGCAAGTGTACATCGTTGTAGTGCAAGGCAGCAACTGGTAGATCCCATGGGAGAGAGAAGAGGGGGCTGTGACGCTCTGAGAGGAGCCATTCCATATGGCTGGAGGAGCCAAAAGTCCATCTTGAAGAAGGAAGGATTTTAAATGGGGGATTTTGACAAAGATAGAAAACAACAAGAAGCAGAGACGAGAGTGAGCAGGATACATCTGGGCAACTCTAGGCATTCAGATTTGACAGGAGTGCAAGAATGTGAAAGAGTAAGCGGTGGGCAGGGGGCTTGGAGCATGGGGTCTTCATGCCTCTCTCAGAAGCTTGTTCTTGAGTCTGTAGATAAAGGAGAGCTGTTGAAGACTTGGGGGGAAGGCAGCAATGTGACCCAGATAGATTGAAGGAAGGTTGATTTGGCAAGAAGGTATGGAGGAGAGTGGAACGGGAGGCCTCCTGTGGGGTGGGGAGAGCCCAGGAGCTCGATGGTCATGAGGTCTGAGTTAGGTAAGGCATACAGGCTGCTCAAACAGACTGCCAAACCTCTGAGCCACAATAGAAGTTTACTTCCTGCTCACAGACAGCTAACTTAGCACAGGGCTGAGGGCTGGGGCTGTGCTCCTACAGTAATTCAAGGATCCCGTCATCTTTAGCATGTGGATCTGGGAGTCAACCTGCAACTGACATCCTTCTGGCACAGGAGAATGTGGAGGATCCGGTAAGAGGATTTCGTGAGCCAGGCATTCCACTGGCCAGAACTCCGTCACACCGCCCCACCCACATGCAGGCACCCGGATGGGCAGTCCCTGCCTGGCCATGCATCTCTGGGGGCATGACAATCTGGTGGTCATCTCTGCCACAAGGACAGGAGAGGGCTGAGCTCTGAAGATGTGTGTCAGCCACAGAAGTGAAAAATGGGGAAGCAGGGAGAGCGTCTAGATTCAGGAGTTAGGAGGGGGAGAAGTCAGAGAAGGAAAGCCAAAGGAGGCAGCCTGAGGGGAAAGAGAGAATCGGTCAGAACTGCAGAGGCTTCAGGGAGGGGGGCAGTGGGAAAGAGCCCTTCAATCTGACCCCCTGAGGGCCTGTGGAAGAGGTGGGGCGGAGCCAGGTTTCAAGGCTTCAAGAAGCAGCCAGCAATGATTCCCTAGTACTTTGCATATGGCATCCCTGAACTAGGTGTGCATGACCCCCTGGTAGGACGTTAACTCCCCTTAATGACCCACTATGGTGCAGCGGCAGGAATATGGGCTATGGAGTCAGAAGATCTGGGTTTGAATCTAGACTTAGCCACCTTGACCTTGAGCAAACGACTTAACCTGTCTCAGCTTCAGTTTCCTCACCTGTTAGCTGGGCATATGGGTACCTCCTTTCCAAGCTTGTTGTAAGGGTTAGAAGCAATCTGCTTTGTAAAGTGTTTTACTTGTTACTAGTACATAGTGATTCGTGCAAACAAACATTTATTATGCACCTACTGAGGACCAGGCGCCTTATTGGGTGTTGGGTGTGGTATTCAAAGGAGCTTCCCTCCTCGAAGGCCTCCCTCCAGCAGGATAGCATCCGGTCTCAGCCTCCCCACCCGCCCTCCCTCACCGTCTCTCAGCTTCTGCCTCTCCCAGTGGTGGTGCTCTCCCAATGCCTCCTCTAGTCACTAGCCTTTCCCAAGGCTGCCTGCCCTTTGTTGTGAGGGCGCTCTGCCACTCACCTGCCTCCATCTGTTCCCTCCTCCTCTGCCCCATGTTTCCATTTTCCCTTCCTCTTCCTGGGCCTTATGGGCTTGCCCTGGGCATCGCTGGCATCGTGATTCATGCGACAAGCATTCTCCTCTTCATTGTAATTCATGCGCTAAACCTACTTAGTGCTCAGGCATGAAGGTTGCCCCTGAGGTCTCCGGGACGGGGGAGGGTTGTTCAGGGCCATGTTGTCTGGCCCCTTCCGAGCCCAGAACCCTTGCTGCAGGGCCCGCTCCTGGTCACACGGTCACAGGACCGACCTCTTTCTGCCCCTTCTCTGTCCTTCTGTGAGACCGTCTAAGGACCATCTGCAGCATCTCTTCTCTGAGGCCTCGAAGCCGTCCTGGGGACCTGCCTGGAAACAGGGCCCGTGTCCAGTGCTGTGTTTTGAAACCCCCCTGAGGGTTGTCCTACTTCCTGAATCTCTGCCTAAAGAGCAGGGATGCATTAGAAGAGGCGTCACCTCTAATCCATTCTCCCCAGCTTGGAATGTCATTTGCTGGGACCCTTCTAGACACATCATCAAATGTCAATAGTACAGGTTTTGACCACACCCTGGTTTGTTTTTATTTTATTTTCTTAATTCGCTCCAGCCCCACTAAACAGCTTTATGTGCTTGTGACAGAGAATTTAGAATATACTGAACTACATCGCAAAGAGAATAAAAATAACCCATGATGTCAGTGCTCAGGGAGAGCCACTGTTGGCTTTTGTTACTCTCCTGTGTATGCTGTTTCATGTACTTAGGGTCATAGCTTTGATCTCACTTTAAAAAAAGTTTATTTTCATTGTGATGAAATACACATAAGATTTACCATCTAAACCATTTTTTAATGTACAGTTCAGTGATTTTAAGTACATTCACATTTTTGTGCTACCAAGCATCCATCTTCAGATCTCTGCATCTTGCAGACCTGAAACTCTGTACCCGGTAGACACTAACTCCCCATGCCTCCCTCCCCCGAGCCCCTGGAGACTGCCATTCTACTTTCTGTCTCTACGGTTTTGACCACTCAAGTGTTTCATGTGAGGGGAATCATGCAGTATTTGTCTTTTTGTGACTGACTTATTTCACTTAGCATAATCTCCTCAAGGATCATTCATGTTGTAGCATATGTCAGTATTTCATTCCTTTTCAGGGCTGAATAATATTCCATGGCAAGTGTATGCTACATTTTGCTTATCCATTCATCCATCAATAGACATTTGGGTTGCTTCCATGTTTTAGGTATTGTGAATAGTGTGGCTTCAAGACCCTGCTATCAATTCTTTGGGGTATTTACCCAGGAGTGGAAATGCTGGATCATATGGTAATTCTATTTTTAATTTTTTGAGGAACCTCCATACTGTTTTCCACAGCAGCTGTACTATTTTACATTCCTACCATCAGCGCACGAGAGTTCCAATGCTTCTTCTTATCCTATCCAATACCTGTTACTTTCTGGGTTTTTTGATAGCATTCGTCCAAATGGGTGTGAGATACCTGCTTGTTTTTTAACTTTACCTTATATTGTAAGTATTGTCATTAAAAACTTCAGACACAAACCCCCTCCCATTTTCCTATTGTTGGAAATTTAGGATTTTTTCTTTCAATGTTTTTGCTATTATCAATAAAATTGCAACAAGATTTGTGCATAAATCCTTGCTGCATTTTAGATTATTTCCATAAGCAAGGATTGATAGATAAAATGCAGGATGCCCAGTTAAATTTGAATTTCAGAGAAACAATAAATAATTTCTTAGTATAAATTGCTCAAAATATCACCAGGAATGAACTTACTCTCAAAACGTATTCATTGTATACCTGAAATTCAGATTTAACTGGGCATCCTATATTTTTATTTGCTAAATCTAGCAACCTTCCCATAGGTAGAATTCCCAGGAGTAGAATTAATTTAAAAATAAATGCTTATTTCCCAGGTGTAAATAGAAAATATGCAAACTGTTTCTTTCTGTATTATTTTTCTCACTCTGGCTGTCTTAGTCATCACTTGCAAACAGGGGACTTCTGATGCCTTGAGCACATATTTGTTGAAGTAAGAGGATGAGTGTTTTAAAGGCTGTGACAGTGTGGAATCTGTTCTTGGCTTTCTTAGGTTGAAACTGTCAGCAGTGGAAACAAGGGGACGTTTATCCACATAATCCCTTCTCAATTCCTTTAGCAGAAATTGTATGTACTTTAAAAGATGGGAAATATAATTAGAATAAGAATTGTAATTCTTGTAGTTAGAATTTATTTTATATTTCAATTTATATTAAAGCCACTTTAGATGGAGCACAAAGGAATTTTAGGGCAGTGAGACTATTCTGTATCAAACTGTAAAGGTGGATACATGTCATTATACATTTGTCAAAATCCGTAGATGGGGCCAGCCCGGTGGCACAGTGGTTAAGTTCGCATGTTCTGCTTCGGCGGCCCGGGGTTGGCCGGTTCGAATCCCGGGTCAGACATGGCACCGCTTGGCAAGCCATGCTGTGGTAGGTGTCCCACATATAAAGTAGAGGAAGATGGGCACGGATGTGAGCTCAGGGCCAGTCTTCCTCAGCAAAAAGAGGATTGGCAGATGTTAGCTCAGGGCTAATCTTCCTAAAAAAAAAAAATCCATAGAATATACACCACCAAGAGTGAAACCGAAGGTAAATTATGGACTTTGGGTGATAATGATGTGTCAAGGTAGGTTCATCAATTGTAACAAATGTGCCACTGTGTGGGGGATGTTAATAGTGAGAAAGGCTATGCATTTGTGGGGGTGGGGTATATGGGAGCTCTGGACTCGTCACTCAATTTTGCTGTGAGCCTAAAACTACTCTAAAAAAAATAAAGCCCATTAAAAATAAACAAAACATTCCTTCTTGGATAGGTGGAAAGTGATCATTCACAAAGCTTTGACTCTCTATGACCCTGACCCTTCCTTTCCAAAGGCTGGTCTGTTGCACTTCCTTTGATGTAAACTGTGTGTTCCTGACTTTCTTCATTTATCTTTTTGTTTTTCTTGTCAAACTGTATGAACTCTTACAGGATAATAACCTGTGTCTCTCACATTTTGTTGCAAATTTCTCTCGCACCTCGTTGTTTGTCTTTTAATTAGGCTTCTATTATTTTCCGAAGTAAAAGCCTTTAAACACTTTATGTGGTCAGATCTTCTCGTTCTTTCCTGGTTCTCCCCTTGCTTTCAGTCTAGAATTTCCCCTCATCTGGAGATTAAGGATATCTTGCCATCTATACATTCTTCTAGAAATCTGTGTAGCTTCTTTTAATTTTATTTTTTTACATTTAACTCTTTAAACCAATGGAGTTTATTTGGAAATGGTATGCCAGGAGTTTCTAAATTAATTTTTCTCTCAAATCTCTAAGTTGTCCCAAAAATCTCTTTGGAACTTGCTGAATAAAATCCTTCCCTTCTCAGTGATTTGTGGAGCCTCTTAGTCTTATACATAAAGAAAAAATCATTTTTCTTTAAAGTGACCCTACTCATGTCATTTAATTATTCATGTATTCAACAAATATTTTCTGAGCATCTTCTGAGGGTCGGGTACATATTTAAGATTTCTTTCAGTATTAATATTCTAAATATAAAGGAACTTCTGTCTATTTTCAGATCGTTGGAGGAAATTGACGTAATTTGCTTCTCTTGTTGGTTTTTATTTATGTCTCCTACATTAATCTATTTTACTGAAACTTAATTTTATTCACCTCCTTTCCAGGAGTTTTACTTCTTATTGCTGTATTGTGTCTTATTGCATTGGAAGAAATTTCAAAATGATTGTTATATAATAAACCTATATAGTAAAAGTGATAGCTGACACCCTTATTTTATCTCTACTTTTAATGAGAATGCCTCTAATGTTGTGCCATTAAGAATAACATTGGCTTTTAATTTAAGATAAAAAGCATTTTCATGTTAAGAAAGTAATCATCTCTTCTAAGAGGTTTTGCTTTTGTTTCATTTTCTGTGAGGAAGAGTCGCTCTGAACTAAGACCATTGCCAACATTCCTCTTTTTTTTTTTTTTTTTTTGCTTGAGGAAGATTAGCCCTGAAGATCTGTGCCAATCTTCCTCTATTTTGTATGTGGGTCGCCCCCACATCATGGCTGCCACCAAGTGGTGTAGGTCCACACCCGGGATTCAAACCAGCGAACCCAGGCTGCCAAGGCAGAGCATGCCAGATTTAACCACTACACGACAGGGCCAGCCCCGAAGAGGTTTTTTTAAAAAAAGAAAAATCAAGATGGATTGATTAATTTTATTAAATGCATTTTGCAGAACTGATTAAGATTATTGTACCATTTTTTTCTTTACAAGTTTCCATTTTGAGGAACAAGTACTACCGGCTTGGTGAGATTGCATGAGGCAGAATTAGGATAAATACACATAATCCCCACCACGTTAAGTTACATGGCACTTTGGTGAACAGAAACTCTAACTTAAAAGTTTAAGTTTTGACTTGTGTTAAAGTCTCGATTGCAGGGTGGGGGGTGGGCACAAAGGGTGAAGTGGTGCACCTACAACATGACTGACAAACATTAATGTACAACTGAAATTTCACAAGATTGTAACCTATCATTAACTCAATAAAAAAAAAAAAGTCTCGATTGCACATGCCTATGTGCAAAAGAATTTGAGGACCCCCAAATATATATATTTGTTGTGTTTTACAATGTGTGTGCTAGAGTAAATATACATATACTTTACATGCATATGTCTGCATATTCACTGCAACATATACATTGTAAAATACTAGGAATTAAAATTTCAAAAAATAGACATTCCAATCTTTTTGTCTTAACCCAATAAATCAGCTTGCACATAATCTACTTGGGACACCAGTCGTCTGAAAGATGAGTATTACTGGGATATTTGTAGGTTCATTCTACCCTGAGAATATACAGAGTTCTGTGAAACGTCTGCCCACTTATTTCTATCAGTCACCTAGGATCACAAATAATGTATGTGAATTTGAATATGCACAATTCAAAATGCCCTCTGAAGCTCAAAGAAGAATTTTTAAACTAGTAGGATAAAGCTCAATAATGGCAAAAGCGCGCGCACACACACACACACACACACACACACACACACAAGATGAAGGAAAAGCGAGTTATTCAACTTTGCCTGACCTTGGGCAAGTTATGTAGCCTCTTTGGGACTCAGTTTCCTCATTACTGAAATGACAGGGTTGGGCTAGATGACCGCCATGCCCCTTCCTGCACTGACATTTTGGAACAGGGATGACCCTGGGGGGTATCGGATTAGGGGAGAAGCAGGTCTGTGTGTCAGTCATTAAGACAGCTCTGTCATTAGGAAATCAAGCAGAGCGCAGTCCTGGGGTAGATGACCAGGAGCGCAGTGTGCACTAAAATCAATCCTGCCCGTCCCCAGGGGCAACCCTGGCACCAGTCACAGCAATGGAACATGAAGGATTTGGAAATCTTTAGGAGAGATCAGAGAAAGATAACATAAGGATTAAAGCCTTGGAAAAGGGGTCCTCTGAGGAAAAGTTAAAGATGTGGAATTCCTCAGGCTGCAAAAGGACATATTAAGATGGATCTAGCCTGGAGCTCCTAGCATTTGAGCAACTATTTTATAGAGATCACGGCAGTCTTAGATGATGGCCTTTTTTTTTTTTTTTTTTTGCAAAGAATAGAGACCTGCTCAAGCTAGCTCATAGAAACCCACAGCCAGAAACGCAAGCATAACCAGAACTCATGGGGACAGACAAGCTGTGGGGAACCCAGACATCTCTCTTTTAGTGGCTTTATGTTCTGCATGTTCTCTGAACCTCTGCTCTCCACGTCTTACTCCCACTTTCCACTTTGCCATAAAGTCAGCTTCCACACAGACATCATGGCCCCCACCCCACAACTCCATTTCCAACTTCAGTGTACACTGCCAATCGACTCAGCCTTTCCATTTTCAATTCAAGATTCCCCTGAAAGGATTTATTTACCCTAGCTCATATTTTTGAGCCAGGCTACCCCAATCACTGATCACCATTGGTGGGTCACCAATAAGTGGGTCACCCTTAGATGAAGTGACCACCCCTTGTCCAATCATGTGAGGAATGCAGATGGAGCACGTGCTCCAGAACGTGGCTCTTTAGGGCAAATTTCCTCAGAGCAGCGTGTGGGCAGAGTGGCCATGATGAACATCATCAGCAAAGTGACCAACTGTCTTTTAACCTGATACTGATAGGACAACAAAGAAGTCTGACACTGAACTCTTCTATAGGTGCGAGTTATAATAGCGCTTCTCGACAGCCTTTGAGATAATGTGAGACTCCTCCTGCCTCGAGGTGTGCTGGCAGAGCGCTGCCCCGAGGTGCTGGTCTGGCCTGCAGGGCCTCTGACGGTCACCTCTTGGCTTGTTGGCCTGTGAGAATATAAAGTAACTTCCCCTGCTGGAGCCTAATTTCTCCATCACCAATGTCTGATCTTTGCTGATGAGAGAGCCACTGTTTGGGGCCTTTACAAAGCACCAAATTTGATGAACCACAGAAAGGGTTTCACTGCTTAACTAGAAGATACCAAGCACGGCCCAAGGACCTTTAGGCCCTCCCAGGTTGGTTTGATCGGTTTTCATCCATTTTGAATACACAGTTTCTACCCACTTCCCTGAACCAACACCCAACCCAATACCTTTGGGTCACTCTCCTCTCATTTTTTGATGCTCCATGTGGCTCTTCTGCTCTGCATTCTGCCCGGAAATCCCCATCATCTTCCAGGACATAGAAAATGAGACATTAATGAACAAGTGGGCAGGGTCATTGTTTACAGTCTTTTTCCTGTGCTGGTTTTAATCATACTACCGGCCTCAAATACAGGCAGAAAAAAAATCCAGTTACCTCAAAGGCAAGGGCCTTGAGAACATACACTTCAAATTAGAGTAAGGCTTCATCCACCCAAAACACAACTACCCAGACACCTCCCTATCGAAAATCAGACCAGAAGCTGGAGGTGAGCCAAGTGACGTCTAAGCAGCCAAAATTATCTGCATAGGCTCATATTGGTTTATTTAAAGTAGCATATAATTCAAAGCAACTGTCCCCAGAGGCCTAGATGAAGTATTACCCTCTAAGAAAGACTGGATGAATCCTTAAAGAATAGAAAAGTCTAAGTTCCTCACTCATAATCTATTACTTTTTGCTTACACAGAATTTTAATGAGTTTGCGTATCTGGTTTCTCAGTCTGGAAGAGACTAAAGGAAGTTAGGTCGCGAGGTCACTACAGGTAAGGTGGCACGCTCCCTGAGCAGACTGAGGAACCCCGTAAAGCACAGCCATATGAAGTGACTTGGAATAGAGACAAATGGTCACACATACTTACTGGAATAACAGCCCAGTATCTGAAGTTTATAAAAATGACCCTAAGCAGAACAAAAATGTTAAATTAAGATCAGTATATCCTATCTTAAAACCTGGGAAGTATGTGGCTTTTTTCTAGAAAGACTTCCATCCAAAATGATTAAATTTTTACATGTGATATTTCAAAGGGCAGACCTTTAGCTCCTGGAAACCACACTGTCCAGAACGACAGATTTCTTTCTGGAGAACTGAGGCTTCACGATAGCTCCATTTGAACCCTCTCTTCCCTCAAGGACAACAGGGCACCTAGTCAGCCAGGGAAATGCAGTTGCTTTGACTTATATGCTCTTTGGAATAAACCAACAGGGGCTTAGGGAGATTTTACTGTATTTGGTTTGCAGGCTTTGCTCAGCACCATCTCTTTAAAAGGCTGCCTGCCTTTGAACTAATCCTCTATTTATAATCCAGCTGGAGAAAGGCCCCGGCAATGTATACAAATGCCTAGGATTTACAGAGTGCGGCTCACGTAGCCCTGAGCCCCCATGCAGAGCCCCTGCCTCGGCCCTCACTTCTCCAGAAAGTTCCCTGCCTGCATCACCGCCCGGGACAGGTCTTGGTGCTGGGGTGGCTGGGCGGCCGGCATGCCCAGGAACTCACTGCACTCTTGGTGGGGAGCCCGGCGCCCGTATGGGGAGGGGGCGTGAGCTGGATTAGGCTCAGTAAACACCATCACTCACTCTTGACGTTCCCGCACTCTTCAGACGCCCTTTCCGAGGGCTGAGGGCCGAGGGCTGAGGCTTCCTGCACTGCTTTCCCCTATCAAGTTGTTCTTTTCTTATAACTCATTCCCTCCCCTAAGTGACGCCAACCTCACATTTTCCTTTTTTCCCCCCTCACACAAATTATTGCAAGTCATGGCAGTCTAAATATAGCCCCCAGTCTGCTTTCCAGATGCCGAGGCCTCGCCCTCCAGCCCCGACATTTTCCTGATGTCTCTCCAGCTGCCTCTTTGTGCTTGCTTTCCTTTCTCCTTCTTTCTTGCCTTTTTTTCCTCCCCGAAATTCCTGCCCTCTGCCTCCCCAGTTCCTCTTGTCTTTCCTGCTTTCCCAGTTCAAAGGAAAGTTCTAGAAGCAAAGCCTGAAGCCTGGACGGCCCTCTCCCCAGCTCTCCAACGGCGCTAGTGGTGAAGTAGGGATATAATCTAGGGAAGAGGCAGGAAACAGAGTCCTTCAGGACCCTCAGCAACGAGCTTCCATGAGTTCTTGCCATCCCTTCACTTACTTGCTCCGTCCAGAAGTCATTTAACCTCCATCCCCCGATCCTCATCAGCTTCTTCTTCTTGGGTCTTCTTCCACCAAAGAGAAGCTGGTCACTCCCTCCACTTAGCAACCTCCTGTGTTACCGAAAAATAGCTACTAGGACAAGCATCAGCCATCACTTCCTTGAGGTTAAATGGTTTCAATTCCTTCTGCCTCTCCTCATCAGGTGTAGGTGTCTAGAGCTTTAGTTATTGTCACGGATTCTGTCTGTCCCATCTCCAAGTTGGCCATATCCCATGTAGGATGTGAAGCCTTAAGTCCTCTGGCCCAATAAGGGTTTGATTCCTGCCGAGTGAATGCATTGGAGGAATTCACCTGATACTTTTCTACCGAAGGCCCCTGTCTAATTAAAAGAGAAGTGCCATGTGGTGTGTGTCCACACCTAACTCGAGATCCATTCAATACATATGTCATATATTATATTCTATATATAATGTTGGTCCTTTTCTGCATTGAAAGCAAATTTTAATTCATGTACATATTTTATTCCATCCTTTTCAACATGCTTGCTCACTATTAATCAACTTCCTTAAGTTCTAACTTAGAGGTCTCCAAGCAACCCACATGCTACAGATAGAGAGCATATAAACCACGAGACAGTCTGTTCACTTATTTGTTCAAAAAACAGTTATTGGATACCTATTCAGGCCAAGCACTGGAGATAAAAAGATATAAATAAGAATTCACCTCAAGAGACACACATTCTAGTGTGGAGTGTCTCAGCCCTGGTGCTGTTACAAGTTGGGGCTGGATAATTCTTTGTTCTCAGGGCTGTTATAGGACGTTTAGTGGCATCCCTGGCCTCTACCCCTTAGATACCAGTAGCACTCTTCTCCAAAGTTGTGACAACCAAAATATGTCTCCAAACATGGCCAAATGTCCCCTGGAGGCAAAATCACCCTGGAGGTTATGAACCGCTGGTCTAGGGGGATGGGCAATATGTAAATGATGGTTACAGTTCAAAGAAACCCTACAATAGAGGCGTGAACACAGGACTGAGCATGGAGTTAGAGGACATTTGAGCCGCGTTCTGAAGGCTGGATACAGGTTTTCTGGGTAGAGGCAATGTCAGAGGGAGGGTATTCCAGGCAGAGGGAACAGCATGTGCAAAGGCACAGGGGCATCAACAAACAGTTCAACATACCTGGCATGGCGGGTGCCTGGGGAGAAACAACAGGAGATGAGGATGAATTGGGGCTGGCCCCACTTTATAAAGGGCCTTGTGTGACTAAGAAGCTTGCACTTGGTCTGGTGATAAGGGAAAATAGGAGATTTTTTAAGCTGGCAAGCATCATGCACAGATGTGTTTTCGGCCTGATGGCATGGTGAGGGGGAGAAGCTATAGTGGAAATTCAGGAGGAGATGATGGGAGCTTGAATTAAGGCAATGGTTCTGGGAAGGGAAGGAAGGGGCAGGATATGAGAGCGCTTTCTGAGACAGAACGTGCAGGATGCAGACCTAGTGGATGGAGGACAGAGAGAGAATACGGTTGGAGGTGACACGATGCTCCGTTGTGGGTCGAATCCTTCGGCAGCAGTCTCAGAGTCGAGGCCTTTTTCTGTCCTGGAGACTCTCTGGAGTTGCGGCCGTGCCCCCTGGCACAGGAGGATGAGGCTTTGGGGATACGTTTACACTGGGGAGCGTTCCCCGTAATCCTTTTCCTCGCCTGCCTTTCGCCCAGGCTCATGGGAGGCCCCTGGTGGAAAGGACCTACCCGTTAGGCACTGGGTTAAGGAAACAAGCTGCTAGTTGTGTCACGGCCAGCGCCTGGCAGTCAGGCTCTGAGCCTCAGTTTGTCCACTTGCAATGGGAGGAGACTGCCCCCGCCTCCCCAGGATGTGGTGAGCGTGAATAGGGCAGTTTCTGTGGGTGGTTCGGACCCCCGTAGATACTTGGCACTTAATGCCTGCAGTTGGCCAGGATCGTGAGTGGTTGTAATCAGGCCTGATGGAAAGGCCCCCTGACTCCACCGCGGCCTTGAGCGGCTGCCAACTCCACAACCAGGCCTGTTTCAAGACTTGCCTGCAAAATCTTTTTCTCAGGGTGTCTGTTTCCCGCAAATAGCCTTCCCAAAACCTTGTCAGGCTCCAAGAAGCCCCTTTGGCTGTGCATCCCCCTGTCTGTCACAGTCCCCCAGCTCAGTGGGAAACCTTGAGACAGTCCTACTCCAGTTGGCTTCATGCAAACCCCCCCTCCAGCTCCCCTCCCTGCCTTCCCAGTTAGGTTAGAGTGAGAGGAAAGAGTAGGAGGCTGGGATAGAGGCAACTTAGAGAGGCTAGCCCAGCTGGCCAGTCGTGATGGCCTTGGGCCTGCTATGTGACACCTCTCCCCGGCGTTTACACTGGTGGGCAAGGTGGGTGGATGGCGCCAGGAGGCGAATGGTGGGTGTGAGGATGTGGGTATGCGTGTGCATATGAGTGTGTGTGTGAGCTCACTGCCCCTCGCTCCCAGGAGCCCCAGCGCTGATGGTGATCTCTCTCAACGCAGGAACAACGGGCTGCGTTGTTAGCCTGCCTATCTCTCGGTTTCTGATTCACCCGGGGCCACTGCAGCCCGAGCGGGTTCGCAGCTGCTCAGGGATATACTTTCCAGCACATTTAGGACTTGGAACAGCCCCAGGTTTCAGGAACACATGGTGAAGGGGGAGGGAGGGGGCTCAAATAGACTCGGAAGGGGGGAAGTGAGCTACTTCTTTATTTCTTCAAGACGAATCTCCATTTTCATCATCTGATAGCAGGAACAGCATCTGAGGACGGCAGATGAATTGCAAACCTGTGCAGGTCGGGGGAGAGGGCAGGCAAGTGGGGGGACTTGGGCAGATTTATTTCATCCTGGCTGAGGTCTTCTTGTGCAGCCCCGTCCCCTCTGACACGCAGCTCCTGCTCCAGTTACACAGGCCCCTCCCAGCCCCGGGCCTGCCAGGGAGCCCACGAGGCTCCAGAGCACCCCACACCGGAAGTCAGCCTCTGGAGTGGGCCTCTGGCATCCAACAGCAGGGCCCAGGGGCCAGAGAAGAGCTGGAGACTGTCCCTAAGACCTGAGGGTGTCTGGGAACACCAAGTGTTCCAGAAGGCCTGGTTTTACAAATTAATGGGATCTCTTCTGTCTGTCCGGGTGCCTCGCTAAAGAGGGAATAGAGATGGTACTTTTCCAGGCTCCGGCATCCACTTTTTTCTCTGAGACAAGTAACTGCCTCACAACAGACAGGAGTCAGGTCACACTGCTGTCCATGCATTCACCCGCATTCTACCCCAGCCGTTCGTCCATCCATCTAACATCTGTGCAGGGCCTTCTAAGTGCCAGGCATGGTCCAGGCGCTGGCTTCTATGAAGGAACGGAACGAGGTCCCACCTTCTGGGAGCCCCCGGTTAATGGAGAACCCAAAGGAACAGGCCCACATTTACAGCATCGTGCAGGGCAGGCAAGTCCAGATCTGAGCACCCTCAGTTCCTCCAAGACCTGGTGACCTGCCCACCTGGCTTCAGATCTCCTCCTCCTCTGTACCATCCAACGGGGTGGCCTGAGGCAAGTTTCTCTGTGTGCCTCAGTCATCTCAATCCGCCAATGGGGATGATCACAGGGGCCCCACCTACCTCCCAGGGCGGCTGCAAGACTCCAGTAAGATTGTGCACAAAGCCCCTTGGCAAAGTATAGAATCTTCGTCTGATTCTAACGTTCTTCATCTCCCCCTTTCCCAATAGGGTTACTGAGGATTAGGGTCCATCACACACAAGTCAGTATGAGAACAGGGAGGCTAATGTGTGATGCTGGAGCTCGCTGCCCCCTCGCTCACCCCGACCTCTCTGGGCAGAGCTGCACAGGACTGGCCTCTGTGCAGCACTCCGAGCAGCTCCCGGACTTCAGACAGAGCCCCTTTCTCCTGCGCTCCGGCACAAAGCTCGCTCACAGGGTCCTATTCAGAGGGCTGGGGGATTGAAAGGGCTACTGCAGGCTGGCAGCGTGACCTCTGGGCCTGCCTCGGTGGGTGAGGGAGTTAGGCTCCACAGCCCCCATCCCTGAAGGGACCAGCCGGGCCCTGATTCTGCACAGACGCGACAAGGAGGGCGCAGAGTGGCAGGGAGGACAGGCCTGAGTTGCTGGCCCCTTGCCCTCATGGAGTCCTTGCCCCTGTGTTCCTCAGTGTCCCCATTCATTCCCAGAAGGGGCGAATCATTACCACTCCCTCTCGGGGGGCGGACAGGGTGGGGGGAACATAGGGTATAGGTGTTTGGAGAATAGATGAGTTTGTAGCTGAATAAACTGATTTAAACAGCGTGGCTAAAAAGGATAGAGAGTCAGTACAGTCTAGCCACAGTGCTGTGTGATAGAACTTTCTGGAAGATGGAAGGCTCCATATCTGCACTGTCCACATGACAGCCACTAGCCACCTGTGGCTATTGAGTACTGAAATGTAGCTGGTGTGACTGAGGAACTGAACATTTAATTTAATTTAATTAATTGTCACCTGTAGGCTCCACCTTTGGCTAGTGGCATCCTTATTGGACAGTGCTGGTCTAGTGGAGATGGGACACTGAGGCTTTGAAGCCACACAGACCCAGGTCCACATCCTGACTGTAGCATACTTACCACCATGTGACGGAGGCATGTTGCTCGGCCTCCTGGAGCTTGGTCTCACCATTATTAAACATATGTCTGAATAACAGTATTAAGTGAGCCTGGTCGGGGCCAGGCTTCTGTGTAACCGGGCACCAACCCTTGGGGTCCAGCTCACGGGTGCAGAGATGAGCTGGTGGCGGCCCCAGCCGAGGTGCATCCCGTCACCTCCCCTGGCAGAGGTCAGTCTGGGGGCTCCAGGTTTCAGAGTTTGGAAGGAGGAGACAGATCCAGCCTTGTCGTTCGTCAGTCTGCACTTCTCCCCTGAGGGAGGCCCGTGAGCAGGAAAAGGTCACCTCTCCACTGTGCATAGACCTGCCAGGGCAGGTCTGGGAGCCTAGGACAGGCTACCAGGCGCAGGCTTTCTGCTTTGTGTGGGCCAGCTTGATCCTCCACGAACAATGTCCCTGGACTCAGCTGGTGAGCCTGCTGGACAGAGGCCGGACAATGATGTGGCTGGGCGGAGGTTTCCTGCCCTGGCCCTCACCTGCCGGCTGCTTTCCCCCTGAGCCATGCCCACATACCAAATTTACCTCTTCCTACGCCCGAGTCAAAGTGCTTCTGCCCCAGTGTCCCATCCTGGTAAGAATCTGCTCAGTATTTTCCCCAATGACAACTGCCTTGCCATGGTCCTAGACACGGATGTCCTCCTAAGATCTGGCCCTGCCCTTTCCAAGCAGCCTGTGGCCATTGCAGGATGCCAAGAGAAGGAGCGTCCAGCAATGTGGGAAAGAGGAGGTTCTGGGCCAGCGGAGCAGGTGAGGTGGAGTGGGAAGGTCTCCCGAGCTGCTCTCTGAGGGCAGCCAAATCTTCTACTGTTTTCTGTGGGAGCCTCTGAGCCAGCATCCTGGAAACCCTGGAGCTGCAGTGCCATGTCAGCAGGAGCTGCCTAGACCAAGAATCTGGGGATCCAGGATGCTCAGCCCCAGCCAACACTGACAGGCCTGTCCTCAGGGTGCAGGGCACCAGGGGTTCACCTAGATGACGAGGGCCACTGACCTCCCTCCGCTAGTGATGATGGCCAGGCAGGAGAGCTGGCAAGTGCTGGAGAGCTAACAGACACAAAGTAAAATGGCCCTTACTGTGCCAAGGGTGGTGAAGCTGGCTGTCCCCATCGCCCTTCATCTCAGGTGCATCACATGAGTCTTCTCAGCCCTACCTCACAATCCTGTTCTCTCTACAAAGAGAAGGGCAGAAAGAACTCAGCTCCATCTACAGAGGAGAAGATGGAGGTTCAGAAAGTCACCTAGAGACTCAGCAATAGCTTTCTCCCTCCCTCCCACCCACATCCCATCAGATCATCATCATCCTCACCACCACCAGTGCCATCATCGCCATTTATTATGTACTTGTTATTTACCAAGTTTTGCATGGAGCATACTTTGTTAGAGTGTTTCATCCTCACTACAACTCCATAAAGTAGGTATCATTATCTCCGTTTTGCAGACGGAGAAACTGAGGATCAGAGAAGTTACTGACGTCCAAAACCACACAGGTCCTTTGATGTGGCAGAGAGGATGTGAAGCCCAGGCTGTCACTCCCTGCAAAACTGCACAACCACTCAGGAGAGAAGAGCAAGAGGGAGAAGCGCTGGTGGGGTGGTCTCTCCCCCATAACATGCCATAGAGCCCAGAACAAAGTGTCGGCTGCGGGTGGAGGGAGGCGGCCGTGCTGTCTGGAGTGAGGGCGGAGAACAGAGAACTGACAGGAAAAGCACGGTGCAGAACCAGCTGCAGGAGCAGCCGATCTTCTCTCCCTCCACCCTCGGTGTAGCCTTTTCCTCCCGCCAGCCTGTTCCACTGGAAAAACAATCTCCCCTGCCTGGGGGCTTGGGGCCGGCTGGGCCACCTTCTGGTCTGTCTTCATTCAGATCCCGTTTCTCTCCTCTCCGGGAGGCGGGGGATGGAGTCACGCTGGGGAAGGCGAGGGTGAGGCTGAAGGCTTCATCCGTCCGCCTTTAAGCCAAGCAAAGAAAAATAGCCCTTTGCCAAGATCTTTCATCTCAGTCATTTACTCTCGCAGATGTTTTCTGCAATATAAACAAGAAGCAAAGAATGTCGGGGAGGAGAGGAGGGCGGAGGCAGGCAGGAGGAGAAGGAAGAGAGAATCCACAGCTTTGAAATCTGGGCCTGCAGAGGACAGGAAACGGGACCTCGGCAGGGTCCCCACTGCCCTGAGAGCGTGGGCAGCCTCAGGTCACCGCACCGGGCCAGGCGGAGGGTCACTTCCCAGGGTGTCTTTGAAAAGATGTTCGAGAGAAGTGGCCCAGCTTTCGGGTGGGTGGTCTCCCCAAACAGCCTGCCTCTGCCTGGGGACTGACACATGGAGAGCAGCTGTGGGGGCCTTCTGGGCTCAACCTGGAGCTGCTCCCTGCTGGGGTGCACACCTGCCCACCTAGCGCTCCCCGAAAGCTGGGCAGAGTCCTGGGCCAGCAGAGCTGTCAGCCAGACCGATGAGAGGCGGGAGCACCCTTGATGGGAACTGGGATTTAGTTGAACGAACCTTGAACTGGATTGAGACGGAGGAACACATCCTACAGTGGGTCAGGAAATAAACCCAAGAAGTCAGATGTCTCTAAGCTCAAAATTTCATAGGATTCCTATTGATGTCAGTAGCTCTTAAACTAAATTCTTAAAACTAAACTCAAATGCCTACAGGGGCTGGCAGTAACCCAAAGAAGTGAAGCCGGCTGGGGACTGCCTTGACCTGGAGAAGGTCCATCTAAAGGGGACAGCCACAACTCAGTTTCAGCTAAATATTTAAGAGAGCCCAGAAACTCAGAGTTTTGTATAAAATCTCCAGGGTTTTTTTTTTTTTTTTTTTAAATATTTGCAATAATTTAAAACAAAAAACCCCACTGTCAGCCACATGAGGTGTGCCTGTGGGCAGGTTTCAGTTTGTGAAACAAGGGTTTGAGACATTTGCAAAATGTTGGTTGAATGAATCCATGCTAACCCGCTGTTTACCCCTCCTGCTCTCAACTTAACAAAAGGATTTGTCAGAGGAACGTTGAAAAAGAATCAAACAGCGAGCTTTTATTGGGCACCTACTGTCTGCCCAAAATGGAGGTGCACATTGCAATGGATTCAGCAAATCGGAAGGCCTGGTCCCAGCCCAAGGGGGTTTACCCTGCGGCTGGGGAGACAGTGAGTCAGGAACTGAGATCAACCCTTGACAGAGCTGGGTTGTGTGCACAGAATGTTCACAGAGTGGGAGAAACCAGGCAATGCTTCCCAGAGGATGCAGTGTTTGGGCTGAACTTGAAAAATGGGTGGAATACCCACTTGTTCAGGCCGGTTGTGATTTGTGAAACTGGAAGGCTTCTCACCCCACCCAGGACATTGAGAATGCGACAGAATCAGGACTCAGGACCACAGAAACAGGGTGCCCCGTCTACTAAGAAAGATGGCCACCACCCTCCCTACCCTGCTTGCCCACCCCCACTACCACCACAGTGTGCGCTGGATCTCCAAGGAAAAGTCAGGGGGTCGGGGGAATGGGCCAAGTACAGGCCACAGAGGAAGGCTGCTGTTGAGGAGGCAGTGATAGGCCGGCCTGATGCTCAGCAATCTTCTGGAAGGAGAAAGGGAGACAGATTTCACACAAGGGACCACGAGGCTTTCTGGGCGTCCATGGTTTCCTGCCAGCGTCCAAGCTTTGAGCTCCTTGCAAGGAAGAGGACGGAAAGGGAATCAATTCTGGGTTGACCCCAGGCTCCCCACGTGTTAGTCCCTGTATTCCTCACAACATGCTGTGGGGCAGTAGTAATTGTTCCCATTTTACAGAGCAGGAGACAGAGGCCTGGCAGTAAGCTCCCCGAGGACAGGAGTGGCATCTGTTCCCTGCTCACTGTCGAAGCTCTGCTGCCTGCACAGGGCCTGCGCTTAGGAGCTGAGTGATGCTGGATGCCAAGTGACTTGTCTGATGTCTCATAGCCAGAAGTGGCCAAGAGGGGACTCCAACCCAGGTCTGCCTGACCCCGAAGCCCAGGCTCTTTCCACCACACTGGGGGAAGCTGCCTTCCCCAAGGTTCCCAGACAGTTCCTGGGTGTGCTGCATCGTCAGTCACCATGCTGATGGACTGCCAGTGTGAAGGAAGCACAGTGTGCAAACATCACCCACACGGCCAGGCATTCAGATTCCACAGCATCCTCTGTGGCGATCTGGCTCCCCTTTTCGTTCAATGCCTCAGTCTCCTCTCCAACAGCCCTTGACTGGACACCTCTAGGGACAGCAGACTCACAACCTCATGCCCCACCCTGACTGCCAGTAGGTTGCACTTCAATCTGCCTCCCTTTAGCCTTCCTCCTCTGGTCATGGTGCTTGCTTTCTATACTACATAGACAAGGCTCTTAGACTTGACCACCTCAAAGACCTCTCTCTTATTCGTCTCTTCTGCTTTTCCTTTCTGCATTCCCTATGTGACATGCTTTCAGACCTCCTCACGCATCCCCATGCCTCTCCCCAAACACAGTACAATTTTTTTGTGCTTGTCATTTAAAAACAATGCCCGCCATGGCATTCAAGATGGGACGAACCAGTAAAGAGTCCAGCAAGGGAAATGCTTCCCTAATCCTCAACACTCTTCTTCAGCTAGTATCACCCAAAATCATGCTGATTTTCTTGGTAATCGTGCATATTGACTCGTCAAGTTTACATCAACCCATACTCCCAAGTCTTTCACATCTCCTCCATCCTTGACATGTATATTTCCATTTGTTTTGGCCCCAAGGTTCCAGGTGTACGTTGTGTTATATTTAGCCAGCATTAATCCAAACTATTGGGATCTTTGGGGATTTTAATTCTGTTATCCAAGGTATGAGCTACTCTTAGCTGCATGTGGATAAGCCTGACCTCTGAAAGTTCTTCATAGTCTGTGATGGAACTGTTGAAATGCAACGGCTATGCGAGAGCTCTGGAACACTGGATAGGACCATCTGTCCAAACTGACATTCATCTGTTTATCAGCGCTTCAGGGCCAGTCACTCAGCACATCCCCAGCCACTCCATTTATGCTGTCTTCCAGCCCTCATTGTCTTCCAAAGCACCATAAGGTAGCTGCTCCGCTGCCTACTGCACTGCCATGAGCTCCTAACTTAGGAATCCCATGCCCACCTCCCCAAAAAAGTACAACTGGTAGACCATCTCTTTTCTTCGTGAATCTACACCGATTCCTAATGGTCAGCATTTTCTTTCTTAAGTCTTCAGAAGCCATCCTTTTGCCTGTAGATGAAAGAGATTATCCTTGATCCCTCCAGAAGCTGCCCTCAGACTGCCAGTCTTGTTAGCCCGTTACGCTGGGCACATCCATTAGCTCCTCCAGATCCTCTCGCTGTCCTTCTCCCCCTGCTCTGTGCCCCAGGAGGCTGACCTTAAGGCTGCATCGCTGGGTGCCCTTGCCCTCTGGCTTCAGTTGGGTTCAGCCAATGGGAGGCACCAACGAGAGAGAGGAGGGTGGGACAAGGTCGGGGTGTGTATTCCCCTGGTTCCCCTCTACATCCCCTGCTTGGCTACATCTCTCTGCTGTCACTCTACCTGAGGCCATAATGGCTGGTAGGCCGCTCTCTCCCAAGGCCCTTTCTCATGCCTCTCTCCATTTGCCCTTCAGGTTCCCGCTCCTGCTAGCCCTGCAGGGCTTCACCATGCTTTGTTAGTTCCCTTTAACTTTGCTCATAACCTGTAAGTAGCCAATTCTAAATTCTCCTCGGCTACCCCATTGGAGTGGGCCATCTCCCTCCTGCCAGGACACTGATGAATGCACTCATGTTTTGAATCATGTTGCTTAAAGACTGAGGACAACAGTGCTCAGGTGTGGAGTGGGGAAGGGAGGTGTAGGTGTTGATGAGAATCGCATAGTAGTTAAGTGCACGGAATTCATGGTCTAACTGACCAGGGTTGGATTTTATCTCCACCATCTTCTAGTTTTGTGGCTATTTAACTCTGTGAGCCTCTGCTTTCTCTTCTGTAAAATGGGAGCAGTAATCCCTCCTCGCAAATTCATTGCAAAGATTGATGAGATTATATTTGTAAAACACTAAGTTTAGCATCAGGCAGATTTATAAGCTCTTAATAGATGAAAGTTATCAGTTATCATAGATTATTATTAGGAGAAAATCTAACCATGGAGGGTGTTGCTTTGGTGCTAGAATAAACTAGCCATAGCTGCAATTTTTACTATTTATGACTACCAGGGAATTTGAACCTCATGTAATCTGCCCACACACGACAGGAGAAAGAAAATATAAGCATTATTGTTATTTTAGTAGCTAGAGAGGCTGTCAATTCCATTATTTATTTTCAAGAGAAACTTTTAGCAAAGAATATTCTAGGAGGCTATCTTTCATATTCTATCTGATACCCTTTTCCTATCCCTTTTCAGCGTGATCTTAAAGTCCCCCAACCCCAAAGGACAATTCCTACGTGTTTAAGCTAGAGAAATTCGGTGCCCTTTAGCCTACCCTTACAAAGTTTTTTCCCGCCCCATCCTCCCACAAAATGATGTTCTTACCAAAATAAGGCTCAGAAGAGAGTCTCTTAACTCTGTCCAAAAGCTAAACCCCAAAGAGGTCAAAGGTTCTCTGGTCAGCCACATTTCACCCGACTATTTTTAGCTGGTGCTGGACAAAACAAGGTTCCCCAAAGATCTGGGCCCTGCGAAAGTTGGAAATTCTGCCAAGATGGAGGAATACAGCTCTCCCATTGGAAGAGAAAGAACAATTCCTTCCTTCATCGCCCCAGGGTATCTATTTGCTGCCAATGAATCTTCCACCTGTTCTGTCTTGCTTACATTTGCTCACATTGGGTTGGTCTGTTTATTTTCCATTCCAACCCCAACCTTTACTACTGAGCCTTTCCTATTGAACTATCCACATGTCAGCTCATCCTATGGGCCATCTTGTGCCATGTTACCCTCTACCTCTTGTGTTGGAAGCTTGGTGGTTTTCTGGGTGTCTATGTTAATAGAAATGCATGAGGATGTGTCCTGGATGCTCAGCCTAGACATTGTTTTTCCCATACTCTTCTGCCGATGCCCCTCACTCTTGTCTTCTCTCTCCTGAGAGCCCCATGCCCATGCTCCTTCTGTCTTCTCAGCCCCTTTCTCCCTCTGCTCACATGGATGCACCAAGGGCAAGCATCTTCCTATCCAGAGATATCTGCCCTTCCATATACTCCTATGTAACCTTGCACTCTCTGACCTCCATTGCTGGAATCCCTTAAGTTAGAAAACCAGAGATGTTTCCATGACTTTTAAGGCTTGTATTGGCAAGGCAGTGAGGAGAAGGGAATGAGGGACCAAGCTCAGAGTTTCTGCCCGACCCCAGATTGCTACTGAGGGCAGTGCCATGGGAAGGTGACCTCCCCACAGGCCTGGGGGCTGTCCCAATGGGAAGACACCATTGAATGCTCAATGTCAGCTCTTCTGTTGCTCTGCTTCTCAGGCAGGATACTGGGCAGATGGAAACTGAGTTTTAAGTTAAAGGATGTGGATAGAACTTCATTCAGTGATTTATGGTCTAGGCCAGGGTTTCCAAAACTGTATAAAGAGCTATTCCTGGCCAAGTTCCTTATTAGTCATATGTGTGAAATGGAAACATCGCTTTGTCAGAAATATACTCCCCCCACCTCCTCCCCAACTGTGTCTATAATCAGGTTCTGGAAATAGCGCTGGGTGTTGGGAAAGAGATTTAAGGGAAGAACGCTTTACTAATAGAACTTGCATCACCCTGGCAGTGGCAACAGTGACCCTGGCAGTGGAAAGGGATGTCGGGGCAGCCAAAACAAGGGGTGAACCAACTTCACGTTGACACTGCCCCCAGAGGTGCTTTTCCATAAATAAACAGATTGTGAATGTTTAATCTTTCTCATTTGTGCTTTTAACTATTCAGCATTCATCCACTCTCTTCTGGTACCCAAGCCCCATTTTCTCCCTTGGGGAATCCCACTCTGTCCTCCGTTCTCAGTCCATGAGATTCCGGTGCAGCCAGCATCACCCAAGCCTTAGCAATCAGTGCAGTCGGTTCTCCCGGGCATGGTGATTAGTTTAGGAACGGGCATCGGATCAATCAGAGCAGATGAGATACCTTGAGATTTTCCATAGGACTTCTGAGAAAGAGACTCACTCTTTTCCTTTGAACCTCAAATCTGAGACGTATAGGGCCTGGAACTGCTGTCATTTTTCTGTCACAGGGAACCTGGGTCTAAAGCCAATGTAACAGAGAACAGAGCTGAGCAATGGGAAATAATCAAGTCCTGATAACATATGAGTTTAGCCCTGAATCCAGTTGTGTCTGATGCTAGCCCTAATTCTGGGCTAGAACAATTGAGACAGATTTTCTGTCCCTGGCAACCAAAGAGCCTTAGTTGACGGTTATTTAAAAGTACGTATAGTTTAGGGGCTGGCCTGGTGGCACAGCGGTTAAGTTCACATGTTCCACTTCGGCGGCCCAGGGTTCGCTGGTTCAGATCCCAGATGCAAACATGGCACCACTTGGCACACCATGCTGTGGTAGGCATCCCACATATAAATTGGAGGAAGATGGGCATGGATGTTAGCTCAGGGCCAGTCTTCCTCAGCAAAAAGAGGATTGGCAGCAGATGTTAGCTTAGGGCTAGTCTTCCTCAAAAAAAAAAAAAAAAAGAAAGCACATATAGTTTAAATGGAACGAAAAGAAAGGAGGCAGGGCCAGCACTAGGCCTGTAATTTGCAAGCACAATCTGTGGCTCAGGTGCACAGACAGAGGCTTACCACACACTTTAATGTCAGGAGAGCGGCACCAGGAGGTACCGAGCCAGGAAGAAGGAGAGCCCCCTACAGGAAATTCCCCCAGCAAGCACCACCTCTTTAGAACTGAAATAACTCAAAGACCAGGCCATTTCCATTGAGTTTAGTTTTTGTTACGCCCCCCTTTGGGTATTTTAAATGCTACTGCTATAGTGAACCCATCATATATGAATTGTAGTTGCCTATAATTTACTCCCTCTCTCTATGAATTAATAAAAAGGTCTATGAATCATAAAATGACTTCTAATTTAATCCTTTTTCCACCTATTTGTATTAGTCAGAGTTCTCCAGAGAAATGGAACCAATAGTATCTATAGATAATGAGAGAGAGAGATTTAAAGGAACTGGCTCATGGGATTACGGGGCTGGCATGCTGAATCCTGCAGGGCAGCAAGCAGCTGGATTCAGGTAAGAGTTGATGTTGCAGTCTTGAATGCAAAGGTTGGACACTCAGGCAGAATTTCTGTGTTGCAATTTGGAGGCAGTATTCCTTCTTCTTTGGGAAGCCTCAGCCTTGGCTTTTAAGTCCCTCAGCTGATTGAATGAGGCCCACCCACATCTCTAGAGGTCATCATACTTAAAATCAACTGATTGGAAATGTTAATCACATCTAAAAAATACCTTCATAGAAACATCTAGACTAGAGTTTGACCAGATAACCAGGCACCATAGCCTAACCAAGCCAGCATATAAAATTAATCATCACACCCAGTTTGAGCCTTTATTCCCACCTGCTTGTCCACATATTAGTGAGGGTTCAGCTTTGGTTTCTCAAGCCAATCCAAGGTGGACACTACAAATACCATGCCCTTGACAAAGCTCTGTTCGTCCTCAGCATAGAGGAAAATCCATGATGTTCACTCAGTTCAGTCTGGACGGAATGCTTTATTATTTCTGTTGCTGTTAAAGTATGTAAATCAGCTCTTATTTACTAAATCTCCCTTGGTTTACTTTTCAGTGTTTGCAGAATTCCCCTCCCAGCCGCCATCCCAGAAAAGCACTTGAGCCCTGCCCACATGGCTGAGGAGGTATCCACTGTGTCCTACTTGACGGCACGCCAGACTTGGGGTGGTGGCGTGAGGCACATTCAGCAGGAGAGAGCTTTCACCTCGTGAGTGTGAGTGCAGCCCATGGGAAAGTCTCATTTGAAGCAGACATGACAAAGGCATTTCACCTGGGGGGTCTGCCAGGGAACCTGACTTGTGGCCCCCCCTAAGAACAAGTTATTACCAATCCCTAAGCTGTCAACTGAAGGGCCTCACCCTCACATCTCATGGTCTGGAAACATCCACTCACACTAATAACCCAGGCACTTATTTTTATTCTCTCCAGTTACCTGCTATAGCTCCATCTTGGCATCCAGCCTGGGGTCACACTCCAGGATGCCTCCTGAAAGCAGCCCCATTCCTGTGGGTATCTATGCCAGGAGGGAATGGCAGGCAGGCAATCAGCAGGTCCTGTTGGTCCATAATACTGGCCTGCCTGCAGCCTTGTGTGAGGTTTTTCTGAGGATGTTCCAGCTTCTATACCTTATGGCTGATGATGCCAGGTCAAAGCCTCTGATGATGCCTACTCACCCCAATTCCTCCATCTCCCAGCCTCCCTCACATGTGACTGGACTCTGGCCAAAGGGATGTGGACAAAAATGATGTCAGCCACTTATAGGGCTGGCCCTTAAAAGCATGTCAGCAACCATCTGGCTCTGTCTTTCCTGACTACAGCAATCCTGATGTCACTAGTTTCAGATGACGTTAACAACTGAGATGTGGGGGGGTCTTTGTTACCGCAGTATGGCCTTTCCCATTCTGACTACTGTAGAGCAAAACAGTGTGCGATCCTCGGATCCGTGACCCTCCTCAGCCCAGTGAGCCATCTCACAGATGGGGGCTGTTCCTCCCCAGGCCTGCTGATGATCAGTGACATGTCTCCCAAACTCCGATGAAACAACCCCGGCATTGGTTGTGCTGATGGTGACCGGTCAAGAGCAGCGTCCTTATATCTACAGCTGCCCAGGATCCACTCTGAGCCCAAATCCCTAAGGAAAGGCTAAAATTGGTGAAATAAGTGAACCAAGGTAGATTTTCCTGAAAAGGCTTTCACAGCTTTGAGCTCGTTTAGAAGGACAGAAAGGATTTCAGGCCCTAAACAGTGCGGAACCCCTTCCATTTTAGTTGAAGCTATCTTCCTGGGGTCCAAAAGACAGAGTCTTATCTGTTGAGAATTCATGCAACTTAAAGTTCCTTCATTACAGAAAGCCTACCAGGCCTGCCACGCAG
This sequence comes from Equus caballus, assembly GCF_041296265.1. Taxonomy (NCBI): domain Eukaryota; kingdom Metazoa; phylum Chordata; class Mammalia; order Perissodactyla; family Equidae; genus Equus; species Equus caballus. The sequence continues at coordinate 27,727,406 of NC_091707.1, forward strand.
TGTGACCCATGAATGTGGGTGGGACTGCTTGGTATTTTCATACTGTTGGAAACAGTGGCCTTGTTGATCTCAGAGAGTCCCAGATCAAGCTGATTTCGCTATTTTTAATCTCTCCGGAAACAAGCAAAGAAGAGAGGCCTAATTGCAAACAGACTGAACTTTACATAGGAAATATGTAGGTCCCCCGAGGCACCTAGAAAGTATCTCAAACCCTAACAGCCTCCCTGCCTCCCCCACCCTCCACTCCAGTCTCCAGAGCACGTAGGCCAGGCACCCAGGGAGGCCTGGGGCAGCAGCAGGAATCAGAGTTCAGTCATGACCTTGGACAGGCCAAACCAGCCCAGCCAGCCCCTTGGGCCTGGGGGCAGGGGCCTCACATGAGAAACAGGAAGACATTTTGCCCACAGCTTGAACCATGCCTTTGGGAAGGCTCTTTGTTCTCTGGCTGCCATTATTTTGAGTTTTCTGGTCTTTCTCTATTCTGTGCTTGTCAAATTCCAGGCATGGGGAAGATTTCAAACACCATAATCAAGCCTGTGACTGACACACACACACACACACACACACACACACACACACACACACACATCACCCCCACTGCAATCCTATTTGCCACACAGTCCTGAGATTTGTGGCCAAGTATGGCCCAATGAGAGCTTTATAACAGTTCACATGGCCCCCAGCCTTCCCTGCAAGCTCCAGTATTAAAGTCTCAGCCAGAACCCTGGGCCTTGCTGGCAGCTGTGCTGCTGGGTCACTGTGGGAGGTGGGACAAAGCCCTGTAGCCTGCTGTGCCTCAGTTTCCCTGACTGTCAGTTTGGACAACCATGACCACAGCTAATTCTGAATTGTCTGCCTGCTGGTGGGACCAGGCCCTGGAGGGGGCTCGGATTTATGGCACAGAAGTCCCAGAATGAGTCAAAGAAGAGAGAGACCAAAATAGATCAGGAGCTGCAGGCCCAGAAAGGCAGCCAGAGAAGATTAGACACGCTGCCGAGGGAACCATCCAATGACTTTATTGAGGACTCTTGCTCATAAACAGCCAGCGTGTTATTTTAACTTCCATGGGCCAGGCCGACCCATGCCTGTGATGGGAAGTTTGGGATCCGAGCAGTCCGTGGGCCCTGCTGTTGCCGAGGTCGCCCCAGGAGCTGGGACTCTTCCAAAAGGACTCAGCATGGGGCTCCAGGGCTTGGCGGAATGGCTGGACAGATGGACAGTCTTTGAGTGAGAAAGTCATGGTTATGAGGCAGGGGGAGAGGCAAGTGTCCCCCGTGCTGCAGCTCTACTGGTGGGAATGTCTTTGTTTCTGGGGTGCTTCTGCTGAAAAGCACTTCTTCCCTCACTTTTGCTTCTTGGTCTCATGAATCCGTGTAGGGGGCAGTAGGCCAGGAGCACAGGCACGGAAAGGACCCAGGAACTGCTACCATAGTGCCCAGCAATCCCCAGCAATGGCTTTCCCGCTCACATCCTGACCCCTCACATCCTCTCTGTCATCGCAGAGTCCACCTTGCCCTCCTGGCTATTTGCTCCTTCTAATCCTCCCTTTCACGTGGAGAGCACCTCTAGCAAGTCTGTTCCACCCTTCTCTTCCACTGGAGTGCTTCAGGAAACAATGAAACTCGATCCAAGTTTGCCAGCAGCATTGTCTAAGGCCCGCACTTGCCTGTTTGTAGATAGGGGCTCACAAACATCTCATTTCAACACTGCAGACCCTTTCTTCCCTCTCAGTCTCAGCTCTCGACCACCCATCCATTTCACACTCATCTCTGCCGGAAATGCTCCCAGCCAAGGCGAGTCAAGCCAAACAGGTGTCTGTGGGCTCACAGACCCTCCAAGGACGAGGGTCTCTTCGGTGGCTACCAGATTGTACCCTGACACCAGCCAGCTCCTGGCATCTGCCACTGGCCCTCCCAAGATGGTAGCCTGTGGAGACACAGTCCAAACCCTTGATCCAGCCTCTTTCCAGTCCAGCCCTGTTGGCAAAATGAAAGTCCCTGCTGAGGAAAGCTAGCCTGGACTGTCGGAGAAGCACCCATGATAACTGGACAGACCTCTTGTCCTGGGTTGCTCAGTGCCTGGGGGCTTACTAGTGAGCCAGTATGAGGAAGGAGGCAGGAGGAGAGGTCCAGGGCAAATGTCAGATTTTTGGATGAGCCATTGCTGGCAACAAATCTTCATCTGGAAAAAAGCACACAGGAGCTTACAGTGAAAAAGCAGCTTCTAAAGCCCTCCATGGTGCAGCCTTATCCTACCACTGCCGCAGTCTGCTCCTCCATGCCTTCCCCCACAGGAGTTCCATCTTGGCCAGACCTACAAACCCAGCCTATATCCTGCTCCATCCCTCCGCTTTGTTCTTGCTCTTTGCATTCCCTTTGCTCACAATTTCTATCGAGATTTCACCCATCTTCTGAAGTCCAGCTCCAACTACCCTCCCACTACCCTCACCCCTAGCCAAACTTCTAGCAAGTGTGGAGCCCACATCCCCTCTCCTTCTCCACTCATGGCACTTGCTACTCCACACAGTTTACCTCTTTTTTGAAGACCATCGCTTATGTTCTTTCGTTCAGATGTGTTGCCTTTTGTCTCCCTGAGTCTGTGTGTCCCCCAACCTTGTCCCAGAATTCTTGCCCCAAGGACTGCCTCCCCAGTCCTCTGAACACTGGAGGGCCTTAGGCAATACTTACAGATTTGATTGGTCATCCAAAATGGAATTTAAGTGATCAGAAAAAGGCACTAGCTGGAAGAATTACAGGAATGTTCAGTGAAACTGAGTGTGAGCCCAGGTGGTCCCTTCTAGGGGCAGTGGTGTAACGGGTTTTCCTTTCTAGGCAGTCCCCTGACAGTCCTGGAATCCCACAGAGGCCCAAGGAAGGTGGTGGTTGGGTGAACAGTGTCTTCAATCAAACAAGACCATAAATGCAAAGCCAGAGAGCTAAACAATGTTAGCTTTACAACTCCAGGTGATGAGAATGGTATTTATAGACTCAGTGACATGTTTGAAGCAGTGAGTCCCAGAGGCTAATATTTTAAGCTGGACATCCTGAGACCCTGACATTCTGTTTTTATTCTCCTCCCCATCCTTCCCTCCCGTAGCCCCTGGAACTTTCCGTGCAATTTGAACAAGAGCATGAAATCTCTATTGTTTCTCAATCCTTATTAGTGCTGGGGAAGGATTTAAAAAGTGCTTTGTGGAAGGATGATTGGTGATGAGTGGAAAACATTCGGAGGCCTCACAATGACATTTGCCATTACACCAAAACTTCCATCAGAGAATTTCAAAATTCTAGGCAGAGAGGAAGGCCTATCTGCCCTCAGAGAACTCCAAGGGCAACAGGGCTAGGAGTAGGAACAGTAAGTCCTTGTTTGCAGATGGACCCATCTGGGCCCAGAGGTCCCAAAGAGTCCAGATACACTGATTCAAGACTTTTCTTTCTCTTGAGCCCATTTTTATATTGGATAAAATTTCCTGAGGCAATCCATAAACAGAGGGCGGGAACCTGAAACTTCGCTATTCGTACAGTCCAACATACAAATGCAGAAATCAGTGTTTTCCCTCAGAGCAATCTAGAAAGTACTAGCCAAAGAACAAATTACAAACAGCTACACAAGCATCAGGGAAGTCCCATAGATGATAAGGGATGGAAAATAACCATGAGCTCATCGTGTTCATCTACCCCGGGGCCTGGACAGCCAGGATGCAGCTTCACAGTCCCCCTTCTGAGGGTGTTTCACCTTTCCCTTGCTTTGCACCGTGAACGGTGTTCTGGATTAATCTCCCATCCATGCCCCCACGGACAGGCAGTGCCTAGAAAATAGAGTTCCTCATGTATGGAAATTAAGTCCAGAACGTTCTCTACTGTGTGTTTTTTTCACTGTAAACACCTCTAGATACTCATCCACAGTCCACTGACCACACTGACTGGTTCTCTGGACAAACCAGCTCTGGCCAAACAGAAACATCAAATCCTGTAGTAACGTCAGGGTCTGAGACCACCTATTGAAAGCTATCGAACGGAAAAAAAGTTGTACCTGTTTTCAGGCTAAGAAAAGCAGACGCCCTGGGCTGGGCAGACAAAGATAATGACTTGAAGACTTTCATCTTCACCAAAGTGAAACACACGCAGTTTTTTCCTCCTAATTACAAAAATAATAAAAGCTCAATGCAAAAAACTTGGAAAATACAAAAAACACAACTGGAAATCTATTGATAGTATTTTGTTGTATTGCCTTCCAATGCTGCTCTATGAATAGTCACCTATATACTAATGTACAGTATACATTATATTGTATATTACATATTATGTCATATAACATATAATTATATAAATGAAGAGGTATATAGAATTCTTTACATATAAGATATGCACTTACTCATATATATTCTTATATATTTATGAAATATATATTTGTATGTTTTATATAAAATTTCATATAAAATATTAGAAGTCATCAATTTTGTCTCTTTATTTTTACTCTAAGGTAACATATATTGATTATAGGGACTCAGAAAATATGCTTGAGCCAAAGGAAAGAGGCGAAATTCACATCTATTCCCACCACTCAGGAAAGCCCACTTTTATTTGCTGTACCCTCTTCCCACTTATTTTAAATGTATACACATAAGTATAAAATGATATGGCAAACTATACAGAAATAACATCATGATATATGTTTTCTTTCATAAGTATGCTGGGATGACACCAATGAGCATCATAAACCATTGTATTTTCCTTTCTGTGTGAGTCATCTCATGCTATGGCTTCCATGGGCCACTGCTCAGCTTGAACGTCCAAGCTGACGTGAGGTTGCTGGAGGCTTTGTGGAAAGAGGATTCCTAAATTTAAAAATTTTCCTCTTACATATGCAAGCCTGGAAGTCTGATAACAGGACCTGACTGTAAGTCACAGTGCGGAAGATATAGTTGGTAGCTGAGGGAAGTTCCTCCAGGTGGGAAGGGGCAGCAGAAAGCTCCTGCAGGCTGGGAGGAGAAGCAGAGGAGAGGGAGATAAGCCAGGCCTTTCCTGCCCCGCTTCCTTGAGACCGTATCTTGAGAACTGGGGGTAGTAATATCTAGAGGGAGTTTGGGGCATCTAAACACATCTGGGTTGAGGCCTTGCTTTCCTGAGATATAATTTGAGGAGATTTCAAGTCTCTTGGGTTTATCTGGCACAGATCCAACATAGTGCCAGGGAAGGGGTTAGAAACGACAGGAAAGTGGCGCCATGTCTAGGCAAATGGACATGGGACAGCATTCGCATTCTCACAGCTTGCTAGGGGTTCCTGATTCCCTCATGGGCCCAGCACAGAAACAGAAGTGCTAAGAAGAGGTCTGGGGTTGGGGCAAAGAGGCCACAGTCGTTCTTAACCTTCTATTTTAAGTCAAGGGAGGAGGTGTTTGGTTAATACACTAACTTCCAAATGCAGTTCAATTCAGGAGCCATTTATCGAGTTCCCACTCCACACAAGGAATGCAAAGATGAGGCCTCGCCCTCAGTGAACTCAATATCTGGAAAGCTGGATTCATTCTATACCACTGTGGTACACACGTTACTAAAAGGCAGATTAAGGTAGGTGCTGGGGAAGCCCAGATACGGGAGCAATTCCACAGACACTCTGCTCCGCATTGGGCTAATGGGCCTCCGAGAGGCTGGCCGAGCATTGTTCCCTCATCCTGGTTCCTGTGCGTTTATTTTCTCCCCCGCCTGCCCTTGAGCCCAGTCACATCCTCTTCTCAATCCTCCATTCCAACCCGCTTTGCACAACCTCTCTTCCACCGGCTGCTTCCGTGAGTCTTTGGGGGTTCATGGTAGCAGCAAACCTGGAGCAGATAGGGCCAGGCCCTGAGGGTCTGCTGAGAAAGTCAGGAAAATGGGCCAGCATAATAGCTGGGGTGGAAAGTGGATAATAATACTTATTATTATTATTTACCACTTATAATTAGTCTTACTATGTGCCAGGCACTGGTTTAAGGACTTTACGTATACAGTATGAGCTCAGACATTAACTCACAACTCAAATATATGAGCTCATACTACATATGTACCAACCTAGGAGCTAAGTACAACCAATTCCTCCTTTCAGAGATGAGAAAATATAGGCACAGAGAGGTTAAAGTGACTTGCCCAGAGTCACACAGCTAGTAAGTGGAAGCTGGAACCCTGTCCTGGCAGGCTGTCTCTAGAGCCATACAGTGGGTGACAACTGGGGACACCAAACGCTCTGAGCTGGAATGAGGGAATGGCTGCTTTGGTCTGGGAATGCAGACTGGCCCATGGGGTCCCAGAGAATCTAAAACTATCCATAATAGCTTTCAGAAGATTTCCCAGCAGGTAGGGGATTTACAGCATCTCTGGCTCCTATTTGCAGCTCTGGAAACTGAGGCCCGGGGAGATTAAGGCTACATGGAATGCCTGTAGTTGAAGAGGTAGCTGCAGGAGAGTGGAATTTGCACTGTGTCACACACTATCAGGGGTAGACTCAGTGTCCAGGAGGTGTGCGTGTCTATACCCGCACAGGTGCTTCTGGGGCGAGGCAGAAGCCCCCTGCTGAGGAATACAGGAGGGAAGATATGCTTTGGCTCTCTCCAGTGGCTTTCAAGCAAAAAGCCCCAAGTGCTTTGCGGACGTCCAGCCATGGCTTAGCGCCTGAGTTGCACTGACTGGCTGACAAGGCTCTCTGCCCAGCTTCCAGGGGCCGCGTCTCCACAGGCAGGCAGGCTGGCAGGAGGTCGGAATCAACCAGAAGAGCTCTGCTGCTCTCCAGGGGCCACGTTACCCCGTGGGCTTGCTGAAGTGAGTGGTCCGCGGAGCACCCACAGCCAAAGGCCCCAGGGGGTAATGGCAGACAGGCCTGAGAGATTGACCACGTCCTTTCAATGCTCTATCTCATCCAGCCTTGGCAGTGACCCGGTGAAGGAGCCAGGCATGCTCCTCCCTGTGTCACAGACAAGGAAACTGAGGCTCAAGATCGAAGCTAGAAAACGACATTTCGGGCACCTCAAACTAAATCTCCTGGCTCCTGTTCCAGGCCGGTCTTCATATATCCTATACTGTCTTGAGCACCCAGCATTTAAAATACCAAGCAGAACGCGGAGCTTTGAGCCTAAATTGGGCCGGCCCGGGGGGACCAGTTCAGGGGGCAGCCTGTGCAGCCAGCGATTGATATATGCAGGCCTGCCGGAAGCCGGATAGACTGTGGCTCCCTGGGTACCCCTACTTGCCCTGCTTCCCCTCCCAGGCCTCTTCACGTCGGACTTGACGCTGTCATACATGCCGCTTCCTGTCCTTGATGTCTCTCCTCCTGCCTCTTCACCATGTCCCTTCCCTCCAACGCCCCCTGGACACTCACCTCCCATAATGAAACCATGACTGTCTCGTGGGAGGAAAATGAGGCCGCCCTCTCTCTTTGTTCTATGGCTCCTCCCAGGAGTCCTCCCGATTGTTCTAAACCCTGTAGTCCTCACCTCTGTGCATCTCGTGACTCCTGTGTCCTTGATTCTCAGCTGTGGCTTCAGCCGTGGTACCCTCCCTACATGTTGAGGCACGTTTGCCATTATTTTGCCCAGGAGAGAAAGCTGTGTTAGACACCATACATGAAGTTACACGAAGTCACAAAGTCACTACAACAGCCTCTGGGTCCAGCTAGGCCGCGATGGTGACAGCCCCAAAGCTTCACCAGGCCCTCCTGAGGCAGTGTCACTGCTCCAGAGCCCCTTTGCAGTTCCCCATGCTGTGCTGATCAGGTGTCATCTGTGTCTACAGAAGCCAAGGTCTTCAGCACGTGTGGCTTTTCCAGCTGTCCTAGAATTGCTCTTCCACGCTGCCCAAATCCCCCTCCTGCGCCTCCACCACCTTCACTGTGTGACGAATACTGGCTCCCTTTCCCCATGCCAGGCTGTGTGCTAAGCACTCACCATGCTTTTTCTCATTAATCCATGCCACCACCTATGGATATTTTTACCCACATTTTACAGATAAGAAAAACGAGGCTCAGAGAGAAGAAATAAGTTGCCTAAGGTTGCATAGCTAATCAGTGGTAGGGGCTGGATTTGAACCAGCATCTTCTTAACCACTGAGCTGGATTGCTCGTTCAGTGTCTGAGGGCTGGTCAGAGGACCAGCTTCAGGGATGCCTTCATGGAGCTCTGCCTCAGGCCTTTGACGACACCCTTCACCACCATGGTTTACCCTCGTGAGACATAAGCCAAATCTGAGTCCAGTGAAGTTGATCAAAAAATGGATTGTTATTTGAAATAGGAAAAAACGGGAGTGGGGTGACGACACCCTCTTCTTTGAGTAACTACTTACTGAGCACCTTCTGTGTTCCCCGGCACTGTTCTAGGTCCCAGATGAAATAAACAAATGCCCTCATGGAGCTCCCAGTCTAGTAAATTACATGGTATGGCACAGGATGATGAGTGCTAAGAAGAAAGGTAAATCCAGGAGGAAAGAGGAGGAGTCCTGGTGGGTGAGGGCTGCCTCTCTGGCCAGGGAGATGAGGAATGGCCGAGGCCTCTGCTGCCTGGGAGATAGTCCTCCCCAAGGCAGAGTGTGGTGCTGAGGCTGGGAGTGTTTTAGGGGATAGAGGGGTCAGAGGCTGGGCCTCCTCATTTCTGCGGGTGGTGACATAGAGGCCAGGTCTAGAAAGGGAAGTCCACCTGGAGCTCTAGCTGTTGGGGCTAAGAATGGTGCTGTGTGTTGCTGAACGTGACAACGTGTATTGATTCTCTCCATTACCAGTGAGCAAAGAGGCCTTTGTGAAACCTGAGTCCCAGGCTAGCTCTCTTCTGGGCCTCCTCTGCCTCCTCCCTGGCCCTGCCCCCACCTCCTCAGATTGGTTTGGCCTAAAACCACGCAGAGTAATTTTACCCAAACCTAAAAAATATAAGTAGAAAAGTAAATATGTTAGTCAAAAGAGTTTTATTCTGCATTTCAAAATCAAATGTAAATAATTTTAAAACATCATGGTTTCTCCCTCCCTTGAAATGAACATTTACGACGGCCTCCTGAGGACCAGGTCCTTGCCACCTATTATCTCATTTAAACCAACCCTCACCACAAACTTGTGACCTAGGCATTATCATCCCCATTCTCTAGGTTTAAAAAAAACCCCAAGTATTATGTTAAGTGAAATAAGCGAGATAGAGAAAGACAATCTCTGTATGACTCCACTCATATGTGGAAGTTAAACACGTGGACAAAGAGAACAGATTAGTGGTTACCGGGGGAAAAGGGGCCTAGGGGGTGGGCACAAAGGGTGAAGTGGTGCACCTATAATATGACTGACAAATAAAAGTGTACAACTGAAATTTCACAAGGTTGTAAACTATCATAATCTCAATAAAAAGTAAAAAACAAAAACCCAAGGCTTAAAAAGGTAAAGTTACCGTACCGAAGTTATATAAATGACAAGCTTAGGTTTTTAACCCAGGTGTGACTGCCCCAAACGTCTGTGCCATTTCTGTTTCTCCATCAAGACTGAACTTGGCCATTTATGTAGAAAGAGTAATCTTGGGCAAACTAGTTAACCACCCATTGCCTCAGTTTCCCATTTGTAAATGGGTATGATGGTGATAGGTAATTTACCCATTTACCCCACAGTTCTTTCTGATGGTCATATGAGCTCATGCGTAAGAAGGCTGTAGAACTGTAAGGCGCTGTGAATATACGATATTAATCCTCACCTTGAATTTAGAAGTCATCATGGCTTTTTTTTCACTATCTAACTTTGTTGATACAGTAGTACAATTTAGCCTATCTGGTTTATTTTCCACATGCCCATCCTGATGGGCTGGTCTCTGGCTGCTGGCCCTAAATTGTATCATCTGTGCTGCTGTCTTCCCAGCGCTTAGTATCTCCTATTCCATGGCTGTCCCCCCGACATGCTCCTTACTGGTGAGTTCTACCTATACTACAATGTTCTTTCTCTGGGACCCCAAGGAGGTAGTCCATATACACTCCAGTGTGCTGGTAAATGTTTGATAATCAGCTTTCCAAGTGTAGAATTGACATAAGTGTTGGTTGATTATTGCATTTACAATAATAAGTAAGAAAAAGTAAAACAACAAATACCTATTTCAGAACTTCATTTTTCAATGACAGGAGCGACTTCTTTGCTGAATTGGATAACCGTTTTTGAATCCTGGAAGAATAGTTCCTTGACTCTGTGTTATTCACAATGTCGTTGCAAAAGATATGGCACACGTTTATGTTTAATCTACTTGATTAACATGTTCTCTACCACTTTCTTAAGTCTAGACAAGCAACAAAACAATAAATCAAACCCTGAATCGTAGAGTTTGCCAACTTCTGTGGTGTAAATACTCTTACCACGGCTGATTTCAACCTACCTGACGTGCAATTACTGAGTGTGGAATTGGGAAGAGGTTCACAGCAGCGTCCCACTGTGTGGTATTCCCACCGTAGAGACATAATGGGCGTACAACTCAAGAGCATAGATAATAGTAAACTGTAGCAGAATGATTACAATGTGATCTTTTTTTAGTATTTAATACCTTTGTTGTTAATATAATTTATTTAATTGCAAGTTTATGCAATTTAATTTTTCATAATGGCTGTGTTTACCGACTGGATCACAAAATTCCTGAAAATTTAACCATCAGCCTTCACAAGCCAGTGCAAGCCAGCTCCAGCACACCACTGTCACTTCCCCTCTTCCTAGCAGCCTCCATGGGCCTCATGCCATCTGATGGCCACACCCTTCGCTGAACAGCTCCTGCTAGTCCAGTCCACATGAATCAAGGGAGCATTATTCAACGCTCAGCTTCTCCAAATAAGCAATGTCGACGGCTTCAGTCCAGTGGAGTGACTTAATGATCTGTTTCCTTCAATAAACTATGATTTCTGAGCTTAACTCAGATACCTGAGCGTCACTGTGAGTGAGAGGGAGGCCAGGAGGCGTTCATGATGTAATATACTGGGTTTAAACTCCGCAAGCTGAGGGCATTGTGAGAAACGGATTTTCTTAGCCGATTTTAGGAGTTTGGGGTGTTTTTTTAAGCATTAAGCCAAGGCAAAAAATAACCCTTGCAACACATCACTTCACAGCTGGTCGGCCTGGGAGAAGCTATTCTGGGATATCCAAGCTAAGGTGCCTCTTTAAACTCCAGGCGAAATGGAATCAGGATGTGGGGTTTCTATTCCTGTCTGTGTCGCGGACTTGCTGTGTAATCCCTGGCCAGTTAGTTCCCTGACTGGAGCCTCAGTTTACCCTCTGGCAAAATCAAGTCAACTTCCCTTGCCGAGGACATTAGACTTGAGCTATGAGGAGTAAAAAAGATAGTTGCTATGGTTTACTGGAGGGTTTGGAGTGTCCACTCAAGGAGTCCTTGGTCATGGAGACTCTAGGAGGAGCTAAGTTGTAGATGGAATCTTAAAAGAAATGACAAATGAGCAAGGTTTAACAGAGAGGAGCAGGAAGAGGAACCGACGGAAGGTAAAGGAGGAGGGGGGGCCTCCAACCAACATCCAGTAAAAATGTTGGGCCAGGGGCCAGAGTAGACTGTGTCTGGTATTCACCTCTCTAGGGCAGAGTACACGCCAAAAAATGAATTCATAACAGAAGAAAAGGCAGGCACAATGAGGTTAGCGGAGCCTTTTGTCTGGGTTCGATGAGACAGTTTCCTGAAAGGAACATGATCGAAGTTCTGATTCTGAGACCTGCGTGGAAGATGACTAGGGTGTGGGCAAAGTTGGAGGCCAGATCAGCCTCAAAAACACCCCTGCAATATTGCATCCTGGGTCACCGTATGAGTACCCTCGCCCCTGCACATCAGTTGGCATCATAGTTCTCATGGAACAAGCCCCTCTCATCTGTTGAATGCTTGCTTGAGCCCACCCTTTGGATGAAGGAGCATTAGAAGTGATCACTGCATACTTCTTTGTAGCTCCCCCCACGCCTTGGACTGCTATCGTCTCACTTTTCTTGCCAGCAACCTAGGCAGGAGGAGATGCTATCCTTGTCTTAACATCAGAGACCTACAGATCTTAAATGACTTGCTCCATTTCACAATCAAGGCTCCAACCCATCACCTGGCCACAAATCTTGTGCCTCATCTACACCAATCTGTCTCTATCAAAGCTAAGTCGCTAGTCAATTTTTCCCATCCACAGGCCATATACCTTTTGAAACGAAAAGCTTGTTGATCTCTAGGAAAGTTAAAAGGCCAGCTCCAGCTGTTGAACGCTACAAGCTAGCGAAAGTCTCTTCCAAAAGTTCTATGGGAAGCCTGAGGATTCTGAATTCCAAAGCCCTCCAAACGTGGATTTCTTCTGTAAAGAGACAGTTCCCCCGTTTAGAACATACCCTTCCTCGTTAAGCTAGTTCCATGTTTTGTAATAACTTTTGCTTACACCACAAAATTGCCGTAGATTATGGAAATGCATAGGCCTTGGGAAAAAAAAGGCCCTGAGGCCCCTGGAAGTCATTATTCCTTCCTTTAGCAATTGCTGAGTTAAGCACTAAAAATATGGTTCCCATCTTGCTCCCTTCCCCCACCACGTGCACGCGCGCACGCACACACACACACTCACACTCACACACACGATCTGTTGGACATATGTTCAGAAGAAAACAGGGATGTGGGGGTGGGAGAAGAAGATTCACATGTCATGAGTCAAGGGCTTGAGCATTTGAAAAGAAAAAGTGGAAGAGGGTGTGGACTCACGGCCCTGGCAATGGAGTATCCCAGGATTTATTGCCTTTGAGTATCTCTCAAGGCAATTTTTTTAATAAAAATCTGTAGCTTATGGCATTTTTTTTTTTTTGGTATAGCACAGTAAACAAGAACTCTGAAAGGGGAAGGAAGCCAGGAGAAAGCCAGCTCCATTAGTCACGCAGCTGCATATCCTGTCACAAAGGACCCCAGTTGAGTAATCGCCCAAAATATGCCTGTTATTTTTTTTCTGTCAGAAAAAGATGGGGCCTGCCAAATTGTACTGTAAAAAAGAAAAAAACCCTGGTCTCTGAGCCCCAGAGGGGGAAAGGAAAAGAAAGAAGAAACAGGCGTCACTTCTCAGCACTCTTCTAACCCTCTCCCCAACTTATCTTTAAAAGAAAAAGCCTTCAGACTCCCCAGAGCGATGGAGACTGGCCTGACAAAAGCCGGCTCCGTGAGACGTCCCAGGTCTCAGAGTCCTTGCAGTTCTGTGGGGCAAGAGCTTGGAAAGAGGAGGGATGGCAGGAGAGGGTGAGAGGACAGCCCCAAGGGGAGAGGAACAACGGACAGAAAGGGGACCAGGATAACAAGTCCTTTGATGGACTTGAAGTGAGGGAGCTAAATGTCCCACAGGGAAGCTGTGGCAGCCCACACCGGTTCCGTGAGCATTGCGTGAGTCCAGCCAGCGGCCAAGCACGCTGTGTAAGCAAAACCACCATTGTTCCGGGCCTCCATCATGCCCTAGGCTGTTTGGGCCACAGACTGAACAAGAGCTGTGCGGAAGGACGTCTGACCCTGGGGAAGTCTGATGAGCAGGGCCTCGGAAGGACCAGAGCTGCCTACAGTCGCAGGTGTTTTCCTGGATCGGCTTTCCAAACCCCTGGACAACAGGCTCCTGGTGGGGAAACTGAGGCACAGCAAACGTAGGTGTTCAAAAGTCTGCTTCAGTCCTACACTCTCAGTCCCATGGCTCTCAGGACCTTGAAACAAAGGCTGGCCAGTCCAAGCACAGACTCTTAGAAAGTCAGTTTCCCTCCTGCTCACATTCTGATCCAGTCAGGGTTGTCCATGGGGAAGGCAGCTTTCTGAACGGAGCTCACAAAACTATAGCTAGAAGCCTTCCCCTTAAGAAACAGAGCAGAGCCCTACAGGGGAGGCACGGGGCAGGCACGCTGTCCCTTTTGCTGCGGGCTCTCTGGAGCCTGTCCTGGAGGAGAGATCCCCAAACCTCCCTCAACTCCAGAGGGCCAGGCTGCGGGAAGACCCTTTCCAGGAGCTCCTCCAGACACCGGTGTCCTAACATTTGACTGCTGGGCAATTCTGGGCCACGGGAACTCCTGCCCCGAGGACCAAGTCACTCCCCCTGCCAGTTGCTACAGGAAGGCCCAATTTTACCAAAATCAGGCCCTTCCCAGCTTTTTCAGACCTTTGAGTCCTGCCCACCCTGTCTCAGGCACAGTCTCAAAGCCAGTTCGAGCTTCAAGACGCAACCCCAGCCGCTGCTTCCCCTGGGAGAACTGACACCCAGAGGCGTCCAAAGGAGCCTAAGAGGAGACAGACCACGGCTTCCCGCAGAGAACTGGCCTGTGAGTTGGAAGGACAGAGTCTCCTCCCAGCTTTGTCGCTGACTTGCTGTGGAATTTCAGGCAATGCAAGGGAACTCCCTGTGACTGTGTTTTCCTCTCTTTAAGATTTATCAGCTATGAATCTGAGCTTCTATATGCCTGCAGCATGCAGCTTACTGGGAACTCAGTGGTGAATCACACAGATAGAGTCCCTTTCTTCATGTAAAACCTGGGCAACCTTTTCCAAACCTTCTGCAGCATATGATTTCTTGAGTTTCCTGAAACCAGCTCCTTGGATGGGTGAGTCTGGAGGCTGAGGGATGGGACAGAAACAAACACAACAAAAATAAACACACATCACAATTTTTAAAAATAGAAAAAAAGCAACCAAATACTAATACTAGCATTTCCAAAATGCTTGTAGAGAGAAGATAGTCCCTTAGCAACTGACCATAGTGAAAATTCTGCCAGGGCATCTGGAATTCACTGTTAGACGTTCCAGCTTATTGGGAAATGGAAAGGACCAAGACCACCTGATGACAAACTATATTAACGTCAGTGCCCAACACCCAGGTCATATCAAAGTCCAGTTACTGGACTGACTCACGGGGACTCTCCTTCCTCTGCTCAGCATTAGCTACAGGAAGTACCCAAAGGCTGTTGTCTTCCTGAGGGCTCAGCTTCTTGGTGAGGCCAGGTCCTTCATGTAAACCGTGAGCTGAAATCAGAAATGTCAACACAGGCCGGTTGACTAATGTTCTGGGGCTAATGGGCCTGGCACCTGAGGTGATGCTATTCTCCCCCGAATCGCAGGTGAATGAGGTCTCTGGAGGTGGCACCCCCCACACGGATTTCCCTTTGTGGTAGCAGTGACATCTGAGTCACTGAGCATGTGGCCACCATTTAGCTTCGCCCCCTCCCCTTCCTGTGCCCCAGAAGGGGGCTGGGGGCAGGTCCTCAGAGCAGAGAAGGCTCCACTTCCTCCGAGCTCCTGACAACATTTCTCAGCCGCGTCAGGCCTTGCAAGTCTGCGGTCGACAGGCACCCAGGTGGTGAGGTCTTTCTCACCCCTGTTCTCTCATTAGCTCTTTGATGTTTCTCAGCTGACAAGGTCAGCATCTTCCAGGCTGTGGGGAACATGCCTGCCAGGTACACCTTCCAAGCAGCTGATTAAGACGCCGTGTGGTCTCTGGGCAGAGGAGAGAGTCTAATTGGGGTGCTGAAATGACTCACTAGCTCTGCCCTTGTCCTTTGGGGAACTCTATCCTGTCAGCAAAAGACCTTCAACTGAAGGGTGTGGATGGAGAGCCGAGAGGGAAAAGCTGTAAGTGCCCAACAAACCACATCCCGAGTGAGGTGAGAGGTCAGTGGGCAATTGGACCTGCCAGGGCCCCTGGGTCCTACGTTCCAGGCTCTGGTTAGGAATCAAAACCCAGCAATGTTGCTCCATCGTGCTGGTGAGAAGCGAGCATGAGAGGAAGTCTCACAAGGCCCTCAAAGTCCACTTGCCAGCCTATTACTTGGTACCCTCCCCTCGGAGGCTGGCAGATGATGTAACAAGAGCCTTCGAGCATATGAAGAGTCAGTGCCTTTCAAAGCACTTACTGACCAAGGAAAAATTAACTTCAGGTGCAGCAGGAAAGGTCTGGTACTAAGAATGTCTGGGGTTTTAAGACACTGGAAAAGATTGCCTAATAATGTAATGGGCTCCCTTCCCTGGAAATATCTGAAAATAGGATAAGTACTCTCCCATCTTGGATGGGTCAGCATTGCCTTGAGGTAAGGGGATGATTACATTGACCCATGGAGAGAGCTTGCCAGGAACTTTGAATCTATGAGATGGTACATTTTCATATGAAGAAAAAAAAAGTTTTTATTGTGGTAAAACATACATAATATTACGTTTACCATTTTAACCATTTTTAAGTGTACAGTTCAGTGACATTAAGTATATTCACACCATCCATCTCCAGAACTTTTCCATCTTCCCAAACCGAAGCCCTGCCCCCATTAAACAGCAGCTTTACACACCCCTCTCCCCCCACCCCTGGCAACCCCCATTCTACTTCCTGTCTCTATGATTTGACTACTCTAGGGACCCCATAATAGTGGAATCATACAGTATTTGTCTTTTTGTGTGTGACTGGCTTATTTCTCTTAGCATAGTGTCTTCAAGGTTCGTCCATGTCGTAGCATGTGTCAGAATTTCCTTCCTTTCTAAGGCTGACTAATATTCCATTGGATGTATATGCCGCATCTTTTCTATCCACCTGTGATGGACATTTGGGTTGCTTCCATCTTTGGGCTACTGTGAATAATGCCACTATGAACATGGGTGTACAAATATCTGTTCAAGTCCCCTGCTTTCAATTCTTTTGGGGATATACCCAGAAGTAGAATTGCATGAAGAAAAATTTTAAAAAGACAAAAGCATCGTGCCCCAGGAGAAAAGATGTCAATGTGCTCATATCACCTCCTGTATGGAGAGCAGACACTAAAATACCGAGCTACCCTCAGGCTTAGGTAAAAGGGCTAAGGAAGCGTGGAAGAGGGATCAATCAGGGAGGGCTTCACAGAGGAGATAAAATTTGAGCTGGATTCTGACAGAAGACTAGGATTTTGCCTGGGAGAAAAACAATGGAGAAGGACAGGAAAAGAAGAACCCTTTTTTAAAAAGAGTAGACAAAAATGTTAAAATGAACATGTCCTTTGACCCCGAAACTGCACTGGTAGGAATTTCCCTGAAGATAAACTCATACACATACACCCAAGGTGTATGTCGAAAGACCCTCGCTGCAGCAACGTCTGTAAGACTTAGAAACTGGAAGCAGCGTCCGCACCCATCTCTAGGACACTGGTTAAATCAGCTATGATACAGCCACACTACCAATCAACATGCAACCATCAAAAAGACGAAAGGGGTCTCCAGGTGCTGATGTGGGAGGACTTCTAGACTTATTTTTAATTAAAACAGGAAAATGTCAGTATACACCCAAATTTTTTCCCTGGAAGGATCCAGGAGAAACTGTTAGCAATCATTACCTTTGGGAGGAGCAACTGTGGTTTGAGAGGAGAGAAACTTAAGTTTCCTGTTACACCTTCCTATGCTTTTTCTTTTTTCTAGCCGTGTGCATGTATTGCATTAAAAGAAATGTTAATAGGACTCTCAGGTGTTAGGATTATGGGCCATTTTTTATATTCTGTATGCTTTCCTTATTTAAAGTATTTTAAGGAGGAAAGCAACTATTTTTCTGGAATGGTTTAGTCCCACTGACTCTTAAAGGGGAAAGGACGGAGTAGATGCTTAAAGGGCCAGCCATCTTAGGGATTTCTCTTCGAACTTTGCAAGGATTCCATTCAAGATAGAACGTGTCCTCATATTCTGAAGAGAGAAATGAGGGGCAATGATAAGAGGAATAGGCCAAAAGTCAAGGGAAGCGTGGAGTCAGGGGAGCTCCCAGAACGCCTGCCCAGCCGTCTGGGGGACCTCCAACCCTTCTGCACATCCTGCACCCCCCATGGGTACCCACATCTCTGGGACAGAGACCCAGCCACACAGGGTTAACCCCTGTGCTCTGCTTCGCTGAGTATGGTGAGGAAGAGAGCTGGGGGGCAAGAGCAGAGGGGCCCAGCCCAGCCCGGCTCCAGGCAGCATTAATAAAATGCAGGTGTTTTTACAGTTGCATTACAGAGCAGGGAGGAAAGAGCCTCAACTGCAGCGAGCATATAGAACTAGAGGAACTAGAGAAACAAGAGCCGAGGGTGGTGGGGGAAAATGTGCCTGCGAATAATGAGGAAGCAGTTCGGAAAGAGGGCTGGCTTTGGGTGAGGAGGAATGCAGCAGTTTCTGGCACAGGCCTGCCCTATTCTGTGTGCATGTGTGTATGTGCGTGCGTGTGCGTGTGCGCATGTGTATGTGTGTACACAGGCCCCCTGTTCTCATGCATGCACACACACACACACACACACACACACACACATGACCACCACCACCACCAATCTTTCCTAGCCACACCTCAGACGACACGAACTGGCCTTCACTCGCTTTGACTCGGGATTGGCCCTGACGTTCCACGGCCACCGTGGTTGCCTTTTCTCTCCTGCCTTCCTCTCTGGACTCCACACCCACTCACCTCCCTCTTTTCTGTCTGTTGTCTTTCCCTTTCTGGGGCCTTTGGGGGACTGTATCCCCCCTTGGCCTGCCCCCAGATCTTAATCCCCCTTGGCTCTGCTTCCAAGCAGGCAATTTGTGAGTCTGACTCTCCACCCCTTTCCCAAGCTGCACCTCCCCTGGAGTCGGGGAGTCGGGGGAGAGAGCAAGATGGTGCCTCTGCCTGGGGATTCCAGAAAGCCACAGAGCTGGGTTGGTGTCGCCCAGCTCCTGGTGCTTTAGCTCTGGTGAAATGTCCCCAAGTCATTTAATTTAGCCTGGAGACCAAAGGTGAGAGGTGTGTGGTGACTCAGGCACAGGGGAGCCTGCCCCAAACCCCCAGGGCAGGAAAGGGACTGGAGAACGGCAGCAGCAGCTCTGTGGGGAGCTGGGCCTGCTGAGGGTCCTTTGCCCCTCCTCTCTCACACCCCCCAGGAGGCTGGGAGTGGCAGACGGAAAAATCACTGCTGGGCCCTCAGCTAGCCCTGGGTTAAAAGAGCTCGAGGTGAGTTATTTCTTTGGTCTGTTTAGTTGACTCCTTGTCTGAGACCTGCTAAGGCATGCAGTCGTAAGCATGTTCTGATGAAGGAAAAGGCTTGGGGAGGTCGGGGTGGACCCTTGAGGCCCTGTTCTGCCCAAGGTGGGCTCGTGTCTGAGTGGGAGGCACAGGTGGAGGTGAAGCTCCTCCCAGGGGATGTGAGTTCTGGATTCCTGCAATGAGGAGGGGTGGGGGCTCAGAAAAGGCCCCTTCACTGGCTGCGAAGCTTACCCTGTGCGTCCCTGTATGTGAACCCCAGGCCACCAAGCCAGGACCTGCGCCGGGCAAAGGCCAGCCGGGCTGCACAATAAATGTGTTCCCCAGGATTCTGCGCCCCAAGGTCCGAGGGGGGCAGGGGGTGGCAAGAGCTTGTCAGCCGTCCTCTCCCCTGGCCTGTTGAAATGAGAGAACCAAGCTCTAGAGGGTCAGGTTTTCACTTTCTCAGTTCCCATCCTCCACTCCTACCCACCTCTCCCATCAAAAACAAAACAGAACAAAACAAAAAGCAGACAGAGCGGAGCAGGGGTGGATGGGCTGCAATCCAACTGTCTCCCCGCTCATCCCCACCCGTAGCCCAGGGGCGGCCCACACAGCTGTTCACAGGAGGCAGGACCAGCCACCAGTGTAGGTGTCACATTCAGAAGCTCCGGGGAACCCTGCTACAGAGTAACATTACTGGGGCTGCTTGTCACAGGCCCTGAACCGGAGCATTCTGCCTGACAAGACGCAGACTTGTCACCTGTAGGGATACCACTGGGAACCATCCTGAAATCCAAGATGCAGAGTCACCTCACCAGCACCAAGGGGCCTTGGGGCCTTAGGGCCTCTCGTGTCCCCACACCCAGCTTTGCCTCCCTTCTGGGAGTGGGATGGGGGAGCTGTGCATCCTCAGAGCCACACCCCCCATCTGAAAACCACGTGGAGCCCTCAGGCATTATTCCTCCGCACACCCTGTGACGAGGAGTAGACGTTTCTAATGAAGGGCCCAGACCTGAGCCCAGAGGAAACAGGCAAGCTATGCCGCCCGGCTCCCACGGCTCCCACGGAAGGGCTGCAGCCCTGGCCTCTGAAGGCAGGAGCTGCCCCATGAATGGGACACACACTCACTTGAATTCTCAGCTCCTTTCAGGAAATTGCCAAGTTGGCCCTTGGCTTTCTCCTTCCCGGCACCCCACTCTGTTTCCATAGCAACCGCCTCCCCATCCTCGGGAGCCTCTCCCAGTCCTGCCCGCCCCTCCTCTCCACCGCGCTCCGCTCTCATCTGTCTGGGTGGGAAGCCGGATTAGAGTGCGTCAGGGCCAGGGATGCTTTTCCCAGGGCCGCTGAGCCTCCGTGATCCCTTTGCAGCCGCCTGGCCTGGCCCCGGGCTTTTCAAGTGCCCAGACTTAATGACTGGCTCTGGGTTTCCTCCTCTTCCCTTTCTCTGCCTCCAATAAAGCCGGAGAATTAACGCAGGTTTTAAGGGTCCGATTTCCAAGCTGCATATCAAAGGGGGCTTCCCCAAGCTGCTTCTGCATTTCAAAGGGGCTGATTTATCGTTTTCACTTAAATCGGCACATTTTGGGGGAAGAGTTTTACCCAGAGGTCAAACCCTGGAAAAACAAATGGATCCCAGTTCACCCCCTCCTGGAATGCTGTGGGCTATTAGTATATAAACGGCGGGGGAGGGGGAGGCAGGTGACAAAACCGGCCGCCAGCACTCCTCAGCAGCTTGGGGCTGGTCCTGCAGGGCACTAGCCTGGGCCCCAAATCCCTCGTGTTCCCCGAGGGCTGTGTTGTAAGGAAAGGGGGATGCAAGGAAGCATTCCTTCCACAGGCAAGGCCCTAATGTCTGCTTCCTGCTTCCTCGGCCTCTTCTGGGGGCCCAGTCTGCGTGCTGAGCATCTCAGGGCCAGCATTAGCAATTCCAAGTAAAGGGCGCTCACTGCCCCAGGGCCTCTGCCCCTCCCATATGACCCTGGCCCTGTGCTTGCAGATCCAATTCCTTTCTCCAGCTCCCACTGTGAACCTTTGCAGGCACTTCCTATTCCACCTCAGTACAGCCAGGTACAGCCAGGCCACTGAGTCACCGCGCTCCCCTCCCTCCTACCCGCACAGGGAAACCTCGCCCACACCCTTTCTTCCCGCATCCACCCCACACGCACGTACTCACTCTCTGCTTGACTCCTGCCACCGTCCCCACACCGCCTGCCTCCCAACCTTGACTCAATCAATTGTCCTTATTATTTCCTGTCCCCCAAAGGAATCATCCCCCAGCCCTGGAACCTTTGCCCTGTCTGTTTGTGCTGCCCCTGAGCAGACTCCTGTCTCATTGCACAACGAAAGGTGCTTCCCCTGATTTAACCCGGACCCGAGGTCCAGGCTTTCTTGGGCATTAAGTCCCCACCAAAGGTGCAAGTCCTGCATTGGACCAACCAGAAAAGCCACAGGCAACCAGCAATGACGAAACCCCTGGAGGCAGCCGGGCAGGTGGAAGCTCATCTTGAGGACCTTCTGAGAGCCTGAGGGCAAGGGCAGCAGACAGCGCTCAAAGGCCACCTCTGGAGAGGATGTCCTGAGCAAGGCTGTCAGAGACGGGGCCCTGGAAGGGACAGCTGTTTCCTTTTCTCATTCCTTCATTCGTTCACTCACAGGACCGTTTACTGAGTGCCTACAACAGGCCACATGCAGGGGGAGCTCCTGAGGGCATCCCTCTGGAACGGGAATTAGACAGTAGGACCAATAATTAGTTAGAGTGCAGTTAGATTAACCCTCTCTCCCATAAAGAGGCTGGCCACGCCCGCTGAGATTGCCCACCTGTCTCTGCAGAGGTCCAGGGCAGACTCCAGACAAGGGGATCTGATGTGGGTTTGAAAGATGAGTGGGAGCTTATCAGACAAAAAAGCGTATTCCAGGCAGAGAGAACAGCAGGTGCACAGGCATGGAGGTGCCCAAGCCCACCACAGGTGCCGGTGTTAGACAGACAGCGTGGCCGGCACCCAGGAATGTGGAGGAAGGTGGGGTGAGGTTGTGAACACCATGCCAAGGAATCTGGAAGTTGCGGCTGAGCTTCAGGGCACATGAAACATGAAGAGGAGGCTGAAGAGGGCAGGGAACAGGACAGGGAGGAAGAGCGAGGGGAATGCTGTGTCCCAGCCCACTGCCTCCTGTCAACCCTCAGTGCTGGCTTCTTTGTAGGGCCACAGAAGCTCAGCCCCTGCCTTGGTTTACCCTGGTCCTTTGGGGAAACAAGACAGGCTCTTCTCCAAGAGGCCTTGCTGCAGACAGCGCTCATCATTCGGTCCCCGTGGATGAGCTGGGGAGAGTCAGAAGAACGCACAGTGGAAACGTCTTTCTCCCTGGAAGGGGATGAGGGAGGCAGGGAACATGTGGAACAAGCTACACAGGGCCCGGAGTGGATGCGGACAAGGGGGTGGGAGGAAGTGGGGGCAGCATGAGGGAAATGATGCTGTGCCCCACGCCAGCCCGGAGCAGCCTTTGGAATTTTACAGAAAGAACTCTTGGGAGGAGGTGGACCAGGGTCTCTAAGTCTCTTTCAGTACCACATTCTGTGAGGACAGGACTGGCGCCCCAAAGCAGGGAAGCCCACCCGGCCAGCACGTTAGCGTCCTATTGCAAAGGCAGTAAACTCCCCAAAGCGCAGGCCTGCCAAGCAAACCATGTGCAGCAGGACTCCTGTTTCTGTAGCCTGTGTCTTCTAAAAGGAGCCCAGGTTCTCTGCAGAGCGAGTTGTCCTGGGCATGGGACTTCCGATGTCATGGGAGATGCGGAACAAAAGGAGCAGGGCAGGGTTCCCAAGCCCTCATCTTCACGGTGTTCCTCAAGACCCAGGAGTCCAATAACCTGCCATTCGCACATTTCACAGGAAAATGACACACTTCGTACAATAGATATGTCCCCCAAAAGCTGTCTGGGGCTTAAAATGATGCAATTCCAGCAATAATTTTAGCTGTCTCAGAAAGGGTCAATCTTTGTACAGTGTTTTCACACCATCTGAATAATTTGGATAATTGCTGCGTATCTTGGGTTTGTGTCAAGCGGGGCACCATCCCTAACCATAACAAGAGCACTGACCGTGTGTGGCCTGGCGCCTCCCACTGGGACCTGCAGAGTTTGTCTAAGGTCCCTCTTAAGTCTTGGCCTCCCCACTTGGCTTCACTGGCATCCCCAGCCCCTGGGGATGCCCCAGAGCCATCCTCCCAGCAGCTTCCTCCACACCCTCTTTCAGCCTTTTTTTCCTTGGTGAGAATTTGCTCACTCTCCTAGCTCAGGACACACTGAGGGTGGGGAAGGAAGGAAGGTAGAAGGGATTCCGCCCTGCCCTCGGGGGGCGGGGGGCTTCCCCAGGGGGAGGGCTGGGTGTCACTGTGCCCTCAGACCTTGGCAAGCCCCGCTTGCTGATGGCCGCACAGCCCCATCCAGGTGTCGCTTGGTCCACCAGCTCTGGGCTCCGCCTGGTCAGGTCTTGCTCAGGGCCATTTTTAAGGCAGCTACAGTGCAGGCACCCAGCCCCGGCCTTTCCACAGGCTGCCTTTATCTGGAGCTCTTCCTAGTCTTGCTTCTCCTCCATCCAGCTCCTGAGAGGAGGGGTGCAGAGGGAGAGAAAAGAGAAATCTAATCCTGCTCAAGGATTATATTTTGTATCTTTTCCCTCTGAACTTTCTTGGAGTCAACCAAAACACAGCGCTGCCTTCTCTCCGTGGACTCAATATCCAACCCCACTCACCCACACCAGGCCTCCTCTTCCTGCTCTGTCCCACTAGCCCTTCTGTAAAGACTCCAGGAGCACCATCTCATCAACAGCATCTCTCTCTTTCTGGGCTCAGGCCTGCAGTCAAGTCACAGCTCTCCGCCGTCAACCAGAGCCCACATCTCTGACTCAGCAACTGAGGCAGGTGTCTAGGGGAGTCTGGGTTCTGTCCACTGGAAGCCGAAGGAAATAACATTGGTCTGATTCGAAGCCTTCAGAAGTGAATCACCCTCCAACCCGTCAACCATTGCTGTTGCACAATATCACACCCGCATTATTCATAAATGATTGCCTTGGGTTTACTAGACAGCAGAACCCAAGCAGGACTTCGGGAGCCTGAGCATGCTGTCCTGGTCTTCTGTGGGCTCAACATCAAGTACACGCCTTACCTCTGTCCAAAAGGTGGAGAGCGAGAGCGTGAACCAGGAAGGCTCATCTTCAGAGCATCTTCCCGAGGGCTCTGGTCACGCCTGGGCAGGCAGCCCTGTATTTCACACCTTGGAAAAATGTCCCCTGTGAATGCAATGAGTGGGAAGGGGCCTGCAGGGAGGAGGGTGCTGGCTGGCCGGTGCATGCAGCCTCCTGGCCCAGCCTTCCTTTGCGCACAGTCTTGGCTCGCACCTGTGGCTGCAGTCTGCATCCTATGGGATCGACCAATGTTGTCTTCATTCTTCTCTCCTTCTGTGGCAGATCAAATTGAGGACCTGCCATGTTGGAATTGAAATTGGATGGTGGCTTTCTTTCCCATGGGCAATGGGGGGCTTTTCTGGGTGTAGTGGGATCAAGCGGTGGCCATAAACATGGCTTTGGAGACCCAGAGGTCTGGACTCAAGTTCTGGCTCTGCCATGTATCAGTTCAGCAAATGACTAAACATCTCTGAGCCTCAGTGTCCTTACTTAAAAACCGGGAATAATAATAATGACAGCCTTGTAGGACTGTTGTGAGTTTTGAATGACATTGTGTTCATAAATGCCTGGCACATAGTAAGTACTCCTTAAATGGTCCTGCCATTGTTGTTGCTGTTGTTTTATTGTTATTATTATTATTACTGACACTATCAACACAATTCTCCCTGGGCCAAAATCTTCTTTAACATAAGGAGCAGCCTCAGCATCAGGCACACAGTAACACAGTAAATGGTGGTTAGTTAAACTTCAGAAGGTATGGCACCTCATAGAGAAGGAACAGTATGTGCAAATGCCCTGTGGTGGGAAGGTGAATGGCACATTTGAAGAAAATGCTGTAGAAAAAAATACAAATATCAGCTACAGAAGCCAAACAGTTGCTCCAACCAATCCTCCTACCCCATAATTTGCATCACAAGACCACTGAAGCCTGGGGCCTTGATGCCTACTCAGTGCCTTCTTCTCTTCTCCCTGGCTAGGAAACTTCCAACAGGACAGGAACACATAAGGCGAGCTGAACCCTGAAGGACCCGGGGGAGTGGAAATAGACCGAGAGAGTATGCTAAGGCCTTTTGTGTTTAGTTGCCATAAAGAAATAATCCCCCAAACCTGTCTGGGCAATTTGTACTTGAAATTGGATAATTAGGAGGCGGAGGAGGAAGGCGCTGGGGAAGGAAGTCTTGGGGGGGTGGAGAGGTGGCTGTGGTTGCCAGGTGGGAGGGAGGACTTTGCATACCAAGCCAAAGGCAACGGTGGCCGTGGTAGGGGTCTCCTCCATGCAGCTCCTAGCCCCCACCCCAACACGCCCACAATGCACCCGTACGCCAGTGCCACCAACCACACTGAAAGCTCGTCTCCCACCCCACCTGCACCCTTCTCCAAAACCTCTTAGAAACTGTCTCCCTCCCATCTTCTCATCCCTTCCCCCCTCTCATTCCACTAGAGCCTCCGTCCTCTTAAGCTGTTCACCCACCCAGGGGCACTTGCGTTTAGTAAAAAGAAGGGTCTCAACACGCCAAATGGTTCCCCTTCTGGCCCTCCGAAACCACCAGGAAGGAGCAAGCTTTCTGTCGGAGCTGGAGCTCACCGGCGCCCTCAGGGACGGGACAGGGCCTGCGGAAGCAGCAAGGCCATCAGGAACTGGGCCCAAGGTGGGTCTCCCCAGCTCTCAGGCCTAGAGCCTAGTTACACCGCTGCACTGTGATTTTTTTTTTTTTTTTAAAGATTTTATTTTTTCCTTTTTCTCCCCAAAGCCCCCCGGTACATAGTTGTATATTCTTCGTTGTGGGTTCTTCTAGTTGTGGCATGTGGGACGCTGCCTCAGCGTGGTTTGATGAGCAGTGCCATGTCCGCGCCCAGGATTCAAACTAACGAAACACTGGGCCGCCTGCAGCGGAGCGCGCGAACTTAACCACTCGGCCACAGGGCCAGCCCCTGCACTGTGATATTTTTAAGTCAGGTTTCTTACAATACAATGTACGCACAGTAAAATCCACCCATTTTAAAATATGGTTCTATGAGTTGCGACACACGTATGCAGCCATGTCACAATCATCACAATTAAGAGACAGAACAGTTCCATCGCCCCCCAGATTTCTCCAGGGTTCTTTATGGTCAACCCCTGCCCCCAGCCCCAGCCCCTGAAAACCACTTCTCAGTTTTTTTGTTCCTGTAGTTTTGCCTTTTCGAAAATGTCGTATAAACGGAATCACACGGTATGCAGCCACCAGAGTCTGGCTGCTCTCACTCCACCAAGTGCACTTGAGACATGTCCGTGTCATCGCATGTATGGGCAGTTCATTTTCATCCCTGGATAGCGTTCCACTCTATGACGTGTAACAGTTTCTCCATCCATTCAGCAACCAAAGGATATTTGGGTTGTTCCCAGTTTTTCACCATTATGAATGAGGCCATCATAAACATTTGCACACAGATTTTGTTTGACATAAGTTTTCATTTCTCTTGGTAAATACCCAAGAGTAGAGTTGCTGGGTCATCTAAGTGCGTGGTTAACTCTACTCTAAACCGCCAAACCGTCTTCCAAATTGGCTGTCCCATTTTGCGTTCCCACCAGCAATGAATGAGAGTTCCAGTGGCTCCACATCCTCCCCAGTACGTGGCTTGTCAGTTTTTCTTTTTAATGTTTTGTATTTTAGCCATTCTAAAAGGTAGGTAGTGGTTTCTCATTATGATTTTAATTTAGTGGTTAATGATGCTAGACATCTTTTCATGTGTTTATTTGCCATCCATATTTCTTCTGTGTTTTGCCCATTTTAAAAATTGGATTGTGTAGGGCTAGCCCAGTTGCATAGTGGTTAAGTTCACATGCCCTACTTCGGCAGCCCAGGGTTCATGGGGTCAGATCTCAGGCACAGACCTATGCACCACTTATAAAGCCATGCTGTCCCACGTACAAAATAGAGGAAAATTGGCACAGATGTTAGCTCAGGGCCAATCTTCCTCACCCCAAAAAAAAAAAAAAATTGTTTATTTTGTTATTATTGTGTTTGAGAGTATATATTTTTTTATATGTTCTAGATATAAGTCCTCTTGTTAGATACAGGCTTTCTTCCAGTCTGTGGCTTGTCTTTTCATTTTCTTAACAGTGTCTTTTGGAAAAACAGAAGTTTTTAATTTTGAGAAGTCCAATATGTCAACTTTTCCTCTTATGGATCATGCTTTTGGTGTCATATCTAAGAAATCTTTGCCTAACCCAAGTCACAAAGGTTTTCTCCTAGATTTCCTTCTTTTATACTTTTAGGTTTTATCTTTTATACTTTCTCTTATGTTTCTATCTTTTATACTTTTAGGTTTTACATATAGGTCTGTAATCCTTTTTGAGTTATAGGCCAAGGTTCTTCTTCTTTTTTTTTGCATACGGATGTCCAAATTTTCCAGCACCATTTTTTTTTAAACTAGCTTTTCTCCGTTGAATTCCCTTTGTACTTTGTCAAAAATTCACTGACCATAAACGTGTGGGTGTATTTCTGCACTCTCCACCGTGTTCCATTATTATAAATGTCCATCCTTTGCGTCAATTTTACTGTCTTGATTACTCTAGCTTCATAGTAATTCTTGAAATCAGAAAGTGGGAGTCTGCCTAGTTGCACTGTTTTCTAGAAGGGCATCCGCCTTCCTGTGGTCTCTCAGGCCAGAAGGCAGAGGCTAACCAAGCTCCAGGGCCCTTGTGATGCAAACCCCGCTGGTTCATCTCCTGTCACACTGCTTCTAGGAATGCTCATGTGCTCCTGTTCTCCGCTTTCACCTGCAATGTCAGGCCTCCAAGCCTTTGCCTACACTGTAACCTCTGCCTGGGAGGCCCTGCCTCTGCCCCACCCATCCCTTTCCTTCTCTTGGGTAATGTGGATCATCCTTCAAGGCCCAGCTAAGGCATGTTCATCTGCAGGACACCTTCCCTGACTTCCGGGCTGGCAGAGTGCCTGACTCTGTCCTTCCCTGCTCCGCGTCCCTCAGCTTCCCTCTATCTCAGCTCTACCACATTTAACCAATAGACACATGAAGTGACTGTCTCTTCCTCTACCGTCAACGCCCGGAGGCACATAATGTGTCTCCTCCTCCTCCTTGAGGAGGGCCTGGCACAAAATTGGTGCCAACACATGGCTCCTGAATGAACAGAATCCATGGCAGGCTTCCCTCAGGACCCCGTGGCAGTGGCAGTGGGAAGACACCATGCTCACAGCCAGCCTGAGAGGTGATAAGCTTTTCACCATTTTCTCCTCCTCCCCTCTGGTGTTCTTCTTAGTCAGAGACCTCCAGGGCCTCAGCTAGTAGAGAAGGATGCTCAGGAAATCCTGGCTCCTGTGGGAAAAGGAATTTCTCCTAAATAATAGGAATCTCATTAGGGACACTCAGGGGAGCCAGTGAGGTCCCCTCAGAGGGCTCCCCATATAAGCAATTCAGCATAGTGGCCACAGTGCAGACTGGTGCCAGGGCCCAGGTCTGAATTCAGAGCGTCCGACCCCACTGCTGCCCTACTTCTACTGCAAGCTAATTCCCTGCTCTGTGCCTCCCTTTCCCCATCTGTAAAGTGGGAATAATCAAGGTACCTCTTCTTCAGGTTGCTGTAGGGATTAAAGAAGCCAATACATGTATAAATAAATACATTTACATCATTAAATATATGTTTACTATAAATAAACAGAACATAATAAATGCCAAAAAAACTTGAGTCGTTATCATTATTTGGGGACTGAGACACCTTTGATGTCCACTGCTGTCAAGAAAACATGTGATCGCAGCTTCTTCCCCCACAGGTCACCCCCTCGGCAGGATGTCAAGGTCGTTGCTCCCTGTCGCAGCAGTGCTGCCCCTAGAAGCCACGTGCTGGGGAATAAGCAACAGCCAGCACTGGGAACAGATGACCCCTGCCTCAGTGTCCCACTCAGGTGCCCAGCAATGTGGGAACCCCTGCCTGATGAGATTTCATACCTGGGATTTCATACCTGGGTGCCCCGGAGACCTCGGATAGCAATGTGTCAGTGACATTTCAAGGCCAAGCAACTGGACCATCTGCTATGCGGGGACAAAGCCCACTTGCAAAGGGACCCTGGGAAGCAGAGCCCTGTTTGCCCTTGAGGTTAGGTCCCCCTGAGAAGAGGGTCAAGAGAGTACCCACAGCAACACTGGTTTTATTCCAGAGCCGAGCATAGAAAACGATGTGAATATGAGAGGCCCTGGGGTACAGGGAAGAGCAGGGGAAGGGCAGGAGGCAGAAGAAGGGTTCGAGCCGCAGCCCCTTTCACTGTGCAAGTTCCTTAACCTCCCTGAGCTTCAGATTCCTTGTCTCCCCTTAGAAGATAGTGCCACCTCCCTGCCTGCACATGCTGCTGAGGAGCAAATGGGAGAGCAGGAGAGAACCCTGGGGCGCCCAGCCTGCCTTCCCGGATCTCAGGCTGCAGACCTGGCTGTATGCTCCACCCAGGGCGGGATGTGACATTCCTGGGAGCCCCCAGACCATGCAAAGGGCCCTTGAGGGAACAAGAACCAGGAAGAGGAAAACAACCTCTGGTTCTTGGAGAGCCTGCCCACCTCCTGTGGCCCCTCATACCTGGGCCCCTGGAGACGGGCCTGACTCTGCCCTGCGAGGAAGGAACTCCCTGCTTATTGCCCCACTGGTCCTAGCTGGACTTCCTGGTGCCCTGGGCCCCTCTCCTCCTAGCTCCTCGCCCAGCCCCAGCGGAACGGAGGAGGGGGGGGGGTGTGTCAGGCCGCTGCCAGGCGGGGCTCCCCGCAGTGCAGGGCAGAGAGGAGTGGGTGGACAGCGCCTTTGCCAGAGCCTCAGGGCGGAGGGCAGAGCATTCTTTTGAGTCCATTCAGCCGCTCAGCTATTTCCTGCCCTTCTCCAGCACCCGCCATGCTCCACCTGCTCTTACTTAACCATTTCCTGTTTACCGCCTGCCTCCTGCAGCCTCCGAGCTCCAGCAGCCCAGCAAGGGCTTCCTGGATGGACGCCTGGACAGATGAGGGTCTGCCTGCTGCTCTCAGGGGGATGGGGGCAACCTGGTCCTCCCTTTCAGGCAGCCTAATCAACCCCAGGGCTAGAGGCCTGGGCCTGGGACGGGGAAGAGGACGCTTCCGGGCCTCAACTGACACTCGGTGGTATTAGTCACTCCCTCACGAGAGTCAGTGTGTCCTCCAGTAGCCTCTTCTTTCCTAGGGGCCCCCATCCCCATCGCTACCTGCCGGAAGCTTCTCTCCCAGCTGCCCCTGCTCACACCCGCACAGTTCAGACAGACACAAGAGCCCCCATGGGCCTTTTCTCTTAAAAAACGCCTCTGTAAGGCCAACTTCCTGCAGGAGAAATCTTTGGAGGGGTTCTAATTGCAGATTTGGGGGCCAAAGACTTGGTCCCAATGTCAGCACTGCCCCGTCCACCTGTGTGACTTGGACAAATCACATAACCAGTCCGGACCTCAGCTGGGCTTTCATCAAGGAATAACAATAATACTCACCTCATACGGTTGTTAGGACAACGGTATCTTATCAGGTATGTGAAAATTCCCGGCACAAAATAAGCAATCGCCGCATGGTAGTTGGGTCAGTTCCTCCGGGAAGACAGTGAGACCTCCTTGCCCTGCCCAGCATGAGGAAGAGGCAGCAGCCACCTGGCCCAAGGCCTGCGGGCAGGAGGCAGGAAATGGTGTGTTTGAGACAGGGTCAGAATGCCTTGCTTACATAGGGATCAAAGAAGAAGTATTCCTTTATAGGTAGCGTTTTTTGAAAAATGGTGAGAAAGACCTTGCCCTCTGAAACTGTGACTGACATGTCATGAAATAAAAGGGGGTGAAAAGTTTTCTCGGCATCTAATACCCACCGGCTGTGGAAATTGCCCCCAGCCCCGATTGTGGGGTTGGGGATGGGGAGGACCATGAGGAGCAGCGCCAGTGCAGGGAGAACGTGGCTGCGTGTGGGGACCAGAAAGGGCAGAGAAAGCTGCACGTGTGCCCTGAGGACAAGTCAACCCGGACACATCGAAGCCCACTTGAGGCCACCTCCCCAACACCCGCCCAGCTGGCCCCAGCCTCTTCTCTCTAAAGCAGGTTTCTCACCTTTGGTGCTCATGACACTTTGGGTGGTTAATCCTTTGTTGTGGGGGCCTTCCTGTGCATCATAGGATGTTTAGCAGCATCTCCAACCTCTACACACTAAATGCCAGTGATGTTCCCCTCCCCCTGCCAATTGTAACAATCAATAATATCTCCAGATATTGCCAAATGGCCCCGGGTGGGGGATGTGAAAATCACCCCCTCAACCTCCATTGAGAACCACTGCTCTAAAGAAAGGCTATGGGGGCACCTTGGTCCCCCGCCCAGGTCTGCCCCCCATCTCCCTGCATTCTCCTGGGACTTCCTCCCCGCCTCACCCCACCCCCAGGCCTGGCTGGGATGTCTCCCTCAACATTCATTGGAGGAAGCAATGTGAATTCCCCAGCAAATGGGCCGCCCAAAGTCAGCCTCCAAGTGCAGGCAGCCCACTGCATCTCGGGAAGGCAGCCTGGCCCAGCTGGTGGCAATTAGCGGACAGGCTGACTCTGCAAGAAAGGCCAGGCTAGGCCGGGGAGCGGTCAGTGGAGGAGTCTGGGGGATAAAGGAAGAATCCAGTGCCTCAGAGATGAGCCAAAGGAAGCAGGCACAAGGCTAAGGCCAGGCCACAGGTGCTATGCGTGGGCCCTGACCTGGACTCTTTCTGCTTGGTCAGCAGCCCGCCCCTGGGGAGGCCACCAGTTCCTGAAAGGGAGCTAAGAGACCCAGCTGCTGGCATAGCCTCCCAGAGAACCTGCGAGTCCAGCCAGGCTAGACCTCAAACATACAGTGGACCCAGGCTGGGTCAGAGAGTTGGTAGGGACCAATTTTGGAAACTCACACAGAGCTGGGGGCTCAGGGACAAAATTTTCAGTACAACGGGTTTTCTAAGTGCTGCCTCTCCAGCAAAGGGATAGAAGAGAGCCCTAAGAAGGTGTAGAAGGAGGAAACCAGCAGGCTTCACAGGGGACGTGACTTTGGAGCAAGTTTTATCAGATGAGGAGGAGTTGGCCAGGTAGAGAAGCTGACAGGGGAAGGTCACCCAGGGACAGGGCGCATGGTCCGTGCACAGGCCAGGGCTGCCCAAAGGACAGGGAAAGGCTGCAGGTCTGTGGGGCTGGGGCGGGAGCCCTTGTGGGCAGCACAGTCTAGCCCTTGGGCATTGGTGAGGCTGGGGGGTGTCTGTGAGTCTTTCCCACGGGAAAGCGGCTGGCAGCTGTGAGGATCCGTGCACAGTTCGCGCTTTGCTTCCCCCTTCCCCATTCTCTCTGCTGAACTTCAGGTCACCTTGATGCCAAGGTCAAGCTGTCCTGGTGTGAGTAAGCTAGCCATTATTCCTGTAAGAGACCTAAGCCCAAGCACACCTTGGCCTGGGTCAGTTCCTCCAGGAAGACACTGAGACCTCCCAGCCCTGCCCAGAGTGAGGAAGAGACAGCAGTCACCCGGGCCAAGAGGCAGGAAACGGTGTTTGAGACAGGGTCTGAACATCTTGCTTTCACTGAATACTGATCACCCGCTGTGGGGTTAATGCTCTCCCTCCTCACTAAGCCCTGGCCCACTGAGGTCACACCTTTCCTCCAGGCCATTCTGGAAAGTCACCCTTGCTATAAGCCCAGCCCTCAATCCCAGCAGGGTAGGGAGAAGATCAGATAGAGCCAGGGGACTCAGGGCCCAGCCCCTGCCCTGCCCTGTGGGTCTGTCCCGTCCCACCCAGTCCCAGCAAAGGGCTGGAACAGTTTCCATTTCCAACATGTCTAGGCTTCTCCTTTCTTGCCCAGGTAGCTCCTCTGGGAAAACCTAGAACAGCCGGGCGAGCTTTTCAGGACTGGCAATCTCCTGCGCTGCTGAAGTACTTTTCCTTAGAGGATCTCAAATCCTTTGACAAGAAATAGGGGTTGTCCCAGCTGTGGGAGGACACAGAGAAGAAGGGTCCCACGCCAAGCTGGTGAGAGCTCTGGCAGTGGAATGGATGCTTTAAAAGACTGGCTCCAAGGAAAGCAAAACAACAGAATCCAAAGGCTGAAATTGCATCCTTAATAAATATTATTTGAGGTTGAAACAGAAGTTCATTTTCTATGGAAATCTATGCAAACCTAATAAGCACACAGCGTGTGTGTGTGTGTGTGTGTGTGCGTGTGTTGCAGAGAGGAGGGTGGAACAGAGCAAGATGTGACACTCACTCTCCCTTCCTCCGTCTGTCTCCTATGGTGATAGACTCCTGAGGGTGCCTCTAACGGGAAAATCTTCCCTCTGAAATTCTGCACCCATTCTGCCTTCTCCTCCTCCACCCAGCAGGGCCCGGATCTCCCCCTTGATGGGAGACAGCTGGCCCAGTATGCTCTTTAGGCCTTATCCTATCCTCGTGATGGACACCTGGATGTCCTACCTGCCAGAGGAGCCCATTGCTTTGGAATGTCCTTCTGGTCACCCTTCCTTTCCCACAGACCCTCCCCACCTCCTCTTGGCTCCCCAGCCCATTCGCTGTTCACACCAGTCTTACATGCCATCACCAGATCAACCTTGCTAAAATACTGCTTCAGTTGGTCACCCATCCTTGTGCAAAATCCCTAGCAGGACAGTCAAACCCTCCACAGTCTGCTCACCACATGTTCCTTTAGCCTTTCTTCCTCTCTACCCTTCCAGATCCTTCCCACCTATCCTTAGGAACCAGCTCTGCCAGGAAGCCTTCCCATCACAAGGCCCCTTTGGCTGAGGCTATTACGCAGATCACCCAGAACTCTCCCTGCCCCAAAGGCATCATTGTCTGTACTTCTCACTCTGTCCTTATTAACACACTGCCTGGGTTATGAGCTGTCTCCCCAAAGAAATTGGTTTGCCGGATTTAGCAAATAAAAATACAAACTCTCAGTTAAATTTGAATTTCAAATAAACAAGAACAAAATTTTTTTAGTATAAGTATACCCCATGTAATATTTAGAACATACTTACACTAAAAATTTATTTGTTGTTTATTTGAAATTTTAAATTTATCTGAAATTAACTGGGCATCCTGTATTTTTTCTGGCAACCTAACAAAGAAAGTATAAGTCTTTGTTTGGTGCTTTCCATCTCCCCTGGAGTTTGACACTCACAGTGGTTCCTCAGACCCGTATTGTTGATTGATTCCCATTTTATTCACTCGAGAATCACTGGCTTTTATCTGTTGTTGGCCCCAAGACCCAGAGTCCATTTAAATATCTTTAGTCCCATCTGAACCTCCACAACAAGCTCTTAGCAGGCCACCTACGAGAATATCTCTTCCTTTCCGTCCTAATTTTTTCTTTAAACACTTGTCCTGAGATTGCACTGGCAGCAGATGGGTTTCAGATAATAAAACTGAGTGTTTCTTGCTAACCGAAGGAGGGAGAAGCTCTGGGCTGCCTTGTCTGGTTTCAAAGCTCAGGTCAATCCCACAGTGGCTGTGAGGCCTCTAGAAACGATTTGGCATCTCTAGGTCTCAATTCTCCATCTGTAAATTGGGGATAATAATAATACCTACCTTACAGGGTTGCCTGAGAATTAAATGAGATAGTGCATGGAAATTGGTGAGTACACTGACTCTTATGTCAAAAGCACTCAATAAATGTGAGCTGACTCTGTCAGTGATGACCTAAGGCTGTCCGTGGCTGTTGGCATCAGCACAATCTCCTTTCGACAGCTCTTTCACTAACTTCTAAGCTTGTCAGGGCAAAGCCCAAAATGGTGGTCATGTGTGTATTTGTGTAAGCAACAGAGCTATGGCAGGGTCACAGAGGAGGGCCACTGAGGGAGAAAGAAGGTTTTCGGAGTAGAAGTTCCACCTTAGGTGAGAGGGAGCAAGATATACAGTGGCTTCCTCTAAGAGTACAATCTGTCCCCACTTCTCCAATTAAATTGCAAAGCATTACCCTCCTTTCTGAAGCTCCCAAAAGAATGAATCTCACATCTTGAAACGAGGGGTAAGAGTTGCTCTCTCTCCCCAACAATGAAATGGCTGGCAGGCTCCAGACCCCACTGAATGTGGGCAGAAGAAGGCTACCATTGGCCTCCATAAGACTCTAAGTGTGAGCATCAGGGCCTCTGGGAGACACACCCCACACCCAGATCCTTACGCAGCCTGCCAACGCGTCCTCAGCCTCCTACACCTCCAACTGCTCCTGAACCTCAGCATGGCTAAGGTCCCTTTGGCTTTTTGAGGGGACTCTAGGTCAATTCAACAGAAGTTGAATCCCCAAAGGATCAATTTGCTGAATGACGACTCTTTGAATTCACTAATTTCACAAACGCTTCTTGAATATTTTCAGTGAATGTTTTTCTTAATAGCGATTTAAGGAATATTCAATTTGTCAAAAGCTCAGAGACCTAGAATGATTAGTTTTCTTACAAATATATTCTTCTTTTGAACATATTTTTCTTTTAAATATATTATTTAATGAAAATATTTATTCTTTCTTTCTTTCCCTTCCTTCCTTTATTTCTTTTGAGGAAGGTTAACCCTGAGCTAACATCTGCTGCCAATCCTCCTCGTTTTACTGTGGAAGGCTGGCCCTGAGCTAACATACGTGCCCATTTTCCTCTACTTTATATGTGACAGGCCTGCCACAGCTTGGCTTGCCAAGCGGTGTGTAGGTCCATACCTAGGATCCAAACTAGCAAACCCTGGGCTGCAGAAGCAGAACGTGTGAACTTAACCGCTGCGCCGCCGGGCCAGCCCCTCATTTTTCTTATGAATATATTTGCAAGAAATACATGCATAAGAATATATTGAATCAAATAAGAATATATTCTTAATGCACAGTTACTAACATATTCAGGCAAAGTGCGATCAAATGTTCACGGAGAATATATTAATTGAATGTATTTCAGAAGATTATTGTTTAAAACAAGTTTGGTAAATTGACAAATTTGGTAAATCCAAAGACTTGGTGAATCGATTCCTGAGTACCTTGGCTTGCAGAGAATCAGCCTGCTTCTCATGAGAGAAAATCGATTTCTCCCTCTTGTTATTTGTTTATAATTTGATTCTGACAACTTCTAGAACAGTGGTTCTCAAACATGAATGTGCATTAGAATCACTACGAAGCTTGGCTGAACTGCTGATTCTTGGAGTTCAGACCCAGGGGATTCTGGTTTTGGGTGAAGCAGAGCCCGGGAATCAGAGTGTTGATTCCCAAGGCCACTCAGATGCTGGGAGACCCCACACCTGACTTTGAGAATCTGTTTCAGGGTGACAGGGGAAATGGCCACGCATGAACACTCACTCTGATATTCTAACATAAGATTTTTTTTTCTTCTTTTAGAGTACTTTAAAATTACATTTAACATTAACACTAATTTTGTAAAATAATAAAATCACTTTATCCCACCATTCTAACACAGCTATCTTTTTTGCAAACAGCCTTCAGCATGAATGCATACTTTACAGATTGCCAAAATGTATATACTTGTTTATATTCTAACTTTTCCATTTACCACCACATAAGACACATTTCCCACCATCTGCAAAGGCATTATCATTATCATTTCTAATGCTTGTATAACATACCACATACAAGATTTGCTATAATTTTAGTCCTCTAATACTTTATGTTTCTTGTGCGCCAAGTTGTTTCCAATTTTTAGCAGCAATGAGCATCTTCAAACATGCCATTTTTTGCCTCTGTTGAGTAACTTCCTTAGAACTCATTTCCAGGACTGGAATTAGTGGTGTGGTAGGAATCTACAGTGGTTCCCTACAGTGAGAACAGATCAGAATAAGGTTTGAAGACCATTCCTGGGATGACATGAAACGTGAATATTGTAATCCTCCGCTAAGTCATGCTCATGGAGCCCAAGGAATAAGGGTCCCAGTTAGTTTTACACATCAATTTAAGATCAGGTCATTGAAGCAGTTGGGCAAGTAGGGGTGCTGAGCTTCTTACAGAATTGTGGTCTTAGTGTAGGATGCATCGGGAAGGCCTGAGACATTACAGGTCCTTAATGTGTTCCAGTATTCGATGCATAATAAAGATATAGCACTAGGCTCATTAACAGCCTGGCATAATTGCCACACCACCCAGCATGTCTAGGTAATATCTAGAGGCATCCACTGAGTCCCAAGACCTTGGGAGGGGTGGAGCCAACTCCCTCAGTTCCCATCCTTCCCTCTCCCAGCTGCTCTGCCCACAGAAGATAGAAGTGGAGGTCTGAACCTAATGAAGACCATTAGCCAAGTCTTACTTCCTATTTAGAGCTGATGTGGTAACAGTGTGCTGAGGAACCAGGGAAAACCAGGAGGAACAATCTGGTTGCTCTCTATATGTGTAACATAAGGAGGTTATTCTGATTCTGTTTCCATGGAGACAGGATCTTTGTCTTATGAACCCCATAGTAGGTGCTCAAGAAATAGGTGTTGCTTGCGTAAGTGAATGGGTGGCCTTGGCCCAGCCCCATAAGCCCCTCAGGCTCCCTGTCTCCCAGGCCTCCTCTCCCCATTGTCATCTGTAGGGGGCACTCTCACTACGGCTGTCCTTCGCTGCCGCCAACACCTGGGAGGTGGGCAGCTCTGTCTTCATCCTGGGCAGTGCTGACCTTGCCTTTATTTGTCTCCTGGATCTGACCTCCTGGAAGCTGTCAATAGCGCTCCCTCTCAGCAGGTTTTCTGAGCCTGACAAAAGGCAGACGGATGGGTGCATCAAAGCGCAAACTATGTGCAGGATGCTTATTAGCTGGTTGACCTCTCTAGTTACTACTGAGTCCACCTTTCATGGGGCACCACAGGAGCATCCTCTGCCTGGAAACTGGAGCCCCGCTTCTTCGTCTTCGACTCTCTTCTCCAGATCTCCCCAGCCTGCTTGAGTTTTCCTCCCCGCCTTCCCAACCAGCATCTCTCTGCAGATCTCCACCTCCTCTTTTGAGATCCAGCTACCCCAGCAAGGAAGTCAGTTTATAAACTCAGAGCCAAAGACATTCTTCTTTTCCCTGTTCGCTGCCTCCTCCCGGGCCTAGAATCTCTTTAAACCTCACGTGGGATACCTAAAGCCTCTGCTTTTATTTTACCACAATCAGAAATCACCTCCATTGATACTAAAGGCAGAGCTTTGGTCCCCCCAACAGCAGACCATACACTCAGGTGGGAACCACAGTGGGGGAGCCACCCGCATTCCCCCTTTCACTTCCCCTTCCTGGGATTCTGAATCTCAGATGAAAAAGGGAGAAGAGTGCTTCCTGCCCCAGCCCAGCTGTTATGAGAAGAGCTGGAGAAGGCGGCCTCATCCAGTCGGCCCAGGTGGAGGCCCAGACAATCACACACCTCCCAGTTCCCACGCTCAGACAGCAGGCCTGAAGCAGAACTGGTTTCATAATCTCACCTCTGCTAGTGCTTTTTGCATAATGATCTGCCATTTGGTTCCCACATCACAATCTTAGTATTTATCTATGCAAAACAGCACCTCATTAAAAAACACACACACACCACCACTGGCCCAGCCCCTCATTAGAGTTGGGCCCACCCAGGGTGGAGCCGGCACCCAGACTGGTTGGGTTTGAGGTTTCCAGGCCTCCCTGGTGCTCCTCATACTAGCTCTGTCCCCACCCTCACCTCATTCTCCCGAGGGAGCCATGCTGCTCCTCAAATCTGTGCAGTGGGAAACGACAGAGCAGCCCTTTGGGAGCAAGACATGGGTCCCCTGGGGCTCTCCACCTGCAAGAGTCCCTCTCCCCCACCCCCCACCTCAAACTGTTATCTCTAAACCCCTTCCTATTGTCTGCAGCCTAATTGGGACAATATTTGCTGACTACTGACCTATTTTTACCTTTGTTTCTCATAACAATCGAAGCACCATGAGAACAGAAACCACGGCAAATTTTTCAGGGCCTCCACCAGTGCTTGGCGTGTAGTAGGCCCTCATTACATATTTGTGGAATGCCTGATTTAGTTTTTGACTTCAGAATAATGAATCCCATGATCGTCTCCGCCGTGCTCACTAGCGGTACACCACCCCTTTTGTTTCCTTAAACAATCCTTTCGATCCTTAATGCCCCCGGGTCTTGGAAATAATAATTAAAATGCCTTCATTTTGAACAATAATCTTACGCTTTTTCTATTGTCTGAATGATTTTAATTGAGTGTGCAATATTTAAGATATACAGAAAGGAAATAAAGAAAAATATAACACACATGTACTCACCAACCCCAAAAAGCTCAAAGCATTACTATCACCCCTGAGGGTATCCTGACAGCATTCACCCCTCCCCCATCCTCCCCCTCAGAGGAACTTATATCCCAAATTTGGCGACCATCTGAATGTTTACAGTCGGTATATATTAGGGGTGCCATCAGACAAAAAGTTAACACTATTTTCCTTCTGAAGTTATTTTTTTCCCTGCTGTTTGGGTCTAGGGGAGAATGTGGACAGGGCAGGACACAGTTTGTCCTGAAAACCAGAGTCAGAACTGTGTTCTCGGCCTCGGCTCCACCCTGTGCTGCACCTGCTCTGCTCCCAGTTTCTTTATCTGTAAAATGGCGGTAATAATACGTGTCTCCTACCTACTTCTCTGCGTGCGTAGACGAGCGAGATAAATGTGGAGTGCTTGGAGCATCAAGGAAGAGAGGCACCAGCTAACCCCCAAGGGGGCAGGGAGTGCACAAAGCATTAGCAGGCACCCAAAGCGGATTTCTCAGGACTGAAGAGGGCAGGCTGAGTGAGCTCACCTTCCGGTGCCCAGGCCCCCAGTGCCAGCACCTTCACACCACCCACCAGCTCTGTCTCATCTGCTTGGGGGAGGCCTCCCATCAGTGCTTGCAGGATCCCAGAGCTGTGTCACGAGACCCTCTGGCCACGGGGATCTCGTTTCATCAGCAGAATCGGCAGTTTCTCGCCATCACTGCATCTGGATCTTTCCTGTCTCCCTTCCTGCCTTTCTTTGAACCAGAGCTGTGCTGCGTCCACAGCAAGCTCCTAAGGATGGTGGGGATCAGGCCAGCTGTACTCTAGAAGAGAGGGGGAGAAGAAAGTCCTCAGCAGAACCACTCCCACAGCAGTAGTGTGTGTGAGGTCCACGTGAATGTACCAAGTAAACAGGTCAGGGGGACTACCAAGTTTAAGACTCTCTGATCCCAGGACCCAAGAGAGAAACAAGGTTGAAAAACACACAAAAAACACGAAGTCAACATCAAAATATAGACGCAAAATGTAGACCATTCCCACCTACAGCCGTCTACCCACATGTGCACCAAAGGGCTTCATTGTGGGAGTCACGGAGGGAGGAGCAGAGTGAGATTTCTCAGGTTGCTCCACGAGGCTCCAGAAGGCAAACGACGGGAGACAGGATAGTCGGCGGCCAGTGGCCATAGACTGAGGTTTGCCCAAATCATCGGAACTTGACTGAATCAGAGGAGGCCTCTGAGGTAGTGTGACAGTGTGGTGGAAGAAAGTGGCAGGCTTGGTAGGTAAAAAAGTTTACTAACACAGATGTTATCTGTGGTGGAGAAGAAGTCACTGTCATCGGAAAATATTCCCACGTGTGCTAAGTGCTTTCGGCCTTCAAGCGAGAGAGGTGATTCAAAGGCTGATGTTGCCGACAAGAGCAAGTATGGGAGGAGCTTGCGGCTCCCGTCCTTGAATCTCAAGGATTCCCTGCAAATTCCAGGCACCCATCTTGTGGCTAGTACTCGAGACAGCCCTTGAGGCAGACAGTGTTCCTAGAGGAATTCCAAAGATGTGCACTGACGGGAGACCCAGAGGCTTGGAACTCCAACATGGGATGTCAGGAGTGGCTGCAAATGAGAACTGAGAGGGTTGAGACTGGAAAGCAGGGTCATTGTTGGGAACCATCCTGGGGGAAGAGAAATCCTGGGCTAGTAGTGGCTACTACTGAGTAGTAGTGAGAGAGCTGAGCTCTAGACCTACCTCCACCATTTACTATCTGTGTGACCTTGGCTGAGTTCATCTCTCTGCGCCTCAGTTTCCTCATATGTAACTTGAGGGCATTGGGTTGGATTACCTCTAGGGTCCCATGACATTAACATCCTATAGACAGTATCAAAGGACAGGGAAGAAACCAACAGTAGACTAGCCCTAAATGTAATGTTCAGGGCTACCCAAGCAGAAT
The DNA here is from genome assembly GCF_041296265.1 of Equus caballus. Taxonomy (NCBI): domain Eukaryota; kingdom Metazoa; phylum Chordata; class Mammalia; order Perissodactyla; family Equidae; genus Equus; species Equus caballus. The sequence goes on from NC_091707.1 coordinate 27,768,606, forward strand.
AGAGCGTAGAATTAGAACTTGTGTTTGGGAAGTATCAGAACAAGCTGTAAGGCTTTCCTACCACCAGCAAGCCCTGCTTCCCACAGTCACACACAACCTCCTGACCTCATTGCCCATGGTCAGAGCGTGAGCCAATGGACTCCACATTGGGCAACCCAATTCTGGGTCTAGTGCTTCTGCCGGCTGTGTAACTTCAGGCAAGGCAGCTATCTGTTTGCTGTGCCTGTTTCCTCATCTGTAATAATCTTTGCCACCTCCTAGCCCCATGAGGAAGCTGTGAGAATTCACTGAGTAATGTGCATAAAGCACTTAGCTTGCAAGGAGAGAAGAGTCCCACATAAATAGAAGATGATGATGATTGTTGTGACAGCTGCTAGATTCCCTTAACTCCTCCCCAGCCCTGCATTTGCTGCTGCCGGAACTAGCCTGCTGTGAGTCACTACTGTCTTGTTCTCAAGGTCGGGACAGAGAATTCCCCTTGAGCATCATGTTCACGTCTAGCCTCATGGCCAAGTGATAAGACCTCAGAGAACAAGGCTGAGAAAACATGATGCCACAATTCCCCTAACACCTGATTCCACTTTACTTTTACCCACTCAACTGTGCTTTTCATAAGGGCAGGGACATCTGTGCCACCATGTTGCATAAGTGCAGGGGGCTGCATTTGCCAGCCTTTAGGTGGCACTCAATAAACGTTTGTTGAACAAACGAATGAATGAATGGCACAAACTGCTAGGCTGATATTTGGGTGAAAGGAAGGACACCAATATTTTTAAATGCCCGTCCTGTGCCAAGAGCATTTTATATTCTTACTTCATTTATTCCTCTCAGCGACACTATGCAATCAAAATTATTCTCCCATTTTATGGTTGGGCAAACTGCAGCTCAAGTATTAAGTAGGTCACCAAGGTCTCACACTATGTAAGTTGTAGATGGGGAATTTGAACCCCCAGGACTGGCTGGCTGGGTTCCAGCCACAATGCCTTAAATATGGGTATGAGAAGTAGACAACACCCTTGAACCAAGATAAGCTGTGACACCCTCTTCAACAGATGTTTCGACTGGACCAGGCAAGCAGCCAGGTACATACAGCCCAGACAGGCCCAGACTGCCCTCAATTGTATAGGACCTGGCTTGGTTTGTCATGGACACAGGGTCACAGTGCGGGAAAGTTGTTGCCTGTGAGCAGGAGGAAGGCTTACTGAATCAGACTCTCAGGCAGCACATGCTGCTTGAGAAAGAACCAAGTTTCAGGAGGTTCTCAAACCTTCCAGGGGAGCCAACGGAGCCCAAACTGTCCTTTCTCCTTTCCTGCCTGCCTATTTTTACCCCTACCATCCCATCATATACATACACCCCCAATCCCTGCTACAAGGTCTCCCCCCAAATACTCAGACACACAGCGTCTGTTCTCCTTTACCAGTGAAACGCCTTGGTTCCTAGAAGGCCAGTGAAACTGACAAGCAAGAACGCGGGCAACATGAATTCCATCAAGAACACTGAGCATTCCTTTGCCTCCACATCACTAAAACTCAAGAGTTCAGGAAGGAGCCTTTACCCTCCACGCCCTGCTGGGACATTTTCCTTGTGTGTACAGAACTGGCATGGCTCCCTGGTCCCATGGATTGACCGAGGCTCAGCGCTTCCATTCCTGAGCTTTGTTGACCTTCATTAGTCCTTTGATATAGGAACAGTAATCTCTGGTCTGATAGCAGAAGGAACTTGTGCTCTCAAACACCTACCGTGGGCTTGTTTGAGTGAGCAGTCTGTAGAAAAGCCCATGAGAAGTACATATTGACTCAGGCCTGGGGCCCTTGTAAAGGAATTATCGGCGGTTGAGAGGCACTCTAGCCCAATGCTTCTCCCAAGGTGTGGTGACTCCCCTCACCTGGGGCCTGATAACTGCCAGGTGCCCTGTCAGTCGGCCAGCTGCTCACAGCTTCCCTAACCGCTGCCTGGAGTAGGGTGATGGGATTGGGCAAGCTCACAGGATTCCTCTTGTTCTTTCCCGAGATCCACCTTCGCCAGCTCTTCCAACCACCAAGAGGTGGGAGTGTCTTTATTAGGAAAATTTGGCTGGAGCTTTGCTCACTAAGACAAGACCCACAGAATAACTTCACTAATCAGGGAACCCAGGACCAAGACTTGTTCTTAAACTTGCGAGGCAAGATCCCAGCTGTGCCAATTCCCCCTGTATTCATTTGCTGCCATGACAAAACCCCACAGAATTAAACATGTTGACATATTTACTCAGGCCGGTGGTACTTGTAAAGGAATTACTGGCAGTTGACAATAATCTGGGCAGCTTGAACAACAGAAACTTATTTTCTCACAGTTCTGGAGGCTGGAGGTCCAAGATCAAGGTGTCGGCAGGTTTGGTTTCTCCTGAGGCCTCTCTTCTCAGCTTGCAGGTGGCCGCCTTCTCACTGTGTCCTCACCCGGCCTTTTCTCTGTGCCTGTCCCTCACCGTCCCCCCACCCACTGTGTCTCTCTGTGTCCAAATTTCCTTTTCCTATAAGGACATCAGATTGGATTAGGGCTTACCTTAATGGCTTCATTTTAACTAAATTACCTCTTTAGGGGCCCCATCTCCAAATACAGTCACATTCTGAGGCACGGGGAGTTAGGACTTCAACACACAAATTTTGGACACAATCCAGCCCATAATACCTGCCTTGGCCAAACCATGTTCCTATTCTGTGCCTTTATTTTCCTCACTTGGAACCCATTTCCAGGCTGGCGGGCTTTCTGAGGATGACAGTATGACTGTGTGCCTTAAGGAAGACCCGTGTAATGCAGGTCAAGGACAGAGCAGAAAGCAGTAAAGACCACCCGTGCACTGTCCTTGAAAAGCCAGCTGCATCTGCTGAAGAACTGGACCCAGCCAGAGACCATGCTCTCTTCTGAGTTCTCTCCTAACTTCAAAGGCCTTGTTTGTAGGTTTTGATTTTAGACACTTCCAGGTGAACTCAGGCCTCTGTTGGTTAAATAAAGGAGACAAATGTCTCTCTCTGTAAAATATTTGATGCTATTTTTCCCCCAGTTTTATTGAGAAATAATTGACATACATCCCTGTATATAATTAGGGCATACAGCATGATGGTTTGACTTCCATATATTGTGAAATGATTACTATAGTAGGTTCGGCTAACATCTATTTCCTCATATCAATACAATAAAAAGAAAAAGAAAAAAAGGAACAAAACTTTCTCCTTGTGATGAGAACTCTTAGGATTTACCCTTTTAACAACTTTCCTGGACGTCGCACAGCAGTGTTAGCTGTAGTCACCATGTTGTACGTTACATCCCTAGTACTTACTTATCCTGTAACTGGAAGTTTATACCTCTTAACCACTTTCCTCCAGGTCCGCCTCTTCCCACCCTCCGCCTCGGGTAACCACAAGTCTGATCTGTTTTTCTGTGAGTACTATTTCTATTAATTCTTTTTTCTAGGCCTCAGGGGTAAATAATTGAGTTAATCCGGCTATTCTATTCATGGCGTCACCATGCCCACTGCACTCCCCTCACCCCCATGTCACTACACCAATGTGTTTCTACATATCCTTTGATGTGTATATATCCTTGTAAAATATATGGAGTTATTTTGTGGGGAGTTGTGGTTTTAATGTACAGATGGTATGCTCTACATAGCATTTGGATGCCTGCTTTGTTTTTTCCAGCTCTAAGCTAACTGTCGTATTATGGGATGTACATGTGGTTCCCTGCTTCCAAGAGCTGTGAGATGCCATAGTATGTGCCCAGCACAGCCAGCTTACCCATTTCCTTGGTGATGGACAGCTAGGCTTCCAGGAACAAAGCTGAAGCGAATATCCTGATATCCTGGTGGCCCGTGCAGGAATTGCTCTGAGTGAGAATTCCCAGGAGGGGTTTCTGTGCGCCAGGTGGACCCATCCTCACTGCACTGAGCTCTTCCAGACTGCTCTCTGGGATGGCTGGACCAAACAGATCTATTTCATAAGTACCTGATATAGTGCTACTAATTTTACCAGCTATTAACAAAAGAAGTCTACACTGGGACACCAGGGTTTAACCCAGCTCTGCCATGGGCTAGCCATGGGTCTTATGTAAGTCACATCATTTATCTGGGTCTCTGAGTCCTCTTCTGCCAAATAAGTATTTCAGACACAGTCAGCTCTGAGGCCAACTCTAACCCCTAGTGGGAATGCATCTGAGGGGCAGAGTAGTACAAGGCAGGAGAAATAGCTTTGGACTCCAAGTCCTGGCTTTGTAAACTTCAGCAGATTACCGAAGATGACATTGCCCTCACCTGTAATTTGGGAATACATACAGTGTCCTCACTTGTAATTTGGGAATACATATGTCATAGGAGTTCTTTGGCAATTAAATGAAATACTGTACATAAAGCTCCTGGCACTTTGAGAAGACGTTCAAGCAAATCGGTTCTCTTCTTCCTCTTCCCAACCCACACCCTTTTTCTTGTTTCTTTATTCTTTTTTTTTTTTAGCTTAAAGAATTCACCTTTACTGTTCTCTCTCTTTTCTTTTTGAGGTGTCAGTACACAAGCAAAGCACACTAATCTTTTTCTAATAACAGCTTTAACGAGATAAAATGCACATGCCATAAAAGTCACCTTTGTAAAGTGTATAGTTCAGTGGTTGCTCTGTATTCACAGAATTGTGCAGCCATCACCACTATTTAAGAACATTTTCATCTGCCAGAAAAGCAACCCTATACCCATTAGTAGTCACTTCTCACAACATCGTCCCCCTAGCCCCAGCAACTGTGAATCTACTTTGTGTCGACTATTATACACATCTCAGATAAATAGAATCATTCACTATGTGGCCTTTGTGACGAGCTTCTTTCACTTAGCATGTTTTCAGGGTTTATCTGTGTTTTAGCATGTATCAGTACTTCATTCCTTTCTATTGCTGAATAATATTCCACTATATGGACACACCGCATTGTGTTTATCCATTCAGCAGTTGATGGGCATTTGGGTTGTTACCACTTTTTGGCTATTATGAATAATGCTGCTATGAACAATCATGTACAGAGTTTTGTGGGTACACATGTTTTCAGTTCTCCTGGTTATATACCTAGGAGTGGAATTACTGGCCATATGGTAATTCTATGTTTAACTTTGTGAGGAACCACCAAAATATTTTCCAAAAACCACTTTACAATCCCACCGACCACGAGTGTGGGCTCTAATCCCACCTCATCCTCACCAACACTTGTTGTTGTCTTTTCTGTTTTACCCTTCCTAGTGGTAGTGAATGAAGTGGTATCTCACTGTGGTTTCGAAGCACTAATCTGAAATTAACAGCTTGACGGAGTTTTACAAATGTATACACCTACAAAATCACCACCCGCCTCCTAATCGCTGGACTCTGACCCAAAGCCGTCACAGTTCTGCATCACCACAGATTCATTTTCCTGTTCTTAAACTTTATATAAATGGAATCCCAAAGTATATACTCTTTTGGATCTGGCTTCTCTCATTCAAAACATGTTGTGCTATCAGTTGTTTCAGCTGTTCTTTTTTATTTCTGTGTAGTATTCCATCCTGTGAATATGCTGCAATCTATTTATCCATTCTCCTGTTAGTGGACATTTGTGTTGGTTCCAATGTGTGGTTATTACGAATAAAACTGCAAAAACAGTCATGTACATTTCTTTGGGAAGACATATGAACTCATCTCTCTTCGGTGCGTGCCTAGGAAGGGGATGGCTGGATCATGGGTAGCTTTGGCTTTAGTAGATGGTACCAAATAGTTTTCCAAAGTGGTTGTACCAATTTACACTCCCACCAGCAGTGCATGAGAGTTCCAAGTTGCTCTACATCCTTACCAGCACTTGAATATGTAGTCTTTTTAAGTTTTAGCCATTCTGATAGATGTCTAATGGTATCTCACAGTGGTTTTAATCTATGTTCCTCTGGTGACTAATCACATTAAGCACCTTTTTCATTGCCTTTAGTCTGACATTTAGCTAAAGGGACCCGATAGCTCATACTTGCCTCTCCTTGGCGATTGCTGGAAGCACTAAGGATTGGGTTCCCCAGGGGGCCCCATCAACGGTGAGGTCTTTATATCCCAGACCCTTGATCACAGTCCACTAATTGAAATGAACACTGACATAAAATAAGTTGGTATGAGTTTATTCATTTTCAAATTATCAGTATTTTATTTCCAACTCCTAGAACTCTCCTTGCAACATATCCTTAACCCAAGAAAGAGGGAAAACTAGTATTCTTAAAGTAACTGTAAGGAAAAAAATTAATCAGTCAATCTTCAAGGCAAAGACCGAACTATGTTTGAACAAAAGAACTTTGCACTTAAAGATTAAAATCAGATGAAGTTATAATCTAGTATTTAACGGATGTTTAGGTTAGTGTTTCTCTTGTTTTTTTTTTTTTTAAATAGAGGGTTTTTATTCTTTGTGATAGCTTAATAGGAGGAGCACTTGAAAGAGAGTCAGTTATTTTTCAAAGAAAGTTTACTCTGTTCTCAAGTTAGGTAAGAGTTTCAGAAGATTCCTTAGGATCTGCATATCACACAGGCTCCATGAGAAGGATATGGAGTTGTGGGGGATGGGGCGGATGCTAAGAGAACTGCCAAGGCAGTTGGTGAAAGGAGCAATCAGGCACCAGACCACTTCTGCTGCGTCCACCACCCAGGGCTGGGGTAGGATGGCTGGGCCCTTGGGTGAAGGAATTCCAGAGACTGGACATGAGGCAACATACGGAGTTCCCAGACCTTCCACGCTAGGCGCATGTAAACAGGACCTTCCCACCCAGCAGTAAACTCCCCTCCCCTCTGCCAGACAAATAGCACTCATGTGTTTATGTCTTGTTGAGCCATGGGGGCAAAGGAGTCAGCCCCACATTAAAGCAAACAGAGCAGAAATCATCCCACAACCTTTATCAAATACTAAAACAATTTTGAATGTGGAAAATTTCTTCTTAATAGGGAAATGGAAAATTACAGATATAGAATCATATAATCTTAGAACTGGAAGGAACCTGGGAGGTCATCAGTTGACCCTCACGCCTACTTCTGGAATTCACATCACAGCTGCCCTGCTGTCCTCTGCTTGCACGGTCCTGAGACTGGGCCCTTTCTCAGCACCTCTGAGGAAGCTTTCCACTCATTGTGGATGATTGTTGGACAGTTGTTCTTATATTGAACCAAAATACTCTTTCTGGAAACTTCCACCCTTCAGTCATGGTTTGAATAAGTCTATTTCCTCTTCTCCATGAGAGCCCTTTCAGTATTTTAAGGCTGTAAGCCTGATCCCCTCTGAGAGTTTTTTTCCCAGGCTAAGCATTCCCAGTTCCTCCAAATAATCCGTTATAAAACACAGCCACCAACAGGCACCAAATTCACTGGAGGGGAATCTCCCTAATGCTTCTTTCCCTCATCTTGAAACCCAGCTCCACACCAGGCTTGCGACAGAGAATCCGCTCTCAGGGGTTTGCTCAAAGGTACAGCCAGCACTTCCGAGGGATGTAAGGCATACACTATGGAATAGGAGGATTTATTTTTAAGAAAAGTTTTTAGCAAGTTGGGATATTTTTAGCAAATAAGCGTGGCACTGGTGATCCCAATGTGGAACAAGCCCAAGCAGTTTTCCCTGCAAAGGGATGGGTTCATGCTAATCTGGTCACATACCAACCTCCCTTTAACTATTTTCCAGGCACCTATGAGGATAGCAGAGTAGCTCTTTGAGGAAACTACCGGAGCTGGAGCTTCCTTTGTCCTTTGTTGTACCCACCTGGGCAACGTGGCCCAGACCAGCACAGGTGAGGAAGAGGATGTGGAGACTTCAGAGCAAGAATCCATGGGCACACACAAGCTGGGTTCAAGCCCTACTGATATGTGGGTAAACTAGCTGCTTCACCATCCTGTCCCTCACAACCCGGATCCCAGTGGGAAGTAGCGTTCTCATGAGCACGTGCACAAGTGTGTATAGACACACATACACATTCACAAGCACACACACATCCTCGAGGCCTTTCCTGTCAGTACCCCGACTTGTATCCAACTATCCATCAGGAGTAAGAAATAAAAACCAGATCTTTACAAGAAGAATCCTGGCCTCTCCTTGGATGCTGAATGATTTTATGGTAGAGGTAATTTTAAGCAGCCAGCAAAACAAGACAAAGGTCTTATTTGGTTTATCAAGCCCCGTTTACGCCCATTGTTCAGTGGGCCAAGCATTGTTAATCAGTACCCGGACCTTTGAATAGAATCTTTTACCCGATAAATCTGTGTAGATATTCTTGCTACATAATGATAAAGGTACTATTCTGGTGAAGAAGCAAAATCACTAAAATTTTAGGCAATAATCTTTCTTTGACTGTAAAATAGGGCATAATGCCTGCCCCAGAGGTATAAAAGAAGGGAAATCTATAACTTATCATAAAACCGATTGCCAAAATAACGCTAAATGGACATTCTGGAAAGAAGGCATTGTAAGTAAAAGTCCTAGGAGAACCCTCTCTCCCCAGTTCCTTTTTACATTCCCATGCAAACACACAAAGGGGAAAACCAAAGTATCCTATAAAAAAACAATCATGTCAAAATTCCAGAATGCAAAAGAATTCTAATTACAACACCAAGAGGAATGGTTATGAAATACCAATAATGTTTGATAAATGTTCACCCTATTCAGTGAAACACATAAACAAACCTTTGACCAGAAGCAGGGACCTTAGCAGGTCACCATCAGAGTGACAGAGGCCCCTGAACACACCTCCGACAAGAGGGAAGGCAATTAGAGAGCCAGGTGTCTCCCCTTTGATAACTACTGCTCTCTGAGAAGCCCCACTTGAGAAGGAGCCGCAATCACCCTTTGTCCTCTTAGGTTAGCACAGCTCATTGTACAGGCCTCCCATCTTCCCTCCTGGGTGTCAGAGTAAGTCTGCGGGAGAGGCCTTCTCAGGAATGTACAATGCTCTGTTTAACATGGAAAATGATCCTGGGAAGAAATGAAGAAGTCGATTTCCTCTGTAACCTTCACAATACAAACTCCCAGGGAAGGTCAGTTTAAAAGGGAGAAAAGAAAGATCTGGAATTCGTGGCTCCTTCAGAAAGTTGCCTGTCAGTTTAATCGTAGGCATCTAAAAGGTTAAGTCAACTCTATGGATTGTGATTCAGTCTGAGCATTGCCTCTCATTCTCTTCTTTCGAGGATCTTATAAAGATCACGGGAAGCATTTACCCCCGGCTGAGGGGAAGGTGGGAGGAAAGCACTGCCCTCAACAGGAGTCAGTGGATTTTTAAAGGATCAACATAGAATAAAACACATTGCACCTAACTAGGCATTAGATTTTGAATCTCAACCTCCAGGCTTCCTAGCTATGTGATCTTAATATCTCTGAATCTCCATTTCTCATCTATAAAATGTGCTAGAATCTACCTCAGAATTGTTGCAAGGATTAAATTAGTTCAATGAATTAAAATTTAATCGCAGGACCTGACACATGGCATCCAGGAAATAGTAATGATTATTGTAATTGACTTTTCATTGCTGATTCACTCACAGGCTCTAGAAATTCTGTGCAGAGGAGTCAATACTATGAAAATCAGTAATTGCATAAGTAGGCAATGCTAGATTTCAGACTATAGAGAAATAATTTAGTAATAAAGTGCTGAAATCTATGTGACACTTGCTACTGAGATTCTAAACAGACACATTCCGAAAAGATCCAACTGGTAGACTTCTGCTGTGATATAATGGAAGAGCCTGGGTTGGAAGCCAAGCAAATGTGAGTTCCAGTGCCAGCAACACTACCATCTAGCCATGGAATCATGGAACAGTTACTCAGAAAACAGAATGGAAAGTTTATAAAGCGTTTATATGTTTTGATAATTTTATAACGCCATGTTTTCTTTTTATAGGCATTTTAATAGCAAGACTTTGCGTTTTTAAAAATGAAAATTAAAGCACTCTCAAATCTTTTGGTTTTAGTTCTAGAGAACTACATTGCGTAAAGTATAGAAAGCAGAAAACAGAGAAGAAAAGTCAGAATTCTATCCTCCTGAAACAGCCCCCATCTCCACTGTGCGATTTCTTCACAGTGAAAGCATTATCAAGACCACAGTATGATCTTTCTCACGGCTTTCCCTGCTCCATTCTCTCAATTGTCATACCGGCTTGTCAGACTAACACACACATGCAAAGGCAAAACATGTAGACTTTAAGGATTCTATCAAATGGACCGAAGCTACCTAACGGCCTTCGTCAACCTTGTACGTGCTCAATAAACATTTGGTTCTTGACTATGTGGGTATGTTGCTGATATTTAATCCCCTTGGGTCCTCTTATCTGGATTAGTGGTGCTATTAGATTTTATCCATTCAGATGTCTCTAGCAAAAGACCTGAGAAAAGGTGACCAAAAAGATAGGAGGGATATACAAGTTGGACATGGAAAAACTGTCTGATGTGTTGGAAAGCAAAATACTGACCATGATTCCCCATAGAATTAAAGAGAAAATAAACTCAACAGAAATCCACCATATTCCAAAATGTCTGGGAAGGGGACACTTAGCGAGGACACGTGAAGACAGGTCATGATAGTGCCTCACACAGAAGATAATAAACCTTAAAACTCTCTGCCCTGAAAGGTACTGTGTCCTGTCAGGAAATAAAAATAAACTCAAAGATGTTTGGGTATGCAGGGCTGTGGGGCATGGTTGCAGATAAAATATAGGACACCCAGTAAACTTTTAATTTCAGATAAATAACAAACTATTTTTAAGTATGTCCCACGCATTCTTTGGGACATAATTACACTAAAAAAATTAGTTGTTGTTTAGCTGAAATTAAAACCTGAGTGTCTTGTGTTTTGATTCGCCAAATCCAGCAATCCTACCTGGGGAGGGCAAACTAGGCAGAAGGAAAAAGAGGCAGAGACTCTGAGTGATAAAAGGAAGTAAAGTGATACCAAAATGTGAAAGATGGAAAAAGATTTGGGGGGCTGGCCCCATGGCACTGTGGTTAAGTGTGGTGCACTCCACTTCAGCAACCCGGTTCTCGGGTTCGGATCCCCAGTGCAGACCTACACCACTTGTCAGCCATGCTGTGGCAGTGTCCCACATACAAAATGGAGGAAGACTGGCATAGATGTTAGCTCAGCGACAATCTTCCTCAAGCCAAAAAAGAGGAAGATTGGCAGCTGATGTTAGCTCTTTCTTAGCAAAAAAAAAAAGATGACTTGGGTCTCTTTTATAAATAATGAATTCATCACTGTTTAACATTGAGAATGTGAAAGCTTTCCTAATCAAGTCTCTAAAATTTAGAATGTTTCCCATCACAGAGGGCAATTGTGTCTCGCTGTCAAATGTCCCCTGGGTGCCTTTTGGTGACAAAACCTGGGCCACACGGATCAGGTCAAGGTCAGCATTAGAGCTCCCGCGTTCTTCAGGTTCCTCCCCATCCATCCTCCAGCCTCTCGGAGGTCATCCCCCATTTCTGAGACAGCCTATGCAAACTGGTCCCATCCACAGAAACCTATGAAGCACCGGGCACCCTGTAAACAAGAGCAGTTTGGGTCCCAGGGAAAGCGCTCAACATACGTGTTTGCAAAATGAATACCTGAATCAACTCATTCCCTTCAAAAGCCTAGCCCTGGACTTCCTTTATCATCTCCATTCTCTTTAATAAAAACCCCTCAGCTTCCCTCCTCCCCACACTCAGAAATACCTGCACCTTGACCCATATGAATTAATGACCGTCCGGACATGTGGACAGGGATGGAAATTTTGGTCGTGGGCCCGCCTGACACTGCATGCTCTTCACAGGCAGCGACCACGTCCCACTTGTCTTTAAGTGCTTCTGGGCTCCCTGGACACACTGTGGTGCCTTCTGTCACCTGGGGGGCGAGTTTGTCCCCATGGTCATTCCATGTGAGAAATCGTCTTTAATAAGTAATCCCATACGGATGGGTGAGTAGAGAATATGGCCAGCATACACCCTGACTTTGACCGATAGAAGTTTAGGCATCTGATAAGCGTTTGGTCCTGTCCGGGAAGTAGCTGGACCGTGAAATCAGATACGGGGAGGAAGTCTGTCCACGGGAGGGGCTCCCTCACAATGGAGTCTCCAGGGACTAGGGTAGACGGGAATGCTAACCAGGCCAAGGGGCTGTGCAAATGTGGACCCCCCAAGGGAGCCGAGGCCGGAACTCCTTTCCCTCTAGTGCTTCCACAGGTGTCCCTGGGAGTCAGCCGAAGCTTGCGGAATTACTCCGTCCATTTTGAGGACTGAGGTGTGCCAGGAGTGTTTGTGACTCTGTCGTTCTCAATGTTTTGTTTCTCTTGTCATAAATGTATCATTTTATTGAGTGAGATAAATCACTTAGCACACTGATTTCAGATAATTTCCTCTGCCAGCCGTGACTGCAGACCCAGGTCGGGAAGAGTATTGAGTCCTTTTACTCACAGGGATTTTTAAAATAGCTAATCTGTTTTCTATTCCCCTTGATGCCTTGTTCATGATAGATACTTAGCAAATATTAGTGGAATGACTGAATGAAGAAATGAAGGAGCAAACAGCGGACGTGAAAATCTTCGTGGATATAGGAGCATGGAACGTGAGACCAGGCCACATGCCATTGTAGGAAAAGCCCCAGAGCAGTCACAACTTCACCACATACTAGTCTTGTGATTGGGACAAGTCACTTAAACTCTCTGACCTTCAGCTCCTGAGGCTGTAAATGGGAATCATTTCCTCCCTTAATAAGCGGTTTTGAGAACCAAGTGAGATGATTTCATATCTGAAAGTGGCTGTGATACAGATCGAGGATAATCAGATAGCATTCAAATCCCAGTTCTCTCCACCTTCAGCTACGAGATCTTGCTCAAGTTAGTTAACCTACCCAGGCCTCAGTTTTCTCATCTATGAAACAGGAATAATAATCACCCTGACTTCACTGAATTGTCATAAAATGAAATGAGATTATATACACGCAAGTAGAGCTCACAAGGTAAGCTCATGTTAGTTTCTCTTGTCTGGCTTCCTGTTCTTTGTATATTTTCTAAGTGGGTTGTTACTCTGCCTTGCCCAGACTTGTTCTCTCACAATTCGCCAGTCAGTAAGTAAATTAATTAGGTGATAAGTGATCCCTTGATCTTTTATTATTATTATTATTATTATTATTATTTTGAAGATGATTATTAAAGCAGGTGGCCATCTGATGGGCCATAGGTCATGCATGCAACACAGCTGCAATGGTGTCTCAGGATTGTTTCCTTACCGAGGACCTGCCTCCCAGGTGTTTCCTCATCTGAGGACCCACCCTCGAGGTTTCCTCAGATTGTGTCTTTCAGATGAGACCCACCCACTGGAGCTGAGCTTTGAAGGAACTGACCCTGGTGTGGGTGAGGAAGCACTTCACTAATGACGGCCCAGCCATTCACTCAGGAAAACACAGTGACCTCTCCCCCGACCCCTCCCCACCCCCAGACCCTCAGGCAAAAGCAGAAGCATTAAGGAAGACTCCCACCAGAAGCAGCCATGAACCCAGTTCTCATCGTCTCCAAGAACAGCCTGGCTATCCCAGATAGGGATTTTGGTTTTTCATTTTTAAAAAATCGTTTTAAGAGTCCTGAACCGTTTGCTGACTTAGACTATTCATCTCTCTTCTTAAGCCACCATATCAACCTATTGACTCTGCTTCTCCCATTTGGTAGATGCCACGATTTTAAGGGCATCATGAAAGGCGCCCTCTGTCAATGCCGGGTTGCGAGCCCTGCCAACCTAAAACCTCAGGGAATCCCCCACACCTCTGTGCTAGTGACAGCGCCCTGGGGCCTCTCATCCCAAAGTCCTGGGTCAAGGTCTCCTATCCCTTGTCACTTGTTTTCACTGAGGCTAAACGCATCTGTTTGGTATGTGGATAGATTTTTTAACTCCTTTCACAAAGCCTAGTGCTTGAAATAAGTTGGCCCAAGTCCTGCACTTTGTCCGTATTTCAGCAACTCTCTTGCTTGATATTAAAAATAGCTTTGTCTAGTCCAAGGAGATCAGACCCAGGAGACAGGCGCCTGCTATTATAATCTCTGCCTCACAAATAGCTCTCTATGGGCTCGAGCATCTATCAACACTACCAGGGGTCTCCAGTTAGAAAACAGGGCCAGGCCTTGGTACCTAGAAAAGTGGGCTCTGCCTGACTCTCCTGAGCCGTCCATGAAGTTAACATGAGGCCTACGCCACCCCATTCCCACCGTGGACCACCAACTGTGGCTCAAAACCAGGAAACAGTTGAGAGCATCCCCCACACTTAGGGTATCCTGTATTTCCCAGGCCAGAACCTACAAAAGCTCCCCTCAAACAGCGCTGGGAAACAAACTGCCCAACCCCCTTCTCCTCACCTCCCCCACCCTGCCCTCCACCCCCACCCCCATCTCTCCTCCCCCAAGCCCATCTTTCTCTGTGAAAGACCATAGACTCTGCAGTTGCCAAGGGAACCAAGCCTTTTATTCCATCCCAGTGACTAGCTGGTTGGGGCTGAGGAGTAGGGAACAACTGGTGCCCAGGCCTTTGGAAGCTCCCCACCAGACCCCCCTTTTACTTGAAGGGGGCGGGGTGGGCTGCGCCCCTCCTGCCTTTTCACCCAACCCCAGCCGGGTGGGATGGAGCCCGTGGGCTCTCAGGAGCTCCCTGGCTGTGGGCTCGGGGAGATCAGTGCTCCCCAGGCCCTCCTCAGGCCCTGGCCCTTTCCAGAGGACAATAGCCTCCATGCAAGGGAAAATTCCATCGCCCAGGGTTCAAGTCTCCAAGGAGTTGCTGGGGCCTCTGTTGAGCCTGGAGTGGGCTCTGAGAAGCCGCTGCAGCTGCCTGGCTTGTTTTCTCCCTCGCTATGTTTTATTTTTAACCCCTGAGCTGCCAAGGATTGTTTTTCCCCAGCCGGTGCCTGGGAACTGAGAGAGGAAAGAAATAAGGCTTTGTTCCCTCTGGGGAACTAATTGGGAGAGACAGGCGGGTGGCCGGCTCAGCCCCATTAGGGTGTGAGGCTCCCACCCCTGCACACACATCTGCCTCCCAACCCGCGCCCAGGAGGCTGGGAGTGGGGGTGTCCCCGGGCTGCTCCACTGAGGCCTAGGGGCTACAGAGGAGATGTAAGCACAGCTTCAAGGCTGCAAAGGCGGCCCAGAGCCATTTTCTCAGGCTCAGAAGACATTCAAGAAACAGGGATGTTGCAAACTGGAAATGTCTCCTCTTTCCCACTTCAAACCCCCAAACCAGCTCCTGCTCTTGTCTTCCTGCTGTTTCTTCCCAGATCTGCGTCAGGAACTCCTACAGGAAAGTGAGGGAACTTGGGCAAAGGAAGAAACAGGAAAATTAAGACATAAAGCATTTAAATATTAGATTAATAAATGAGAAACACCTAGCAATACACTTTTAAGTTTACCAAAACATTCTTCCTGCTCAGGAATGTAATTTCATCGCAGATCCGCTGGAAATCAATGAAAAGTTTGGTCCACTGCCATTTTGTTTTAAGATTGAATGGATCCCAGGTAAGGATCCATAAGAGAATTTAAGGATTATTTTGGTCCCATTTAGGAACAGCAAATTTGGGCTTTTTTGGGTAATAATTGTTTGTATTTAGTGAATACCTGCTATGTGCCACATGTGTTCTATTTTTTTTTTCCAGTTTTATTGAGATATAATCAACGTCAGAGCAAATTTCTAAGAAATCCTCAACCTCCTCTGCTTGCAGCAAGCCAACCAACGTGGTGAATGTCCACCCAGGTGACTTCAAGCAGGGGCTGCTTGTCTCTCTATCAAGAATAATTGAGAAAAGAAAATGCTCTTTTTGCGCAGCAGACAACAGTAACTCGAATGAACAGAAGCAGGTCGACGTGTTGATGGGATACAGTGGATGGTCTGCAAAGGGTGTCTCTGTACCTGGGACACCTGCTTCACTCCCTGAAAAAGGGTCCCTGACTGTGTGGGCAGCTGGGGAGAGGACAGTGAGGGCTGACACAGAGCTTAAAGCTTCATGCTGCGTTGGAAGCATGCAGACTGGTACCCAGTGCATGGACCTGTGCAATGGAGACACCAGTTTTATTAAAACCTCCTCCCTATTCACCTCACACATGCATCTGCAGCTCTGGCTGCCCCTCGGTTAAGCCCCGCTGAGATGGTGTCCCCCACCGTGGATGGTCTGTCCTTCTCGTGTGGCAAGACTGCATTTTCAGGAAGCTGTTGGGCAGAATGAGGCAACTCCGAGTTCAGAAGTGTCTACGTGCCTTTTAGGGTTGGGGTTTAACCTCCCCGCAGGAATTTCCCAGCATACAGAGGAAGGCCTTGAGAGTGAGAGCAGCAGATGGAAGGGTGAGTAAAGCTAGGACTCAGCACTCTGGAGCCTGGCTGCGGCTCCCCTCATGTCATCCCACACTCCTGCTCTGCATTGGTCCAAGTATAAGGGGCCCCAAGCTCCTGCCTCTCAATCTGTACTCCCCGTAACTGGACCAGTTGCCAAGCCTGAATTGACAGTGGGCCCACTGCCACTCTCACACAAGGTCTTTGAGGAGTGGGCACTGCTGGCAGCCCTGATCCAGGCCATCTCAGAGGTAGCTCCCTGTCACATAGCCTCTCTGAAAAGACCCTCTAACCCCCAGCACTGTTGACTGTGCATTGGACCATCTCTATTACATTTTTTTTCAGCTTTTCTTAACAAAACTGCTGGCCAGGGTTGAGGTAGAGCCACAATGTGGCCATTTTCACAGCCCCAGCAAAGCCCATGGTTGGTGCCAAATTCTTGTTGAGTTGAATAGAATGGAGGAAAGCTGACCAACCCATCAGAATAATAATAGCTAACACTTACAGAGGCATCACACACACCAAGGCTGTTCTCAACGTTTTCTGTGTATTGGTTTATTTTCACCTCATGATAATCCTGTAAGATAAGGACTATTATTTACTATTGTATGAAAGAGGACGCCAAAGCAAGTTTGCAAACTAGGCCATCCAAATTCAGGAAGCCTAGATTCATCTGCCCAGGGTCATCTTCTGGCGGCCGTGTGCACACGCTGCAGCATGACCCAGCTTATGTACCACCAGAGGAGAGATGCAGAGGCCCCTCCAGAGACTTAAGGAGGCAGGTGTGTGGTTTAACTGAGCAAATGTGGCTTGAGAGTCAGGAGACCCGGATCCCGATTCTGGTCTGGCCTTTATCCATAGGAGCATTGCCACCTGTTCCAGCTCCTAAGCCCCACTCTCCTCCTTGGTCAGCCACAAGGTCTCCCAGACCTCCCAGGTCCCTGCCCAGCCTCAGATTCTGTGAAGAGCAGTGACAGGCAGCACCTGTTGACGTGAGGATGGGCCCCAGACACAGCGGACCTGACAAATAACCACTCACTCCGCACGTGAGCCTTAGTGAGCACAGCTCAGCGTTTGGGGAACTATGTGTTCTTTTGAAACGTGTCTGTCTGGACCATGAGTAAGTATGGGGGGAAAGGGGACAGGCGTCTTTTTCCAGTTAATGAAGTGAGGCTTCATAGAGGAAGAAGATTTTCTTAGTCACATTTCCTGTTTCACACTGACCTTTTAAAAGGAAACCCACAAGGAAAGCTGTGCCAAGGCCTGCTCACCAGATCTACCCACAGGTATAACAAAGATGACCTAAATAAAGCCCACAGTGGGCCAAGCTTAACCTGAATCAGTGGAAATAGTAAGACACTGAAAAGGTCGATGGATTGAGATAAAGGGGACGGTGGTGCTCCTTCAAAGAACAATGACATGAAAGAGATTTGAATGACTGTTCAACAGGGATCCAAGCCCAGAGGCAGAGAGAAACCAATCTCTTCACTGGTCTCTATGTACTTAGGGCTTAGCCTCTCCTTATAAACCAGAGGCACTAAAAATTAAGGGAGATACTTAGAGTGATTTCAAAAGAAGTAATGGTGACTGGGTTGTAAAATTAGTTGTGAGAATCAAGATTATTTAGCCTAGTGAGGAAAGGACCAGGAGATAACAGAAGAACCGTAAAGTTGGGGAGGTTTGATTATCCGAAGGACGATGGCGGGTGGGTTTCCATAGCTGCTGACCGCAGAATGCCAGGCCCAAACAGGAGCAGAGATGTGGAATGTTCAAGAATGTGCTGAAGATGACTGGAGAGCGGAGCAGGTTGCCAAGGCCAGGAACATCCTCACCTTCGCCAGGAGAGTTGGACAATCAGGTTTTGGAGCCTAAGACCTAATGAGATGAAGGGGACCAGTTGCCATCACTGTTTACGTCTGCTCAAGGAAAACGCCATGGAGATTTTTGGTTTAGAAAGCTTTGTTTGTTTTGTTTTAAACAAGGAGGCCTGGAATTGGACTGAGGTTAAAAAAAAAAAATCAGGAAAATGGAGTTTGGAATGGGGTGGGAGATAGCAGACAGCGACCCAGAGAGCACCTAAGAGCTAGAGGGATTTTTTTGGTCAGAAGTAAAGAAGGATATTTTCTTTCATTTTTTGGATAAGTAATACAATCATATGGTCAGAAATAAAAACATAGAAAGTGATAAACAAGGTCTCACTCCCTCCCTGTCCCCATCTGTCCAGTTCTTATGCCCATACACCTATCTTTGTTAATTTCCTACATATCCTTCCAGAAATTCTTTGTGTAATTATGAGCAAATATGATTATAGATATTTGCTTTTTCCATTCTTTTCTTGCACAAAGGTAGCATAATACATATATATATAGTATTGCGCCCCTGGCTTTTTCATCTAAGGAAGGTTCTGGAACCCTTAACCTATCAGCAGGTAGGGAGCCCACACCTTTTTGCACAGTGAGAGAGAGAACCCTGAGGTGTCCTGACTGGATACTTCACAGTCTCTTCCCAGCCAGCTTCCGCGTCTCTCTCCCATCCAACTCCATTCCCAGAACTTTCAGACGCAGTTATTTTCAAATCCCTCACCCGTCTCAAGTCTCCTTGAACCCTTCTGTCCACCCTGGAGATTTTGTACTCAGGCAACGTATCCAACAAGGTCGCTGAGGAACTTTCAACAGCCTGTGTGACAGAGAAGGCGTAACCTGGCACAGAGAGAGAACTGTCAGGCCTTGGCGTTTCGGAGAAAGAGACTCTCCTTCCTTCCCAGAGAGCACCTGGACCTTCAGCACCCAGGATGGAGAACTCAGTGCCAGAACCCAAGTTGCAGGCTGCCACTCACTGTGGGGCTCTGTGCCGCAAAAGCCAATGCCCAGGGCTACATTCAGCACAGGGAAAATCCCCAGGGGCCGCGCGACCACCCCTCATCCCCTCAGCCACCCCAGCCCTTCTCAGGCCTCTGTCAGAGCTGGCTGCCCGCTTCCCATGCCAGAGCTCCCAGGCCTGAGGGCCCCAGTCCCCGCCCTCCTCCAGCCCTGAGCAGCCTGGAAGCTGAGCTGGATGTGGTCTTGGGGATTTGGAGGCACATCTCGCCAATCACAGCTGAGTGACGCCTGAGGGTGGTCAGACAGTCCACAGCACCAGCGCTCCTTGGCAGACCACAGGGGAAGTGCGGAAGGCAGGGTGGGTACCTCTGAGGGCCACCACCCCGCATCGCATGGTTCCCGTGAAATTATCCCCTGACCCACACTCAGGACCATCCCTCACTGCTTCAGGGTCCCAGGGGGTCTCCACCTGCTATTCTGGACTCCCCTTGAAATAGCATTTTGACAGGTGGCCTGTGTGGTGGTTATGAGCACTGGTTTACAGTTAAGCAGACATGGGTTTGTGTTCCGGCTCTGCCCCTTAACCCCTTAGAGTCTCAGTTTCCTTATCTGGAAAATGGGCATAATACCTATTTCAGGGGATTACTATGAGGATTAGATTAATGTGAGGCTATGAAAAGTCTCAGTCTGGTATAACCAAATACTCAGAGCGTGGCCACAGTCGTCTCTCTTCCTCCTGCTCTGCAGAGCTCAGCACCCAAGCACTAGGAACAAATGAGCCCCGGCTGTGGGTTTGAAGCAGCTTTGAAGAGCCTCCCACAGGTGGCAGCCATGGGTGAGGGAGGTGTCAGTTGGCTGGATAAGCCAGCAGCCTCGGCATAGGCCTCTCTCTCCTAGATTTCAGGGGACGGAAAAGGCCCTCCTGCTCCCTGCTTGGTGTCTGCAAAAGCATCTTCACCTCCTGACCCAGGAAAAATGAACCCAGAAGGCCCAGGAGGCAGGCTAGAGAGGGCCTCTCTTTCCATACACAGTTACTGCCTGTTTAGCCAGCTAGTTTCTAGTTTTTCCTGCAGTCCTGGCATGCAGACCTGGAGGAGAATGGAGTCTGGCTACAGCATGGCCTCCTGATAAACCCTGAGAGGGCCGGGCTCCACTGGTACCCAGGATGCTCCTCCTCCATGAGTCTCCCAGAGGCCTTGTGCTGGCAGAGTCCTCGCCCTTCCCAGGGCCTGCACCCAGAGCAGACCCTGCATAAAAAGAAGGGTCCACACCAGGTGGCATAGTGGTTAAGTTCGCAAGCTCTACTTCAGCGGCCCAGGGTTCACGGGTTCGGATCCCGGGCACAGATCTACACAAGCCATGCTCATCAAGCCATGCTGTGGCGCGTCCCACGTACAAAATAGAGGAAGATTGGCACAGATGTTAGCTCAGCAACAATCTTCCTCAAGAAAAAAAGAAAAGGGCCAGTCTTCCTCATCAAAAAAAGGTCCACAGTGCTCATATCCCACCAGGCTTGGACACAGTGGTCCCATCTGCACTCTTTCTCATCCTAGCCTTTTCAGGACCTTTTATTTTTTTTAATTTTTAAAAATTGGCACCTAGGGGCTGGCCCCGTGGCCGAGTGGTTAAGTTCGCGCGCTCCGCTGCAGGCGGCCCAGTGTTTCGTCGGTTCGAATCCTGGGCGCGGACATGGCACTGCTCGTCAGACCACGCTGAGGCAGCGTCCCACATGCCACAACTAGAGGAACCCACAACGAAGAATACACAACTATGTACCGGGGGGCTTTGGGGAGAAAAAGGAAAAAATAAAATCTTTAAAAAAAAAAAAAAGGAAATATCTAAAAAAAAAAAAAAAATTGGCACCTAAACTAACATCTGTTGCCAGTCTCTTTTTTTTTCCCCTTCTTCTCCCCAAATCCCCCCAGTACATAGTTGTATATTCTAGTTGTAGGTCCTTCTGGCTCTGCTATGTGGGATGCTGCCTCAGAATGGCTTGATGAGCCGTGCTATGTCTGTGCCCAGGATCTGAACGGGTGAAACCCTGGGCTGCCGAAGTGGAGCGTGTGAACTTAACCGCTCGGCCATGGGGCCAGCCCCATCAGGACTTCTTGAAGTGAGATGGAGACCCACAACACTGTAACCCATGAGCACTGCCAGGGTCACTGTTCATCACAGGAAGGGGTCAGAAGGACCCTGGGCCAAAGGTCTTTCCATGGTCCCACTCCAGCATGCTGTGTGTCCAGCACTGTAGATAGACTGGATGGTGGTGAGGCCCTGACAGAACCTGAACAGAATAAATACCTGGGAAACCCAGCCATTCTTGTCCTTGGGTCCCTGGGTTCTATGTTTAGAAGCTGTTTCAGCTTAACTAGTTCTGCCCCATTTTAGGATCTGCAAGAGGATTGGCAACCGAAGATGCTAAACAGCCAGATCGATTTGACTCCTGAGCTCCCAGAGGCGAGGAGACAGGGTAAACCCACGCCAGGGTCCCAGCAGCTTTTACAACTTTCCTACCATGGCCTTGAGACCTTGTCTGACACAACCTGCCCACTGACCAGGCTCATCTTGAGTCACTCTCCCTCCTCTGTGCTCCACCCGCACGACCCTCCCTCCATCGTTCCGATGCTCCTCCCATCTCGCCCAAGTGTTCCTTCTAGTCTGGGATCCCAACCCCTCCCTTCACCTGGCCAACCTCTCCTTCACGCTGTACATCTACATTTGAATTTTAAAACCTAAGTGCAGAGTTTAGGTTCATCTTAGCCATTTGAGATCTTCCAGGATGCTGACGCCATCTCCCAGCGTCCTGCCTACCTGTTTCAATGTGTGACACCCACAGTTTCCAAATAGTCCTGTTGTTTTTATTGTTGGTGTTGTTCGGGCTCCTCGTAAGTCGTCATTAAAGAAGTTGGATAGGAATGGGTCCTGTGGCCCGCTACTAGAGACTTCCCACCTAGAAGCTGACATTAATCCACCCATCTTCACGCTAATGGCAGAAGGACACAGTGGTTTTCCGGTTATTGATTGCCATGGGACAAACCATTTCAACCAATTTATTTATTTATTTATTTATTTAAACACCAATCATTTTATTATGCTTATAGATTCTACGAGTCAGGAATCTGGACAGAGCACAGCAGAGATGACTTTGCTCTACCGTGTCTAGGGCTTAGCTGGGGAAAGTGAACAACAGGGGGAGGTGGGTCCTAAACAACCTAAACAGTTGGGGGCTGGAGTTATCTAGAAGCTTCTTCGTTCACATCTCTGGCACTGGCAGTGGGATGACTCAAAGGCTGGGCTCACCTGGGTCTGCCCCACTCAGACCTACATGTGGCTTCTCCATGTTGGCTTGGATCTCATAGCATGGCAACTGGGCTCCAAGAGGAGTATTCCAAGAGAAGCAGGTAGAAGCCGTGGGGCCTTTTATGACCAAGCCTCGGGTGTCACAGAGCATCACTTTCTCCATTCTCTACTGATCAAAGCAGTCACAAAACTATCAGATTTAAGAGGAGGAACATGGGTCCCATCTCTGGATAGAAGGAGTGTTCAAGAATTTTAGAACAGCCACAGCAACACTAGAAGCCTACACCCAGGTGCAGAAGCACTTAGAATTGGGGGTCCTCACCAGGTCAGGCGTATGTTCTAGCTGGCAGGTACTCACTGGCAATAAGTAATCGAGGAGAAGCAATATTCCAAGGCCTCTGACATTCCTGCAGAGAGGAATATAGGCGAGGCTACCACAATAAGGATCTCTAACAGAACAGAGATGCAAGATGGACACTGGGTCTCCTGAAAAAGGCAGAAGCCCAGTTATCACAACTGGGGCATGCACGGGGTCACCACAGCAGCATGTGACATAATGCCATCACACAGGTTTAGCTGAGCACCTTCAATCCTCCTCCTGAGAGTGCATGAGTTTATCAAATGCCCATGCTGAAATTTAACAATATTCTATCTATGGGATATTCCTGATCTGACAGTCAGATATTGTATCAAAAAAGGAAAGGTCCAAGGCTTGTTCCTCATGAACCCATGTCAGCTTCTAATGACCACCACCGCCTTTTAAACACACAAAGACCATCTCTAATCATCTCAGCTGAGATGATTGTGGGTCTCACCAGACTGGGAAAGGGAGTAGGAAGTACACAGACCAAGAGGGAAATAGGAGGAAGCAAATGGAAGAGGTCTTTAGAATTGCTCCTAAGCTCCTCTAGAGATGCTAGAGGGAAGGTGGGATCCCAGGGCCCAGAGGTGACAGGTGGTCCCAGCCTGCCAGCAGCCTGGCTTTCAGCTCTTCATCAATGTCCTGCTTCAAGGTAGTCCTCATACTTTTCAGAGAGCAAAGCATTTGCACTGATCTGGGGTCACTTGAAGGCCATTTCATCTCACCAGCTGGAGTATTTGGGACTTGAAAGTTCCTGGAGGAGCAGCAGAGGGGAAATAGCTCAGAGACGGGTCTGGGAAAGAGTGAGGAAAGTGAAATTGATTTTGGGGGGAGGGGTATGTGGTTCTTCCTGTGAAAGCTGTGTGTAGTAACCCAGGGCACTGTCACCTGCTTACCTGCTGTAGGACATCAACTTCCGAGTGTCTGGCTCACACAGTCCTAGAAGGCCAGAGCCGGGCGGTGCCTGCTCTGAGGTCATTTAGTCCAACCCTCCCATTTGAGAGATGAGGAAGCCATGGCAGAGCCCATCTGTGCTCACTGACCATCCAGGTCCTCCCCCCTGCATTTCCCAGTCTTCCTTGCAGTTAGGGAGGGGTCCTGTGATTAATTCTGTCCAATCGGCCATAAGTGACACATTTCCCTTCCAGACCCAAACAGTTCAGTGATGGTGTGCCTCCTCCATCTCTCTCTTCCCTTGCCACTGTGACCTTACAGCCCACGTGCTCTGACAGCATGGCAACGGGTGGAAGAGATTCTATCCATCCTCATCAGAGCAAGAAATGAAGCCCAATTGTGTTAAGTCACTGAAACTTGAGAGTTTGTCTATCACTGCAGCATGGCCTGGCTTAGCCTGACTAGTAAGGAAATCGAGGCTTGGAGAAGGGAAGTATGGATACGAGTGACCCTGAATGATGCAGATCAGATCCCGCCTCCATCAGGAGCGCAGAATCAGAGCAGGTAAGACGGTAGGATTTTCTGCTCTAAGGGGAAAGCCAGGCAGCAGTGATCCTCTCACCACTCTGCAGTGCTTTATAATTTACAGAGCACGTTCATGGACCCTGTCTTGCTTATCAACCCATCCCATCGACCTTGGCAGGACCATCTTTAGTCCTATTTTATTAGGACTTTAAGAGACATGTCCAAAGTCCTATAGTGAGGAAATGATGGAACCAAGACTAGAATCCAGGGTTTCCCCCACACACCACCTAATTGCCCATGTTTTCGGAATACTGTCATCTTTAAAAAAGATTGTAACTTGGGGCTGGCCCCGTGGCCGAGTGGTTAAGTTCGCGCGCTCCGCTGCAGGCGGCCCAGTGTTTCGTCGGTTCGAATCCTGGGCGCGGACATGGCACTGCTCGTCAGACCACGCTGAGGCAGCGTCCCACATGCCACAACTAGAGGAACCCACAACGAAGAATACACAACTATGTACCGGGGGGCTTTGGAGAGAAAAAGGAAAAAAAAATAAAATCTTTAAAAAAAAAAAAAAGATTGTAACTCTTTTCCCCTCCCCTCACCAAAAAAATACTGGTTGGCATTGTCTTAATTTTTCCCATAGGCCTATTTTTGCAGCAAGTTTATTTCAATATTTAAATTTTGCCTTGAGAAGGTTCCAGTAGCCCTGGAGATAACTGGAGGAATCCCAAGGAGTCACAGAGTCAGGGCTGGGAAACTCCACCCACGGAGGTCCCTGGCTGAGAGAGTCCCCTTGGCCCGTCCCTGAGGAGGCCCGGCCACCGTGGTCCGTGTCAGACCAGCAAATGAAGAAGTTGGACTGGACCACATCAAAGCAAGATTTCTTCAAAAAGTCCAAATCAGATCCAGGTTCCTCTTCTTCACATCACAGAAAGTGAGCAAAGGGGACCTTCCGGGGCTGCTTCCTCTTTCAACAGAAAGCGGAATGGCTTCAAGCCTGAGGATGGACATTTACATCTGGGAGTAGGCGACAAGTTAAAGGCCAAGGTTGGGGGCCCAGGCTCTCTGGGGCCCTGTGCTCTCCAAACTGCATCAGCTCCAGGGAGCCAAGGATCCCATGAGAGTCTGAATCCCTCTGCAGCCCCAACCCTGGCTACCCACCTGGGCCACCTAACCTGGATGTCCCTTCAGATCCTCACCGGCCCTTCCCTCCTTGTCAACCCCCAGGAAGAAAACCTAGTCCTGGGGTCCCATCTCCCCTTGAGCTCCTTCCTCCTTGGCCCTTCACAGTTTGACTTCCACCTTCATCTTGATTCTAAAACTGCTCCCACCAAGGCTGTCGCCGAGATGATATTGTCCAAACAGGAAGACCTTTTGCTTCAAACCTGGCCCCATCACTTACCAGTTTGTGACTTTGAACAAGCTATTTACCTTCTCTAGTCTCAGTTTCCTCATCTGCAAAATGGGGATAATAACAGGCCCTGGCTCGTAGGGTTGCTGTGAGGATGAAATGAAGTAATGTGGGTAAAGCTTGGCAAAAGGCCTGCTTCACATGGTCTATCGTGATGAATACAGGTTATCAATCTTTCATGCAAAACCCTTGGGGCCAGAGATCATAATTTTTTCAAATCGAGATATAATTGAGATAAAACATTGTATTAGTTTTAGGTGTACAACATAACGATTTGATATACGTATATATTGCAAAATGATCACAACAAGTTTAATTAACATCTATCTCCACACAGCTGTATTTTTTTCTTACGATAAGAGCTTTTAAGATCTACTCTTAGCAACTTTCAATAGACAACACAGTGTTATTTACTATGGTCACCATGCTGTAGATTACGTCCTCAGGCCTTATTCATCTATAACTGAAAGTTTCTACCTTTTGATCCCCTTCACCACTTCACCCACCCCTATCCCTCACCTCTGGCAACCACCAATCTGTTCTCTGTATCTTTGAGTTCGGGCTTTTTTTGTTGGATTCCACATATAAGGAAGATTATATAGTATTTTTCTTTGTCTGACTTATTACACTTAATTTTTCTTACTTTAGGAGGTGATATGGTGCGTAACCATCTCTAACACACCTCCCTCAGTGGGTGCCAGGGCAGCGCCCCACAGTCCCACACATTCACGATTCCGCAGCGACATGTCAACGTTCCCTGGGAGGGACTTAAGGAAAGACGGTAAGGAGCGTCTCCAGGTCAGGCCGAGTTTTGCTGCCAGATGGATTTGGCACCAAACTGACAACAACAACACAATGAAGCTTTTTTTTGAGATCTTTGGATTTCCACCTTGCAGATAAGGGATTGTGAGTCTGTATTAGTATGGGTTTTTCTGTCACCTAGAACATGGTATGTGCTCCATGACTCCTTTCCAGGAAGCCCTGGCTCCACAACGTCGCTGCTATCTCACCTCCACCCTGACTCGCTCCTTTTGATTCCTACAGCCCGCAGCAGCTGGGGCTGTACAGTCTGAAACGCTTTTTATATTGATATCTGCTACAGAGCCCCACGTACCTATGCCAACTCTTGGAGGGCAGGAAGAGTGTGTTCTACTCCTCTGGTCTTCTTAGCAATAAATACAGAGTTGAGTATACAGTCGGTGCTTAATAAATAGCTCCTGCCTGAACTCTGCTGGCCTCTCTAAGATTCCCCTTCTAATCTTGGCTTGCTTGGTGCTAGACGAGATCACACGGTGTAAGGAAACCATGTGGCTTCTGTGTTCACACAGGCCCAAGTCTGCAGCACGCTCAGGCCCCTCACTGCTGTGTGTTTCTGTCTCTAGGGCTCAGTTTCACATCTGTAAAAGGAGCACAGTAACTCGCTTCGCTCAGTGCCTGCCGTTTGCTGGAGGAATGGTAGTCTCAACTGGGTTGTTGTGGGAATTAAGTGAATTAAAACACATGAGGGCTTAGGCAAGCTTTTAGCACAATGCACATGCTCAATACATTTTGGGGTTTGGGGCCATATCTGAGGGTTATAATTTTTCCTCCTCTTTTCTATTGCGGTGAAATATACATAACATAAAATTTACCGTTTTATTCATTTTAAGTATACAATTCAGTGGCATTAAGCACATTCACACTGTGTGCAACCATCACCACCGTCCATTTTCAGAACTTTTATATCTTGCCCAATTGAAACTCTGTATCCGTTAAATAATAACTCTCATTCCCGTGCCCCCAGGTCCTGGTAATCTCTATTCTACCTTCTGTCTCTATGAATTTACCTGTTCTAGATATTTCATACAAATGGAACCACACAATGTTTATTCTTTTGTGTCTTGTTTATCTTTCACTTAGTGCAATCTTTTCAAGTTCATCTACGTTATAGCACATGTCAGAATTTCATTCTTTTTTGTGGATAAACAATGTTCTTTTGTATGGATATACCACATTTTGTTTATTCATTCATCCACTGAAGGACACTTGGGTTGTTTCCACCTTTTGGCTGTTGTGAATAATGCAGCTCTCAAATGGGTGTACAATATCTGTTCAAGTCCCTGTTTCAATTCTTTTGGATACATATCCAGAAGCAGAATTGCTGGATCACATGGTAATTCTGTTTAACTTTATGAGGAACCACAACACTATTTTCCTCAGCGGCTTCAATACATTTTATTTGTTATTTCTTCAACCATTCATTCACGTGCAAATAATCGACGAGGGTCATCTCCATCCAGGCTCCGTGCTAGGTTCTGGGGACACACAGGGCGGTCACAGTCTGACAGCACATCGCAGGCCCTCAGGGACGGCAACAGTACAAATGCACACCCTGGGCTCCTCCCCTGCTTTGCAGCCCAGTTTCTCTCCCGATTCAGCTCACCTCGCCTAGTGACTCCTCCTTGTCCCTTTTGTGGTTCTCCACCAATTCGATGATTCTTTCTCAGCATCACTCCCATTTCGTAATTGTCTCTCCCACCACAGTCCTAAAACGTCTTCGTGCACCCGCAGACACAGACGGAGAGAAGCCCTTTCTCCCACTCCCTCACTCCCGCCCTTCCACCTCCCTTAAGACAACTTGAACCACACCTCCTTCCCCGGAGCTTGTGGAAGCCCTCGGCTGTTATCAAACTCTGGCTTGCCAATCACGGATTTCCAACCTCTCTCCCACTCCATTGGTCTTCCTTTCTGTCTGGTCCCCTAAAAAACCCCCCAAGCATCCTCACACACCCTTCACTGTCCCTCTATGCCGCAGTCCTGCCGTCTCCCCAGCAGCTCTGGAGTCTCCACCGGCCCAGCCCGCCTTCAGAGTGTAGCGAGTTGGATTTCCCATCCAGAAATACGAAACCCAAGTCATCTTCTTTTGTGAAGTCTTTCCAAATGAATCCCACCCTGGAGCTTCTGGTACTCCCTATTTTATCAAATCAATTTGGTTTTAACAAATTTCTGTACATGAATCCTCTCTCACCACCTATTTCCATTATAAATTGGAAGATAGTTTTGAAAGAAAATGAGCTCATGGAAGGTCTCCCAGCATTCTGCTGGGGCAACTATGGGTCCCTATCCCAAGGACCTAGAGGATACTGTTCCACAATGTTCCATGGGGAACCACAGCTTGGGTCCTGTTCTGCAATATTCTATGGGGAACCATGGCCTGGATCTTGTTCCACAATGGTGCATGGGGAACCAGGGCCTGGGACCTGTTCTGCAATATTCTATGGGGAACCTGAGCCTGGGTCCTGTTCCACAATGGTGCTTGGGGAACCATGGCCTGAGACCTGTTCCACAATGTTCCATGGGGAATCACGGCCTGGGACCTGTTCTGCAATATTCTATGGGGAACCATGGCCTGGATCTTGTTCCACAATGGTGCATGGGGAACCACAGCCTGGGACCTGTTCTGCAATATTTTATGGGGAACCTCAGCCTGGGTCCTGTTCCACAATGGTGCTTGGGGAACCGTGGCCTGGGACCTGTTCCACAATGTTCCATGGGGAACCACGGCCTGAGTCCTGTTCTGCTATATTCTATTGGGAACTTCGGCCTGGGTCCTATTCCACAGTGTTCCATGGGGAACCACAGCCTTTCAGTTTCGCCCTTTCTTGGCCCCCTTCTGCAGGGGGTCACCTGCAGGAGTCAAGTTCAGCCTCCCAGGGAACCAAGCCGCCACCTTCAAGGTGAGGCCATCCTTCCTCCTCTTCTACTCCGTGGCTGGAGAAATTTTCCTAAAGGGCTGCATGCTGCTTTCAGCCCTTTTGAAGCCAACTTGCCTCTGGATGGTTAGTGTATAGACTCCCTTCTGATGTCCCTTGATGTCCCCAGCTCACATCAAATCAGACGGTTTCCTAAATCTCAGTTTTCTCAGACTGGAACAATGAGGAACATTTGTCTGCCCTTCTCCTCTCCACCTCCCACTCAGTTCTCACAGCTTCCTGGTTGGCCCCTTGACCCATAACTGACTGAGAATTCATGCTCAGCCAACCCGAAACATTAGCATACCTAAAACCCACATTTACACTTTATTACTTTATAGGAAGACTGACTTGCAGTACAGCCTACAATAAACGGAAGAAAAGAGAAACTGACACAAGTCCTCCTGGGTGGGGAGGTGGGGATATATACCTCTGTCTTATTTTTAAGACCTTTCTTTTTAAATGAGAAAGTGGCTATTGGAGTGACCAGGTCTGTGGCATGCCAGTGTCATACTACTGGAGTTTCTGCCTCATTTACCCAATTCTTTTTTTTTTTACCCAGAGGAATTTTGCCCTAATGGGGAATCCCCTGAATTTGCATTCAGAGCTCTCCGAATTGAGTTTCTCCTCTCTTTTTGTTTGTGTGTCAAACACAGCCAGGGCTGAGAAGGCACGCTTTGGAGAGCTGGGATGGAATGGGCTGTGCCTACAGTGCGCTACGCGTTTCTTAAGTTCAAACTTGAAAAGGAGTAAATCCCCCCAGGGCACCAGTGTCGTGCGTTAGAAACTGTATGGGGCTGGCCCCGTGGTCGAGTGGTTAAGTTCGTGCGCTCCGCTGCAGGCGGCCCAGTGTTTCGTTGGTTCGAATCCTGGGCGCGGACATGGCACTGCTCATCAAACCACGCTGAGGCAGCGTCCCACATGCCACAACTAGAAGGACCCACAACGAAGAATATACAACTATGTACTGGGGGGCTTTGGGGAGAAAAAGGAAAAAATAAAATCTTTAAAAAAAAAAAAGAAACTGTAAGGTAAGTTTAAGTAAACTGGCTGGAATTCGGTTCACAGCCACCCTGTTTGTCCAATGAGTTGATGCTGGGTGTCCCCTGAGTCGATCACATGACAGCAGGGATCCTCAGGGCCCCTGAAAAGCAAGTGCCACACAAGCCTTTGAGAAAACTCCCCTCACGCAATGCAGTGAACTCTCACTCAGCTCACAGCCCCACATGGAGCACATCCACTGCTGACCCCCACGCTCCACCACCAGCCCCTCTCCTCTCAGCCTGCGCTGTCAGCAAAGGCTGGCGACACCCAGGGACAGGATGCCTGGGGATGCCCTTCAGCCCCTGCAGTGTCCACAGAAGAAAGTTGCCTCTCTCTCTTACTGGCTCTGCTAGGATCGCAGTGAGGACGAGGGGAAATCGAGCTGCCATGGTGCTCAGGGACCTGCTGTTGGGGAGGCTGCACTGTCCAGTGGCCGTTGGCCGGTGTGGGGCGGCCCCTATGGCAGGCGGCCCCGTCTGAGGCCGGCCTCCCCTCCACCCGGACTCTGTCCCCACGCATTGCTCAGGAGCCTCTGCTGCTCCGGCTGCACTCCCTGCCTCCCCCCCCCCCCCCCCAGTTTCTCCTCTGCTGAAGCCTTCCCATCGATGCACACTCGTGTTTTACTGCCTCCTGTCTTAAAAAAGAAAAATCCATTGGAACTAGGTCACTCTCCAGCAACCACCCTATTTTTCTTCTCCCTTTCACAGTAAAATTCCTCAAAAGAATTCCTGATTTTCACAGTCACTACCTCCTCTCCTCCCATTTTTTCTCGACCCCTCTACAGCTGGGCTTTGCTCCCCACCGCTCCCCTGAACCTGCTCTTGCCAAGGGTTACAATGTAGCTCCTGGTCAATTCTCAGTCCTCTTCCTCCCCCACCCATCAGCAGCATTTGGCCAGTTGATAGCTCCCTCCTTCTAGAAACACTTCCCTCCATGTCTCCCGGCACACCTGTCTCTGATTCTGCCTCCCTGACTGCTGTTTTCAGTCCACTTGACCAGGTCATCCTTCACTCCGGGCTCCATCCTCCAATCTTTCCTTTTCTCGGGCTCTGCTCACTCCCAGGGTGACCCCCTCCCATCCCTGCTTTGAGAACCATCCATGTGCTGATGAGTTTGCATCCTGGCCCTGACCTTCCCTAGCTGGGTGACCTAGGACAAGTCACCTAACCTCTCTGTGCCTGAGTCTCTTCATCTGTTAATTGGGGATAATAATAGTACCCCATTCACAGGGTTGTTAGGAGAACTGAGTTAGTATTTGTAAAGCATGAAACATGTCTGGTAGGTTTATTTAGTAAATGTTCTTCCCACTCCTTCCTCTGGCCAACTTCAGCTTACTCTTTAGGTCTCAGTGCAAATGTCACTTCGACATTTCTGTGCACGTCTTCCCCTTGTCACACTCATGAAATGGTGATGATGGTTACCTTTGTGACTGTTGACTTTAGCCATCTCCCTGCTGCCTGGTTAGCCCCTGGAGAGCAAGGCAGGGCCTTCCTTCATTGCTGCTCTATCCCCGGCACCCAGAGAGATGCGGGCAAAGAGTGCCTCAATGAAGAGTCACTGGATGAACGAATCAACAAGGGAACACATGAATGGAGGCCTCTCAGTGGCCGCTGTGGCCCCGTGGGGCTTAATTAAGGGGGTGGGCCTCTCCTAAGCAAGGGGCTACAGAAGGACCTTGATCAGGACACACTGAAGAGCCGGGACTGTGGAGGAGGCTGGGAACTCACATCACAATGACCATCGGCGGAGGCCTCTTTGTCCCTCTGTGCCCAGCTCCTGTGCCCTGGATGACATCACTTTATCCCACAGCAGCAATTGGTGAGTCTGAGCCACCTGACGTCCTGTGGCCAAACAAAGGCCAAGCTAACCTACAGGGTGTGGGAGCTGGGGATTCTGTTTATATGTGCATGGACCTGAAACTCAATATTGAGGTGCCATTGCCAGAATGGACTCACTTTGGCCAGCCTGACGCCATGGAGGCAGCAAGTGAGAAGAGAATGAGGCTGCAGGCAGGTGACCTGGGGTTGAAACCTGGCTCTGCTTCAGACAGGGTCACCTACGTGACCCTGGGAAGCAATGGTTGAAACGCTGGTTCTTCCGTTATAAAATAATAATACTCCTAATATTGTTGGGAAGGTGAAATGAGGCAC
Source organism: Equus caballus (assembly GCF_041296265.1). Taxonomy (NCBI): domain Eukaryota; kingdom Metazoa; phylum Chordata; class Mammalia; order Perissodactyla; family Equidae; genus Equus; species Equus caballus. The sequence continues at coordinate 27,801,155 of NC_091707.1, forward strand.
TGATCTTAGCACGTGGTGGAAATGCACATTTTTGTTTCCCTCCCTGCAACGTGGAATAGAAGTTTTCCATAGGTGATGAAATGGTAGACGTTAAGAACCTCCAGCGAGGAGTAAAGCTTTGGCCCCATCATGAATTACACATGTGTGACCTTGGGTAAGGTGAATACAAGCGTGATTCAATCCAATTCAACTCAACTCGATGAAAAACTGTTTCTAAGGATACTTCTGTGGGCATGGGTATGTAACACAGCCTCAGGAGGAAACAGCGAAATTCCAATTTCACATCTCTCTCTTTTTATTTCTCTAGAACTTTGTGTATAAAGCCATAAAGGACTTCTTAAAGTCTTTAAAGTCCTGCTCTGTTAATCCCGTGAGTCAGACAAACAAGCTTCTAATGACGGGAGGAAATTAATATTGCTTGGGTACCAAGACTGCTGGGTGCCTTCACATGCCATCTGATGAAATCCCCACCACCACCCCAAGATCTATATATTCTGATCACATTGCTGAAATGAAGCCCCGTCTCTAGAATTCCAGCAGGCAGGGCCTCCACAAAGGACCGGAAAATCCCAGAGCCTCAGAGCGCACTTAATCTGCCATGACTCGGGGGTGGGGGTAAGATAACGGAGGAGATGATTCAGACCTTTAGAAGTCCTAAGCCCTAAACATATGGCACCATCTGCAATGGGATTCATGCAACGGGACTCATAAAATGCAAAACTTGCTGTATGCTGAAGTTAAAATTGCTTCTTTCTAGATGTTTGCAAACACAATATTCTGGATAACTTCAAAGCTGCATTTTTTTCCTTATTGCTTTGGGGCCCTTGACTTGCTGGTACCCTAATGAGGCCCTGGGTCTGCCTACCGGGTTAGGCAGCAGCCAGTGGCTCCTGCGTCCTCACAAGATCAGGGGTGAGTGACCTTAGGCAAGGCCGGCTATGTCCAAAGCTTTCCCCACTGACAAGGAGTTGATTGACGCGAAGCGTTTCATAGGGGCCCCCCTTATAAGTGCTATTTAGAGAAGCAGAAAAACTGACGAGGCCCAGGAGACAACTAGATGAGGAGATAACTGGAGCACAGTTTCAAGGTCAGTGCATTTGTTTGGATGCTCAATCTCATCTTCGTTTCTTTTTTCCCTTCTCACATGAAAAGAGAGAGAGATGTGTAGTTTCTCCGTGTGTTGGTGCAGTATCTGGGTTCAGGTAGAATACCCTGGTCCCCCTTGAATAAACTGCCAGTGGTCCCTTGGGAAATCTGTTGACAATTTCCTATAGTCTTGGACCCAGATGCTATTCTCCAAAAGGCCTTGTGATCATGATTTCGAGTCTTTGGGAAGACAGACTTGAAAGAACACAGTCTCAAAATAATATTCAGCCTCGACATCCTAAAGAATGCATGACAAAAATAGCAAAATACCCACTGTTGGCAAGGGTGTGGGGAAATAGGAATTTTCATAAACTGTTGGAGGGAGTATAAATTGATACAATCTTTTTTTTTGGAGAAGAATTTACGAAACCTATCAAAATTTTAAATGTGTAATATTCCCTTTGACTCAGTTATTTCATGTCTAGAATTTTGTTCTACAGAGATCCATTCACACAAATGCTCAAAGACATATGAGCAAAGATATTCGTTGCAGTCATTTTTATATTTTTAAAAACTGGAAACCTAAATGTCCGCTTATAAAGGAATGGTTAAACAATGGATGGTATATCTGTTTTATCGTATACTATACAGTAGTTTAAGAAAATAAGGCTAAGATCCATGTACACGAATTGACATGGAAAGCAGCTCACAATTACTCATTAAGTTAGAAACACAAGTTTTCAGGCAGTATAAACCAAATTGTGGGGTTTTTTTTTTTAAAAAAGGGTGTGTACATATATATTTGTATAGGCATAGGAAACATCAGGAAGATACGTCACTGGGTGAGGGCCTTTGGGTGGTAGGAAGGAGCTAGAGGAGTAGAGAATGGAAGGCTTATGTTTTGTTTTTCTATAGCAAATTTATAACTATTCATATGAGGAACATATGTGACTTTCATAACAAGGTTGACAACTTTTTTCCGGTTTTATTGAGATATAATTGACTTACAGCTCTGGATAAGTTTAGGATGTACACCTCAATGATTTGGCTCACATATATCATGAAATGATTGTCACAATAAGTTTAGTTAGCAGGATATTTTACTTTTTTTAAGAATATACAGAAGCCTTTGGTGACGGGCCTTATGAAGGTGTTTTATCAACAGACATATGCTACGACCTGAGTCGAGTCCGCATCACCTCCTTGAACACTGTTTCAAGTTCCACACTCCTCTGAGTATGATTGAACCCAAAGCTTTCAGAGAGCGCATCCCGCTCATTTGCTGCCAGGTGAACAAGGATACTCACTGCTCTGTTTGCTGGGGACAGAGAGACCTTTGCCCTTTAGACAGTGCTTCCACTACCTCATCTCACAACAGCCCGCGAGACAAGCAGGACAGGAATTTTTATTCCCATTTCTATGGGGAGGCTTGGGGACCAGCCCCCAGTCACATCCCTGGGAAGTCAGAGACTCACAACTGAATCGGGTTAGAAGGAAATTAAGCTACTGCCCTCGTCTCCACTGCCTATCACCAGGACCAGACAGGTGGTAACCCTGGGCAGGACAGGCTCTCCCTGCTCAGGGCTCAGTGGAAACAGCCCACATGGCCTCTAACTTTTCATTTTCAAGCTATCTGACACATTCCAGTGGTTAAATCTGACATGTCGGGGACCCATTCAGCTCCTTAAGTGTCCTTACACAGCTCTGTCTTCTGCCATCTGTTGCTGACTGATGCATGGGTATGGGCTGAATTATATCCCCACAAGTCCACAGCCTGAAGTCCTGACCCCCGTATCTCAGAATGTGACCATATTTGGAGATGGAGGTCTTTAAAGAGGTCGTTAAGTTACAATGAGGTCATTAGGGTGGGTCCTAATACAATATGATTGGCCCTTAGAAGAAGAGGGAATTTGAACACAAACACGCGCAGAAAGAAGACGATGTAGAGCCGCAGGGAGACGATGGCCGTCCACAAGCCAAGGAGCGAGGCCTGGCACAGAGCCTTGCCTCAGGGCCCCCGGGAGGAGCCAGCCCTGCCAACACCTTGATCTCGGATGTCTAGCTCCAGAACTGAGACGATAAACTAGCATTGTGTAAGCCACCCAGTCTGTGGTAGTTTCTTATGGCAGCCCCAGCAAACTAACACTCGCACGTCTCAGAAAACAACGTTGTTTTCCTTACCTCCAGCTTCTTGAGAGAGGACCTCGCCATCCTGTACGAATCGTAGTATCATCTAAAAATTCTCAAGAGACTTACATTAAGATGGCCCAGCTCCACAGAATGATCAGCTATACCATCTCAGGCTAAGAATTCTTTAGGTGGAAGCTCTTAACAATGACTGAGGGGGACAAATGCCTTGGATGACTCTAGACGTTTATCAAATGTCTGTAGGGGAAGACACAGGTGGTGAAAGCCCTTCCACGAAGGCTCTGGGCCCATCTCGAGATGAAGACCCCACATTGCTTTGCTGCACGGCCCTCAGTCTATTCACAGATCAAATGAACCCCCTCAGCAGATGAATCCCAGGAAATAAGAGGCCCTTCAATTTGTTCCAAGGAGGACAATTTCTATTCTCAAAGGATGGGTTTATGGGTTTTTCTGATAAAAAGTAATACTTTTAGAAATTTTGGGAAATGTAGATAAAAGAAGAAAATCTCCATCACCCTACCACCCTGAGACTGCCTCTGTTTATATTTTTGTATATTTGTGCTGTTTCACACTGTTGTATTTTGTAATTGGACATAGTTACATATACAATTTTACATACTTTTTTATTTATAAAGCATTCCTCCATGTTATTATAATCTCTCTGTAAACATCATTTTAAATAATGCAAAATATCCCACCAAGTTGATCAGGTTTCTCAAACGTGAACTGCAGAACATCTGCATCAGAATTATACGGGGTATGTTAAAAATGCAGATTCCTGGATCTCATCCCAGACCCATTAAATCAGTCTCGAGAGGGGAGGCTTGGGAATCCTCATCTTAATAAGCTTCTCAAGCAACTCCTAAAGTTACAAAAATTTGAAAACCATTGAAATCAGTGTAACCATAGTTTTATATCACCTTACCCCAAATACTGGACAGTTCAGTTGTTTGCAATTTTTCCTTTTATAGATAACTGTGTAAAGAACATCTTTGTGCGTAAAGCATTTTGCAAATTTTATAGCATTTCCTTAGGATGGTTTCCCAGAAGTGGTATTATTTTGAAAGATGCAAAGCTTTTAAAGACTCTTGATAAACACACGGCACACCTGTACACACTTAAGCACAGTCGGATCAGGTTTCAGGGAAAAGTCAGTTGCCAATTACGTATCTGTATTCCTGGTTTACACTAGCTTTTATTTTCCATCTCTCTTTTCAACAGTATTCTATCTTTACTACTGAAAATATTGAGTTGGGTCATAATAAAGTAGGCAAGGAATGAGCAGACGGTCAATAAAATGTCCTTTATGGATACATAAAAGACTCTAGCCTAACCCCGTGGAAAACAACGGCAGCAGACAACCACAGGCAGTCCGAGGATTCCAGACACCAGAACTCAAAGCGGACATAGCAGCACCCAATGCACCCCTGTCCCGCATGCCACAAGAACAGCGCTGTCCTGGATGCAAGGCGATGACCAGCACTTGAAGGCAGATGCACAGCGAGGATGAGTAGGGAGGGGCTAGGTTCACCCCTCCCTCGTCAGGAGGAGTCATCTTTCAAAGAACAAAGAACACAGCAGCTGGCAGGATTTGGGATCCCGGTGAGGAAAATTGGTTCCCAGAGCCATAGAGCGCTCAGGGCAGGGCAGCTTACAAGCTGCCAGGGGGTCAGGAAGAGCCGCGAAACGGAATGTCAAATGCATAGCAAGCACACTGTTTTTAGACTGTGTGTTGAAATGGCTCAGGGGAGAGGAAATGATGTAGAGATATGGAGAACCTAAAGAAGCCCGCTCTGCCACTGGATCAGGGCAATGAGAAGGCATTCGTTTGTTTAACGAGCCTTTATACAGCCTTTACCAGGTGCTAGGCATTGCTCTAAAAACTTTACTGTGGTAACTTATTCACTCCCTACAACGAAGCCTATAAGATATCATCACCCCCTTTCTACAGATGAGGAAACTGAGACCCTGACAGGTTAAGTAACTTGCGCAAAGTCACACAGCTAATAAGCAGTGAAGCCAATATTTAAATCCAAGCAGTCTGTCTCCAGAGTCCATGCTGTTAGCCACTACCCTGTCGTTCCTTGGAGGAAAAGACTAAGCAGCATGGGAACCCGGTATACAGAAAGAGCAATGAGCGAAGCCAAAGCCACAGAGTCAACTAAAGAGATGCTATCTGCTGACCGTCACAGCCCAGCACATTTTAGAAAAATCAGGTTATTACAAACCAGCCTTTCAGCACCAGTCTTCTCCTACCCCACCCCCCACACACCTCCCCCTTGGTCGCCCTGCCTGCTGGCTTTAGAACGTGGCGCCTAAGCCCCTGGGGCACCCTCTCCAAGTACAATGACTCCTCCCCTTAGGGACCGCCAGGGCATTTTAGACGAAGGACTGCAAAATCCATCATCACAAACCCTCATCCCTCGCCTCCAAGGCCTTCCACTGCGGCAACTAATTATTTGTGCTGTAAACTCCCATGTGGAAACAATCCACAGGATTTCCCATCAAACCTGGCTGGCTGGCAGCTCACACGCCTAGACTGGAGCAAGCCTGCCTCCCCTTTTAAACAAACACATTAAGTTAATAATAACACTGACCACGTTTGACAAGCACGTTTACTAATTAATTCTCATTTGTTCCTTCTGTTAGGAAGGGGGCGTAGGACTTGCCCAATTTACAGATGAACCAAAGCTCCAGACCGATTTCTCTTAAGGTGGCCCCAAAAGGGTACTGGAGAATTGAGCTAAGAACCTCCCTCCCTGTACAGCTTTGCCCACAGAAGGCAGTGTTTGGGATGGAGAAGATTCTAGAATCTCCTCCTGCTCACTCCAGGTGGTGACCTGCCCTGCCCCTACACATGAGCGTAGGCTGTTCCTCACAACCTCCCCTTTCGGTCGCCTGGCAGTGACAATGCCCGTGGTGATCTCATTCCATCCTCACAGCCACTCCTAAAGAGGCTTATGATTCCCAGCACAGATGAGCAACTGTGGCTCCGAGGGGTCAAATAACATGCTCAAGGTCACACAGCTCAGAAGCAACAAGACCTATTGTCTGCAGCCTCACCCTTGGCCCTGGAATGACTGGCTAAGAAATTTGTTCCAAGTGGTGTAACAGGCAGCTTCCAGGAGAATAGAAGTCTCCATGCCTGGCCTTGGGCTCTGACCGTAGAACCCGCCCTCTCTCCCCACACCTGCCTCCAAAGGCCTTTGAGCTCGGCATTCAAGAGCTGAACAGTTTGCAGGCTCTGGAGGAAGGAGGGTGGAGCCCTCTGGGAACCTGCTCCTACTCTGCAGCCTCTATTCCCATCATCTAAATAAGTGTATCCCAAGAATGCCATTGCCTGGGCCAGGCACCCCTGGACTGGTGTCTTTGGCCATGGCGTTGGGTCTGTGCTGGACTTCCACCCCACGCTGTTTTCAGTTCATGGCATCCCGAGGTGAGGAAAGGTTATTAAGCATGCTCTCTCTCCACTTATCTTAACCTCACACTCTATCTCCTCTCCCTTGTCTAACATTAATAGAGAATTTTCTATGTGCCAGATGTTCCCCTGGGACCGTTAATATTCTAGATCATGTTTAGTCCTTGCAACAACGCTAAAAGCACATATTGTTACTGTGATGCTGGTTTCACAGATGTGGAAAGTGAGGCATAGAGAGCTTTTGTGCATGACAAAGGTCACATGGCCAGCATGCAGCAGAACTAGGATCTGCCTTCAGACTCTAGGTTGAGGACACCGGTCCCCAGCTGATAGGAGGCGCCTTTCCCAAGCTCCCCCATTGCTTCCCCCCTCCACTGCAGAGGGTGCTGAACTCTTGGGGCCAATGGCCCCAGTCACATTTTTCAGCTAGTGATGACCTGTCAGAGCTGGTTACAGCCATGTGTCATTTCCCAAGAAGACTCAGGGGCCCAGCTGCAGAAACCAGCACTTTTATACCCCCCACCCACCCGGCTGCTGGGCAAGGGATATCAGCTGACTCCAAGGGCTGAGAGCCCCAGGTTTCTGAGGTTGTGCTAAGGAGAAAAAGGAAATACACTTCGCTTCCTGCTCAGCCTGGACCTGGCTAACCACGTCCCACCTGGGATCAGCATGGTGGCCAGGCCCTAACGAGTAATAATACCGGTAGGCTCTTCTTGATACTTAAGCCTCCATATTTTCCCAGGACTTCGATAGGGACCCACAGCTCTGTGACAAACATGACCTCATGATATCCTCATGAGCCAGAGGGAGGGGTTGGCCAAAGGGATCCTTCTCCTTCTTTTGAAGGTAGAGACACTGAGTCACAGAGAAGAGATTGGGTTTGTTAGAAGTGAGTAGCAAGAACTGGAACTCAGTCCCATCACCTGCCAGGAGGCCATAACCACCCCCTCCACTCCTCGCCCCGGTGCGAGAAAGAATGAATGAGTTTCTAGCTCTCTCAAAGCAGTTGGAGTGGTGGTGGATCCAGGGCACTTGTTCAAAGAAAGGCAATGGGAAAGAGCCCAGAGAGCTGGAGCGATTGGTTTGGCCATTATCTACAGACCTGCCTGCCTGCCTCTCCCCCTTAACCGCCCTGGCCCGAGATAACACAGCCAGCACAGCAGTGGCTGCTCTGGACCCCTATCGACTCCGCCTTTGCTCCATGCTGGGATCCAAACACCAGATAGCAAAGATACTGTTTGTCTAAAAAGCTTAGTTTTAACCCTGTGCTAGCCCGCCTGTGCTGGCCTCCACCACAATGTCCAGCTGGGGAATTTCTCTCCCCCTCCCCTGCTTCAGACAGATCCATGCAGCAGAGAGCTGGCTGGGCCAGCCTGGGAGGCCAGGAGACCTGTCTCACTGAGTAGAGGTCTGAGGCTGACTCCAGCCTCCTCAGCAGGTCTTCCCAGGCTGGATCTGGGCCTTAGAACCTCTTTTGAGATGGTCCAGTGGGATGGACAAGGCCTGAGCCAGTAGCCAGGCACCCTGACTCCCTCTTTACCACCCCGACTACCTCTTTACCACCCCCAGCTCCTAACTCTGCCCTTCCAGGCCTTGTCCCCTGACTCCTTCCCCTTGCTGCTCACCCATTCGGCCCCCTCAATCAGTCCCACCGAGGCAAGCCCCTAGGCCTCACTTTTCTATCCATCTTCCCAGCCCACCCCTAGTGAGTGGCTTCACAGAGCACCTTAGAGCTGGAGGGACCCCAAAGAGCCACCTCCTACATTTTACATATGAGGAAACCATGACCCAGAGAGGCTAAGTGCCAGGTCCAGGGCCACCATTTGGTAATAGCAGAGCCGGACTGGTTTCTAGAAATTCAAGAAATGTTTACTCCACCAACCAGCACACTGAAAGTCAAATTAAGGTAATTGGGATGGCGGGTGGGGGTGGGTGGAGAACTAGTTTCATCCTTTTACCAATGAGGAAACTGAGGCCCAGGGAAGTAAAGGGGCTCCCAAGGCCCCAGTTCACACTGTTGGTTAGTGTGATTTCTTAGATACAGACTAAATGGATGAGTGGCCCCTAATCCTATTGGTGACAGCTGATGGCTAGACGGCGTGATTTTGAAACCTCAATTAGTCACCTATTAACAAGCAGCCCTGGAAATCCTTCTGCAGGGCTGCCGTAAATCCCTCCAACTACAGGGTCCTGGATACATACGTCTCTGCTCCCGCATGAGGACAGGAGAGCGACTGGATATAGGGATGCAGTTCCCAAGTCAGAGAAGAAGCCAATGAATCTGAAAAGGAATAAGGGCCAGATAGTACTTTCATTTAAAAAAATGTTAATGAAGAAAGTTCTAAATTATTCAAGTGGCCCCATCCCCAGTGGCCTGGAGAGCGCCTCCTCAGCCCTCAGGTGTGGGCACTTTGGCGCTGGAAGGCCTGGCTGTACCTCCCAGCTCAGGAGATGTATGTCCTTGGTCAAGTTTCTGATCCCCTTCGAACGTGAGGTTTTTTATCTGTCAAATAGGAATATTACCTCCCTTTCTTTCTCTTTGTGAGACTGAAATTCGAAGATGGATATAAAAGAGTGCCATGATTTGTAAAAAGTTCTATAAACATAAGCAATTATTCATTATTAACTTGGCATTCTGGTATGTGAGAAAGACTCTTTGTTGGGGGGGTGGAGGGTGATTCAGGTAACTCAGCCAGGTTGCTCCCACCACCTGATTGAATGAGCCCCCCTCTCAGGCATGAAAGCTTCTCTCTCATTGTGCCTGGCTCCTTCCATCAGCTCTGTCTGAACTCTGCAATCCCCAGCTCACCCACCTACACACCCCACAGTCACTGTCCCCACCCTGACCACAGAGGATGGAGCTCCCAAGGGGTCTCAGGAAAGGGTTTCCTCTTGCCTGTTCCCACTCCCGGCTCCCCTCCAATGGGCCAGCTGAGCAGGGGGCCCTGGGGAAGCTCCTGCCTTCCCTGCAGAGGTATCAGAGAGTGAACTAGAGGCTAGTTGACCCCAGTCTTTAGGGCAAAGCAGAGTTCCCAGTCTTCTCAGGTACGTTGGGGGCTTCCTGTGAGAAGGAAGGTGGGCTTGGGGCAGCCTGGTGGCAGCAACCCCCTGGTACTTCCCATTTTCTGAAGCCCCCACTAAATCAGAGGGAGGGGCAGGGACCTAGCACTTACTAATCCTCTATTACGTGCTGGGCCCTCTGGCCGTGTTAGCACTGCTTCCCACAACCCACAGAGGGTATTATTATCTCTGTTTAACAGATGAGGAGAAACAGGTTCCAAGATGCCAAGAAACGTATCCACGATCACACAAGACCTCTGGGCTTGGTTGTTGGGGTGGATCGCATACACTGTGGTCATTTCCTGAGTCTATATACAGCAGGTTTACTGGAGTAGATGAAAAGAAAAGAAAGCATAAAGTTCTATGGACTTCTGGATTTTTTTATTATGCTTTTATGATAAATACTGGAAGTGAATATAAAAGGTAAAAACAGTTGCTATTAGGTTAGCTATCTTTAATATTTTTCTTACCTTCTCAGTAAAAAATACCAAAAAGATGCCTTCCTAACAATTTCCTATTCCTGAAATGAACACCTGATGTATATAAATGGGAGCAACTGATATTCATTGCCCACTTACTATGCACAAGCGTTATACAAGAACGCTCTCGTTTAATCCACCAACAGCCTATGTAATAGATACTATTGTTACCTGTTTCACAGATGAGGAAGCTGAGATGCAAGTGATTTCCCCCACGTCACTGAGATAGTTAGAAAATTTGAACCCCATTAGTCTGATATTGGAATCTGTACCCTGACCCATTTAACTTAGTATTACCAGCTCTGGGACTTCCTGGACCAAGGATGGAGCTTGAGCCAATGAAGGTTCGTCCTGTGTACTAGTGCCAGAGAATCAAGAAGCCCTCCATAACCACAGAATGGAATGGAATGAAGGAAGAGATGAATAAGGGGTAAACAGATGACTTGCTGGGGGGTCTTGGGAATGACTCACACACATGGAAGGGTTGAGTTGGCCATCAACATAGTGTTCTGGATCCTTCTCACTGCCACCCTACAAGGGCAAAATGGGGATGGCAGGCAGACGCAGACAGCTTCAAAGGAATCAAGCCCTACCTGGATGAGCTGCAGCTCAACCCTCAATCTGGACCCTACCTGTCCTTCTTCGGAGATGTTGACCAGCCAGGACAACATTGCCAGCGTGGTGTCATCTCAAACCATCCAAGGCTGGGCTAAGGGACCAGACAGATGCCTGCCACAGATGAAGCTGAGGCCAAGAGGAACACCTACAGGAGGGAGCCCCAAATCTACACGCATTTGCTAAACACTGACCTGGAAGGCAACCAGGTGAGGCTGATAAGCCTTCTGCTCCAGGAGTTACCATCTAAGAGGATCTCAGAGATGACGAAAGTGTCCTGGAGTCCTCCCACCTCCCATCCCAACCAGTCCACCATCGCTCCCATTCTTTTCCTCACTCCAGGTCCCCTTCTTCCTTCCATCTGCCCCCCGTGACCCAGCCCCTGCCTGCCTCTGCAGCCCCATCTCCCACTACTGCTTCTTTCCTCCTCTGGGTCTCATGAAACACAACTTCCTTTCACCCCAAATACCCTACTCTCTTTCATGTCCTCAATGCTTTCATCTGCAATATTTCCTCTGCCTGGGATGCTCCTTCTCTGTACTTCTCTTGATTGTCTAGACAATCCTGCTCACCCTCAAGAAAGTCTTTCCCAACCATCAGGAAGGTTAGGTCCCTGCCATAAACTTCTAGAGCACATCCTGCCTTGGTGCATGATTCATATAATCACTTAATTATTTTAATCTCCATGAGGGCATGGACTGCTTCTATTTGGTTCATTACTCTATCCCTATTCCCCAGCACAGCACATAGCAATTGTCTTCAATAGTTTTCGGCTCCTCAGCTATAATACGGTTCAGACTCAATTTCTTTCAGGGCAGCTGAGGAACACAGTGCAGAAAAATCAAAGAAGGAAATCTTTGAATTAGCTTAACCATGTTACCATAAGGCTCCGTTGTGGCTGGAAGTTCTTTCCCAGGTGCCCAGAGAGACCCAGGAGGCCAGGTGAGAGGCAGAACTGCTGTGCCCACTGCTTTGTGGTAAAAGGCCCCACTGCAAGAGTGCAAAGCCTTGTATTTCATCTCAAGCCATTGCCTAGCTGGCTTCTTGCAGGAAGTCTAGGGGTGGGGGTGGGAGGTCAGGGGGAGATCTATAAGCCACCAGGGCCTTGGCCGGCTGAAAGCAATCCTTGGTCCAGGAACGCCACACGGCCCTCCGCCCACACAGCTCCTCTACCTCCACCCCCAGGGACCCGCGGCAAGAACTCAAGCTTGTGTAAACAAGGCCACAGGAAAGCAAGCACCCTTATCTATTATCGGTTCTCTTTCTCCAGCTCAGCCACTTGGCTGGAACAGCAGCCAGGAGGTGGAAGCTGGCCAGACTCCTCCCCTTTTCTCCTTTATCTTTCCTGCTTGGCCAGCTTCTCCTCCCCCGTGGCTTGAGCTCCCTGGGGTCACGGCTCCCCACCAGCTGGAGAAGGGAGGCAGTCCTATCCCAACAGACCAAGTCAAGGCCAAGTCTCTGATTGTCTGCACTGGGGAGCCTGCCTCCTCCCTCCTTCCTTCCCTCCCAGCTCCCTCAGGATGGGGTCGCAGATGTGTTTATCTTGTTGGAGGAGTTGGGGAGGCGTGGTGGGCAGCAGGCCGGAAGTTAGTTGAAGAGTGTGGAGTGTCCATGGGGTCCTAAGCTCTGGCTTTGACACCTAGGACAAGAGGGTTGCATTTTGGTCGTCATGATGTTCAAATATCCAGTTGGAACCAGAGGGATGTGAGTTCATTAGGTACAAGGTCTCTTCCTACTCTAAAATACTGTGACGACCAGCTAGAAGGCTGCGGAGGAAGGTTGTTGGCTAGGGTGAGTCCAACTGTCTGCCTGTCTCCTCTTTGGACCTCTAATTACATAAGCCTGGTCCTGACCCAGAAAGAGGGGGTGGCTGGCTAATACTCTCCAGACTGTCATATTACACCAGAGGCATTCCAGCCTGAAAAAAATCTGTGAGTCTGAGGCATCGGGTTCCATGAAATGAAAATATCTGAGCCACATCCCTAAGAAAATAGATTTCTATACTTCTCAGACCAACTGAACCATGAAGGGAGTGGCGAGCTGCTCCCACCTCACCCAGGCACATGCCCTTCTCTTCTCCCACAATAGTGCAGGGGGCCCTTGGAGAAGGTCAAACAGGGAGAGTGGACTCATGCCCCAAAAGCAAAACAGATGAGGGTACCAACGGAGTAGAACACTTGGGATTTACAACAGCACAGTAAGACCCAAAACCTGGCCAGGTCAGGGATGTTTGGGGATGGACCTGTTCCCTGGATGAAAATAAACCAAAGCCCTAAACTCTCAAAGCAGATGTCAGGAGGTCTCAAAACTAGGATATTGTGGCACTTCATTTCACGGAGATGAGGTACTTATATATCCTAGCCTAAAATGGTCCTGAAAAGGACATTGGAGAATGCAAGATCTTGAGAAGCCAGCCTTACAGCTTGACTAGGAGTAGGCAAACTACAACCCACCAGCCAATTCTGGCCCACTGCCTGTCCTTGCAAATAAAGTTTTACTGCAACATAGCCACACTCGCTCATTTACATATTGTCTAGGGCTTTTTTTGCATTACAATAGACTTGAGTCATTCAACAGAAACCATATGATATGGCCTGCAAAGCTTAAAATATTTAATATCTGCCATTTACAGCAAAATTTTCAACTCATGAGTTAGACCAAAACAGGGACTAAAACGACAGCGTCCCAAAGCAGAAGGTGAAGTTCCAACTTACCTGGTTCCATCTGGGAGTCACAGGTTCTCTGAGTGTGCCCATGTCCACACCCAAAGATACAGAAATGTGGGACACAGATACTCCTTGGCTGAGCCAGGAAGGGTCAAATTGCATCTTAAACCCATTAATAATTCATTTGGCAACAAATATATGTTGAAGGACCTCTTCTTGGCCCTTAGGATGCACCAATGAACAAAATAAACTAAGACCCTCCCTCGTGGAGCTTAGGTCTAGCGACTGGTTTATCACTCCATCCCAAGAAAGGTATCCACAACTGGTCTCAGGTCTCTGCATCTCACAAGAATTAATGAGACTAGTCCTCAATATGGCCTAAAGCAGAATTGACTCTAAGCACCTTCGTGTGGTAGACTTTGTTATTGTTCATCAGAGGAGGATTATACTTCCTCCCCCAGGAGAGTTTAGGTTTGGCTGTATGACTTGCTTTGGCCAATGAAATGTGAGCAGAAGTGATAGGTGTCACTTCCAGACAGAAGTTTGAAGGATCAGTGAGTGATTCATCATGTCAGTCTCTTTTCCCTCTGCTATAAAGCCATCAGTGTCCTAGATCAAGGAGTTTCAATGTCCCTCCATCAGCCCAGGAGTGAAAAACCACTGAGCAGACCAAGAGCCACCGCACAACAGACATGTGACACAAATGAAAAATAACCTCTGTTATTGTGAGCCCCAAGCTTTTGTGGTATTTACTGCAATATAACCACACACATCCTGACTCAGTCTTTGAAGACTAGATGTGTCCCAGTAAAGTTCACTATATGTTTTTTCTATTTCCCCACTGACTCTCATTGGGAAAATGATCAGCTAATTCCAGTAGATGACATCAAATTCCCCATAGACTGCACGGACCCTTCCCCACTCTTCCTATACAATACGGGCTTCCCCATAAGACTTTTTACGATGTTTAATTCTTACACTCATGGCTCCCCATACCTTCTTTCTGTGACCCCTAAAGGATAATATCACTTTTTTTCAATAGGTGGACCCCTTTAAGTCATACTTATATATCGTAGCCTGAAAACGCTAGGTGAGTCCACTGGTTATATAAAGTATATGCATGTCCTCGTGTGTTAATCTTGTTAGCTCAACGTCATAGACAACAAATCTATTTGTACTTTGTATGCAGCCACATGTCTGCACATTCGTGCCAAGCTGACTTTTCTCCTCCTCACCCTACTCTCACAGTTCAGAGTGTTTCACGTTGGCCCACTTTGTCCCGTCTCTACACGAGAAGCAGTTTTCCCCTGTGGCCAACCCTTCTTGTTCTTCAGTACTTGTCCCTGTTTTCTCGTAAAAACATTTGTCTTCTGGGCTTCTGCACACCTTTCCTCTGACTCTGTTACTTCCCTGGCCAGCCCAGGGCCAGCTGCAGGTGCGGGCTGGAGTTTCTGAAGCTAGAATCCACAGGTTGGAAAGATTGGTGTGCTTATGAGGAAATATTGGAGCGTTTATCCAATCGGCCAGGATTGGACTGTCATCTGTGCCATTTGGCAGGAAGGAGGCTAAGACCTGAGTAGGTGTGGGAGACAAGTACTGGCCTTTATCTCACATAGCTAACATACCTGGAGAGCCGTTGGCAAAGCAAGATGGAAAGCCATGGGTGACCTAGTAGATAGGACAGGTGAGGAAAGGAACAGGGGTTATTGCGATGTCAACAAGGTACCAGAAACTCTGGTCCCCCCCCCAGCCCAGCTCTCCTCCCTTCTGGGAGACACAGGAAGAGGGTTCTACCCTCCTTGCCTTCCTGGGAACCCAAGTAAGCCAGGTATGGAGGCACGTCTCTGGGAAGGAGAAAAGCAGGATTAAGGGAGAGGAAGAGGAGCTGCTGGGAGGAGAACCCTTCCAGAACCGTACCCTCTCCTCTCACCCTGCTCCAAAGCTGCGCACGGCAGCACATTCAAGTACATGTTCTCAGTCCCAGAAACTGGGAGGAGAGATGGGAGGGTCAGGGTTAAGGCCCTCCTGGGAGTGTATGGGGTGGAGGTGACTGAAATTCCTCAATCCTCTCCCAGTTCATGAGCCAATAGACGTGAAAGTCCTTTGTAAACTATGAAAGACCACACAAATGTAAAGTATTGCCATGGTTGTTATTACTAAAATTATTATTATTATTATTATTCACTCCCCCTTTTGCCCCAGGGGTCAGCCCCGGTTCTGTCAACCTAGGACTCAATTGCTCCTTAAGGACACAAGTCCTGGCCACATCCCCAGGCTTGTGGGAAGCCCAAGGTCTTTGACTGCCCTGTCTCCTCATGTCCCTCCTGGCCAGAGAGCTCATCCTTTGGTTCCACCCACCCAAGTCCCCATCTCTCCTGAAGCCATGTCTCATCCATGCTTCCCCTGCACTCCCCCCCATCCAGCTGGAGGTCAGCAGAGGCTGACCTTGTCTGAACCCCACACTGACACAAAGAGATGGGCCGTGTGGGGGGATTCCATGGATGGTTCTCAACCAAGTTCTGAAGTCAGTCAATTGTCTTCCTTGTCTCTATGCCTCTTCTTTCGACCCCAGCCCTTTCTCCTTAGGCTACTACATTCTCTGGCTGCTCCCAGCTCTGAGGCCCACTGCCCTGCCCCACTGTGGAGCCCACTTTCCTTAGGCAACACCCCAAACTCCAGGCCTTTAATGGCTTCTTCAAAACCTTCCAGTCCTGTGACCCATCCTCTCAAGTTCTTCTCTCTCCTCTTAGTGGCAGCAACCAAGCTACTATAAGATCTCAGTAGATACTTAATAAGTATCCAGCACTGAGGTAAGTAAAATGTGGGTATCAGTGGGACATGGTCCTCACTTCCAAAGGAGTTGAAGAAATAAACACATAACCTAGAGAAAGATATTCATTCAAGACAGTTGAGGCCATGAGTGGTGCTCTATGTTCTGTGTTGTTCATGGAGTTCTGCAGAGCTCAGAAGTGAGGCCCAGTCTTTCAAGGAAGACAAATTTCATCTGGACAGAGAGGACCGGGTAGGCCTTGCTGCCTTGCTGCATTCCAGCGAGATGATGCTCTATGCTGTTTGTGAAAGACCTCCAGGGCTAGAGATTTCACTGCAGGCTAGCAATCCAGCAGCCTGCTTTCCCTTTGGCCCCTCTCAGACACACTGTCCAATGTGGTCTAAGCTTCCTGCTTGTCCCCAGGAGATGGGGAACAGCTGGTCACCAGCCTCAGCACGATCACCCTTGATGAACGAGAAGACAGGCAGTCGAAGAGCACTGATGTTGCTGAGAGCTGAGGAAAGCAGCCCAGATGGGCCTTTCGAGAAAGGCTGAGTGGACAGCCCTCCCCCATTATCCGATATCAGTCTCTGGTTTCTATGATTGACAGAACACTTAATTAACCACCATATCAACAAGGGGACGGGGGTGTTTGGGGTTCTGCTGGAGACAAGAGAATCTCAGGTGTTCTGGGTTAGTGAGGATGGTTAAGAATGCAAACATGGCCAGGTCGTGGGAGGAGGTGGCCCCACAGTCCCAGAGACAGGGAATTTAAGCTTCCAAACAGAGCAGACTGTGAAATGAGTGTGATTCTGTTATGGCCAGTGGGCATGGACCCACCCGGTGTGATTGAAGGCCCAGCTGATGATGGCAAAGAAGCAGGGAGGGTGCCACTGGGAGGGCTGGACCATGGAGGGAGCAGCACCTGCCTGGCCTCGGGGCTCCTCATGGCCCTGGGACCAGGCTTCCCAAGAGAAACATGGAAAGAGCCAGATGGAAAAGGATGTCATCTTCCTGTCTTCTCCCCATCACCCTCACTCCAGCCTGCCACAGCCACCATAATGGCCAACATTTATTGAGCACTTACCATGTGCTCCTCCTCATGCAGAGATCTCATTCGACCCTCCCCCAACTCACAGCAATTCTGTAAAATGGGTCGGGCATGGAACCCCCACCACACACAGGAGTCACAGCAAGAGGAGGCCTAAAAGCCCCCATATGGATCTCCTCCAAGTTCCACCCGTTACTGTGTGACCTCACTTAATCCGTGTCATCTCTCCATGAGGATATTCACGTTTAATATTTTCATTACACAATAAGGAAATTGAGGCACAAGAGGTCAAGTGCATTCCCCAAGGTTATGCAGGGAGCAAGGCACAAAGTCAGCATTGAACCACAGGCTTTCTGACATCAGAGCCCACAATCAGCAACCCCCACTGCCTCCCTCCTCCCCACCCCCAATAAGGAGCAGAGTTGGATTCAGCCTGTTTCTTCCAAAAGGAGTCACCTTCTCCAAGATTAATGTGACCTGTCACATGAAAACACACATGAGGGAAACATGGCCCCATATAAGGCTCTTCAGGGTCATGAAACGATGCTCCTGTATACACAGGTGTGAGCATGGTGTGGACAGGGACGGTGGCCATGTTGGGTAGCACCTCGCCCCACACTATTTTAAGAGCATTTTATCTGCTCTTCCTACACCCTCTAATTTTAAAAACAGGTCCGTATTTAATGTCATGTGGGCATGGAACGTTGTTGAGTAGGATACCATCATGCTGTCTTTTTGATTGCTTATTATGGGTTAATTGTCAGTGGGTAGGGAGAAAGGGGCCTCTTGGTAAAGCATAAGGGCACACCTGTCAAGAGGCTGTGTCCCCAGACACCAACACACTGTCACAGCAGACAAAGTACTGTAAGAGAAACTCGCTTCCCCCAAAGGGAAGGCAGGGGAGCTGCAGGAACACACCTACAGCTCTGAGAAAGCAAGAAGACCCCACCTGCTGGGGCCTGAGGCTGGGCCAGGGCTGGGAGCTTGGGGAGGGCCTCATTTCCTGACTTGCCAGCCTCAAACTGCCTCCAAACTCTTCCTGAAACTGTTTTGTCAACCCAGGAAGGTCAACCTGACTCAACTAAGACTGAGTCTTCTAAGAGGAGCCTGAGGCGAGATTCTACATGACAAAGGGCCAGTTCCTATCCAAACCCCAGTCAGCAAAGGACTTAAGCGCTGGCTTTGTTTCCTGAGCAACCAGGCTCCCTCTCCCTGCACGTGAGCCCAGCACACCTGGGGCATGTAAGTGGGGACACTCTGGCAAGTCAGGGCCCCAGCCTGGCTTCAGGGTCTCATGGAGACAGGCCTGGTGGTGCCTCAGCCCTGGGCCCAGGCAGCGGGGGCAGAGACGCAGCCCAGCCGCAGCAGGGCTGGGAACAGAACAGCCGCACAGCAGAGGCAGGCCGCTCCTCCATTCTCCAGCTTGGTAACACAAGACCTTGAAGACCTGAGGCCTTCCCGGAAGCCCCTCACCTCCAAGTCTCTCCTGCAAGTCTGAACAAAGCGTCCTCCCTGTGGCCCGCCTGTCCCCCTCAAATGGTCAAGTGCCACATCCCTCACTCTATGCTTTCTTGTACCTGGGTCTCTAAGGCTCTTATTGCTTGTATTGTCCTTTAACTTCCCATGCCTATTAGTGTTGTTTCTGAGAGGGAAAGACTGGATTGTATTCATGGCTGCATCCCCTAATACTCACAGGCACAGAGTAGGTCTCAGCAGTTACTTGTTCAGCCAGTGCCTGTGTAGGGCAAGTTAGGGCCTGGCCACTGTCCCTGCTCTTTGCCCACACGGCCACCACAGCATGCGTCCCCCATCATCTTCACTCTTAGGCTGTTTCTCTGCCTCTGCACAGAGAGAGCTGGAGATAGGACTCTTGTCCACCACTGTTGGAATCTTCCTCACCGGCACAGTGCACACAACTGCAGTTGGTACTCATTCACTTAACATTTATTCCATTCCTTTCACCATTTATGTCTCATGTGCTTTATACACATTCTCTCTGATTTTTAAAGTGCAACTCCGTAAGAGTCCATAAGGTGAATATTCTCCCATTCTACAGCTGGAAAAACTGAGGCTCAGAGAAGTTAACCAAGGACACTCAGCTTGAAAGAGGCACAGGCGAGATTCAAACCCATCTGGTGCCCAAAACAAAACTCTCTCTTGCAGGCCCACTGCCACCTGGGCCATGATCAATAGCCTCCCATGTCAAACCCTTCAGGGCCTGTGGGTTACAGAGGCCGCATCACCCTAGTGGGAAACCTGTTTCTTCTGAGACCCGGGAGGCATCTCGGGGAGCTCAAACCTGGAGCTTTCTATCACCCACGTTGGGAGCATGGGAAGCGGGTGTTTTTCTTCCCTGTGGCCTCAGTGGCTGTTTCCTACAATGTATCCGCCCTGGAGAATGACCGGAAGAAGTGGCTTCCGGCTGGCGCAGGGAGGAGCCGGCCCCTTCCCGCCCTACAGAGAAGGGGTTTTTGCTCCAAAGCAGCAGCTGTTCATGCCTTGCCCTTGGACAGGGAGCATGAGAGATTTGGGTGCAGGGTCTGCATTCTGCCCCCTGCCTGTTCAGATCAGTTAACAGTTATCAAGCATCTCCTAGGTACCAGGGACGGCCTGAGATGGACCACTGGCTTTGCCACCGCCCAGCTGTGTGACCTTGGGAAAGGTACTTAATTGTGCTGAGGCTATTCCTCCACTTCCCCATTGGGAGAACGATACTTCTCTCATTGAGTGGCTGGAACATTAATAAGAAAATATCAGCAAGGAGCTTAGAACAATGCTCGGCACATAGTGAGTATTCAGCAAACCTTCAAAAGCGTGTGAGAGATACAACAGATACTGCTATCAACAGCAGCTGCTCCCCATTTACAGACGAGAAAACTGACGCAGATAGTCAGACCGAAGCCGAGACTTGACTCTAGAGGGGCCTGTTTCCAAACCCTCCTCACTCCTTTGTAGCTTTTGCCACGTGGCGAGGTCACCTAGCTGGTAAGTGGCAAAGCCAGGATTCCATCTCCATCCTGTAGAATCAGAATTAGGAAGAGATGAGTTTGTGGTATTTACTACATTTGCTTTTAATATAATTTATTTTGTTAATTATGTTTGTATAACTTACTATTGAATAATGGCTATGTTTAACAACTGACTCAAAATTCCTGGAAATTTAGCAATCAGCTCTCATGAACCAACGCTATCCGTGACCAGTGACTTCTCAGGGCTGTCATAAACTGAAGGAAATAATGTCCGTGGCAACCATCAGTGCTGGAACCGGCTGTGGGGCCTTGGGCAAATTTCTCAACCAGCGTGTGCTTCAGATTTTCCCCATCTGTAAAATGAGATTGTTGTGAGGATGATATGAGAAAATGTACGTAAAGAATCTAGCCAGGGCAGGACCAGGGTGAGGCAAGCAAAAAGCCTGCAGTGCAAAATTCAACAAGACACTCCCTCTCCCAGGGTTGCACCAGTACAGGGTCAGCACCAGGGTGCCTCCTTAGACTTGGTACACTATGAGCCTCTCTTGCCTCACCCTCGCCCAGCCCTACTCCTGGCACACAGTAGGTGCTTGCTGTTTTTACCATAAGAGCTTCAAAGAGGGCGTAACCTAACAGGGTAGGCAGATATAAAGACGAGAAAAGTTATCTAGCAATACATGAGAAAGACAACAGCACAGTACATTGTCCTGTGCCATGTGGTAGATACCCAATGAGCCTTTCAGATAATGAGGGTTATATTTCAGCAAATAACCCCCACAGCCTCCCCAAGAGACAGAGTCATCTCTAGGAGATCCAGGTGACACATAAAATTAACCATCGGAGAGTTGATGCCTTGAAAAAGGTGGCTAGAAAATTCCTAAAGTGTATAACATTTTGAAAGAAGACAACTCTCAAATCTCTGCTCTAAATCATTTCTCTTCAATGTAATATTTGAGCAAATTCCAGAGTAATAGTGAGGTATTGTGATAAGAGCATTGGATTTGGAATTAAAGGACTTGGTTTCCACCCCATACTACTTCCATAACCTTGGGCAAAGCATGTGATCTCTAGGAGCCTCAGTTTCTCCATCTGTAAAATTGGGACTGTGGTGAGAAGCAAATGAGAGCTCTTCAAAGTGAAGTGTTTCTATACAAATGTTCACAATGGCTACGGGTTGGTTGACCATTTGAAGAGCCCCAGTCAATGGCACCAAGAGCCAGGAAGAGGTCCCTTTGGCTTCCAAGATGCACAGGAAGCCCTGCAGGTGAGGGCCACTCACACAGATCAATCCCAACCCATGAATATTTGAACTCTGACTGCTTAGTTCATACCCAGCTGGGCCCCTGTAGAGAGATTGCAGGAATCTTTCTGCTGGCTGGGTTGGAAGGAGGGGCTTCCACTACAATCACTGCAGACTTGATGTCAATATCAAAAGCATCCTGCACCTTGCAGCAAGCCCACACCACCAGGAAGAGGATGGGCCAGAGGCTCACAGCCTTTCTTCACATAGAAGTCTGGCTCCCGACTCTGGGAGGATCTCCTCCCTCTGGAGGAGGGGTCTGCCTCCTCCCAGCCTGGTCTGGCACTGTAGACCCAGACCTTGGAGAACACCCGGGTTTGCTCTCTTCTGATCCTGTTGGGGCTGAAGGGATGCAGTGGGATTCTAAGCGGCAGCACAGGTGACTCAGGAAGAGCAGTGCGGTGAGGGAGAAAAGGCCAGGAAACTTCAGCTTGACCATGAGCTGTATGGTGGTGGAGAGGTGGGTGACCCAGAGGTGGAGGTGTGACCCCAGGCAGCCCAAGAAGTAGACACCAGCCGGGCACCTGTCCCCCCCTCATGTCTTCACAAGAACTGGAACTCCACTCAAGGGAAACAGCAGGGCCATGTTGTACACTGTTTCAAAGCTCTTTGACTTGGCTTTTTGTAAGTGTGTTTCTTCTGCGTCCTGCATAGGAAGGTGAATTAATACCTCTTGGTGATGACACCTACATTTGAAGTAGCTGCCAAATTTCCTTAAGCTCAAAAGTCAACTTTCTTTAGGGGTTGATAAACGAAGGGAAGCAGTAACATTCTATGTGATCCACGCCACTATGTTTTTTCTATAAAAATATCTTCTACTAAGGAAAAATATTGTTTATTAGCTAGGCAAGTACAGGGCTTTAAAAAAGTATACCACTAAATACAAATTACGTGTTTGTGACTCAACTGCACGGTTACAACACATCCCCAGCCAACCCTGGATGCTCCTCAGAGAAAAATAATGAATTTTGTCCTCAGTCCTTCTACTCCGGGATGAATGACTGTGCTTCACGTCTCCCCACAGCCACCTCTCCCCTTCCACCAAAGAGTCCCAAACCCTTCTGTCTGCTCCAGGGCTCCGAACCAGAAGCACACAACACCCCCATGTCTCCATACCAGCCCCTCTCACTCAGAGAATTAGCCCTCAGTTTTCCAACCGGCTTCTTAAAGGGGCAAAGCTTTTACAGCCCGAAAGTCTATTTTTCAAAAAACTAATAAACCATTGCATGTTTTCAAAAACAGTTATCCAGTTTTCTTTACAAACCCCAATAGGGCCACATGAGGCAAAATAGTGACGTAGAACCAGTTTCTCCTTCCTAGCAACCTCTCCCCCTTTTCTATGCTTCCCTCTCCATTCCCACCATATAAGTTAGGGTCCTTAGCTGCAAGCAACAGAAATAAAGTCTGGATGATTCAAGCAAGTTAGAAATTCACTGAGACGATACTGCATACTTCACATTATCTCTGGGAGAGCTAGAGAAGCAAGTTAGGGACTCTGCAGCCAGACACCAGTCCCCTAAAACAAACCACAGAACTTGTCTACCTAGAACACCACTGCTGTGGGCACTGGGCACCATGGCTTGTGCTACCAATATGCTATCCCTGGACACTGGACTCAGCTTCTGGCCCCACAGCCACCACTGCCCCAGGACTCAGACCACCTCCAGAGAGTTGGCTGACCCCTGTTTCTCGGTGTCACTAGATCCTATTCTGAGCATGGGCAGGCACGTCTGCTTGGGAAAGCCCAGGTCATACACCCACACCCCGGCTGCAAAGGGAGGCTAGCAGAGGGAATACAGGGCATTTTCATCTTCTAAAGCGGCAGGCTCTACAGCCACCCCTCAGGACCAGGAAGGCAGGAATTCCCTAAAAGTGGGGAAAGATTCAGACACAGCCCCAGAAGAAAAGCAAACAGGTGCCACAGTCTCCAAAGCCACTCAGCTCTCTTCCTCTCTCCCTACCCACGCAGAGCCACTACCTTGGGAAGTAGAGACGTAAGGTGCTGCCCCTCAGACATAGTTGCTTTCTTAAAGACCAAAGAAAGGCCAATGTTTAACACAAAGCATCAGGGGAGGAGATATAGTTGGAAAGAGACATTCTCACACTTGACCCAGACAGCTTCTGACTCCTTCTATGTCTAAAAGAGAACAACACACACTGGTTTTGATTATCCACCAGATGCCTAAAGGCATGGGACATGGGGAAGATTATCTGTAAAAACGGCTGCACACATTCCTCTTTCTGTACCTATCCTCCTAAACACGATTCTGCAGCTCTTCCCATCGAAAAGTGGAGTCTATTTCCCCACCCCTTGACTCTGAGCAGGCCTCATGACCTGCTTTGGCCAACAGAATGTGGTGGCAGTGATGCTGGGCCAGGTCCAAGCTCAGGCCTCCAGAGCCCTCACCTGCTCACGCTCATTCTCTTGGAGCGTGGCTACCACCGTGAGAACCAGCCTCAGCTAGCCTGCTGGAGGATGAGACCACGCTGTCCCAGCCAAGGCCATCTTAGACCAGCCAGCCCTGGACCACCAGCCAGCTGGCCACAGATGCACAATGAGCCCAGCTGAGACCAGAACAACCCAGCGAAGCCCAACCCAAACTGCCCACCCACCAAATTGTGAGCTAAATAACTGGTTGTTATTTTAAGCCGCTAAGTTTTGGGGAGGTCTGTTATGTAGCAAAAGCTAATTGATACAGGACAGGTATAGGGCCTCTACAAAGCACCCTGAGCTCCAGCCATGATGCCCAGCCTAAACAGACAGAAGGGGAGGCTGCAGATACAATCAGTGCCCCACCCACATGCCCTCACCCTCACCATTTCAGGGCATGCCTGTCCAACTGCCAATTGCCAGCATCTGTATGTCTGCCTGGGGGCTCTCTCTGGCCCCCAGAGCCCACCTGCCCACCCTCACAGCAGGCCAGAAGTGCCAAGCAGCCCTCAAACCATGATTGCGGGACTGGTGTATGAATACCCTGGCTCCCTCACCGCTTGGGTGCGCTATCTCTGAGACATGTGTCCTGTACGGCTCCTAGATCGCCCCAGCAGGATCAAGGTCCAGCGACCCCTGGGGATAAGTAACTTGATAACAAACCCCTTATTGGCTGCCTTCCCTTCTCTGACTCGTTTTCCCTGCTCTCCCATTGCTTCCTGGGATCACCTCTTAAATGAACTACTTGCACTCAAATCCTTATCTCGCGGTTTGCTTCTAAGCAGCTAAGACCAGTGGGCACTGAGATGGGGCTTCCACACAGAACCACTGCTGCCCTCAGCCTCTCACCTCTGCGTTCCACTGCTTCCCCCGCTCTAGTCAGGGAGCCAGCTGCATAGACACTGCCCACTGACCCACCCCCACTGCCCCTGAGCACCAACAGCCCAGGACAGACCCTCACAGGGTCTCGGAGCTTGATGGACTACTTCCTCGACCATCTGGCTTTGTCAACGATTGTTGCTTTTTCCTTCACTCTCCCATCCACCAACTGTCTCATCTCATGGTCTGGAGGGTGAAGGTAAGTGGAGGAGGAAAGACTTAGAAAAGAGGAAGAGCCAGACTTGGAACAGAAAGGTGTGGAGCAGGCTGGGCTGTCCCCACTTGTCCCTCTTACCCTGCCCAGACCTGGCAAAAGGCCCAACCTGAGCCCCCAGCAGGATGTGGTACTCAGAGGAACAAGTTCAGCAAACACGGCCCCAGTCCCTAAAGGCTCAGGGGCCGCCTGCGCAGCACACACATTCATAGATATTTACTGAGTGCCTGTTAGGTACCAAGACTGCTCTGGGTGCTGGGATCCTGCACAAACACACGCACAACATATATTCATCACCCCAGGCCAGAGGCATCTCGTTTAGAGGGAAGCAGAAGTGGGAATGGGTTCTGGGGTCAGGCAGACCTGTGTTCAAATCCTGTCTCCACCCTCAAGTTGCTGTGTGACCTTGGGCATGTTGGTTAACCTCTCTGTGTCTGTTCCTGACACATATAAGCCCTTAATAAACCTCAGCTTATTAGAACTATTCTTAAGGTCTTGCCTCTCGATTATATAACCTGCTGTGTTTTCCACAAACTCCACTGGTGCAGGGCCCAGCAGGAACGTTCACAAGTGAGGCCAGTGGGCTAAATTCCTTCGACACAGCTGCCCTCTGTTTGCATGTTCTTCACTTTTACAAAGAAATAGGCTTTTTCCTGTTGCTTTTTTTTTTTTCTTTTTAACACACAGCCTTCTTGGGCTTTTATTTTTCTTATTCTTGATGGAGATATGAGTACAGAGAAATATTTCTCTACCATTAGGGGAAAAGGTTCAGGAGATCCTGGGGACTTATAGGGAGTGATGGGGACTGAGGCAGGCTGGCGAGCACAAGCCCCATCTTAAAAGAAACTGACACTACTTAGATGCATGTGATCGACACTGCAGTTGATGCCAAAGGGGAATATGAGTCTTACGTGGCCAGACATCCCAATTCTTCAAGAGACGCCAGAAAACAAGATTATTATTTTTAAATCTCTTGATCTTTTACATCTTGGGTCATAATATTTAGAAACATTGTGTAGAGAGCAGTACATTTTAATGGGTCCACGGGCTGACTCAAACCTGTGGGCAGTGACCTCAAGGCCTCTCTGTCCTTTGCTCATCTCTAAGTCTCTGCAGCCTGAGATCTTCATGACGCAGGGCCGCTGCATGACACGGCTCCAGTGAGGACCATTCACATTCCTCGAGATTTATGGCTCAGAGCAGCAGCAGGGTCCCTCCCACACCCCCAGAGCCGGGCCCGTGTCTCCAGACAGACTCTGGCCCTCGCAACCTCTCCTGCCTCTGACTTGTTGGCACTAAATGCACCACCCAGTTAGCGGAGTATCACAAGCTGTCCTATCCTCTAATTATCTCAAGCGATTTATTGTATCAGTGTAGAATGCTATCCTAGTGTAAGATCCTAGTGTAAGATCCAGTCTTGTTAACTGATGGTTTCAGCAGTTTATGCCTTGTCTCCCCAACCAAAATGTAAACTCTTTATGGACGAGGACCACATTTGATGTCATTTTGAACCACACAGCACCTTTATGCCGTGATGGTACCCTACACCTGTCGACACCTTGACTGACTCGTCACAGAGGTCATTCTGAATTTGTTGCTATTGCAGGTGGGGTTTGGGTAACACTTCAGGACATGGAAGAAATCTCTTCCAGGAACATGAAGAAAGAGGAATATGTATGGCCCAGTCCTAAATTTATCTAACAAAAAAAATGTCAGCCATCTCTGTCCTTGCACGTCAGCACCTCCCAGCCCCCAAGAGCAATCCTGCAGCAGGGGCTGTTTTAACGTGGCCGTTCAGAGTAGCTTATTTTTCATTTCCTCACCAGTAAAACGGAATTATCCAGGCTTACCAGCCATCTCCTAGAGAGGCCAGAGAGAAAAAAGAACACATAAACCATCTCTATTTACAAAGTGTGTTTAAAATCAGAGAGCATGAGGGATGCTGCAGCCGAGAGCACTAAGTGGCTAAAATATATCAGGAAAAAAATCCTCAATTGTTAATTTATGACTCAGTTGAACTCTCTATATTTAACCTGGTGATTAATTAAATAGTCAGTTCCCTGGGGTCTACCTGTGCCCCTTGTAATTTGTTATGTAGGATAAAATAATCCATTTGCACTCATATTTACTCTTCACGTCCCAAGGCTAGTTAATTTTTTTTTTCTGTTTTAATAGGCCTAGAACCCCTAATAAAAGAGAGCTGAACAAACAGTTTGAGAACAGAGGAGAGAGTGCAAACACAGGATCCTTGAATCCCGAGGGAGTCCAGCTGGAAAGAGCCTTGGAGATAACTGAATCCAGCTCTCTCCTTTACAGATGAAGCAACCAAGACCCAGAAAGGTTAGGTGACTCACCCAAGGACACACAGCCCACGAAAGACTAAACACATCCCACTCCCAGTGCTGGCTCCACTCTCATTAACCGCAGGACACCACGGCTCCTTCGAACATCTGCAACCAGGCTCTTGAAGCGCCTAATCCCGTAGGACGATGGGCTTGCAAAACTGGAAGCTAGAAAGCCCTGGACCAATAGCAGAATTTTATCCCTTCAGTATTTGCTGAGTGTCCGCTAAGTGCCAGGAGATGGAACACTGGAGAGAGCACAGTGAACAGGGCCCCGGCGCCTGCTCTGCCAGACTTTACCTTCAGTTTGGTGAGATGATGACCAACAAGTAAAACCTAAACGAACGTGGCACTTCTAGGGAGTGCTCAGTGTGAAAGCACTAAGCCAGGATGGCATGGCAGAGTGAGGAGGAGCGGCTGCTTTGGGGGGGAGGGGTCTCCCTGACTCGGGGGCAGGAGAGCCTCGGGGAGTTGGGAGGGTAAGCACTGAGCTTTTCTTTGACGGGCAATTCCTCACCTCAAAAGGCCAGCTCAGCTTGTTAAAATCTCCTTCCCTGGACTGAGCTGAAAGCAACCTCCTTAGGACTGGAAACCTCAGTCACTCGTTCTCTGAGCGTCCCAGAGCCCCGTCAGCTAATAGATGGTAAGCAGCATGTTCAAATACAAAGCATAATCCTAAAATAAGACAGTTGTTTCCATGTTTTGATTTGAAATGGAGTGTTTGGGAAAATACAACATACCAATGAGATGACTTTCATGTTCTCGTTCAACCTCCAGTTCGTAAAAGTGTTGCAAACCACCACTTCAAAGGAGGTTCAGACAAGACAGCCAGCTTCTCGAGTCCCAGACCTGTCTGAGTCACCTGACATCATTACCAGGACACAGCAGCGCCCTTCCGTCTAGAACTCTCCTTGGGGCTTTACAGCATCGACACTGCTGGCTCCGCTGCCCCGGCGTTCGGCATGGCAAAGGAAATTTGGCTCTGTGCATTTTGCTTTCTAAGACATTCGTGGAATCATAGAACTAAGAACTCATCTGGTCCAACCTCTTATTTCACAGACAAGGAAACAGAAACCTGGAAATAAGAAGGGACCACTCAGGTACAAGCAGCAAGTTAGGGCCAGGGCGGAACTTGTCCCCTTCGGCCCCCAGACCAGGCTGGGCGTGGCTGGGCAGCTGCACTAATGCGTAACCCCCAGGTTTGTTTCATGTTGGCACGGACTTTCAATCCTCCGGTGACTTTTAATGTATTTTTAAGAAGAGAAAAGCCAGCTCCTAACCCCCTTTTCATGTGGCCCTCCCGAATGGCTGACTAGCACGGAAGGGGCCAGGCCCCCTATTTGGGTTTGACATGCATTGTTTGGTTTGCAGGGGTCGTCCACAGTGCAGGAAGACATGCTCCTGCTCCAAACCAAACTCAACTCTGCAGGATGAGGGGAGGGAAGCAGAGGTCAGGGACAACACAGAAGCCACAGATACTTCCACTTTTACCTGAGTCCAAAAGTCTGAACAAACCAACTGCCTGGCTGCCCACAATGCCTCAGTGCGCTCGAGGCTGGGGGGTAGACTGGTCAGTAACTGGGAAGAAAGAGGCCTGAGGAGACAGGCCTTCCAGAGCCAATCACTGAAGGGCCATCCCCCTGCCCATCCCCCAAGCTTGAGGCAATCGAGGGAGGATCTGAGCAGGGGCTGCAGCGATGGGCAGCCTCACTGGCTTCAGCTGCTGGCTGGAGCTCTGAGAACATACCATTTTTCTCCCTCTGACTCCTGCATTCGCAGGAATCAACGACTTCCTCAGGTGGAGGGAGAGGGCTGGGATGCAAGTCAATAATTACAGGCAGCATCTCTCAGAAAAGAAAGCACAAGAGGAGGAACAGCAACTCTAGCAACTGTCCAGTGCCTTCTGGAGGAGGCCCCCAAGGTCCCGAGTTTCAGGGAAACAATAAGGCGGGGAACTGATTAGAGAGGAATCACCCTGGCCCGGCCCGTGGGCGGCTCCTGCATTCCCTGGGTTTCTCCATCACCCATCAGGCAGGACGGCACCCCCGAGTGGTAAAAGATTGTTCCCTCCACCATAGCCATGCAGCAGCACAGCCGAGGCAGTGCAGCAGCTGCCCCTGAAGGTGAGCCCAGTGAGGCCGCCGTTGCCACTTTGTACCTCAGTTTCCCCTTTTGTAAAAGTGGCAGAAAACTACTCTCTGCCCAGCACCATGAGCTGCTGGGCTCCAGATGGGATGGCAACATCCCGGGGAAGGACAGGCTGGCAGGAGACATATTCCCCTCCCTGACTGTGGGTCCCCAGGGGATGGCAAATATCAGAACCCGCCTGAGTGACCCAAGTGGCATCTGACACCTACCTCTCAAGCCAAGTGTGGGGGCCGAGAGCTTGGGTGTTGGGGTCAGACGGACCAGGGTCCCGGCTCAGTCATGTAAGACCGTGTGATTGGCAGTAGTGACTTCTCCATGAGCCTCACTTTCCCCACCTGTAAAGTGGGTCTAATGATGGTACTTGTTCATAGGTGCTATCAAAGGAGACCATTGAGAGGGCTGTGCCCAGTGCCTGGCATGAACGGTAAGGCTCCACAAATGCTGAATCTCGTTACTATTTTTATTATGTAGATTTCAAAGACTCACCTACATCACGCACACCACATGTGAGTTCGAGGCAGGAAATCCAGAGGGTGGGCCACGGCAGCAAAGCACACCAGGTTATGACGCTAAACATCCCTGGAGGAGGGGCTCCATCCTCCTGAGGGCTGCAAGCTGCTCCCACACTCTCAATACCACCTCTGTCCAGGGTCTTTTCATTCCCAAAGCTCCTTCCTCTCCATCCTGTCTGATCCTCACTACAGCCCTGCAAGGTGAGCAGGGTGAGTATGCTTCCTGTGCCCATGCTTAGAGGAGGAAAACAAGTCTCAGAGAGCTTAAGCGACTTGCTGAAGGTCACACAGCTTGTAAGTGGCTGAGCAGGGTCACAAATCTAGGCCTGCGTGACAGGGCTGGAATGAGAGGGAAGCAAGTGAGGTGCCTGGGGTGCAAAATTTAAGGGGGCACTCACTTGTACGACCCTGAGAGTGAGCATCTCCTTAAATTCTGGCCTGCTGCCTGACCCCAAGCCTTGGGCCCTTCCCAGAGCCCTGAGGCTGCTGCCTCCACACGTTGTACTTGCAGCTCAGCCCTACAGGAGCCTGCCCCCAGGTCCTTGGGGTGGACAGATCTACTGGCTGAGCTGGGCGTCTCCCTCTGTCGGGACCCAAGAACATTTTCCCAGAGCCCTGCCCCTGGAACCACTTCCCAGAAGGGTGGAATGGCATAGAGGGTGGAAATGATGGAAGACACGTGACAGCCACATGAGGTTTCCACGTGTCCTTGAGCCTGAGGGCCAGGGAAGGCAGGCTGGGCCATGTGGGTCATCCCCAAGGCCCACGTAAGCCAGCCAGGGCCCCTTGGAGGCCTCACAGCCCCCATCAGCCTTAGGAAGAGATGGGTGGGGACAGACAAGCCACATGGGCCACTCCCAGGACAGTGGTCCCTCGATGATGGCCCGCCCAGCCAGGCTCTCCTCTCCAGCCCCTCAGAGCCCAGCTGGGCCCCAACTCGGCCTCCCTCTACCTCGCACAGAGTGTGGAGGGCACAAACTAGCCACAGATTTATTCTGAATCTGCAAAGAGAAAAACTCTTTCTAATGTAGATGGTTATATTTAGTAATTAGCCCGCTTGCTTGAGTCTGGATTACGGCATATTTAGCTTTCTAGGGAAACAGCACCTGTGCACCAGGGGCATCTAGGGTCGTGGGCAGCTGTGTAGGTTTGAGAGCCGACGTGCTGGGATTCAAATCCCACTCCACCTGGGCAGGTTAGTCACCTGCTCTGAGTCCATTCCCTCCCTCTACAAAAAGAGGATGGGAACAGCGCCAACATCCGTACATTGTTGCTATTACAAAATCAGCCACAATGTATTAAGTGCCTATCATGGCAGGCATGCAATTTCTTTTTTTTTTTCCTTATATGTATTATTTAACACTCTTACCAGCTCTATAGGTTTTCATTTTTGAGGTGTAACTTACATGCAGTAAAGTGCATAAATCTTTAGCATGCAGCTCAATGAGTTTTTTGTGTATATAAACTCTGTCTTCTAATGGAATCTCTTTCATTGTAGATCAGTTTTGCCTGCCTATGAGCTTCATAAAAATGGACTCATACAATAGGTGCTCTTTGGTGGTTGGCTTCTTGCAATTTGTCCATGTTGTCATTTGTTCTTTTACACAGCTGTATAGTATTCCACAGTGTGACTATGACCGTTTGCTCATCCATTGAACTAGGTATCCTCCTCCTCCTCCTATTTCACAAATGTGGAAGCTGGGGTTCTAGGCTGCTCCCTAAGTTTTCAGCCTGAAGTCACAGAGTGAGGTTGACACTGAGCAGGGATCGGAACTCTCTGACTCCAAAACCAGCTCCTCACCCTGGGCATCAGAGCCTCCCCTCCACCTGGAGTACTGGGGTGGGCAGAACGGAATTCTGTCCTGTGTGGCCATGAGCTCCTTCTCCGTAAGGTACAATTGGCAGTCAGGAGCACCTGACTGGCTCAAGGTGGTGAGAAAATCGCCTCAGCTTCAGCCATTGCCAATATTTATTTTCACTGTATCCCAAGCTGATAGCGCAGCTACAGTCGTCACTCACAGCCCTGTACCTTGAGACCCGGCCTCTGCCAACATGTTGAAACAAATGCAAACAGCCTAAATATGGTGGAGGCGTCCTTGCTTCCTGACCAGCAGCTGGCTCTCATGGGCACGAGGAGGGAACCTGGCCTGGTATGTGGACGGCCCTGCCCTTGCTCCTCAGAGACTCATTTCCCATGTCAGTAACTCAGATGGAACTCTCTGGGGCCCCTGCAAACAGCATTGTAGGCCCTTGGGCCAGAAGGTTTCTCTGTAATCCAAGCTTTACCCACCAAGAGGTGGCTCATCACAGAGACCCCCAGGGCTGACCTGACCTCAAGAGAAGGCCAAGGATTCACCCTGCTTCCCAATTCTCTGAATCCTTGCTCACTGCCCAGCACACCAGCGGCCAACCTGAGAAGGGCCACCTGCAAGGCAGTAGGGGCTGGTGCGGAGCCTGGATGGTCTCCCCTGGCCCCGCCCCCTCTGAACTTGGGTAGCGTTCCAGTGGGTCCCGCCAGACATGATTAAATAGTTGGCTGTGTGCAGGGGGGTGAGACCCTGGGGAAAGAAGGGCACGGAGCCAACTCCCCAGGTGGCCCTGGGGCACCCTTTGCTCTGTCAATCATTAACAGAAGCCACCCCACAGCAGGCAGAGAAGGGGAAAGTCCAAGGGGGTGGCCTGCCCCCTCCTCCCAGGTACTGTCCTCCAAATGGGCCAACCCAGGGCCTTTGTGGGACATGAGATCATGACATCCTGTGGAGGGGGGTGTGCAGAGTCATCTAATCCAACCGGCTGCCTCTCATGCCCCTGCGACATCTCCACAGAAGGCAAAGGGAGATGGGAACAAACACCAGTCGATTTGCAGTCACCATGTGCCAGGGACTGTGCCAAAGGCATTCAGTGTGCCAGCCTGTGACATGGTGGAGAATTGCAGATTGCTGGCCTGCCTGGGTTCAAATCCTGACACTTCTAGGTGTGTGACAAATTAGTGAACTTCTCTGCACCCCAATTTCTCCACGTGTAGCACAGGGAGAGTACAGAACTTCATCCAGGGGTCACTATGAGCATTTAACGAGTTAACGCACATAAAGTTTTCAGGTTATCTGGCACTTATCAAGAGCTGTCGTTGCTAATGGTTCACTTGATCCTCACAGTCACCCCTGGAGATACAGATGGAAAATCCAAGGTTGAGTCATTTGCCCAAGGTACAAGCTGGTATAAGAGGAGCTGAGATTTGAACCCAGGTCAAAAGGCTCCAGCACCCTTCTTCCTCCATGCCATGGAAACTTCCTCCTGCTGTGACCCTCTGCCCCTTCAAGACCCAAGGGGCTGCAAAATCAATCTCATGTCTCTCCCCCTTTTTTCTCAAAGGCCCTCCTTCACCAGAGCCACTGAGGTACAGCAGGCCCCCAACCTTCCTCCTGAAAATGAGGCTTCCAGGCCCAGAAAGGTACATCATTGCTCAGTGGCCAAAAGAGCCCATTTCTTTGAGCTGTTCCAAGGGAAGACTTTTAGCCAAGGGCCAGATCATGGGTTGCAGGGCCAACAGCCATGGAGGCCCTGCTCAGCCAGGGCAAACCTTGTGCAGGCCCCCAAACCAGAAATGCCCCAAAGGTGTGGGGCAGGAGATGGGGAAGTAGGCCTTGTTTCCAGGAAATTGGCTGACAAAGGCCAGTCTGGTCTTTGCTACCCAACTCCCCTCAGTGCAGGCCTTCCCTCCGGCTCTCTCTGCATAGCTCCTGTCCTCCTCGCTGTAGAGGAGCTCAGAGATGGAGGGGCCCTGCCAGCTCCGGGCTCACACCTCCCTGGACTCCCTGCCAGCCCAGAGCACAGGACCACTGCTGAGGCCCCTCCATCTTCTAATATCCTGGAATGAGAATGAGTCCGAAGAGATTCTGCTATTTTCTTTCCCCAGTAGCTTTGGTCCTATCTCCTCTACCTTTAAGATCTAGATGGTAGAAAATCAAGCTCTGTGGCAACATGCACAGACCTGGGCAGCCTAAATCCCAGCCTGTGTGTGTTTCCCATGGAGACACTCAGGTGGGTAGAATCAAGGCTTGGGGACAGAGCTTCCTTAGGCCATAGGGAGCTGCCCCTTGCCTTTACACGCACCTTCACCCCCCAGGGCTTCCCGGAGTCTGGGCAGGCTGGTGGGTATACTTAACCCCTCTGAATCCAACCAGTGTCACCATGAGCTGGGGAATTAAAAAGATGTTTGCCATATGCTCGTCTATGCCTACAGGGAATGAGCTCAAGGTGAATGATTAAATGTCTTTTTTGCTTTTAGTCAGAGAATAAGATTACATGCCACGGCCGCCACCACCACTGCCCACCACACACACACACACAGTCACACACTTTCTCTCCCTCTCTCATTCCCTTCTAAGAGGCAAGAGGCCTAGCTTCACTCCAGTCCCTGGAGGGGCTGCTTTTCCCCTTCCTCCACCAGCCCCTGCCCTCCAAGAGGTAACAGTCCCTTTTTCTCCCTCTCGCCCCTGTCCCGCAGCAGGCGCCTGCTGGCCAGGGTACATAGGTGGGTCTTCCCAGCCTCAAGGATGATCCTGGCCCAGCCAATGTCTGTTGCAGGCTTGCCTGCCTTTAGGAGAGGCCCTGGAGTCACGGTGGAAATTCAGTTTACCCCCGAAAAAACTTACTGAGTGCAAGGAACCAAAGGCAGCCAAGCCTCAAGCAGCAATACCCACCCCTGCCTCCCCAAAAAGAAAGGATCCCAAGAACCAGACGGGGTTTTCAGAAGGGTCCAAATTCTCTCT
Source organism: Equus caballus (assembly GCF_041296265.1). Classification (NCBI taxonomy): domain Eukaryota; kingdom Metazoa; phylum Chordata; class Mammalia; order Perissodactyla; family Equidae; genus Equus; species Equus caballus. The sequence continues at coordinate 27,836,015 of NC_091707.1, forward strand.
GGCAGGTGAAACATCCTCTTGTAAGTGGTCATCCAGCCTTGGTCATCTAGCCAAGGGGACCACACCCTTCCCAAGGTAACAATCTGCCTATTTGGGCATTGGAGGTTAATGAAGACTCACGCGGTGGGAACTACCGACGACTTCCTGTTACGCTGGCCATTTTAATACCCATTTCCCCTTAAGAGCCCCCCCGAAAACAGAAGCACATGTTGGATCCAGGTGAAACCAGCCCCACTCCCAGTGCCCTGGTCTACACCCCTCACTTCCTGGGGGCTCCTCTCCAAGCCTGCAATGATTAAGTAAGATACCCACCCCAGACAGGTGCTGAGAGATTTTCCTGTGGGAAAAACGAGCCTGGAAGCACCCAAATGCGAGGACTCGGCCCAACCTTGGCTCACTGGAGTGCCATATGCTATGTTCCCCCTCCACCATATGGGCACCCCAAAAACCACCAAAGGAATTAAGACCACAGGCTGGGCAGAGAAGACTGGAAGCCCCTGTGTCTAAGTTGGGGGAGGCTGGCCCCTCGTCAACGACCAACACACTGGGCAGATAATGCAGAAAGTTACAGGCTCCTTTGCAAGCAATCTCCATCCCCTCCCCTCTAAGCTCAGCAGACTTCCTGCATCCACAAAGGGAGCCTGCCATTGGTCCAGCAGGAAGGATGTGAAGAAACCCACCAATGCTGGCCTCCTCCCCAGGACCTGCATCGTAGTCAAGGGACAAACCTACAGGCAAAGTAAAACTAGCTGCACTATCAGTGTTTTTTGAAAAAACGGGGTTTATTGATTTTTAAACTGCAAATAGTCGTTACAAAAAGTTTTTTTTTCTTTTAAATAAATTCACACAAAGAAAGAGAAATAGAAAGCGACGGTAGTGACCAGCAAGAGGAATAATAATTACATTCATCTTAATGTGTGTGTGTGCCAGTTCTGTTTGCATTAACGTTGGAAAACTCCAAACCTGGAATCCAGAACCTCAAATCTGCGATCGGAATGTCTTGAGATGGGCACATGGAAGTCAAAGGGTTTCTTTTGTTTGTTTGTTTCCCTTTTAGAAGCTATACATAAAAAGTTGTTTTCCTTCTGTACTGTCACAGAACTTTTACATACATTCTCAGTCCTAGTTGTGAAAGGCCTAAAGAGAAAGAAACTCAATTTGCAGTCCAACACAAAGGGGAGAAATTTCTAAAATAAATAATCCAACAGTTTTTTGCATTTTTTTAAATTAATTTTTCATTTTTTTAAAATAAAATAACCAAAAAAAGTGTAAAGTTACAAAAAATGTCGTTGAAGAATAATATATTAAAACTGTGGAAAAAAAGGAAAAAGACACGTCACAAAATTTTAAGATTAATATGAAGATCATAATTTAACATAAAAGAATATATTCTATGGATTTGTCATCCCGATAAATATGAACAAAATTAACAAAAAAAAGCATAGTTTGGCAATAAATACGTTTTGATAAGTTAAATAAGCTTTTTTATATTGATGTGCAGTGACAAGCAAAATTTTTGCTCTCCAATTTCTGAAAGTTATATGAAGTTTTAAAACCCAGGGAAAAAAGCATGGCGTGAGTGCTCTAAGGATAGACCTACGGTATTCTAGAGCAAAACCATTAAAGCTACTTCTACGGGAAATCGTTTTACACAGATACTGTATGTATGTGGAATGAATACCATTAACTGCTCACCCCTTACATGTTTTTTTTAGCTTTTCTCTCATTTTTTTGTTGTTGTTTTTTCTTTTTTAAGATGTCACATATGAACTGGGGAACTTTAGCACCAAAATCAAGTCTCTCATAGTCCATCTAGCTTCCCCTTCCTCCCCACTTAAAAAAAAAAAAAAAAGAAAAAAAAGTTAAATCATAAAGTCCCACTATGTCACAATCTTCGTCCACTTTTTGTCTTCCTCCTGCAGACCTATGCAAACCCAGGCCAGGTTAGTCAACAGAAGTTCGGGTCGGGAAGAAAAAGGTTTTGAATGTCAAGATAGGCTTCCCCAAAAACCCAAGTCTGGCAACAACTCTCCCAGGGGGTTGGGGGGGGCACTGGGGAGGGGAGGAGGGCATGTGTGGGAGGCTGGACAAGGGAAGGTGCAGTTGTGTGGCCAGCGGAGGGAGCTGCTGGTTCTGGGTCCCCTCCCCCTCCCCATGGGCAGAGGCTCCGGGAGGCCCACGGGTGCCCTCTGGCGCTGAAGAGGTAATGTAGTCACAGTGACAAAGTTAGATTACAAGGCACTAAGTTGCTTCTGTAAACTGTTACTGCTTTTTCTTTTGTGATTTGGCACTTATGGTTTAAGCCGGAAAAAAAAGGCATCTACTGACAAATATGGGACTTGTCTGTTATGCATGGTAAGTGGGCTATAAAATCGAGGGGAGAGGGTTTCAAGCCAGAGGAAGCTACTGACAAATTGACTTGTCCTTATGTTAGGGGGGGTTAAAAGGGGAGGGGGGGGCATTCCAAGGTTCTGGGGGAATGGGGTTGAGCTTAACCTTGTTAATGTAGGGGTTGTTGGGAATCGGGTAGGTGAGGAAGGAAGGGGAGGGGGTGTGGGTGCTGGGTGGGGGTGGAGTAGGCAGGGGCTCCCTCCCTACCCTGCTTTAGTCATCTGAGATGGAAAGTCTGCTGAAAATGGGCAGGCGTCTTGAGTTGTCCAAGGTGGGGGAGTCTGAGCCACTGTGGCTGCTGCTGGAGCTGCTCAGATAGCCCTCCTGGTCCGAGAGCGAATCCTGAGGGCTGGGGGGAGAGTCAAACATGTGGGGGGACTCGGACATGGGCCGGAAGAGGAAGGTGGTCGGGGAGCCACCCCCGGGCAGCGCCATGCTAGGGGCAAAGAGGCTCGCCAGCTCCTGGCTGGAGAAGGCAAAGGGGTTATTGGTGCCATCAGGCAGGGTGGGAGAGCCCAGGAGGTCATCTGCACTCAGGATGGGGGGAGGGGTGATGGACGTGGGGCTGTCCAGCAGCCCCGTGGCAGCAGCGGTGGCAGCGGCACTGGGAAACCCAGCAAAGCTAAAGCTATGCTGGAGGCGGGGACGGTCAGTGGAGAGGTCCCGGGCCCCGGCCAGGGCGCGGCGCTCCTCGGCGTTGTGGATGAAGTGGCAGCGGGGCCCGTAGGGGCAGAAGCCGATGGTGTGGAAGGTGCGGCACAGCTCCGTCTTGTACTTGGGGTGGCGGGTCAGGCTTCGGAGCTCGTGGATGCCGTGCGCAAACTGGCACTTGTCCCCGTACTTACAGGCACCATTCTCCTCGAAGGGGCGGCACAGCTCGGTCTTGTAGCGGCTGGAGTTGACCTGGCCGCTCCCGGGCTGCTTCTGGGTGGGCAGCAGCCGCTCGCCCCCTTCTGAGAAAGAGCGGTCTCGGAAGCGGCTGTCCCGAGAGCTCAGAGCTGGGGCCGGCTCACCCTTGAGGCTGCTGAGGAGCTGGTTCTGGTGGAACTTGGAGCTAGGCAGGGTGACTGAGTGCCTCCGGGGGAAGCCCCCACCGGCAGGGGTGCCCACCGCCTTCCTGTCCAGCAGGCAGCCCCCTGCACTGGGAGTACTGTAGTTGAGCATCTTGTTACCCTGGAGGGAAGAGAGGGAAGAGAGCGAAGGATTAGTGAGGAAGGGCATCCACCAGGCCCAAAAGGGTACCCACTAAGGGAAGCCCCCTCCACAATCAGAAATGCCCACCTCTCTCAAAGGAACCATCTCCAGCTCTGCCCTGGCAAGCCCCCCGCTTTCTCCCATAGACCAGCCACCTGGGTTTACTTTGGCCCCATGCATAAGAAACCACAAAATCCTGGCCTATGAGAGAATTGTTGGACGCATGCACCCTACTCCATGCTGACCCCTGGAATGTACCCCCACGTCCTGTCCCCAGAGCTATCACTTCTATCCATAGAAATCCAACTTTTTCTAACCTCCCAAGTAGATTCGTCAGCTCAAAATGTCTCACACAACTCCGATTTCTGTAGATTCCCCCTCCCCCTAACAAAAACAAGTAAACCTCAGGAAACTGTGAACTTGGTCCCCTTTTAATCAGTCCCTGCTTAACTGACCTCCGCTTCATGACCTGGCCTCCTAACGCTCTCCACTTCCTCCCTTCAGAAGTGTTCCCTTCCTTTAGCAACAGGTTTCCACACTGCCTCTGCTTTATCTTGCTGGGGAGAGGGAGGAGCAGGAGGAAAAATCCCTAGTCAGGGGGGTGTAGGGTGAGGCACAGTGGGGAGAGGGATGCGATTCCTGAAAATAAAACTCATCTCTCCATGCTCCCGGAAGGGATGCCTTCCACAGTGATCTCCCCCACCATTCGCTGCCCACCCCACCCCCCTCCACTGGGAAGATGCCTTTGCAATTAGTCTTCTGGCTGCAAGAGCAAGCTTGGATAAGAGCCCCAGTGTTTAATCTTTAACGCAAAGCTGCAGGTGGGAAGAAAAAGGAAAGCAACAAATCCCCCCCCCCCCAGTCGACAGTGGATTTAGGGGAGGGGGGCAGAGCCACTACAAGCAAGTTTCTCTGTTCCAATAGGACTCCGGTCACCTGCCCAAAGTGTACCCAAGATTTTGGAAAGAGTGCGATGGAGGGACCTAGGAGTTGGCCCCCAGCACATGTGGGTGTCATTGTGAAAATTCTAAAGTTGGTCCCTTAGGATCAGCTGCAGGGGATCGGGAATCTGTAACAGCAACCACCCCACGGAGCGGATTACAGGAACCAAGTTGAGAGCCGGTTCCCAACAATGAGGTTCATTTTAAAAAGTCCTGCGGGGGGAGGGAGCGAGAGAAAGAGAACCAGATCAAAGAGCGGGAGAGCCGGGAAAAGAAGGGAAAAGTGCGGAAGAGCTCAGGCAGCCGCCAGGGCAACTGGAGTTTGGGAAAGCGCAGGGAGGGCAGAAAGCTTCAAACTTTTTTTGATGTTGCTCTTTAGCTCCACGGCGTCCCTGCACCCCAACCCTGCAGCCCTGGGGCCCTGGCAGCTGCGCCGACTGGAGAAGCAAGCTGGGAAAAGAGAGCAACATGACCCGACGTGTTTAGAAGAAGGCAGAACACTTTAGCAATTAACAGTAGCCCAGCAGCTTCCCTCTTTCAAATTGGGGAGAGGGGGGAAAAAATCTAACACTTACAGGCTTTTGCTATGTACACTTAAACCGCACTCCTGGAACATTCAGGCTTTAAAACTTGCTTTTTTTCCACCCTGGCTGGGAAGCTACAGGGCTTAAGGAGGCTCCCATTGAATCCTTTCCTCGTGGAGACCCTTGAGCTCAGGACGGCATTTTGTCGTCGTGTCCCTCCCACCCCCTCCAAATCGATGAGCCGGGGTCCACCAGAAAACGCGTCAACCCGAGTCCCACTTTCAACCCAAAGTTTGCAGCACGATCGCCTATTAGGAGGAAGCCTGGCTGAGCTGGGACAAGCTGAAGCTCCACTGCAAACTTGTTTTGCAACATCCTTTTGAATCACAACTCTCGACCTTTTTCTCGCAGAGTCCCAGCCCCTCCAAAACAGAGGGAGAAACTCCCAGCAAAACGTCGCCCCAAGACTCACTTCCCCGAGGGACCCTCCCTCCAGACCCCACAGACCGGCAAGGTGGCTGGAGAGCCTCGAACCCCTCCCGGAGGCGGCAAGACCCAGAGCGCGCACAGGGAAAACCAAGCAGACCAACGAAACCCGGCTCAAACAGCAAGTCACGGACGGAAGAATCACGAAAAACTGCCACATTCCTGCCCACTGCCCGTGTCCCCCGGGCAGCACCGCCACGCAAACTTTGTCCCCCAGAACTCCGATCTCCAGATTCCCACGTAATCCTCGCCAGGAACTGGAAACTCAAAGGGTGGGGAGGAAAGGGCCAAATTCCTTCAAACTGGAGGGGAAAACGGTGCGGAAAAGAGATCTCGCCTCTCCTCCTCTTCCTCCTGCTTTCCAAAACCTAAACTTTTGGGGGTTCTTTTCGAAGGCAAGAGAGAAAAGAAAAAGACTTTGAAAAGCAAACGCTGTGCCCGACTTTACCTTGCATAAAACTTCGCTCAAGTCGAAGATGGTGGCAGACACGAGGGTGGTGGTCATCCTGGGCGCTCGCGCGGGGCAGGGACGAAGATCTGGTGTGTCGCGAAGGTCCCGGTGCGGGGAAGGCGCAGCCTCCGGCTCTCCGGTCAGGAGTCCCACACGCCTGCTCCCGGCGCCCCTCGCCTTTCTGACTCTCCCGGGCTGCGGCGCGCGAAGCCCAATTTATAAAGTTTCAGATTTGGTGGGCCGGGGGAGGAGGAGCTTTAAACTTATTTAAATGAGGAAGCGAAGGAAAAAAAAGTTGATTGACACTGAAGTTGAATCAGCCATGCGGTCAAACTCGGGAAAAAAAAAAAAGAAACTTTCAAAAGGAAGGAGGGGGAGGGGAGACGAGGAAAGGAGGCGATGAAAAAAAAACCCTACTGCGAGCCGCGCTCAACTTTTTTTTCTTAAAGAGGAAAAGTTTCGACTCCGCTCTCTTCGCTACCCCGCGCTGGAGGCGCCCTTCTCTGGGGCCGCGCGGGGCGCAAAGGGGGAGGGGTGCGCCCCCCCCTTTGTCAGCCTGCGAGCGCGGCTCTGTGACATCACTCATTCCACCGTCTTCGGGGTTCTTGTTGTCTTGTTGTTGTTTTTTGTGGGGCAGGAAGGCGGGCTCGACTTTCTCTTTTTGCAAGCGGGAGCAGAAGCCCGTCCTTAGCGCTCAGGCTGCGGTTTCCATCTTGAGATCTCCCCTGAAACTTCTCCAAGGGGCCGCACAACTTACTCTTTTCCCGAGTTCTCTTCCGCACTCGGCTCCCCTCGGCAAACCCGGCAGGGAGAGGACGTTGGAAACTTGGGACGCACAAAACGTTCATGTCTAGGCTTTGATGTTTTTTTCAGAGGGGAGACGGTGGGGAGGGAACCAGGGAGACTTTTTTCCCCCCAGGAGGACCCGGCCTGGCGGGGGCGAGCGCAGCACGACTTAGCGCGCCGCACGCGTCTATACTCGCGCTCGCTTTGCAGCCGGCACTCTCCGAGTGTGGTTGGGAGGGGAGGACGTCGCGAAAAAGACCACCGCCCCGCGGACTGTTTGTTTTTACAGGCCTGGGAGTGGTATTTATTTCACGCATCCCATCTTTAAACTTTTTTATAAAGAAACCCCGAATCCTCATGAATGCCCCTTCCTGCCCTCATCCGAAAAAAAAAAAAAAAAACACCCAGCAACGCACAACTTTCCACGCGCGCTCTGAACTATGGGCCGCGCCGAAACTCCCCTCTACCCCCCCCCCCCCAACGACACACACACACACATCCCTAAACGCTTGAACAATGAAAAAAAGTTACTTCGGTAAGAATGAAGGTAAAGAGATGGGGGAGGCGACACTTTTAACTTATTGTTGCTTCTCCTCCGCCCCCACGGGAACGGAACATATGGCTTGTCGCACTGCGCTGTTTTGGCGGGATGGGGGGAGGGGGCATGGGATCCTCGACACCGAAAGGGCCGCAATTGATTATTAATCCTTTAAAAACTGTAAAATACATACATTTATTTACTGTTAAGTTTGGATGCCTCTCCACCCACCCAAATAAAAAGTTGTTAACGTGTCCCCCACCGGGCCCCCCAGCCTTCCCGCTGGGTGCTGGGGCGAAGACGAGGCGGAAATCGTGGGGCTGCGTTTCTTTCCTATTTCCCCGCGTGCCCGGCCGCCTCCTCGGCCCTCGCACGTTTCTTCCCAGCACTCGAGGCCGCGGGGTCTGTTATGAAACCCTGTGCCCCGAGTGGCTAAGAGCCGGTTCCATTGCGATGTAATTAGGTCACCCCATTATGAGCACGTTTCTTTGGAAAGGACAGGGCGGGCGAGCCGAGCGCCGGAGTCGGGCTCTGACCGCACCACCCCCCCCCCCCCCACACACACACACCCACCCACCCACACATTTTTACTGCATTTCTTATTTATTCATCAAACTCCGAGGAAACCCAGGGACGCCTTCCAAATCACAACTGTTTTAGGAACCTGTTGTTTTTCGTCCTTGCGAAACACACTTTTGCTGCAGCCACGAACCTACGTGATCCTCAACCCGGTCTGCTTTTATTTGTCCCCTCTGACTTAAATTGATGGCCCTTATTTTTTACCCAGCGGCTGCCCCTTGCCTTTTCTTCTTCTGTTTTCCTGCCGCCTGTTGCTTCCCTCCCCCTGCTCCCATTTTTCAGCTTTTCTTGAAATCTGGCAAGCGCCAGAAAGGGAAATAACTTCCATCCACCTTAATTTAAATCATTCAAATGTAGGTTTCTTTCTTAAAGGGATGTTTGCTCCCTCCTTTCCCCCAGCTCCAAGAGGGGAGTGGGCGGTTTCGTGCAGTTTCTTGGTGATGAGGTAATGAGTTCCAGATTTCAGGACAGAGTAGGGTGCGCATTAAAACCACAAGGTTAGTCTGCGTCCCGATGTGAAGCTATTTCGGTTTTTGATTCCGCCACCCCAAAAAAAGGGCCGGTTGGTCTTTAACTCGGGCGGGTTCGGGAAGCTCTGCTGGCGGGACGGGGGAGGGGTGGAGAAGCGGGGGTGGAGAAGCCAGGGGGAAGGGGACCCGGAGCGGGCGGGCCGTCTTCCCAGCCCGGAGCCCGGCCAGGCCCGCACCCGTGGTCCCCCCTCTCCGAGTGGCGCCTCTTCCCCGCCCCCCCACCCCCCCCCCACCCCCCCCCCGGCTGCGGGACCGCCCAAAAGCACCATCACGCGGTCTCGGCGCCCTAGGCTGGCTAAAAAGTCTCTTTTTTCCAAAGAGAACGCCGATTCCTCGAATTTCCTTCACTTTTCCAACTCCCGGAGGGCGCTCCCCTCCCCCGCTCCCGGGGGCGCGGGCTCCGCGGGGCGCGGCCAGCCTGGCCCGCTCGCTCCGGAGTTGTTTACCGGCCCCGCCGACCGACCGGGTTTGTTCCAGCTCCCAGAGCCTGTCTCTATAATTAAACTCTTTTTTTAATTGTGGGGTTGAAACGTCATTTCGGGGACTTTCCAAGGGTGAGGGAGCCGAGGGGAGGGAGCGAGCCGCCTTAACTCTTCGCTGACCCGGCTTCCGCGCCGCGGTGGGCCAGGAGCAGCATCCAGCCAGCCAAGGAGGGATGGGGGTCTGGGGGCTGGAGCCGGCCTGACACCCCCCGCCCCCCCCCGGACGTGCTCAGCAGGTGCCCCATGGTGGCGGGAACGGCCGCGAGCCGCGACCCGGGCAGGAAGCCCGACGGGAGGCTTGCACGGCCCTCCCCCTGCTCCTCCGCTCGGCAGTCAACCCTCCGGTTCCTCCCCGCGCCAGGCCAGAGTGGCCGCCCCTTCACCTGCACTGCCGCTTCCGACCGGGAGGCGATGGGCCAGGTGCTCCGTTCCAGGCCTGACTTCTGGGCCCTCCCCACTCGCTTGGAGCCGGTCCCCTGGTGAGGAGTGGCTAGCCAGGTATTTTTGGCTTGGGGGTGTTAGGTTTTGTGAAAGGGAGAAAGTGAAAGTCCTCGCAATTAGGGAAGCGTGACGGATATATTCATCGGCCAGTCTGGATCCCGGGCCCACCTCGCGGCAGGTGAGAGTGTGGGGCGCCAGACGGCTGACCCGTAGACGGCCGCGCCTTGTCACCACCGCCATCCAAGGCACCCCTTCCCCAGAAGCCCCTCCTGGCCCTGGTGGCAGCACAGGACCTGCCGTCGCTGAGCCCTGCAGTGCTGCACTTCCTCCCCGGCTTCAGGTCATTTGTAAAATCCCCCAAACTCTTAGGAGTGGGCCCCACCCTTCCCCCAACCTAGGCTCCCTGAGACCCTGGGACCACCGCAACGTCCCTGGATTAGAGGGAGGGAGGGAGTTACCTGGTTTAGCTTCACCTGTAGTGCTTGTGGAATGCAGATTCGTCAGCTTGGACCCAGACTCAGTGAATCAGATGCTCTTGGCTGGGGTCAGGAATCCAAATTTTTAGGAAATTTCCTGCTAGTGACTCAAACACTAGAGTTTGAGAATCAGTGGCCCAGGGCTTTGAAGTTGGGCTGTTCTGGATCCAAATCTTGGCTCTGCCATTTTCCAGCTGTGTGACTTTTCAAGACACTGACCGAAGCCCCAGTTTCCTCATCTCTAACATAGGGATGTTACCACCTAAAATTGGCTGGTAAAGGGCCTAGTTTCTGCCTAGCCAGACCTTTTTGTATGCCTAGCCATTGTATGTAAACTAAGCCATTCTCGGGGCCTCATTACACTACAAAACAAATTCTGGGGAGTATTCACTTTGCAAAAGTATTTTTCAGTATAGCCATCCACGAAAGTGTCACCTGACAACTTTGCTCAGGATCACTCTCTGGCCCCCACCCCCATCCCTGGAAGAGGCAGGGCCTGAGGCCTGGAAAGGGGAGAGGGCGCTGGCCCAGAGCCTGGGGAAGAGCATGTGGGTCAGGATGAGGTGATGGGAACCTGCCCGCCCAGCTGAAAAAGACGTGATTGTTGTCACAAGTATTTCTGAAAACTAGATTAGTGGTCAGATGGGCCCTGATGGTAGTCAGTAAAAGCCAAGCTTTTCTCTCAAAATCCTCAAGCCCCTCAGAAGTGGGTGTGACTCACCTGCCAATATCCCCCCAAACCAGGCAGAGTCCTCCAGAGAGGGCCGTTGAGGGTCTACTGGGAATGCAGCTCCGCACAGGGTCTGGAACCTCTGGGGGCTAGCTCAGGGAGCCCGCCACCTCCTGCCAGGACTACTGAAAATCCAACCCCAGGACTAGCACCGCCCTGGCAGCATCTCTTTACCTTGTGGTGGGGCCATCTAAATGTTCATTCTGAGGTCAATTGCTTTAACACTTTCCCTGCCGATATGTTCCACAGTTCTCTTAAGTTCCCACGCTAGCCCACAGCTGCACCATCCCCTTCCTTGCCTGGGCTTGCCTAGAGACACAGGATAGCCCATGAGTTTTGAGTCACCTAGACTTTGATGGGAAACCCAACTCTGCCAGCTGGTCACCAGTTGCACAACCTGTATCAGGTCACTTAGCCTCTGGGATGGTTGGGAAGATTAAGTTCTTTCCAACCAGCGGTGAAGTCAGACAACCATTTGCCCTCCAACCACCCCAAACTGCTAGCCGTTGCTGGTGGTTGCTGCACACCCTCCCCTGGGGCTTTGCTCAAGAGGGTCCTTTTGCTGGGACTTCAGACAGCTCCCCAAGCAGGCAAATGCCTCTCTCCCAGTAGAGCCATTGCAGCCTGCAGCATGCCGGAATTCTCTGCATTTTATGGAATTTACCTTTTACTCCCAGCTGGACTGTAAACTCCTTGAGGGCAAGGGCTTCTCTGTTCCCTGGGCCTCTGAGTAGGTCCTGAGGAGGTACTCAGTAAATTTTTTCAGTTTTCACTGAACCCTTCCTGCTGAACCCATTAGGAGACTTTGGTCACCCTAAATCTAGCAGCAGGAGTGGAAGGCGGCTCTGCAGAGATTCCAGGGGTGGCAGGAAGGGAAGGCTTGGGCTCTGAAGGAAGGGGGAATGGCAGCCTTAACACTGGGATGTTCAGAAGGCCAGATCAGGTAACCCAGGGAGGCTGGGCTTCCACACCTTGCCCAGGACATGTTCTGTGCAGCTGTTAAGAGGCAACGTGGTCTGATGGAATGAGCACTGGTCTAGGAGTCAGGAAGCTTGGACTCTGGAGCTCCTTTGCCTCTGGGTCAGTGAGTCATCCTCTGCTGTGGGCTTCAGTGTTCCTATCTGTAGATGGAGAGGGCTGGACTGTCCTGGTGGTGCTCAAACATCACTCTGAGCAGAATCACCTGGGGAGCTTTTAAAAATATTCACATGCCCAGCTCCACCCCACCTCCAAAGATTCTGCTCTAGTTAGTCTCGGGTGAGGCCCAGCATTTGTATTTTCTAAGCTCCCCAGATGATTCTGTTATGAAGCCAGAAACACTGGATTTGGTTATTTTAGAGCAGTGGTTGTCAACTGGGGGCGACTTTGCCCCCCAGTGAACATTTGGCAGTGTCTAGAGACATTTTGGTTGTCACAACTGGAGGGGAAAAGGTCAATGCTACTGGCATCTATATGGTAGAAGCTGGAGATGCTGTAAAGATCCTGCAATGCTCAGGACAGCCCCCCACAAAAAAAATTTATCTAGCCCAAAATGTCAATAGTACCAAGATTAAGAAACCCTATTTTAGAGATTCTTTCCAACTCCAAGATTCCTACATGCCTAGTTAGGCTTCATCCCCACTTCCCGAAAACCTTTCTCCTTATGGCCGCCCGAGTGATCTTTTTCAAAATCTAGACGTGTTCTTGTGTTACAATTGCCTAAAACCCTTGGCTATCCATCCTTAGAATAAAAACCAAACCCTTAGTCCACTATAATCTGACTCTCTTTTACTGCTCCAGCCTTGACTTTCATACCCCCTCCTCTCCCTACCACACCTTTCCCACCCCGCAGGGCACTCCCTTTGCTCTAGTCAGTTTCAGAGGAAAATGAGCCATCCTTCCTCCTGCCCCAGGGCCCTGACACATGCTATTTCTTGTGTCTGAATTGACCTTCCTTTGGCCCAAGTAAATTCTAAATCATTCTATAGAACTCAGTTCAAGCATCACTTCCTCAACCATTCTTGGCACCTCCCTCCCCGCATCAAGGCAAGGTGTCTGTCTTCTCTCTTTTGTCCTCATGAAACGTTTTCAAAGTAGTTATTTCAGTTTGCAAGTATACATTCATTCCTGTAACTTTTTTTACTGTTTAATTTGACATACAGTAAAACTGACCTGTATTTGGTGTACAGTTCTGTGAATTTTAACATATGAATAGATTCATGTAACCACCACCATGATCAGGAAACAGAACAGTTTCATCACCCCCAAAAAACTCCCTCGCATTATGCCCTCGTAGTCATACCCTCCCCCATCCCTTACTCTGGCAAACACTGATCTGTTCTCTGTACTGTAATTTTGTCTTTTCCAGAATGCCGTATAAATGGAACCATACGGTCTGTATGATTTCACCTAGCATGATGCCTTTGAGATTTATCCACACTGTTCCATATATCAATAGTTCATTCCTTTTCATTGAAGAATAGTATGTCACTGTGTGGGTAGGCCACCATTTGTTTATCCATTCACCTGCTAAAGGACATCACGTTATTTCCAGTTTGGGGCCACTATGAATAGAGCTGCAATAAACACTATACAGATTTTTGTGTGAACATAAGTTCTTATTTCTGTAGAGTAAATAACCAGGAGTGGGATTTCTGGGTCATATGGTAAGTGTATGTTCAAGTTTATTAAAAACTGCCAAACCCTACTCAAAAATGGATATATCATTTTGCATCTCCAACAGCAATGTAAGAGTTCCCAGTTACTCCACATCCTTACCAGCACTTATAGTTGTCAGTATTTTTTATTTTAGCCATTCTAACAGGTATGTAGTGTTATCTCATTGCGGTTTCAATTTGCATTTCTTTATTGGGTAAAGATATTGAACATCCTTTCATGTGCTTATTTTCCACCTGTATGTCCTCTTGGGCAAAATGTCTGTTCAGGTCTTTTGCCCATTTTTTAATTGGGTTGTTTGTTTTCTTACTGTTGAGTTTTGAGAGTTCTTTATTTACTCTGGATACAGTTCCTTTGTGGAATATGTGATTTGCAAATATTTCCTCCAGTCTGTACCTTATCTTTTCATTCTCTGAACAAAGTCTCTTTCACAAAAATTTTTAATTTTGACGAAGTCTAAAAGCATCATGCGTTGGGTCACATCTAAGGACTTTTTGCCTAACCCTACATCATTAAGATTTTCTGTTTTCTTCTAAAAGTTTTAGGGTTTTTGTTTTATACTTAGATCTATAATCCATTTGGAGTTAGTTTTTATATACAATGTGAGATTTGGGTTGAGGTTCATTTTTTTGCCTGTGGATGTCCAATCCTAACACTGTTTATTGAAAAGACTACCATTTGTCCATTGAATTGCCTTTGCATCTATTCAAAAATCAGTTGGCCATCTTTGTATGGGTCTCTTTATTCTGTTCTATTGATCTGTGTGTCCACTCCTTGCCAGTACCACACTGTCTTGATTATTGTAGCTTTACAGTAAGTCTTAAAATCAGGTGGTATAAATCCTCCACCTTTATTCTTAATTTTCAAAATTATTTTAGCTATTCTAGTTCCTTTGCCTTTTCATATAAATTTCAGAATGAGCTTGTCTACATCTATTAAAAAAAACCCTACTGGGATTTTTATTGGGATTGCATTAAGCATAGAGGTCAATTCAAGAAGAAATGATATCTTTACTACATTGAGTCTTCTAATTCATGAATATGGTATGTCTATTTATTGAGGCCTTCTGGTTTTTTTAATTGATGTTTTGTAGTTTTTAACATACATATCCTGTATACGTTTTGTTAGATTTATAGCTAATATTTTCCCCTTTTTGGGGAACTATTGTAATTTTTTCTTAATTTCGGTTTTTAACTTCTCATACCTAGTTTATAGAAATACATTAACTTTTGTTTATTGACCTTGTATCTTGTGATCTTACAAAAGTCACTTTAGTCATAAGAAGGGTTTTTGGTAGATTCTTTGAATTTTGATTTGTTTTTATTTTTTGTTTTCACATAGACAATCATGTTGTCTGTGAATAGGAGTAACTGAATTTCTTCCTTTCCAATCTTATGCATTGTATTTCTTTTTCTTGCCTTATTGCCCAGTCTGGGACTTCCAGTATGATGTTGAACAGGCATGGTAAGAGTGGACACCCTCACCTTGCTCCCAGTCTCAGGGGAAAGCATTCAGTCTTTCACTATTAAGTATGATATGAGATGCCAGTTTTTGTAGTCATTTAACTTCTTAACCTCTCCCTTCCCATCAGGATATATGCTCCGTGAAAGCACGCTTGCTCTGCTCTCAATTCAACACTCAGTGCCTGGCACGTGTGTAGCACACAACAGGCCCTCAGTAAATAATCCTCTACTTTGGTACCTTAGCCGCCATAACCACTGTCCTGTATGACAGACAACAGAGGGACTTGGCCGAACGTGCACACACATCACGAAGAATAATGTTACAGTAAATATCCCAATGGATCCAACCAGGCACTGGCCCCATAGAGTTGACTATTTTAAGCTGCCAAGCGTCTGTAGATCAGCTTTCTAGCAAGCCATTCTGTCAAAGCATTTATCTATGAGGAATAGATGACTGCAGTAAAATAATTATTTTAGATGAAGAGCATTCCATTCCCAAAGGGAATTTAAACAAAAAGCTCCCAGCTCTGAAAAACAGGGGCTTTCAGGGTAAAGAGGCCCACTGCTCTGAAATCTTAGGCCCTCAGATGGGTGGGGTTGTTTCGCTAAATTTATTTCAGCCGCTTATAGAAACAGAAGGGGGAAGAGCAGGGCGGCTGCTTGCACACCAGCCCTGGCTCTGGAGTATTAATATCTGCCGGGTCAGGCTTTTATTTGGGTTTTGTTTTACCTTTTGGGGGCGGGGAGGCAGGCAGGCAGCAGGAATCTCTCACAGCTGCACAGCTTCTGAGCTGTGGTTTCCCACCTTTCCTCCTGTACCTTCCCCGGCAGGCCAAACTCAGCCCAGTCCTCCCATGCCTCACCTTGGGACAGCTCCCTACCCACTGAACACCACGCACTGTGCCAGGCCTTTCTCTGCAGTCTCACCACAGCACCTTTGACATCAGCTTTTCTCCCATTTCCAGAAGGGTCTGAGCACGCTGAGAGACTAAATCTGTTTGCTTTCTTTCCGGCACAAGTGTGGGTACAGAGAGACTGGGGCCTTTGTCCCTGGCCCCCATCAGAGCTGCCTACCCAATCCCACACCCCCAGCCCCAGTGGCTCCACTACTTGAATTTGGGGGGTTGTTGGATGTGAAATCCAGGCCTTTTTGTCCCTGTCTTCCTTCTCCTCAGCCTCCCCAAAGCAGCGCACAGGCATTCTTCTTAGGCCTGAGACCTCGACCGTCTCTTCTGTCAAACACACCCCCCCTTACACAGGAAAAGGAGTTAAGTGAAACCACCATGTTGCTTTTTAAAAACCTGTTCTTGTGCTGAATTTGGAATGCTTTATGGGGCACCGGTTAATTATCTCCCACAGATATGGGGGAAACCCAGGCACCGGAGGGGAGGCGGCAGCAAGTGACCTGCGCCCCCTGCAGGTAGATGAGATCAGTGCTACCGGCTGGCTCTCCAGGTTCCCGCTGAACCCGAAAGACATAGAAAGACAGGGCTGTGTCTGGCAGCTTGCTGCAACATGGCTGCTGCCACATGAGGGCAGAAAGAGGAGAGGCACAAGGAAGCTGAAAAATCTGCTGGGCTTAAAGACTTGAGTAATGCCACGCGAATATGGGGAAGTACCTCACACAGTGCCCAGCCCATGGGAACCCAACAAATGTCAAGCTGGTTCCTTGGCAAACTCCTGCTTCCTGGGTCACCAAGGAAGATGGGAGAAGGAGCGTCTGTCCTCTCCATCCCCAGCCCCAAGGTAGAAAGGCTGAACAGGGACTCTGGGACGGACGATGGCCTGGGGCAGGAGCTGGGGAGAGGCCCAATATGAAGATGTCTAGGGGGTTCTTCCTCTGAACTGGGGGGTCTGCTTCAGGGTTTAGCACATACTTGTAAAGTGTTCACCGGTAAACTAAGTCCCTCTTTTGTCCCAGCACCAGCCAGTTTGCTTTGGAATTATCCTCCAGCTCTCTCTTGCAAAACCCAGCCCAGAGTGGGCAGAACCCACCTCAGGGAGCTGTTCCTTTGAGAAGCAGGACCCACCTCCTCAGCCAGAGCAGAGGTTAGAAAGCTCTTGGAGAGTCGCCACAAAGGCAGCCAGCCAGCGGAGGAGAGAGGATGGATCTCTGCCACAGCCCTGTGACTGCTTCAGAGCTGAGCTTCTCTTGCCAACTGCACCCTCTGCCCCAGGGGACCGCGGGCCCCCAAACCAGGGCCTGCCCTTGTCTGACCAAAGGCAACCAGATCTTCTGCAGCTGTTCAGTGCGAGAACAAGCTCTCCCAGAGACCAGGGAAGCAGCTGGAGAAAGATTCCTGCCAGCCCCGGGGTGTAAATATTTATACAACGTGGTGCGTGGGAAGAGGGAAGGCAGAGGGAGGTGGTAGGGACGAGGCCGCACTGAGGAAGCAGACTGAAGGAGCCTGAGCTTTGGGCTCAGGTGGGAAGGGCAACAGGCTGCTGGGACCCTAATCTCCACCTGAATTCCTACATCAAAGAGGCCCAGTCCTTGCCCCTGCTCTCCTGCCAGAGTTGAGGGGAGAACGTAGACAAAACCTCCTCCCTGGTGAATCCCCTAACCACTCCTCTTGTCTAGAATAGCCCTCTATGTCAGAAGGGAGGCTCTGCGTTGAACCAGAAATAGACCAAGTCCACATGGCCCAGGAGTTAAGGGCCTGGGGGCTCCTGGGGCTTATGGTTCGAGGGTCTTAAAGGATGCTGGACCCCAACAGTTGGCCTCCAGGGCTGATGGCTTAGAAGACATAGGCAAATTATAAAATATAAGCAGAGATTTCTCTCTAGCTTCTATAGGATCAATAGTACTTTTCTAAAGTGGCAGAGAACATTGTGCGTTGATGAAGATGATGAGGAGGAATGGAGGGGACCTGGCAAGAGAGCAAGGTGTGGAGAAGGCGAGGGGGCCCTTGATGGCACTCCAAGAGAACACGTGGTCACCATCACCACAGGGCCTAGGAAAGGACGGTGCAACTCAATGGGTGTCCAGCTGATGCTCTTGGGCCCGCCCCCTGCAGCGCAGCTCTAGGTGTGTCCCAAGCAGAGTACTGGGTGGGCCTGCGGGACTCAACTAGCGCCCAACAGCATTGACACCCGGGGATGGGAAGCAAGCCTTGTGGGGGTGGGGGGGGGGGGTCCCGACAGCCAGATGGACTTCAGTCGAGCTGCCTCAGACAGCTGGGGAGCAGAGCCGGACCCGCCTCACACCCCTCCCCCACCACTCCAGACAAGGAGGGGTGCGGCTGCAACTTCTAGGTTTTCTCTGCCACCGCGCCCATCGAGAAGTGCCACCTGCTCCTATCAGTACCAGAGCTGACCCTCAGGGCCTCCCACAGGTAGGGTTTGTGTTGCTCCCCAGTAGCCAAGAGCTTTTAAGACAGCTCGCAATTATCAGCCTCTTGTATTCTCCGTGTGCCCTCAAAACACCCACCTGCCAGGGGTGGGGGGCATTGGGAAGGAAGGACTTTCCCCTGGAAAACTGCCTCTGTCTCCCCAGCAGACAGTTCCAGATGTCCAGGCCGACTTCTGCCAGAGAGTGAGGACCAAAGGATACCCAGACTCCTCCAAGAGGCAGACCCTATGCTGTTGTCCTCCCACCCACAGCACAGAGTTTGCAGGTGACACATTCCCAGTGGGTGCACCTCCCTGAGCTCCAGCCTTTCTGGGTGGAACCTGGTGAATCCCCCACACCCATCCACCCAGAGAAGGATGGATTCCATTGCCTCCCTGAGCAATGGGGCCCAGGCCCACACACCATGGAGGAAACACCATCTGCCCCCAACCCTCAGCCCAGGCCTGGCAGACAACATCAACCCTCACAGGGGGAGAGCATCACTGCCCCCAGCCCCCTCTCCAGAAAGAAGCTCCTCTTCCAAGGACACTGGGGGCTGGGGAGGATCTTCAGACACCCAGGTCCTCTTCTGCCACTGTGCCTCTGCCTGCCGGCTGTGGCCTCCTTCTTGCCAGCACTGCTTAAACAAATGAACAAGAATAAAAGCCTGTGTGGCCCAAGGAAAGCTTGAGGGGAAAGAACTGAAGCTGAAGGAAAAGGAAAAAAAAGAAAAACCTAACTATAAGAAATAGGAAGGAGGGAAATTCAGGAAACAGACAAAATAAACCATCCAGGAATCCAGATGTAAAGCAAAGAAGGCCAAAAGAAAAGAAAAATTATGCTAAGGAGGCAGACTGGGGTGGGGAGGGGAATTGGGAATAAAAAAGAAGAGGGAGACAGTTATAAATATTCTGAAAAGAGAGAAGAATGTGAAAGCAAACGACACCAGAAAAAATAAAAAATAAAGAGAGACCCAGGAGAGAAAAGGAGGCAGCAATGAATTTAAAACAACTCTGTTGACCCTCAACCAACCACACTCAGTTATGCTCTGCGTCTTATTGCTTTTTGTAGATTTCAGAACACTGAGCCGGGACAGTTGTAGAAAAGCAAGCTTCCCTTCTTGCCCTTTTTTTTCCTACAGTTCTCCCAATTCACCCCCACTGTTGGTCTTTTGCAGAGTGAGGGCTGATCTTCCTGGGACAAGGCTGGAAACCATTCCAGTTCACCCCTGAGTCTGGTGGCTTCCAACATGATGCCCTCTGGAGGGCTCACTGGAGAATCTGAGCCAGAGGAGCCCTGTGGCAGGAGAAGCTTTGGGTGTGATGGAGCTGTGTTATCAGCTTTGCATCTTCCAGGGCGAGGCTTACCTAGCCACCTTTCTGTGGACCAGGGCTAACCCAACCCACAGACACACCACTCCTGGAACAGCAAGGGTTCGTGGAAGATTGGCATACCCAACTCTATGCAAAGCCAGAGGGGTCCCAGCAAATGCAACTTTCGGAAACAGATGATTTAAATTAATTTCCAGGCATTCCCAAGGGAAGCTAAAGATAGCCAAAGCTTTCCCATTGCCACGGTTGGCAAACAGCTTCTTGAAGTTCACCTTCAATGCTTTGTGTCCATAAACCCCATGAGCACTTACAGAAGATGCTGGTTCCACTCCTTCTGTCTTCTTGGCCTCTTTTCAGCCTTCTATGGACTCTTTCTTCTGAGAGTCTGCCAATGCCTCTCTTCTCTGTGTCTGCTTTGGTTTTTCCATTTCCCTTACTTAATCATACCCACCTCTGCCCACTCTTTCTTCTATTTCTCTAGGGCAGCAAGAGTTGCAAGAAAGTGAAGCAAACCAAGGCAAAATTGAGAAGCAACAGAAGTAAAAATGCAAGTGTGTTTGCCTTAGCGCTTGGCTTTGGCGTGCCCCGGCTGTCTGCAGTAGGTGAGGCTGGCTCCCAGGGGACAGGGGTCTGAGCCTCACCAGGCCGCCTAAAACTGCTCCTCCAAAGTTCAGCCAAGGGGAAGCCACACAGGCTGAACTCTGATCAACTGGGACAAAGAAAATGGTGCCCATACCAGCCCTTCTCCTTCTGAGAATTCTTTTTTTTTTTTTTTTTTGAGGAAGATTAGCCCTGAGCTAACTACTGCCAGTCCTCCTATTTTTTACTGAGGAAGCCTGGCCCTAAGCTAACATTGTGCCCATCTTCCTCTACTTTATACGTGGGACGCCTACCACAGCATGGCGTGCCAAGCGGTGCCATGTCCACACCCAGGATCCGAACCGGCGAACCCCAAGCCGCTGAGAAGCGGAACGTATGAACTTAACCACTGCGCCACTGGGCCAGCCCCCTACTTCTGAGAATTCTTAAGTACTTGACCCTGATTCTGTACATTCCAAAAGTCATATTTTTCTTCTAGCAAAAACTGAGAGATGTGACAAAATGTATAGAAGGGATAATGTCTAGGTTGTGGCCTTAGATACTCAACCCAGTTTCTTCTCATCCTTCTTAACCTTCAAACCTGTCACAGTCGTATAATCTATGACTCAAAACTATTATTTAACTATGAAAAAAGACAAACCAGGAAATTAGAGGCTGAATGACCTAAAATTTATTCCATTCAACTGAGCTAATCCCCTAATAAGGGTGTATATAACAATCAGTCTTGCTACAGCTCTTCTGGAAGATGTGAACGTTGCGGGGAACAGTACACAGTGCCTGCAGATCCCAACTTGTCAAGATTTGTCCTCAAAAGGGTAAGTGCCTGGTCCTAGGCCAAGCTGCCTAGCAGTTTGTTAGATGAGTCTTAACATTTGGGAACCAACATGTTGCAATGGAGAGTGCCTGATGCTCAGGCTGACCACATTCAAATCTGGCACTGCCACTTCCTAGGCAAGCAAGGGACTTACCTGCCCTCCCCTAGTCTCCTCTGCTGTGAAATGGCAATGACAGCGATACCCATCTCCTGGGGCTGCCGTGAGGACAGATGAGCAAAGCGCTTGGCACGTGTGAGCATCCCTAGTCAACTGTTGCTGTATGTTAAGCTGCGAATTGGCAAGACCGAGAAGAAGGCTGGAGGCCCCACAAAGTGGGGTTCCACGGAGTCACTGGAACACAGTCAAATATCCTGAGCAAGAGAGAGAAGAGGGTCCCAGAGGAGGCCCAGGCAGCTGGCGGGTGGAGCGCTGCTCCGACAGCCAAGGACAGCCACTCACAGCCGGGTGTCCTCCGGGGTGGGAGGACGCAGGGGGCTGCACTGCAGTCCTCCCGCATTAGCTCAACGCCGCTGCATCCCCACCCTTGCATGTGTTCATCCTGACATGAAACCCAGCACGCAGTGACCTCGCCCCCACTATGTGCAGCCGCTGGCCAAGCGGAGAGCTATACCGGAGTGAGCTTCAGAAGTGCTCATTGGCCTCAGAGATTTCATAACTGGGCGTTTCTGCCCAAATGCAGAAATCTGTCTTTGAACTAGAGTTTAAGGATGTGACCAAATGCTGAGAAATTCTTGTTTCAGGGCTGATTTTTTTTTTCTGTAAGTAGAAAGGCAAAGAGTTCAAAATATATTCTGGAAATGTGAACAGCAACTGAATCTTGGTAATATTTAGGGAGTATTATTAATTTTTAGGTGAAATAAGGACAGTGTGGCTAAGTTGAATGAGTCCATTTTTTTTAGAGCTACATACTGAAATACCAACAGATGAAATAATATGATCCAATATATAGGATTTACTTCAAAATTATATGGGAGGTGGGGAGGCAGCTGGTGCTGTAAATGAACAAGCTTGGCCAGGAGTTGGTGATGTTGGTGATGGGGGTTCCTCATACTCTCTGTCTTCTTCTGTACACGCTTGATGTTTTCCATAAAAAAATGTTTTAAGTTCATAAAAGCTGAAAAAAATTTAACTCAGGGATTCTTGTTTTACTGGTTCTTGCAACATGATATTTACTTCCGAAGGACATGTGCTCTTGGACAAGAGATGAGCTTGTAGGGGGATGTGCCCAGAGCCGCGGAGGGCTGGCAAAGAGACAGGGAGACCACCACCCCGGGATCAGGAAAGCGCCTCAAGCCCCCCTCCCACACACGCTGGGGACCAAGAGTGGTGTCCTGCCCCTCAGGGCCCCCAGGCTGGGAAGAAACATTCAGAGGGACTGGTGTCCATTTTGCATTGCTTTAAAACTCAGTGAAAACTTTTTAAAATTGGTTTCAATGTATTTTAAACCACAATGAACTGTTTTACTCAGCAGATAGCCATTAGAACAGAGAGGGCAAACTGCTCGACCTTTCTACCCTCATCTTCCTCAACTGGAAAATGGGGATGATCACACGTACCCCATTTTCCAGGGTGTGAGGGTCAATGAGATTAATGCACGTAAAGTGCCCTCGCGCCAGGAAGCACTGATAAAGGGAGGGTCGGATTCGAGGGGTTTTTGGCAAATGTCCACCTTTGGCCTCTGAAGACCACAGTGGAGCCAGCCATCTTGGGCACTCTGCTTGACGTGGAGAGGCTTCCTTAAACAACTAAAGTAAATAAAAGTCAAGGCAGACATACTTCGAGACCTCTCTGGGCTGGGCATCCTGCTGGGCATCCGCCCCTTCGGGTGTCACAGAGAGGCCACAGCTGTCCTCCTTCCTCCCCTTGCTCTGGGAAGAACAGGACACTTGGGATGGAGCCCCCACAGCTCTCTCTCTAGTTGAAGAGTGAGTTGGAAAATGAGAAAGAGGGCAGTGCCCACTGGGCTGCGGCTTTGAATGGTGAAACGCATTTCAAGAACGCAGACCTTCAGCAGATCAACTCATTCCTGAAGATGGGGGCAAGAGTTCAGAGTGCACAGATGGACAGCAGGCCCTGTGCTCAGTATCAGCACTGCCCCCCCCCCCCCCCCCCAGCTTCTGGAGCCTTCCCCAGCTGAGTTGTGGGTAAGTAGTCATGAAGGCCTCCAGACACCAGGGGGTAGTACAACACACCCTCCCCACCAAACGGCTGGACGAAGTGACTTGGCAACAGACACCCTTCCAAAAACAAATCTCCATAGCCATCACATGCAGAGGAGGGAATCCCAGGAGAGGCAGGTGGCCCACACAGCCAGTTCATAAGTCTTTGTCAGTTGGCCCCATGCAACTGGTGAGTGGCTTCCTGCGAGACAAGCTTCAGCCAGAAGAGGGTGTTTATGACTTCAGGTGAGGGACCCATAGACTACAGGACTGGAAGGGATGAGGGGACATATGCAGAAGACAGTCTGGGCATTGAGAAACAGCCACCCCAAGTCTTTGGGTTCTTGCTCTACGGCCTCCTGCCACGCAGATGCAGGGCTTGTTCCATCCTAACCTGCTCCACGTCCTAGCCTCTCCTTGACACCACGTCCCTGGGACATGTTCTCTGCGCCTTCTTCCCTAGGAAGAAACAGAAAGGAGAGAGGAGAGCCAAAGACAAAGTTCAAACATTCTCAAAAGGTCCTTGAGCTCTGGGACCTTTGAAAGGCATTCATGGGATTATTCTAAGCTCTCCGAAAGCCCCCTGGCTCGAGAGAAGAGAGGGAGTCTGTTGTGAGACCTTGAGGGCAGGGCTAAGAGCACAGGCTTTAGAGTCACAATGCCTGTGTTCAAATCCCAGCTCTGCTATTTAGCAGCCCTGTAACAGTGGGCAAGGTGCTCAACCTTCAGTTTCCTTGTCTGTAAAATGAGGGTAACAAATGGCACTAGAGGGCAGAGCTGTTGCTTACAACAGTGGCTGGAACATAGAAAGCCCTCAATAAATATCAGCAAAGGTTCCTCCTCAGCTCACCGGGGATGCGCTACTAATGACCCCACAGGTCCTGGGAGAAATAACCGCGCCACAACGTGGGAAGGCAGTGTAAAGTTTTCATAGAAAGCACAGGGACCTGCACAGACTACTGCTCTCAACACAGACAGACCCACAGATTTGTGCTTCTTTCCATCAGAATGCAGCTCAGGGAGACCACCAGGCCATGGAGGCTGCATGGAGCAGAGGCCCTGAATGGGTCGGAATGGGTTACCCAGCGTCTCCCTGGAGGGGTGCAGAGAGAAGGGGATACTGGGTGCAGCTCTCCTGTGCCCACCTTGGGTTTTGTGCAGGATGAGCTGAAGATAACACTCCAGTCTAAGCTGGACTTACTAAACTCATCAGCCTGAGGCTGAGAGGCAGGTGGGTTGCCCTGTGGGGCCAGGCCCACGTGGGCAGGCCTGGGGAGAGCCAGCTGTGCAGAGGCCTGGCCTGCACCAGAGGCTGTGAGGAGCCTACGGGCCTCAGAGCAGGGTTGGGCTTCCCTGGGACAGGGAGGAAAGAGTTAAGCCGACTCTGGGCTCCGGAGGGCTGCTCTGCAGCTATAAACAGTGAGCCAAGGGAGGGAGGGAGCTGACACAGGATGTGGCCGGCTCGAGCTGTCTGATTATTAACTTCACTTTTATTTGGAGGGGGATTCGATTCTCTGTTTTACTTCCCATCAAGGAGTTGAAAGCCCAGGTCTCGGAGGGGCCTGGTTTCACATTGTTTTGTCACAGCTCATTTAGTTTTCCTCTTAAATAAATAAACAAAACCACCTCTTTGTTTTCCCCTTAATGAGCATTCAGCAAATCATCTGTGGGTGAGGCATGAAAGGGGTTTTCTGGAGCCCTTCGTGGGGCACTTTTAGTTTATCTTTTACCAGGAAGAAGAAAAGAGTCTTCCTTTCGTCTCAGCCGTCTCCAAGACTCTCAAGGCACTTTCTTCTCTGCCTCCTCTTGAGGTCTCAGCCTGAAATCATGACCTCAAGCCCAGCTTAGACCTGCCTTGGCTCATCCTTGGGACCAGACCTGCTGACTCCTGTCCCTTGTCACAGGCTCCAACACTGAGGCCACACAGAGGAAGCAACGAACCCAGGACTCAGTGGTTAATCTTCTTGGTCAAGCTGGGACCCATGGTTTTGGTTCCTATGGCACCCTGACATTTCCACCAAAAATAAACTTACAGCAATTAAACACACAAAAGGATTCCATTACAGGGCTTAAGAAAACACCATTACAGTGTTCCTTTGCCCAAGGTTCAAAACATTTGGGGACTTTGTTTCCAACACTAAGAGCCATTCCATAATTTTAGGATTCTCTTGCAACAACCCGTTCCTGAATGACTACATGTGTGAGGCACCATGGGGACACAAAGACCACTACTCCATGGTGCCTCCCCTCACACTGCCCACAATTCAGCCGGAAGGACACTGCAAAGAAAACAGGAGAGTCCTGGGAAGAAGCTAATGGTACTCTAGGTGGGCAGAGGAGAGAGAGAGAGAGTCTGTGGAAAACCAAGGGAGGGAAACCAGGAAAGGCTTCCTGGTAGAGCTGATATTTAAGCTGGACCTCGAAGAGCTGATGATATTGAGAATATTCTAGAAGCTGAAAAGTACCCAGATGACAGAGAGACACTATCAATGTGTGAACCAGGTCAGATATAAGACAACAGGAGTGGTGGGGCTGTAGGGCCTATGGCTCTCACAGGCATTCAGAATGGCATTTAAAGTCCTCATGGTGGAGAGGGGCTGAAAGAGGTCGCCACTGAGATTCAGCTCCCGGCTGCCAGTCCTTGACCCTTGGCTTGGAGACCAGGTGACCTGCGAAGGACTTGGACTTTATGCCGTGAGCAACAGGATACTACCCTTGGATACACGCTGCCTCAAGCCTGTCACCCAGCTGCCCACAGACACCTGATGACCACTAGGAGCCACTTTTACAGCCGCTGGCTTTCTGCTCGAGAAGAACGGTGACCGGAACCAATCCGATTCGCTTACAAAAGCCCGGGCTCCTCGCGGCTAATGGGATGGGATTGCCAAACAGCCCCGGGGAAGCCACCACGGTCCAAGGTTTCCTTGAAGTTCTTAGAAACCTCCCCGTCGCCCTGGCCTTGCAGCTCCGCCCGCGCCCGCGGCCCGGAGCGGGTTAAGCGGCCGCAACATGGCCGGCTTGTTTTGCACCGGCGGGGTCACGCGGGAGGCTGCCCTTTGCCTCGGGAGCCAGTCAAGGTCCCGCCGCCCTCGCCGGCGCTCTGCCGCAGGCGCCTGCCGGGCTCCCCTGCCCTGGTCCTGCAGGCCCGGCCTCCGAAGATGCCAAGCCGGCCCTGGAGGCCCCTCAGAGACGCGGGGCCAGCGGGTCGCGCCAGCGGAGCCCCCGTGGCCTCCAGGAACGCCTGGGCCCGAGGGCCGAGGCCGCTGCCGCGAGCAGATCCCCTCCCATTTCCTCGCTCCTGCCGGCCGACCGGCAGGCCTCCCGGGCCGCTCCCCGCCGAGGCTGCGCGGGGGCGCGATGGACGTGGTCGCACTGCCCTCCAGTGGCCAGCCCGCCGAACAGCACGTGTGGGCCGCTGTGGGGTCGGGGGTGAGGCCGGGGTCCACGCGCTCGGCTGGCCTTCCTGAGGGAGGGGCTGCCGTTTGCTGTATTTGCTCACCCCCTGTTCCCCTTATAGGCGGCCCACGCGGCCCTTTGCCGCAGTGGACACTGATCCAACAGCAGGCGATTTGCTTGCTTTGGTGTGCACCCGAATCCGACTGTCCAGTTGGTTCAAACCCAGGTCGCTGGGTCCCACACTCAAAGTCAGAGAATTAGCATTTCTAACAAGTTCCCAGGGGCGGCTGCTGCTGCCGCTGGCCCTGGGACCACATTTACAGAACCGCTGGGACAGTTCACACACCCTGTCCTGGGGATTCTGTCATTCACTCGTTGGATATATAAAACGCCCTGCTGGGCCCTGAGGACCAGAAGCGACCACCATCAAGTTCCCACCATCACAGCGCTTAGTCTAACAGAGGAGACAGACTGGTTTAAACAAATAATCTCATAAGGAGATGTACGATTCCGTTTGAAAAAGTTTTGAATTTCCTATGAAGGGAAAGAATAAGGTGGTGGAAGAACATATACACGTGGAAGTGAATTTAGATTTGGGATGGGAGGCTGTGGGAGAAGGCCTCTCTTAAGCTGAGGCCAGAACGGGGAGGGAAGAGATCCTGGGGAGGATGCAGAGGGACTGAGGCTGCAGGCAGAGCAAATGAGATGGATGTAGAAGCAGAGACTGGTGGGGCGGAGCTGGGGGCAGAGAGTCAGAGCCCCCAGGTCTAAGCATCTGGTGCCCAGAGACCTGCCCCTTCAGAGGAGCAGCATTCCAGGGAGAGGAGAGAAGCTGGACACTGAGCTCTTAGCCCCCTCTCTCAGTGCCAAAGAATGGTGTCCCACCCGCAGGAAGCTCAGCCCGGGGCCCACGAACTTCTCGCTGCCCAAACCGGATTTGCTCAGGCCCCTGCGCAGGGCCTGAAGGAGAACCACAATGGATGGATCCAGGTTGGCTGAGCAATGGTGAGAAGAAGTGAGGCATCGCCCCATCCGTGGATTCCACATTTCCTCTCCTCCCTGCTGCAGGTCCAGGATGACAGCCTTTTCTTCAATGAGCATTTTTAAGCCCCTACTGTACGTCTGCTCTGGAGTCACTACAGTGATGTGTGAGCTGTGCCGCTAGAGGCGAGGCCTCCCTGGCCTCTTCTGCTGCTTCCAGCACCTCGAAGGGCAGCCAGGTGGAGTACCCCATCCTGCCCCCAGTCTCAGCTCCTAGCCTGCTGCATGCACTCCCACCCCCCCCAAATGTCCCTGGGGCAGCTCCTTGGGTGGGCCAGGCTGGCAAATGGAAGCCATTTGTACTGTACCATTTTATTAAGGGACTTGAGTACCACAGAGTTTGGTATCCACAGGGGTTCCTGGAACCAATCAGATGATCCGATAAGGAGAGACAACTGTATTCTCTTAGGAGGATGCTTGTCACTTGGTGCCCATGCTAGCTTGATGGGAGTGGGTGAGGTGAGCACCAGCCGCTCTCTGCCGCTGCTTTATTCCTTGTGCTTTAACGAGGAGGCGTCTGTCTCCTCATTGGGTCTGTCATCTTGCACAGTCACCTCCCTCCCCAGTTCTCTCATGTGAAAGATGGGAGGTGGGGCTAAGTTGTATTAGACGATCCCCGAGGTTTTTTGGTCCAAGCCTAGCCCACCAGCGCCCTGTTGGAGGGATGGATGAGAAGGACACGCCTGCTTGGTGACCCTCCAACTTCAGCGGAATGCAAAATAAGGCCTTGGAGTTAATAGCCTCCGGGTTGTGGGGTAGGAGGAAAGAGCACCTGAAAAATTATGTGCAGTTTTAGAGTCAAACCAATCCAGTTGAAATACTGGCTCTGCTCCTGACTCTCTGTGTGATCTCTAGCAAGTGGCTTAAGCTCTCTGAGCCTCAGCTTCCTCATCTGAGAAATGGAGATAGCATAGTACCTACCTCATAGGGTTATTCTGAAGTTTAATGGTAATAGTCACCACTTATCAAGTGCTTACTCCATGTGAGACATCGCACTAAGGGCTTCCCTTCAATTACATGACATCATGCTCGAAGCACTGGCCCCGTACTGGCAAGGAGGAAGTCTCGATAACGGGAGCCATGGTATCATTCCACAACAGCCTCAGTGCTCTGCAGAAGGGGCTTAGCTAGCCCTTGGCACCCAGTAAGCACTCAATAAATGGTGACCTTCATCATTAGCCAAGAGAAGGGACCCTGGTGAAGAGATCCTGGAGCAAAGAGAGATGTGGAGAGGTGGGTGGCCCTAGAGGATGGGCCAGCCCTGGGTCGAGTTAGCCAGTGCCCGGGCTGGGACATTGGCTCTTACTCACTCTTCCCAGAAAGCAGCTCATTAGCCTCCCGCAGCCAGGAGCACCCCAGATGAAAGGTGCTTAAAACAAAAGAGAGGCGTGACCCCGTATTTATAACCAAGGTTCCCTCGGGTGAGGAAGGCCCAGGGGCGGAGAGACAGGCCTGATCGGGGCGGCGCCCTCTTTATGACACAGGTTCTCAGGGAACAGGGTTGGGCTGGGGTGGTTGCAGCCTGAGAAAAGGCTTAGGCCATGGGGGTGGGGCCCCTGGGAGTGGGAGGCCCCGAGTGGCTGATGGGGCAGAATACTCCAGGTCCCAGGCCACCTCCCACACGGGGAGCCTTGAGGCCAGGAGACAGCTTAGGGTAGGGTGGGTCAGAGCGAGGGCTCCGATGCCCAGCTGCCAGGTCAGGTCATCTCCCAGCTCCACGGGGGCCACTCCATGTCCCAGAGCCTCAGCTTCCTCCTCTGCAGGGTGGGGATAATGACAGCGCTGACCTCATGGCTTTTAACTGACAGCACTTACGCAGGCAGGACTGGCACCCACTACATAAAGCACGAGGATTTCTGCATTCATGCATTCAACAGACATTTATTGAGTGCCTACTATGTGCTAGGCTCTCGGTGCTGGAAATACTGTTGTGAACAAAACAGATCAAGTATTTCCTCCCATGGAGCTTGTGTTCTGTGTGGCAGACAGACAAACACAAGAGCCAAGAGATTCCTAAACATTACCCGGCAGTGGCGTGCACTGTGCAGAAGGCGGGAGCTGGGGTACAGAAGTATGATGGGGGACGTGGCAGAGGCAGTGGCCACAGGCACATTCCAAGGCAGGGAGGGCAGGGACGGGCAGATTAAGAAACAGCCCAGGTGGAAGGGCCAGCCCAAAGCTGCCCAGCAAATCGGAGGCCGGAGCCTGGGTCTGCAGCACAGGCACCTTGACCCACAGCTGGTGCAGCAGCCACCAGAGTCCCCTCTGCCTCTGGCCACGGGGTATGCCAGCCTGAGCCCCCTCCCTCATGCCTGCCATGGCCTCCGCCCCGGACCCCTGCAGCCTGGAGTGGAGCGAGGAAGGGAACTGAAATGGCCGCCAGGGTGAGGCCACTTCCATCCCTGCCGCCGACCAGGGCCTCACGTTCGCCTTCCTGCTCAGTCCTCCCAACGCCAGCGAGGCCAGTCGCAACCTCATAACTTTTATTGAGTGAGAGTCACACACAGAAGGTGAACCATCTTAAAGTGAATAGTTCAGGGGCATTTAGCACATGTACAATGTTGTGCACCCCCACCTCTATGTAGTTGCAAAACACTTTCACCCCCCGCCCGCCCAAAGAAACTCATATCCGTTAAGTAGTTGCTCCCCTCCTTCCCCCTCCCCCCAGCCCCTGGAAACCACTAGTCTCCTTTCTGGCTCTGCAGATTTGCCTATTCTAGATACTGCACATTTCCAGCCCTTTGTGTCTGGCTCTGTTCACTTGGCGTGTTTTCTAGGCTCATCCACATTGTAGCATGGATGGGTATTCCATTTCTTTTTATAGCTGAAAAAGTTCCATTGTATGTAAGCACCTCCATTTCACAGATGAAGAAACAGACTCAGGGTAAATAAGCGACACCCAAAGGTCACAGCCAGTCGTGGCAGAGCAGGGTTTGGCCCCAGCCTGAGTCCACACCGTGGAAACGTGGCTGTGCGAGCCTACTGCTCAAAGGGCCCATGTTGGCGGTGCTATCCTGGGAGGAGGGCGGCCGCGGGGGCGGATGCTGGCACCCCCAGTTGTGGCCTGGCCTCTTCTCAGCACAGGCTCACAGGTGTGGGTGAGGTGGCCTCCCTGTCACCCCACTCCAGGCAAGGCCAGAGTCTGGCTGAAGAAGCCGCCTCATCAGGGGGAATTCCGGCTCCTGGTCAACCGCAGGCCAGGGCTCTCCTGGGGTTCAAACCCTCCCTCCCCCAGTCATAAGGCTGGAGGCGCCTCAGCCCGGGGCCAGCCAGCGTTTATTAAGCACCCATTCCGTGCCAGGTGCGATGTGGCCCTCACCCTTAAGGCACTCCCTTTCTGAGGAAGGCACTGACCCTCAAACAGAAGGAGGGTGCTGGGACGAAGAAACAGGGTACTGGGAATCCCTGACCTCAGTCGGGAAGGCTGCACACATGCCAGGCCAGCCAGCCTCCCACATCAGCATGCATGGAGGGCATGGGGGCAGCCAGTGCAAGGACCTGGGACCCCACCTTGGCTCACTGGATGCCCAAGCAAGACACAGTATTCACTGTTCATTTACCCTGTTCTGACCACATGCTAGCCTAGTGTCCATTCATTCATTCATTTCATTCATTCAGTTGGTGCCAGTTACACGGCTAGGCAACAAGGAAACAAAGGTTAAAAAAAAAAATAGTCCCTGTCCTGAGGAGCTTAAAACTGAGCGGACTAAGCAAATTAATAATGACCACACAACCAGGGTGACTCCAGAGGCAAGACCCCAGCCCCAGGCACAGCTGGAGCTGAGCTTGGTGTGCACCTGCTTGCGTGTGGCCCACCGCTGAGCTCACCTCGAGACTGTGATCCCCCAGGCGGGTCCTCCCAGTAAACCAGGCTGAAAACATGGGCCTGGGGGCTTTGGGCTCCTTAACTGCCATCCCCACCCGCACCCCCATCCAGGATGCAGGGGGATTTACCCAGCAAGGAAATGACTCCCCATGGCCCTGAGGATGGCCTGAGGGGAGGAGAAGGATCCGCACAGCCCCATAGGGCTCCACTGCCTGGCTCCAGGAGGCAGCCGTGGGGGTGCTGGCTGAGCACATGACCAGGGGACTCACCCAGCCGGTACACCACCACCGCCTACAGCGGCCTCTCCCGATGCCAGAGCACTTCCTAGGTGCCAGGCACATGCTGAGCACGACACGTGCATTTCCTAAACCACTAAGATTTTTACCAGTGACTTGCCCAAGGTCACAGGGCTAAAGGAGAATTTGCATTCTGGTCTGACCCACTCCGACATCCACACCCTCGGTTGCACACATTTCTCCCAGCTAAGGCTGGCGCTTTTTTTCTAAAGGAGCCCACCCCAGCTGACCCCTCCAGCTCGCCAGCCTTTCTGCATCAGGAAGCGCCTTCGGCCCCCAGGGAGCCCCCAGAGCAGATGGAGGGAATAGTCCACACGGGGCCCAGGGTGGGAGGCTGGGCCTGTGGGAGGAAGGAATGGGCTGGGGCTGACTGGGTGCTGGCCATGTGTAGGCCTCCGATGGGAGGGGAAATGACCCTTCCAGGGATCAGATGCTCCAGGCCTGTCCCCACCCCCCACAGCTGTCATGGGCAACTTGGCAGCCAAGAAGGAGGGAGCAAGCTGGATCCTCCAGGTGTCTTGGCTCACCTGATGCAACCCCAGAGTGCCCTGCGGCCAAGACAGCAGAAGGAAGGGGTGCGTGGGAAGGCGGGTGATGATGGCCCTTCAGTTCAGGGCTGGGTGTGGGGGCCGCCTGCCCAGGGAGCACGGCCTGGCCGTGAGGAGGCCTTCTCTGTCCCGGGGTAGCCTGCAGCAGGTGGGGGGCCATGGGGAAATAGGCCATGCGTAGTCCAGTGACCACAGCTCCATTTCCTGGGCTCTGGTTAAACACTTTATGTGCTTTAATCCTGAAGCCAATCTTTACACCCACCTCAGGAGAAGCAAGGTGCATGGGGTCCCCATTTTACAGGCAAGGAGACTGAGGCTCCGAGATTTGAGAAAGCACCCATGGTCGCGTGGCCAGGAAACAGTACAGTCCGGATTCACACCCAGTCCCTCTGACCCCATAGGCTTTGCCCTTGACCACTAGAGCTGCCCAGCACCAGGGCGGGCAGCTGAGATGTCCAGACACTGGCCGGCAGGGAGTGAGCAGACAAGGGAGTGGACAAGTGGACAGAGGTGGGGATGAGAGGCTGGAGAGGTAGATCCACTTCTCCCACAGCCCCCAGCAGGTGAGCGAGGGGACCAGCACGGGAGTGGACCGTGGACCCGTACACAAACGGCAGGTGGTCAAAGGGCTCTGTGGAGGGAACAGCAGCTGCTGCTCTGTCAGATGGCCTCAGGAGAGAGGAAGGAATGTGGCTTCTAAGAAATTCGGTGGCCCCTTGGGTGCTGCTCACGGTGAAGAATACTCCCAGGTCCCCCTCCCTAGACAGGAAGTCTCCAGAACAAGGGGCTCTGGAGGCCCCAGGGCCCCTGCCTGCCAGAAACACGCACACTTGATGATCAAGTAACAGTCTGGCCTGGTCAATCATCAACGGGCCATCCAGAGCTCAATTGCTTAAGAGGACCCTGGGCCAGGTATCGACCGGCCCGCCCCTGCTGGGAAGAAAAAGGGAGCAAGAGGCCCATTGGCCCGGCCCAAGATGTGGGGGGAGGGCACCGTGGCTGAGAGGCCTTCACTGCTGCCCAGGTAGGCCTGGCTGGGACAGCACCCCTGTGCACCAGCCTCTGGGCCCTGGGGTCAGTGCCTGGGTCTGTTTGTCTAAGGAGGAGGGTGTGAGCTGGCGTGGAAGCAGCTCACCAAGGGGTCACTGCCGTGCTAGGGAGGGCCAGGGCCACTCCTTCTGAGGTCAGGCCCCACTTGGGCTCTGGACCAGGGGGTGTGGCAGACTGGACTGGACCCATGAGTGGGGATAAGGTGGCAAAAGGGAGTGAGAAGAGACTGTGGCTCTAAGGTGGGGCTGTGATCTTAGTGTCATAGAGCAGGTGCTTACAGGTCGTGAGCCCACCCCCAACACCTTCTATGCAGCCCTAAGGGAGAGTACCTGGACCAAGTGAAGGGCAATTCTGCGAGTTAAAGGGCATGGAGAGGAACCCCCCACGCCACCCCCAGCCAACTCTCTGGGGGAGACTGAAGCAAGCAAGGCACAGGTGGGGGCCCAAGTGTCTCTGGAGAACAAGTGCCTGACACTGCTCAGCTTTGGGACAGAGGCAGCCCAGAGAAGGCTCAGAGCCGTGCCTGGTCAGGCACAGCGTCCCCAGTGATGACTTATTATCCCTACCTCCGGTGGGGCGAGGGGGTGACATGAGGTCCATGGAGTAACAGGGGAGTGAATGGTGGAGGCAGGCTGCACAGAAAGCCGCTCACAACCTGGCTCCCTCCCCTGTGCCCTCTGGCCCCACATGAGCCCCCTGCCCCAAGGAAATCTTTAAGGGGACAGAGGTCAGCATGCCCTCCCTGGCTTTTCTGCGCAGAGTCCCTTGGATTTGTTAGCCCCCTGTCCCCAAATGGGGACCTCCTGGAGACTACACTCCATCCTAGAAAATGCCACAGAGGTCAGTTTGGGCATGGAGAGGGTGGCAGGGGGAGGCAGGGTTTGGGGCAGGGGACCTCCCAGTCTCGGCTCAGGCCCTCAGGAGAGGCGAGCGCCCTCTGGTGGCTGCTTGTGGTGCCAGCTCATGGAGCCGCCCTCCCCAGGCAGGACCTCTACCAGTACAGACTCCAGCAGGCTCCAGGAGCATCTTATAACCAACCTGCAATTTCCTAAAAGAAAAAAAAGAAAGAAATCGATAAGACATGCTTCAAAAGGTCATTGTGAGGGGTCAGCCCTGTGGCCAAGTAACCAGTTAAGTTCGTGCACTCCGCTTTGGCTGCCCGGGGTTTCACCGGTTTGGATCCTGGCGCAGACATGGCACCACCATCAGGCCATGCTGAGGTGGCATCCCACATGCCACAACTAGAAAGACCCATAACTAGAATATACAACTATGTATTGGGGGGCTTTGGGGAGAAGAAGGAAGAAGAAAAAGAAGATTGGCAACAGATGTTAGCTCAGGTGCCAATCTTAAATTTAAAAAAAGGTCATTGTGAGGATTGCACATTTGCAGGCTTCTTAGCATAACATTCTGCAAATAATAATAATGACAACACCAAGAGTAAAAGTTGTTTTAATCCTCACAATGACCCCGGTGAGGTAGGTGTTATTATTTCCAGTTTTCAAATGAAATGGGGACTTGCACAAGAGGACACAGATAGTAACACAGAACTGGGGTTTGAACCTAGGTGTGAAGCCAAATTTGCACTGCTTTTTAGGCACTCCACTATAACCATTCAGATCTTAGCAAGAGAGGCTCTTTCCAGGGGAGTGGCAGTTTTTTCTCCCCTGTCTCCTGCTCTCAAGAGAGACTGTCCTGTTGGGGAGAAGGCAGAGAAATGGCTCTTTCCTCCTCTCATGGCTAAAAGGGACAAGGATAACCCTTTGCTTATCTCCTTATACTTTACAAAGGCTTCCCCCTGTCTTATCTCTGAGTTTCACACCAGTCCTGTGAGGGAGGGGGCCCGTAGCCTGTTACAACACGCAACCCCGAAGTCAGCAGTCCGCTCAGCTTCCAGCCCTACACCCACATAAGCCCCACCCGGAGCTGAACCCAATACCGGAGATTCCTGTAAAAATCCACCCACAGAAAATATTTGCAAAACATATCTGACAAGGGACTGGCATCCAGAATATAGAAAGAACTCATAGAACTCAGTAATAAAAAGACACATAACTCCATTTAAAAATAGGCAAAAGATTTGAACAAGCACCTCTCAAAAGAGGATATATGAATGGCCAATCCACACATAAAAGAAGATAACATCATTAGTCATCATCATTAGTCATCATTAGGAAGTGCAAAATAAAACCACAACGAGACACACTTATACACCTACCGGAACAGAGACAATTGAAAAGCCTGACAAAACCAAATGCTAACGAGAATGTTAACTGGAACATTCATATATTGTTGGTAAAAGTATAAACGGCACAACTACTACGGAAAAAGCTCTAGTGGTTTCTTATAAAATTAAACATACACCTCCTCTATGACCCAGCAATTCCACTTCTTTGGTATTTACCCAAGAGAAATGAAGACATATGTTCACAAAAAGACCTGTACAGGAATGTTCCTAGCAGCCTTATTCATAATAACCAAAAATCGAAACAGCCTAGTGGGTAAGCTGACTGTGGCCCAGCTGTACCACAGAATACTACTCAGCAATAAAAAGGGACAGATTACTGACACACGTGAAAACACTATGCTGATGAAAGGAGTGTTACCCGAGAGTACCTATGGTACAGTTCTGTTTATATGGAGTTCTAAAACTGGCAAAATAATCCAGGAAGGGTTAAAAACCAGAACAGCAGTTGCCTCTAGGGGCCGGGGCAGAGGTTGGTTGCAAAGAGGCACAGGAGAAGTTTCTAGTTGCTTGTGATGTTTTATATCTCAATTGGAGTCCCTCAAAGGGACAGTCAACATGTACATTTCGTGGTATGTAAGTTTTACCTCAAAGGAAAAAAACTATAAACAAATATCAAATCCTGGTTAACAACTCGCATGTGGGAGTATTTAGCGGACGCGCACTGATTGGTCCCACCTGTCTCTCCAGTCGTTTCTCTACTTGCCCCGACAAACTGGTTACTCCCGTGAGTTGTGGCTGAGAGTTGTGTGTGCTTCTCACACTCCAACATGCAAGTGAGTCACCTGGATGGCTTGATAAGATGCACATCCTGAGTCAGCAGGCCTGGCCGGGCCCGAGAGTCTGCATTTCTAACAAGCTCCAGGCGATGCTGCTGCTGGTCCTCGGACCACACTTTGAGTAGCAAGGACTTAGAATGTTGCCTTCTAACAAAGGCGTATTAGAACCCGGTGGCCCAACGAACATCACAAATCTGAACCTAAGTCAGTCCACACTAGGGAAACACCTCACTGTCGAGGAAACTTAGAATACACCCACCACAATCCTCCAACTCAGCTGTAGCGAGAAGACAGGACCCACCAGCCTTCCAAGGAAACCCCTCCCTCCAAGCCAATCACGCCCTGTTTCCACGTTGCCCCTTCTAAGGCTCTATAGAACTCGCTCTTGCCCCAAATCCCTCGGGAACAGTGAGCCACAGCTGTGAGGCTCCGGACTCCCCCAATCCGTGGACTGTTTTCTCTTAAATAAAGGACATCAAACCCATTACTAAATTGTTCTATTTTTGTCATTTGACCCTTCCCACCTCTTCACCTTTGTTCCCACTGTTCCCCCCACTCCAGCTTGCCTTCCCCACCCCACGACTCATCTCCTCTGTGCCCATCCATATCCTACCTTTTCCCATCTTCCAGCAGACAACTAATAATAATAATTATGATAAATGATAGCAACAACAATCAGTTGTGAGGTCTTACTAGGCACCAGGGACTGTGCTACATGCTTTCCAAGCATTATTTTGTGTTCAGTCCCTTTGACAGCCCTATAAAGTTGATACTAATATTGTTCCCATTTTACGGATGAGGAAACTGAGGTATAGAGAGGTTAAGAATCTGCCCAAGGTCACATAGGCTTGGCCATCTGGATGCTTCCTTTGGCTCCAATAACTGACAGCCTTATCGGAACAGCCGTTGTGTTTGCATACGCACACTCTCGCACACTCGTGTGTTTTTTCTTTCTACTGTGATCCCAGTCCTTGAGGGTGGGGACAAGACAACTCCCTCCCTTCCCCAACCATCAGAGCCTTTGCCAAAGCAGGGCCTCTTCAAAACAGAACACAGCACAGTACCCGAGGGAGCAACTCCCAGCCTCATCCCTAAGGGGCCACAGTGCCCCACTCTCCCCTCCTACCCGGCTCCGGCGTGGGTGCCCCCCTAGCTTGGAGCTCCCAGCTCTCCCCCACTGACCCCTAGCAGCCAGCTGTCTCCCCCTGCTGTGTGGGCCTCTCAGGGCATCCCCTCTGGTTCAGCTCATCTCTACCCCCAGATGACTCCTTCCAGTCTTCCCTCCCATCCCCCGGTTTCCAGAGTCTAAAGCAACGAGCCTGGGCGCCCCCTATCCCCACCTGCACCTCTAGAAGACCCCACCAAGGCTGCTCTGCTCCTACTCCAAACACTCCCCCTGCACCGCAGGCTCCATGAGAGCAGGGGCTAGGCCCATCCTGTCACAGCAGCGTCCCCAGTGGCATTTAGTCATGGTAGGGGGATGGGGAGGAGGGGCCTCGTGGCCTGATGTCGTCCCAGAGGTCTGAGCAGAGCTCAGGCGAGAGGCCCCTTCCTCATCCCATCCCAAGAAATCCTGCTCTCCTACCTAAACCCAGAGACCCACAGGTTGGGGACTGGATGTCATCAGACCCAAGTCATTTCCCACTCCCAGCCCTCACCCCTGCCCTGCGGTCCCCAGCCCTCCCCAGGGCCCCCTCCCTCCCCACCTCCCGCAAGGCTTTGGGCGGTTTCTCGGCCCTCCCTGAGACCGCTTAGGGGGGAAATTTTACTTTCCCAGACAAGCTCAGGGATGCAATTTCTTCTCTAAGAGGTTAGGCTAATTGCTCTTCCCAGAAGAAAATCCTCCGAGGTTTTCCTTGTGGTGGGAGAGGAGGTTTGAAAATTACACGTTCAGGGCAACATTGGCTTACTATATTAAGTCCAGCCTCACAGCCGGGTGGCCGCAGGGGAGTACGCGCGCCATCTGCTGGCCCGAAGCAGGATCCCAGCCACGTCCTCAAATGATGCGCGCAGCCGGCTCCGCGGAGGTGCGGTCCAGGGCCGCGCGCCCGGGGCCAGAACACACACCCGGGCAGCCCTCCCGCTCAGCTTCGATTGTTCTCCTTCGTAAAAGCCCCATAGCAACAGTGATGTCTGGTTTATTGGCCCCCAGACACGTAAATTGTGTGATTTCCAGGGATGGAGAGACTTAGAGACACAAACACATCCAGTTGTATACATTAAATATTTACAACTTTTTGTAGATATTTTGCAGATACTGTATCTGCAGCTTTTTTTAAACCTCAAAAAGCATTTAAAAAAAGAACCTGCCAGGCACACACTTTATAAACATCAGGCCGTGAAAAGAATTAGGTATTTGTATACACACACATACAAATACACTAAGACATCTAATTGACGACAATCTCTACCACTTCTTATATCAAATTAGATTATGCAGCTTTTATCCTATTAGATTCTTTTAACCTCATCTTGAAACAAATGGGCTCTCTCAAACTTTAAGTTGGGAACATAGATTAGAAGTGAGTTTCAGTCTCTCAGACTGTGAAAGCACATACTCATCAGTGCAGCCATCCCACTCCTGGTCATGAACCCTACAGACACACCCACGGTCATGAGTGCAAAGACCTATGGACAGAGACTTCCTCTGCAACCTTGGTAATAAGAGCAAACGCTGGCAAACACCAGTAGGGCACTGGTCAAATTAGTGATGGGCCCTCCATGCGATGGAAACTATGGAGCCATTGAAGAGAGTGGGGGACATTCACACCCGCTGCTATGGAACCATCCCCAGACCTAATAGTGCACTCATCATGGTAAGTGATGGCTCACGACGCTGTCCATTGACTTTAAAGATCATTGAACTGTACTCTTAAAGAGAGTGAATTCCACAGTGTGTGAAGTATATGTCTGTAAAGCTGTTTTTAAAAAAAGACCATAAAGCATAATATGTAACTTATTCTCTGCTGTAAAACTGAATAGAAAGTATATACATAGTCATATGTGCTTGCATATGCATCGAAAAATTCGAGAAGAATATATAAGAAACAATAGTAGTTGCTTCTTGGGGAGGAGAAATTTTATTACATACACTTTGTACAATATATATTTTTTGCTATGAGCATGTATATTCTTTGAATTTTGTGTGTGTGTGTATGAGGAAGATTAGCCCTGAGCTAACGTCTGTGCCAGTCTTCCTCTGTTTTATGTGGCTTGACCAGTCATGCTATATCCGTGCCTGGGATCTGACCCTGTGAACCCGGGGCAGCTGAAGTGGAGTGCGTGAACTTACCACCACGCCACTAGGCCAGCCCCTCAATAATTTCTTTTATTAGTGGCATTGATCATTCCATAGCTTGCACAGCAACATTTGAACCAGGAATTTAAATAGAATAAATGTTTTTAATATTTTAACAACTTGAAGAAAAGAGGAATTTTTTTTTCACCAAAAGACAGGTTTTACACACAACGTACTTACTTCTTCATAAATAGAGCTTGAAGAAAAATTTTTTCCATGATGATAAAACCCAGAATAAGCACACAAACACACATAGTGGGGTTTTTTTTCTGCTTAAAAATAATACCTCTTTATTATAGAAATTTTAAAATAGAGAAAAATATGAAAAGAAAACAATAATTACCTATAATCCTTCAGAATTACAGCAACTGGTTACACATTGGTGTATTTTCAGCCTGTTCCTATGTGTATGTATTTTCTGCTTTACAATGATATGAGCAAATAATTTTGTGTCCGATTTTTTCTGCCAAAGCCGTAGCGTGAAAAATTTCCCATGCCCTGAAAACGTTCTTAGAGAACGTGCCTTTGAGTGTGTGCATGATGCTGCATCCTGTGGACATTCTCTGGTTTGTTCAACCATCTCTCTTGTTGGACGTTCTGATTGTTCCAGAGCTTTGCTTTATAAATCATGCTGCAGGGACCCTCCGGCAACCTATCTTTGTGCTCATCTGACAGCTTCCCCAGGACTGAATCCTCGAGGTGGAATGTCTGGGACATCAAAGGACATGTCCGTCGCAGCACTCTGGAAACAGGCTGCCAATGCGCCCTCCGCACAGGTCCTCCCACTGGAGGAGCCCGCTCCCTGAGAGGCACAGCCATTCCTGCTTGTGAAGATGCTGCTTCTCTGAGGACTGGCAGCAGCGACGGCCATGGGATGCCTGCTAAGGATAAAGCGCAACCAGGCACTTTACACTGATGAGTTTGCTCAATTCTCACCACAAAAGAGGCCTTATTATTGTCTCTGTTTGACCTGTTAAGAAACTGAGGCTAAGAGGCTGACCCTTGCCCGTGGTCTGTCTCCCAGTTAGTGCCAAGCCAGGACTGAAAATCCAGTCTGGTTCTAAAACCCACACTCTTCAATTAGAAAAAAAAGCTATGGTACATTTTCCAAAGAAAACGACTTTTCCAGATGTCCGAGTGCCCAAGGCCAGTTAGGGTTGCAGAGTAAACAAAGCAGGTCCATGAATTGGTCAACAGGTTTTGAAATGTAGTTGTAACTTTCAATCAGAAAAAAAAAATCAACCATTTAACCAAGATATCTCAAATCAACAACAACCACAATTTTCTGGAAACAAGTATTTGGTTCATAGCCATCAGCCTTACCTTAAGAGTGTGGCAAGAGGGAGGTAAAGTCATGAGTCGTGTATTAAAGGATAGCATACAGCAGAACAGAACTTTTGCTGAAAACCAAACGACAGCCTGTGTCTGGGTGGGCAACAGGCTCAGAGACCCCTACGTGCCTTAATCAGTACCTTAATCAGAGACCCCTACACATCTTAATCAAATGGTCACAGCTGCTGCTCCACCAGAGCCAGGGGAGCCTGAAGCCTCTCTCTGTGGCTTAAACCTCTACACGCTCGAGCCAGGAGAGACCAGACAGGCAGTCAGCCTCCCCAAAGATGGGAGACCCATGTAAACCAGCATCCTTGGCCCAGAGAAAGGAAAAGGGCCTGGACACAGACTGAGCCACTGCAGACCCCGATTTCCTGGGACCCTTGAATCGAGGTTCTCTGGGCTGGACATCTGACCCCACAAGGATATTAGAAACCAGTCAACAGGGCATCACTCCAGTTCAGGTACCAGGCAGTTTCAGAGAGCCTGGGCTGGCCGGGAGGGAGGTTACCTTTGTTCCTCAGGCCAGTGCTGTCTGGGAGAAGTATAACTTGAGCCATATACGTGGTTCTAAATTTTCCAGTAGTAACATGGAATAAGTAAAAAGAAACAGTGAAGTTAATTTTAACATATTTTTTTGAACCACGTATATCCAAAATAGTATCCATCCAGCATGTATTCAATATAAAAATTACTAAGATATTTTAAATAACTTTATTAAGCTATTTTACATTTTTTACACTAAATCTTTGAAATCCAGTGTGTATTTTACATGTACAGCACAGCTTAACTTGGACCCATCACCTCATTTTAAGAGCTCACTGGCAGTGTGGGCTGATGGCTACGGGATCGGACGGCTCAGGCTGAGGCCCTGGCCAACCGGTCTGTCCACGTCACTGCTGTGAACAGGCCCACACTGCAATCTGGCCTGGCCTTACCTCTTTCCATCTCTGCTCTCATCATGGTGCTTTGACCCAGGGGCCACTCACTGAGCCTTTGTTAGGTGGGAAAAGCAGCCCGTAGGACTGTCCTGGGATCTACCCAGGCAGTTGTGGGACAGGTGATGTTACTGCACTAGCTTCGTTTTGCCTGTTGCGTGAAAAGCTGATCACCAAGACGACAAGTTTGCAGCAGATAACAGGTTTATTCACAAGGCAGCCAAGCAAGGAGACAGGAGGAAAAATCTCAAATCTGCCTCCCCAAAAATGGGGATTAGGGATATTATGGGGTAGGGGTTATGGTGGTCTGAAGTGTGGGGATAGATGATTGGAGGTAAGGAGGAGTGAAGTAATTGATGATCCACGCAACTGTAGTCAAGCTTCATGGCTCTTCTTGGTTGCATGTTCACAAAATGGTGGCGTTAACATGACCTGAGGGTGGAGCCTTTGACTCTCTGACACGAGGAAGTCACCTATTGGATACCTGCACAGGCCCAGTTGGTGGGTTGGTGGTCTGGACCAGCCTGAGCCGGAGAGGGGTCGACTCTTAGTTCCTGAAAAACAACTCAAGCATCGGTTACCGTGGTGACCCAAGCATCAGGGATGTCGTCTATGAGGAACCTGGTGGGAGTCAGATAATGTGTTGCCTAAGCGGCACAGCTAGCAATGGGTGGGCAAACAACTCAAAGCTCCAATTAACAACTGCCTAAAAACTTTAGTTACCAGCTACCTAATCATTAATGGCTAACTGCCCACCAGTTTCAGTGATGCTGTCAAATCACTCAGTCTACCCAGCATCTAACATCGGTTCCTCATGGGGAGCACGAGGAGGCTTCCCTCCCAGGGCCTGTGGTGGGGAGGATCCAGCCCCATCACTTGCCAACGTGCTGTGACGGGCCTGATGGCAAGTAAGGGATGGGCTCACTCGTCATAATGCACAGCCGGTTACACTTCCCCCCTGAGAACCTTCCGTGTGCTCAGCTCTGCCCCAGAAACTGCCAAGGAGACCAAAGAGATAGAAAATGGCTTCCCTGGCCTCAGGGAGGGCTGCCCAGTTCCATGGATGTCAAGTTGGACATTCATGGCAGCCGGAAACCGCATGCACAGCCCAGCCCCCAAGCACAAGCCATGGAAGGGCAGCAGAAGGTGCAAAGGGAATGGAGGGTGTGGAGCTCAGTGGGGGCTCAGCCAGAGAGAGGGGATGACACCCAACAATATTCCAGAGGCGGAAAAATCCAGAAGCAGAAAACCCACAAATGAGAAGTAAAAAAGAGCTACTGCCTTTCGTCAATGCTAAGATGTACATTTTTTCATAATTTATTATCTCTGAAATCTGGGTGCATCTTACAATTGACGGCAGCTCAGTTTATGTGGAAGGTTACTTTTTCTTTCTTTCTTTCTTAGATACCTCTTTTAAAAAAATTATTGAAATATAATTGACAA
Organism: Equus caballus; assembly: GCF_041296265.1. Classification (NCBI taxonomy): domain Eukaryota; kingdom Metazoa; phylum Chordata; class Mammalia; order Perissodactyla; family Equidae; genus Equus; species Equus caballus. The sequence goes on from NC_091707.1 coordinate 27,879,131, forward strand.
AATTGTAAGATATTTAAAGTGTACAAGATATACATACACATTATGAAAGGATTCCTCTCAAAAGACGCCTCTTAAAATTGATGGCGTGTTAGATTCAGTGAAATACAATGTTTTAAAAAATAGCAGTCACAATCACACTTTCTTTATTTACTTATTTTTTTCTGTCTCCTCATTTAGTCTTCACACCAGCCCCTCAGGAGATAGGATGGTCCCCTTTTTGCACATGTGGAGACTGAAGCTCTGAGCAGAAAAGAGTGGGACAAAGGCACACAGGCAGAGATGGGATTCAAACCCAGGCCAAGGCAACTCCACAGCCCCTGCGCCTACATGTTGACATTCAACTTAAATCTGCACCGAATACAATGTTATTTACTGATCCCCTAGTTAGGTTGCAGGCCCCACGCTGGTTAAGTAGCATTTGTTATGATACAGCTCGTTACAGATAAGGAAAAAGACCTAGAGAAGTTAAGTAGCTTTCCCAAGGTCACACAGTAAGTAAGCAGCAGAAACAGGATTCGAACCCAGGTTTGCTGGGCCCCAGTGCCCCTGTGCTTCCTACTATATTGTCCTAGTGTCTGTCCTTCTAGATGAAGTGAAGTGGACAAGGCCAAAGCCAGTTTGTCATTTCTGTCCTCACATCTGTAGGTCCTGGATAACTCTCCATGGTAGGTTCCTCCTTTCAGCTCTATTTGGATCCTAATTATTCAGCTCCAAGTTCAGAAGCTTCCAGGGAGCCCTGGTTCATGGTTCCCAGCTCACCTGGTTTGGAGAAGCTCAGTAAACGGCCTCCCGGGCTGTCTCCGCCTCCTGTCCTCCCCAGCTCTAATTGTGGGTTTCCTGTTGGCTTCTCAGGCCCACTGGGTTCTCTACTGGCCAAACCTGCCCCCGGCTCCTCCACCCACCCCTAGCCCTGGGGAAAGAGGCTGCCGGAGCTCCACAAGGTGGCAGTTTGGGGAAAGACACTAATTGCAAGTTGTCTCGCCAGCCTGGAACTGGCTAGCAGGATGGTCAGGCTGGGGCCCCACTTTCAGAACAGCTGATGACAGAAGGGGCACTGGGAAGGCTTGTCTGGGTCCCAGCCTGGGAGCAGCCCGTGGGATAGCAGGTCAAACCAGGGGGAAGGAGGGGACCAGCCCGAAGGAGGCTGAGGGACACCTCTCATTTCTCCTTCTCTATGCTGCAGCCACCCAACCCCCAAGGACCTGACATTCCCCCCACAGGCCCCCGTCTTCCCATCCTCCCTATTTCCCTGGCTCAGGCCTTATTCTCACTGACCCCTGTGTATTCAGTTTCCCCCTGCCAGGCCTGGTGGACTCCAAGTTTATGCTTTGGGTCTCAAGTCTCAGCTGGAAGGCTGCTGCCTCCAGGCAGCCTTCAGCTCCCCCAGGCCAACTGGTCCCCTTCCCCTCTGCCGGGACACCCTTGAGAGCCACAGAGGGGCTCAGAGCAGGAACAGACTCTGACAGCAGAGCGTGGCAGGTGTCACAGCAGTGGCACTTTGCGGGTGTGGCTCCCACAGCTCCTGAGAGCCAGCCATGGGCACGTCCTCTCCACTCGGTGGTCGGTGACATCAGCCTGGCAGATGAAAATCAGCCGTGGTGGGAGTTTTTACACCACGGAAATCAGCAAACACTGCAAACCATGGCGTTTTTTTTTTTTTTTTTTTCTAGACAGCAAGCTGTTAAACACGTACTAGCATGCCACTGTGGGACGGGCATAATGGGGCTGGGGGCCCGCAGAGGGCCACTGACTTGGTTTGGGCTCCCCTAAAAACAGACGCTGATGTGAAGAGTTAAGAACAAGCAGTTTATTTGGAAGGTGATTGCAGGGAACAAAAGCACGGAGGCAGGGAGGGGAAGGAACTTATTTAAGGGGGTCTTACAGGCCATTTTGCCAACATGGGCAATCCTGGGGATGGCGGGCGGTGAGGAGCAGACCTCTGTCATCCACTGAGCCACGAGGAAGCCAGGGCGTTGATCCACCAGCCCCTGTGAGTCTTTGCTTCGGCGCTGGTTCCCGGGCTCTTCCAGCAGGGTCTGTGCTTGGACCCCCGCCTCCCAGACTGTAAATCCCTGGGGTGGAGACTCCACTCTTCTGCCTCCTGGGTCCCTGAGACCCTTCCAGGAAATCCATGAGAGCAGAACTAGTTTTATAACGATGCAAAGATATTAGTGTTCTGCCCTCTCGTTCTCTCATGAGTGTACAGTAGAATTTTCCAGAGGCCACATGACATGCAATATTGCAATAGATTGAATGCAGAAGCGAATGTGAGAGTCCAACTGTTCTTTTCACCCAGATATTAAAGAGATTTGCAAAAATGTATTAAAAATACTGATCTTCTCACTGCTAATTGTTTTTGTTTTGGAAGATATATTATTCTTAAAAAGTTGCTGTTAGTGCCATTGAGTCGATCCGACTCCCAGTGACCCTGTGGACAGCAGAGCGAAACCCTGCCCGGTCTTTCTGCACCATCCTCTCGCCTTCCGGTGCTGTATCAGACGATGCTCCGCTGCTGTTCACAGGATTTTCAGGGCCAGTTTTTTCAGGAGTGGGTGGCCAGGTCCTTCTTCCTAGTCTGGCTTAGTCTGGAAGCTCCACTGAAACCTGTCCACCATGGGTGACCCTGCTGGTCTTTGAAATGCTGGTGGCATAGCTTTCAGCATCACAGCCACATGCAGCCGCCACACTATAACTGACTGACAGGTGGTGAGGTTCCCTGACCAGAAACGAACCCAGGCCTTGGCGATGAGAGCAGCAAACCTTGGGGCCAACCTGGCGGCATAGTGGTTGAGTTTGCATGCTCTGTTTCTGCAGCCTGGGGTTCACAGGCCCAGGTCCCCAGCGTGGACCTAGCACCGCTGTCAAGCCACACTGTGGTGGCATCCCACATAAAAACAAGGAAGATTGACACAGATGTTAGCTCAGCAACAATCTTCCTCAGAAAAAAAACAAATAAGCAGAGAGCAGCAAACCTTAATCACTAGACCACCAGGGCTCGCTTCTTAAAAAGTATTTTATTATAAATATGACAATATTTACATTCCTTGTTATTTGTAGTCAGTAAATAGTATGTTAAATTTTTCTTAATTTTCATTTATAACATGGTAAACATTGTTAGAAACCAGAAAACTGGCCCAAATGGAGTCACTTATGCTAAACCCCACATCACCGAACCAAGATTTAACTTAATTACAGTTTCAACTCTCCCAGGAATAGGATCTTAAACCAGTCAATCAGAACCTGGTCAGCACCTATGAGGTCATCTGCCTGGTAGCCCCCTGCTGTCCCCTAAGGAAAGTGACCTTGCCACAACCAATCTGCTTTTTGCTAATAGAACTTCGTCCTGCTCCCTTCTGCCTATAAAAGTCTTTCATTTTTTATAGCTCCTCAGAGCTCCTTTCTGTTCGCTGGACGAGATGCTGCCCAATTCATGAATCAATGAATAAAGCCAATAGGATCTTTGGAATTTACTCAGTTAAATTTTTTTTTCAACAACTTTGATAGCTATAACCTATATGAACAAAATCTTTTAGGGATACGCAACACTTTTTTTTTTTTAAGATTTCATTTTTCTCCCCCAAACCCCCTGGTACATAGTTGTGTATTTTTAGTTGCGGCATATGGGACGCCACCTCAGCATGGCTTGATGAGCGGTGCCATGTCCACGCCCAGGATTCAAACTGGCGAAACCCTGGGCCGCCGAAGCAGAGCGTGCGAACTTAACCACTCGGCCACGGGACTGGCCCCTACACAACGCTTTTAAGAGTGTAAAGGGGTCCCGAGACCCAAAAGCTTAAGAACTGGGGAGTTACTGTTTAATGGGCTGAGTTTCAATTAGGGAGGATGAGAAAGTTCTGGAGATGGAGATGGATGATGGTGATGGTTGCACAAGAATGCGAATGTACTTAACGCCCTACAACTTACACTTTAAAATGGTACATTTCGTTATGTGTATTTAACCACAATTTAAAAAAAATGTTGGAGAATCACTCTAGGCTCAGCTCAAGGAGCAGACTGCAGACATGTTGTGGAGACCACGTAGAGAAGGTTCTTTGAGAAGAGTTAGGCCTGAAACTTTAAAAACAAGGAACATGCCAGATGAGTGCTTCACGCATCATTATCTCTTCTTTCAGCAACCCCACTTTATAGATGAGGAAACTGAGGCTCAGAGAGGTGGAATGGTTTGCCCAAGACTAGCACCCTTAGGATTTGAACCCCCTCGGCTGAACGGTCTGACCCCACTGGATCCTTAGACCCCAACGTCACAGTCAACCCAGACAAGGGGCTCAGCTCCAACCGAGCAAAGCTTTGTCATGACAGTATACAACTTAACCCAAGGTGGCCACCCTCTATTTGAAAGGAAATACCCCATTCCCACTACAGAGCTGTTTTACAAGATGCTTTGTAAGCCAGTCACTTTTCCGATCTTTGAGCCTTATCCTCTCAGCAGGGGACCCAGATAGGTTGCAATGCAAAACCCCCATCACTACAGATATGGGGGGGAGGCCAAGCTCGCAGGTACTCAGGGACGTGCAAACCAACACTATGGGGACAGCAGTCATCTCGTAGGAGGGACAAGCCTGGCTATTGGACTGTGAGCTGCTGACCCTGCTTCAGAGGCAGCAAAAACTGAGACCTGCACACCCTCTCTACTGCAGCCGTGGGGTGGCTCCATCCCCACTGGGGGAATGTCACCTGGGTCAGGCTGAGGCACAGGGGAACCACAGGGCTATGTGGCCTGAGCCTCAGGTTGGACTTGGTCCTCATCACTATGTTTATAGATACTTTGATAAGATTTGAAGGGAAAGTTCATCATACAATTTAAATCTGAGGCCCATTATGAGGCCACAGAGCCTATGAGAAGTGAATTAAAATGCTAAATTAATCCTGCAGGGATTTGGGACACATCCATTTGTTAAATGTAAACACTTAAAATGTGGACTATTTTGTAACCCCAGTTTCTCTGGTCTCCCTCTCCTCATCTCTGTCCACACATATGTGCGAATGTGTTCATAAATACACACATAAGTATATATATATATATGTGCATATATATATATGCAGTGTCTGTCTATACACACTCACCATGTATGTGTATATATATACATATGAACCTCATACCCCTAGAAGTCTAACAGACTCTAGGGGGCTGGATGGGGAATTTGGGGAAAGGGACAGGTCTGGGGTGCCAGGTAGACCCAGTGACTTCTCCAGGCAGAGCTCTGGGTCAGAGCTGGGGACCCATGGACAACAGGCAGCAGCCCCTCTCCGGCCACACAGTCTGCAAGAGCCTGCTAGAGGCCAGCGTTTCTGGTTTCCACCTAGAATTAACCCTTTGGGGTTGCAAAGCACAGAACAGCCTCCCAGCCCCAGGCACATAGAAGCTGCCAGGGCAGAGGAGGAAGGAGTCTTTCGAGCTCCCACGTCCCGTCCAGTCTGTTGAAACAAGTTGCAAATGGATAGTGAAAACAGGGCCACGTACAAGCTGATTGCTCCACGTCAGTTATTGTACTTCACCCTCCTGGGATGGCACCCTGCTGAGGTATTCTTATTCCCGCTTTAAAGAAGAGATCAGGAAGTGGGAAATTTAGAGAAAGTGGCCAAGCTGGGATTTGAACCCAGGCCTCACTCTAAAACCCTGTCTCTCGCCTCTGAACCAAGCTGGTCCATGGTGAGGAACTGTAGAAGTGACCTCTATTTGCATGGCTTTCAATATTTTCTATTGCTTTCTGTGGAAAAGATGATTAATTTTTAAATTATTATTTTTAAAGGGCCCTTTTTCTAATGGAGAAATTGGAAAAATATAAATAAAAAGTTAGTCAGAACAGGAGAAATTACAATGGATACCACAGAGACGCAGAGGATTATAAGAGAATACTATGAAAAACCATATGCCAACAAATTGGACAATCTAGAAGGAATGGATAAATTATTGGACTCATACAACATCCCAAAACTGAACCAAGAAGAAATAGAATCTGAATAGACTAAACTAAGTAAAGTACCATAAAGAGAAGATTGAAACAGTAATCAAAAACCTCCCAAAAAATAAAAGTCCAGGACCAGATGGCTTCTCTGGAGAATTCTACCAAACTTTCAAAGAAGATTTAATACCTATCCTTCTCAAACTATTCCAAAAAATTGAGGAAAGCAGAACACTTCCTAACACTTTCTATGAGGCCAACATCACTCTGATCCCAAAGCCAGACAAGGACAATACAAAGAAGAAAAATGACAGGCCAATATCACTGATGAACACAGGTGCAAAAATCCTCAACAAAATTTTGGCAAACCAAATACAGCAATACATTAAAAGGATCATGCACCATGATCAAGTGGGATTTATACCAGGGATGCAGGGATGGCTCAACATCCGTAAATCAATCAACATGATACACCACATTAACAAAATGAGGAACAAAAACCACATGATCATCTCAATAGATGCAGGGAAAGTATTTGACAAGATCCAACATCCATTTATGACAAAAACCCTCAATAAAATGGGTATAGAAGGAAAGTACCTCAACATAATAAAGGCCATATATGACAAACCCACAGCCAACATCATACTCAATGAGGGAAAACTGAAAGCCATCCCTCTGAGAACAGGAACAAGACAAGGGTGTTCACTCTCATCACTCTTATTCAACATAGTACTGGAGGTTTTGGCCAGAGCAATTAGGCAAGAAAAAGAAATAAAAGGAGTCCAAATAGGCAAGCAAGAAGTGAAACTCTCGCTGTTTGCAGATGATATTATTTTATATATAGAAAACCCTAAAGAACCCATCAGAAGACTACTAGAAATAGTCAACAACTACAGCAAAGTTGCAGGGTACAAAATCAACTTACAAAAATCAGTTGCATTTCTATGCTGTAATAACGAACGTACAGAAAGAGAACTCAAGAATACAGTCCCATTTACAATTGCAACAAAAAGAATAAAATATATGGGAATAAATTTAACCAAGGAGGTAAAAGACCTATGCAATGAAAACTGTAAGACATTATTGAAAGAAATCAATGATGACATAAAGAAATGGAAAGATATTCCATGCACATGGATTGGAAGAATAAATATAGTTAAAATGTCCACACTACCTAAAGCAATCTACAGATTCAATGCAATCCCAATCAGAATCCCAATGACATTCTTCACAGAAATAGAACAAAGAATTCTAAAATTCATATGGGGCAACAAGAGACCCCAAATAGCTAAAGCAATCCTGAGGAAAACTAACAAAGCTGGAGGCATCACAATCCCTGACTTCAAAACATACTACAAAGCTATGGTAATCAAAACAGCATGGCACTGGTACAAAAACAGACACACAGATCAATAGAACAGAATTGAAAGCCCCAAAATAAATCCACACATCTATGGACAGCTAATCTTTGACAAAGGAACTAAGAACATACAATGGAGGAAAGAAAGTCTCTCCAATAAATAGTATTGGGAAAACTGGACAGCCACATGCAAAAGAATGAAAATAGACCATTATCTTTCACCATACACAAAAATAAACTCAAAATGGATCAAAGACTTGAAGGTAAGACCTGAAACCCTAAAACTTGGACAAGAAAATATAGGCAGTGCACTCTTTGACATCAGTCTTAAAAGGATCTTTTCGAATACCATGTCTAGTCGAACAAGGGGAACAAAAGAAAAAATAAACAAGTGGGACTTCATCAGACTAAAGAGCTTCTGGAAGGTAAAGGACACCAGGAACAAAAGAAAAAGACAACCCACCAACTGGGAGAAAATATTTGCAAATCATATATCCTACAAGAGGTTAATCTCCAAAATATATGAAGAGCTCACACAACTCAACAACAAAAAGGCAAACAACCTGATCAAAAAATAGGCAGAGGAGATGAACAGACATTTTTCCAAAGAAGATATACAGATGGCCAATAGGCGTATGAAAACATGTTCAACATCACTAATCATCAGGGAATTTCAAATCAAAGCTACACTGAAATATCACTCTACACCTGTTAGAATGGCTATAATCACCAAGACAAAAAATAACGAATGCTGGAGAGGATGTGGAGAAAAGGGAACCCTCATAAACTGCTGGTGGGAATGCAAACTGGTGCAGCCGCTATGGAAAACAGTATGGAGATTTCTCAAAAAATTAAAAATAGAAATACCATATGACCCAGCTATCCCACTACTGGGTATTTATCCCAAGAACTTGAAATCAGCAATTCAAAGAGACTCATGCACCCTTATGTTCACTGTAGAATTAGGCACAATAGCCAAGACGTGGAAGTAACCCAAGTGCCCATGGACTAATGATTGGATAAAGCAGATGTGGTATATATACAACGGAATACTACTCAGCCAAAGAAAAAGACAATATCATCCCATTTGCGACCACATGGATGGACCTTGAGGTTATTATGTTAAGTGAAATAAGCCAGACAGAGAAAAACAAACACCGTATGATTTCACTCATGTAGAAGATAAACAAACACATGGGCAAAGAGAACAGATTAGTGGTTACCAGAGGGGAAGGAAGTTGTGGGGTGCGTAAAAGGGGTGAAGGGGCACATTTATATGGTGACTGACAAATGATAATGTACAACTGAAATTTCAAAATGTTATAAACTATTACTACCTCAATAATAATATTTAAAAAGTCAGCATGATACCACCACTCAGAAATAAACACTGTACATTTTGGGTGTATTTCCACTGTATCTCTGGGTATATTTCCTGTATATTGTCATTCACCAATATATAAACACAATCTTGGGATAGAATGTATTTATTATTGTTAAAAGATCCACGGAGGCATATTAAAAATTTTAAGTTTCTCTGAGCAAAAATCGATTCGAATCAGGCATCATCCAATCTGGCAGACAGAAAGGAGCTCCGAGGAGCTGTACAAAATGGGAGACTTTCATAGGCAGAGGGAAAGGAACAAGGAAGTTCTCCTAGGAGAAAAGGCGGTTGGTTATTGCAAGGGTACTCTCCTTCAGGGGATGGCAGGGGTCTGTTGGGCAGATTACCTCACTAGTGCTGACCAGGTGACTCCTGAGTGGCTGGTTTAAGATTCCATTTCTGGGAGAGCAGAAACTATAATTAAGTCGTGGTTTGGTGACATGGGACTTAACGTAAGTGACTCCATTTTTGGCCTGTTGTCTTGTTTTTACCAAACCCAATGAGGAAACTGAGGTTAAGAGAATGGCCCAAGGTCACGTAATTGGGAAAGGAGGAGACTGGAGCTGAACACAAGCACGTGGACTCTGGAGTCTCAGCTTTTAAACGATGGGGTTCAGGACATGCTACCCCAAAATATGGCACCTGGCGTGTTTCAAGCTGAAGGAATTTGAGAAACGGCAGGTGCAGGAAGGATTGTCTGACCTTCTCCTGAAGCAGGTGATGAAACCCTCACGCGAGAGCTGCCCTCCCCATGCCCGGAGGAAAGGAACAGCCCCATCTCCAAGATGGAGAGGCTCCGAGAGGACTCTGAACAAACAGGCCCCACTAGGTCCCCCAGTTTGTACGGCTCTCAGACCTTTTGTCCTATCACCCTTCTCCACGGCTTCCCGCTCTTCATCAAACCCAGCATAAAAATGCTCAGGGTTAACCATTTCTTCAGGTCTTCACTTCCTCGTGAAGGCTCCCGTGTCACTGAAAACTAAAATTAAATAAATTTAGATGTTTTCTCTTGTTAATCTGCCTTTCGTTACAGGGCCCAAGTCGAGGACTTAGAAGGGTAGGAAGAAAGATATTTTTTCCCCTACACAACCCTACAATTTCCTTTATATCCCACTTTGGGCTTAAATTTCGAGCACTCCTTCACGCCATCATGCATTCCTCTCCCACAGTTGTTGGTAATACTTTGTATTTCTTGGGGAGCAAGGTTTAGCTTCACCAAGGGAAAGAAAGCCCTCAGCAGCACCTGACACCTGCACACGTTGCATTTAGCTTTTCTCAAACTGGAGGGCTCAGGCCTTGTCCCATGAAGCAGCGCTGGAGAACTCACTCACGGTCTGTGTTCTGCCCAAATCACAGAAGGTCCAGCAGAGGCCCCCAACACCCTCAAGGCCTTGAGCCTGGGAAACCACCAGGCCTGTGGCCACTGCCCCAGAGGGCTCTCCCGTCTCCCTTGGTGCCCTTACTCAGCTGTTAGGCTGCCCAGGCCTTCAGCTGGGTGCAGCAGCAGCAGCAGCAGCAGCGGGTCCCAAACTGTGAAAAGGCTGGTTTCCCTCCTCCCAGCCGGCCTCCGAGTGTTCATGCTGCTCTCATTCTTCAGGCCCTGTGCCAACCCTGGGCTCACCCGCGCAGGATCTCCTCCCTGCAGAGGATGTGTCCTCATTTGATAGTATTCTGTGGGCTCCCCTGAAAAGCAGCCCCACAGTGACCAGGACTTGGCTCCCAGATGGCCTCACCTTCCCCCTCGGGGCCTTTCCTGGGGATTAGCTCCTCCAGATACCAGGACTAATGCCACCTGGGGTGGCTCCTCCGCGGGTCCACCAAACCCTCAGTCAAGCCTGTTCATGGCAGATGGGGCATGTCAGCTCGACAATACTATCCTGCTCTTACTCTGTGCTTAAAAGAACAATACAGTTTCAGAGAAGCAACTCGATGCAGGAAAGGGACTCCGAGTCTCTAGGGCAGCCAATCGTGGGAGGCAAATATATGGGGCACTAATGGCAGATGAGGGCTAGCTTTAGCAAGGTTTGTTCTGTAGATGCCTCTGCCGTCTCTGGGTTGATGAGGGTCTGGAGTTTTCTCCAGTGATTAACTTCTGGACTTCTTGGTAGAGAGGGGAGGGGGCACCTTTACAAGTTTATGTCCTGCTTTTAGGCAAACAGGAGGAAGGAAGAGAGCTTTTCTTGTATCTGCTTCTTCTCAACTGTCTTCAGCTCAAAATAATCCTAATGCTGATGTGGCATATTTTGGGGTGGAATCAGGGGAGACCCATGGTAAACACACAGTGGAATGCCACGTGAAAGGAACCTCAAATTAGGAGGAAGAAGGGAAAGTAGGGACTCATTGTCTCCTGGAGGTTCATGCCCTGGCACCCGCATCTGCCAACTGGGGACATCAACCTCCAAGAGTCACCAAGGAGGGGAAATGAGATTGTGTGTGTGAGGACACCTATCAAGATGCTTGGCATGTAGACGTTACTTGAATCAGAACATATGACTCTTAGAAGGTTCTTCCTTATAGCCAGACAAAGTCTTCCTCCTGGTAATGATGAGATCTTGATGTAGTGCTGCCCAAAGTATGGCCCGTGAACCTGCTGAGATTTGTAGGGGAGGACAAAATTTTTCCTCTACACTTCTGTCTTCTTTGGGCTGCCCTATTAGTTAAATTGTCATAAGACAGATAACACAAGAAAAGCAAATTTAATTACATATGTATGGGAGCCGCATAAAAATGTGAGACCCAGGGGCGAGTCGGGCAGTTGAGGCTTATACGCCATGGTGAGCTAAGGAATGGGATAGGGGCCTGGGGCTTCAAAGGGGAGGAGGGAAATTCGCAGGAAGATAAGAAGAACAGATGTTTGGTTATTAGATGTTTGCCCTGCCATCCATAGGTCTTTCAGGTAAAAAGTTACCTCTGGTAATAGCTCTCTTTCTGGGCCAGGCCCCCATCTAAATTCCTTTAGGTAGTTAAGGTAGAGGCAAAAGTTTGTCTGAAGTCTGCTGGGTCTTGATCGCCTTCATCCCCAAAATAATCCACATGCCAAAGTGGCATGTCTTGAACTCCTACAGTCGTATTTTGGGGTGGCAGATTCTGATCCCCTGAAGATTACTTACTGGATTCCACCCAGCATGTCCTAGAGATACATTCCCAGTTGTCTTTGCTCCTCTTAGACCTACTCAGTCACCATCTCGGGGGACAGAGCCCTGGGCTCTACATCTTTGACAAACCCCTTGAACAATTCTTGGGCAGAGCAAAGATTGAGAACCACTGATAAGGTGAATGAAACACTGCTTCTGGAGATTAGCGAGACTGGGTTCAAATCCCAGCTAGGCCACCAACTGAAGATTTCTACGCCTTGGTTTCCTGTTTTTTTTTTTAATGGGGATAATAATAGTATGCATGGAGATTAAATGCACATAAATTTCTTAAGGCCTGGGCAGCACAAAGTCAGTGCTCCACAGTTGTCAGCCATTGTCTTTCTCCTGCCAGCCATGCCCGGTTGCTTCTGCTGTCCCTCTGTAACACAGATCAAGCTCCTCCACCAGCCCAAGAATAACCCAGCTGGGACCTGCTGGGAGCAGGGCAAATGGAAGCCGTGAAGGGTATCAGGGTGAGGCCTGTGGTTTTGCTCCCTGCTCCTCTCAAACTGTGACACACTGTAAGGACATGTTTGGCCACTGGAGGGCAGCATCCACCCAGCTCATTTTAAGACCAGCTTTCTCAAAAGCAGCATTTTCTGGGGTTTACTGGACACTGGGTTAGTTTCTTTACCCTAGGATTTCATTTGCATCTACCCTACTGCAGGCAGCCCTTAGTGGATAGACGTGTCCTAAAATATAACCCATAAAGAGAAGTTTTGCATAAAGAACCCTGCTTTCCTCTTGCACTGAATTATAAAATGAGCATTTTGTTTGTAAACCTGGGGTCTCCCACAGAAGCCCAGGGAGTTTTCTGAGTGCCCACATGCCTGACCACCAGGACTCCCCACTCCTCCCACAGGCGCCCAGAGAGCTCCCTATTTTCCCACTCTGCCAGCTGCAGGCTGCACGTGAAGAAACATGGAGGCAGCCCAGAGCAAGGTGGCAGCCCCTCCCCACATGCTTGGCACTCTCTTCCCAATGCAGCGGCAAGGATGTTGCTCCAACGAGCAACCCGAGTGTTCATGCAGTATGAGGACCAGGCATTGGCCTCCATCGCAACGTCACTCTCCCAAGCATGTCCCTGGGAATGGTCTGTGTCTTGGTAAGGGTTACCCCCAAAGTAACCTCTGGATGAGGGTGTGCTGTGAGCTCAGTGGGCAGCTAGACTTAATCTCGTGTGGAAACGCTGAGAAACAGTGCAAAACACGTGCCTCAGAATCCCATGCGAGGGGGAGGTAGCTGGGGTATTCATTCCCCAAGCCCTGGGGGCTGCTCTTGGGGCTACTTTCTCGTAGCCCACCCCATCCTCAGGCAGAATGGGAATCCATTCCTCCCCAGTCTCACAGATGACGTCATGCTTGTTGACCCGTCAGTGTCAGCATCTGGAGAACGTGCTCCTATGTCAGTTTCGGGGGGAAGCAGAGTCTTCTCAGTGGCTTGCAACAAACAGTCCTGACACACCCACACTGAGTCCAGGTGGCCTGGGTGAGGCCGCACCCTCCATTCCAGGGTGAGCACACAACACAGGCCAGGCCTAAGCTGATGAGCCAATTCCATTGCCCTGGCTGTGGCCACCATATTGCACACCTCCAGGGGATGTCTTTCTCTTCTCAAGAGTGTCTCTTTGCTAGACTTGAAATTGCAATGTGGTGAGGTTGGAGCCCCTGGCAGCCATTTTGCCACCTCAGAGGGAGGGCCTGAATGAAATCAATCCAGAGAAACCAGGCGCTCCTGGCCTCATGTGATGCCCTGCCCCAGGCACCTGGGAAGCCAGCATTTCCTCTGGACACTTCAGTTACCCAGGCCAGTAAATTACCCTTCTGCCTTTACCAGCTTGGGTTGGGTTTTGTCACTCTTGCACCCAGAAGGGTCCTAACCAATATACAACCTAATAGTGTTAGAAGCATCATCCACAAATGACGGTGGCTTGCGTACAATCCTGAGTTATTACATCTAATCATCTCATGCTGATTGTGTATGAAACCAAAATATCCCGCTGTCTCTCTTTCTCTCTCCCTCTCTCTCCTCCCACCCACTTTGGCTCCAACTTGGCTGTTCAGTACAGAGCACTGGGCTATGAGTCAGGAGACCTGGGTCCTCACCCTAGCTCTGCCTCAGCCTACCACTATAACCTGGAGCGAGGCAACCAATGCTCTCAGGCCTTCACTTTCTCCTCTGTCAAATGGACAGGTTGGACTCTATGACGTCAAAGCTTTTCCAACACTTTCTTTCCCTTCATCCCACGTTTAGCTAGTCACTGAGGCCCATTTAAGTTCCCTTGCAAATCTCTCACGTATTCCTTCTCTGGCATTCCCCACACCATCACCTTTGTAATGAGAATGGCTCCACCCTTTCCTCTTTAAACACTGCTTTCACCATTGGATCTAAATTTAGATCTAAATTTAGACCTAAGAAGGATTTTGCAGTCAGTTGAGCCTGGGAGATCCCCCCAGAAAATTCTAGAAGGACAAGGAGATATCTCTGTTAATTCTGACCCTCAGAGTAAGTCCGAAATAAACCTCAACCCCTGATTTTCTCAGACAACTTAGTATCATTGGTTGTGTCCTGCCTGTCCCTCAGACCTCCGTGCAAAGTGTACATCCTTTTATAGTGGTTAGGACTTCTGGTTGCAGCTATCCAAAACCCACTTGAGCTAGCTTGAGTTAGAAAAGGGAGATGCGTCACGACACCCAGGGATACAGTTCCTCTCACTCACAGGCTTGAGCTGACATGGGGCTGGGTGTCTTCCCTGCTGTGAGCATCGCTTCATTCTTCTTTCTTGTTAAAGACTAGCTTTCTGTGCTTCTCGTCCACGTTGGCAGGGACTGTGAGCGCCAGCAGCTTCTGAGTTTCCAAGCGGCTGGGCCGGCCCAAGAGCAAATTAACAGCTGTAAGCTGCTTCGCCACACTGCTGACTCATCTTAAGTCTAGGATTCTTCTCTCTTTTCTGTGAGATTCTCCCACGTCTTCCCACCTTTGAGTTGTATACGGATTTTTTTAGACTCAGTTTCAGGATTTTACAAATATCCCTATGGAATGTAATTTTATAAGATTACCTCCATCATTATTGCCTTTTGAGGACTTTTTGGATCCTCATTCTCTTGTTTACCTTATTGGCTTCATAACAACTGTGAGTTTGGTGAGCCCAAGTCAGTAGGACTTGAACAAAATAAGACCAATAACTGATCCTTATAGCATGCAGAAACCTCCAGGCAAGTCATTAGATTCATGAGCCAGCACCCTCTGGGTGTGTTCATTTACGTAGCCTCTTAGCCCTGTAGTGGGACTCTCCATCGTCCCCACCAGGACGAGAGGAGACACTTGTCTGCATTTCAGCAAGGACTGAAACCTCTTTATATTGCTCTTTCTGTAGAGCCTGGTACCAACCCCCAAAGAAGACAATGTTTGTCAAGCAGCATCTACTCTTCCTGGACTGGGCTGCACCCAGGCATCACTGTAACCTGTTACAAGATGTTCACAGACCATCTGCGAATGGTTTGTTTCCAGCAGCCAGCTCCTCCAGGTATTAGAGTTTGCAAATCTCTCTTGCACTGTTTGTTGGAAAAGTAGAAGTTGAGGAGCTAAGAAAGGATGATTGGAAATGGAAGATGCAAAGGAGGGAAATCAGAACGTATAAATTAGGGTAATCTGTGATGAGAATGGGGTTTTACATCCCTAGCTAGCCGAATTACATAAAGTAGGTTTAGGATGAATCTTTCTTTTGCTCACTCATCAAAAATAGACTCCAGAAGGTTTTTGGGAGTTGACAGGTAATCCATTCCATGGGCCGTACCTCACTGAATCTAGGATACAATCAGATTTGTAAGATGCTCCGTTATTTTATGAGCCATCAAGAAAGAAAAAGCGTAACCAATTAAGTTGAACACAATGCTTTCTTATCATTCAAAATTTTGTTATATACTTCATGTCCTCATTTATGAACATTATTTTGTACTTATTGAAAAGACTCTTTCAGTCTTATTTAGACATTTATCACATCACTCTTGTGCACAGATAAAAAGGAAAGTATGAGTAAAACAAATGTGCTAAAACTTCCTCAAATGCCGAGTCCAACTCTTCTGAATTCCTCGTCAGCCTTTAAGGGCATTTTCCCACACAGCATTTCCTCTGTGCCATCAATAGCACTGATAATGCTGCATTTCTTAAGAGACTGCTCCACTTGATCACCAGGATTTTCTTTCTGCGTACCCATTCTGCAGGCTTTGATCCTGGGGTTTGATCTTACTAGAAGGTGTTAATGGAAGTTTTCAAGACAAAACCAGAACTCGCATTCCTGTATCGAATGCGTAGGCAATGACACCAAGCTATGACTGCCACCTGGCCAACAGCAGTAGTAGGACACCATTAATTCTAAAGTGAGATTGGTTGTAGGCTGCATCCGAATCTCAGAGATGTGAAAATTGATGATGAATTGAGGTAACTCTTATAAGGCCACCTTTTGGGTTATCTGTCCCACCTAGCCCCTGACCAATGGCCTCAGCCTCATCCACTGATAGGCATCATCGTGTCAGACCAGGCCAGGCTGGGCCAAGTGGGTCCTGCAAACTTGGAATTGGGACTAGCCTCTTGTGAGGAGGAAACGTAGACATGGGGGCACTGTGAGGTCCACCTCTCCCCCAACGGGGGTCATGAGCAGAGAAAGCTGGGCACAGGAGAGGAGTGAAGCCGACACAGGGAGGGACAAAGATACAATGGAGAGAAAGCAGGCTCTCGGCTCCGAGGGCTTTCTGAGTGCTGTGGATGGTCCCCACCTGAAGCTGGGCTGCCATCTAGCTCCTGTGTTCTGTGGGACATCCTGATGCCTATCTCCCCTTTGTCTGGCTAGTTGGTCCATGCCACTGGCAAAGGGTCCCATGCACACCTTAGCTGCGTTTGCTCAGGTCTTAACTGCATTTCAGACAGGAGCCTCCCTACTACTCTTGGGGCTTTGAAAGCTTGATGGTCACAAAATGACTTCTAGAGCTATGGTTTAGCTGAAGGACCCTACCAGGCAGTGTCCTGTAAACTTTGGGCCCTCTTGACCTCAACATATGCTTCCATCTCTGACTTCCAGGTTTGTCGGGTGCTGGGTGTGAGAGGGGCTGGCTGGCTGCCCAGTGCCATCCTCCAGGGCACTGCACACAGATAGGACCCTTCAGTGTTTTGGGTGGCGGTTCTACTGCTCAGTTATCTCTGTTCTGTCCCCCTTAGTTTGGCCTCAACTGGGGGTGAGGATCAGCCTGTGACCTTGGAGACCTTCTCCATGTGAGGGCGTCTACCCCATTCAGGGGTTAAGCCCTCAGCCTTCAGCCCCTCAGCCCAGTGCCACTAACCAGTTGAGCTAACGGGACCACCACCTCCTGCTGGGCCATCATTCTGGCCCTTTTGGGGTTTCAGAGCTTTGTAGCTTCTGTCTCCCTCCTCTGTGGACTCACATTTTTAGGCTTGGGGCTCTGATCCAGCAGCTAAGGAACTTCCCAAGGGCCAATGTTGCAAGCTCAGCCTTCGAAGCTGGGGTGGTTTCTCCAAAGCTTCAAGCCTCTGACACAGGTCACTGATGTCAGGGAGACAGCCAGGCTTCCCGGAGGCCTGGACCATGGAGCATGTATTAGTTTCCTGTGGCTGCTGTAACAAATGACCACACATGGAGTGGCTTAAACGAATTAAACACGAATTTATCATCTCACAGTTCTGGAGGTCAGAAACCCACAATGGGTCAGAAGGGCAGGGGAGACCCCAGGGGAGAATCTGTTTTCTTGCCTTTTCCAGCTTCTAGAGGCTGCCCACCTTCTTGACATGTGGCCTCACATTCCAACCTGTGCTTCCATCGTCGCATCTCCTTCCCTGACTCTGACACTCCTGCCTCCCTCTTATAAGGGCACACTTGGATAATCCAGAATGATCTCCCCGTCTCAAGATCATTAACTTCATTACATCACAAAGTCTCATTTGCCACGTAAAGCAACATCATCACCGGCTCCAGGGAGGAGGACGTGGACATCTCGTGGGGACCGTTACTCAGCCTACCAGAGTCCAAAGACTGGAAGAGGACTTCCCTTATTGGTATTTTTCTTTAGGCAGGCCTTTTTCTTTAAGAATATTTAAAATAGCATTTAACAACAAAGCACAGCTGATTTTTTTAAAAACTGTATTAACAAGACTTACTGCCACTTATTAAATGCCCACCCTGTGCCAGGCACAGGAGACAGGAGCATTATCCGCCCATTTGAGGAGGTCATCTGCCCAGGCAGTAAGTGGCGGGAGACACCAGGTCCATGTGTCTCCACTGAAAGGTACTGATGTTGAAAGAGGTTGTACCTCTTCCCTCAGTGACCACAGGGCAGGCCTAGTCCAAGGCTGTTTAGGTCGGACAGCTCAGAAGTGCTCCCTTCCACTCATGCCGCCCTTGGGTCCCCTCCACGCTGAGCACCAGAGGGCCTGGCACGGGCTGAAGAACTGGCGAAGCCGCCAATCTCTCCTTACACATAAGGAAATTCTGTCTGTTCTCAGTGCAGGTGACTCAGCCTAGTGATTGCATTCTTTGGGCACTGATCCCGTGTCCAGGGCATAGCTCGGAGCTGGCCCAGTGATGGAGGACACAGCACATTTCTGAAACCATCCTGGGACTTGAAATGGTCACTAGAATTTTGCTAAGAAGTTGACAGGCCAGAGAGAGAGGAGCTATTTTCATAGTGACCTTCACAAGGCTGTCAACAAAGTCTCTATAAACCTATGGACAGAGGCAGATAAAAATACAAAAGAAATATGCGCTCCCTCCCCACCCACCCCCGGCACGAAAGAGATGCAATGAATTCATCCCACAGAGGCAGGAACAATTAACTGCCACCCGGGTCGGGGTAGAGAATTCCATCTACCCAATCATTTAAAGTGAGTTGGAATAGGTGACAATGGAAATTGGGCAGGGTGAAATCCAAAAGCTGCCTGGGGGGGAAGTGATCCAACAGGTTGCAAAACAAATGCCAGATGAAAGGCATGGGCTCTGGGACCCTGGTGACATGGCACAGTGTCTATTAGAGTTGATGCCGTGAGTTCACCCTGGGCCTTGGGGGAGTCGCCCCGGAAGTGCATGAGCACCTCATCTTGTGTCCTGGTCTAGAACCTCCAAGTGGTACCTACCACGATTCTGATCCTGTGACCCAAAAAACCAGCAACGAGTAGGAAGGGGACTTGAAACCGCCTATTTAGAAGTAAAGAAACAGATGAAATAAATCAAACTCTTAGTAGTAATACTTTGGTGCGATCAGCAGTTTTGCATGAATCATGGACAACCTGTGGATTCATTTAAGGGGCTGGAACACGTAAGAGAAGCCGGCACATATTAGCTTTGTTGTTTACACCTGCGGTGTGTAATTGAAATTAGACGTGGGATTTTAATTTGGGAGGTGTAAGAGAATTGTTAGTAAACTGCTTTGGACTGCTCCAGTAACTTCATTTAGACATTTATAATATTTCCATTGCTTTGTGCCAAGCAAGACTTTGCTGCTTAGATTTGAATCTGCCTGGGTTGGCAGTCAATGTCCTGGAACTATTTAAACTGGGAAATACGTTTAAAATACTTAAAGGAATTTAATGAAGTTTGCAAAAGGGGTTAATTGCAGGGGGTATTTAATCTGTTAAATGTATGAATGATCAGGACAAGCAAGAGTGTTTTTATTTTTGCAGAAAAATTACATTATCAATATAATAAGATCTGCATGATGACCTTAAAAGCTAAAGAAATAGATTTTTAAACTTTTACCTAACAGATTGAAAATTAATTTAAAGTAAGTATAGTCATTTGCACACATACGAGCACCCTTGAACACGGAGACATTCAAACCAGGGCATTTCTCAGAAGGCTGTAGAATAACTCAGTAAGCAGTTTCGTTCAAATGACTCATTTTTTTTTTAAGTGAACACATAAGGAAGCCTATTGATCAGACCTCTGGAAACTGAGGCATGCTAAAGTGCTTGCACCTGGGTTTAGCAAACTGTCTAGTTGGAACCACCGCCCCCTCAAGTCCTGTACACTGTGCCCTTGGTTATACTTGCGTGGGAATAGCTGTAACAAGGGACCTTGTGTATCTGCCTCTCTGAAAAGACTTTGACTCTGAGACCAGGCTCTGGCCTCGTCTCACCATCTTCCCCACGGAGCGGCAGCCACAGCAGACCAACACTGAGCATTTACCGGACTTTCTACCAGCCAGCGGTAAAACCGATAGGAATGTTTGCCCAAAGCAAATGCCAACCTCTCTCCCTGTGTCCTTTCTCCTTAGTAGCCTTCTTACCTCTTTCCCAGGGCAGCGGGCATTCCAAAAACTTATTGAACTAATTCCTAAACAAGAGGGCCTCATACTCTAGACTGTCATCTTTGGCTCCAGTTCACTAAGTTCTGACTTAGCTTTAGTCCTCTTAAATGAGGGGACATATCATGTCAACGGCTTTTTTAAGAGATCGCTCAACTAATCCTTGAAACTTAAAATAAGATTAACTACAGCTAACATTTATGTATGAACGTTCTAGAAGCTCTGTGTGTTATAACACTGACTTTCCAATAGCACCATCATCCCACTTAACAGATAAGGGAATTGTAGTGCACGGTTTCCCATTCTGGAAACAGCAGTCATGGATTTGAACTCTGGCAGTGGGACCCCACAGACCCAACTCCCTGTACCCCGCTACAGCAAACTGGTTTGACTCCTAGGTGCAGCCCTAACTGGAACACAGAGCTACAGCTTCAGCTACTAAACAACATTTCTGCAACTGCTGCACTGCTGTCACTGACTTCACTACTGACAGTCTTCAGTGCCTGCACTTGGAGGAAAGGTCTCAGGGAGGAGGCACAGTAAGGAGAAAAACAAGCTAGAGCAGTGTGCACAAATCCCCCGGGGAGCTTGTTAAAACACAGATTCTGACTCAGAAGGTCTGGGGTGGGGCCCCAGGTGATGCTAGACAGCTGCCATCGGTGGGACATTCTGCACAGTGAGGGATGAGGTGACTCTTAGACAACTCAGTGTGCCCCCTGTGGCAAAGATAAAAGGAGTGGTGGGCACACAGAGCTGTTTGATGCTGTGGAATATAAACAAAGGTGGGGCTTATCATCAAGGAGTCCCTTACACATCCAGGACCTTATTTTCACCTCACAGGAGCCTTGTGAGGAAACCGCCTTTTCCTTTTTTAAAGTGACAAAACTCAAGTGTAAGAAGATTGAAGGCACCAGGGTCAAAAATGTCCTCGAGGTGGGGACAGGGCCCCACACCATCCTTGCCCCACACACACTTCTGGGAAACGGTAAGCAAGGACTAAGCTGGGAGCTGTCATGGGCGCATCATTGCTTTAGTACAGTGGGTGCCAAGCAACAAAGTTGTCCACTCTGCAATTTTATCCTGACCCTTTCTAATAGGGAATATTAAAATTTTTAAAAAGTGTGTGCTGATAAAGAGGCTAACCATACCTCTTGACTTAAAAATGAGAAGCCAAGCCACATAAATTCTCTTCCTTAAAAAACAGCCATTTCAAAAGATTTTCTTTAATATCATAAAATATCTTCATGGACAAGTGAGCTAGCAAACACACATGCACCAACGTGCCTTCTGACCAGTTTATCCCTGCCCCAACCCCCACTCCCACATCAAGGCGGACATGAGATTAGAGAAATGAATACAGCAGATGGAACAGATAGAAAAAAAAAAGAAATCGATAAAAAGGATGGAATATAACATTGTGCTTGGTTATTTTCCTATGTCACAACAAAACAAAACATTTCGGTGCAAATAGTTAATTTTTCCTCTTTTCCATTTAAGTCTGGTGGAGAAAAAAATACTTTTTCTATAATAAAATATGTGGTTTTTTAGTTTTTTACTTTTTTTAACGTAACTTTTTTTCTTTTTTGCAGAAAATAATTTGTAAACTGTCACTTCACGGGCAGGGAGGCTCGATGCCACGTGGGGCCCAGCTCGCCCTGGCCGAGGCTGAGCGGAAACCACACCCGGGCGGGGAGGGGGCAGCGGAGGTGCAGGGCGGGCGCTCAGGCGTCGGGGGCGAGGGCGCTGGACCGGCCGGGGCGGGTCAGAGGTCACTCTCGCCGTAGAGCGCCGTGGAGAAGGACATGTAGTCCAGAGCACCAGGCACAGCGTCGGGGCCGGCGTAGGGGGCCATCCGCGCGATGCAGTACTCGGCCTGGTCGGGCGGCAGCTCCCGGCGCAGCTCGTCCATCGTGATATAGTTCTGCGGAGAGAGCGCGGTCAGGGCGGCCTGGCGCCGGGGAACCTCATTTGCGACATTAGGTACCACGTCCCACCCCCATTCTGGCCCCCTCCTCGTACTTCTGGACATTTATACACACACCTATGCACACATCCACACGTGTATGTTACACATGCATATGCATGTATGCGTATACACACACATGAAATATGTTTATTTTAAATCTCATACTTTAACCCGTTTCCAAACTAATTCCAAGGGCTAACTGAACCTATAATAATAACTCAGCTGGAGCAGTTATCAGCAGGTAGTTTGGGGGAACATAGCGGGACCCCACAACTGGGCTCCATGGGGTGACATAATTTCAGCAAATTACAATGAACACCCATTTGGGGCATCGCTGCCACAGGCAGCTACCTGAACCATGTTTGCAAAGTGTGGGCCTTCCCCCATCCCAGTGGCTCTGGGCCTGGGCCTCTGCTTTCCCCTGCCTTGGGCTTGCCATGACAGGTCTGCTTGGAAGCTGCTTCTTTTGGGAGCCTGAGGCTCTGGAAGAGCCCACTGAGGGGCTCCAGCCCACAGCTGGGCCCCCAGCTCCCCGCCCAGCTCCGCCAGGGTCCTCTAGGAACCAGTGTGAAGGAGGGGGGCTGCCCTCAGGTCACCCCAAAGTCAGGAGACCGGGCCCCTTTCTGGGCCTCGGAGACCTCTCTCTAAAGCGAGCCACTCCACCTAGGTGGTTTGTGAGGGTCCTTCCACCTCCGAGGTGCTGTGACCCTCACAGGGTGTCCTTGAACTCAACTCAGGCCTTTAGGAACCTCTTCATAGGTTCAGTCTTTACTCCATTATAGATTGAGACGTTACAGAAATTATACTCCCTACCGGCTTTCGCTTTTCGTAACTGAATCTTTTCAGGTCTGAAGAAAGGATGGCATAAGGATCATCCTGTGAATTTCACAGAAAGGAAATCTGGCCTCCAGACTCCTCTCCTCCCTAATTTCCACGGGATGGCTCCTACAGATCCCTGGGCTAGAGATGGTGGTGGGTTTGAGTGACATCCAGGTCCACCAATGATCATCTCAGATAGCCGAGACCTGACCTGGGCCTCTGGTCTCCACAGAGACGGCCTGCTGCATCCCTCCCAATTTTCCACTGTCAGGCGGGGCTTTGCAGAGAGCTGGGGAAATTCAGAAACCTGAGGCTGACTGCTGCTCAGGGTGGAAAAACGAGACCTGCTTCCCTCCTGCTCCCCACAGTCCCTCATGCTGCTTGCCCCCTCCATGCCGTGCCTGTGGCCCAAGAGGATAGAAGGTGAAGTCTGAGCTCTCAGATGGACTTGCCATCACCCAATCACATACTCCAGCCCAATCTACTGCCCTCCACCACCCATCATTTCATCACAAGTACGAAGGAGTCCCTCAGTGACAAGCAATACGCCTGGCAGGGGACCCCATTAAGCTAATAGTGTGTCCTAGCACCTTAGCTGAGCCCAAGGTGTTACAGATATGGGGAGAGGTTGATGGCAGTGAGAGGCCCAATGGGACGGTGGAAGAAGGGGCAGTGGAGGTGCTCACGATCTCCCCTCCAGATCAGCGTCCAGCCAGTGCCTGCCACGCCAACACGGTGCCCACACCACAGCAGACCCACCTTGTCCCCGGCCAGGATCTTGAAGGAAGCCATGACTTGGTCTGCTGTATCTGTGTCGGCCGTCTCACGGGACATAAAGTCGATGAAGGCCTGGAATGTCACTACCCCCAGGCGGTTGGGGTCCACAATGCTCATGATGCGGGCAAATTCTGCCTCTCCCTGGAGAAAAGAGCCAACCCCAGCCCTGTCAGCCTCTCAGCCACGGCCGCTGGGAATCTCTTACCCAGTCAGCCTCTCAGCCATGGCTGCTGGGAATCTCTCACACGGAGCTGAAGCCCCCGGGGGCTCAGAGGAGGCTGAGGCTGTCAGAGCAGCCCCTGACCTAACCTGGGTTGTCCTGAGGGTATGAGAGGGACACAACACCCAACAGTGAAGACCTGGCTCAGGGCTTCCCACCCCCTACACAAGCCTGGGCTCCCCTTGGGGCAATAACGATAATGCTGATAACAATGTTAACAATGACTAACATCCACATAGCATCTACTATACACCAGGTGCTATTCTAAGTGCTGTGTATATTTTAGTTCAGTTAACCCTCACCACAACCATAGGTGGTAGATGTTTATTATTTCCATCTGATTCCCAGATGAGAAACCTAAGGCCCAGACAGGTTGGTGACTTGCCCAAGGTCACCCACAGTAGGTAGTGGAGCTGGGACTGGAACTCAGGCTCTCTGGCTCCACCCCCTGTGCTCTCCTCACCACCCAGCACTTTCTATGTGCCAGACACGTGCACAGCACTCATGTGAGTTCCTTCATTTAACCCTTACCACAGTCCGGCAGGGTTCCCCTCATCTCATCCAGGCCCCCACACTGGTGATGGCAGAGCTGGGCTTACTCCCAGGGTCACTGCCTCTAGAGCCATGCCCTTGGCCCTGCGCTGGGCAGCCCAGGGCTCTGCATTTTGCACCACAGCCCAGGAGTCCCTGGCTGCCTGGCGAAGGCTGCTGCCTGCTCAGAAGGCCTGCAGGAGGGCAGGCAGCTGAGAAGGGTGCAAAGGAGCCCGGGGCCACGGCAGAGGCAGCAGGCTTGGCTGCAGCCATCACCAGGGAAAGGGGAGAAATCGCCATGCCTCGTGTGAGATGAAGCAGAGCCAACCCAAACCTAGGATGTCTAAACCACCAGTCCTGCCTGGTAGCCTTGGGGCCAGCCCAGCCATCCTTGGTGGGAGTGGAAAAGCCCGTCTCCACAGCAAATACCAGAAGACACAGTGGCACAGACTGAGGCGAGAAGGCCAGGCTCCAGGACACACACAGGCCCCGAGGCTAAGGCCGGGTTCAAGGCACCATCTTCCCCAAGGAGAGGAATCTTGAGCGCCCTCTGGGGAGGGCAGCCCCTGGCCTGAGGGCCTCCAGCTTGCCATGGCCAGGACATGGCCTCTCACCAGCTGGCTGCCCCTCACCAGGGCAGAGGATGGGGTTTACATTACCATGTTGTAACCCATGGAGATAAGGCAGGCGCGGAAATCATCCGTGTCCATCATGCCTGTCTTCTTCTGTGGGGCAGTGGCACCAAGACACAAGGAAGGTCAGAGGCGAGAGGAGGAAGGGTCGGCCCGGGGCCAGGAAGACAGGGCACAGAGGGCCGGAGGGGAGGACGAGACGGACGGTTTGGAGGTCAGGAGGGGGAGAGGAACACAGGAGAAAGAGATGCAAATACACATCCGGGGAAAACGTCCACAGGAAGGCGTAAGACGGAGCAGGGAGATGCAAAAATCCGTCCACAGGATGGAGAGCGGTGAGGAGAGAGGAAGGCGGGCACCGAGCAGGTTCCCAAGAAAGACAACCGAGGGCAGAGGTCAGAGTAGTAGATGGAGGAGCCCAACACGGGCCCGGAGGGGACAGCAGGAGAGGACGAGCCCCACGGCCCACAGGAAAGGGGAAACAGGGAGATGCAGACAGGGAGAGAAGAGAAAAAGGAGAAACACGCGTTATTTCTCGCCCCGGAGGCCACCCCTGAGCGTGCTCCATGCAGGAGGCGAGTACCTGGGGGTCGTTGCCAATATCATAGCCCAAGCTGATGAGGCAGGCTTTGAATTCCTCGGGACCCAGCGTGCCGGAGTGGTCCTGGGGCCGCCGTGCACCAGGCAGCGAGCCATGCGGTGCCAGGGAGGTGGAGGCCGTGAGGGGAGGGTGGGCCATGCCCCGGGTGGAGGGTGGCGTGTGGGGAGACACAGGACAAAGGCATGCGGGTGGAGAGGGTGAGGGTGAAAGGGGCAGGGGAGGGGGAAATAAAAGTGCACACGGTTAGACACAAGGACAGACGAGGTCCCGAGGGTGCCCTCTCCCCGGCACACGCAGCCCTGCTCCGGGAAGCAGGCCAGAAGGAAGCACGGTGAGCCACGGGGGTGAGAAGCCCCCCAGAAGTGCCCAGCCCCCCTCCAGCCCCCACCCCAGTTTCCATGGGTGCCCCCACCAGGTGCCAGGAGGGCAGTGAAGCAGGCAAGGTGGTGGGCAGCGCCTGACCCCATGCTCCCACCCCATGGGGTCACCCCGAAGCCCTAGGGCACTGGGAGGGGAGCTCACATAACCCGGCCTGTCCCAGGGCTGGGACGAGAACCCAGGACTGACAACTCTGACATCCGCCACAGAGGGTCCCAAAGACGGCCCCTGGGGGTAGGGGTGGGTAGGAGGGAGCCTCTGCTCCTCTGTCCTGAGGCAGAGGTGAGGGCCAGTCCCCACAGCCAGGGGCAGCAGGCCTTCACTTGAGGCTGTGGCAGCCTTGCTCCTAAGGGTTGACTCCTCATGTTAGGAGAGCAAGGGTCAGGGGTCAAGGGTCCTCTCTCTACCCACAATAGGAGCACTCTCTCCAGGAAAGCAGAGAAGCTGGTGGGACACCAGGACTGGCTTTCCAAGGCCGGCTTCATGCGGTGCAGGGAGTCAGGGCAGGCTGACGGCCTCTCCCTCCTCCTCCTCCTCACTTGCCCAGGAACCGGGCCCAGCATGGCTGCGTACACCCTGGCAGTGCCCTCCAGGGCCCTTGGGCAGGGGCTGGGAGCTGCTCTAAGAAGCAAGAGCAGGGGGTGGGGCTCTCACCCGATCAAAGTGGTTGAAGGAGGCCCGGAACTCATTCATCTGCTCCTGGCTGATGCCCTTGGCATCCCGGGTCAGGATTTGGTTCTCCACCTCATTGATGGTCCTGGCTATGGTGGTGAGGAGCTGCTCCCAGCCCACGCGGATGTGCTGCAGGTGGGCGAGGGGCCTGTCAGCAAAGGGGCCCCAGGCCTGGACCCAGGCTGCCCCTGCCCAGCCCTTCCCCTGACCATCCAAATGTCTAAAGTAATCAAATTCAGCCTTCCTTTCGGATTCACAGTGTCAGCAGAGGCAGGGGAACCAGCACAAGATCCCAGGACAGAGGACCCAGATGATGAAGCACGGCACAGTGGTGGCCTCTGCCTGGGAAAGCAGAGACCAGACCTGCCAGCGTGGGTCACCTCAGGGAGGAGGGCAAATTTGGTAGTTGGGAAGATTAAAGGACAAAAAATTGGGGAATTCTCTGAACCTCCAAAGCCATAACCACACATGCATGCCTTCAAGGTCAAAACCCGCGTTTAGAATGAGGATGCCAGGGCCGAGTGGTTAAGTTCACGTGCTCCGCTTCGGCGGTCCAGGGTTTCGCCGGTTCGAATCCTGGGCGTGGACATGGCACTGCTCATCAGGCCACGCTGAGGCGACATGCCATGTACCACAACTAGAAGGACCCACAACTAAAAATATACAACTATGTAACTGGGGGGATTTGGGGAGAAAAAGGAAAAACAAAATCTTTCTAAAAAAAAAAAAAAAAAAGAATGCGGGTGCCTAAGGCAGGTTTGGACACCAACATCAGAATCACTGGGTGCTTGTTAAAAATTTACATTCCTGAGCCCCACCCCAGACCTAGTGAGTCAAATTCTGGAGAGGGGCCCTGGAAACCCTATCTTAACAAGCTCCATGGGAAATTCAGAAGGCACTGAGGACCCAGAGCTCCAGCGGGGAGATGCTGGTATTCCTCCACCCACTTTATACTCCTCCTAGGACCAGTCCCCTTGGAAGATGGGTAACTGCCCCCTGCACCAGCCCAGGAGCAGGGAGCAGAAGGGGACCCAGGGCTCCCTCCCCAGAGAAGCGAGGCTGGCGCTGCCCACCTCCATAGTGTAGTTGGTGTGCTTGTTGTCGAAAATGAGCGCCTCCTGGATGAGCTGGTGGTCGCCCTCAAGCTGGTCGATCTTGGGCTTGTAGTTGACAATGCTCTTCTCATACTGTCGCAGGTGGCTGAGCTGGTCCTCCAGGGTCCCGTGCATCTCGATGGAGATCCTCCCAATCTCCTGCTCACCCAGGAAGGAGGCCCTTGTCAGACCACCCCACTCTGTGCCCCTGGGGTGGGGACTGAGGCCCCAGGTCAATGGTCAACCCCTCAGATGACTCAGTTCCCACCCCAGCACTAGGGAGCCCACGAGTGGTAATTAGTAAGCCTGGAGCAAGAAATATACAGCAGGGGTGAGCCTTGGCATGGAATAGCATCATGGAGGGGTATGACAAGCATTGCTATTCATCACCGGATGAAATGCCTCCTGTCTCTTGGGTACCTCTCTTCAGGAAGGGGATGCAAGGTCAGCTGTTAACCTAAATGTTCACTCTTCTGCTTGCTATTCAAACTCCCTTCTCGAGCCTATTCCCAAGCATCGTCCATCTCAGGGACCCCTACTGTGCCCATGAGCCAGGTTCTTCACAGGCTCAGCGGACCTGGCTTACTCTCAGTGGCCTGAGAGTGGACTGAGTTCTGCTCCTGGGATGCCTGCCTTGGCCCACCACATTCCCACCCATCTCCGTGGGCCAGGCCTAGTCCCTGTTTCTGTCTGTCCATCCATGTAAATGAACCTTGTTTGTGAAAGCACTCTCTGTGCTCAATTCAATCCAGCAAATATTTCTTGAGCACCTACTATGTGCAATGTGCTAAACAGGCAGGGGTAGAGTGCAGGGGAGACACAGACGTGAACTCGACCTGGGCTCTGACCTCAAGGAGCTCAGAGGGACACCACGCTCTCAGCCAAGTGGTGTCCCTTTTCTGATCCATACAATTTTGCAAAAAATTCCACCCTTGCCCGAGGTTCTGTTCTCTCTGGGAGGATCATGTTCTTTGACCAAGCTCACGGCTCAGGAGCAGCAGGAATGGAGAAAGGGAGACCTGGTCAGCCAGATAAGCCCAAACGGTAAACCACGTCAGCCAGAAAGAGAAAACACTTTCTCGTGTGGCTCCTTAGCACTGTCCCTGTGTTGGTCTTTGCTCCCAAACCAGACTCTGGGATCAACCCACAGGCCTTCCCTGCAAAGGCTACACACCCCTCTGCAGGGCAGCAGACCAGTCACAGGCTCAGGACCCACAGTCCTCCATGGCTCCCACCCCGGAGGAGACAAGGCAAGCCTTTCTGTTGGGATGGTGCTGAGAAGGCCTGGAAGCCCCATCTCAGCCTCCCATGACAGGACTCACCTCCATCTTGGTCTGGATCCAGGGCCCAATGACGTTAGCCTGGGCCCCAAACTGCTTACGTAGCCTCTCATTGTGCTGCTGGCGGGCATGCTCCTCCGTCAGGGCCTGGTCCCTCCGAGGCACCAGCTGCCGTACCTGGGGTGGGAACAATCATGGGACACTGGGGACAGGCCAGCCACCTGCCTCATATTTCAGATGAGGAAATGGAGGACTCGTGAAGGAGAGGGGCCGGTCAGTAATAGAACAGAGTAAAGATGTTAACTTGATCCAGAAACTCAGTCATTCATTAACTTGACAGATGAGTGTTTATTATGTGACAACCAAAAAACCAAAATCAATGAAAATCAATCAACCAAAAAAGAGACCAAAATCTCTGCCCTAATGAAACTTACAGTGGTTCAGCCAATGCCTCACCCAGCCCTCAAACTCACATGGTCCCATTTGCCGTTGATCTCCTGAGGCGTGATGGTTGTGTAGGGGTTGGTGCCTGCCATGTTGACATGGTAGGTCTGTACAATCTTGGACACCTCATTGTGGATGCCCAGGATGGCCAGGCGCTCCTTGTCGGCATCAGGGAGGGTGGCTTTGAACTGCTCGTGGGCTGTGGTCAGTCCCTGGACAGAGATGGGGATGCAGAAGCACAGTGACTGGGAGGGACTGGTGCCTCTCGTGAGCAAGATGAGCAAAGGCAGCCCTGCACGGCCCGGGCAGAGGCGGGTGGAAGGGCCCCGGGAAGCCCGGCCCCACACCAGCTGGGAGACCAGGAGGCATCAACCAAGGATGCTCACGGCTGAGGACCAGCACGGCTGGGCCAGCCATGGGAAGGCAGGCAGAGCCATCACAGTAGCAGTGTCATCCTTGGGGCTGGTGAAGTTGGCAGCAACCCCCTTGGGCATTCACCACCCCAAAGTCAGGTCAGGGACAAAGCCCGAAGTCTGCTCCCCAAGTAACCTCCCCCAACATATACTTCCTCAGCACTTTACAAAACCTTTTCAATCTAACACTCTATAACTATAGAAAAGGGCAAGAAAGCTGTTTTTTGATATAAAACAAGCTCCAAGATAACTGTTAAATTAAAAATAAAGGTTGAGAATACGGTATATGATAAAAGCTACTTTTTGTGTAAAAAAAGGGTGCAGGGAAGAACATGTTAATAAATAAATATCTTTGCTTGCATATGCAGAGACTGTGAGGTCATATGGCTTCCCTTTGGGGAGGGGCATGAGAGATGGGGGACAAGGGCAACTTACTGTATATCCTTATCTTTTAGATTCTATACTACGTGCATGTATCACCTAGTCAAAATAAATAAAATGCGAACCTTTCGAAGCTATAAAATCTTTGGGATGCTAGCCCTCTGTCCTCTCCCCACGGGGCAGTCCTGAGGAGTGTGACTCGACGAGTGTGGGCCGTGGGGGAGGGGGGGGGGCACCGGGCTGCAGCACACCTGGATCTCCTCGATGGTGTGCACGATGAAGGTGTCCTGCAGGTCCTCCATGGCCCCCTCCATCCAGTTGTTGAAGGGCGCAGCCCGCTTGGCATACTCCAGGTACAGCTGGTCAATGGTCTCCAGCAGTTTCTCTGTCCGCTGGGAGTGCCAAATGGGGTGAGGTGGGGAGCCATTTAGCAGTCATATCCAGACTACCCCCTCATCCCAAGAGCCCCCTGGCCAGCCCCAAGGGGTCCAGGTCTGCACGTCCCAAACTAACTCAGGCAGAAAGAACAGGCTTTTTCTGGGGCACTGGTTCTTAATGCATGGTGTACGGACCACCCCAGATTAGAATCACCCGGCCTGGCCCCCAGTCTGGTCTGTAGAATAGGAAAGTTCTCAAACGGCTGGGGTTGGGCTAAGTGCACTAACTCAGGAGGATGAGATATGGTTAGGACAAAAGAGCAAGCATCACCATGGGGAAAAGCCGAAACCCAGTGCCAGAGTGAACTTCCCAGTCAGGCCAGGGCCTGGGGAGGTTGGGGAACACAGGGGAGCCTTTGAGCCCAGGCAAAGGGAGTCATGAAGCAGAAGGAGCACACAGAGCTGCGGGAGGCAGGCCTCCATCTCCCTTGGGGCCTTCACCTCCAGAGCTTCCCTCCGCTTCTGGGTCAGGGCCCCCAGGTTGTCCCACTGGTCACAGATCTTTTGGCACCGGGCGTTGACACTGGGTGAGTCGTAATAGTCCAGCTCACTGGGAGGGAAGACACAGGAAGAGTAGGTGACCCAGGTGACCTCTGTGGTCTGCCCTCCTCTCCCTGGGGCTGGGGGCACTTGCTAGTGGTGCTGGGAGGTCAGGTGTGCTCACTTCATCAAGACCTTCCAGGCGCCCCCCACCCCATCCCCAACTCCTGGGCTTTCAGGAGACTGCTTGGGGGAGACCAGTGAAGCCTAGTTCTCCTTTCCAAGGGCCCCCACCACAACCTTGGCTGGAGGCAATG
The DNA here is from genome assembly GCF_041296265.1 of Equus caballus. Taxonomy (NCBI): domain Eukaryota; kingdom Metazoa; phylum Chordata; class Mammalia; order Perissodactyla; family Equidae; genus Equus; species Equus caballus. Next base: position 27,910,687 of record NC_091707.1, read on the forward strand.
CCAGTCTTGACTCCAATGCCCAATGGCAGGGAGATGCTGAGGCCCAGCGAGAGCTTAGCGCCAAGACTTGTCATCCTCTCATCCTGTACTACTAGTTACAATGAGAACCCAAGGCCTGGGGGCCAGCCCCGTGGCTGAGCAGTTAAAGTTCTACACATTCCATTTTGCTGGCCTGGGGTTCATGGGTTCGGATTCCGGGTGTGGACCTACTCCACTCATCAGCCACGCTGTGGAGGCATCTCACATACAAAATAGAGGAAGACTGGCACAGATGTTAGGTCAGGTCTAATCTTCCTCAAGCAAAAATAGAGGAAGACTGGCAACACATGTTAGCTCAGGGCAAATCTTGCTCAAAAAAAAAAAAGAACCAAAGGCCTGCAACAGAAAGGGCCATAGGCTCATTCTCCACTGGCGGAGGTTCTCAGTCTTCTTTACTGACCACCTGCCTGCCAAGGCACCTGGCTATACCCACCCTCCTCACTTTTCACAGCCACACCCCCATCTCCCACAGCAGCCCCAGCCCATCACTGGGCCACGCCTACTTGAGCTCCTGTGCAATGGCAGCAATCTGCTCCACACGGTCCTGGTGGGCGGCCAGGTCGCTCTCGAAGGCCTCATGCTTCTTGAGCAGGGCCTTGATCTCTGACAGGGTGGCCGTCTCGTAGTCCTTCTGCCGCAGCATGGCCTCTTTGCCTGGTTCAGGGAGAGGCAGTACAAGGCTGAGCAGAAGCTGGGAGGCCCCATCTTCTTGGCCCCAACCATCCACCCCCTCAGGACTCCAGGAGCTCCACTCCCAGAGTACACGCCAAGGAGATGTCCACCGTGCAGTGACCTGCAGTTTGAGAAAGCAGATGTGCAACCAGAACACCCACTGCAGGGCAGGGCAGGAAACTCACCATTTCCATGGGGCCTGCACAGGGCCATTAGGAGTGCTTAGGTGTGGATGCAATGCAAGACTACGTGGGAACACCAGGGCATAATGTTAACTCAATGAACAGCAGGAAACAACGCTCTAGGCTCTGTGGTCTAACCAGGAAAAAGCCAGCCAAGCACCCCAGGATGCTCCCTCTTCAGAGTTTCTCTATTTACAGTTGCTAGTCCCCAGCAGCCTTGCCAGGACCCCCTCCCAGTTCCTCTCAGTGTGGTCAAAACGTCCCACACACTCTGCATGTAAGCCATTGGTGACCAGAGCCCTCTCTGACCATCAGGCGCACTGCCCTCTCTCTTCAGGGCTGGGCAGGGCTCACATTTCTTGGATTTCTGTTTCCTGGGAGGAAAATGGAATGAGAAATGACCCCCTGGAACCGCTGTTAGATGAGGATGTTCACCAGCTGCCTTGTGAAGCGACTGGCACAGGACAGGGGCTGGCCTTCTCACACGCCCACCCTTGCACACGCACACTGTTCACGCCCGTCACACATGCTCATCCCCTCAGTAAATGAGCCTGGGCTGTGAGGCTGAGAGCTGTGCCCAATATAGCACTTCTTTCCCTCTCTCGCCTCGTTTTTAAGTCAGAATAGTAAAATGACAAGTTTAGGAAAAAAATATAGATGAGCCTCTTTAGTTCTCGGTCTTTCCCCATATGGATGTTGAGTTAAAACCACAGGGGATATATAAATTATGTTTCCAGCAGCACATCACCAGAGTTTCTACTTCGGCTCCGTGGCCTCCTATGTGCCACTCCGATAGCTACGGAACATTCCGCCGCATGGCTGAACCACTGTCGGCGTAAGCACTTGCCACCCTCTTGTGGGGCATGCCGGCCCTGGGCTTGCACTGTTGCAGATGGTCCCACTGCAAACATCTCCAGGCACAGGACCTCCTCCGTGTTATGGTTAATTCTTTAGACAGTCTCAAGAAATGGAATTCTTGGGTCAGTGAGCAATAACCTTGTGAGGTGTAAATACATGTAGCCAGATTGCTTTGTCCAGAGGTTGTGCTGGCATCTACCGCTGGCACGCCAGCACTTCTCATGCCCTTGCTGGGCTGGCAAGCAGACGGGGCCAGTCCTTCTCTGTACCTTTCCGTGAGCTATTCCTTGGCCCCAGAGAGGAGACGACAGAAGCTGTAGGTGAACCAGTGCAACCTCCACCATCCCCTTCCACTCTGCACCATCCACGCCTGGATACATAACTCCATACACACACAGTGGAGGGTGGGCAGCAACCTCAAGTCATTGTGTACAAAGCCCAGCGTGTGTACTTACAACAGGCAGCTGAAGCCAACCCCCTTGGCTGAGTCAAGGGCACTCCAATCCCCTCCCTAGCCAGGTAGCCACAGAGTGTGGCCAACCCCCCCTTGTCTCCAGCCTAAGGTCTGAGGAGCACAACAGAGCTGAGTCGGGGAGTCTGAGGGCACTGAGCTCCACCAGCCAGTGGGGTCTGCCCCAGGGGCTCCAGCTGGCATGGACTCAGGGCCCTAGGATTTGGGCAGTCCATGCCCCTCTCCAGCCCCGACCTGGGTTCTGAGGAAGATTTCTAGGAATGATTTTCTCTCTTTGCAGTTAACCTTAGCAGCCAACAAGCAGATACTACACGTGGCCCACGTGCCTCCAGGTCAGAGTAAGGGAGACACACATGTGCTAAGGCAAGCGTTCTAGGTCACTATAACTGGGGGGCAGAAAAAGGAAGAGGAAGGCAGTGGAGGAAAAACACCCATGGCTACCATTTACCGAGTGCATTCCACGTGCTGGGCACTCAACTAAGCATAAAACATAGTTAGGACATTTAAGCCTATGACAACCCTTTGAAGGGGGTACTGAGTTGGATAGTGTCCCACTCCACCTCACTTCAACCTAGAACCTCAGAACCTGACCTTATTTGGAAATAGGGTCTTTGCAGATGTAATTAGTTAAGACAAGTCATACTGGATTAGGGTGGGCCCTAAATCCAATGATGAGAGTCTTTATTAGAAAAAGGAGAGGGCGATTTCAGTCACAGAGACACAGAGAAGCAGTCATGTGGAGACGGAGGCAGAGACTGGAGTGATGCTGCTCAAGCGAAGGAACCCCAAGGACTGTCAGCAACCACCAGATGCCAGGAAGAAGCATGGGATGGGGTCCCCCTCACAGCCTCCAGAAGGAGCCAACCTTGCCGGCCCATGCTTCTTCCTATGAGGCTGACACTCTTATTATCCCCACTTTACAGATGAGGAAACTGAGGCAACCCAAAGACTGATGAATTTGCCTAATGTCAAGGAACTGGTAAGAGGCAAAAGGAACACAAAACTAACAAAAGGCAAGAAAAGAAAGGAGGTGCCGCTGGTGGCTGGGTTCGGGGAACATGAAAGCCAGGCCCTTGGGAAGGCAGCAGGCTGGGCTGGCCTCACCGTCCGTCCAGGCCTCGTGGATGGAGGCCTTCTGCCGGAACTTCTCTGCCAGGTGGTCCAGCCGCTCCAGCCGCCGGATCTCATTCAGGAGCCACTCCTCATAGCCCTTCTCTGCCTGCTCCAGGCAGCCCCAGGCGTTGTTGATGTCCTGAGGGGACGGGAGGCACAGGGTCAGCTCCACTTGGCCCCTGAGACCCCCACAGCTGCTCTGTGCCTTCCAGGAGCCTCCTCCCCATCTCAGCCATACCCACTCAGCCCCCACTGTTATTTCCCTGGGCCCCCAAGGCATCCGGCTTCTTGGGCAGGGAGTGGAGCTGAGTCCACATGGGCCACCCAGCTGTGGGGCTCTGGGTGTGCGGCCCCACAGGGAAAGAGCCCAAGGCCTTCTGTGGCCCAGGACTGGCTTCTGACAGGATTTCTGACCAATCAGAGAGGTTGTAGGACCAGCCAGGCAAACAGAGCAACGAACTGAATGGGGCAAGCAGCCTCCCCAACGTTTTCTGGATCCTCTCATGGGCTCTGGCCTCTGGGAAGTAGCCTGGGAGCTTTAGGGACCCTGGCCTGGGTGAGCTGGGCAAGAGTCTGAGGATAGTGACAGATGCTGAGCACAAACCCATAGCCCTCCAGACAGGAAACCACCGACAGGGCCACCCCCTACAGTTTGCACAAGGGCATCCTCTGGGCAGCAACTGGGACTGAAGCCAGCCTGCGTGCTGCCCTGGTCCCCACCATGTGCCTGGGGGCCAGCCTGCACCCGCCCAGAGGAGGGGACATTTTTTCTAACCCGCACAGAGACTCTCCGGCTAGCAAAAGCTCTGGCCAGCTAAAAACTGCTGATTCAGCCCCGGAGCCCAGGAAAGGACCACACTTGCCTAGACTGCATACACTACGTCAAGGGCCTCCTTTCTCTTCTCCGGGTTCCTGGGTCCTGCCTCCTCCCACTGCTGTTCGCATGCTCCTCCCATTCCCTCGCGTCCCCGCCTGCTATGCCACGTCCTCCCATTACTCTCATTTCAAAGGACAAAAGCTTTATGCTCATCAATTTTAAACTTTTCTTTTGCATGTTTCTCTGGCTCATAAACTTTCTCCCTGAAGAGGGAGGAATAACAAAAATTGACATAAATGAAGAGTATATAACAACATGCAAAGTTGGTCACAATATAAGTTTAGTTGTTTTAAAAAGCAGCTTATTAAATAAAACCTGCTTTAGGATTACCTTAAAAATTATGTTTATATAGAAAGACTAAAAAACTCTTTTCCAAAAAAATGTTTAAGTTGATACTGGGTAGTAAGATTATGAGTAATTTCCATTTTCTATATTTCGCTTATTTGTATCTTTGAAATATCCTACCACAAAAATCTATTACTTGTTTAAGGTAATAGGTTTTTTTTTTAAGTGCTTCAACAAGATTCCATGGAAGTAAGAATGATCTTTTTTTTTTCCTGCTTTTTCTCCCCAAATGCCCCCAGTACATAGTTGTATATTTTCGTTGTGGGTCCTTCAAGTTGTGGCATGTGGGACGCTGCCCCAGCGTGGCCCGACGAGCAATGCCCAGAATCAGAACCAGCGAAACCCTGGGCCACCAAAGCAGAGTGTGCGAACTTAACCACTCGGCCACAGGGCCACCCCTATGGAAGTAAGAATGATCTTTATTGCTATTGAGTTACGCCCTGTTTGGTTCAATGTGTCAAAAGCCATTTTGTTTGCAAAGATGATTTTTTGAGGATCAGGGGGAAGCTGGCAGTGCTGGGGAGGTCTGGGGTGGATGTTCAGGGGTCTGGAGGGACCCCTGACCCAGTCTGGTCAGGAGAGAAGCCGCCCCCCACAGCTGAATGGGGGCTCCAGCCTGGGTGGTACCCTGGAAGGGAGAGATGATATCGAGAGCAGTGCATGCAGGTAGAGCCAAACCTGGCTCCGCCCACGACGCAGCACCTGACCATGACCATGAGCAGGTCAGAGCCAGATGCAGTCTCGGCTGGGGGCCCGGGCTTGCCCCCATGCTCACCGAGACCATCCTGCCCTCGGAGGGCATGAAGGCGGGGCGGTTGCTGAGGCGCAGCTTGGTCTGCAGTGTGTTGAAGTTGATCTCCAGCTGGCACTTCTCCTGCACCTTGGGCGGCTTGTGCAGGCGCCGGTAGTCACGGAAGTCCTCCAGCTTCTGCTGCATGGCGTGCATGGTGTTCTCGGGCGCCCGGTTCTCCAGCCAGGGGATGGTGCGGCGGATCCACTCCAGCAGCTGCAAGCGGAAGGGGAAGATGCTGGGAGGGAGGACAAGGGCCGGCTTCCCTCTCTTCCCGCCAGCCCTTCCCACACAGGGGGCTTCAGGGAGGCGTCTCTCCTGACAGCACACTCTCCCCAATTACCACCCTAGGTCATTCTGGGGCCACAAGGCCAGGTTCTAGGGTGCCCCCTCTGAGAATCACAGACATCATGAAGCCTGGCCACTAGGCTACGTTAACTCACAGCCACATCACTGAACCTCCCTGCTCTGCAAGGGGGAGAACTGCCGACGTGGTGGAAGACAGCTCAACCAAGAGCAGGAGAAGCGAGTCCTGGTTCTAGGTCTACCTGGCAGGGCCTCAGTCTCCTCACCGACACCATGGAGAAGTTAACAATTGTTCCCTGAGGTCCTTGCCGCCTGACCTTCTAGGATTCTAGAAGGTGGGTCCCTGACTCAAAGGGGAAGAGGCGGCTTCTGGGACACAGGCAGGGAACAGCTTGGACTGTTTTCCTTGAAGAGGTGATGGTGATGGTGAAGACGGAGGAGCTGAAGCGACGATAGCAAACATACTGATCCCCTGCAAGGTGCCGGGCAGGTCACCCAAATTAACTCATCTGAATAATCACAGGAACCCTCTGGGGTCAAGTGCTATGACCCTCCCCCAGGTTACAGACGAGGTAACCAAGGCACTGCGAGGTTATGTGACTTGCCAAGGTGACCCAGGCTGAATGGCGGAGCAGGGATCAAACCCAGGCACGTAGGCTCCAGAACAGGGGTTCTTACTACGCTGGACAGCAGATCCACCCAGGGGAGGGGTGAGCTGTTCCAAAGGCTGAATTCTTTCAAGGAAGAAGCATGTGGACTCTTAACCCAAATGCATTCAATGGCAGAACAGCAAACCCAGCACTGTCCCATCCTGTCCCCCGGGGTGGTTCAGTCGCTAGGCCAGCCTGAGCCAGCACTGATCTCCCTGGTTCATACCCTCTCAGAACCAGGCGTTCCCCTCTCCTAGTCTGAGTGAAACTCACAGAACAACAGCACATCAGGCTGGAAAGGCCTGTGAGATCCCTTGGCTCAACTCTCACTTGTCAAGTGAAAAACCTGAGAACCAGGGAGAGGAAGGGATTTCCCAGGCTCACTGTGGGTGACAGAATGGGCCTGGAACTCAGCTCTCAGAAGCCCAGAGACTAGCCCCGGACTCACTCTCTGCTTTCTGGGAGAGCAGGAGCAGAGCCCAAGATGTCCTGGGTTAACTGTGCTGGGACCACGGACCACACCCGGCCTGCACTGGGCCCCAGGACGGACTGGAGGTACAGGTTCTGGGGCCCCTTTTCTGTCAGGGTGGGGTGGCAGGGCCTTGCTGGGGCCGGGCCAAAACTCAGGTGATACCCACATCGCTGGCCAGCTTCTCGTAGTCTTCCATGAGCTGCTCGTTCTCCTGGTTGACGGCCAACACCTTGCAGATGCGATTGGCTGCTGTCTCCGCCTGGCAATGAGACAGAGGGTCCCGGTCAGCCTCCCGGAGCACCTGGTCCACACCTGTCCCGACAAAGCCCCCTCCCACCCCTGCAGCTCCCAAGGCTCTGAATTCACAGCCTCCTTGCCCCTCCTCACCATCCTCTTTGCCAGCCCATACCTTGTCCCATGGATCAGGGGGGCCCAGAGAGAGGTCTTGGTGGCTGAATTGGGCCCCTGGAGCAGGGCCTGAGTTTGAGGCCCAACATGTATGTTAGAAAGAAACAAATCCCATGACTGATAGAATCAACCCGCTCAGCTCAGGCTCAGAGATAAGAAAGTTCACGCCCATCCTAGAATTCCAAGAGGAGGCCCTGGGACCCCAAGGCTCAGGCTCTCGGGCTGGATCCCAGGGACGCAGAATTCAAATCTGGGAGTTCTGGAATAAGGGGCTGACTGAGAAGCGGTGCGGCCTCTCGGGATCCCTGCAGAATCTCTCAAGTCTCCTGGGGCAAAGCCCAAAGAACTTTACAGACGATCCAGGGACCCTCTCCTCCACTAAGGGCAAGAGGTAAGGGTCAGCCCATACGGGCAGGACGCCCCGAAACGGAAGTGTGGGCAGCCCTGGGAAAGCCCTGCTCATGTCCTGCACTGAGTGCCGATCTGACACGGAGCTGGGCCCCGGCAGCCAGAGGAACAAGATAACGGAGCGGCAATCAGAGGCAAAGGCCCAGAACCCTGGGAGACACACCTTCTGTGCATGGAGGGCCCTGTGCACCCCACACCGGCAGGGCCAGGTGGTCCTCAATGCACTTTGCTCAGGTGACTTTTGAATTCAGCTCTATTCTTGTGCACAGCCTAACCCAACTCCAAGGGGAGGTGAACTCAAAGCCTTTTTGGGGTCCTGGATAGAAAGGAAGACAGCCTAGGGGTGGGAGCAGACAACGCCTGTGAGAAGACAGAAACGCACTCTGGGGCCCTGGAGAAGGGTGCCCCTGAAGATGACAAGGGACGATGAAGGTTTAGGGGTTAGAAAGATGAGACCTCACAACTGGTTGATGAACAAGACAAAATGGGTTTCAACTGCAGCAAGACAAACTGAGGCTACACAAAAGGAAGAACTTCCTGAGAATGAGGATGCTTAGAACTGGGAAGGAGTGACTAAGAAGATGTAAATGTTTCTTCCCTGCAGAACTTTTCGAATAGGAAGTACACCCACAGAATCATGTGATGTGTGTGTGACTGTGCTGGGATGTGTGTGTGTGTGAGGGGGTAGGATGAGATCATCATCAAGGTCCTTTCAAGCTCCAAGGCAAGAGACTGCATCCTCCAGGGTGAGGCGTCAGAGCAGGTGGGCCTCCAGCAGGGGAAGAGCGGGAATGGCCAGAGAGGGAGCTGAGCGTCCTCTGAGAAGGGACTTCGAGGCACCAGCCTGGTGATGCAGTGGTTAAGTTCCCACGTTCCACTTCGGCAGCCCGGGGTTCACCGGTTCGGATCCCAGGTGCAGACATGGCACCGCTTGGCACGCCATGCTGTGGTGGGCATCCCACGTATAAAGTAGAGGAAGATGGGCATGGATGCTAGCTCAGGGCCAGTCTTCCTCAGCAAAAAAGAGGAGGATTGGCAGCAGATGTTATCTCAGGGCTGATCTTCCTCAAAAATAAATTGATTAATTAAAATAAAATAAATAAAAGGTTTAAAAAAAAAAAAAGGACTTCAAGTCCCAGGTCTCAAGAAACTGGGGCAGAGAGTCACATCCTTGGACCCTCATCTCCGGCCCCTCAACTCAACTGTGTCCTGGAGATGCCACGGCCACTTCTCACACCCACTCCTGACTGATCATCCTTCCGTCTGAGAAACAGGGGGAGTCCCAGGAGGCAACGAAGAGGGAAATTCCTTCCTGGAGCCTGTCCCAGAAGGGGTGGGGCCCCCGAAATAGCAGGGTTACGAGAACCAGGCCGATGTGCCCACGAGGCTGGCTGGGGCTGGCAATCCGCCTGCAGTCACAGGGCTACTGTCCTTGAAGGCTAGGGCAGGGGCCCTGGGGGAGGCCAATGCTCTCCTCCGTACTGACATTCCTGTACGAATGCGGGGTGGCTGCAAAGACCCCTTCCCAACGTGCTGACGGGGCAGGTAACAGTCATGGCAGCTGCTCGTGGTGGGCAAATGGCAGCTGGCGCTGTGAAGCCCTCCTTCACCTGGGTGTCCTCCTGATTCATCTTGAAATCCTGGGCTCAGTAGTCACACAAACTTTGATTTGTGTGTCAACTTATCAAATTGGTGGACTGAGCGAGGCCTGCATTCACGGGATTTTAGGAGGCGTCCCGTGGGTCTCGCGAGCCTTGCCCGTCCCTCACAGCCTGGCAACTGTTCCAGGGTCAAAGGGACCTCCTTTTGGATGAAGTCTGGGGGAGTTCCCGAGTGGGCCTTCTGGAAATTTTTCAAAAAGACTCCATTTCTTTCCCAAGCCTGCGTCTCAGCCTGGCCCCAGCCCCGCCCCTCTCAGGCTGGCCTCACCAGGAGAGGCTGACTGAGGAAACCCATCAATATGACCAGGGAATCTGCCTTTGGAAATAAAGCCTGGGCCTCCTGGACCACAGAGGGCTTTCTTTAGAAAAGGCCGTGTCCTGTCTGCAAACCCCATCAGGGTTGCCTCAAGGGACAGCCCAGCTCCCACTGTGACCTCCAGGAAGCAGGCTCCCGGAATCCAGATTTGATTTCAGAAAAAAAAGGAACGACATGCAGGACCCTCAGAACCTCGCCCCCGACCCTGCGCTCACTGCCCGATTCCCTCCCTCACGGAGGCAGAAGCCCGCAGAAGCCCGCAGATGCCTGCCAGCCGCCTGCCAGCCGCCTGCCAGCCGCCTGCCAGCTGATGGGTGAACTTGCTTCCACACTGGTCCCTCAGTCACCCATCAACCCCAGCTGACCCCAGCCCAGGACGTCAGAGACCAGCTGAGGAAGCACAAGCTTGGTGAGGCCTCCAGAACACGGTCCCTGGAGTGGAAGAGAAGCGAGACTCCTGCTGGTGGATCGGAGCCTACCCCAGTCGTCCCAATGTTCTGGTTTTCTAGCTTTTTTCCTCCCAGGGCTACAAGAACCCCACACACTATGGAGGATTTAGGACAGAGGTACCCAACACCACCAGGTACACAAAGAGACTGCTCAAAGGAGAGACTGGTTGTAGGGGAGGAAAGATTCAGTCCCTGAGAGGAACTCGAAAACTGAGGCAGCTTCAGAGTCCTGCCCCCAGGCTCCTCCTGCTCTGGAGCCCGAGAAGCAGCCCCAGGATGCCAGACCTTTCTGATGATGAGAGAATTTGCACACACAGGACAAGGGATGTGAGCACAGATCATCAATGGGCTGAGAAAATATTTTACAGGAATAGGCAAATGGATTACTTCCAAGTGCCAAAGGAAAAGACTTCTGGAAATCTGTTTACCTTTCCTTGTTTTGCATTCTCTTGTTTTTCATGACCTACTTTAAGTTGTACTATTTTACAACTGAACACAGAACAATGTTTGGCTTCATATTAGTTATTTTTAAAGAAATTAGGGACTATTATTCCTGGAAGATGAGCTATCCCAATGAAACCTTCAGCCACCCCAAGACAAACTGCCACCCTGACAATCGGCATCCAATTAGCTGGAACAGGCAGTCTGGAGAGGAACCATCCCCAATTACGGTGACATCAAACACCCAGACGTGGCCAAATGATGCAGCCCACAGCCACCCACAGATTCACATCAGTGCCACCACAATCATCTGTGACATTTTTAGTCAAAGATTTCCCAAATCTAGCTAGAAGTGCCCATTTCCTTCCTCCCACAGCCACCCACTGCCCTAGCCCTTCCCCATGTCCCAAGTCAGCACCCAGCCCTGGTGTCCCTGACAGTGAGGCCCCCAACAGACAGGAGCAGACCCACGGCAGCCGGCCCGCTCTGTAGCCGCCGTCTCTGGCTTTCCCCCAGCAGCCCCTGCTCCAGGCAGTGGGACGAGAGCCTGTACCAGCGCCACTTGCTCTCCTCTCACAGACCACACTCCGTCACATCTCAGAGCTTCCGTACAAGCTCGGCTGCCCTCCTCAACCCTCCCTAAGCTTCTCCCTGGTGGGCCCCCTCCTCAACGCTTAAAACCCTCAAGCCCAGTGTCCTGCTCCAGGAAGCCTCCGTGGCCTGCAGCCGTGCGCCCGCCCGCAGGTCCACAGCGAGCAGAGCACTGAGCAGACCGCGGCCACGGTGGGCTGCCGTTATGAACGGTTTCCCCAGGTGGACCAGGAATTCCTTGAGGGCAGGAAGGGGTTCTTTCCCTTAGAAGATTCACAAGAGTGAATAAAGCCATGGATGATGGAGGCATGCAAACAGCACCATCTACTCCTAGAAGCTTCCAGAAACACCTACAGCAAATCCAGTTGGTGCCTTAAATGGCTGTTTCTCACAAACAGTTCCACTAGACCAAGAGCTCTAAAGCTCAAACTAGATAAATGAAATCTGGTTGCTCCAAACCCCTTCTAAATCCCCACAGGGGAAAAGAAGGGGAGGAGAGCTGGGAAAGAATCAGAACCCGAACCAAGGTGGCAAACAGAAGCTGGTCCTCATCTGACCAGGAAAATCAATCCGGCACACTTGCATGCCCCATGCGTGTATGGGCACCTGTACTGCTGCACACGCACATGTGCACCACACATGCACGCATGCAACAGACTCTGCGGCTTCGCTAGTTCCACCGTCCACGGGTTGACAAGAGAAAGGCCAAGGGAAGGACAGAGGACACTGGGCATGGGTGTTGGAAGATGTCTCCCCATCGCACCCGACACCGAGACGGGAAGAGCGTGCGGGTCTGAAGGACCTTCCTCCACGACGGGACGGGCAAGAGCCCTGCCCACCGGCCTGCGAAGCTCTAAGCAGCTGCCTGAATCCTTACAAGTGGTTCAGGGCAACTCTCAGGGAGGTCCCTGACCCAGGACAGGAACACCCCCCCACCCCGACTCCCACCCCCGCCCCCAGCTGGTGACCTTGTCCTCAGAGGTGGACAAAAGGAGCGTGAAATGGTCGCAAGAGGGATGAGTGAAAGGGAAGAGGGCATGGGGGGAGGTGGTATGAGATCTGGGAGGGAGAAAAGCAGGCTGACACACACACACACGCACGCACGCACACACACACACACACACACACGCACGCGCACTCCCTACCAAGCACTGTCATCAGCCAGGACACAGGGAAGGCTTCAGAGACCGGGAAGGCCAGGGCCAATGGGCATGAAGCCCAGGACAAAACCCCTGAAGGCACAGGGGAGGAGGAGGAAGGGGAGTTGGAAAGAAGGTTGGGGAGACCACGGCAGAGAGCTCAGACCTGCCACGGACACGGGCCGGCAGACCCTCTGTGGTTCTCAGGGCTGGGGGCCCACTGAGGCAAATAGACAGACGCCACTCACATCCTGGCTAAAAGACGGGGGGCAAGAGGGGCCTGAAGAAGTTGATGAGAGAGAGCAGCAGAGGTGGGACAAAGAGAAAGAAGAAGCAAGACACCAGAGAAGAGGCTGGAAGGGGCTGGGCATCCTGGGAGGCCAGGGACACCTAGGAGAGGGTGCCTCCCGGCAGGGCTGCTCTCATGTCTCTGTCAGCGCCAATGAGGCCTTGGCAAGAAGCTGAGGAGGGCCCTGCGCGCCCATCCAGGCAGGTAGTAGGGCTACTGCTTGCCCATCCAGGGCCTTCATGTAATATTTTAAAGGCATCTCTTCTCCAAAGCACTTCTAATGGAAACTGTCACACCAATTATGTTAGAAGACATTTTTACTTCCATCTTCAGGACAATTTTAGTAATAAATATTCAGATCTTTCATTGTCTACGGTGCACACATGGCACCCGGGTATAGTGTGCAACCTGCTCCACTGTCCATGGCAGGCCTGGTTGGGAATGATAAGGCAGGGCTCTGAGCCTCTGGCCTGACACCAGGGAGGAGGCAGGAAGACTTCTCTCTGCTCTGGCTTCTGGGTCGTCTGAGAGGATGGTCTTGCCTAAGCTGGACCAAGGGAGAAGGAGAAGTAAAGGGGCCCTGGGTGAAGGAAGTAGTCAGGAAGCACAGCCAAGAGCTGTGCTGCTTGGGATGAGGGCTTTCAACTCAGGCTCCGGGGAAGGAGCTGAGGCCACGAGCATCTTTCCCATTTGTGGCATCCATGATGCCCAGTGTGTAGGGACAGAAAGCAGGAGACCATCCAGAGACTGGGGTCATGGCACCGTCAAATGTCCTGGCCAAGGTTCAGAGGGCACCCTGCGCTTCTGCAAGAAGAGGGGGCTTCCCTGCCCCGTCCTTTGACTCCAGGGCCTGCTGCTGGAGGTCCAGGGAGGCCAGCAGGGGGCGTGGGCAAGGCCGAGGGAGAGCTCACCTTCTGCGCACCCGAGAAGGCGAGGCAGTGACATGAAACACTAGGTCACATGGCCCTCCCATCCGGCCTTAGCGTGCCCACACATCTGCGCAGAGAAGGAGAAGAGGTTGAGAAGAGAAAGTAGCGGCAGCAGCACAGAGTCAACCTACACAGCCACGGCGGACGGAGAGAACGCAAGACGGACGGACAGACAGAAAAGGAGGGACCGAGCAGAAAGGAAAACTGAGATGGTGGCAGGAGAAAGGGTCGGGGGGAGCACAGGCTGAGACAGGGAAGCGGGGAGAGCAGAGGGGAAGGCTGGGCAGAGGGCGGGGGACGTGCGGGACGCCCTGTCATGCTTCTGAGACAGTCTCTCCCTGTGGAGGGTGGGAGATTTGCCTGAGCACGTGACAGGTCGAAGGCCAGGCCTGTGGTGTGCGGTCATGGTGACCTGGATGTTGTGTTTCTGGGGTCCTGCCTGTGAGGGGAACTGAGTGAGGGGCATCTGCTGCCTCAGCTAAGCCTGGTAATAAAATCTTCAAATCTTCCACATCTGGAAGCAGGGTGAATGATGCCCTTTAGCTGTGGTACCCTTGTGTAGTACGGAACCTGCACAACTGGACTTTAACCTCAGGCCTCCCTGAGCAAATCTGGGCCAGGACACTTGAAGGGGTTCACGTCTGCCCACCCATCTTTCCCTTCCTCCCTCCAAGGGTTGTGCTTATGTCCAGGAGTGGAAAGCGACCCCACATGGGGGTCCCGGGCAAGATATAGAAGGCACCAGGACCCAAAGGGGCTGTGGACAGATTTGCTAAATCAAGGCCATGTGCAAGAGAAAGTTGGGGGCTTCATGACACCTTTGCAAAACAGGTCAGTGAAGACAGGAGACAGGTCCCCAGAGCGGCTTCCCCAGGGAGGTCCCTACTGCCCTGACACACCCTATAGCTTCCACAGAGGTGGGCACTGAGGTGCCGCTGCCCATGCACCTGCCAGGCCTTCAGAACCACCCCGGCTGATGTCACCCATGCAGCCCTTCCCGCTGAAGCCATCGGGGTCCCAGGAGGTAAGCTCCTGCCCGACTTTCTCGGAGACAGTAGAGAAAGAGCAGAGGTGCAGGCGGGAGAGGCGCTGAGCAAGGCCACCACGCCACACTGGCCGCAGGGGCTGATGAGACCAGAGACGGGCCCTCAGGACCCTGTGGCCGAGGAGAGCGGAGAGATGGGGGTGGGAGGGGCGTGAGCATGGTGTGGGGTCCGGCATGAGGTGTGCTGGGCAAGGAAGGACCAGGGGGCCCTGGGTACCTTCTGGGCTCCAGAGAAGGCATGGTAGAAGCTGGACACATAGGTCATGATGGCCTTCTCATCCGGTCGGGCGGTTCCGACAATGTCTGTCAAGAAAAATCTGGAGTTAAAGCCAGCTGGGGAACACACAACACGCCTCCTGATGTGATGTGGACAGAGGCTCTCAGACCACCCGGTCTTCTTGCCAAAATGCAGAGCCTGAATCTAACTGGCTTCCGGCATCAGCTTCCACTTACAGGAAGATGAGAGGGACAGTGAGATGGGGCCCTGAGGGAGCAAACAGACAAACCCCGAGTAGGGAACAGTGCCTGGGACAGCCGGCCCAGCTCCTGCAGGCAGCTCAGTGGCGGGAACAAAACGGGGTGGAAGGAGGACAGAAGAGCTACAGATTAGAAAAGACGTAAGAAATACAACTAAATGCCATGCGCAGACTCTGGATCCTGATGAAAACAAACCGACTCTAAAAAGAAACAACTGGGGAAATCTGATTTTGAACTGGGCAGTAGACGTATCAAGGAATTACTGTTAATTTGCTAGGTGTGAAAATTGTTTTATGGTTGCATAAGAAAATATGCAGGAGCCAGGCCGGTGGCATAGCAGCTAAGTTCACACACCCCACTTTGGTGGCCCAGGGTTCACAGGTTCGGATCCTGGGCATGGACCTACGCGCCGCTCATCAGGCCATGCTGCAGCAGCATCCCACAAAGAAGAACTAGAATGACCTACAACTAGGATACACAACTATGTACTGGGGCTTTGGGGAGGGGGAAAATAAAAAGAGGAAGATTGGCAACAGATGTTAGCTCAGGGCCAATCTTCCTCACAAAACAAAATAAAAACCTTTAAAAAAAAAAAAAGAAAGTATTCATATTTTTAAGGTATGTATTCTGAAGCATGTAGCTATGAGATCCTGTGATTTCTGGGATTTGCTTTAAAATATTTCAACACAGAAAACAAAAAAAAGAAAAAAATAAAGTGTGACAACATCTCAATAGTTGTTATCTGGATGATGAATACATACAGGTTCATTATACTATTGTCTCTGCTTTTACATATGTTTGAAAATGGCTCCACACACACACAGATGTTGTCACAAACTATCGCATCTCTCATCTATTCTCCGAAGGGCCTGTTCATCTTTCCAAAAAGTCATTTGCTTTCCTGTAAGTGCCCTCTCTCCCCCTTCCCCCTGCGAAGTTAGAGATGAACATACACCCCCAACTGACCACTCCTTCCATCCCCACCACCCGAACTCCCGAGTGGACGCGCGATGCTCATGTCAGTAAATGGCTGTTGGCTTTTCTCTTGTTAGTCTCTCTTTCGTCACTCTAACTCACAGGGCCCCAGCTGGAGAACCCAGGAGGGTAGGGGGAAAAGATGCTTTCCCTCCCCTACAGCAACCAGGGAGCACCACACTCTACCCCAGCAGCCACTACCCGGACCCCAAGGCCAAAGCGAGAACCACCCTCAGGCGGTCGATGCAAAAACAGCCTCAAAGCCTTTGTCAGCACCAGCCACCCTTCCCTACAAACCTCAGGGAACTATGGAATCCCTGACGGGCAGGTGACCTCCAGGCTCCCCAAATGAGATCCCAGAGACCAGGTCTTCTCCCTTCCTGCCTCAGGCTGCTGGGCCCACTCGTGCTGACCGCTGGGTGGCAGGTGGGAGAAGAGCTGGTGGCCCAGAAGGAAAGCGCCTTCACCTTCAGCATCCAGCATCTTGGGGATGTCCAGGTACTTCTCCGCCACATCGAAGGCCGTGTTCAGGTTTGTGAGTGGATCATCCTACAGGGAGAAGAAGAAGAAGGAGTTAGACAGTGAGAAGTATGACAAGACGCTGGCTACCCCCATCTGGATGACCACCAAGATTGGGGGGCAGAGGAAACTGTTATAGCCCCTCCCAGGCTCAGTCCTCAGGGGCCAGCTCTGGGTGTAGAAGGCTGGCCTCACCACGAGGGCTCACTGGCTGGGGGTTTATAACACCATCTTTCCTCCTCAAGCCTCAGCTTCTTTGCCAGAGAAATGGAGTGAAGAATATTGGCCTGCAGCCCAAGAAAGAATTGCTAAGAAGTGAGTGCTGAGAGCAGGGTACCGGCCTGGGTGCTATCAGTCTTGGCTTCTGGTTTCATCTTTGCACCAACCAGTGGGACTCATGGGTAAGCAAGCTGGCTTCAGTTTCCCCATCTGTTACTCAAGAGATAGACTAGGAGGGGCCAGCCCCGTGGGCGATTGGTTAAGTTCGCGCACTCTGCTTCGACAGCCCAGGGTTTTGCCAGTTCCAATCCTGGGAGCAGACATGGCATCGCTCATCAAGCCATGCTGAGGCAGAACCCCACATGCCACAACTAGAAGGACCCACAACTAAAAGACACACAACTAAGTACCGGGGGCTTTGGGGAGAAAAAGGAAAAATAAAATCTTTAAAAAAAAAAAAAAAAGAGTTGGACTAGGAGCTCTCAAACTCCTTTGGAGCTCACATTCCATGAAATCTTGGGGCTCCTTCATACAGCTATAGCCTTCTGACTATTCTTATTTCTGCTACCTTCTCAAGAAAACCCATTAGGGATTGGTGAGGATATACAGAAACTGGAATCCTTGTGCACTGTCGGTGGGACTATAAAATGGTGCAGCTGCTGTGGGAAACAGTATGGAGGTTCCTCAAAAAGTTAAACATAGGGGCCAGCCCAGTGGCGCAGCGGTTAAGTGCGCATGTTCCGCTTCAGCGGCCTGGGGTTCTCCGGTTCAGATCCCAGGTGCAGACATGGCACCACTTGGCAAGCCATGCTGTGGCAGGAGTCCCACATATAAAGCAGAGAAAGATGGGCATGGATGTTAGCTCAGGGCTAGTCTTCCTCAGCAAAAAAAAAAAAGAGCAGGATTGGCAGGAGATATTAGCTCAGGGCTAATCTTCCTCAAAAAAAAAAAAAGAATAGGAAAAAAATAAGTTAAACATTGAATTTCCATATGACTCAGTAATTCCACTTCTGGGTATATATCCCAAAGAACTGAAAGCAGGGACTCAGATATTTGTGCACTCATGTTCATAGCTGTGATATTCGCAATAGCCAGAAGTTGGAAACTACCTACATGTCCATTGAGAGATGAATAAATAAACAAAATGTGGTATATCCGTACAACAGAATATTATTGTGCCTTAAAAAGGAAATTCTGATACATGCTACAACATAGACAAACCTTGAAAACATCATGCTAAGTGAAATAAGCCAGGCACAAACAATGTATGATCCCACTTACAGAGGTACCTAGAATGGTTAAATTCCTAGAGACAGAAAGTAAAATGGTGGTTTCCAGGGGCTGGCAGAAGGGGGAATGGGGAGTGGTTCAATGGGTTCAGAATTTCAGTTTTGCAAGACGAAAAGAATTCTGGAGATGGACAGTGGAGATGGTGGCACAGCAATGTGAATATACTTATGGCACTGAACTGTACTAAAAATGGTTAAAATGGGGGGTGGCCCAGTGGCCCTTCTGTGGCCTGGGGTTCATGGGTTTGGATCCTGGGCGTGGACCTACACCACTCATCAAACCATGCTATGGCAGCATCCCACATACAAAATAGAGGCAGACTGGCAATGGATGTTAGCTCAGGGCCAGTCTTCCTCAACAAAAAAAACAAACCAAAGAAAGAGTATTAAAAAAAGGATAAAGCAGTAAGTTTTATGTTGTGTACATTTCACCACAACTAAAAAACAAATTTTAAATGTGGAAAAAAAACACAACTCAGTGGGAGGAGTTTCTTGCTGGACCTCCCACTATTTCTTGGATCCCCAGATTAACCTAAAAACAAGCTGGTTTTGTCAGTCCAGGACTCAGTTTCCCTGTTTGCTAAAGTGAGAATCACAAAGTAACCAAAGGATAAACACATTCATTTGGGACACTTTCAGGAAGAAATTGCTCAAAATAGAGAAGGTGGAGTGCTTCTGGAAAAGTCTCTGACAGCTTCCAGAGTGATAAAAAACACTGCCAGGCAGTGAAGGTCACTTCCATCCAAGGCTGTAAGCAGTCCTCAGGTCCCAGGTACACACCCACCTGGCCCATGTCATTCCCAGGGACCGCCAGGCCCCCACGCCCACCTAAGGTCACTGTGGAAGGAAGGGCTTCCGGTCAGAGCCCCTCACTCTCCCCTGTTCCCAAGCACTGCTCAGCTCTGGCAACCTGTGCTTTCTGGAAAGAAGCCACGGTTCCGTGGGCCAGGTCTGTGCCAGGACTGGGGCTGGATTTCATTGATGCTACTGAATGAAAGAGAGAAGGAGACAGACACCGTGAAGCAGGGAGAAATGAAAAGACACAGAGAGGGAGGGAGGGTGGGGAGAGAGCTGGCCGGCTGTGCGACAAGGGCCCCTGGACTCTCACCTCCCGAATGGCTGAGGCTCCCGGTGTCTGTGGAAAGTGGGGAGGGACTGTAGAGGCCCGGTCAGCACGGGCCCCCCTTTCTATGGGATAGAGAACAGCTGCGGACTAACTGGCTGCTGCCACCCCAGCACACCCAGGCAGGGACACAGACACACGCACGCCCGTCACCCAAGCACATCAGCTGCACAGTGAGGAGGCACCAGAAGGCGCGTTTAACAGAGAATCGTGGCCCCTAGGATTTCCCGTCAGCAGCCCTGTTTGACTTGGGTACACAGCTTTCGGGCAGGTTGGGGGGTTCTGAAGCTGTTTTTTTCCCCCTCACAAGGCAGCTGAGTTAAAGGGCTGGGATCCCTCTGTCCCCCAAGAGACGAACGTGGGAAGGGCTGGCCCTGTGCTGGCCAGGCTGCAGGCTCCTCCCCTGCAGCAGGTGGGCCCTGCCAGGTGGGCAGTGTCCACAGCCTCAAGCTTCGGCCCAGCAGGGGATGGGACTCCATCCTTCCTGGCAGGTGACTGCCCATGTCCTCCCCTACAAATCCTTCTCAGCAGCTCTCTCCCCCACACCCTGGAGGCAGGGCCTGCTGCCACTCAGAGTTGACAGAGCAGCTCTCACACCAGCAACACAAAGCCTTGTTGGCCACTGGGAAGCAGAGATCCCTGCTGGGGGCATAGGCAAGGCAGGGCTCCTTACTGAACCCTGTGCTCTCCAAGCTTCAAGGTCAAGTGGAGAAATATAAAACAGTCACTCCTAGAAGCCCCCTTGCCAAGAGACTCGAGCATGGACAGAGGACGTTCCAACCCAAGCTCCATATCATCAAGTGGGGTACAAGCAGGGCTCCAGGTGGCCTCTCCCAAGACGCCCGCACCACGTGGCCTCAGCAAGGGACGGGCTGAGAGGGAGGATGGGGTGAGCACAGTCAGAGAGCCCCCGGACAGCCCTCTCCAAGGTCTCGGCCAGCGTCCCTTAACCAGCCCGGACCCTGAGAACCACCCCAAGGCCAGCCACACAGCCCCACCTCCTCGTCCACTCCTCGACAGGGGCACAGGCTCAGGAAAACCTCCCAGCAGCTGCATGCCAAAAGCATAAATGAAATCGGGCAGCAGCAAAAGAAAACGCCCCAGCCAGACTTCAGCCGTGAAGTGAACCAAACCCACGGTGGGAAGCTGCCCAGCCAATCTCAGACACGGCCGGGATAAACACCTCTGAGAAAATGCAACGTTTGAAATTGTGAAATGAATACATCCCCCTTACAAAACCTGCATTGACAGAAGGGGAGAACGCCACTTACTATTCCGTCACTCTAACACAATCAATGCCGCCGTTTGGCTATTTTTCCCGGTGGGCTGTCAAGTCAGCAAAGTACATGCATGCTGTGCACATATGATATAGTGAAGGTGTTTTTCTCTTCCTTCTAAATGGCTGTCTCCTTGGCTCGTCTAAGAAGACTGACAGCCCTCACGCTGGGCCATGCGCTCTCAGAACAGGGGGCCCAGTCCCGCCCTCCCCCGCCCTCCCCCACCCCCACCTACCCACCAGGGACCAGCACGCCGGGGGGTGGCAGTGGGAGGTCAGGGGAGCACACATACCTTCCGCAGCTTCCCATAGTCGATCAGCTCAGGCCGGTGTCGGTGGATCAAGGCACAGAAGCCGAGGCCATCCTTCCAGCTGCCAGAGGGAGAGCGAAGGTGAGGAGCGGCTGAGGGGGCCCAACACTAACTACGGACAAAGCACGAAGCGGGGGTCTCCCTTGTTCTGGAGATGATGACATAAGGCTTGGGAGGAGGAGTTAGGAGAAGACAGGATGGGCAGGGACATTTCTACCTGTCACCCCCCCAGGCAGTGGGGTCAAGACTTTGTGGGTGGGGCTCGGCAAGTTGAGACACACTTGCCACATCCGACCCTACCCCCCCCCCCCCAAGGTCCCAGCTCTCGTCTGCTCTGTTCCTCATCTTCCCCGACACTCTCCTGGGAGCTCCCCAGTACATGAGCATCAGTCACAGGTGTCAGAGGCAGCAGCCGAGGGGGGGGGGCATCCAAGGGTTGGCGACACTCCCTTCCAAGAAAAGCTACTTCTGCCCACAAGGGCCTCAGCTCTGTTCTAGAGATGAGACTGATCCCGCCAAGGGGGCGCGGAGGTCCTTGGGGGAGGCAGCCTCAGTTTTGCAAGAGCCCCTCAGCCCGTGGCCACTCACCTTATGTGGAAGTTCTGGATGTTGACGTTTTTGTAGGGGGCTGTCTTTCTCTGACACCACAAGAGCAGCCCTTCCTTCGCCGAAGTCTCTGTGGGGAAGGGGACAACAGGTGGAGAGGTCAGGGGGCTGGCTCTGTGGAGGGAGGGGCAGTGGCTCACGGGACGCCTCACCATGGCCACAGGGCCCAGGCTCTTTCACACAGGGGGTCCACACAAAGACCCCTGGATTGCAACCCCGCTGCTACCAGGCCATCAAGTCTACTTCCTTGAAACATTTGAGAAGTTACTTGAGAAACACAGAAGCAAGCCAGGAAGTTTCTCATAGTTAGCTGCATTACACATTTAAATACTGAGATAAGGGCCTTTCAGACTCAAAATATTTCCCTGTCACTTCCTTTTAATCAAGGAAATGGGGGCCGGCCCAGTGGCCGAGTGAGTAAGTTCTCATGCTCCGCCTCGGCGGCCCAGGGTTTCACCAGTTCGAATCCTGGGCACGGACGTGGCACCACTCAACAGGCCGTGCTGAGTTGGCGTCCCACATGCCACAACCAGAAGGACCCACAACTAAAAAATACACAACTATGTACCAGGGGGCTTTGGGAGAAAAAGGAAAAAAATAAAATCTTCAAAAAAAAAAATCAAGGAAATGGAGCAAGACAAAATATGTTGGCAACCTACGCCAGGTAGCCACTTTGGGGAGGAAAGTTGGATTGATCTATGGAATCTAAAGTCCAGGAATCTCCAGAAAGGGGCACGTGTGCCCTGTGCAGCATACACAGCCACGTGGGAAAAAAATGTTAGGACTCCAATCAGATTTCAACTAAAAGAAAATAAGGTTTCCTTATATTTAATGCATAGATTGCCACTGTTGCTGTGTGTGAGACAGACCCCTGTCGGTAAGGTAAGGCAGGTATCTCAGGGGACCCCAGCAGCTCCCAGCCCAGATATGGCTGCAAACCACACCGCCCCATGTGTTCGCATCTGTGAACTGCAGGTCATGGTACCCAGTGAAGTGGGTTTGTGGATGATCTCATTTACTTTCAATTCACAAAACAGACTTTAAAATGACATAAATTATTCGAAGTAAAGATAATAGAATAATTCAAGCACAGGCAAACAAAAAAAAAAAATCAGCAAAGCTAAGGCTTCTGAGTTCAAGCTCTTCAACAGCTCTATTACGAGATTAAAACAATGACGATTCGGGGGCTGGCCCCGTGGCCGAGTGGTTAAGTTCG
Organism: Equus caballus; assembly: GCF_041296265.1. Lineage (NCBI taxonomy): Eukaryota > Metazoa > Chordata > Mammalia > Perissodactyla > Equidae > Equus > Equus caballus. The sequence goes on from NC_091707.1 coordinate 27,933,150, forward strand.
CGCGCTCCGCTGCAGGCGGCCCAGTGTTTCGTCGGTTCGAATCCTGGGCGCGGACATGGCACTGCTCGTCAGACCACGCTGAGGCAGCGTCCCACATGCCACAACTAGAGGAACCCACAACGAAGAATACACAACTATGTACCGGGGGGCTTTGGAGAGAAAAAGGAAAAAATAAAATCTTTAAAAAAATAAAAATAAAATAAAATAAAAAAAACAATGACGATTCGATCCGAGCTGACAAGAAGTCTGCCCGAAAGAATCAAACTCATCAAGAAGGCAATTTGAGGAGCAGCCCCGTGGCCGAGTGGTTAAGTTCGCACACTCCACTTCGGCAGCCCAGGGTTTCGTCAGTTCGGACCCTGGGTGCAGACATGGCACCGCTCATCAGGCCACGCTGAGGCGGCGTCCCACACAGCAGAGCTACAACTAGAATATACAGCTATGTACTGGGGGGCTTCGGGGAGAGGAAGAGGAAAAAAAGATTGGCAACAGGTGTTAGCTCAGGGCCAATCTTCCTCACCAAAAAGCACAAATATTTAAAAAAAAAAAAAAGGGCAGTGGCAATTTGAAAATGAATTTATAGCCACCATCACTAACAAGAACCACGTCCTAAGTGACTATGTGGGCATCCTTTTAACCACTTCAGCCCTAAATACCAAGTATCTATAAACCAAACATAGACCTTCCCATTGCTGTATCACCAACAGTCCAAGATTCCCATATGGAAACCAAGATTTCCAAACAAATTTAATCCACATTGTTCTCATTAAAAAATTACTTGAAGAAAAATCTTTTCAAGATTTAAAAATTTTTTTGGTGTGTGTTTTATAATATGCATAGCAATACACAAATATAATTTATTACAAAATAAATACACATATATCAGACATAAACTCAAAAACTGCTGGTGTGAAATTAAAAATTGAGAGAGATCACTGCCCCGACCACAGCAGCCTCTTGCAGATCTGGAAAGTGGCCACCAGAGGGTGCTATGGGAGCAGAGTGGAGACCTGGGGTCAGCTTCCCATTCCTGCACTCCCTTCTGGCTGCTGTTCTCCTACCCTTTCAGATTTAACAACCCAAGAGCCAGGTGCGGTTTCCAGCACACTTCCCCACGGCAACTTTGGGCTTTCTCAAAATGGGGAGTTTGCCTGGGGCCAATACACCTGTGGGAACCAGCACCCCAAACAGTTCGTACTTCTCTGCAGACTAGGAGGGCAGATGTCTGCAATGGGCAAGAAGCCCAGGACGTGGCCCACAGTCAAGGCCCCACTGCCCGGGGTGAGGGAGGAAGACGTGACGGTGAAGGCGCAGGAGAGGTGGGGGCGTCATGGAACAGAGCAGACCAACCTTCCACAGAGATGTCCTGGATGGCAAAGCGGAGGATGATGGTCCAGATCATACCCAGGGTCATTTTCACGTTCCCATCCACGATTTCTACAGAAACAGCAGAAGGACATGTTAGGATGGGTCTTAGCAGGAACAGAGTTATTCCGAGCACCCACCTTCTCCAGGCACCACGCAGGAAATCAAAGACCCCACAGCTCCACTTCCAGAGGGAAGTCGATATGTTTTCAGAAGTTAGTGCAACTAGATGTCACAGGTGCCAGGAGAGAAGTCTATTTGGGGGGTGTCCTGGGAACACAGGAGGGTGTGGTCAATTCTACTAGGTAGTTCGGGAAAGGTGATAGAGAAGGAGGTGTCTTAAACCACGAGCAGTGTCCCCCAGCCTGATGGAGGAGGGGGCAGGATTTCTCAGCATCACAACTGTTCTGGCAACTCTGAGCTGGGGACCACCAGGCAATCACAGCTCTCAGAATAGCCCTCCACACCCAGAAAGCCGGTGCAGGCAACAGACTGTAATCAACCTAACACAGGTTTGTGAACACCCAACTGAAGGATCCACCAGCTCACAAATCCACCTCGTAATGCCATTAGATGGGTATTAAAACAGATGTTTTAAAAAATCAACAACAGCTTCAAGACCACAACTAAGAGATATCCAACTAAATTCCGTCTAAGCAGCACTATGTAGCCTTTTTAAAAATGCTACAAATTCTATGAAGTAATTTTTTTCTTTTTCTGCACCAGGCCCAGAGGCTGGAAATACAAACATAACTAAGCCCAGCCTTTAAGGAACCCAGGACACAGAGCCATTTATGGTCTTGGGGGCTGAGCAGGTGACAGTCAAACGTAGACCCCTCACCCTCACCTGCTTCCAGATCCGGTGCTCTCGGTTAAGAGTAAGGCATCCAAAGGATATTTTATTTCCCACAACACTGGTTTGAGGGGAGACTCAACACAACTATGAGGAGAGACAACCTCCAGCCACTCCCGATTCCCTGGGCTCATGTCCACCAGGGTTTGCTCCCCAAAATCCTCTTAAAGAAGAGTAGATTCCACTAAGGAAGTTACACTCTAAGATCTTACCCCCTTTCTCAAAAGCGACGGCAAAACTGCATGACTGACAGGGTACAGCGCACTGCAGCTGCTTATCAAGGGCAGGCAGCTCTGCAGAGCCTGCATCCGGGTGCCGAGAGGAGGAGGACCAGCATCCACTTTGGACACGGGACAGGATGTAACTCTCCCTGCTCACAGCGGGGTTTTAAATGCCCCTCCCAGAGCCCTGGACATCACCAGGGCACAGACCCGAGTCGGAGGGCCTGGGTTAGAGACACAGGGAGCTGCAGCAGCACATGAGCATCCAGCTTATCAAGTAAAAGCAGAGCATGCTGGGGGGAACAGAGAGTTCATAAAGGTTTGATATTTTTAAAATGCCCTTTCATTTGAGACTTCCAATGGTTTAACCTCGGTAACATTTAGAGTCTACATAAATTGGTAAGAAAAAAGTCTAAATTCACAATAGATAAGCAGGCAAAGGACATGAATAGACACTTCAAAAAACATGCAATACAAATAACCAATTTATAAGAATGTTCGATCCCACTTGTGATTCAAGAAGTTATTCCATTTTCCCAGCTATTAAATTAGCAAAGTTAAAAAATAAGCAAACACACACTTCGATGGTGGTAAGGCAACTCCACTGCGACTAGAAGTGTAAATTAGTTTAAAAAAAAAAAAAACTTTCTGGGAAATAGCTTGGCAACAGGGAGCAAGCATCTTGGAGTCGTTCAACTTGTGGAGAGTAAAATTCTACCTCTAGGAGTCTATCCACAGCCAATGACGTGAAATGCAGAGTAAGGCTGCCTGTAAAGGTGCTTGTCGCTAAGCTATGTATCAAAGGCCCCAAACTGGAAACTGTGTGAAGGCACAAAGCACAAGCACGACCGAGCCCAGACCCTGTCGCCCCTCTGCTCAAGACCTCCAGGGCTTCCCATCTCACTCAGAGTCAAAGGCAGTGGGCGGCGAGGCCCTCAGGTCCCTCCACCCCCTCCAGTCACACGGCCTCCTGAGCTCCACCCTCCCTGGATGTCAACGGGGCTTGCCCCTCACCACCCTCGTGTCTCCACTCACCCATCACCTTCTCCTTGGGTCCTTCCTTGACCTCCCACTTGACTCTCCGATTTATTTCCTCCCTCCTACATATGTATGTGTGTATTTTCTCTCTCCCGCTTCTAGAGTGCAAGCTCCACAAGGGTAAAGATTTGGTTTTGCATCACTGCTCAGAGCCCAGCATGGTGCCTGGCACAGAGAAAGCCCTTCTCAACATCTGTTCAATGAACGAGTGAACACTGTAAGGTTCTAACCACAAGCGGGTGAATGGGCAGAGGCGTGACGCAGGCCTGTCAGGCCCCAAGGGCATAGCCACGCTCAGGCTCCTCCAGGGCAAGACCCAGGTCTGGAAGAGGGCACAGCTGTGCTCAACCAACAGATGATGAACACAGCCATTAAAAATTACCTTTGCAAGATTTAATAACTTGGGAAAACCTTTATAATACAGAAAGTGGAAAAAGCAGGTCCAAAATTTTATGAACAGTGTGTCAGATACAAGGGGACATTTTTTTAAAGTCTAGAGAAAGCTCCAGGTGATAATGCTGCCTCTGGGCCTTTCCAGGAGCGGAGGCTGGGTGCTGGCCCCCCTCCCTCCCCCACCCTGCAGCCCCAATGCTGCCCCACTTATAAAGGCCAAATACCTCAGTCTCCTGCTGGCCTTGAGCTCAGTGTCCTCCCAGCACCAAGGAATACGAGGCAGCTTCTTTTTTGGGTCTTGCCTACTTCTTCCTCTCCTCCATCCCCAGAAACCCCCCAGGGATTTTTGCTTACTGAATTCGCACTCATACCAAGTTCTCCAGAAAAGAGAGGAGCCAAGTACAGGCAAAGAGACTGGGTGTGTTCAGTTAAGACCCGTGCACCACCCTGGCCCCAGTGCCCCCGACTCCCCGTCCACCCTCTGGGTGTAACCCTCCCTAGGGGCCCTCCTCCCTGGGTCCCCAGAACGGCACATCCTCTTCCCAGGCATCTCTAGATTTGGAGCAGGGACGCCCCATCTCACAGGCAGCTTAGGTCAGGAGGCCGCCGGGAATGCTGGGTCCAAAAGGAGGGTCCCAAGGCCACAACTGGACCCCGTGGGAAAAACCATGACAGATTATCAGTGTCTGCCACGGGTGTGGGAAGAAGTCAGGCATGTTTCTGTCATTCCTACGGCTACGAAGCCATTCGCATCCTGCACTTACTCGGCGCCTGCCTCTCCCTTCCCCCGACACTGCCCCCCTAGAAATGCAGTCACCTGAGCAGTATTCAGACAGTAGAATGAATGATGCTGGAGAAATTCCACTTGACAGAAACTGGACCCCAGAGGGTCACCACCTCCCAGACCACTGCTGTAGCTACTGTACCCCCACCCCAATCCTGAGGATAGATGCTAAATCATCGAGACCACCCCCAGGCTCTGGGCACCCAAAGACATCAAGATTCCCCCCCAAAGATCTTAAAATAAAAATCTTTCCCAGGTCCTCTCCCCTTGTCAAGTCCCAAGTCCATGAAGCCCAGACATTCCAGAATCAAGCATCGTACAAGAAATCCTAACCCCTCCCCGAGGGATGGCAGTTTCCCGCCTCCAGCTTCCATCTGAACATCTTTGGGGACAGGGAACGTACGCCCTTCCTGGAGCACCCACTCCATTCCCTAAGGTTCCACACGTTACCCACACTCAGCCTGCCCACAGGTGCTCCCTTCCAGGCCTGCTCTACCCTTCAAGGTCAACCAGAGTCTGGTCCTTGCACCACGTGACAATCCTTCAAGGTCTGGCATCTTTCACCCCGGCTGGGCCTGGTCCCCACGGCAGACGAGCCCACGAAGCTCCTCAGTCAGGACAAGCGGCAACATCTGCCCCCAGCCCCACCCCCAGGAGAGCTCGTTCCCTGACCCACCCCACTGCCTTTGATTTTATGGTCTACAGCAGTAAACTGCACTTCAATCAAATAAACCAAACCCATTTGGGGCCTCATCCAGTTTCCTGGCTTGGCAGAGTGGCCACCCCAGCATGATCTTGGTGCTCAGCTTGAAAAGGGAGAGAGGATTTCAAAGTAGGAAGCCTCAGCCTAAAGCACTGGCTCCCTAGGGTAATGAAATTCTTTAGGAAAGTTAGGAATATCTCATTTTAAAGGACTGTCTTAACAATCTTTGGAGAAGCGAGGCCTGTGTCAAAGGAACTGGAAGACCGTGCGTGGCCAGCTAGGTGAAGTGGCTCGTGGAAGACTCAAGGTGCTGGTTAGAGTTTAGACCAGTGCTCTTTGCTCCCTGCCCCTCTGCTGAGACAAGCACAGCCGACTTCACCTGCCACTTCAAAGCAGAGGAGAATCAGACGTGAAGTTCTGCCCTCGGCCCCGCGGGGGAAGCAGCAATGCCCAGGGGTGATGGGAAGAGGTGTAGACCTCAGCTCTGGAGCCCGAACACCTGGGGTTTAATCCTGGCTCTGTCACGTGGGAGCAGTCTGGCCCAGAGCCTGTGCTCGACCACACCACATGCCTCCACCCCAGCAACTCTTCTGAGCCTCAGTTTCCTTGATTGTAAAACGTGACCAGTGATGCCCATCCTGCAGGCCTGCTCACAGGTGGAAGGGGATAATCCGTGTAAAGCATCCTGTCTAGCCAGGCACAGATCTGAAGCTCAGTAAGTGCTGTCACGCCCACCTTCTCCTTCCCTCCTCTCCTTTGCTATTCAGATTCTTCAAAAAAAATATTTTTTAGGTACTTGTTAAATTTTCCTTTCTAAAAATCTGGATTTCTGGCTTCTTTGGAAAAACTGGAAGATCTAGCAATGCTGGATCTGTACACCCACACAGCCACAATTGGTTAGACGACATGGCAGCTGCCCTGCTTAGTAGGACATGCTCTTCCCAGTTCTCCACAGTCCCCACCCATCCCTACTGCTCACCACTGGCCCACCTCATACAGCCTTTACTTCCCTGCCCCAGTGGGCATCTGAGTTTGCAGCAGACCACCTGAGTGGCAATTTCTTTGGCTTCCCACCCCTGCTTAGTTGAAACTTTTTCTGCCAAGTCTTTACTCCTGCCTAATAGAACAAATTATTCTTTCCTTCTTATTAAAAGACAGAGAATATTTTCCCACTCACAAAGCAAAGTACCCTGCTATGTGCAAGTCCTTCAAACACTTACTGGGCACCTATGGTGTGCATCACACTGCTAGGAGCTGGGGCCACAAGGATGCAGAAGATGAGGTCTCTGCCTCACAGCTAAGGGGATGCTGGGACACATAAGGCACTGCCCATGACCACCTTGAGCACCAGCCTGAGTTTCCAATAAGGCAGGGGTTCAGCAAACTCTCTCTGTAATGGGCCTGATAGGAAATATTTTCAGCTTTACAGGCCATACGGCCTCTGTCTCACCTACTCAACTCTGTCTGCAACGAGAAAGCAGGGACAGAGAATATGTAAACAAATGGTGTGGCTGAGTTCCAATATTTACAAAAACCTGTGTTGGCCAGATTGGACCCCATGGACTGCAATTCGCCGACCCCTGTGCTAAAGTTTCTCAGTTTGATACAGAGACATAAAATCCCTCAATTTCTAGAGAAAAGGTGGGGAGGGGGCACTTCCAGAGAAGAGATCTGCTCCTAGGGGTTTACTGGAGCAAGACTCCCACCCTCTTCAAGGAAAGGCCACTCCCTCGGGGCATCTTGCTGGTGTCATGCAGACGTGGATCTGAGTTCTGGCTTTGCCACTTACTGGTGATGGGACCTTGAGCAAGTGACTTGATCTCATTAGGCATCTGTATTCTGTGTAAAATGGGCATAATAATTAGAGCCACCTCCTAGGGCTGTTTTAAGGATTAAAGGAGATCAATGGTGCAAAGGGCTTCAGCACAGGACCTGCCAGAGCACGAGCTCAATAATCACAGCCACTGTTACACCGTGAACAAATGGATGGATGGATGGATGGAGACTATGCTCCTCAGCTTTAGGCCTCTGGCACCACACAGCAGGTGCCCAATAAATACTTGCTGAATCTATGGGACACAGTACTGACGGGCCCTGTTCACAGTATTCTATTCCAGTCACCTCGACCCTCCCTAAACCCTTCAGATCCAGCACAGTGCACACAGGAAATCGGGCTGCCTCCTTTTAACCAGTAAAGAACATGCTAATAACGGTTTAAATGGAGCTTTAAAAAATTTTTTTACGTGAAGAAAAAAGAGTCAAGGAGCTACTCTGCAGGGAAATGGTATTAAGAATGTTCCAAACGGCTTCTGGACATTGGTCTTCCCGGCGCTCCGTGGAGCTCAGGGCAGCCTCCCCCCACCGACCTGGCCGGCCTCAGCACGCTCTGCCCAGACCACAGACTTCTCCGCTTCAGGCAGCACAGCGCAGCCGGGCCTGCGGAGGACGGAGGCAGCATTCCACACACGCAGGATCCCACAGTGCTAGGATTTGGCTGAGGGGGTGCTTGTGCAGACCAGGGAGTGGGCTCCTGGTTTTCCAGGGGTGGGGCTGGGGTTGGGGGATGATAGTGGATGGAAAGTGGCTGTTGTGACATGAAGAATCCACAAGCCGATCAGATGGAGGTGCTGGGAGCCCCACCTCCAAAGGCCCCCAGGGATGTGCAGGCCCAGGAGTCAGGGTAGAAAAGGTCCCGGGAACCAGGAGAGCAGAAAATCAGGCTCCGCGGGGCAGCCAGGGGGCAGGCCATACTCACCCTCGGCTCCAATGGACACCAGTTTGACCCCCTTGCTGGCTATGAAATCCAGGGCCTTGTTGACGTTGGAGATCTTGTGCACCCTCATCTTGCCTCTCTCCGGCTTGGCCAAGCGTTCACCTGAATGTGGACCGAGAGGGAGGGGGAGACGTTCTTACCCAGCAGCCAGGGCTGCTCCCGCAACACCCTCATCAAGGGCACACCTCAGAGAGACACGCGCATGCCATCTGGGTGCAGGCAAATGCCACCCAGGGAGGGAACGAGAGGGTCTACCCTGCCTCTTCTTGGTTCCACTTCTCAGATCTAAACTGCTTGCATCCACTCAACAAGTCTGTCTCAAGCCCCTATAATGTGTCACGGACTTGGCTGGCTACTTGGAATATGAGGATGAACAAAACAGTTTCCTGTCGTCATGTCCTTATGTTCCAGGAAGAGAGACAGGCCAATAGAGAAACACAGATAAATGCACACAAATACACAAATACCAAGGAGGGGAAATGCTTAAAAAGAGGATGCAGGGGCCAGCCCGGTGGCGCAGCAGTAAAGTTTGCACGTTCCACTTCTCGGCGGCCTGGGGTTCGCTGGTTCAGATCCCAGGTCCGGATATGGCACCACTTGGCAAAAGCCATGCTGTGGTAGGCATCCCACATATAAAGTAGAGGAAGATGGGCATGGATGCTAGCTCAGGGCCAGGCTTCCTCAGTAAAAAAGAGGACTGGCAGTAGTTAGTTCAGGGCTAATCTTCCTCAAAAAGAAAAAAAGAAGATGCAGAGGAGGGGGATGAAGGAGCTGCAGAATGGTTGGGGGAAGGTCTGAGTGGGAGGACAGCCGGGCCTAGAATGCAGGGACAGGTGATCAAGACAGAAGGAACAGCACATGCAAAGGCCCTGAACTCCGAGTTCTAGTCTCAATTGTTAGGGCCTGGGAGGGAGTGTGGGTCAGCCTAGAGTATTTTGAAAAAGCTCCCCGGGTGTTTAAATGGAAGTGCCCGCAGACTCCCTCTCTCATTTGGTAACTGCTGTTCTTGTCCCGTTACTGCCTCTCAGGGGCACCCACAGCCCAGCTCCAAGTCAACGCCCCACCTCCAGCTTCCAAGTGGGAGCTTCTGCTGCTCAGGTGTCAGGGTCAGAAGCTGCAGGGAAATGGGGTGGAGGAGCTGGTTCTCCAAACACTCCATTAAGAGCACTTTTATCCCAGAGCAGAGGCATCCAGGGACCTCCTGAAACTATTCGAAAAATTTATATGTGCAAAACACGTGCCCAGGCCTGGGGATGGGGCACATGGCTTTCATATCTCAAAGAGGTCAGGGAGGGGCTGGCCCTGTGGCTGAGTGGTTAAGTTCACGCGCTCCGCTGCAGGAGGCCCAGTGTTTCGTTGGTTCGAATCCTGGGCACGGACACGGCACTGCTCATCAAACCACGCTGAGGCAGCGTCCCACATGCCACAACTAGAAAGACCCACAACGAAGAATATACAACTATGTACTGGGGGGCTTTGGGGAGAAAAAGGAAAAAATAAAATCTTTAAAAAAAAAAAAAGAGGTCAGGGACCCCAAAAGGCTGAAAACCACCATCCTAGCGCCTGAAACTCAGGACCCTTGCACCTGCCGTGGTCTCCAGACCAGACCAGCTGCACACTCCCCTCTCCGGCCCATCAAGCACATCAACAGTCTGGCTGAGAGAGCTCACGTGGCTGGGCAGCCGTGATGTCAGAGCAGCACTTCCTCAGGGAACCTCCCAAGCCCCCAGGGCCCCCCAGCCTCTATAAGAGAACAGACTTTCTGCTGCAGATGTGATTAGGCTGGCAGCTCCCAGGCAAGCACCGCTGGGTGTTTATTATCGAATCAAGACTCTCTCCCCTTGCGGCTCTCCCAAGGCTGTGGTCCCTGGCCAGCCTCCCTAGCAAGGTACGCCACCGTCCTCCTGGGCAGATGAGATGCCACAGGGGCTTCCTCCCATAGGATGAAGGGAGGCAATGCCACATCCCCCCTGGAAGGCTGCTCCTGCTAAAGCCCCAGCCCTTGGATCCTGCTAAGGGTCCTGAGCTCCCCAGCCAGCCCAGCAGCTGTGCACGCCGGCTGGAATGGGACTTCTCCGGAGGGCAGTGGAGGCCGCAAGGCCAGTGGTTCTCAAACTTCAGTCAGCATGAAACCGCCTGGAGAACCTGCTAACTGCAGGTGTCCAGCCCCGCTCCCTGCCTCCTCTTTTCTGACTTAGGTCTCAGGGGGTCTGGAAACCCGCGTGTTGACAAGCAGTCCTGCTGATGGTGGAGTGGTGGTCCAGGACCACACTTCGAGGACCTCTGCAGGCAGCATATCCCTCCGTCCTCTGTCATCCTACCCATCTCCAGAGACACTCAAGGAGGAAGCATCAGCGTCTCGGTGACTCCATCTCCCCTAGTCCCGAGAAAGACACAAGCCCGCCTCACATGCACACAGGTCCCCTTGGGCAGAGGCCGGTCTGTTCTGTTGGAATGCACCGGTGGCCATGCAGAAATGCCCAGCCCTGGTCACTCTAAGATTTGCTGAGCGTCACCTACATGCCAAGTACAATTCTAAGCACTTGGGAGACAGAGATGAGACCATCCTTGGCCCAAGGAGCTCCGCGTGGAGCAGGGAGGAAAACAAGTGAGCCAAAATGATGATACCATGTGGTAAATGACACAAGGGAGGAATTAATGGGGCGTTATCAGAGCCCAGCCACTCAAATGGGCAGGTGGCCAGGGAAGCCCTCCTGGAGGAAACCCAGAGCCGAGCTTTAAAAGATGAAAGAGAATAACACCCAAAGAAGTGAAAGCAGGGACTCGAACAGGTGCCCGCACACACATGCTCACAGCAGCGCTACTCACAACACCCAAAGGTGGAAACAACCCACGTGCTAACTCACAGATGAACAGATAAGGAAAATGTGGCACATGTATCCAATGGAATAGTCAGCCTTAAAAAGGAAGGAAATTCTGACACATGCTACAACATGGATGAGCCTTCAAGACATTAGGCTGAGTGAAATAAGCCAGACACAAAAAGACACATACTGCATGATTCCACTTATATGAGGCACCCAGTGTGGTCAAATTCACAGAGACAGAAAGTAGAACAGTGGTTGCCAGGGGCTGGGGTGGGATGGGGAGTTAGTGTTTAATACGTACAGAGATTTGGAGCGGGAGGATGACGAAAAAGTCTGGAGGTGGATGGTGGTGATGGCTGCACAACAAAGTGAATGTATTTAATGTCTGTGCACACTTAAAAATGGTCAAAATGGGGCCAGCCCCACTGGCTTAGTGGTTAAGTCTGGCGCGCTCCACTTCAGCAGCCCAGGTTCAGCCCCGGGGCACAGACCTACACCACTGGTCTTTTAGCAGCCATGCTATGGCAGCGGTTCACAAAAAAAAAAAAGAAAAAAAGACAAAGATTGGCAATGGATGTTAGCTCAGGGTGAATCTTCCTTAGCAAAAAAAAAAAGGTCAAAATGGTGAATTTCATATTACATGTATTTTACCACACACACACAGATTTCACCTGCACTTTGAAATATTAAAAGGTATTGGGGGTGGGGAGAGGCAGTTAGAGCTGGTGCAAAAGCACAGAAAGCAGAGAGCACGCCATCTGAGGAGGACGGCAAATCTCCCAGGGTGGCACAGGGTCTGAGGCCTGCTACCTTTTTGGGAAGAGTTAGCTGAAAACAAAGCAGGTGCCAGCTCACAAAGGCTCCTGCAAGCGATGCTAAGGAATGTGGGCTGGGCTCAGAGCCCTGGGAGGCACTCAAGGGTGTCAAGCAGGCAACAGCATGACCATATTTGGGCCGTCGGATGGACGCACTGGCTGCGGTGTGGATGACGGGGCTGCGGTGGGAGGGGAGGAGCTGGGAGGGGGTCAAGGCCTCTGTGGTATCATGTAGGTGAGAGCTGACGCAGGCCCACACTGACACCATGGCAGCGGAGATTAAAAGACAGATAATAGAAGAAAGAAAGAAAATGAACAGAACTTGAATGCCAAGTTGGAAAGAAGAGCAAAGGAAAAGCTGTCTGTGATTCCTAGATTAGGTTCAGGAGAACAAGATGAAGACTGCAGGAGGAAAAAGAGGTTTGCTGAGACCAGGAGTGGTAAGTACAGTCTTGGACATGCTGAGTGGGCCCTGAGGGACATCTGGGTGGAGACGCCCAGTGTGGTCCAGCATTCGAGAGGGGCCTGGAGGGAGAAGGCCGGACTGAGAGCAGGTCTAGGACTCACGGGTGTCAAGATGGAAGGTAAAGTGAAGAGAGTAGCTAAGTTGTCAGTGTATCAACCAAGGCTAGAAACTTGAGGACCGCCAACCTTTAGGGGACGGTGAAGGAAAGATATTCATAAGAAAGCTGAGATACGCGTTCAAGGCGAGCTGTCCCCCCAGATATCTGGGCATCTGAATTTCAAGTTGGGCCTCACATGAGGGTCTGGGATCCTGTAGGTATGTGTAGATAGGTAGTAGTGGGGCCAAGGTTTGGTGATAGCCATGGTTGCATTCTTGACCACAGAATCCTAGCATTTTGGAAGGGCAGGACCTCGGAGACTATCCTCCAAACTCCCTCTTTTTGCAAATGAGGATGCTGAGGCAGAAAGAAAGTGACTTGTCCAGGGAAATATGGACGGTCAGCAGCAGAGCCAGGACCAAGACCCAGTCTTCTAGTCTGAATTCACACATGTCACTCCCAACTTCTTTCAAGAGACCGAAAGTGAGCCATGACCAAAGGCAGGGCGGAGCACAGGTGTCAGGGCAGCAGTCCCCAAGTGGCAGAACCCAGTGGGCAGCACCTTCTTCTGGGCCAGGGTGGCCCTGCCCACCTGGCATCACCTTTGCCCTGGCACTCTCAAGGCCAGTGGTCCACCTCACCTGAGATGACCTCCAGCAGCAGCATGAGCTTCAGGCCATCCCGGAAGTCCTCCTCAATGTTCTCGATCTGTGTCCCCGCTTTACGGAGGTGGGAGTTGCACCACGCCGTAAATGTCTGGGCAAAGGAAAGAAGAGCAAGCCGTCAAACTCTCCACAGGTCACGTGGTCTCCGAGGCCCTCACAGGGGCCCCAGTGGGTCCCCAGAACCCGCCTGCCTCGTGCCATCTTTCCGGTTGTTTTGTATAAGGTACTGGGCAGGCTGGCATTGTCATCCTCGTTGGGCACAACGTCTAACAGAGCCAGGGAGGGTGGGAAGTCTGCTCAGTGGAGCCCATAAAACCTGTTGGCATGGCTGTTCACACCGTCTCCTTCACCTCATCAACCAAGCAGTGAACTCTCGCAGGGCAGCCGCTAAGGAGACACTCAGCAGGGCCAGCGGCATGGGTGGGCACCAGAGGGATGGACAACGTGGCACCCTCCTTGGACGCCTCCCCTCCCAACTGTCTTCCAAAAACATCATCCCCAGCCACACTTCCAAGTGCCGCCATTCCATTCTTAGCAATTTACCTCTTAGAGTATAAGGTTTAGTTTCAACCTTCACAGCTATAAGGCAGAGCACCCCAGAGGTAACACGTTAAGCTTCATTAACACCTTAGGGTAAATTAGTTTATTAAATCCTTGTCCACTCACAGCAGCTAGCTAAGGGGATTAATCAGTTTTGTTGGGGACAGAGTACAGAGGCACGGTGTCAGGATAAGGGGAGAGAAAGGTAGGCACCCCAATGTGTATATGTGTGTGTATTTGGGGTGGGAGGCGGAAGCACTTTAAGCTGCAAAAGTATGAGCAAGAATTCAAGAAAGGGAATTAAGAAGAGGAACTGAAAGGCCATCAACATTGTAACATTCTAGTCTGTAGGGAGAAGAGCAACATTGAAGCTGCGTCTAATGATCATCACACAGACCACCCACCAAGCTGCCCTGTGCCAACAGAACCCCCTAGTGGCTCAAACACAGAACAGGGTGACTCAACAAATGAGAAACGAGACTCGTGACCCCCTCTGCCACTTCCTCTTGCCCTGGGGAACTCCAAAGTCAAGTGGCAATGAATGGGCAGGGGAGGGAAGAACACCACGCCAGTGACGACTGGGGAAAAGAAACAGCTGTTCAGGTTTATAAGCAAGAGTTAAAGAGCCTGTGAGCAAGCAGAAGGGGAGATAGCAGTCCACACAGGTGGGGAGGAGGGGAGCATTGTGACACCCCCCAACTTTGGGCCTCATCTGTAACTCACGTTTCACTAGAACTCGTCAACACAGGATACTTCTCTCTCCCTACAAATACATCTCCACTCCATAAGCCAGTCACTCCCATGATAGAGAAGAGGGGTGTGTGTCCTGTCCCAAAGCGTTGGGAAGACAGGCACATAGATTGAGGGTGGGCAGGGGACATATACTGATTCCTCAGCCTGGATATCCTCTACGTCATGCGTAGCTAACACACTCATCTTTCAAGATCGAGCTAAGATATCACCTCCTCCCGGAAGCCTTCCTAACAGCCACCCACCACATGTGGGTTGGGGGCATACAGCCCACAGCACCCCACACCCACTCCATCAATGCCTGTATCCCGCTGCATGGCCCTTGCCAGCTCCACACCTGGATTCAACAGTCACCTTAGAGTCCCAGGGCACAGAGTCAGGGACACAGCAGTGAACAGAACAGCAAAAATCCCTGCCCTGTGCAGCAGACATTCTAGCGGCTGTAAAAATCGCACAACTGGGTGAAGGAGGAAGGAATCGATGCGGGGTGGGGGGGGGGCAAGGGCCACGTCCTGGAAGATCCAGCTGCCCCCATGGGTGATACTGAATGGCATCAGGGCGGGGGGATGGGCCAAACAGCACCCTCAGGGACCCTGCAGAAGAAGACAGCTCAGAGAAAGGGGATGCCGCAGGACAGGCCAGAGTGCTCACCGGGCGCCCTCCCTCCGCTGCTGACACTGCAAACCCGCCACAGAGGCGAGGGGACTTAGTTTTCATTCTCAAGCTGTTATAACTTTTTTATTGTCGTAAAAAATTATTAAAAAATTTTTAAGTCTTTAAAAGCAATGCAACTTATTTTGTTTCCATATTCTCTCCCAGCTGTCATCTGTCTACACGTGCACGTCTGCCGGTTGTCATTGTGCTGTACCTCCACATCTGGGGGCGGGGCTTTTCATGTCCCCCCATCTTGTGTTTCCACAGCCCCTTGCTCTCCTCGCCCCTTCCACGCTCAGCCTCTGCTGGGGTGTCCCACTGACCTGAGGGGAACTGGACCGCCACAGCAGCTCAAAGGGATAGCTTCAGGTCCAGCGTGGCTTGGGTGTGGCGGGACTACCAGCACGCCCACAGATAGGGGGGCTGTGAAACCTCACTGTTTACCATCCAGTCTCTGGGGGCTGGGGTGAGGGGAAGGAGGAAGAGGCTGCTTTTGTAGAAAGATACTGCTTTTGCAAGAGGAAAAGTGCTGTTGAAAGCAGCCAGCCGCATTTCCTGGGGAAGCCGGACTCAGAGCTGCGGGAGACAGACACACACCTATGGCTGCTAGGGCCTCCCACACAAAGCCCTGGTTCTCAGGCCTCCAGGACTGCGCTTTGGGAAAACCCCCAGGCCCCCAGCCCCGGCCCCGACAGATGACTGCCTCGAAGGGGCCTCTGGGCACCTCCCAAACAGGAAAGTTCTGCCAACAAAGAGCACCCATCTCAGAGCTCAGCCTAAGGAGGGGATGGTGGGGTGACCCGGTGAAGAAGAGCACACACTCTGCAGGGCCCAGAGCTGCACTTGATGCTCAGATCCACTATTACCAGCTGTGTGACCTTCACAGTAACCTCCCTAAACCTCAGTCCCCTCAGCAGTAAAATGGGGAGGGTGACAGCACTTTAGAAAAGTCAGGAGGATCACCTAGAAAATATTTATCAAGTACCTGCCACTTAGAAACTGCTCAGAAGAAACACTGGCTCCCCTGACAGCTTCCCATGGACAGGCCTCGGAGAACGCGCCCCCCTGGGCTCCCACACCATGGCCGCCTCCCTGCCTCCAGCTACCAAACTCTGTCCCGGGCGCCACCCCTGCAAGGCTGCCCTGAGTTTCCAGATGATACCCTGCATGTCTGAGGACTCTCTTTTTGAACATGCGCTGATGTGTGACAGGAGAGGGGAGAAATTGTGGTGTGGGGGGCAGAAAGCCTGCAATTTTTGACAGTGGCCTTGTGGATGCCCAGCAGAGGACGCTGATGGGGCACAAAGAGGGGAGAGCGCTGTGTCACCAACGTGGGCCTCCACGCATGCAGCACAGCCGTATTCTCTCCTCCGGCACAGGGCAGGCCTTGGTCTTGAAGCTCAAGCTCCCACGTTATGGCAGACAGCGGCACCTGCACCCTTTAGTGCTCCAGGGGTCCAGCAGGGAGGAAAAGCCAACAGCCACAAGTGATGTCCACGGCTAGAGACCCATGGCCCCATGGCCTCCAGCATGGACTACCCCAGCAGGTTCATGGTCCAGCCTCATTCAAATAAAGGGCAAGGGACCATTTTATTGCCTCAGTCCAAACCCTCCAACCTTCTTGCTCCAAGGGCCCCATCACTGGGTCCTTGCTCTGACTCAGCCTGACTAAGGAGACAGGAGGAGTCGACAGGCCTTGAGGGGACCCACTCTGTTGCAGAAATGGGCTCAGGATGCCAAGAGGTCTCAGGAGAAGTGCTTGGGACAGCATCCTGGGAAGTGTTCACAGAGCTGCCATGAGGGCTGGTCCCCTTCTCACGTCACCCACCGCCAGCCCTGCTGTACAGCCTCTGAGGGCCCTGGATGGAGGTGGAGGGACTGGCAGAGAACTGGACCCCTGCTCCACCCCTCACTGACCTTGAGGCCACCGACCCACGTCTAATCTGGCATAAAGGGGACTTCAGGAGACGAAGAGTGTCATTGTCCTGTACTGCAGTTCAGGGATGCAAATGGGCCAGGCCTGACCAGGCTCCAATGGAGAGTGGCCGGGGCACACTTGAGCCGGGCCAAGGTCCATGGAGTTGATGGAGGAAGACATCTTTCTCTGCCTTCTCTATGGGTCTCACAGGCTTGCTTTCACCCAGAATCCTCTATATCTTTCCATGACGTCTTTAACAAGTATCATGCCCATATATTTCCTTTAGAAGGTGTTGAGAAGGCAAATGGCTTTTGAGAACATGCTCTCCCTACTCCTCAGCTCAGATGCACTGGAATATGACTTGAGCCACACAGGCCTCTTTGAGTCTCTGTTTTCACATCTGTAAAAAGGGGACAACAGCATCTACCAGGCAGGACTGCAATGAAGATTAAATAATATAGTCTATTTCACCACAACAAAAAAATTAGAAAAAAGATAATATTAACATATTGTTAACATTAATGATGATATAATATTAACATGCGTTTGAAATATAGTAGGTGTGCAAGAGGCAGTCCCTACCACCATCATCATCTGAGTAATCACACTCGGCTGGCAGCGGGGTACAGAGGATCACCCCAGAAGCATGAGGCGGGGGCTGAGCTTCCGAGGTCAAGTGGCATTCACAGTCTTGATCTCGGTGGGAGCAGGGAGTGGGAAAACACGAGATGCTGAAGCACAGGAAGGTCACGGGACTTGCTCGGGATCACTCCACAGAGCGAGCATCCAAGACACTGGGAGGGGTCGCTCTAAAGAAGACACTGCAGGCCCGGGTCCATCCACTTCTGGCCAGGGGGTAACCTTGGGCAAGTGACCCAATGTGGCTCTGCGTCAAAGCACTCATCTGTAACACGGGGGTAATAATAGCAGGGTGTTGGTCGGGAGAGTCAAGGAGACAATCCACTAAAAACACTGAACAGAGGGCCTGTAACAGAGGGACTGCCCCATAATTACCTATTATTACTATTGCCACAACAGTTCGGGTTATAATCATTACAAGCTCATGCTGTTCAAAATATTTCATCAAAAAAAGTTAGAGCTGGAAAAGACGCTAGACATCACCCAATCAAACACTCAGTTCACAGCTGAGGACACATGGACCAGAGAGGGTGAGTGGCTTTCCTCAGGCCACACAGCTGGGTATGTTCACCTGGCTCCTAGCTCCCAGTCCCACACACTTTCTGCTCCACCAGGACAATGTAGATTTCAGGTGCCAGTACAAATGGGGTGCCGGAAGGGAACCACAGAACGAAAGCCAGGAGTCTAAATGGCCAGACGAGTACGCTGAATCTTCTGTAGTATCACTGAAAATAGGTCATTGTGAAAACACTAGCCTGATGGAAACTGGGTGACTGGCCAGCACTGACACAGAGAATCTGAGTTGACGGAACATCAGTGGAGTTGGCGTGGGACAGGCAGCCCCTCTGGGAGCAGCATGGCAGAAAGAGGTGAGGGGAACAGAGCCCAGGGGCAAGCAGGTGGTTGTCCAGAGGCAGGAGATCACTCTGTATGGTGGGCAGATCAGAAATACGTCTTTGAGGAGAACTGGGAACACAGCGCTTCGCAGGAGAAGAGAAGAGAGAACTCAGACACCCACCTCAAATATGTGAAAGACCCTCCCATGAACAAGCAAATAACTTTGTTGGGTTCAGCCCCAAGCAGAACAAGGCAGGCAGCAATGGAGAGGAACATGAATTCTAGAGCATGGCTGACCTGGATCCGCCCCTGAAAGACCTTGGGCGAGTGACTTCACATCTCCAATCCTCCATCTCCACATCTGTAAAACGGGTCATGATAGAACCTGCCTCAAAGGGTGGCGAGGACCAATGCGGCAACACACGGCAAGCGCTCAGCACATCACCCACACAGAAGGTCAATACACGGCAGCTACTGTTACTAGGATGACAGACAGGAAGCTGCAGGGAAGACTAGAGTTCAACGCAGGAGACAGACCAAAAGCTGGATGTACAGGGCGTTACTGCCAAAGGCATGTGCTTGGCGGGGGTGCTGGGAAAGGATTCAAGCCCCCTCGGGGGCTGAGCTAAGTAAGGTCCCTCATAATTCGGATTCTTCGAGAGCCCAAGGCAGCCCTTGAAGCGATTGGTTTCGAAATGTGTCTAAAGAGCTCAGTTAGACCAAGTCAAACACACATAAACGTCTGAGCAGGTTTCTTAATGTGATCGATATTTTGGTTTGGTTACTTCTTTGTTGAGGGGGGTGCCTGTCCTACGCATCATAGGATGTGTGGCAGCATCCCCCAACCCTCCTCACTAGATGCCAGTAAGTAAATCCCCCAATCTCAAGTCGTGATGACCAAAAATCACCCCTGGTTGAGAGCCTAGTCTAAGAGACAAACACACATGCCAGAAATAACAACAACAACAACAATAATAATAACAACAGCAGCTCACATCTACCAAGCACTTACTCTGTGTAGACCTCTCTGAGAGCTTGACCCCCGTTAACTCATTCAACCTTTACAGCAACACTGAGGCAGGTGCTATGACTCTCCCCATTCTACAGATGAGGAAACGAAGGCACAAAGAGGTTTCACAAATGAGCACAAGGGTGAGTGCAGGAAAAGTAGAACCAGATAGTCTCACCCTCATGTATGCTCCTGAATTTTTCTGGAAACAGCGGCCTTCTTGGCTATCCTTTGTTTTTCCACTCAGGAGAGTAACATGAGTGCAGAGAAGGGGCTGCAAGTGGACAAGCTGGCCGATGGGAACTGCACCTGGGCCCCAGTATCAGTGCGGGGCTGGCGAGGGGACAGGGCATCTTCTCCTTGGCTCTGCGTGGGAGCATGACCCTCGGATGCCACACCTCCAATGAAGAGAAGCCAGAAATTTGGACTTTATGTGAATCCTCTAGTTTTTAAATGCTGGTACAATTTAAAAATAGAACATCCCATAAGCTCCCTCAAAAGATGTTGGCAGGCTAAACCTGAATTAAGACTCAAGGGTCTCTGGTTCCAGAGAGGGAAAACGTAAAACCTTGCTAAGTCTCCTAACAAAAACAGTCACACGCGCAGGAACGCACGGTGTGTTAACACAAGCACTCAGCGGACAGCGCGTCCAGCACCGTTAACACTCCTGACAGACCACAGCCCACATCGGTCACCTGGGAATCCAGAAGCAAAAGCTGAGGGCACATCCTGTGAGGGGTAGGGGGGCTCCCCCTATTTGGACTTGATCAAGGACCGATACCTGTCACCAGGGATGACAATAAGATGTGCCACACACTTATGTATGTACGCACACCGCCATGTTTGTGAATTAAAATAAAGGTACCAATTTCCATTTGTTACATTGGAAAAAATGAAGCTTCTGCTAACTCCCGCTGTAGGGTGGGTCCAATGGCAAAGCCCACAGCAAGGCACAGCGGGCAGGCTGATGTGGCACAAGCCTGGCGGGAGGCAACCCGTCCAGAGGAGCTAAAATGGGCATAAATCTTTCGCCCAATGCTGGGACGCTCTCCTGGGTAAATCACGCTAAATAAAGACCAGCCCATGAGCGTGAAAATGCTCCTGCCAGCATTACTCGAGAGGAAAAAATTAGAAATAGTCCCAAATTATATTAATAGAGTATTAGATAAGTAAATTATGGTTCATCCACTTAATGGAACATTACACGGCCAAAATGATGGGTTCTGAAACTATACATTATTACGGAAAAAGGCTTATATGTAATTAACAAAAAAGCAGGATACAAAATTCTATGAACTGCAGGTTTAAAACTATATGAGCACTCACACAAAGCCGAGAGAACGGCTAGATCAGAACACGTCCATACGCACGCAACGCTTGCGCCCCAGCGATGAGACTGTCCCTGAGCCTTCTGCCTGCCCAGGCGTCTGTAAATGTGCTGGCTGTGAACCATCTACTCCCGCCCTCTCCCTGCGAGCACGCTCCTTTCAACGTGCACTGGCCTCAGTGCACAACCCACACATCCACTCACAGCTGACCTCGCCACAGACGCCTCCATTGACAATGGCACTTTATCTATTGGTCACGCAGCAGAGTAAACAAGATAACCCACCGCAGGCAAATGAGACTGGCTTGGTGGTGGCATTCGGACAGCAGTGGCACCTCACCCAGCCACCAGGCTCATGTGCTGACCACACCCCTCCCAGGCACATCCTCCTGCTCCCCTGGGATCCTGACCCTCCACGCCAGCCACAGTTCACAGCAGGGGAGTTAGTGTTCAGAGGACAGGGGTCAGGAAACCTGGGCCCTGCCCTGGCTCAGCCAGCCATGCTGTGACCTCAGAGAAGTCACCTCAACTCCTTTTGGCTATGTGACCCCAAATGAGTCCCTCATACCCTGCAGGCCAGAGCCCAGCAACTTTTCCCATCATAACTCCACTAATTGAAAGACAACAAAATAGAGCGCCAAGGACAACCTTTTGTTCTTGTGTAGGGTTGATTCTGATTGCTGCTCCTTGTCAAGAGACCAACAGCTTACACAGGGACAGCTTCATCTCAGTGGACTCACAGCGTCACCAGTGTTTCAGTCTCCACACTGCCACTCCTACCCCTCACACCCAGACCCCTGTTAGGAGTTGAAAGGACAATCCTTAGATGCTCTCTGCCACAATATCCCTGGAAGGACATACACGACCTAGAACAGTGGTGCCTCCGGAGGGGAGCTGGGAGGCTCCTGACAGAGCGGGGAGGGACATTTGCTTTTCACAGAATAGCCTTTTATTTCTTTTGGATTTTATACCAGGTAGAGTCACTATCTATTAAAAAAAAGTTATGCAAATATAAGAAAAGTTTATCTGGAAGTGTGTACATTTATCTGTTAAGTCAGACCTCTGGGATGGGATAAAGGGAACTTCCTATTTCTCTGGGATTATGGGGTGAGGGGAGGTCAGTACCTATGAATTACCAGTGGGGAAAAAAACAGTATTTCCAAAATAAAAAAGAACAAGAAAAAGATGAAAAAGAAAAAATTATCCCATCTATTTAAAAGAATTAGTAAGAGAATCACTTAAGATATTATATAGAGAAAGGGTTCTGGAATACTTGGGGTTCTTTTCCCGTCCCCAAAGCCCCAGTAAGTACACAGCAGCTGTATATTCTAGTTGTAGGTCCTTCTCGTAACCACCAGGCCATAAAGGCTGGATCTGAAATACTTTTAAAGTGCCTTATCAGTATAAAATATTATAAAGAAAGTCACAATTAGGGACTGGGACATGAGGATAAACCAGCAATCATGCACACACATCCACCCCAATAGTCAGACAGCAACCCCTGGCCAGGGGGCCTCAGAAAAATGTCAAACAAGCTTCTAAGCCTCTTGAAAATGGTACAGAGCTCCCCCCACAAGCTGGCTTCTCATCAGGTGGTCCCCTCCCTGAAGCAGAGCAACCAGGACCCTGGTCTAAGCTCATCAAGTAAAAAGTCAGCTCACCAGCCCCCCCCACATCCTGCTGGGCAGGCACCCTGCCATGATTGCCAGTCAGAGATGGCCCCTCCTCGGCAGCTGCTGGCGCGGGTGTGCAAACGTTGGGCCAGGGCGCCCTGAGAGGGCGGGGCCGGCACGTGTGCACAGGGCTGAGTTCTCTGCAGCATCTGGTGGTGCAGGGGAGGCCACTAAGGAGCAGCCAGGGAGCCTTCTCTCTCTCTCCGGCCACCCTGGAGTCCCTGTGACCCCCACACATGGCCAGTCTGGCCAGGGCGTGAGCACTGGTTGGTTTGTCTAAGCCAAGAGCTGCCCAGAAGTGATCTCAGACGCCTGGTGTTCTGGTAACATAAACAGGAGTATCTGGTGAACTTATCAAGGGCAGACTGCCAGCCTTTCAAAGGAGGCTGTCAGCTGGTTCACCCACAGATGAAACGCAGAGTCCTCAAGAACATCTCCACCCAGATCTGTTTACTTTCCACCCACCTGAGAGCGGGTGCTGGAAAAGCTGAGAGCCGCCAGGCCGTTTCCTCTGCTCCCTGACAAGCCATGCGAATGCTGGGGTCCCGGGAACAAGAGTGCAGGTGGCCGGGGTCGCCCCAAGGAGCCGGGCTTTGGAACCAGACAGAGCTGGGGCTTCAGTTCCACCTACACCACTCATCAGCTCTGTCTCTTTGGACAGGATTCTCAATCTCAGCCTCAGGGTGCCCATCTGTAGAATGGGGGTAACAAGACCTACGACGGCACAGAATTAGAGGACCATATTAGATCTTATGAAGCTAAAGACAGGCAGTGCTGTGTCCACAGCATATGCTTAAAAAATGTTAATCCAGCTGGCCTTTGTCACTCACTGGCTATGTGACTTTCATTAATGAAGGCCTCAACTCCATCTGACAAGTGAGGATCCATAACATCGCTACTTTGCAGGACTCTTGTCAAGCTGAGGGCAATGAAAGCAAAACAATCAGCAAGATGCCCAGGACAAGGCAGGGGCCCAGTAACGCCCGCTGTCACACTGCCCCCACTTCCCAGTCCCTTTTTATTTAACCAAAGTTAATCATTCACAGAGCTCTACACGGTGGAAAGAGGTCTTGTTATCTAAATTTTCCCACTGCCGAGGAAACCCTGAGACCAGCCTGCCGGACAGGATGAGGAGACTAGAAGGGGAGCACAGCCTGCATGTTTCCTGCTTGATGTCCAACTGCAGCCCATTTCGGGGGAGACAGCACCAGACACCCAGAGGTTCATCAAGGCCAAGGGGCAGGGACCCCTAATGGCTTGTGCTGGAAGGTGGAATGACCTAATGAACATGCCCCAGTTGGAGAGGGCTCCCAGGACCACCATGAGACCGGGCACCCGCTTTCTGCCAAGGCCCCTGGAAGGCAGCTCACTGCATGGGCGGCCCAGCACCTTCCTGCTGGTGCAGACAGAACCTGAAGGCTCCTGAGAGAATCAGAGCCGTTTTAGAAGTCAGGTGACACGTAAACCCAGTGAAGAAAGGAGGGCTGTCCTCTTAGCTCATGTCCAATGAGTCAGCTGCCCCCATCTGCCACCTCCACAGCCTGGCCTCTCCCAGGGACCCTGAGCCGACAGCACCAGGCCAGCCAGCGGCAGGCTCTGTCAACTGTGGCCTTTGTGGCCTCTGTGACCCCGGACCCGCTGAGCCTCAATTTCCATGTCAGTAAAACAAAGACAAAACGAGGGTCTATGCCAGGTGGCTGTTGTGGGGGAGGGTTCTGTGAGCTAAGGCACTGGGCCGGGCCCAGTGTCGGACACAGATTAAGTGCTCACTAGATGTGAGAAAACCAAAACTATCTACAGAGACAGAAATGAGAGTTGTACCCTCACCCGCTCCAGGTACGGAAGTAACGGACTGAGCTGCTCAGCCACTGAACAGCGGCCACTAAGCAAGCTGAGACAAGGATGCCAAGGGGGGATGGCCTGGTCTCATCTCTGGCCCTAGGGAGCAACTGAGCCAGGCCTGAGCTGTGAGCTTTAGATGCCACTGGCCTTGCTGATGCCTCCCCCAGGGAATGGTCACTCTGAAGAGCAGATCATGGCCCAGGTCATTTGCTTAACCATCATAGGCCAGTCAGCTCCCCCTGGGCACACTTCACACCACCCTGCAGCATGGTGGCACCCCGTTCTGGAGGCCAGTGTGAGACCAGCCAGCTCCCCACTGCTGACCCCGAGTTTGGCCCTGCCTGTAACACCTCCCCCACGTCTGGAGTCCAATTCTGCCCTGGCAGGTCTGACAGCACACAGGCCTCGGCGGGCCGCAGCTCACAGGAATGGCCCACACATTCATTCCCCAAAAAAGGAAAAGCCACCCAAAAGTGAGGTCATTTGGTTTTTCTGGCACAGATGCAGAGAGCTATGGACCACTCAATTCTACAAAGAACTTCCCAGATGACAAGGATTTGGCCCAGCCTAGTATTCACAAAACTTGGGGATGTGTGGTCTGGCTGATCGAGCCTAACTTGACTCCTCTGTGTAGTATGAGGTGTGACTCTCAACTTTACAACTTGATGCCTCGAGGGTCTTATCTGCGAAATGGGAATGACCAAATCCAGCCCTCCTGGGGTTTGGGTAAGAATTAAATGGCACAATACTTGACTTAGGGTGGGGGGCTCAAAAAGTAAAATAAAACGCAGTTAGCTCCCTTCCTCTCGCCAGGGTCATTTCTGCTGAGTGTGCTTTGCTGACCGGCAAGGAGGACCTGCCTAGACTCCAAGCCCCCTGTGTGGAAGCCTCTCTCCAGAGGTCAAACCACTTATTACCACAAATTTGCAAGAAAGAAAGAGATACGTCACCGCTTGGACAAAGTTTTCCAAGTCTCTTCTCTGTGCCCCTAAATAACCTCCTGGGCTGGGGCTTCTTTTATGGCCTGTCCACAATCCACTCCTGGTCATCCCAGCCCTCTCAAGGCATCTCCTTTGGCACTGGGAACTCTGACCTCCATGGTGGCCACTGTTACTGGGCTGACAGCTGGAGGCAAGCGGGGCATCAACTCTGTCAACTGCTTACAGGGACCTAGGAGGGGTTCCTGGAGCCCCCAGACCCAACAGGGGCAGACACTGCACCTCTCTGTAGTGGGTGTGAAGGCCCGTAAGAGAAGCCATGGTCCAAAGTCTGTGCTTACACTGACTGGTCCAATGACACATGAGTAGGGCAGAAAAAACAGAATAGCTCAGTGCTTTGTTCTCAAATTTGAACGTGTATCAGAATCGCCTGGAGGGCTTGTTAAAACAGATTTATCCCACCACTATAGTTTCTCATTCAGTAGTTTTGGGCAGTCAGAGAAAGTGCATTTCTAACGAGCATCCAGGTGATGCTGATGCCGCTGGTCCAGAAACCACACTGAGGACCACAGGCTTAGCGGCTAAGAGGATGGGTTTGGGTACAGAAGACCGAGGTTCAAACTAGGTCTGCCATTTACTAACCCCGCGACCTGAGCCAGTTCTTGACCTCTCTGAGCCGCAGTCTCCTCATCTGTTAAATGAGATAATACCTTTCTCACCAGGTTAAGAGGCTTTAATGAGCTAACGTATGCAAAAAGCCTAGCACATATTAAGTAGTTAACAGTGTCTATAGTTCATTATTAAAGGACAAGAAAGAAAAAGGATACTAATATAAAGAAGTGAGACAATAGGAACTACTCAGGGTCCTGGAATCGCCTGTGTAGACTAAGTGGTCACCTGGCACCATCTGGGGGTTACAGAGGTCACCTTGGTGCCTACGGTGTCCCTGTGTCCAGGCCAGCATGCTCCAGCAGGCACCACACCCCAGCTCTCCCCAGTCCTGGACTCCTTCACCCGATCAAGGACACATGATCAATAGGACCTCAGCACCATTCTGGCCCAGACTCCAGGCCACCGCCATGATGCCACCCACCTCCTTCCTGAGGAACCACCACCCAGCAGCCACATGACCTCACACCAAATGCAGGTAGAAACACATCCTTCCATGGGAAAGCTCAAAGCTCCAGGGAACCCAGAGCCCTCAGGATGCCAGAGACCCCCTAGGCAGAAAGCAGGGGTGGGGGCACAAGCTCGGAGCCCAGCCACTCTGGAAGAATCACAAGCCACAAGGAACCACACCAGTGATCTGCCCCCTGGGATGCTGGAGCAGAAACTTCCTAAGGAGCATTAACAGACTCACTCTGTAAACTGCCACTCCCTGGGGAGTGGGATCTCCATGATTCTCCATTATGACAATAATTACCCCATGCCTAAGAGGAAGTTTCTAGTTCCGGGAGCACTGAACGGAGGAAGAGAACAGAGAGGCCTGGCACTTTAATGAGCTCCTCCTCAGTTGCAAATTAAAACAATAACATATCCCTTTACACCTAGTAGACTAATAAACAGTTAGAAAGGTGATTACACCAAATGTCAGCAGGATTGTGGGATCCAGAAGCCCTCATGCCTGGAAGGGTGGACTGTCGGCCATTTTGGAGAGCAATCCAAAGCTGTATTGTGAAATCCAATGTGCTCCCACCCCACCACCCAGGAAATCCCCCTCTCAAAGAAATTCTTGCACAGTGAATACTGGGAGACGTGGGAGAATTTGCGTCATCCCGTTATCTGTGTCAGCAGGGGAGGAGTCGGAGACAATCCGCATGTCCATGGGCGGGGACGGTACGGGAAAAGGTGACAGACCCACAGAAGCCTTGCATGGCCCCACCATGACAGTGGGCCATGAACCGAGAGGCCTAATTAAGTCAAGCCCCTTCACCTGAGATCCAGGAAAATACAGTCTCTTCTCTCAAAATACAAATGCAGATCAGCACATTATAAGGTGGACAGAAGCCCCGAAACTCCTTTATTAAGGAGCCTCAGGCAACCTGTGGACCATGGAAACCACCATCCGACATGGCCCAATGCCATCACCGCCCTCCCAGCCTGTCCTCGGGACCCATCAGCAGTCCGGGGCATTGGCAGCCCAGCACAGCAGGCCTGCTGGCCAGGCAGCCAGGGGATCCGCAGCAGGGAGCGGGAGGCTGAGGAACAGGACTGTGTCTGTGGAAACTTCCCCATTTCCGGAGGGGTGGTAAGTACAGCGACGGGGCAGGACAGGGGGCTTCGTCTGCAGGCAAGCGCATTCACGGCGCGCTCCGTCCCCCAGCACCAGGCTTGTTAACCTTGGAAACTGTGCAGTGGCAGAGGGGGCCACAGAGAGCAGGGGCAGCCCAGGGGGTGCCTGCCACCCCCACAGCCTCACCCAAACCTCGTTCCAGAGAAAAGTACCGTGTTATGCCTTCAATTTAAAGATGAGGACACTGAAGGCAAAGTGGACCTCTGGGCGCCCCGAGGGAAGGGGAGCGGAGAGGGAATAAGATCGTGGAGTTGCTCAAAGACGTTGACTGTTACTGTTACCACTAGGTGAGGCATGAGCCATCTCAGCAAATCCGCTCAACAATCCTATGTTAGAGGAGGAAACCGAGGGTCAGAGGCTACATAACCTTCCCAGTCACACAGCTAGCAAGACACAAAGCTGCAATTAGAACTGGGGTCTCCAGGAGGCCAAAGCGTGAGCCCTTTCCACTATCCTGGGGGCTGTGGCTCATCCAGGGAAGCCGGGATTAATGAGAAATCAGCCAGCGCCACTGGCCCCAACCACCCAGCTCTGCCCGCCTCCTGCACCAGTCCCGGGTCAGTCTAGCGCCACACGGGCACCTGTGCAGTATCCCCAGGCAGTCGCTGGGCCTGGACCAGAGAGGGTGGCTAAAGGGCAGCCCAGAACACTGGGCTGAGAATCACCCCCTGCGCTCACATCCAATCACAAGAGAAGGTCCTGGCCCTAGCGGCTCCCTGGGGATGCAGGACGGGCCGGGCAGGTTTTCCTCTAAGTCTCAGTTTTGGGGAGGTGGAAAGAGGGTTTGAACTCTTGTCTCTTTTGGCTTTCTGAACACAAAGCCCACTGAGAGAGACCATGAATAATTGAAGGGGCAGCCAAGCCAGGGGGTATGGATGCCAGAGTGTGGGCAACAGGCTTGTTGGGGGTTGGACTGGCCCCATGTCAGCAGCCTCCCTCATGGCGGGTCACTGCAGATGCTCCTGACCCACCCAGGCTCCCGGCTCCCCCTGCCAACAGGCTGGAGCCAGGTTCATTCACTCATTCAGTCACTCTTACTGAGCACTGACCGTGTCAGGACTGAGGCCACATGCCGGGCCAATAAAGACATGGTCCCTAAATCAAGGAGCCTTTAGTCTGAGAGGGGAGACACATGTCAATCAAGACTCATATAAAAATGAGTGGATATTTGCAAACTGAGTTTAAATGCATACAGGAAAAGTTCCGGAAGTCCTGAGGCCCTAACCTGGTCCAGGCTGGGTAGGTGTGTATATGTGTGTATGTATGTACGCACGTGTGTGCACGCATGTGCACACGCATCTGACCAACGCCCTGGGGCAGTCAGGGAATTATTAAAGCTAAGGAATTTAAATTAGATGAACACTTTGTCAATGTGAAGGGAGACCATATAATTTATCATCCAAACCAGGGCACCTGAAAATAAAAGGAGGTACTATTAATAATTATCCCTGGACAACAGGTGCAAGCCGAGACCTCCGGTCACCCTCCCCACATGCGTGGAGTTGGGGACGGTCAGGAGGGTGGCACCGCCACGCGGGGGAAATAAAATATCAAAGGCCCAGGGAAAAGGGACTAAGGCCTGCTCCAACCCCCAGGAAATGGCCACTGGGACTGGTGCAGGAGGAGAGGAGAGGGGTGCCATGGGGCTCCTGCCGGATGCTAGGGTGCTTTCTTCTGAGAACAATGGAAGCCACCAAAGAGGTTTTGTTTGATTTCAGCTGAGGGTGGGGTGAGTGTGGGAATCAGACGTTGGTTTACATGTAATTCATGGCAGCTGCGCCTCGGAACGAGCCTCCGAACTGCAGTGTGAGGAGCAGACCAGAGGTGGACTAGAACGGCAGCGGAGGACAAGTTAGGAGACTGTGAAGAGGCAGGCAAGAGACCACGGTGGCTCAGATGGGACCACACGGAAGTGTCATGGGTGCTCAGGGAGTGAGAGAGGGACCAGAGGTCACACTCAGCTTTCAGACCTGAGCCAAGAGATGAAGGAATGGGTGAAGGCGCCATCCACTGGAACACGGCTTTCCATCCCACACTCCTCTGCCCGCCCAGACGCCCACAGCAGCTCGCCACGGTTACAAGAGAAGGTCCAGTCCTCAGCCTCGCAACGTCATTTGAAGGTCAGAGTGGAAGGACTTCGGAGATCAGGTGCCCACTGTCCCAGCGCTCTGTCGGTATTAACAACTAATCCTCCCACCCACCCTATGAGGTAGGCACTACCGTGAATCCCATTCTACAGATGAGAAAACTGAGACACAGACTCTCACGGTCACTCAAGGTCAGCAGATGAGGAGCCACAATTTGAGCCATAGTGCCCATGCTTCCAACCACAGGCTCAGTCAGCCTGGACCCCCTCGGCCCCTCCTTCCTCCTGACCCCCCCGAGGGCCCAGCAGCAGGTCACGTGCAGCAGCCCAGAGTGGGCTCCTCCCCTCCCAGTGCCCACCAGGCCACCTCACCCCAGCCCAGTGGGCTCACCCTCTGGGAGTGGGGCCAAGCAGAGGCCGCTCCCGAGCTCCCCTCATAACCCTAGTGTGTAGTCGGGTGGACACCCTTGGCCTTGGAACTCCCTAGTGGACCAATCCCAGTGCCTCCCTGCCGTCCCTCCCAAGCCTCTCCACCAAAACCCTGAGAAAATCAGGCTGAAACCATCATTAAGAGCCTCTTAAGGGGAAACTGGAAAGGGGGGTGAGGGGTGTAGTGAGGACCGAAGAGGTGTACCTTTAATGGAGCATGCCAACGTTGGGAACAGGGAAGCAGGCGAGGCAGTGGACCTTGTGCTCGGCATGGCCGATGGACGCTAGCCATACCCATGCCTCGCTTCCCGCACACTGTGCCTTCCCCCATCTGAGCAGGGGAGGCAGCCCTGCCTGCGCTTCTAAAAGCCTTCCCAGACCTAACAAAAAACGGAGGAAGAGAGGAGGAAGTGGAAGCTACCTACCCACAAGACTTCAGGACTCCACCGACAGCCCTGGGAAGGTGTTCAGGCCTGGCCAGGCCACCTCCCTCACCTCCTTACCCGCCGACACCTGCTGATTCCCAGTGGCTCTGGAATGAAGGCCAAGGCTCGGTGCACTCACCTGGGCCCTGGTTTGCAGGAGGCGCACCTGGGAAACATCCTGGTGGGGCTCAGAGCTCTTGCCCCAGCATCCCAACCCTGTTCCCCACTGCTGGTCTCTGCAGGCCTCCCTCAAGGGGCAGCAGAATGGCGCCGCTGCTTCCCTCTGCCGCCTTGTCACTCACCTCCTCCCTGTCGCTCCATCTGTCTCCATCTCCCATCTTTTCCGCGCTTTAGTAGAATGTTTGCAGGTACAATGGACACACAGCACTGGGAGATCTGAGTTCTAATTCTGATTCTACCACAGGGGAACTGAGGGCCTCAGGTCTGTCCTTTAAACTTCACAGGCTCACCTGGAAAGTCTCCCACCTTATGTGTGGCTACACCTGCCTCATACCTGCCTCAATGGGCTCTTGAGATACAGCCACTGGGAGAGCAATCTGAGGCAAGCAAGGTTTCCCAAATAGACCTAATTACAAAACACCCTGAAAATACAGATGACGACCACCCCAACGACCGCCATTCTGGTTCAGGAGTCTTGGGGTGGGGCCCAAGAACCAGCATTTTAACAGCAAAAAGAACTCCAGGTGAATCCTATAATCAGGCAAGTTTGGGCAACTCTGGGCCCCAGAAGTGCACGGGAAGTCTATCACCTCACCTTCTGTGCAGAGAAGGGAAAGAAGAGCTTGTGAAAGCACTCCTTGGCTTTGTGCACACATCCAGAATAACACCTCCCCCCACTTCGGGAGCCCAGCAGGTGCAGACGCCAAACTGGGTGGTTTACAGCCATCATCTCGCTTAGTCCCGGCAACAACCCTACAAGACAGATTGCCTCCTTTTTACAGATGATAAGGACCTGCTGAAGGATACCTACAGCTAGTAAGACGGCGGAGCTTCTCTCCACCCCAGGACTGCCGACTCCAAAGCCGGGCTCTCCCCAGCACCCCGCAGCCTCTGCAGATGGATTCCCCCACAGGCAGGGACGGAAGGCAGAGGGCAGCTCCAAGCACGACTGCCTGTCCTATCCCCTCCCTGAGCCTGGACCTGACGCATCCATGGCTAGTCCCAATCATCCTGTCTGGTAGGAGAAAGCGGCGCTCCCCTGCACGGAGACGGAGGCCACTGTTTTCTGTCCCCAAATATGAGGGAGACAGGGGTCCTGGAGCCTGCAATCTAGAAAGGAAGGTAGGACCCACCTAGGAAAGAATCATACAGCAACCCAGGGCAGGAGAGAGTTCTGAGCCGGATCGCCCAGTGCTGGAATGAGGGGCTCCAGGAGGGCCTGGCAGGAAAGGGTGCCGAGGCCAGAGAACATGCTGCATCTAGAATGAGGCCCAACATACCCTGGAGCCCTTCTTCCCCACCCTGCATGATCCCTGCTGAGCGAGCAGCAGCCAGCCCCAGAGCAGAGTTCAGCAACTCCCAGCTCCCTGGAGAGGAAGCAATTTCCTCCTGCAGAGGAAGCTGCCGCCACCCAGCCAGACAGCATCCCACAGCCCCTTCCTCCTGTCCCCGCCTCTCCGGGGGAGCTGGGCCTGGGACGAGACAACTGAGAAGCAGAGGGAAAGCGCCACGGCGGTCCTGAAACCTGGCCTTCCTGTACGGAGTCCTCCCCCCCAGCCTGGAGGCTAGTGACTCCTCTCCCACTTAAAGGACACAACAATGACAACAGCTGACATTTAGTGACACTTATTTACTAAGCACTTCATACGGGTTATCACATTTATTCTTCACAACAAGCTTAAGAGGTAAATTTTGGTCCCCATTTTAGAGATGGAAAAACTGAGGCTCCGGAAGGTTAAACAACCCAGCTAGCAAAGAACAGGTGCCAAACGAAACCAGAAGTCCCCTAACACCAAATTCCAATTTCTTTCCACTGTTTTTCTCTCTCTCTCTAAGCATCTGCTAAGTACAGGGCACTAGACCAGCCAGAACCAGAAATAGCCCTGCTACCAGGGCGCCACGATCGAGCTGACAGGTAACGACACGCCTCATCAGTGAGGCACAGACTGAGCAGCAAAGAAGGAACCATGTGCGAACCCTGCAGGGGGCCAGGGACGCGGCTCACGGTGGGGTTCCACACCAGCAAGCAAGCAGAAGCCAGGTGGCTCTGCACAGGGTTCTGGGGTGCAGGCATATCTGGGGGCCTGACTTGAGACAGTGGTCAACTGCAGGCACAGCAGACTTGGTGAGGGCAGAAATCAGGAGAGGAGATCCTGCGCTGTTAGCAAGAAACAGAACTTTTCTCCAAAGGAAGCTAGCAAGTTTTGCATCAGTCTCTGTAACTCCCTGGCCAAAAATCTATCACACACTAACCCTTCAGGAGAGCCCCTGGGAGAAAAACAGCCTGGGACAAGCAAGCACTGGGGGGAAAAAAAGCCAAAGGCAAGAGTGGGGCCAGCTGGCTCAGGGGTCGCCGTTGCGCCCCAGGGTCCCCAGGAGGCTGCAGCCCACTTCCCTGTGTCTGCAGCAGGAGGAGGCGGGGACCTGGCCCAAAAGGCCCTTCTCCACCAAAAGATGCCAGAGCTTCTCCTTAGCTCAGAGGCTGCCGACTTCCCCAGAGCTGTGCTGCAGCCAGCGCCACACACTACGCCCAGCTGGTCGGCCCGCCCACCTCTGCATGCAGCTACTGTGGCAGGCCCAGCCGGTCAGGGGCCTGGCCCTGAGGAAGGAGGAAGGAGGGGCGGTATCCAGGACCCTCTGCTGATCTATCGACCCTGCCTCAAGGGCTCCAAGGGCCCAGAGACACCAACAGTAAATGCATAAAATATAGCAATTCCACTTTGGAGTCCATACAGAAAAGAATTGAAATTGAAAGCAAGGACTCAGATATTCATACACCCATGTTGATAGCAGCACTATTCACAATAGCCAAAAGGTGGAAGCGACCCAAGTGTCCATTAACAGATGAACAGATAAACAGTATGTGATACATACATACAACGGAATATTAATCAGCCTTAAAAAGAAAGGAAATTCTGACACACACTACAACATGGATGAACCTTGAGGACACAATGCTAAGTGAAATAAGCCAGACACAAAAGGACAAATTCCCTATGATTATATGGGGCACCTAAAGGAGTCAAATTCACAGAGAAGAAAGTAGAACAGTGGCTGCCAGCGGCCAGGAGGAGGGGCGAATGGGCAGTTGTTGTTGAATGGGGACAGAGTTTCAGTTTTGCAAGATGAAAGAGTTCTGGAGATGGATGGTAGTGATAGTGGCACAACAATGTGAATGTACTTAATGCCACTGAACTGTCCACTTAAAAATGGTCAAAATGGTGAATTTTATGTTGCATATATTTTACCACAATAAAAAATATCTGTATATATAAATTAAACACATAAAATCTTATGTGTGGCATAGAAAAATAACCATGTTACCTGGAGGGAGTTGTTTTTTTTTACCACGAGCATGTCATACTTTCATAACAAAACCAAAAAAGACAATGAAGACTGATAAACCAAAAATGTTTCAAATCCTGATTCACGAGGGTGTTTAAGAAGTCCCCATTCTACAGAATGGGACGATGCTATCACCTGACTCTTCTTGCCACCAGCACCAGCCTGCCCTGCAGAGAAGGACAGGAAGCACCCCTCCCAGAAGCAGTAAAGGCAGACTTGGGTGGGGCCAGCTGTACCGCCCAGGCCTCAGGCCCTTCATGAAAACGGCAGGAGGGAAGTGACCCCCAGGGCCAGAGGCGATGACTCCAGGGTGACTCAGCTCTGGTTTCCCCGGAAGGAAATGAGCTAGCTAGCCTTTTTCCCCTTCTAGGAAAGCACGAGGGAATGACTCCCCCATCCCTACATGCCCAGGCTTTTTCCACAGACGGCTCTGACAGAACTACCCCCAACCTCCACTGCACGGGGAGGGAAGCCAGAGTGAAGAGGGGGGCAGAGGAAACAGCTCGCCTGACTGGGGAAGACACAGGATGGGGGAGGCACAAAGGACAAGATGTGCCTTTCCTCTTTCCACCCTCAATTCCCACCATGAACACACCAGGAGGGATGCAGACGGGCTCTGGTCCTATGTCCCCACTGACTGGCTGTGTGGTCTGGCCTCACTTTCCTCCTCTGTAACTTGAAGAGGAAGGAACATTTGCTACCTAAGTCTCCTTTCTCTTGAAGTTCTAGGCTTCTGCAGGAGCTGGGTGATGCACGGAACTGAGAAAGGCTAGAGAAGACAGAGCTTGGCCTTGGAACCCAGAGAGCCACGGTACGGAGACTCATGTCTGGTATGCCACGCAGAAGCAATGCTTCTAACTGGAACACCAGCACCCCCCGCCCTTAGGCCAAGCCGCCCAGTCATTCACTCATTCAATCTTTTCTATGCTCTTACCCTATGCCAGGATCCGGGCACTCACAGCCTCGTGAACGTCTCCACCAAGTTTCAAGAGCTGCCATCCCAGCCCCTGTCCCCAAGGCCAGCCTTTTGAGAAAGCAGAGTCTAGAAGAGTAACACAAAGAGCAGGCAGAAGGCGAAAGCATGTAGGACCCGGAAAAGAGCATGGAACCAGAGTCAAGAAAGCGTGGTTTAAATGCAAAGTCTGCCGCTGATTTGCTGTGTGACCTTGGACGAGCTGCTTCAGCCCTCTGGGCCTCAGGTTTCCAGTCTGTCAACAGGGGACTGGGTCTGGTCTCTGCAGGAACTTCCAGCTCCGACAGCCTGGGCATCTCTGGGACACAAACTCTCAATCCTGGGATCACGGCGGGGAGGCCTGCTGCAGTCAGCAGCACCATTGACCCTTCAGAACCCCGAGAACTCCAGACAGGCTGAGCTGACAGCCGGCCAACTCCGGGGAGCCTGCGGCCCCAGGGACAGAACTTGGCCGGCAGAGCCCAGCTGCTGGAGGCTGTCTGAAGGCGACCATGTGCTTTCACCTCAGGGATAACACGAATGTTGCAGGATTCTCAAAGCTGGAACCCTTTAGCTCGGGATGGGGTCAGAGGACCACAAGGAAGCTTCGCACATTCTCCATGCGCCCCCATCTCTGCCGGATTTGAACTATAAACACAGCCTTTTTCTGAAGGGAAGGGCTTAACACAAACCAGATGCAGCAGGGACTTTCCCCCACCCCCTCCTGGCCCTAAAATTAACGTTCGTGTCTCCTCTGCCAACATTCATTTGAAGGCCGAGCCTTAAAGAGCCAGCACCTCCAGTTCTCGCCTGCGCACACTCTCAATCACATCCCTGCTTAAACAAAATGTCAAGGTCCCAAAGGGAAAGTGCAGATGGGGCAGCCTCCCAGGAGCGCTTGGCACCCATGCAGCCAGGGCCAGATTTAAAAGGGGAGGTCAGTGGAAAAGGGCCGCTGATCCTCCACCACCAGCCCAAGAGGGATTAAAGGGCAGCCTTCCAGGGCGGGCTCTCGAGCCTGGGGATGGGCCTCTGGGGAGGGCATGGGTGGGGCTTGCCAATGGAACCAACCCATAGGGAGCAGTCCTGTGCACCAGCGCTGCCCCTGGGGGACTCTGGAGATTCCTGAAAGAGTTCATTTCCTGGACTTCAGTTTCCAGTCTCTAGAAAATGGGATGAATAACAGGCATCTTATTTAACTCTGATTCCTTCAGAGCTGTGATGATCTGACAGAACCCATCTTAAGAGAACTGGACTCCACTGGGCCCTGCAGGCTTCCAGGCTGCAGGCTGCTTGCTCCCATCTGGAAAGTTCTCCTGGTCCTACAGATCCTTCCAGCTCTGACTGAAGGCCCAGACCATCCCCCATTGCCCCCCTCACCTCCCCACGCCCTTCACCCACGCCAGGGCCACACCTCGGCACCCAGCACTAAGCAGCCAGCCCATCAGAGAAACACATCTTATCACCCCAGCAAGGGGACACATGCCCTGCTCTTAAGCTTGGGGGACCATGTCTTACACCCTCTGCACACCCCACAGGGCCTAGCAGTGCACTGCACACACTGAACATGCTCTGAACAGACAGTTCCATCTCACCGAGCTGCCATTCTTCAAGAAAAGGGACAGGTGACAGCAGAAAACTATTTGGAGAGGAACGTTGCTCCAGATAGAAATTCCCTGACTTGCTATAAATTTTAAATACTATTTTTTTAAGTATTTAATCCTGCAAATTTAACACAGCCATTTTCACTTTTGCACGTTACCTTCCTGTTTACACTGGTTTTATGGTTGCAACCGATTACAACATACACACCACATAGAGTTCTGCCACCTTCAACAGTCTATTGAACATTTTATTCCCGTATAATCTTCCCAAATCCTTTAAATCTTCATTTAAAGGCTGAAAAAATGTTCCACGACTATCATGTGTCAGGAAAGTTTGTTAAATACCTCCTCTACAGTTTTTGAGACAGCGAAGCTTCTCCCTCAATTTTACTCTCTTAGCACAGAGAATATTCTTCAGGATTTCTTTGTTTCAGCTGGACAGTCTCCTTAGGACCTGATACAAGGGGTGGAATTATCTGGCCAAGGGGTGGGAGCGTTTTCAAACCTTTTGCCACAGAAACGAGCCACAACGCTAACCCACAGGCTGCACCAACCCTCAAGGCCTTCAGGAAAGAGCACTCCTTTGACCACAAACTTGTCCTGAGGGGATTTTTTTTTTTTTTTTTCCTGTTTTAAAATTGTTTCTCAGTTAAGCTGCATCAGCTGGGAGATTTCCTCTTCTCTGGGCCTCCAGGTTACGTGCTCTGGAGATCCTTTTTTTTCAATCTTAGCTCCAAGTCCCACCTCCTCTATACCAACCCTTCTTATTATAATCCTAGTCCACTCCCATATCAGTGGACTCGGCGTGGTCCCCCACTGATTCCTTCCCTACTAAACCCTCCCCCCCTCTATTTCTGAGATCCTTGATCCCCTTATACTGTGACCCCCACAGTGTCACATCTCCCCTGTAACACTCCCACTAGGCAGAGAGGCAGCCAGAGGGTTTCTTGACCCAGAGTCCCCAAACTGACCCCTGGGGGTGGGGAGTCACTGGGCAATTGCCTGCTGAACTGAGTTCTACAGGCCTTCTAGGCTCCCTGTTGCCTGGGCCCCTGTCTCAAGGGGGCAGTTGGAGTCTGTGCCAGCAAAACACACTGCAGCTGGCAGCCCCCCAGGCTGAAACGATCCAGGATTATGACCATGTGGAGGCGTTCACACAGTCTAGAGCCAACCCAAACCCCTCTTGTCACGCTGTCTGGATGAAAGTTAGAACTCAGACAACAGCCCACAGTCAGAATTTGACTCAGCTGGGACTAGAGGATCAGAGGCCACTTAGGTGGGACAGGGAGGGGAACAGGGCGAGGCAGGATGCAGAATGTTGAAAAGCCCTCTGTCCACAGGAAACCAAACAACAGAGCTGGCAGGTCACTGAAGGACACAGATGTTGTGGCAGGGAGGGCCGCCTGTCTGATATGGACAGCCCCTCGGAATGCCCAGGATGAGAAGCGTGGCCTCTACCATCATCACTGCAATCCTGCGTCAAAGCAGCCTTGCGGATAGCCGGCTGGCCCACCTGCTCCAGAGCCAAAAGCAACTTACAGTCAGGGAAGCAAGAATAGGTTTTCTTTCTTTTCTTTACTTTCCCTCTAAGTAATGGGGGTTTGGGGTCCAGAAGAGATACTTGGTTCACATTTTGGGGGCCTAGTGAACTCAGGTCTACAAGGAGACAAAGCATCATCAGAAGGTCCTGGAGGAGGCACGAATATGAGCGAAGGAGATGAGTTTGTTTAGCTCATTCTGACTGAAGCAATAATATTCCTCAGGTAATCCTTCACAGAGGTCTCTAGCATTATCTAAAAATTAAGTAGGGAGCTTGCTACAAATGCAGATTCCTGAGCGCTGAGCCCAGAGTGTTTGGTTTGGCAGACCTGGGCGAGGCCCAGGAGGCTACAGTCTTTCCATGAACCCTAAGTGGTCCACGGACCACTCTTGAGGGAATACAACCTTGGAGCGAAACTCTCCACTTGAGTGGCAGACGGTGGATATGCCCATGGGAACCAGAAAACCTACAGGGAAGTTGTGGTCACCTGGCGTGGGTGATCATTTAATAAGATGTAGGCAGGAGGCCTGTGGCTGCTACCTGCCCCCACTCCTCACAGTAGAGAAACCTCTCCTTTCCCAGAACAAAGTACAAGTCCTTGTCTCCTCAGGAGTCCCGCTCTCCCTCTCAATTACCACGATCCTAATTGGACCAGCCTTCAGAGTTCACTGTGGTTTCCTGGGTGGGGAGAGACAAAGAGGGTAGAGTGTCTAATGAGCCAGACAGAATAAATCAATCCCAGCCTGGCCACATGGCTGCAAGCTGGAGCATCACAAGGCCCCAACAGGGAGCTGGTTCCAAACAACCAGAACAGCAGCTGAGACATCCTGGTGGCTTCCCCCTTCAGTGCCCCCAAGGAAATGTGCCAACACCAAGATTCTCTGTGGCGAATCCCATGGCTCTGAAGTTATGATCATCCACAGACCTTGGACATAGGCAAACTGTCCCCAGCTGTGTCAGATGGGCTGGCCATCTGACACTCACCACTAGGGACATCAAGCATGTCTCTAGTAGCTCTCCAAGAGAGCCTCAGAGTTCCAAATGTGGCTCCAAGGGTTTGGGTGACTCTAAGATGCCATCATTTAAGCATCATCTGTTCTTCCACCAAGAGACACCTGTGGACCTCCAACTATGGTCCCTGATCAAAGCCCACCCAACTCAAGGGCGGGGCCAGAGTTGCAAGAGAAAGGAACCTTCTGTGCATCACCTCCTACATATTGAAAATGACACAACCATGCAGCTGTGGCACTACTGTGTGTGCGGCACCAAGCTCTCCCAAAGGCTTCACCCATTTTGGCATTCGAAGCCACCTAAGGAACCTTTAGTCGGCACTTAGAGTTGCGGGAGACAGGCTCCAGTCCCTATGTGAGATCATGTCACCCCATGAACAGTCCAACTTCTTCTTCCTATCCCAGCGTCTGGGAAGTTCAGTCAGACACGTAACTGCTCGGGTGACCCGGGAGCTGCCCAGTGACAGAAGTAACACTGTGGGTTTGGGGTGCCGGCAACCCTCAGCCCAGAACCAGCACCCAGTCAAGAGTTCAGCGAGGGTCCGGTCAGTGCAGGAAGTGGTCTCTCCCACCCTGCAGCCTTCCTCCTGAAGATGGGGGCGGAGAGGAGAGCGTCACCTGGACCACAGAATGTTCAGTTCAGAGAAGCAAAGCGGAGGAAGTGAGAGCCGCGTGCGGAGACGGCAGGTTTAGGTTCTCGTTTGTGACTTCTCCCACTTCTCTTCAATTTTACCAAACACCCTGGCTCTTCTGACAAGCCTCACAGACGGAGAGGAACTTG
This sequence comes from Equus caballus, assembly GCF_041296265.1. NCBI lineage: Eukaryota > Metazoa > Chordata > Mammalia > Perissodactyla > Equidae > Equus > Equus caballus. The sequence continues at coordinate 27,972,923 of NC_091707.1, forward strand.
GGGAATGTGGTCAGGAGCCAGGTCTGGGTGAAATCTTCTCAGACACAGATTCTAATTCTCGACCTCTTCTCCCACTGACGCTCATCAGCCCGGTGCCCCTGGCCCTCAGGCCTGGCCTGGCGTGTGGTGGCCACTGAGGAACCTACTAAGGCCAATGGGTAATGATATTTCACATTTTCTTCCCAAATGTTTAAATCCTGACAGTTTCCAAACCACCTTCTACGTATCTAGCACTAGATTAAAATGTTAGCAAGGCCTTCAGAATCCTAGAAATATAAGCCTACAGCCAGACAGCCAATGGCTGAAAAGATCTTTTGCGTCAAAGGAAAATCAGGTGCCACTCCCCCCACCAGACTGGGGTGTCTGGGGACAGCCATTAAGGGGAAGTGCCCCAGCTCAACTGCTGCCTGACAAGAATCAACAGGCTCACAGCAGCAGCGCACCAACCACACACCTCCACGCTCTCTGGAGAGTAGAATTTCAGGTGATCATTATTTTCTTCTTTGTACTTTGCTGTATTTTCCAAATTTTCCACCATAAATTTTACTTTCCTTTTTAATTAGTAAAAAAAAAAAAAATAGGTTTTGTATTGCTGGTGGCACATGAAGAAGTCTGTCTTTTAAAGGCAATTGATGAATATGTAAAAGGACTCATAGAAATGATCATCTCCTTTGATGGACTAACTGAGCTCCCAGATATTATCCTAAAATGCAGGAAAATGCCCACATGAAAATAATCTTTACAGAGGAATTATCTACGATAGCCCGAAACTGGAAACCATGAAAATGCCCAATAATGGCAGACTGGGAGGAGAGTGGATGTCAGCTGGCTGAGGAGCGAGGCAGCGGGTAAGGTGCCACGCCCAGGCCCAACCCCCACTGCCACACCTTTCCTTCCTGAAGGCTCTGCGGCAAAGGGCCTGAGGCCACACCTTGTTGAGACACAGCGCAGCCCCAAAAGAGCTTCTAGAGGACAACTGAGGGCTCCGGGGCCTTCCTTCTGCACCACTGGGGTAGGTCAAACTCATTTTCCTAACAAAATGGCAGCTCTGGCCCTGCCCTCACGTGCCGAGCACCCAAGCCAACAGTCCTCTTCTCAGGAAAGGTCTCAGGAACCCTCTGAACAGGGACCCAGGAGTCCACACTCACCGCTCTCCAGCCCCGGTCTGGACAAATGCAAGTGTGAGTCTCCAGCAAATGCTGACGAGCATCTCCAAGGACGGAGGCCTCGCTCAGGCTGAACCTCCAGAAACAGCAGGACAAGATTTCCCTATTCGGCTCCCCACAGAAATGCCTTCAGACAAGTGTGATTTAAGCAGGCCCTCGGCTCTGCTGGGGGTTGATTTAGGAACCAATAGACAAAAAAGGTCTCTGTGTGTTCCATGAAACGGATACTGATGGTGTCATCCACTGCACAGCTCTCCTAAAATGGAAAAGCCCTCGGTGTTCAGTGCTTACAAAGTGTCTCTTTCCCACAAACTGCTATACTTCCTTTCACTATGAAATAAACATAAGATCATCCCAATTTCCCCTTTTGTTTGGGCTGCCAGGAAGCTCGGAACTAGGGTCAGTGGTGACCTACAAAAACTAACTTCTAATTTAACATTGTTTTCTCAATGACCTCACCCCCATCCTGACAAAGCTCCAGATCTTCTAACTTCAATTTTAAAATTCTGTGAACCATTTAATGCGTTCTCCCCAAATGTTTTTGGAAAGTACACACAAACATATATTCATGAAACAACCTCTATACGTGGACCTCACTTTCTTCAGGGCTGTGTAGCTATATAAGAAAAAATGTCTTTGAGAAAATGCCAAGTGGGAAAATAAAAAAGCAGAACTAAATTGTATACACACTATGATTACCCCTATCAAAATAATGCAGGCATGAGGATAAAAACAAAATAGGTTTCTGAAGATACAAATAGCTGTGTTTAGGTGAAAGGGTGAAAACGGTCACTTTTTGTCCCCTGAAGTTATCTTCTCAATTGTGGATGACGCAAGCAGGCAAGCGGAAGCTAGAAATGCAGCGTCCCCTGGCCTCTCCCATGTCAGCCCCCAGGCTGCCACACTGGCAGGAGGGGACAGGCTATAGCCCCCATCTGGATCCTTAGGGACTGGAACCCAGAAGTGACAGTCTGCATTTCTTAGCATCTTGGGGAAGAAGCTGGTGCCCTGAAATCATAGCTGTTTGAGATTCCTGCCATCCCCTGTCAGTGGACATGTTCCGAGCCCTCCCTCACGGAAACAACAAACTGGATGCCTGGACACATGGCGGGGAGGGGCAAGGGCCCTGCCATGACCCCTGACTTCCAATGCCTAGGACTTGATTGGCACACTACTGACCCATCACCCTTCCAATGTCAGATCAAATGCCACCCCCTCTAAGCACCTTTCCTCATCCACCCGCAGAAACTAGCCCACGCCCAACCAACAGACATTCCCCGAAGCTACACTTCTTCAAAACCCTCAGCCCACCTGAAACCGCCCCCTCAGCATCTGTCCAGCCCACAGGACCGCGAGCCCCCGGCCCAGCACAATTGCAGTTGGTGCGCCATCCACGAGCTCAGTGGCCAGCAGATCGGATGGTTCAGACCCTGCTGAGGGCCAAGGTTTGGCAGACTGGGCTAGAGGCTTCCTCCTGCCTCCACTGGAGTCAGGATCCCCAGGGTTCCCACAATGGCTGGCCTCTACTGCCTCTATCTCGTCTCTAATGACAACAGCCCACGTCAGGCAGAGAAGTGTCAGTGGTCCGAGGGGGAGCAGAGGCAGGGTCTGCCTAACCCTGGAGAGCAGCCAAGACCTCAGAAGTAGGCTGACTCATCACCTCGCAGGTGCAGAAAGCTCATTCCTTGCCAGGGCATCCTCGCAACTGGAAACCCACAGCAGGGACGGTTCCCATGGCAACGGGCCAGCACCTCCTCCACAGCCGCCTTCCTTGGAGCACCACTTGCCTGTGCCCACGGGTCACTTAACCTACCCTCCCCCAGCCTAAATCCTCTGAACGCAGAGTGAGGAGGGGCCTTGAAGGCCAGGCAAGGCAGAGCGGCCCTCCCTCTGCCTCCTTCTCACCCTCGAGTCTACCTAAACACATTCAAGACCAGGACACTCACAACCTAACAGTTCATCCTTCTCTGGAAAGTTTGACTCTTAGAGATTCTGACCTAGCCTTCATCTCCCACACAACTCTCACCGAGTCCGACTTCCCCTTGGGCCTACCCCACGCAGCAAGTCCAGCACGGCCCTCTTCCACTGGGCAGCCTGGAGCTTTCTCCCACCAGCCAGCTTCCCACCCTTCTCCACCCTCTGCATGGCATCATACTGGTCTCTAATCCTCTCAACATGCAGTGCCCAGTTCAGACAGCCACGTGCTGAGCAGGACTCGGGACAAGCCGGGCATCCGCTCCTGCCCCGAAGATGGCCCAAGCTTGTCCCTCTGCTGACTCACCCTGTCCTCACTGTCACCCACCCTCAGGCCTTTCTCTCCAGCTGCTCCCTGCCCACTCCTCCTTCATGCCCATCTCCTGCCCCTCCCTTCCCATAACCTGACTTTGCCTTCGCCTTCGGTGACACTATCCGCTTGGCCCACCGCCCCCACCTTCACCAACACCTGACTCACTCTTACACAGTCTCCATTTAACTTTTAGCTCACAGTATCACCTCCTCCAGGAAGTCTTACCTGTCCCCTCCAAGGTGGGCTGGGGCCTCCCTTGGGCTCCCGTCACCATACCACATGGGACATCTTTGAACTCAACAGGGAAATGCCAACTCACGGGTCTCTCACCTGCTGCCTCTTCAGAGGCAGGGGATCATGCACCTGGCCCTGACCTGGAAAGAGCAACTGCTTAACATGTTAAATCTGGGTGGGAAGCACCTGGGTATTTCTTTTACTATTCTCTGTACTTTTTCTTGTAAATGAAATATCATTAAAAAAAGAAATAGATGATCCATAGTAAATGTGAATCGAGTGGACGAACCATCATTGGCTGCAGTGCCTTCAACCCCAGGAGATGTTTGTCCATCTCAAGTGTCTGCTGAACTCATCCTACAACAACTTGCCTCCCCCGGAGCTGGAGCCCAGGGCCCCTGGTCAGTCACTTGAGCACCATGGGCTCAAACCCTCAGGTGCGCTCCTGCACCGTGCACGGCACAGTGGGCATGAGCCAGAGTTTTTATTCGCGCTAGAGGATCATTTCATCTCCACTTGCCCTTTGTCACTTGAGAAGTTCGTAGCCGTTCATACTAGCTCGCTAGTCTCACCGTAAATTAACCCAGATGGTAAATATGGCAGGCAGGCTCCGCTGCTAACTCTGGAAGCTGGGTAATGGGCACATGGGGATTCATTACACTATTCTCTACTCCTGTGCTTAAATTTTCCATAATAAGTTTTCTCCTTAATTCATTCCTTCAATGTTAATTCCAACATTCCTTAAGTGCCGACCACACGCCAGGCAGCATGGATAAAGAGAGAAATAAGAAACAATCTTCCCCATGAATTGATAACTTTATTAAGTTCTAACTTATCTGCTATCTTCTCCCTCCCTGGGAATGAAACACCTAAGGGCACTTGTGCCAGGAAGACAATGCTGACCTCCCCAAGGAACAAATAGCCAGGAGGGGCCTCAGGGACTGTGTCTTCCCAGCTCGCTCTACTCCACCTACCAGTGCCGTCTCTCCACACACGGGGGGCTCCCCCACTCAGTAAGTGGCTGCCGGGAGCCGAGGGTGGGCCTCAGGGCTGCTGCCAAGCTCACGCACCCACAGGAAACCACGGGCGGGCTGGGAGCCCCCAAGTGAAAGGCAACTTTCCTCAAAGGGCAGGAGCCCAACGCCCTTCACTCTATCCTTACAACTCTTCCTGGCCCCGCTCAGTGCCAGGTACTAGGCCAGCTTCGGGGATAGAAATCAAAGTCATGTGGCTGTCCCTGACTTCAAGGGAATCACGTTCCTATTGACCGGAAATCCTTGGATTCAAATCCTAGCTCCGCCACTTACTAGCTGCAGGACCTAAGGCGAATTACTAAACCTCTCTGGGCCTCAGTTTTCCCAACTGTAAAATGGGGATACTGGCTCCCACTTCACAGGGCTGTTGTGAGGATTACGTGGGTTAGCACATGCAAAGTCCTTGTCCCAGTGCTTATATGTAAAAAGCTAACGGCAGTGCCAGGCACACAGCATTAGAAGAATTCATGTGTGAAACTTTTTTTTTAAATTCACCAGGCTCCCATAGCCCCTGTTAACAGGTATAGGCGACAATGGGCACTGAAACACTCTTTGCAAAGAAGAAATCACAGAGGCAGGGCCAGATCCGAGGGACAGGCTCAGACTGGCTTCTGGCTGTCCTTGCCTCACTGCCTTCTCTTGCCTGAGCTTTTCTGAGCAATGCCCCAGCCACCGCCTAAGGGGTAAGAGGGGCCGACAAGCCTGTAAATGCTTTCCATCCGGCCTCGTCTCAGAGGAGAGGTGCCAGCAAAGCTCCTTCATCAGGGAGATGCTCCCAGCCTGCCCGCACCAGGACGCTGCGGCCAGGCCAGGAGGTGTTCCGTTGCTGTCACTGTCTTGGGTTCTGTTTTTGTTTTTCTGAGCCAGCTGTCCCTTTTGCTCACTCCGGGCGTTAGGTGGCGTGACTCTCAGTCGGCCGTATACGAACCTTAGTGTGCTCTTTGACTTCTCAGAGTTTGACTCTCTCACTTGTAAATAGGACTAATACCGCCTACCTTCTTGCAGGGATGAACTAAGATTGTGTATGTGAAACAGGCAGCACAGGGCCTGCAACAAAGAGGGGAGACACTAGCAAGGCTGTTTCAGGGCGCAGGGGCCTGGAGCAGCTCTACAGACACGGGAGCAGCCCAGTCTTGACAAGCCCAGAGGTGCCCACTCTGGGGCAGCCAGCGGAGACCAAGCCAGGCCCCCTGCGCTCCCAGGGAGGGGAGGAAAGCCGCCGCCCTCAGACGGAGGGCCCAGCAGAGCCTCATCCCCAAAACCATCCGTGGGGGTGGCCAGGGCCTGGGGGGCCTCTGTGGGGCAAGAAGGAAAGAGAACAGACCTGGGGAAGAAAGGAGGGGGGCAAAGAGAAGCATGGAGGGGGGATAAAAAGCCCCCATCAGGCCCTGAGCCGCCCCCACCTCCCCTGCTCAATACAGCGTTGGGACCTGCAGTGTTGGGGACCAGAGAGACAGCCACTTCCTGGTTCCCCAGGAATGTGTGTGTCAAGAGAGAGGTATCTGGGGCTTAAGGAGGTTGGAGGCCCAGTTCCATCTCTAGTGAGGAGCTTCTCTTCCCCAGTCGGGGCCGACGGGCACCAAGCAGGAGGGACCTGACAGAGAGGTGGCAGCCAGGGCAGTGGTTAGGAGGTGCCCTCTGGCCAGGCAGCTCTGGGTACAAAGGCCACAGCCCCACTCAAGAGCTCTGAGGGTTGGGCACATTATCTAATGTTGCTAAACTAATGTTGCTAAACCTCAGGCCTCAATTTCTTCTATGAAGTGGAGATGAAAATGTAACAGTATCTATTTCATAGGGTGGTTACGGTGATTCATGACACAATGTGTGTAACGGACTTAGCACAGGGCTGGGCGTGTGGTAGTTAAGTGTTAGCTGTCAACAACAGGACTAGGACCACGAGTGCCACCAGCACCACCTCCGCTTGTCCCTTTGGCTCATCTGTCGCTTCTCTCCTCAACGGCAATCTCAGGAGCCAGTCCCGGGAACACCTGAGTGCAAGGGCAGCCATACAAACGGCCGCCTGTCCATTGCCCCCTCCAGCCTGGCAGAGCACAGTGGGCCGTCAAGTATGACATTCACCTGAACCTGACCACCCACACACTAGCCAGACCCCAGCAGCTCCATCTGCCTCCAGAGCACGGAGGCTCACCCTGCCTGTGTGTCTGCAGGTGTTCTGGAGCCCACCCACAAGGATAACTACAGGAGATGATTTATGTGTGCCCAGAATAAACAGTCCCTCCCACAACCAGCCCCACAAGGAACGCACTCATGGCAGAGTGTCCTTGGACACGTCAGATCACCACGATGGACCTCAGTCTCTTCATCTAAGAAGGCAGGGCCAGGTGACAGCATAGGTCCCTTCTGGCTCAGGCATTCAATGATTTGATTTCTTCAAACCACTACAGGGGAAAGGAGGGTTGGAGCTGGGTTCTAGGAGTAAACAAAGTGAAAGACAGGGCTACCTATTGACATCAGCCCCTTGGGCAGATTCCAGGCTGAAATCCTTGCTCCCTGGCTCTGACAGGAGTTTCTCCTACCCACTGAGCCCACAGGCAGGTCCCCTCCCTTCCTCTCACCAGGCCTGTGGGGCAGCCAAGCTGACACAAAGGACCACTATGAACGGTCTACCTGCAGTGGGCAGAGATGCTCTCCCCACTCCTGAGCCACCCCCAGGCATGCCATCACCTGGACCACACCTGGAGCATCCAGGCTACATGGCAGAGTTAAGGGACCCTTCGCCAACTCCAAACAAGGCCTCCCCCGCTCTCCCCTCCCCAGGCACCTGGCTTCCTGCTGGGCCACACCCCAAGCAGGCATTTTCAGAGTGAGAGGGCACTGCAGCGCACAGGACTCTGGCTCCTCAGAGGGAAGGGAAGGGAAGGGAAGCTCATTCACCTGGCCCCACCCACGCCCTTCCCAGAGGGTGAGAACAAATTCCTGAAAGCTGAGGACACAGAAGACTCCTAAAGGTAAGAGTCTGTGTGTTAGCTGAAGAGTGACTTTCAGAGCCAAGCTGGGATGCCCAGGAGTCAACCTCAAGATGACCTCTGGAAGCGCCTGACTCTACTGAGGAACCCCCCACCCCAAGAGGACAGACACACAGAATGCCAGCGTTCACCCAGATCCCAGAGACCATCTCCATGTGATAATGCAAGGAAGCACCAGCACCACCCCAAAACCCAGCCCCCTCATTTTATAGGCGAGGATCAGGTGTGGCTTGTCCAGCATCGCACAGCAGCCACAGGCAGCTCCTAGACAAGCCCTCAGGTCTCCTCCGGCCCAGTGCATAGTGCTTGATGCTCGACCGTTCTCCCTATTCCGACAGGACAGGGTTCTTGCAAGCCATTCTCTAGCCTAATAGTTCAAAAGGGACAGTCTCTCCACACCTACTCCTCTCCTATATGCCACCTCCTAAGGTCCCAACAGAAAGAGAGCAGGAGGCAGGTGGACCAAGGTCCTGCTGGACTCCACATGCTGGTGAGCTGGAGGGTCTAAAGGTTCCGTCTGGTTCCACACCCCCCCAAGATGCTGTGGCTAAGGACAGCAGGCTGCTGATGTCCAAGACTTGAGAGAGAACCCCCAGCGCTAGAACTGGAAGAAGGAAAATGAGGCCCAAGTCTTGGTTCCATTGAGGTCCCCAACACAACCTTCAAGGTCCTCGACACAAGAGGACCGGAAACTCCCTAAGATTTTTCTGAAGTAGGGACCCCAGCCAAATGCAGTAAGGGCAGGGAGTAGAGAGACGTGTCTGCCCGAGCAGGATCTCAGGAGAGGAATCTGAAGTGGGCCACTAACCAAAAGGGAAAAAACCCAGCTGGACTGCCTAACAGGGAGCTGGGGGGCCTGCGCTGGCTCCCTGCCACCCTGCCATCAGACACCCTGGAGGGGGTGCCGAGCAGCATGGCAGAGCCTGAGGGCATCCCAGGCTGGGACCCCATCACCAAGCACAAGGCGGGCTTCCCTGGCCTCTGGCCTCCTCCTGACTCCAGGGCACGCCTCGGAGCCCTGCTCTGAGACCTGGATTCAGCCTCGTCACTGCAGCAGCCCTTGTAACTCAGGCCTTCGCCACCCAGCACCTCAGCATCTGCCAGGCATCTCCTGCTGGACTGTGGCTGCCATGTCCTTCCGAAGGCACCGCTGTCACCGGTCACCACAACCAGAATTGGGGAGCACCTACCATGTGCCAGCAGGAGGCTCATGGCGAGTCAGCCGTGCTTGGGGTGCAGGAGCCCATCTCCCTCACTAAGCCTCGGCCTCTCAAATAGAGAAAGAACACAGCTTTTTATTTATTTTAGGGGGAAGGGAAGGAGGTGCTAAGCAGAAAATACCAGCAAAGTCACAGTCAAACAGCCCCAACCCTTCCCCCTGCCTAGATCGACCTCCTCCACCACTAACTCCAACGTGCAGCTCATGTGTTAAAAGTGCAGATTCTCAGGCCCCACCCCAGACCTACCTAATGACATCCTCTGAGGACAGAGCTCAGCGATCTGTGTTTTCACAAGCCCTCCAGGATGCACACTGAAGTTTGAGACCATTGTCCCACCCCACAAACCACCCCTATCCTTCTAGGTGTCAAAGCTCTGGGGTGAGGTGGTATGAGTGTCTCTAGATCCCAGTGGCACAGCCTCCAGGAGCCCCGGATAGTGGAGTCCTTACTAGGGGGCCCAAGGAGACCCCACAAACCCACCTTCCATCATACAAGGAGCCCCACGCCTGTCACAGATCAGTGGCACCCAGAGAACCCTCCAAACATCCTCAGAACCAAGTTTCACAGCAGTGTCCAGAGCAAGTGTGACAAGGGCTGCAAAGAGGCTGCCCTTCCCGGCCCTCTCTCCAGCCCACCCTCGACCCAGGTGCTAAGTGAGCCAGGCGGGGGCTGAGTGGCCCAGAGCCAGGGGAGAAGGAAGAAAGGGCCAGAGCCAGGAATCCCAGGGGGGACAGAGAGACCTAACTAGAATCCCACTGGCTGCCCCTGGGGCCCAGCCAAGAGGGGCCCCACCATGGCTCCCTACCTCCGGCCTCTTCCAAAACGCTATGCACAGAGAATGACTAACTTCCAAACGCTGCAAGATGCCACTGTGGGATATAAAATATAAATCCATGTAGAAGCATTCCCAAACTCACAGCGGCTTTCCATCACTGCACACTTACTTCATCAAGAAGCAATGAAAGGGCAGATGCCACCCTGGAGGAGGGAAAACGGCAAAGTGGTGTGAGTCTCGAAGAAGCTAACTCATGAGTCTCTAAGAAGCGAACTCTCAGAGCCCCAGAAAGAGGGTAGCAGGCAAGGGTGCAGGCACCCCCAGGCGACAGGAGCCAGGGGCCAAAAAGACTCAAGGGACGAAAGAAAACAGGAATCCGAGACCTGCTGCTCCCGCCCTCGCTCATCAGACACGAGCAAGGCTTGGGACTCTGACAGGACGCAGAGGGGCGGGTATGACACAGGGAGCCTCCCGAAGTGGCAGGAAGCCCAGCTCCTGCTGCCACCTGCCACATGTAAGCAGCTGTGTGACCCCTCCAGGCCTGTCGTCTCATCCACAAAACAAGGGGCCCAGTCGGTCTCGACAGCTCCAGGATGCGGGAGACGCGAGAGGAGAAAGGGCGGCATGCACAGCGCTATGCTGGGTATGACACCATTTAGGTAACGTTATCAACAGGTGCAAACATGCACACCACAACACAGGCAGGAACTATATAAATGTCCACTTAGGAATAGAAACACCACACCGGACAGTGGTTGTTTCCTGGCAGCGAAGGGAAGAGGACTGGGGAGGAACTCTGGGGCCTCAGCGCTGTCTGTAATGTTCGTGGTCTTCATGAAGTGGCCTCAAGAGCGAAATTCTAGAAATAACGGCTGTAACCGCCTGAGCCTCTGCAGGCCTTTCCAAATTTCCTCACCTCCAGCTAAACCACCTCATCAGGGTGTTGTGAGGATTAAATGAGTTAATATCTGTGAAACACTTAGAAACGTGCCCGACCCATGGCACAGGCCCAGGTTAGTTCACGCGGCCGTCAGCGATGGATGCTCAGCTCCATATTCCCAGACACATTCGTGGGCCTCAACTGGGCCTTCTCCTGAACCAGCAGCTTCTGTGGAAAGGGAATCTGGGGCAGGTCCCCCAGCCAGGCACCCCTGGGCTCCACTGTGGCCTCACTACCTGTGCCAACCAGCCCAAGAGGGGGTTCCAGACAGGCCCACTGAACTGAGACTCCAGTGTGACATTCCCTAATTTTTTAAAAAGCTGATTACAAATAGTGAACCTCTAAATTTACTATTGCTTAACTTTAAAAAAAAAAAAAAATAGGTGGCTTTCACTGAGGCTAAAGTTTGGAATATTATCCACATTTCTAAAGAGAGGCCTCAGGGCTTCATGCCTGCAGAGATGCCTCCCAACGGTCCCAGCCAGAATCCAGGATGAAGGGCAGGAAACCAGGGGTCTGGCCCCGCTTCCCCTGCTCCGGGAAGGCAGGACTCACGGGCCGCCTGCCCCACCCCCCAGCTCCCAGAGCCAAGTCTGGAAAAGCACTTTAGGTTCCTGGAAAGAAAGTCCTTTCCGAAATATCGGGAACTCTACTGGAAAGTGCCATTATATATTATCTGGAGGATGTCTGCCGTGTTTGAAAGGGAGCTGCTCTGTGCCAAAGGCAAGGCAGAAGCCAAAAACAACAGAGGGGCTTCTCAGAGCCACACACACACACACACACACACACACACGCATTCACGCTGACACACGGCCACTCACAGATCTGGACAGAGGAGGGGTCCAGACAGCGGGACCTTGGCAAAAGCTGCTGCCCTCCCCCCGACCCTGCCCCACCAGGCTCTCACACTGGGGGTGGTAGGTACCCCATTATCTGGTGTTGGGGCTTGGAAGGATTAAAAGCCCCACTGCCCTGTCCATCCCCAAACCACAGGCTATTCCATGTGGACATTTCCACGTGGGACATAAGGAGAAGAGATCGAGTCTGACAGCAACAAGCCCCCCACCCACAGGCAAGGCTCACCACCTCTCTCCCGAGACGCAAAGCCAAGTTCCATCAGGAGCCCTGCCTGAAGGAGGCCACCCACCTCGATGGTCCCTCCCTCGTGTCATTTCACCTACAGACGATGTGAAAATAGAGCTCAGCAGCACTCGACTCTACTCCTATCGGTTATAATCAGCTTTACAGATGGCTTTTACAAAATAAATCTTCAGGCCCATAAAAATGCTCCCCTGCAAGTCCTGGCCTGGCCTCAAATCACAGGCCTGTGACCACACTCTGAACAGCCCCACAGCACCAGCCACCACGAAACAGGAAAAACAAGGTGGAGAGAAGGCAGCTTGTCAGAAGGGCTCCCCTCCCCCCAGTAATGGCTGTTCTGCCCTCAGCTGAACCACTTGGGGCCTTTGATTTAGACCCTGAGCCACCAGGTTCAAAATGGGGTCAGAAGGGCACCCAAAAGTCATACCCCAACTGAGGCCCCCAGACGTTCCCTCACCGACTTTCTGAACAGTCTCAAGGCTTAAACAAGAGCCTCCAACTCTGGGTTCATATGCACAGGTTCTTACACTCAAAACAAACACTAGGCCTCAGCCACCCAGTTCAAGGCCGGTTAGGGTCCCCTGCTGACGAAGCAAGGGGAAGGCCGAGCAGGTGAAGCTGAAGGATCAGGAGCAGTGGAGGGGGAGGGGACGCACCTGAGTCTTAAAGCAGGGAAGCAGTCCCGAAAGCTGGGATCAGCTCCAGAGAGGGCACAGGGACACACGGGGCCCTCCAGCTCCAGGGACCTGAGTCTGTTCCCAGCAGTCACTCATTCTACTAAAACGTGTGGAGAAACACAACTAGCATCCTCCACTACCATTTCAACCAAGGAACCTCTGCCAGGCCCACGCCCACCCCCTTGGCTTCGAGACCCTCCAGGCAAAGACCTGGATTCAAAACCCACTCTCCCCTCTTCAGGCCTCGGGAGAGACTTGACCTTTCTGAGCCTTACTTGCCCTGTCTATGAAATGGGGACAAGACCTCACAAGTGTGCCCGCCACGGTTAACGGAGAAAACCACATGTGAAAGCATAAATGTTAAAAATCATGAATCACACAATGAGTACTTGATTATATACCATCTAGAGTTGTTCCTTATTATTTCATAAGCCTTGTCTCTCAATTAAAACATGAATTCCAAAACAGCAAAGAGTGTGTCGGTACTTCTGGTTGAGTCGAGTTCCAGGGTCAATCTGCCAGGGTTCATTCATAACCTGGCTTACTAGCTGGTCAATCTTGGTCAAGTTACTTAACCTCTCTGAGCCTCAACTTCCCTGTCTATAACAAGGAAAATAACAGTACCTTCTGCAAAGAGTTGTTTGACAGACTGAGGTCATCCAAACCAGGCAACCCTCCATCAGTGTGAACTGTTAGTCTTTTTACTTATTTTGGGAACAAAGACACTCTTAATAAATACCGTTTGGTTGGTTGTTTGATATAAAACAGATAACTCTCCCTTCCAGCCTTCCTTCTCTCATCCTCTCTTCCTTTCCCAGGAGGTGGACAGTATTTACATTACCTCCCAGATGCTGGGCTTGTGAAATGCTTTAAACCAAAATGAAAGGTTCCCTTTAAGGACCAAGGGTACCAGCACCTCCATTCCCAGCCCCTTCTCACTCTGCGGATGCGAGCCCGTTATTCCACATCCCTATGCTCAGGATCTTCATCTATCAAGTGTGATCATCCCACACGCCTTACAAGGCGGTTGTGAATGTTAAATGAGGCCGCCAACAGAACACATCTAACACAGAGGCCACGTCCCCCATCCTGGACCCCGTGGGTGACAGGCCTGGAGAGGACTCCACAACCTCTCAATGAAGAGCAGACACCAGCCCAGAAGTAGCCCTCTGTAACCAAGGACCAAGCAGGCGGTTTCCAGGGTAACAGCATCCTCTGCATCTACTCCCCATTTCCATCCCCGGCTGCCTTTTATTCTCCTCCCGCCCCTGTAGTGGGCCAAGTCACCTTTTCCCACTATTGCTAGGCAACCTCAGAGTGGTGCAGCTGCCTCCCCGGGGGAGGACCCTGGCCCTCCCCTCCCCTCCACATGTCTGGGGCCCTGGGGAAAGCTGCCCCATGTGGACCACCCCACCTCATTAACCCCAGGAATGGCAGAAGGTGAGCAGCAATCACAGGCCAACAGGGTCTATGGACACAGGTCCAGTGGGACTCGGTCTTGGGGAAATGAGGAAGCTCCCCCAACCCAGCCTTCACTTTGTCTGTGCTTATCTGTCATCTGTTCTTACACAGCTTCCAGGAAAAGAGTCACCTCGTGCCTTTTATGAAAGCTGCCCTTCCGGATTATTTTCCTATTCTCTTCTCCCACTCTCTCACCATGAACCTGGACCCCTGACCTTAGAGCAAACAGTGAGCAAGAGAGAAAAGGTGGACACACACAGGAGAGGAAGCAGGACGCACCAGAAACTCCTGAGAGGGGCTTGGCTGGGGGAGCTGGGATGTCAGGCGACTGTCATTTTCTTCTATTACTTAGCATTTTCTGAGGTTTTTTTAATTGAGATACATTTATTATACCATCAAAGTCACCCGTTTAAAGCATACAATTCAGTGCTTTTTAGAATATTCACAAGGTTGCACAACCACCACCACTCTCTAATTCCAGAACATTTTCCTCACTGGGTTTTGTCTCATCTTTGGTTTGTCTTGGGTTACACGTTCCTAGACACGCGAGCATCTGTTTCATAAGCAGCAGAGCAAAGTGGTGAGGAGGCAAAGGCAGGAGCCACGCTGCCCGGCTTCGGACCCCAGCTCCACCTCCTGTGGGCTGTGCGATCTTGGAAAAGCTAAGGAGCTGCTCTGAGCCAGCTCTCTCACCTGTAACATGGGGTAACAGGAGTACCCACCTCACAGGATTAGATGTGTTAATGCATAGAGAGCACCTAGGACAGTGCCTAATACTCAGCACGTGCTCAGCAAGGGTGAGCCACTATGATTATTAGCAGAAAATTTTTTCACTTTAAAAATCCAGTCATAGGGGCCAGCCCGGTGGCACAACGGTTAAGTTCACACGTTCCACTTCTCGGCAGCCCAGGGTTTGCCGGTGCGGACATGGCACCACTTGGCAAAAGCCATGCTGTGGTAGGCATCCCACATATAAAGTAGAGGAAGATGGGCACGGATGTTAGCTCAGGGCCAGTCTTCCTCAGCAAAAAGAGGAGGATTGGCACTAGTTAGCCCAGAGCTCATCTTCCTCAAAAAAAAAAATCCAGTTGTGCTCCTGGCTCTGGTCTGGGAAGATGGCCCTGCCCAGGCTGCTGGGAACTGCCATAGTTTCTGCTCATTCGTCTGGGAGGGGGCTAAAGCTGGACTAAGACTGTGCCTCTCCCACTCATCCTCTCTGCCATCAATGGCACCATCTGGGGTGGCTGAATGGGGCACACAGAGGGGACAGGTTTGGTTCATGACTGTTGCCCACGTGTTTTGGGGCCTTTGCATCACTACATCAGCCTCATGGTGCCCCACATTTGGAGATGCTGCCAGATAATCCCCAGCCAGGACATAAGGGGAGAGCCAGCAAGAGAGGCCAGAGAGCGCCTGAGCAGCCCTCTCCGTGCATTTACCCCCCACCCGCGGAGAAGGAAGAATTACGCCTGGGAACCAGGGAGAAGTCTTGGCCACGTTGAGAGGAAAGTGGGCTTCCAGGGTGGCTCCCGCGCCCAGCACTCCCACGGCTCCGTGCCTCAGACAGGGCCTGGTTTGGACAATCAGTACGTAGCAAGACACTGGCACCCCAGCCGATGGAGACAGAACCCAGGGCTGGTTCTGTCATGAGTGTGAGTCTGACTGGGGGACCCAAGTCTGACCAGGACTATGGGACCAGGCTGAGGGGGTTTCCTCTGCCAGTGGCCTCCCAGCCATGACCTCTCTGGGGAGCTCCAGACTAAACTGTCCAAATCATCTCCAGCTGTGGGCTCCAGGACGCCCTCCCCCAGTGTCCTTGGTGAGTAACCCAGCCCAGCTCACAGGGCCCTTCCTGCAGAGACGGGGGCCCACTGACCACACTCAGAAGGGACAAAAGCCAGGCCAGCAGGGAAGGCACCTCAATACCACAGCCCCTCAGGCACACACCAGGTCCCATGGGTTGGTTACACTTGGGGGCAGCTCAGGGAGGTGGGGGAGGGGAGTAGATGGCTACAATGGTCCCAATACCATCTGTACAGAGGCGTGGCGCTCCAGGGCCTGGCCTGTGAGTTGTGCAAACAGCCTGGCCTCTCAGAAAGGGGAGAGGGACAAAGAGAATGGGAAAGAAGGACGATGAGCAAGAAGGATGCAGGAGCGGGGGGTCCCCAGCCTGCAGCTGCTTGCAGGCCCCTGCATGGACAACTCCCTGTTGCCGCCTGCTCTGCCCTTCCCATCTTCGGCCCTCTCCCCTACTACCCTACCCTCCTTTGCACACTCACACTCACACACGCACACACACATGCAGCCTCACTGCCAGGGACAGGGGAGGCTTCACAGCAGAGCCTTCAAATCCTGTCTGTCCTGAGACGCAACACAAATGCCACGACTCTTCACCTCCTCCACCTCCGCAGGCGCAGTGCTGGCTCCTGCCCTACAGCGGCCAAGGCGACGCCTCTGGCCACTACTGGCACACCTTAGTGTGACTTTCTAGTCCCTCTCCACTTAAACGATCCCACATGGTGGAGATCTGATCCCTAATAGGGATTCTATCAGCATTCACTGATTGACTCCACAAGGAGAAAGCGTCAATGGTCTCACATAAGGACTAGAAGGTGAAGGATCAGAGACGTTGGCTCTTCCCTAGAGACACACAGTAGCTGGTCTGTGGCTAGGACATGTCTCAGGCTCGGGCAGCCCTGCCCTGGCTCTAGACCCTGGCTCTTGTGACAAGCCTGCAAGCCAGGTTTATGGTTTGTGGCCACTGGCCAGGCACCCAGCCCCTGGCCTTCCTGAAGATGGAAAGGGGAGGCCCAAGTCCCAACCACAAACCTCAAACTATAGGACGCCTGTTTGGCTTGACCTCCTCACACTCAGAACCACCCCACAAGACGGGTCCCAGGGGTCAGGGCCTCCTCCCACCCCCACCACGCTGAGCACAGCCTTGGCAGCCCCTCCTCAAGAAGTCAGACTTCAGAGTTTCTTCCTTCCCCTTTTGAAAAGGCTGATAACCACGGTGCTGCAGGAGCCTGTTGGTCTCTTACTCCTATGACAACAGCCCCTCGAGGTCTCATCCTTCTTCAAAACTGGAAAATCTGGTTCCCAGTGGCTCCAGGCCTTCTCACACCTGTCTGTCCCAGGGCAGCGTCAGTGCAGCCAAAAGCAGCGCCACCTGCCCAGCCACCTGCCCAGTCCACGGCCCTGAGGCTCTGGCCCATCCATCTCTCCTTCAGGCTCTGTGCATCGCCAGCCATCAGAGCACCTGCTCTCAGCACACCCACACGGGACAGGTTTGGAGAGGAAGCAGCTGTAACAGGTCCTGGAGTAAAGCCCTCAGCTATTTAACGGTGAGGCCCGAAGACACAGCGGGGTTGTCTCTTTTAGAGGAAATTCATACTCTAGGCTCATTTGCCCTGTGCTCTAACAAGCTGACAATGTTTTTAAGCACTTTAACATTCACCTCTCCATCCTGGATCTCCAAGAAGCAGAGAAGGGGGGCAAGGGATCCTACAGCCTTCCAGAGGGGAAGGCACTGAGCAACCAGAGAGGTCAAGCAACATTGAATGAACCAGAGCTGACTTCAGGGTCAGAGGTCAAGGAGAACTCCCACGCACTCCTAGGCAATCTTGGCTCCTTCTAAGATGAGTTTATATACTGCACCTTATCTCAAAGCACATCGGGTAAAGGCCATATAAACTCTGGTTCCTGAAAACAGTTAACATTTATTGAGCACTCACCATCTGTCAGGTGCTGGGCTAAACTCCCTCCATACATTACTTAGTTTAAACCTCCACTCAACCATATCAGGCAGGAATGATGATTATTCCCATTTTCCCCCTGGCATCATCAGGCACAGAGCAGGTAAGTGACTCACCCAAGAACACACAGCTAGTCAGCAGACGGGCCAAGATTTGAACTGAGTGTGTCCACAGCATGTCCATCTGCAGAGCCAGGGTACAGCCCCAGAATGGCGCGGTTTGCCTAGAGTGTAAAGCCCGTCATCCCTGTCTCCACCCCCAGCCTGGGGCTGAGAGCCACGCATGATGCCATTCATCCAATTAGTCAGCACTGTTTCCTGACCACCTACTACAGACCTGAGCCTGTGCTAGGCACTAGGGACCCGGCAGAGAACAGAACAGGCTGGCCTCCCGCCCCAGGCGAGCAGGACTGTGAGGATGGACACGAGCCAGTTCCCTCCTCCAGCAGGTTTTACTCTCACCGGCCTTGCCCTGCTCTGGGAGTCCTAACCGTTGGGGTGGGCGAATGCGCTGCTCATCCCCAGGTAAACCCAGCTCCAGCTGGCCTCCCTGATCAGCGGCCTGGGTTAGCTCCTGCGATGGCCTTGCAGTCCAGCAGGGGCTTTAAACAAGGCCGCCCCTCTTCCTGCCACCTGGCTCGGCGTGGGTGCAGACTCGGGACCGGGGCCTGTCTACAACCACCTTCATCGACCTGCCAGAGCCGCCTCTCTGTTCAACATCCATTAGCTCAACAAATACTGACTCAACTTCTCCAGAGAAAAAAACCCCACAGCTGGCACCTGTGGGAATACACGTTAAACCAGAGCCTCCAGGATTTAAGGGAGAAGAGACAGAGAATAACATTTAACAGGAGAAACTGCCATTTTACATATTTTCACCTGTCAATCCAGCGAGGGGGAGGGTAGGGGGAAGGACGTGCTCCTTGTTCTAAACGAGGAATTGGAGGCTGAGAGAGGTTAAGGAACTTGCCCAAAGTCACAAGCCTGAAAGTGGAGTCAGCATGCTCCTGGAAATCTATGCTCTCTCCAGCCTGCCTGACACTCAAGACACACACACACACACACACACACACACGTAAGGGTGCGGGCAAGATGCATGTGAGGGAATAAACTGAGGGCCATGTCATCCTGAAAGGATGGGTACAGACCTGCTGGCCCTAGAAAAGGTGGCTTGAGAGGTCAGCCTCGAAGGTCAGGAAGATGGTAAAACCATAACTCCCCTAATGCATAGCAGCCTGCGCCTGGAGGCAGGGAGTCCAGCCTGCCGAACTCTGCACTGGTGCATTCTCTGAAGGGACAAGCCACGGCCAAGCCATGCAGGCTCTTGAGTCATGCCTCCCACCTGCACAGACTTCTACCTGAATCACCATCAGGACTCACCACTCACCAGGGAAGTACTTCCTACCGCTCCCTGAGAGGGTGGGCAGGGCAGGAATGAGGCCCATTTACAGAGAAGGAAACAGAACGGGACTGCCACAGGGACCTCATTCACTGCCCTATCCTCAGCACCTGAACCATGCCTGGCACACAGTAGGTCTGAGAAAAGTATTTGTTGAATAATCTAATACCAGCTCAGAGAAGTGAAATGACTGGCCCAAAGTCTCACCAACAGTGGTGGTTGCACGATGCTAAAAGCAGGGTCTTCTGCCTCCCACCCAGTGGCCTTTGTATCCCACTGCACTGTCCCACTCCTCCCCCGCGCTCACTCTCCTGCCTCTATCCGGAATGGCCGGCCTCTGTCCACTTGTCGGCTCTGGTCCCACTCAACCCTCGCCTCCCATGGCCAGCAGAGAGGGTCTCAAAAGCAACAAGTCACTTTAGGTCTGATCCTCCAGGTGTGATACCACTTCCTTATATCCCTACCACCCCTGAAATTTTCAGATGGGGAAACTGAGACCTATCAAGGTAACATAAAGAATTAACGGTAGAGGGCCAGCCCAGTGGCACAGCGGTTAAGTGCTCACGTTCTGCTTTGGTGGCCTGGGGTTCGCTGGTTCAGATCCTGGGTACAGACCTACACACCACTTATCAAGCCATGCTGTGGTAGGTGTCCCACACATAAAGTAGAGGAAGATGGGCACAGATGTTAGCTCAGGGCCAATCTTCCTCAGCAAAAAGAGGAGGATTGGTGGCAGATGTTAGCTCATGGCTAATCTTCCTCAAAAAAAAGGAATTAATGGCAGGAAAAAAAAAGCCTTGGATTTTCTGAGTCAGGCCCAGAGCTTGTGCCGTGAGGCCCCCATGCCTCCATTGACCCCA
The DNA here is from genome assembly GCF_041296265.1 of Equus caballus. NCBI lineage: Eukaryota > Metazoa > Chordata > Mammalia > Perissodactyla > Equidae > Equus > Equus caballus. The sequence continues at coordinate 27,992,818 of NC_091707.1, forward strand.
CCAAAGCAGATGTTGGCTCCCCATGGTCCAGAGATCCTTGCAGGCTCTGGATGCCAGGCTCAGCTTTCCTGCCTCCCTCACCAACAGGGGAAAATGGAGGGGAAGCTGTCTGCCCTGAGCATGGCTGCATCCCAGCCCCACCGGCACCAGGAGGGACCCTTGGCTGGTTACTTCCCCCTCTGCCCTCATTTCCGGTGCCTGGCCCACAGAGCTGCTGGGAGCTGCTGAGACTAGAACAGTGCCTGGCACACAGCAGCCAATGCCAGCTCTCAGAACTGTTGAGTTTGCCCCCTAGATAACCAAATTTCCCAGATGACCTTGTTCCCACCTTGCTGTCCAGAGTCAGTTTTATGAACATACATGCACGCACACACACACTACATAGTTTTTCTCCCCAACTACATTTAATACATTCATTCATTCGATAATACTGACTATTATGCTCAGTGCTGGGGAGATGAGTTTCTGCCCCCAGGAACTTAGTCCCACGGGCCTTAAAAGGACTAATTCCTAATTCTTGGGCAGTCCTGTCATTCCTGCCCCAACTAGGCACACAGTAGGTGCTCGTAAACAGCGATTTCTCCTCTTCTACGCTTCATGGGAGATCCCAAGACATCCACTCCCCTAATCCCACCCCTCCTGTCCCAATTTAAAATCTATTCTCAAGAAGGCTTCACCTTAAATAAAAAAAGAGCCCCCTGCCTTGTCCTCACGGAATCTCCAAATCACCCACTCCATTTTCAGCTCCAACAGCCCAACTGTCCCAGGAAATAAGTCGTGTGAGAGGGGGGCTGTCACAGCCTGTCCCCCAGCTCTCCCTGAGAGGCCGACAGGAAGAGGGGGAGGGGTGTTTAAGCAACTGCCACAGTGCAAAGAAGCCAGCATCTTCCGACGTCGCCGAATAGGGCTGGGCCGGCATCAGCGGCGCCCGGGTCTCAGGTCGCGGGGCTCTGAGGAAGCCCTTCGTGCGTGTGTTTTAAATTACCTCTGCTTGTCTGACGAAGTGAGTAAAGGGCGCCGTTTCAGGCTTAGGATTCCTGAGTGAGCTAATACAGGATGCTTTTGGCTGAAAAAAAAACTTCAGTCGGCTCCCTAAACTCCCCCCCTTTTAAGTTTAAAAAAGGGAATGAATGTTACCATTTTTGGACATGAGCGTTCTCCCTCAAGCCCAGCCCTAACCGCACTATCCAGAGGGACGCGCCATCCTGTCCCCCCCATTCCCAGATCAGCGGGCGGGGGTGGGGGAGGATAAAATGAGGAGGGACCGGATGGGAGCGGGCAGCGAGGGGGGGTGGGGGGTGTTAGGGTACGTGGCCGCCTGGGGCAAGAGCTCACCGCGCAGTCAGGAAGCAGAGGCAGGGTTGGGGCGCCCTCCCCACCCCCAAAAGAGAGTGGTTTCTGACCTCTTCCTGTCACTAGCCACTGTGCCCGGGTCCCATTGCCAGCTCCGAGGCCAGCCCCTGTGGCGGAGCGCGCACCCGGCCTGGGACGCGGCTGGGTGGCCAAGTAGGGATCCCGAGAGAATGACCCCAAATGTCCCCGGAGACAATCTCTTGCTCTGGAGCCCCTCAACTCAGATCAGGTTGCCCAAATTCTCTTTCTCCTTAGCAATGAGCTGGGGTCGGAGGGGCAGGTCGCAGACGCCAGCCCATCTCCGCTCGCAGCTACCAACCCGCTGCGTTAAGCAATAAAACGGTTTGCCGTCCTGACGCCGCCCCCACAGGGCCCGCTGGGGAACCCGCGTATGCCCCCCGGTTTTCTCGGCCCCAACACCACTCCAGCAGGTCCACCTCCAGGCAGACCTGGGGGCGGCTGCCAATCCCTCCGGCCTGGGGGCTGGGAGGCTGAGAGTCCCGTGCAGCTTGTCCCCTGCAGACACCGAGCCCAGGGCAGCCCAGGGCAGCCCAGGAAGCGCGCTGCCACCGCACGCCGTTTGAAGAGGCAGCCAAGGGGCGGAGAAGGGAAAGGAAAATCGATCCGAGCAAACAGCCATGGAGCTGGGGGCTCGATCCCAGCCTCTCGAGCAGCGCCCCCGCGCGCTGCCCACGCCGGGATGGTGAGGCTGCAGCCGGGTGGCCTGGATCCCGCGCCCCAAGGCGACCTGCCCGCCGGCGGCCCCACCTCCCCGCCCTCGGGCTCGGCGTTCGCGGGCTCCGGGGCAGGGGCTCTCCCCCTTCCGCCCGGCGCCTGTAACCCAACACCCCACCTCGCAGCGGCCGCGCAACACCCGCCCCCGCTCGTGCGCGCCTGGAACCCGTTCGGAGCTTGGAGCCGCGAGCCCGGCGGGCGGAGCGGGCCGGGGCGGGGGTCTGCAGCGGGCTGGGGCGGTTGCTGACCTTTCTCTGCTGCTTCTCCCAGGCTGGGTCCAGGAGCAGGTCTCGATCCCAGTCCTCTTCGGGCTGCATGTAGTCGTTGGTTTGCTGGGAATCATAATGGTCCATGATGGTGCGCGCGTGCTAGGGGCTGGATTTCTTCCTCCACCTTCTCTCCGGGCGGCGGCGGCTGCTGCTGCTGCTGCTGCTGTTGCCCCGGCGTGGAGACGGAGTCGGCCGGGTTGGGCTGGGCTGGCGGGGCCGGGCTAGCTCCCCTGCGCCCGGTTCCGCCGCGGCGCTGCTCCCGAAGGCGGCTGCTGGCTGCGGCGGCGGCTTGAGCTAGCAGACTGCTGGCCTCGGGGCCGGCTCTCGGACCTAATCTCCACGCACACTGAGCGAGACGGACACACTCGCTCTGCGGGAGCCGAGGCGGGCGGGGGCGGAGAGAAGGGGCAGAGCCCTCCCGAGGTTCTCCATTGGCCAGGCCGAGTTGCCTAAACTTCCCCCCATCGCCTCTCATTGGGAATTCCTGGCATCCATCAGCCGGGCCGCGGCGCATATAGGTGGACTGGGCTGCCCCCGCCCGGCGCGCACGCCCCCGCCCACTCTCCGGGTTCCCACTCCCCCGCGGCTCATGTGACACCAGCTTAAGCTGAACAGGACCGAAGCCGGGAGCCGCCTCCCCGAGCTCGGGGACCGAGCGGCAGTGCGCTCAGGAGCCCCAGGAGCCGCCGAGGCTTGGACGCGCTCGCCGCCCGCTGGCAGGCCCTGAACTCGGGCGCGCCGGCCTTGTTGCGCTCCCACGCGCGCTCCAAACCCCCGGCGGCCGGGCTGGAGAAGGGACGCGAGGAAACCCGAAAAGCATTTCATTTTCTCTTTCCCATGGTCCGGAGAGATTGGCACCCAAGGAAAGGGGGCAGGGAAAGCTGGAATGGAAAGGAATTTCCTGGGAATTTCCTGACTCCGTCCCCCCCGCCCGGAGCGACCCGGCCGCCCCCTGCCCTCCGGGAGCCCGGTTTCTTGCCAGCGAACGGCGCTCGGAGGCCACAGAGCTTTCCCGCCTCCTTTGCGGCCCGCGCTCGGCTCAGGGGACGGTTCTGCCGCGGAGCTTCCCGGGTGATGCCTACGTCGCCTAGCTTCCTGGGGTCCCCTGCCGGTCCCCGCGGGCTGGCAGGGCCGGAGCTACCCTCATTCACATCGGGCAGCATCCTGAAAACTGAGAGGGAGGGCCCTGAGTGATCTACCTACCCCACGGCCCCCTCCCAACACACACCTGACACATGGGGAAACTGAGGCTCACAGAGTTGAGCTTGAAAAGGGATCTAGCAGGTTCTCAGGACTCCACAGGTCAACCTGTAACCTTATGCCTGACAAACAAAGGCTGATTGTTATGGGGGAGGAAAGAGGGCAGGATTGACCCAACACCTCTCGCTACTTGGTGTCTGCCTCGGCTTCCTTCCTCGGCCCCGGCCTGGCGAGAGGAGAGTCTAAGCACCTGCTCCAGCAAGGATAGGTTCCCGGAAGGGGCGGGCCTCCCGTCCTGGTGGGCTCCTCTGAGGCCCCCTGGGACTGAGGAACAGTAGCAAGCAGACCTCGTGGTGCTTACTTTATACTACGGCCTTAAGGGATGGCTGCGTCAACTGCAGACACGCAAGTAGTGGAGAGGTGAGTGCGGGAGGGAGAGGAAGAAGTTCACGCCAGAAGGGCCCTGGCTTAGGACACTTGAAAGGCCACAGATGGAAAAAGTGAAGAAAGTGCCTCTGACTCTCAGGAAAGGCAGCTGAGGCTGTTGTAGGCGGATATCCGTGGTGTCGTCGCTCCCTGCTTCCTTAGTCAACCTCGCACGTTCATGCACGTATTACCGGTCAGCACCTTGCCTGCCGCAAGTCCCTGGTTGGGCAAGCGCTGCCTGTGAGCCACAGAGACAGCAGATTTCTGGACTATTTTATAACCACTTCTAAACTATGGCTCTAAACCTAACATGGAGGGTAATGATGGTGCCACATCCATCCATTTACTCAGTTAATATTGGCTGAGCACCATCAGTGTGTCAGGGGATGAGCTAGATGTTATGTATAGAGAGATGAGAAAGATACAGTCTTTGCTCCCATGCAGCACATTAGAAGCAGACACAGAAACAAAAATATACTTTAATGCGATAAGAGCAAGGAAATGGATCTGAGCAGGGGACTGTGGCAGCAAGAGGAGGAGCTCTGAGCCCAGCATGGGAAAGGAGGCTCCAGGTATAACTTTTTGGAGGAGGTGAAAGTCAGGTGAGCCTCAAGGAACAGGAGTCAGCAGATGAAGAGGAGCGTGGGAGGTTATTCCAGGCAGAAGCAACAGTGTGAGCTAATCCATGGGGGCAGGAAACTGCATGGTATAAAAGGAATGCCTAGCATTTCAAGGCGACTAGATTAGAAATTCAAGGCAGGGAGGGGCAAGAGATAGGACTGGGGAGGTGAGCAGCAGCCAGACCACAAAGGCCCCGTGTGTCATCTCAAGTGTGGATCTGAGGGGAACACAGCTGGCCGGAGGCTGTGAAAACCAGTTGCACAGCGGTTGCGATAATCCCGGCAGGAGTGGTGTCTTAGTCCGTTTGGGCTGCTGTAGCAGAGTACTATAGACTAGGTGCTTAAACAAGAACATTTATTTCTCACCCTTCTGGAGGCTGGGAAGTCCAAGATCAGGTTGGGAGTCTGGTGAGAGCCTGCGTCCTGGTCTACAGATGGCCGTCTTCTGGCTGTGTCCTCACACGATTGAGGGGGAGGGGGAACTCTCTGGTCTCCTCTGTAAGGCCACTAATCGAGTTCATGAGGGCTCTGCCCTCATGACCTAATCACCCTCCTAATACCATGACATTGAGGGGTTAGGATTTCAACATATGAATGGAGGGGGCGGGGGGGGGGGGGACGGGACATGAACATTCAGTCTATAGCAAATGGAGAAGAGTGGATAGACAAGAAAACTTAGGAGATAAAACTGAAAGGCCTTGGAGTTTGGATATGAGGAGGAGAAAGAAGAGTCTTTCTTGGTCTCAACAAATGTCCAATAGGGGACAGACCACGAACTCCACCTATATTATTTAAGTTCCACCTCTGAGGTGAGAATTGTCAGCATCTTTCAGAGAAAGCCAACTAAGGCTCAGAGAGGTGGCTAACTAGTCCAAAGTTGCACAGGGATATGTGACTCCTAAACCCATGCCTTTAACCCAGCGGTTCTCAATTCTAGGCTACTTCACACACACACACACACGCACACACACGCACACAGGGATATTTGGCAATGTCTGGAGACATTTTTGGTTGTCACAACTGGTAGGTTACCACAGGACAGTCTCCCGACAACAAAGAATGATTCAGCCCAAAATATCAACAGAGTTGGGAACCCCTGCTTTAACCATGGGCTTCCAGTTTGGATGATCTGGTGAGTGATGGAAGTACAATCAATTGAAAGAGAGAATTTCAGGTTTGGGAGTGGAATCATCAATTGAGTTTGGACACACTGAACTTGAAATGCTCTGAGAATGTCTAGATTCAGTTGTCCAGCAAGCAGTTGACTGCATAGCCCTGACCTGAGATCTGAGAGTCGTCTGCATGTGAGCAGTGCTGACACCATGAGACATTCCACAAAAAATGCCGAAGTGGAGCTGAGAAGAGGACCAAGGGCAGAACTCAGACAAGTAGCACTTAGAAAGGGAGTGTAAAGAACAGGAACCCTCGAAGCGGACAGAGAGGCAGTGGTCGGCAGGAACATGGAGACCTGGACCACATGGTGTTGTGAAAGTCAAAGGAGTGAAGTTTCAGAGTGAGAGGGTCAGCAACATCAGATAGATCAGAAAAGTCTGGAGAGTAAGGCCTAAAAAGTGTTCTTTGGCTGTGACATTTGAGAATTCATTGGTGACCTGTGCCCATGGAATTTCAGTTGTGGCCAAAGCTGTGAGTTTAAGAGACACTAGGAGGTGAATAAATGGTGGCTGTGAATAAAGAAAGGAATAAGAAATATTGGGTAGGAGCTGGAGGTGGGTCTGAGGTCAAAGGAAGAATTGTTTTTTAGAATAGGAGAAACTTGAGCTGTTTGTAATCTGAGAGGAAGGACTCAGTTGAGAGGAAAGAATTGAAAATGTAAGCAAAAGCAAGTTGGGGGATGGAACAAAGTTCTTGAGAAGACTGGACCATGTGGGTTCTAGGACATAAGCTAAAGGATGGGCCAATAAAAAGAGAAAAGGCTGTCATGTTCTGAAAGGGGAGAGGGCAGTAAGGATGGGCAAGGATGTCCCTAAGTGTATGGGAAGAAGGTAGGGGAGTGGTTTGAAATAATAACTGATGGGGGCCAGCCCTGTGGCCTAGTGGTTAAGTTCAGCGTGCTCCACTTCAGCAGCCCAGGTTCAGTTCCCAGGTGCAGACCTACACCACTTGTCAGTAGCCATGCTGTGGGGACAACCCTCACACAAAATAGAGGAAGATTGGCATAGATGTTAGCCCAGGGTGAATGTTCCCCAAGCAGAAGGGGAAGATTGGCAACAGATGTGGAAAATGTTCCTCAGCAAAAAATAATAATAATAATAACTGGTCATCTTGGTCTGCTCCATAGGGCAGAGGCCCTGAGGGGTGAACCAAAGATGATGAATTGGCCAATCTTTCCATCCAGGACTCACTGGCGGCCATGACACTGGTGATGCTCGTCCCATGTAACAACACCTTCTATAGAGAGAACATAGTTACTAAGTGCGTTGATTTTTTTAGGGATACTAAGGTGTATGTATGTTTATAACATCCATTCTTTTTTTTAAATTGGGGTATAACGTACAGTAAAATGCATTCCCCAAGTGCACTGATCTGAAGCATACAACTCAGTGAAATTTTACATGTGTCTACACCCAGGTAACCACTACCCAGGTCAAGATATAAGACATTTCCAGCACCTCAGGTTTTCTCATGCCCCTTCCCAATCTATATTCTGGATCCACATAAGAAACCACTATTCTGACTTCCTATCACGAATGATTATTTTTAATTGTTTTTGAATTTCATGTAAATGGAATTTACATGAAGATCAAGTAGATCTTGCTAAACAATTTTTCAAGTTGGCTGTAACAACGCAATCTCCAGGCAGCAGGGTGTGAGACTTTCAGTTGTTCCACATCCTCCTACCACTCAGTATTGTCAGTTTTCTTTTTTAATTTTAGCCCTTATGGTGGGTGAGTAATGGTCTCTTTTATGTACACCTTGGTTTCTGGATTTTTCATTCAATTTAATGTCTGTGAGATTTGTGTATGTGGTGTCAGTAGTTAATTTGGGGGGAGGTTGTTTGTTTGTTGTTGTGCAGTAGTCCATTGTGACTATATCCTAAGTCATTTATCCACTCTCTTGTTGATGGACATTAACCTTGGTTCGAGTTTGCAGCTACTATGAATAAAGCTGCTATGAACATTTTTTTCTTAAAAGATTTTATTTTTCCTTTTTCTCCCAAAGCCCTTGGGCACACAGTTGCGTATTTTTAGTTGTGGGTCCCTCTAGTTGTGGCATGTGGGACGCTGCCTCAGCATGGCTTGATGAGCAGTGCCACGTCCGTGCCCAGGATTCGAACTGGCGAAACCCTGGGCCACCAAAGCAGAGCACGCAAACTTAACCACTCGGCCATGGGGCCGGCCCACTGTGAACATTTTTATGTGTGTTTTTGGTGAACATATGTGTTCATTTCTCTTGGGTATAAACCCAGGAATGGAACTGTCGAGTGATAGGGTAGGTGTATGTTTCAATTTCAAGTAGATCTTGCTAAACAATTTTTCAAGTTGGCTGTAACAACGCAATCTCCAGGCAGCAGGGTGTGAGACTTTCAGTTGTTCCACATCCTCCTACCACTCAGTATTGTCAGTTTTCTTTTTTAATTTTAGCCCTTATGGTGGGTGAGTAATGGTCTCTTTTTAGGGGTTTAATCTTGTCATGTGCTTATTGACCTTTTGAATAAATAGCTCCCATTCCTGCTGCCATTGATTCTAGTAGCAATTTATTCTCAATTTATTAGTTGCTTGAGATCAGGGACAATGACATTCACATTTCATTAATTCCCCACATTTCATTCATTCATTCATTCAGCAAATATTTATCAAGCAACTGCTCTGTGCCCAGCACTGTGCTGGAGAGTAAAGATGCAGGCGTGAACAAGACAGATGTGGTCCTGTCTCTCTTAGAAGATGCTCAATAAATAGTCCATGAATGATTGTTTGGGGAGACTGTTTAGCCCCTGGTGGGAGCAGTTTTGGTTTGTTTTGCTTTGGTGGGAAGCTGAAGCAGGTCTATTTTACATGACTTTTCAATAAAAAGTTTAAGAAAAACAGCTCCTTAAAAAAAAAAATCCCTGGGGTCACATGGGCAGCCACAGAGGCATGAAGTAAGATCATGAAGGAAAATAGGAGGATTCATCTGGGAAACAATCCTGACTCCTTTCTTCCCAGAGGCTCAGGCTTCATGGCCCTTTTTCCATCCATCCTTTGAATTTCTCTGGGTGCAGTGACGAACTGAGATGGGGGGCAGAGTTCTTGCCATTCTACATGCCAGTGGTTGTGAACTGAGACTCAAAATGTTTGCTCGAGTCATTGAAGTTCCTTCCACCAGTTGGGCCTTTCTCTGGAGCTGCTCAAGGAATGGAGAACTCCCAACTCAGCAGCAGCAGCTCTGAGACACCAGCTCAATCCATTACCAGCACTCCAGACAGCCACTTCTGCCCCAATCTAGGCAGCAATGAGTCACCCAGAAAGCCATAGATGCTTTGCTGTTGAAAGAACCTAGCTCTGGAGCAGATGGCCCAACTTCCCTGGGAAAGAAGGAGGAATTATGTCTATGGGTTCTGGGAGTAGTTATCCAGCACCCACTCTGCCAGGCAGAATGCTAGGAGACCCAAAGAAGGGGGTGCTTCCTCCCAAACCTCCTGGTCTAGCTGGGGCCAACCATGGGCTTCCTCCTCTAGAATTCGTCTGTCCAACGGTTATCAACAGGCACAGTCTGAGAGGATAACAATGAGCTGGAATGACATATGAAGTGACAGAAAGAGTGTGGTATGGCAGCCCAGTGCCTGGCAGGCAGCAGCCACTTCACTGCTCATAGTTCCTTTTTCTTACCCTACGCAAGGCCCTGTGGGGAAACACAGACAAGTAGAATCTGCAAGATTCTGGAAACTAAAAGCTCCATGGACCTCCCAGCCCAGAGATCTGGGGATTTCCTTCATTGCGTTCTGAATCTCTCCCTAATCTTACAGCCTAATGACAATAGGCTCCTTGTGGGCTCTTCCTAAGAACTAAGGGCAGAGTGTATTTGCAGAAGGCTAGCAGAGAGGGGAAAACATGGTTTCTTGGGTTTCTAGCTCAGAAGGCCAGAGACCTCAGTGTTGTTCCCAGTTCCAATAGCAATCTAATTCAAGAACTCACCTTCTCCTGATTTCCCATTGCACGCCATTTATAACTGAGACAGCACTCTTTCCTTTATTATGGTCCCTTGTCCACATTTTACCCCCAACTGTCCCTAGGCAGTCTTACCCCCTCTCTCCCCCCACCCTCCACACAGCCTAACACAGGGCCTAGGACACAATGGATGCTCCAGTTCAATCGTTGCTGAATGAAAAATGGCATTAGTCAAATTTCATCTCTGTGCCTCAGTTTCCCCCATTGACCTGTGGGAGGTCCTAGGAGGCCAGTCCTTTGCCATAGTCCATGTAAGCATTTCCTAAGTCCTCTGAACTCCCAAGAAGCCAGTGCTGGAGAAACTGACTTGACCATCTCCCTTGTCTGCCCCAGGCAGCAGCAGCTGTCAGCCCTCACCAGCTCTAAGTCCCCAGAGGAAGGCTGCTTGCCTTTGGGCCAGTTCCTGCCCCACCCACCACAGGCCAGTCAGGGGAGGAAAGAAGAGAGCTGGCAGCATCCCTCTTGCAGGATCTCTAGTAAAGACTGGCCTGGAGCAGGCGGAAAAGTTTCTTTGGTTCCCATGCTTTGCCCGCCTCGCGGGTCTTAGGTCTCAGGTGATGGAACATCTGGCCTGTGTCGTGCCCTCTTTTTCATTTTTTTTTTTTTTTTTTTTTTTGCGTGAATCTTTCCCCCAAACTCCAGGGGTTGAACCCAAGCAGGAGCTCAGAAATCTCCACCTCAGATAGCTACCCTGAGGGCAGCTCTGCAAGCGAGAGATCATCGTGCCTGATTGCTGACTAGCCTGAGCCTGCCAGGAGGGCTGGGGGCTCTCCCCTATCTATCTCTAGTTCCCAGCACATATCAGAGCAAAACACTTTAACCACAGCTGGGAAATTCCTGCTGAGCAACACCCCTTCCCCCCACCCCACCCCCACCTACCACACGCACATCCCATGGGAGCTGGCTTGCAGGTTCCAGGTTAGGGGACTGAGTTGCAGGCCAGTCTGATTGACCGCAGCTTCCTCCCTCTTAGCAGCTGGGTCCCACTGGTCCTCCACAGCTCCACCCTAGAGGCCTGCCCAGGTCACTTCCATGGGGGTGATGGGATAGCTCTTGGGGAGCAAGTGTCCTTATCTGGGTAGCAGGATACAGTCAGAGAAAGAGCCCTGGGGTCAGGAGACCCGAGTTCCGCAGGCCTCAGTTTATTCAGCAGATGGTCTTTCAGCTCTGAGCCCTGTTCTAGAAACATCTCTCTCAGGCTCCTCCTTTCTGTCTCCAGTGACAAAGGGCTTGAGTCTTCTGAAAGAGTGTTTCTCAATCTTGAATACTGAGCAAGTTCCTTTAAAAAGGTACAAATTCTCACGAAGTTACTTAATTTTTGTTTTAACGGTTCCGTAAATGTGCACAAGCATAAAACTAGGTGCAAGCTTCTTGAAGGTTTACAACTGACATAAAATCAAAACAAGCTTACAAATTCTAGGTAAAAGAAACTGTAAAACCAGTAAGATTCAAGTTAGCCGTATTAATTTCAATGTGACTGTTGCTATTTGCTAAAATGAAACTGCTGCTCCCAGCGTGACTTAAGTTCTGCTGTGCTGAAGCAGGTGGTTCTTTGCAGTCGGGATGCCTGTATCACCATGTGCCAGGCGATGACTCAGTTCTCCTACTACTTTCTGTATTTGAACAACTGCATCAGGGCATCATTTAACCTTCACTTGGTGGGAACACACTGTAATGCACTAAGTCCCCCTCTGCTGTTTTCTCATTAACACTCAACAATTAAAGCTGAAAAAAAAATTTCTCTTTAATCTTTTTGCCAACAGGATCCTTCTCCCAAGTTTCAATGTCCTTATTTATAAAACAGAAGGAGGGGCCAGCCCAGTGCCTATGCTCAAAGTCACCTACGGCCACCCCCATCCAGTCCTCTCCCCTTCCCAGGACACGGGAGTCTCAGCCCCCTGCAGTTGGGTGGGGGCACTGGACTAGTTCTGGCAAATGAAATGACAGAGGAAGTTCACCTCCAGGCTGAGTAAAAAACTCAAGCACAGGGGCCAGCCTGGTGGTGCAGCAGGTAGGTTCTCACGTTCCACTTCGGCGGCCCGGGGTTTGCCGGTTGAGATCCTGGGTGCAGACATGGCACCGCCTGGCAAGCCATGCTGTGGTAGGTGTCCCACATATAAAGTAGAGGAAGATGGGCACGGATGTTAGCTCTAGGGCCAGTCTTCCTCAGCAAAAAGAGGAGGATTGGCAGCAGATGTCAGCCCAGGGCTAATCTTCCTCAATAAAAATAAATAAATAATTTAATTTTTAATTTAATTTAAATAAACAGGGGAATCATGTTCATCCCACCTCCTTCACAGGATGGCCATAAACATTCACTCATTCATCCATCCATTAGTGACTGAGTACCTACTATGTGCCAGACACTGTTCTGTCACAGAGGGTATAGCAGTGACAGAATGGACAGAAATCCCTGCTCAATGAAGCTTACATTCCAATGGGAGAGACTGATAATAAGATAAATGAGGAAAATAACGTGATAGTGTTAAGGAAAAAAGTTAAGCAGGGAAGGGGAATTGAGAGTATGGGGGTCTGAATGTGGGTTTTCCACACCACCAAGCCATTCTCTGACACCAGCCAGGGATCCAACAATTCAACTCAGTTCTGACACCATCTGCCGGGACATAGCATCAGATGCCGCTAGTTAAGGGTTCAGTCCCACAAGACGCTAGACACCAAATACAGGACTAGGCTGTCACCTGTGCACAACTGACTAGCCATAGACCAGAGCTTCCTGCGACCTGCTCCTTGGGTTTGATTAATTTGCTAGAGCTGCTCACAAAACTCAGAGAAACATTTTATTTAGCAGATTACTCCACCCCACTCCCCATCCCCGGGGGTCAGGGGGGTGGGACTGAAAGTTCCAACCCTCCAGTCACTAGGTTGGCTCCCCTGCAACCAGCCCTCACCCTTAGGTGCCCTCCAAAAGTCACCTCGTTAACATAAACTCAGGTGTGATTGAAAGGGGTTTGTTATGAATATCAGGGCACCTTTATTGCTCTTATCACTTAAGAAATTCTAAAGGTTTGAGGAGCCCTATGCCAGAAATGGAGACAAAGACCAACATAGATATTTCTTCTTATAAATCACAGTATCACAGCAGAGAAGCAGAGGGAGGTTAATTAATTAATTAATTTATTTATTTTTGAGGAAGATCAGCCCTGAGCTAACCATTGCCAATCCACCTCTTTTTGCTGTGGAAGACTGGCCCTGAACTAACATCTGTGCCCATCTTCCTCCACTCTATATGTGGGACGCCCTCCACAGCATGGCTTGCCAAGTGGTGCCATGTCTGCACCTGGGACCGGAACCGGAGAACCCCAGGCCGCCAAAGCAGAACGTGTGCACTTAACTGCTGCGCCACTGGGCTGACCCTGGGAAGTTAATTTAAAATGGGGTATTCATGGAAGGCTTCACCCCCATACTCTCAATTCCCCTTCCCTGCTTAACTTTTTTCCTTAACACTATCACGTTATTTTCCTCATTTATCTTATTATCAGTCTCTCCCATTGGAATGTAAGCTTCATTGAGCAGGGATTTCTGTCCATTCTGTCACTGCTACACCCTCTGTGACAGAACAGTGTCTGGCACATAGTAGGTACTCAGTCACTAATGGATGGATGAATGAGTGAATGTTTATGGCCATGGTAACATTTAAGACCTAAATGAGATGATGAAGCAAAAGCATTCGAGAAACAGCCAGGAGGTCAGGTGGCTAATGTGGAACAACACACATGAGACACACACGGAAAAGCACAATACAAAGTTGGGTATATTAGATTGGTTGTTTCACTGCCCAGCAACCATTTCCCCTCCTGGCAACTCGACCTTGATTTCCCCTAGGGGCACTTCCCCTGCCGGAGGCCCTGTGCTGAGGGTGGGGTTGACCCAAACCCTAACCACCAGGGCTGGGTAAATGATGAACCTGGCCAATCAGAGCACAACAGTTGGTTTAGGGATGGGCTGGGACCCAATCAGAATGAATGACACTCTGGGACTCCTGCTGGGACTCTCAGGAGAGAGGGGCACAGACTTTTCCCCTGGAGATCCCAGCAGCAAGGACACTATGCACCTAGAGATTTCAGGAGCCACAGCATGGAACCTGGGAAAAAAGCCAGTGCAGGGGAAAACAGTTTTAAGAAATGAAGAGCAACTGAGTCCTGGTGACATTTTTTTTTTTTTTTTGAGGAAGATTAGCCCTGAGCTAACTGCTGCCAATCCTCTTTTTGCTGAAGAAGACTGGCCCTGAGCTAACATCTGTGCCCATCTTCCTCTGCTTTATATGTGGGATGCCCTCCACAGCATGGCTTGCCAAACGGTGCCATGTCCGCACCTGGGATCTGAACTGGCGAACCCTGGGGCCACTGAAGCGGAACATGTGCACTTAACCACTATGCCACCGGGCCGGCCCCCCGACATGTTTTGATCAGCTATGTGCACCAATGAATTCTCTCTGTTTTTGTTTTGTTTTGTTTTGTTCTGTTTAAGCTCCTGTATTAGTTATCTATTGCTGCATAATGAACTACTGCAAAACACAGTGGCGGGAAAGAACAAGCATTTATTATCTCATGGTTTCTTTAGGTCAGGGATTTAGGAGTGGTCTAAATTGGATGGTTTGGGCTCAGGATCCCTCACATGATTTCCGTCTGGATGTTAGCAAGGATTCCAAAGGCCTGACTGGGCTGAAAGATGTGATTTCACAGTGGTTCACCCACGTGGCTGTTGGCAGGAGGCCTCCGCTCCTTGCCATGTGGGCTCCCAGTAGGCTGATTGAGCATCCTCACAACGTGGCAGCCTGCTTCCCCCAGAATGAGCTATCCAAGAGAGAGCAAGTGGGGCACGCCTTTTATGACCTATCTCTGAGGTGCATGTTGTCACTTCCATTCACTCTATTTGTTCGAAGAGAGTTACAAGGTCCAGCCTATGCTCAAGAGAGTGGAATCGGGCTCCACTTCTTGAAGGGAGGAGGATCAAGGGAATTTGTGGATATATTTGACCACCACACCTAGTTTGAGTTTGGTTTTCTGCCACTTGCAACCAATAGGGTTCTGACAGATATTCAGGAGTTTATCCCTATTGTATTATTGCTGTCATAAGGTGGCTCTTGGCAAAATAAACAAACAAAAAACCAGTAGCCAAGAAAGAGCTAACAAAGCATATCTTATAAATGCCAAATTGATCCTGCCCTATGTAAGCTCAAAAATCTCTGAGGACCCTCTTCCCAAAGCCCAAATTTCTTTTATTTTTCTTTTATTTTTTTTTTAGGAAGATTAGGTCTGAGCTAACATCTGCCACCAATCCTCCTCTTTTTGCTGAGGAAGACTGGCCCTGAGCTAACATCCATTCCCATCTTCTACTTTATATGTGGGACCCCAACCACAGCATGGCTTGCCAAGTGGTGCCATGTCTGCACCTGGGATCTGAAAGGGCGAACCCCAGGCCACCAAAGTAGAACGTTCGAACTTAACTGCTGCACCACTAGGCCGGCCCCCAAATTTCTTTACGTCAGGCACAAGGTGCATTATAGCCTGCTTCTCTCTACCGGTCTCCCACAGGCTGCCTGCTTCAGAATCTCCAGGCTGGGGCCAGCCCCGTGGCTGAGTGGTTAAGTTCGCACGGCATCAGCTGCCTGGGGTTTCGCTGGTTCGGATCCTGGGCACAAACATGGCACTGCTCGTCAGGCCACGTTGAGGTGGCGTCCCGCATGCCACAACTAGAAGGACCCACAACTAGAATATACAACTATGTACCGGGGGGATCTGGGGAGAAAAAGCAGAAGGAAGAAAAAAAAAAGATTGGCAAGAGTTGTTAGCTTAGGTGCCAATCTTAAAAAAAAAAAAAAAAAAAAAGAATCTCCAGGCTGCTTGCTCTTCTCTGACGGTGCCATCTCTCCACGCCTCCGTGCCTTTGTCCATGCTATTCTAACATCTCCCTGTAAAGCTCTGCCATGTCAAAACTCAACTCAAATGTCGCCTCTTCTGTGAAGATCTCTCTCACTTCACATCAAAAATGATACTATGTTACTGATGCCTACTGAGACTCAGGCACTGCACATTTGTCACGTCCAGTTCACGGATCCATAATCCTGCATTTATGTGCTGTTGATATGATCCCATTTTACAAAGAAGCAGACCCGGGCTCCTCTAGAGGGGCTGACGAACCCGCTTACGGTCGTCCAGCTGGTGAACGGCAGAGCAATGACTGGCACAGCCCCGTTCGTTATTCCTTCCTCTCCACTCCTCAACCCCTGTGCTCACATGCACCGAGTCTATATACAGCTCTTGATGAATCTGGCTGCACTGAGAGACCACGAACTTCTTGGGGGCCCGGCCCCATCTTGTAAAGCCACCTTTCATGGAGCACTCACTCTATGTGTTAGGCACGGGGATTAATGTTTCTCCTTTTCCAGATGAGGAAATCAAGGCTCAGAGGGATTAAATGACCAAAGTCTCACTCTAAACTCCGTGCCCTCATCCCTGACATGTAACTGCATCCCAGTGCATGAGATGTAGTAAGTGGTCAATTCGCGTTTGTTGGAAGGCATGCCTGGGCTAACGAGTAAATGAGAACTGGGCGGCCTCCAGGCTCCCCATCCCCACCATCTCCAGCTGGGGGCTGCTGGGCTCCTCTTCACCTGCCTCTGGTTGGGTGGGGGTGGGGTGACCTGCAGACCAGGTGGAGTGGAACTACTCCAACTGGAAGCCAAGGGCCCCAGCTTCTGGTCCTGGCTCAGCCTCCATCTCCCTGGGTGCCCTTGGGCAGCTCTCTCCACCCCTCACAGCCTCTTTTTCCATTGTAGGATGAAGGGGAAGTGCTGAGATCCCCCCAGCAATGCCAGGTGGGACTTGAGATGCCTCCAGACAGAAAGGGGCAGCCCAGACCCCTGTGGGCCCAGCAGCTGCTCAGGAGGCCACGAGCCCAGGGATCCTCCACCACTGGTGCACTGCTTGCTCTGGTGACCAAGATGGGCCTCTGTCCTGAACCAAGTGAGTGCCCACTCCCTGTGGCTGGCCCCAGCCTCTCAGAGTGCCACCCCGAGTCCTGCACCTCAGAAAAGAAGGTGAGATAAGCTTTCACTCCGTGCCTTACCTTGAAGGTGTTCAAGTTAAATTTTAGGTGCCGTCCTTGCCTGGGACCCAGAGGAGATTAACTCCATCAGGAGTTTCTCTCAGGCCTCCACTGTCCTGGCCAGACTGAAACATGTTTGGATCAACAACAAACCTTATCCACCCATTTCTGCCTCCAACCTTACCACATGTATTAGGCAACAGGAGCCCCGGGGTTGACCTTTGCAGCATCCATTGTTATGGCTGTTATTACAGACGCAAATAATAGCCAAGATGACAATTTGTGGTTAATGGTCCTTTAAACTAGAGGGCTGGAGGACGCTGGGAACATTACGTCATGGCCCTCTTGGCATGTCCTCCCACAAGCCTTTGCTTCGAGTCCCTCTTTCACACTCCTGCCTTTTGGAAACACTCCTCCACGTTCCCTCTAACTCTCTTTTGGCACAGCTTAAGGACCATGTTCCCTGGTGGTAGCCTTGAGGAGAAGCCTCATGGAAGACATCATCCAGGCCTCAAAGATCTTGTGTCCCACCTTGGTCCATAATCCTGAGCAAGTCACTTCACTGACCTGTTTCTGTATATCTCAGAAGGAAGAAGAATTATTCACAGTGAATGTGTTGAAATGTTTTCAAATACTAAGGATGAAAAAAAAACCTGGGTAAATATAATCCTGTGGTTGGTATACGGCTTGTTGTGGTTGTTGGTGCCCCCTGCTTCTGACTGGCCCGAGGCAGGCTGATCCTGTAGGTGCAAGCTGGCCCTGCAGAATTGCTATCATCGTGTACATCGGGACAGCCGTTGGGTGTTACTATTGCTTTCGTTCTTGTTTTCTTTTCTCTCTTTTGTTATTCCTTTCTTTCCAGCATCTAAAAGTCAGAATACATTTGTTGTCACACCAAAACTGCCCAGCGTATGGCAAAGAAGCAGCTAACCTACCTCCTAGATAGCTGCAAAGCATTTCGGGAACCCAAGCAGGTCAAAATGTGTGGGTGAGTCCAACACCTTTTCCTAAGTTGCTTGGGGAATAACCCGCAGACAGAAGGAGATGATCTGGAGGGAGAAAGGGAATGTGCAAAGAGGCGGGGAAGGAAACGGAGATTAGAAAGACACAGTCTCCAGGGAATAAAGCCTTCTCTCCAAAACAGTGGTGTGGCTGGACAACCAAATGGAATCATGTGGGTTCTGAAATATTTTCAACTGTTTAAAAAGGCAGTGACTGCAGACCCAGGAAAGGCCAGGGAGTGGGCTTATCTCCCCCAAGAATATCGATTTGCCTGACTCTCTGTGAAAGAACGAGGGAAAAATCACAGATCCAGGTCTAGGCACATGCTGGTCCAGAGGGGGAAGAGGTTGGAGAGGGCGCTTCCACCTGGACAAGGCAAGCTGCAGAATGCAGAAAGACACAAGGAGAAAGGAGGGCAGGAGGAGAGCAGAGCTGGAGTGAGCAAGGTCCAGGTGGTGCTGCCCAGAGGGCAGGGCAGGGCACCCCTGAGCGGGTGGTGGTGGCCCTGACTCTGAAACATTTTCTCCACCTGCAAAATGGGGCTATTCGCCACATCTATGAGGAAGGTGATTAGTCAGTGTTTTCCAGAGAAACAGAACCAATAGGATGTATACGCAGAGAGAAAAAGATTTATTATAAGGGATGGGCTCCCGTAATTGTGGAGGCAGGTAAGTCCCAAGAGCTGCAGGGTCAGTCTGTAAGCTGGAGACCTGATGGAGCAGGTCTAGTCTGAGCCAGGAGAGCTGATGTGCGGTTCCAATCCGAAGGCCAGCAGGCTCAAGACCCAGGAAGAGCTGATGTCTCAGGCAGAAAAAAAGCCAACATCCCAGTTCAAAGGCCATCAGGCTGGAAGAATTGTCTCCCACTCAGAGGAGGGTCAGCCTTTTTGTTCTATTCAGGCCTTCAACTGATTGGATGAAGCCGACTGACATGAGGGAGGGCAATCTGCTTCGCTCAGTGTAACGATTTAAGAGCTCATCTCATCCAGAAACACCCCCACAGAACCCCCCCGATAATGTTTGACAAAATATCTAGGCACCTGTGGCCAGTCAAGTTGACCCATAAAATTAACCATCACGCAGGTCATTTTGAGGACAGAACCACACAACTTGCATCTGAGGAAGCAGTACGTTTGTATTCACGTGTATAGATGGTAGGCAGCTGAGTTCATCACTACAACCGTGCCTTGTTCTTGGCCTGAAATTCCCTCTGGTTGCTTCCTGGGTAAAGTATGTCCTTGAGCTGAGAGAAAAGGGTGGGGATTCTTCCTTCATGGCCGGGGAAGGGAAAACTAAGGGGAGTAGCAACCAGATCAATGTCTCCGTTAGCAGCTGAAAGCTAATGGAGAGCCGGGGCCAGAGCATGCGGGGGAACTTTGGGCGTAGGAAAAAGGACAATTGAAGAGGCTGAAATGTAGGGCTACAGAGAGGGGCACCAAGGCCAGCCTGGCTGGTCGGTGGACGCTCCCCCAGGGAGCCCCATTGGAGACAGGCCCTGCCTGGGTTCCTCGAGGCTTGTTATCCTCATCAGCCTCAGTGCCAGGGCCAGGAGGCCGCCCGTCCTCACGTCTCCAGCTACAGGTCGTGGGTGCTGACGCTTATACATACACAGTCCCTGTAAGGTTAGATTCAATTAAATTAGCCGTGATTCAAAATCCTTATTCTTATCAGAAGCAAGGCGGCAACAGAGGCAGCATGACTCTACAAGCTTCCTCAGGCCCTCGGAATGCCAGAGGAGATGGGTAAGGGCACCTCCCTCAATCCCTGGGAGGTAGGATCTTACCAGAAAGTTGAATTTCTTACTCTATTATAGCAGGGCTTACGTCATGGTTCCAGAAGAATGTACTTCTAACAATCTAAGTGCAAGCCAGGAGGAATGTTCACCCACATGGGCCTCTTGTGGTTCTGGACCCGATTCCAGATCACCAGGGCCATGTCCTCACGTGGGGGCTAAGCAGAGTCAGCGCCCAGCAGTCCCTGAGCATTGTCTGCACCCAGGTTGTCGGAAGGAATCAAGCGTCACTGGGGTGATGAGAGACACCTTCAGAACTGGGCAGGCTGCAGAGACGTTGCTCCCCTGCTGCCCTTGCTGGGGCCCCACACTCAGGGAACCCCACTTGGGTCAAGTAGGGTGGACACGTCCAGAGGAAGCGAGGGGCAGGTGGACGGTGGCTTAAAGCCCAGCTCTGTGACCTGGTTCCTGTGACACCTTGGGCTAGTTACCCAGCCTCTCTGGATTTAAGGTCGCCTCTCCTCTGAACACAGCAGTTCTCAACTCTGGTGAAAATCACCTGACGAACTTCAAAAAAACAACCATGCCTGGGCCCCAAGCGAGATCAACAAAGTCAGACTTTCCTGGGGTAGAACCCGGGAACTGGTCAGAATTGTCCCAAGTGGTTCCAAAGTGCATGTCCATCTTTTCTAATTTGCTGCTTCCAATCTACCAGGTTGGCCACCAGAGAACCAAGTGCGTTAGGATGGGGTGGGCTGTGGAGACGGGTAATGATGAGGCCAAGTCTATGTGGCTCCAAGATTCGAATTGGAGTCACAGGAGCAAATTACAAGGAGGCAGATTTGGGTTCAGACTCAGAAGAAATGTCTAACCTTTCCTGAAATGCCTCTTCTGGAATTGCCTTCATGACCAGCTTATGAGCCACACAAGATGATCAGTGTTGCGTAAATTTATGCTGAACACACCTAATTTTGCCAAGATGGATGCATTACCTAGTTCAGTTGACTTTGCTGCAGACAGCTTTGGCTGTTTCCAAAAGTCAAGTCCACTCCCCAGAGTTACCACAGTGCCGCTTACTGCAAGCGCCTTACCCTCTCTGGGCGTTCTCGGCTTCTTCCCCCAGACAGCTGTGGGGCTCACCCACTTGCCTCACTGTGGTGAGATTCCAGCGAAATAATGAAGGAACGTGGAAGCTTCTGATTCTGCTGATCGAAGCTGAATGAGGGTGAATCCTCACGTCATCAGTGAGGATCTGAAAGGATGGCGATGGTTCCAAGTTCTGAAAGTCACTCGAACCTCGGAGTGGAGGGCTTCGGACCCATGACTTGATCTCTCTGAACCTCAGTTTCCCCGTCTGTTAACGGGGCTGTGAGGGTCACATAGGGAACACTTATAGAGCTCGTAGCCCAAGGTTAACATTTGCCAAATGCTCCACAAATGTTGATACCTTGTTATAATTATCACCCTTGAAGTAAATCGATGGCCTACCGAGGGGACTGTTTTGACGGGGACAACACTCATTTGGATGTGTAAGTCTAGAACGTTTGTTACGAAACCAGTCCCGCCTCTCCATGGTCCCAGCTTCCGTACAGGTTTGTTGACTTCCATTCAAGTCTCAGGTCCTTGGCTCAGGAGCTCCGCTCCCGTACAGCGCGTCCGGGCGTGAGAACAGAAGCCAAGGCAAGTGTTTGCTTTGGAACAAAGAAGGGCTGGGATGGGTCTCTGGAGGCGCTCGCCATTTCAGAAAAAGGAGTCATCTGTTTCTCATAAGATGGAGTGCTGGGCGTGGAATCCATGTTCCCAAACTGTCTGGAATCGCTCGTGACTGGTCTGGCCACAGCTCCTGCGGGTCGGGAGGGGCTGAAGTAGGACCCCGCCACCCTAGACCTTGAAAATGGACTTGCATTTCCTTCGAGCCTTCAAAGGTCAGGCTAAAAGCATTTCCAAGTTGCTCCCACCCTCTCCTCCATAACTGGATGAGCGTGTGTGTGCGTGTACATGTGAGTGTGGGGGGATGTCGGTGGGGAAGACGTCCAGGTGAGTGATCCTGAGTCACTGGCCCTGGAAAATACTGCTCCCGCCCTGATTTAAAGTTCTGAGGGCGCTTTCACTTCTCCTCTCCCTCACTGTGGGATTTAAGAACTCGCTCTCCTGATGCCGCTGAAAGTACCAGCCTGGTTGCAGAAAGCCCCACGTGGAACCTCGCCTCCGATGGACCCGGCCGCCGTGCCCAGGGAAAGGTGCTTTCCAGAGAGGTTATTCCTCCCTAGTGAGCTCTCATGCTCATGTTTTTGTTCCTAGCACCACCACCATTTCATTAAACTTTACTTAAAAAAAAAAAAAAACGCACCCACAGCTCAGAGTTTCGTTTTTATTTTATTTATTTATTTATTTTTTTGAGGAAGATTAGCCCTGAGCTAACTGCTGCCAATCCTCCTCTTTTTGCTGAGGAAGACTGGCCCTGAGCTAACATCCGTGCCCGTCTTCCTCTACTTTATATGTGGGATGCCTACCACAGCATGGCTTGCCAAGCAGTGCCACATCCGCACCCTGGATCTGAACCGGCGAACCCCGGGCCGCCGAAGTGGAATGTGGGAACTTAACTGCTGTGCCACCAGGCTGGCCCCTGTGCTTGAGTTTTTTACTCAGCCAGGAAGTGAACTTCCTCTGTCATTTCATTTGCCAGAACTAGTCCCGTGGCCCCACCCAACTGCAGGGGGCTGAGACTCCCGTGTCCCGGGAAGGGGAGAGGACTGGATGGTGGTGGCTGTAGGTGACTTCGAGCACAGGCAGGTTTAGTAACTTGCATGTAGTTGACATCAAGGTGTAAACCAAGTTCTGCCTAAAGCCAAAGTTCAGGCTCTGACGGTGACCCTTGGAGCCGGGGAGAGGAATCCCTCCCCTCCAGCCTCAGTCAGCAGCACTGTGTGAGCATCCCTGGTGGGACCCTGCTGGGAACAAAGATGTCATTAAATAGCAAGAGGCCCTGGTATTTCCACCAAAGCTCACCATTTTCAAAGCTTTTTAAAGTACACTGGGGGGCCAGCTGGTGACCGAATGGGTAAGTTCGTGCTCCACTCCCAGGGTTTGTGGGTTCAGATCCTGGGTGTGGACCTACACACTGCTTATCAAGCCATGCTGAGACAGTGTCCCACATACAAAATAGGGGAAGATTGGCATAGATGTTAGCTCAGTGACAATCTACCTCACCAAAAAATAAAAAACAAAGTACATTGGTTCCCCAAATCCCTAAGACACCATAATGAAGCAGGCGGGGCAAATCTCATAGCCCCACTGCTTGAGCCCCACGGCTCACGGAACTGAAGTCAGGAAGGTGCTCAGAGCTAGTCATTGAAATACCCAGGCTAGAACCTAGTTCTTCCAAAGCCTAATTGGAAGGTCTTCCCAACACATCCAATTCTCTGTAGTTTTAGTATCTGGAAAGGCCACCCTTTTCCCCAAACCATCTCCTGGCCTCTACCCACTCAGGAATGCCTAAAATCCCACCAGTAGGACATCATGCCCTCACGGGGCCTCCTCTGGAGGAGGTCGTCATCCAGCATGGGAGACCAAGTGTCACATCGTGCAGCCTTGGGTTTAAGAGCAGTGGAGAGATCAGGGTGAATGGGAGCCCAGGAAGCATGGAGAAAGGCGGAGTCCATTCCGGATGAAAATCCCTTCTAATTCTCTCTTTCTTCTGTTCTATTCTATTGCACTCAAAACCTTGCAGAACACCTTCCCATTCACTATTTTATTTAGTTCCCTGCACTATTCTGTTAGGGAATTGAGAGGTTGGTCAGATCTTTCTTCCCATTTGACAAAAAACGGAAACCTACAGAGGATAAAGCGACATCTCGCCTCAGGGCAAACCAGAACCTGAAACCAAATAAAGAAGCAAACATGTTCCAGAGTAATAATCATCAATCCTCGGGTGCATGTGGTGAAACGGCCACATTGAGCTACCTGGTGGTGTATAAATTAATGCATTTTATAAAAATCAGGTTTTTAGTATGAAATATTTCATACATACAATGGAGTTTATATAGTTCATATATATTTAGAATAATAAAATGCGACATCTACCACCCTGCTCATTACCAATGTTCTAAAACACTAGGTCACTTTAAATTATAAAAAATGATATATAATTGGTACAAAATTCAAATCATGAAGAAGATGAAGACTTTAAAGTTGCTTTTCCCATCCTGTCAACCTCTGAATCATACTCCCCCGGGATAACAATCGTTAACGATTGGACACACGATCTTGTATGTAGTCATTTTGGAAAATAATCCAGAAATATATGTATGTGTATATATACATATATATATATCAAGAGTCATAAAAATGTCTGTAACTTTTGGTCCTGTCACCCCTTTGTGGGAATTTATCCCAGGAAAAGACCTCCCAGGCTTCCCTCCTTTCCTAGAAGTGGCCAAGCTCATTCCCACACGAGTCTTTCTCCATCTTGTTTCCTCCACCCTGTTCCCCAGATTTGCTCATGGTTGGATTCAAGTCTCAGCTCAAATACCACCACCTCTGAGAGGTTGCCCTTGGTCGCCTGTCTAGACTTGCTGTCTCCCCACAAAACCTCCTGGCACACAGTAGGAGCACGTGTCTTTAGTGGAGAGAATAAATGTCCACTCGTGACACCCCCCTCCCCAGCCCCTGCCGCAGTCTACTTAGGTAAGGGACGTTATGCGACTCACCTTACAACCCAGGCAGTATTTCTGCAAAGAAAGAGTTTTGCTGGCTTTCAAGACTCTAAGGAACAGGCTGTGTGGGAAGTCAGGCCAGCCGGGGGCCACCTGACTGTCATTTCTTCCAGCAGAATGGCTGCCTTTCAGATGTAGATACTGCGTGGCTGGCAGTCTGCCCTCCCTCTAAACCCTTTTCATTCTTGGCTTCTAAAACAAAGAAGAGGTGAAGAAAATTTGATGGGTGAGAGTATCTGTCAAAATAACACCTCAGCCGTACTTAATTAAGATGAGTAATTTGAACACTCAATCAAGCCAGACAACGGAAACATTAAGAGTTTCCACCGAAACAAAAAAATGGCCAAGTGGGCGGGGTCTCTGGAAGCCTCCAGGAACAGTCTGAGAGGGGAGGGGAGGTGTCTTGCTTAGCCGGGGTAGGGAGGAGATGGGAGACAGGGGAGTCTAGACCCACCTCAGAGCTCCACAAACACCGGCTGGCTTGTTTGGACTGAGTTACTCTCTCTTTTCTCCTCTTAGCAAAATAAAACACGTTTACCAGAGAGGAGTCAAAAGAAAAATCAAAACCTTACATAATCCTACCATCCAGAAAGGCAATACTTTTGTAGTGTCTCCTTATAGTGTTTTTTTTTTCTTAGCAGAAATATACTTTAAAAATTAAAATGTCACCTCGCACCTGTCAGAATAGCTCTTATCAAAAAGACAACAAATAACAAGTGTTGGCAAGGATGTGGAGAAAAGAGAGAGAACCCCTGTACTCTGTTGGTGGGAACGTAAATTGGTGCAGCCACTATGGAAAACAGTATGGAGATTTCTCAGAAAACTAGAAATTGAACTACCATACAATGCAGCTATTTCACTTCTGGGTATTTATCCATAGAAAATGAAAACACTAATTCGGAAAGAGACATGCACCCCTATGTTCACTGCAGCATTATCTGCAATAGCCAAGATATGGAAAAGTGTCCATTGATGGATGATTGGACAAAGAAGATGTGGTATATATATACATATATATATATATGTATATATATACAATGGAATATTACTCAGCCATAAAAAAGAATGAAATCTTGCCTTTTGAAACAACCTGGGTGGACCTAGAGGGTATTACACTCAGTGAAATAAGTCAAACAGAGAGAGACAAACACTGTATAATTTCACTTATATGTGGAATCTAAAAATGAAAAAAATAAAATAGAAAGAAACTCATAGATACAAAGAACAAACTGGTGGTTGCAAGGGCAGGGGAGGGGTGAAATAAGTGAGGGGACTAAGAGGTACAAACTTCCAGCTATAAAATAAATAAGTCACAGGGTTGTAAAGTGCAGCACAGGGAATATAGTCAATAATCTTGTAACAACTGTGTGGTGACAGATGATTACTAGACTTGTGGGGATCATTCTGTAATGTACATAACTATTGATCGCTCTGTTGTACACCTGAAACTAACATAATATTGTATGTCAACTATACCTCAATAAAAATTTAATTAAATTTAATTTAAAAATTAAAATGTGATTATACTATATGCTGCTTTATAAGCTACTTTTTTCACTTAATATATTGTGAACGGGCCGGCCTGGTGGTGCAGCGGTTAAGTGCGCACGTTCTGCTTGGGTGGCCTGGGGTTCCCCGATTTGGATCCCGGGTACAGACATGGCACCACTTGGCACGCCATGCTGTGGTAGGCATCCCACATATAAAGTAGAGGAAGATGGGCACGGATGTTAGCTCAGGGCCAGTCTTCCTCAGCAAACAGAGGAGGATTGGCAGCAGATGTTAGCTCAGGGCTGATCTTCCTCAAAAAAAAAAAATTGTGAACCTATTCCCATGCCATCAAATACCACCTCAGGCTGTCAATTTTTATGGCTGTTTAGTATCCCATTACATGGCTGTATCATCCAACCAACGCCCTGTCACTGGGGATTTAGGTTGTTCTCAGTCTTTATAAGCAGCTTGTCGATGATTACTTCCAAAATGTGTACGTGGTTATTTCCTTAGGATTAATCCCCAGAAGTAGAATTTCTGTGTTAGAGGGTACGTAAAATTCTAAGGGCTTTTCCAGGAGCAGCTGGGGACAGCACATTTATAGTTTGCGGAGCACTAAGAAACGTGGTCATTTCTTAGTCTCTTCACCTATATTTTGACTGAATTCGTCACACTGAGCTAAAAACGCTACGCAAAGTTTACAAGCAGACGGGAATTTCTGCCTTCAAAGAGCTTGTATTTTAAAGAAAACCTTTTGATTTTTGATCTGGACAAATGTAAAGCAAATCAATTAAACAGAAAAAAAATGACCAATTAATTGATCAAATTAAAAACAGAAAATTAATGGAAGACTGTGATCTTGCCTGCTTTTGCTCGTTACATAATTATAATTTTAATTAATCAGTGTGATAAGTTGGCACACGTGCATTTATATTTCATGTGGGCCTTTAATGGCTCACACTGATGACTGGCTACTCAGTGGCCCTTTCTAACTCCCTTCTCCATTTTCTACTTCCTACTATGAACAAAGAAAAAGCCAAAAATTCACCTTCCTAGACTCCCTAGCAGCTACGGGTGACCTGTCTTTGCCTGACAAAACCAAAGAGACATTTGTTGCAGGGATCTGGGAAAGTTTTTCCCCTGCTTGACAAAAAGAGGGAAGTCACAAAACTAGCCCATATCAGCTTGGTCTTGCACCCACTCCCAACTTTGAACCTTGTCACATTGGTGTGAGATTCCAGGAGCTGTGGCAGCTATTTTAGAACCAAGAGGCAACAAGCCTAAGGATTAAAAAACCTCTGATAATGGTTAGTCATCAATTACCTCAGGGGCTGCTGAACCTACCCTGGAACTACCCTGGAATCTAACTCCCAGAACAAATATCTTTACGGTTTAAGTTAGTGGTTCTCAAGATTAGTGATTAAGTTAGCACATTAGAATCACCTGGGAATTTTGTTAAACTAAGACTGAGTCAGCAGGTCTGAGATTCTGTATTTTTTTTTTTTTTTAAAGATTTTATTTTTTCCTTTTTCTCCCCAAAGCCCCCCGGTACATAGTTGTGTATTCTTCGTTGTGGGTTCTTCTAGTTGTGGCATGTGGGACGCCGCCTCAGCGTGGTCTGATGAGCAGTGCCATGTCCGCGCCCAGGATTCGAACTAACAAAACACTGGGCCGCCTGCAGCGGAGCACGCGAACTCAACCACTTGGCCACGGGGCCAGCCCCTGAGATTCTGTATTTTTAGCAAGATCCCAGTTGCTGCTGCTGCTGGTTCAGAGCACACTTGGAGTAGCAAGCATCACTTATATTGGCTTGAGGCATCCTAACTGGTACGTCTTTTTCCTGGATGCAAAGATCACCCTCACTGCCTCACAGGTAGGGGTGCAAGGAGCCCTGTGGGAAGACACCGCATCACCAGCCCCCAGCTGGTGGGTAAGTAAAGTCCCGGGTCACAAGGCTGCAGACTGTTTGCGGAGGTCCGGTCTGCACTCAATGCCCCAGCCAGGCCAGCTTTTCTGACCACACCCGCCCAGGCAGATCCAGCCTTAGGCAAAAGGGGCTCTAACTAGAGTGCATCCTTTCTCTTGGGACCTTGCTCGACCAGCCTTCACCTCCGTTGTGCTCCTGGCTGGAAATAAGGGGGTGGCACTTTAGGTAAGATCGTTTTCTTTGGTTGCTACAAGTCAGGCTTCCAAAACCAGCGATGGTGAAATTTCAGGCCACAGAGAAAGAACACTGGCAGAAGCCCTCCGTTTCCTTTAGAGTTATCTACGTATTTACCCTTTTTTCCCTCTTTCCTTCCAATCTCAGGGAAGACAGGCCGGCCTCCTGACTCGCACTGCGGGCCATGTCTCTCTGCTCTGCAGGAGCCATCCGGAGTCTCCTTGCAGATCCCACCAGTTAGCTCTCTGGCTCCATTTCTCTGTTCCCTGTAGAGCGAAATCCCTCAAACAGATCAGCTGGCCAGGGCGCCTCCTTCTCCTTCCATCCCGTTCACTCCTATACTCACTCTTACCAGGCCCAGGTTCCCACCACCCTGCTGAAGCTCTCTTGTCGAGGTCGCCCAGGACCTCCTACCTGCCAATCTAAGCATTCCAGAGTCAGCCCCTATCTTCCTCTGATGGCAGCTTTTGGCACAGTAGAGTCCTCTTCCTGGGTCTGACCGTTCACCTGAGTTAGGCCAGCCCACTCACCTGTTTCACTCTTACCTCGCTGGCCCCTCTTTCGGAGTCTCCCGGCTGGTTCAGCCTCCTCTTCCAGACCTCTCCATGGTGAGGCCCAGGGCTCGGTGCTCACTCCCCTTGCCCTCCATTTTAAGTTTCTCCAGGGGTCGCATCTCTCCCACAGCTGTCAGTTCCATCTCCAAGCCAAGGAAATGCGTGTCTCCAGCTCCCGACCCCCACCCCGAGTCCAGAGTCACGGCCTCACGTCTGCAAGTGCACAGCAACATCTCCACCAGGGTGCCTAATGGTCACCTCAAACTTCACATGTCCCAAACAGAATTCGTAACTTCCCCTCACCAGCTCCATCGACTTAGATGCTCAGTTGGCAAATCTCGGAATCCCCCTTGCCTCCTCATTCCTCACACCCACCTCCATTCTGGTGTCAAATCCCGTCAGTTCCATTTTCAAAACACATCAGCAGCTTTCAAATCCATTGCTTCTCGCTGTCTCCAAAGCTAGTCCCCCGTTCTCACCTCTCTCTCCCTGGCCTGCTGCAGTGGCCTCCCGGTAGGCTCTCCCTGCCAGCCTTCCATTCTCTAGGCAGCAGCCAGAATGATCTTTGTAAACCGAAGCCAGGTCTTGTCACTCCTTGGCCCCAAACCTCCGTGGCCTCCTGTCAGATACAGACAAGAAGCCTGGACTCCTTGAGCCCCAGTGATGCGGCCCTGCCCACCTCCCCACCCCCACCTGCCACCACACTCTCCTTCTTCCCGTCACTGGAGCCACCACGTTGACCTCCTTGCTATGCCTCAAACACTCCAAGTTCCTTCTGGCCTCAGAACCTCTGTACCTGCTGTTCCTCCCCCCAAATCTGCCTGTTCCAGTTCCTTCCTTCCTTTAGGCCTCTGTTCAATGTCTTCTCTTCAGAGGGCTTCCCCGACCTCCGAGCAGAAATAGCTCACCTCTTTCCATCCCAAGCACTCTCTCCCCTTACCTCGCTTCATATTCCCGCCTGACACCATTACATGTGACGTCTAACAGGGTTATAGGATGATAACCAGGTTACACATTAATTTGTTATGTTTTGTTGTCCATCCCCCTCCTGTATGTAAACTCCACGACAGCAGGGCCTCAGCTGCTTTGTTCACAGCTAACCTGCAGAGCCCAGCCCAGTGCCTGGCACATAGCAGGTGTTCAATGAATGAATGAATGAATGAATGCACGAGCATGTGTTGACTAGGACACTCCACACCTAAGGAAGGTGCCTTGGCTCAGGCTGATCGGCCTAAGAGGCCACATATTCCTCTCAGAGCTGCTATGGAGAAGCTGGAGCCTGTTCCAGGGATGGTCCTGCGCTCTCCTGAGCTGTGGCAGCTCCCCTTGTATCTGGCCCCCAGGGATGCATTGGTCAGGCCTGGGGGCCATTTGGACCCCAGTCTCTTTCATTCCCATTCCTGGGGTCTCCACAGGCCTAGGGACAGCCAGGTCAGATCCCCGGACTTGGAGCAGGAACTCCAGGAGCCCTCCCGGGACTGAAAGCCACCCCCACAGCTTCCCTCTCCTCTGCTCAGCTTCCCTGCGAGACGGTGTGCGTCCCTCACGGGTCCCTCCAGCCCAGGCTGAGCAGTGAGAGAAGCCCGTCGGAGGCTGCCCCGGGGGGGAGCTGATTAGCCCTGCAAGCGGATTAGGGGAAATAAATAAATAGACAAATAAAGCTCCTCCAGCCCTCTCCATTTACCACCCTTGAAATTCTACCCTTAGAAATTCATGCTTAAGGCATGAGAGGAATGCAGCTCTACCTCCTCCAAGAAACCTCCCAGCCCCCCTTCCCGGCCCGGCCCCGGAAGGAGCCTTCGCTCGGCCGGGCTGCCCCAGCCTGCGCCACCTCCCCCGCCTCGGGCGGCCAGACGGCAGGTACTGAGCCGGCTTCCTCTTCCCTGCTTTCCTCCGAGGAGCAGACACTCCTAAGCCTGACTGCGCAAAAGTAATAAGAAGAAAATAAGAGAAAGGAAAGGATCCCCCAGGGAAGAGGTTGAAGGTGTGGACTCCTGGGGCCCATCCCCCCCGGGTCTCATCCATCTGGTTTGGGGCCCAGCCTGAAATCTGCATTTTAAACACTCTGGTCTTCTGACACAAAAGATCCTCAGTGGCATGAAGAGACTGTGCAGAAATGCTGATGCCAGGGCCTCAGCCCTGATTGGGCGGGTCGGGGTGTGTCCTGGACCCCAGGACTCCAGAGTCCTCTTCCCTCGCCCTCCCCTCCCCCGCGGACCCTCCCGGGCAGCCTGGGCTGAGAAGCACCGACTTACCGGCGCTGGGGAACAAGCGCTGCCTGGAATGGAGTCGCTGGGTTAACGTGGGCACCTCTCCTGTGGGGTGAGTCACTCAGCCCCGCCGCCAGCCCTGAACAATTCAGCCCGCCCGGCGGTCCCCAGGAGCCCGGTGCCAGGCCCTCGCTGGTTGCTGGGGAGATACAAAGAGACACGGTCCCTCTCAGAGTTTCCATTCGCTGTGGAAAGCCAGAGCTCAGGAAGCAGCGCATCAGCCATGGCGGCTCCGGGCATGAAGTGCAGGGTTAGGGCAGGGAATGGCTGCCAGTGAGGGGGCGTCCACACAGTGCCAGGCCACCTCTGGGTGCTGGCCTGGAGGGGCTGGTTCAGTCTTCCCAGCAAACCTGCCAGGGGGGCGTGTTATGGGTGAGGAAGCGAGGGCCATGGAGTTGAGGTGTCTGGCCTTGAACCCAAGTGTCTTACCTCCTATTCTGTCTCTGTCCAGGAGCCAAGTGGGGGCAGAAACAGGGCCCAGGGAGCCAGCCCCAGCCGGGGGCCCCAGGGGCTGGTGGGGGGGCCTTTGAGTCTTGCTGCCCTGGGGCTAGGAGACCTCCATCAGCTGGGGGCTGAGAGGTGGCCCCAACCCCCTCCCAAGTCCTCTGGGTGCACGTGCCCCTCACCCGCCCAAGGTCCTGGCTCACTTCGCCTGCTCTAAGAGCCTGGGTACCCCGCCTGACCTCCCCTACCAGACTGTGAGGTCCAGTGGGGGGCGGGAGACAGGCTTCCCCCCAGCCCACCTTTACTTATTGCCCGCCCCAGTGCAGAGCAGGCACCCAGCAAATCAGGCACCGGGGGTTCTGAGGTGGTTTGGGGGTGTGCAAAGTTGAAGGTGACCCCAGATTGGAGAGATGGCGTAGAGAAGCCAGGGGTCAAGAACATAGGCCACTGCAGCCTCGCTGAGTGACCCTGGACGGACCGTTAACCTGTCAGTGCCTCCCTGTTCTCGTCTGTAAACTGGAGACATTCACTAGCTCATAGCATTGCTGTGAGGGGCGTTGCTGTGAGGTGAGGCATGTGGAGTGCCTGGTACAGCACAATAAATTGTTGTCAAAGTATGGTTCTAACCATTGTTGTTGTTGTCGTCATCGTGTTATTGTTATCGGTGCCTGTTTCCCAGTTTGGCTCTGGGCCAGCCCCAGTTACAGATCTTGGACTTCGAGTTTGGGCTCCTGCCCTGGGCTTCTCTGGCCTTGATCTTAATCCTGAGGATGGCCAGGCCAGGTGACGTTTACAGCCAATGATCTTGGTGGACCTGGGCCTTGGTACCCACTAAGCCAGGGGCGCTCAGCCTTGGCTGCGTGTTAGAATCACCTGGGGAGCTTTTGATGCCCCATTAAAGAAAAACCTCTAGCAGTAGGACCCAGGCATCAATATTTTTTTAAGCTCCCCAGGAGGTTCCAACAAGTGGCGAAAGCTGGGAACCAGCACTGGAAGCTTGTTTCTCAGCACAGGAGAGGCAGTCCTCTTGGGGCTGGAGACTGGGTTTGGCAGTCAGATAGTTTGACCTTTGACCTATTAGCTACATGACCTTGGCCAAGTTACTTAAGATCCCTCTGACTCGTTTTCCTCTTTTGTAAATTGGGGGATGGTACCAACCTCACAGGTTTTAAGGAGTAGCATTAAGTTAAATAGGGTGACAGATACATAATAGGTCTTTAATATGTATTATTATTTATAGTCCATAGCTCAAAGTTCCCCATTGGTTGAGTATACCTTCCAACATACCCAAGGAGATGTTACAACAGACATACACACACACACACACACACTTACCCCCACCCCACATTGTAAATTCTTTTTCCTGAGGCTCCATAAATCCTATTGTAAGCCTGGTCAGTTCTCCTCTCGCCTCTCACCATGGCCAACTTTCTTGGGATTGTAATGTTTATGAGGTTGCCCCTGGGTCCCATCTTGGAGGCCCCTTTGTGTCCTCCTTGGGTCTGATTTACAAGGCACTGCTGTTCCGTTTGGGTACCCCCTACCCCCAAACCCGAGCAGGACTTTCTCCTTTGGAGTCTTCCAATCCCTGGGTAGGAGTGGGGGAGGGTCCCCAACGCATTCACCCCCGAAAAGCCGCACAGCCTGATTAACATGTTATGTTTCCTTGCTTTGGGCTAAAATTGTCTTACCTCATGCTGACTGGAAGCCCTGGCAGTTGAATGCCTTTGATTAATTAAAATGCAAAAATAAATCAACGATTACTTACTAAGTGTATTTTTCCTCAACGAACCTCTCAAATATGAGATATTTAGAGAAAAATCCTAGCCATACAAGAGATCACTGGTAATGGCAAGGTCAGGGGCCCCTGGACAGGACAGGACCAATGGGAGGGTGGTGGTTCCTGTTCAGGCCTTGCGGCTCAGGTGAAGACCCTGATGTCATGGCTGTTCTGGTGGAAGGGCTAACCTTTTCACTCTGAGGGAGCGTCAGGAGGCCGTACCCACAGAACCTGTCTGCCATCCTAGGCCAGGACTAATGTCCGAGATGCAGGGAGGGAGCTGAATTACAGGGAGACCATCATGGTAAAGCCTTTGCCTTAATAGTCATGATTATCATAACAGACACCGTTTCTGAGCTCCCAGCGTTTACCAAGCCTTTGACATTCCTTCTCTTGCTAAGTTTCCCCAACGCCCTGTGAATTAGGTACTGATGTCCCCAGAGAGAGTATCCTCATCCATTCATCCAGAAATATTTATTGAGCTCCCACCATATGCTCAGTCCTTTTTTGGAAGCAAAGACCAACACAGTTCGTGCCTCATGGAGTTTACAGTCTAGTGGGGAAGAGGAACATTACTTGGATAATACATAATCAATGTATCAGAACACTTTGGGCCACATGCCAGATTGAGCTATTTCAGACAGTTCCTCTCTGGCTACCATATAGAAATGCTGCATAAAATATTTAAAATATGCTTGAAAATACACAGCTGAGCTCGAAAGAGAGAAAGGAAAATCCTCGGATTCCAGAGATAGTGCAAGAACTCAAAGCCGGAATGAGGAGTGAGAACTAAGCCTATGATTCATGGAGTTTTGACTAGATAAAGGCCCTCAGGCTGGGAGCCTAGAGTTGTCAGCCCCTTTCAAAATAGGAGGCAGCCCCAGGCTGTCTGAGGCAGGAGAGCTGGAATTCATCCCTCTGAACCTATCCTTTTAAGGCTTGGAGCTTTAAAGAGAGGCCTAGTCAGGGAAGAAGGAGGCTAGAAAAACTCTACCAACCAGGCCTGCAGAAGGAGCAACAAAACTCTCTCACCATCCTGGGCTTGGCTGGGAGCAAAGTTCCCATGAAAGAGGGAAGGTCCAGCCCTGCCCCACATGGAGGAGAGAGCTGGGCTGCTCCCACCGCATCCCGCTCCCTTGGCGTGCCACTGATTCTAGGACTCCTCTGCCAAAAAGTTAACATAAAAGTTAGTCCAGAACTTAGGGCCCTGACAGAAGGAAAACCCAAAGTGTTCTGTAGGAACGTTTTCACAACTCGGTGCTCACAGACCTCCCACAGCAAAAACAACCCCCACAGAAGATGAGTTCCCAACCCAAAACTATAAACCAGGGAAACAAACCACTAAAAGAGAAATTAAGTAATACAAAACAAGACAAAAAAATACAGAAGAATTCACCCCCTAAGAAGTGGAAATAATAGAAAAATTGAAGACATAAAATAAACATTTTAAGTGATTATAAAGAATTTTTTAAAAGAAAAGAGATAATAAAGAATAGGATAATATGAAAAGATTGATGGAAAGCAAGACCAATAGAAGTTCTAGAAATGAAAAATACAGTTTTAATAAATTATTAAAATAGATAGGTTGGACAGCAGAATAAGACACAGCTGAAGAGACATGAAGCAAGTTGGGTGATACCTCTGAAGAAAATCACTCTACCAGTAGCACAGTGAGAAAAAGAGAAGAAAAACATGGAAAAATACAGAAGCAACCATGGCTAAGAGGCATAGAGGAAAAAAAAAAAATGAGAAGATCTAGCTTGTCTAGGTAGCATATCCAGGAGAATAGAGAGAGAATGTGGGAGGAGGAATATTTGAAGAGATAATGGCTGGGGATTGATGAAAATTGAACAAAAACCTGAATCTTCAGATTGAATAAGTACCCAGAGTCCTGAGACGAATAAACAACACAAATTTGCACCTTAGGCACACGATGGAAAATCTCGAGAACAGCGAGACTAAGCAGGTGATGTTAGAAAGTGTCATAGTTCTGTGAAGGAGAGATCTACAGTCCAAGAACAGTGTGTAAGAAGGCCGTGGGGGAGGGAAGGGGGGCTGGTCTTCCCCAGCGGTCAGGGAAAGTGTCATGGTGAGCTGTATGTGTCAGCTTGGCTAAGCTATGGTACTCAGTTGTTTGGTCAAATACCAGCCTAGATGTTGCTGTGAAGATGTTTTTTAGATGTGATTAACATTTACAATTAGTGGATTTTAAGTAAAGCAGATAACCCATCACAATGTGGGTGGGCCTCATCCTATCAGTTGAAGGCTTTGAGAGCAAAGGCTGAGGTTTCAGAAGAAAAAGGAATTCTGCCTCAAGACTGCAACATAGAAACCTCGCTTGAGTTTCCAACCTGCTACCCTATGGATTTCGGACTCAGGACTGCAGCATGAACTCTTACCTGCATTTCTAGTCTGCTGGCCCGCCCTATGAATTTGGGACTTGCCAGCCCCGACAATCATGTGAGCCAATTCCTTAAAATCTCTCTCTCAATAGATAGATAGATACAGATGCAGATACAGATACAGATGCAGATATAGATACAGACACTTGGTTTCTCTGGAGAGCCCTGACTAACACAGAAGCCTTCCTCAGGCAGGTGAGGCCTTTGAGTGGGGTCTGCAGGCTGAGGAGGCATTGACTACGCAAAAGAGGGGAAGCGGGGCAGAAGAGCTTTGCAGAGAGCAGGGATGGCTGAGGGCCAGGCAATGGGTCTGCGGACAGACCACACGGAGCCTTGAAAGGGTTTGGAGCTTTTTCCTAGGAGCAGCTGGAAGTCAGTGTGGGGTTTAAGTGGGGATGTCCGCAGGTACGGAGCCGGATGTGCCAGAGCTGGGGCTTAACTCAGGTCTCCCAGGCCTGGGGTCCGTGCTCCTTCCACAGCCCCACCCTCCTCCCACCTCACCTAGTGGGGACATTTGCTGTTGTCTGTCTGTCGGGCTATATGCTGCCCTTCTTTTGAAAGCAACATTCAGATCTCTCTTTTAGGGGGAATCTCTCTCCTTGTGGCAGTCTTGGTGGGTTATGACTCCAGCTCCTTCCCCAGGGGGTTGAGTTCAGCGTGGAGTGACCTAAATCTGGAACAAGGCTGGAGCCCCTGCCCCCAGCCCTGGGGCCCAGCACCCCTCCACAGGGCCTGCCATGGAGAGGGCCGTGAAATCCCTAGTTTGATAGGTTTGTTGTTTTTCTCCATTTCAAATTAAAATAAATCCCTAACTGTTAACCCTCTAGAGCGATTCTGTGTTCACCTGAGTTTGGGAACCCTGAGGAAGAGAAAGTCGGTCCTCGTGCAGAAGTTGGGGGCCTTCCGCACACCTGCCCCGGGGCGGCCGCGGTTTCCTCCACCCTCCGTGTGTGAAGCCGCTGCAGCCCCAACAGCTCGTGGACGTATTTGCCGCTGTGAGGCCAGAACGGGACAATGGGGGCCTGAGTCTCGAGCTGGCCCGAGTGCCCGGTGTACACAAGGCATCTGCCCTGGCCCCCATGCCGTGCCACGTGACACGGGTCCCAGGCCCTCCGGGCATGCTGGCCTTGACCAGAGCCAACCTCACGCCTCTGCAGCCTAGGATTGGGGCCGGAGTCCTGAGAGAATCTCTCTTAATAAAGCGGCACAGGAGCTCCCGGGGAGGGAGGGATCCAGATCTTAATGTCTTCAGTGTCTAGCATTGCCTGGCGCTAAAGGGCTCAGTCCATAATGCAAG
Organism: Equus caballus; assembly: GCF_041296265.1. NCBI lineage: Eukaryota > Metazoa > Chordata > Mammalia > Perissodactyla > Equidae > Equus > Equus caballus. The sequence continues at coordinate 28,029,501 of NC_091707.1, forward strand.
GGAGTCGGGGACAGAGAGGAACTTCCAAGTCTTCTACCTCTGAGAAGAGGGAAAACACAAGGATCCTTTTGCACGAGGCTGATATGCAGCCAGAATGTGCCAGAATTATGTAAATATTGAAAGGCTTCCATTCTGGTTGGTAAGTAGTCATCGTCCTGAGCTCCCCCAAGGCCCCCAGTGCTCTGGCCACCCCTTGTCCCTCCCCGGAGACCCTCCCCGACCTCCAGGACCCCACCCCAGCCCCTCAAGCTGAAGTCAGTTGTCTTTGGTCCGTGATCTCACGTGCCAGTTGCTGTGTGGAGTATCACCCGCTCATGGGCTCTCCGTGCCCAAGACACCAGCTGCTCCCTGGCTGGGGGGTTTGGCATGGGAAGGCAGAAGAGCCACTCAGCTAAGACCACAGGGGCCGACCCACATGAAAACAGCCACAGTGCAGTCAGGTGGCACTTGGCATTCCTGCCTGGGTTCTCACATCCGGGGAGTGGCTGGCACAGGGCTTTTGGGGTGCCATGCTACCGATGCTACAGTGGAAAACCCTTGACCTTAGAGCCAGCAGACCTGGATCCTGCTCTGGTTCTAAATATCCTAACTGTGTGACTTTGAGCAATTTATCTAACCTCTCTGAGCTCCTGAAAAATATCTGTTGCACAAAGTTGCCAGAGGGACGAGCATACTGAAAACTTGGGAACTTGGTCCCTCGTCTCAAGGTCCTGTGCTAAATCCAGACCTATAAATATAGCTGTGGAGCATCTGCCCCCGCCTGCTGCCTCCTGCTGTTCCCAGAAGTACTCCCAGTCCCTGGTGATGGTTACCAGGATGTTGTCTGTAACCAGGTGCTCCCTTGGCCAAGGAGAGACTTCCCTCCTCCTCTGAGGGCCTGTGAAAAACAAGCCGGGAATGACTGGAGCGGCTGCTGGCTCACGTGCCTTCTCTCTGCCCTGCGTGGTTCCTGGGGAGCGGGACTCATTGCTGGGGGGCAGTGGGAGGTGGTCACCCCCCACTGGCACCCCTCACTACGTACACAGTCTAGTCTTCCTCCAGCCACATCTCACCCCGACACTCACACTGCACACTCAGGAACACACACACTTGCATATTCATGCACACTCACACATGCCCACACCTACACTCACCTTCCACACACTCACACTTACACACATACATACACATTCATATACACTCACTCATGCTCACACTTACCCATGTGCACACACTTGCACACTTGCACTCATACACACCTTCAGACACACACATCAATACACACATCCATACACATATTCCCAAGAACATCTAAAAATTGCAGAACATGAAATAATTTTAGGTTGTTCATATATTTTAAAAAAATTTTAACAGGGATTTATTTCAATATGTAATAGAAATGACAAAACTATTAAACTAGGGATTTCACTGCAATGATTGTTTAGGACAAAGCTAAAGGAGATAGGACAAGATTTAAGTAAAAGGTGTTGAGTTGCTTTAAAGGGAACTTGTTGAATAAGTTGTGACAGGGGCCGGCCCGGTGGCCCAGTGGTTAAGTGTGCACGTTCTGCTTCTCGGCGGCCCGGGGTTCGCCGGTTCGGATTCCAGGTGTGGACATGGCACTGCTTGGCAGACCATGCTGTGGTAGGCGTCCCACGTATAAAGTAGAAGAAGATGGGTAAGGATGTTAGATCAGGGCCAGTCTTTCTCAGCAAAAAAGAGGAGGACTGGCAGTAGTTGGCTCAGGGCTAATCTTCCTCAAAAAAAAAAAAAAGTTGTGACAAAAGTTGTGTGAATGATCCCCGGAGGCTCTTGGTTTGGAGAAATGTGGTGGTGATGGGAGTGGAGAGCTGGGGGCTGTGCATGGAGAATGTGGGGGGGCTTAGCATCTTGAGGTGCAGAGGGAGCCAGCCATGGAGGGACACTCAGGGACCTTCTAGAGGGAGAGAGAAGTTTAATTCATCCATTTTCTTCTGTTATGGTTATTGCTTTCTGTGCCCTATCTAAAAAATCTTTATCTACTCCAAGCTTGTAAAGATTGACTCCTATGTTTTCTTCCAGAAGGTTTAGAGTTTCAGCTTTCAGGTTTAGGTTTGTGATAAATTCTGACCTAATTTTTGTGTATGGTGTGAGGTAGGGGTTGGGGTTCATTTTTTTCTATATGAGTAACTTGTTCCAGCACAATTGGTTGATATAACTTTCCTTTACCCAGTGAATTACCTTGATGCCTTTGTCAAAATCAGTTGTATTTCGTGTGGATCTGTTTCTCGACTCTACTGTTCCGTTGATATATTTGTTTATCTTCTGCCAATGCTAGACTGTCTTGATGATCACAGTTTTATCATAGGTCTTCAAATCAGGTAGTGTAAGTTCTACAGTTTTTCTTCTTTTTCAAGGTTATTTTGGCTACGATAGGTCCTTTGCATTTCTATATGAATTTTATTTTATTATTTTTAATTTTATTTATCTATTTATTTTTTTGAGGAAGATTTGTCCTGAGCTAACATCTGTTGCCAATCTTCCTCTTCTTTTGCTTGAAGAAGATTCACCCAAAGCTAACATGTTCCTCTATTTTGTATGTGGGTCACTGCCTCAGCATGGCTGCCATGAGTGATGTAAGTCTGCACCTGGGAACCGAATCCAGCCTGATGAAGCACAGGGCACTGACCTTAATCACTAGGCCATGGCGCCAGCCTCAGTTGTGTGCAGTTTGTTTTTTCGTTTGTTTTGTTTTTTTCAAGGATTGGCACCTGGGCTAACAACTGTTGCCAATCTTTTCTTTTTTTTTTTAATTTTACTTTATTTCCCAAACCCCCCTGGTACATATTTGTATATCCTAGTTGCAGGTCCTTCTAGTTGTGGGATGTGGAATGCCGCCTCAACATGGCCCGACAAGCGGTGCCATGTCCATGCCCAGGATCCAAACCCTGGACCGCTGCAGCGGAGCACGCTAACTCAACCACTCGGCCACGGAGCCGGCCCCTGCGTGCAGTTTTAAAATGACCTAAATGGCATTGTGTTATGGATCTCATTCTGTTTCTTAGTTTTTACTCTCAGTCCGATATTTTAAGATCTATCCATGTTGCTCTGTGTACATCTATTTCATTATTCGCAGCTGCTGTGTTATACTTTTTTTTTTAGGAAGATTAGCCCTGAGCTAACCATTGCCAATCCTCCTCTTTTTGCTGAGGAAGACTGGCCCTGAGCTAACATCCATGCCCATCTTCCTCTACTTTATATGTGGGACGCCTACCACATCATGGCGTGCCAAGTGGTGCCATGTCCGTACCTGGGATCTGAACCGGCGAACCCCGGGCCGCCAAAGCGGAACGTGCGTGCTTAATCACTGCACCACCAGGCCGGCTCTCCTATGTTATACTTCTGATTGATATTCTGGGTTTGCCCCTTCAGATTTACTTTCCACCTTCTTTCTTCCTGCTCTGTACCCTGGGATCCCTTGCCCTCTAAATTCCCATTGCATTGGCCAACAGGGGGCACTACCAAGAGATCAGAGGGCCAGAAGAGACGTGTCAGGGTATTTGTCTCCCTGGCTGCTCCCTGCTAGTCCACAGTTTGTTAGTAGCTGCATTCCTCTACCTAAGGCCACAGCTGTTGTCAGGTGGCCCTCCCTTAGAGGTACAGCTCTGGTTCATTCAAGTTGTGCTACTTGTCCCTCTTGCTAGATCTTAAGGCATTACTGTTCCTTATTGATTTCCCTGAACCATGCCCACACCTGGTAAACAATCCCTTCCTTAAACTATCTCTAGTCACCCCCTTTGAGGTTGCATTTTGCTCCTGCAGGGACCCAATTGAAGCAATAATCCATGGTGTCGTATGTCAACCACACCTCTACCTATTTATTCCATTGACATGGACCCTGAGATGCCCCGAGCTCTCACGACCCTTAAATGTTGCCATATTGAACAGCTTCATGCAGCTTTATACAAACTTATGCACCAGTCTGAGAATTTATATAGGATTCTTGCCCAGGAGCAGGTCCTAGGGAGGGCTATACTTCATTTGACTGTGCACTGCCTGGTTATGCTTCGGAATGGCAGCAGGGGCTTATCTGCTCACCAGGAGTTCATGGGAGTCCCTGTTTACCCGCACTGAAACCAATGCTGGGCATCACCCAACTTTCTAATTTTCCCAGTTCACTAGGTATTAAGGGAGATCTTGTTGTTGTGTTTAAAGGGACCAAATGTGCTTTTTTTTTTTAAAGATTGGTACGTGAGCTAACAACTGTTGCCAATCTTTTTTTCTTTCTTTCTTTTTTTTTTTTAAAGATTTTATTTTTTTCCTTTTTCTCCCCAAAGTCCCCCGGTACATAGTTGTATATTCTTCGTTGTGGGTCCTTCTAGTTGTGGCATGTGGGATGCTGCTTCAGCATGGTTTTGATGAGCGGTGCCATGTCCGCGCCCAGGATTCGAACCAACGAAACACTGCGCCGCCCGCAGCGGAGCGCGCAAACTTAACCACTCGGCCATGGGACCAGTCCCTCTTCTTTTTTTCTTCTTCTTCTCCCCAAAGCCCCCCAGCACATAGTTGTATATTCTAGTTGTGAGTGCCTCTGGTTGTGCCACGTGGGATGCCACCTCAGCATGGCCTGACGAGCGGTGCCGTGTCCACGCCCAGGATCCAAACCGGCAAAACCCTGGGCCACCGAAGTGGAGCACTTGAACTTAACCACTTGGCCATGGGGCGGTCCCTTGTTGTTGTTTTAATTTGCATTTCTCTGATTACTCATGAGTTTGAATATCTCTTCAGGTGCCTTTGGGTTTCCTCTTTTGGAAAGTCCCCGTTTGTACTCTTTTATCATTTTCCCTGAAAACTACTTAAAATTTAAAGCATCATGGAGGCAGCAGTGGGCCAACTTGGCCTTTGGGCAGTCTGCTTGCAATCTTTACACCAGGCAAAGATTTCCTCTGCCTTTCCTCCCCTCCTTATTCCCTATAGGTCCCCACGTGGTGCTTAACTCTCTTCCCTGCCCCCCAATATTGACCTTGCCAGTACGGGGACAGCCAATAGCTGAAAAGTCACTCAATCTCAGACACAGCATTATTTATCTATAAAATGGAAATTGGCATATTTGCCTTAACTAGATCATTTATTCATTTAAATGAGCTGGATGCTAGGCAAGCCTCGGGGTTACAGATACACGCCTTTGAAAAGCTCGTAGATAAGTATAATTAGCGACATTCATACTATGAAGGCAGTCTGGTCTAGGTGTGGTGGAGACATAGAGGTCATTGTGAGATAAAATGTGAAATCAGGAGCTGGCCCCGTGGCCGAGTGGTTAAGTTTGCGCGCTCTGCTGCTAGTGGCCCAGTGTTTCGTTGGTTCGAATCCCGGGCGCAGACATGGCACTGCTCATCAAACCACGCTGAGGCAGAGTCCCACATGCCACAACTAGAAGGACCCACAATGAAGAATATACAACTATGTACTGGGGGGCTTTGGGGAGAAAAAGGAAAAAAATAAAATCTTAAAGAAAATAAAAATAAAACTCATCTAATAACAATCCTAACAAAATTTTAAAAAAAGTGAAATCATTTTGGATAATAAACAGAATTGATAGCAGTTATTAAGCACTTAGAATGTGCTAGGCACCATGCCATCTGCTTTACATATATTATTTTATCTAATCCTTACAACAACCCTAAACAGTGGTTCTCAAAGTGTAGTTTGCTGGCCCCTCAGGGTGCCCAAGACTCTTTCAGGGGGTCTTGCAAGGTTAAAACTATTTTTATAATAATACTAAGATATTAGTTGCCTTTTTCACTGGGTTACATTTGCACTGACTGTGCAAAAGCAATGGTGGGTAAGACTGCTGGTACCTTAGCACAAATCAAGGCAGTGGCGCCAAACTGGACCAGCCATCGTCGCGTTCTTCACCACCACAAGTCTGCAGAAACCAGCTTCCAGTTTCACTGAAGAATGTCCTTGACGAAGCAGTAAAAATGAGTAATCTTATGAAATCTCCCCCTGAGAACATGCCTTTTGACTATTCTGTGTGACAAAATGGGAAGTGCATAGAAAGTGCCTCTGTTGTGTTCCAGAATACAATCGTTGTCTCAGGAAAAGCTCCTCTGTGATTCTTCGAGTCGAGAGCTAAACTGGCCACCTTTTTTCATGGAACATCATTCTTCCTTGAAAGAATGCCCGACAGACGAAGCATGGTTATTCAGATTTGGATATTTGGCAGACATTTTCTCAAAAATAAACAAAATGAGCCTGCCACTTCAAGGAAAACAACTGACAGTATCTGTCACCAATATAAAATTTGAATTTTCAAGTGAAAATTAGAATTTTGGAAAGCTTGTATCTGCCACTGTGAGCGTGACAGCTCCCTGATGCTTGGAGAGTTTTTGATGACATGAGCCATGTTATTTTTCTATATTGGTAACAAAATGTGTCAACTTTTGGAAGATCTGCATATTCAGTAAACCAATACTTTCCAAATGACCAATACATAATGCTACAAAATCATGCACTGGGGGAAAAAAAAAAGCCGCTTAAAATGCAACATAGACCCATGGATTTTTTTTTTTTTTTAAAGATTTTATTTTTCCTTTTTCTCCCCAAAGCCCCCAGTACATAGTTGTATATTTTTAGTTGTGGGTCCTTGTAGTTGTGGCATTTGGGACACTGCCTCAGCATGGCCTGATGAGCAGCGCCATGTTCGTGCCCAGGATCCGAACCGGCGAAACCCTGGGCTGCCGAAGCAGAGAGCAAGAACTTAACCACTCGGCCACGGGGCCAGCCCCGACCCATGGATTTTAATGTGACAGAATATGAAAAGTTCATTGACATAGTTTCAGATTTCACAATTCAACTGACCTTTAAGAAACTACCACTTGTTGGGGCTAGCCCCGTGGCCAAGTGCTTAAGTTCATGTGGTCTGCTTCAGCGGCCCAGGGTTTCGCTGGTTCGGATCCTGGGTGCAGACATGGCGCCGCTCATCAAGCTGTGCTGAGGCAGCGTCCCACATAGCACAACCAGAAGGACCTACAACTAGAAAATACAACTATGTACTGGGGGGCTCTGGGGAGGAGAAGAAGAAGAAAAAAAAAGAAGACTGGCAACAGATGTTAGCTCAGGTGCCAATCTTAAAAAAAAAAAAAAGAAACTACCACTTGTTGACTTTTGGTATAGAGTGAAAAAAGAACATCCACAGTAATTAGAAAAGGCTACTTAAAACACACCTCTCTTTTCCAACTACATAGCTGCATGAGGTGGGATTGTCTTCATATACGTCAACCAAAAGTACGTATCTCAACAGATTGAATGTATAACAAATATGAGAATCCAGCTGTCTTCTATTAGAAAGATTTTCAGAAATGCAAAAAAACAGGGGCTGGCTTGGTGGCACAGCAGTTAAGTTTGCACGTTCTGCTTCAGTGGCCTGAGGTTCAGATCCCAGCTGCGGACGTGATACCACTTGGCACACCATGCCTTGGCAGGCATCCCACATATAAAGTAGAGGAAGATGGGCATGGATGTTAGCTCAGGGCTAATCTTCCTCCAAAAAAAAAAAAACGCAAAAGAACATCATTCTTTTCAGTAAGTATTTTTGTTTTGAAAAGTACAAGTAACTTTTACAAAAATTATTTTATTGAGCTCATATTGCCTTATAACACTGTGTAAATTTCAAGTGTACATTATTATATTTCAGCTTCTGTATAGGCTGCATCATGTTCGCCACCAATAGTCTAGTTTTATCCATGATCATTCATATGTTCCCCTTTGCCTCTTTTGCCCTCCTGCAACCCCTTCTCCTCTGGTAACCACCAATTTGTTCTCCTTATCCATGTGTTTGTTAGTTTGTTTACCTTCCACATATGAGTGAGGTCACATGGTGTTTGTCTTTCTCTGTCTGACTTATTTCACTTAGCATAATACCCTCAAGGTCCATCTATGTTTTTGCAAATGGCATAATTTTGTCCCGTTTTTATGGCTAAGTAGTATTCCATTTTATATATACACCACATCTTCTTTATCCATTAATTCATTGGTGGGCACTTGGGTTGCTTCCATGTCTTGGCTATTGTGAATAATGCTGTGATGAACATAGGAGTGCATATATCTTTTTGAATTAGTGTTTTCATGTTCTTTGGATAAATACCAGTAGTAGAATAGCTGGATCATATGGTATTGCTATTTTTAATTTTTTGAGGAATCTCCATACTGTTTTCCATAGTGACTGCACCAGTTTGCATTCCCACCAGCAGTGGGTGAGGGTTCCCTTTTCCCCATATCCTCTCCAACACTCGTTATTTTTTGTCGTTAATTATAGCCATTTTGCGGGGTGTAAGATGATATCTCATTGTAGTTTTGATTTGCATTTCACTAATAATTAGTATGTTGAATATCTTTTGATGTGCCTGTTGGCCATCTGTGTATCTTCTTTAGAAATATGTCTGTTCAGATCTTTTGCCCATTTTTTTACTGAGTTGTTTGCTTTTTTTGTTGTTGAGTTGTATGAGTTCTTTATATATTTTGGAGATTAACCCCTTGTTGGATATATGATTTGCAAATATTTTCACCCAATTAGTGGGTTGTCTTTTCATTTTGTTCCTAGTTTCCTTTGCCTTGCAAAAGCTTTTTAGTCTGATGTAGTCCCATTTGTTTATTTTTTCTGTTTCCCTTGCCTGAGTAGACATGGTATTTGAAAAGATACTGTTAAGACTGATGTCAAAGAGCATACGGCCTATGTTTTCTTTCGGAAGTTTTATGGTTTCAGGTCTTACATTCAAGTCTTTAATCCATTTTTTTGTTGTCGTTCTTTTGTGTGTGTGTGTCTGGAAGATTGGGCCTGAGCTAACATCTGTTGCCAATCTTTCCTCTTTTTTTCTTCTCCCCAAAGCCCCAGTACATAGTTGTACGTCCTAGTTGTACATCCTTCTAGTTCTTCTATGTGGGACGCTGCCACAGCATGGCTTGATGAGGGGCGTGTAGTTCCACACCCAGGATTTGAACCAGCAGACCCTGGGTCACAGAAGCTGAGTCTGTGAACTTAACCACTCGGCCACAGGGCCAGCTCCTTTAATCCATTTTGAGTTAATTTTTGTGTATGGTGTAAGGTAATGGTCTATTTTCATTCTTTTGCATGTGGCTGTCCAGTTTTCCCAACACCATTTACTGAAGAGACTTTTTTCCTCCATTGTATGTTCTTGGCTCCACAAATAACTTTTAAAATGAAAAATAACTATGTTAACATGAAATTGGTTGGCTGTTGTTATTTTTAAATGAGTAAATATGTTTTAATTTCTCAGTTTTAATTTTTTTTTAAAGATTTAATTTTTTTCCTTTTTCTCCCCAAAGCCCCCTAGTACATAGTTGTATATTCTTCGTTGTGGGTCCCTCTAGTTGTGGCATGTGGGATGCTGCCTCAGTGTGGTTTGATGAGCAGTGCCATGTCTGCGCACAGGATTTGAACCAATGAAACACTGGGCCGCCTGCAGCGGAGAGTGCGAACTTAACCACTCAGCCACGGGGCCAGCCCCTCAGTTTTAATGTTTAATACAGTAAATATATGGATGAATACATTTACACATATAACCTGCATAAATAAAAGTTCTTTGTGGTCCTTAATTGTTCAGAGTATAAAGGGGTCCTGAGACCAAAAAGTTTGAGAATCACAGATGTAGAGATAAAGTTATTAACCAAAATCTATGGATGAGGAAACTGAGGTTGAAAGGTTAAATCACTAGTCCAAGTCACACAGCCAGTGGGCAGTGACACCAGAATCCAAGCTTTGCTCACTCCATCATACGGGGCTGCCTTGCAACATGTCAGTAAACAATGGAAAGGCCTCCAGCAGCACAGAAAGATCTAGAAGGAGATTCTGCCGGCCCCAAAGAGACAGCAAGCACGTCTGAGTCGGGGTTGGGGATCCACACAAGGGACCAGGGAAAGCCTTGCACATCAGGTGACACCCATGCTGGGATTTGACCGGTGGGATCTTGATAACCCCAAAATTATGGGAGACTACACAAATCAGTTTATCTGAACCACACCCAGACCTGGGGTCAATGAGGACAATCTGATGGACTCTGCTTATTTAAAGGAATGTGCTGCAGTCAGTCCGAAAGTTCAAGAGTCCTGCCCCTTGCTTATATAAATGGCCTCCTTCCATGGGCATAGGCTCTACAGCTCACAGTGAGGCACTTCCGCACGTGTTATTTAATTTGATCTTTATAAAAGCTTTGGGTGGGAGGCTGGGCAAGTGTCATCGTTGCCATTTTACAGAAGAGGAAACTGAGGCGCCAAAAGGTTAACCAAGAGACTGATCATTGTAGTTAACTTCACCGTGGGGACTGATGAGTTATGACACAGGGGTGGGAGGATAATTATTTTTATTGTCTATCTTTTAAATTTATTTTATTTATTTATTTTTGCTTTTTCTCCCCAAAGCCCCCCAGTACATAGTTGTGTATTTTAGTTTGGGTCCTTCTGGTTGTGCTACGTGGGACGCTGCCTCAGCATAGCTTGGTGAGCGGTGCTAGGTCCATGTCCAGTGTCCGAACCAGCGAAACCCTGGGCCTCTGAAGCGGAGTGTGCGAACTTAACCAGGGGCCGGCCCCTGTACCTTTTGAATTTTATACATGTGCATGGATTAACTATTCAAACAAATACATTAAAAGGTTTTTTAAAGTGAGGTCAAGTAACTTTCACAAGGTCTCAGAGCTAATAAGTGGAGGGACTGGGATTCCAGCTCCAATCATTGGGTTCCAAAACCACATTATAACCGTGATGCTTTCTGACCGCCTAGAATATGCTATTTTCTAGCTTTAAAAACTATGAAACATGGACACAAATGGAAAATATTTTTATCATTATTAATAACAGCTCTCGGTCGAGGGCCTTTGAGAGGCTGACCGGGGCCTGTCAGGAGCAGCTTTTGTCTAATTAATGGTGGTCAGTCCGACCAGTTAAAAGGGGAGGGGGACTTCGTTGGACAATGGAGAAGGACAGCTTCTCTTCAGCCCACTCTTGCTCAAGCCAAGAAAGCCAGGCTACAGAGAGAGCTGGGAGCGATGATGGGCCGCTGAGATCTATGGAGAGGGGGTTACACCTGCTGACTTGCTGGTTCCCAAATCCAGGGAATCTATTAACCACCTATTAACCACCACCTAGCCCTGACTGTTTTAACTCGAGACAGTGGGAATGAGTTTCTGCTCCTGGAAACTAAACCATCCCGACTGAGTCCATGCATTAGGCACCTACTGGGCCATGCCCTCTGCTGTCACATTTGACATGCATCTCTAGCCAAGGTTATTGCAACAGCCTCCCAGCCGGTCTTCCTATTTTGGACCTTGCCCTCTTTGTTTATTCTCCACACAGCAGCCAGGGTGATTCTGCTAAAATGTCAGTCAGATTATGTCATTCCTTGCACAAAATGCTCCAGTGGCTGCATCTCACTGATAGCAAAAGCCAAAATCCTTCCTACAGCCTGCAAGACCCTGAAAAATCTAGATCTTCACTCCTCTGATCTCACCTCCCACCAGTCTTCCCTCACCCAACTGTAGCTACACAGGCCTCCTTATTCCTTGAACAACACCAGTGGTACTCCTGCCTCAGGGCCTTTGCACTTGCTGTTCTCTCTGGCTGAAAATCTCTTACTCCAGAGAACTGTGTGACTCACTCCCTCACCTCCTTACATCTTTACTATAGAATCACCTTCTCAGTGAGGCCTTCTATAACTACCCTGTTGGAAAATTGATCTCCCCAAATTCTCAATCTCCTTACTTGCTTTATTTATTTATTTTTTTTGAGGAAGATTAGCCCTGAGCTAACATGTGCTGCCAATCCTCCTCTTTTTGCTAAGGAGGATTGGCCCTGAGCTACCATCTGTGCCCGTCTTCCTCTATTTTATATGTGGGACACTGCCACAGCATGGCTTGATGAGCAGTGTGTAGGTCCACACCCGGGATCCAAACCAGCAAACCCCGGGCCGCCATGGCAGTGTGCATGAACTTAAACACTGTGCCACCAGGCTGGCCCCACTTGCTTCGTGTTTTTAACGTAGCACATAAAACCGTGGACATACTAAATATTTTACTTATGTATTATACTTATTCTATGTGTTCCTCTACTAGCACATAAGCTCTATGAAGATGGAGATTTTTGTCTGTTTTGTTCTTTGCAGTACCCTAGGTACCTGGAACAGTGCATGGTACAGAAAGTATGCTCAATAAATATATGTTGAATAATGCATTATCTCATTTAATCTTCATGACAATCTGGAGAGGTAAGTCCTATCCCCCAAGGAGCCCATGGTTAAGTGGTTATGTAGTTGTTGAATTTGCTCTAACAATTTGGCTTATCTAATGAAAAGATTTTCCCTACTGATTACTTCAGGAAGGGGTGAAACTGTGTCTCAAATGCAAATATGTCACTGGGACGGGTCATCATCAGCAAATCCTCAGTTATCAACACCTCGGTAAGGGTTCACTTGTGAAATATAATTCAGTGTATTGGATATTTTCCATACTTCTCCCATTTGGATAAGCTAAGAGCTGTGAGAACCCAAAAACTGAGCGGGATGTAGGCCCTACCTTCAAGGATAGGATAGTCTTTGCAAACTAGACAAGCTCACCATGTTCCCAGCTGAATGCAAACCGAGTGTCTCTGAGCCCAAGTGTCCACACGTTACCGGTACCCTGCTGTTTTGGTGGTAGAGGGGAGAATGGGATGCAGGGTGGTAGCTTAGCTCCTCAGATACTGTGATGCTACGTTTTAGAAGACAGGGACACAAACCATCTTGTACTTCTTTCTTCCCTGGGTTTGAGCTGGTCAGTTTCTCTAGATATGTCCATTTTGTTCAAAAAACATTCTCAGAGTTCCATTTCTATGATTTCTGAGAGTTAAGAAAATATGGTATATTTTATTTTAATCTCTGATGTAATATGAAACTAAACATATCTGGAAAAAAAAGAGTAAACACATCTATATAGCAAAAACAGAGAGTGAGGTGAGTATAGAACATTCTGAAATAAATAAAGCTGGAAATTTTCCTATGATAAAAGCAATAGAAAGTTTTGCTTCTATCCATGATGGATGAACTGTTATGGGAATTTCCCTCTAATGCTGAAAACTTAGAACTGGACAAAATATATGAAACAACTGCTTTCAGACATTGGACAACAGGCAGTGCAGAACAGCGATCCTTGAGCAAAGGGGAACAAAGGTGGTGAGCCATGTGATTGCCTCAGGCTTACTGCCTAGAGGTGGTTTCCAGGCTGAAGCACAAATAGGGGGCTCTAAGGAGAGACTGGTAATCTTACTGAGCTCAGGAGACAGAGATCCGAGTTTGAGGGAGTCTGACGCAGCTAAAATTGCAGGGCAGAGTTCGAGAGAGAAGGGAGCTACACAAAGGAAGAGCTCTAGAAATCTGCATGGAGATTCTTTAGAATCTTTGACTGAATAGCAATCTCTCTATGCTTAGACAAACTCCATGAGGTCAAGCAAAAATTACTGGGGAGCTGTAAACAGAAAAATTCCTAGAGCTCACACAGAGCCTGGAAAGGTTAAACTTCCCTCTAGCCAGAGTGGAGAAACCTTGCTAAATACATGGTCATTCAGTGGAGACCCCAGAAGTCCCACATCTTAAAAGTGGAGCTAAATTAGCCCTGGAATAAAGACTACTGTAGTCCATCCCTAAAAGAGCTTAAAAACAAGCCTTCAAAGGATTGAACTAATCAACATGTGACTTAACTGTCAGAAAGAGTCCATCACTCTTTAAAGGAATAAAGCAAAATCCAGCACTCAACAAGACAAAATTCACAATATCTGGAGTCTAATAAAAAATTAACATATAGGACCCAACTCGGTAGCACAATGGTTAAGTTCGCACGTTCCACTTCAGTGGCCCAGGGTTTGCCAATTCAGATCCTGGGTGTGGACCTATGTCTCACTTATCAAGCCATGCTGTGGCAGGTGTCCCATGTATAAAATAGAGGAAGATGGGCACGGATGTTAGCTCAGGGCCAGTCTTCCTCAGCAAAAAGAGGAGGATTGGCAGTAGTTAGCTCAGGGCTAATCTTCCTCAAACAAAAAAGGAAAAAAATTAACATATATACTTAGAAGCAGGAAAATATGAGCCCATTATGAGGAGAAAAATTAGGCCGTAGAAACATATCTATAAATAACAGAGACGATGGGATTAGCAGATAATGACATTAAAAGAGCTATTATAAATATGCTCAATATGCTCAAGGACATAAAGAAAAACATGAACACAATGAGGTGAGGAATAAAAGTATTTCAAAAGTCACACGTCAGACTTCCAGAGATGAAAACATAATATCTGAAATAAAAAATTACAATGAATGGGATTGACAGCAATTTACATACTGAAAAAGAAAAGATCACAACAATAGAAACTATCCAAAATGAAGCACAGTGAGAAGAAAAGAGTAAAAATTGATGGAGCCTCAGTGACCTGCAGGACAATATCAAGATATCTAACATACGTGTAACTGGAGGCCCAGAAAGAGGGGAGGGAGACAGAAAAATATTTGGAAAACATCACCAAAAACTAGTTATAAGAAGAAATCTTAGAAGCAGTCAAAGATAAAAGGTGGCCAGAGATCAACAAAAAACAAACAAATATAAGAATTAGCAGATTTCTTGTGGAGATTATGCAAACCAGAAGACAATAGAATGATGTCTTTAAATTGCTGAAGGAAAAACAATAAAAACCTAGAAGTCTATGCCTGGTAGAAAATACCTTTCAAAAATAAAGGTGAAATAAAGACTTTTTTAGACAAACAAAAGTTGAAGTAATTCATTGCCAAGGCACCTGCACTGTGAGAATTGTTGGAGGAAGCTCTTCCGACAGAAGGAAAATGACAGCGGATGGATATTTGGATCTACACAAAGGAATAAAGAGCATGTGAAACGTTAAATATGTGGATAAATATAATGTACATTTTCTCATTTTTCCATCTCTTTAAAATAAAATTGATCATGTGAAGAAAAAAACAATAGCAGTATATTGTGGGACTGATAACATTTGTCGGATGATGGGGAGAAGTATACTATCTTAAAGTTCTTATGTTATACGTGAAGTGATATAATATTAATTGAAGGTAGATGTTGGTAAGTTAAAGGTGCGTATTGTAAACTCTAGAGCAACTATTTTAAAAAATGAACCAAAAATGTATAGCTAATGAGGGAATAGTGGAGATAGGATAGAATCATAAAAATATTCACTCAAAAAGAAGGTCGGGGGTGTGGCCCAGTGGCTGAGTGGTTAAGTTTGTGTGCTCTGCTTCAGTAGCCCAGGGGTAGCAGGTTTGGATCCCGGCTGTGGATCTATGCACTGCTCATCAAGCCATGCTGTGGCAGTGTCCCACATACAAAATAGAGGAAGATTGCCACAGATGTTAGCTCAGGGACAATCTTCCTCAGCCAAAAAAAAAAAAAAAAGGCAGGAAAATGAACAAAGAAAAGTAGAAAACATATAGCAAGATGGTAGATTTAAACCCAAACATATTGATATTTACATTAAATGTAAGTAGTCTTAATATTCCAATTAAAAGGCAGACTGTCATTTTATTGAACAAAAGAGGAAAGATCTTACTTTAAATACAAAGATATAGATAGGTTAAAAGTGAAACAATGGGAAAAGACATGCCATATAAACACTGATCAAAAGAAGGCGGATTGTGATGGTGGTTTCATGGGTATATACGTATGTCCAAATGTATAATCAAATTGTATATTCTAAACATGTGCAATTTATTCTATGTCATTATACGCCAACAAAGCCGTTAAATATTTCTTTTTAAGATTTTTTTTTCCTTTTTCTCCCCAAAGCCCCCTGGTACATGGTTGTATATTCTTAGTCGTGGTCCTTCTAGTTGTGGCATGTGGGATGCCACCTCTGCGCCCAGGATTTGAACCTTTGAAATCCTGGGCCACCGCAATGGAGTGTTCAAACTTAACCTCTCGGCCACGGGGCCGGCCCCAAAGCTGTTAAATTAAAATAAAGCTTAAAAGAAGAAAGAACACAAACTTCCAGTTTTAAAATAAATAAGTCATGGGGAGGTAATGTACAGCATGACTAGAATTAATAATCCTGTGTTGCATATTTGAAAGTTGCTAAGTGAGTAGATCTTAAAAGCACTTATCAAAAGAAAAAACAATTTTGTACCTATGTAAGGTGAAGGATGTTAACTAGACTTATCGTGGTGATCATTTCACAATAGATACAAATATCAAAACATTATTTAAAAAAAAGAAAGAACACTGAATTTTAATAGCAAAGTAGACTTCAGAAGAGTAAATATTACCAGGGATAAAGAGGGACATTTCAAAAATGATAAAGGGGTCATCAAGAAGATTTAATAATCCTAGGGGCCAGCCCGGTGGCGCAGTGGTTAAGTTCTCACATTCCGCTTCAGCGGCCCAGGGTTTGCTGGTTCAGATCCTGGGTGTGGACACACCACCACTTGGCAAGCCATGCTGTGGTAGGCGTCCCACATATAAAGTAGAGGAAGATGAGCATGGATGTTAGCTCAGGGCCAGTCTTCCTCAGCAAAAAGAGAAGGATTGGCAGCAGATGTTAGCTCAGGGCTAATCTTCCTCAAATCAAAAAACCAAAAAAGATTTAACAATCTTAAATGCATATACACCTAATAGCGGAGATTTAAAGCAGATATTAAAAACTGAAAGAAGGGGCCAGCCCCATGGCCAAGTGGTTAAGTGGCATGCTCTGCTTCAGCGGCCCTGGGTTTTGCTCGTTTGGATCCTGAGTGCAGACCTAGCACCACTCATCAAGCCATGCTGAGGTGGTGTCCCACATCGCACAACTAGAATATACAACTATGTACTGAAGGGTTTTGGGGAGAAGAAGAAGGAAAAAAAAAACAGAAAGAAATTAAGGGAGAAATTGACAAATTCACAAGTAGAGATTTCACTATTCCTCTCAGTAATTAATAGAATAAACAAAAGAAATTAAGACTATAGAATAACTTGATCTAATTGGTCTTTATACTACACTCCACTTAACAGCAGCATTCTACCAGTTCCTTTCAAGTGCACATGAGACATTCAACAAGCTAGATCATATTCTAGGCTATAAAGCAATATCCACAAATGTAAAGTGATTGAAATCAATCTGAGTACATTCTTTGACCACAACGTATTTCAACCAGAAGCCAATATCAGAAAGATTTCTGGGAAAAATCTCCAAATATTTGGAAATTAACAACATACTTCCACATAACCCATGGGTCAAAAAAAAAAAAAAAAAAAACCTAAGGGACATTAGAAAATATTTTGAACTGAATGAAAATATAACACACCAAATTTTTGAGATGCAGTTAATACAATACTTAAAGTGAGACTCACAGATTCAAATGCTTATATTAGAAAAATAGAAAGATCGCAAATCAATGAACTAAGTTTGTACCTTAAGAAACTAGAAAAACAGCAAATTAGCCCAAGTAAGTAGAAGAAAGGAAATAATAATGTGGAAATTAATGAAATAGAAAATGGACAAACAATAGAGAAAACAAATGAAATCAAAAGTTAGATCTTTGAAAAGATGAATAAAATTCATAAACATTTAGATAGACTGATCAAGAAAAAAGGAGAAATATTAAATTATTAAAATTTAAAAGAAAATTTTAAGAGAAATATATACTTAAAATATATATATTTAAAAGAAATATTAAATTGTTAATGTCAAAAATGAAATTAAAGAAATCAATGCAGATCCTACAGACATTAAAAAGAGAATAAGTGAATATTATGACCAACTTTACGTCAATAGCTTTGACAAGTTAGATGCAATGTACAAGTTCCTAGAAAGATACAAACTATCAAAGCTCATTCAAGAAACAACAGAAAACTTGAATAGCCCAATATCTACTAAAGAAATTGAATTTGTAGTTAAAAATCTTGCTGTAGAAGAGCAAGACTTGTACATTGAAAACCACAAAACAGGGGCTGGCCCCATGGCTGAGTGGTTAAGTTCGTGTGCTCCGCTTCAGTGGCCCAGGGTTTCACCAGTTCGAATCCTGGGCATGGACATGGCACCACTCGTCAGGTCATGCTGAGGCGGCGTCCCACATGCCACAACTAGAGGGACCCACAACTAAAAGTACACAACTATGTACTGGGGAACTTTGGGGAGAAAAAGGAAAAATTAAAATCTTAAAAAAAGAAAACCACAAAACATTGTTGAAAGAAATTAGAGAAGACCTAAACAAATGGAAAGATATCCCATATTCATTGAATGGAAAAGTTAATATTGTAAAATAGCAATACTCCTCAAATTGATCTACATATTCAATACAATCCCTATCAAAATTCCAACAGCATTCTTTTGCGGAAATGAATGAGCTGATCTAAAATTCATTTTAAAATGCAAGGAAACCAGAATAGCCAAAAAAATTTTGAAAAAGAACAAAGTTGGAAGACTAACATTTTATTATTTCAAAATTTGCTACAAAGCTCCCATAACCAAACAATGTGGCACTAAGGTATATGCACTCCCATGTTCATTGCAGCATTATTTACAATAGCCAAGACATGGAAACAACCTAAGTGCCCATCCACAGATGAATGGATAAAGAAGATGTGATGTGTATATATACACACTAGAATACTATTCAGCCACAAAAAAGATGAAATCTTGCCATTTGCGACATCATGGGTAGATTTTGAAGGTATTATGCTAAGCAACATAAGTTTAACAGAGAAAGATGAATACCATATGATTTCACTTATGTGGAAGATAAAAAACCAAACAAACACATAGCTGTAGAGAACAGATTGGTGGTTACTAGAGGGGAAGGGTAATGAAGGGAAGACAAACAAGGTAAAGGGAGACATTCGTATGATGACTAGACTTTTGGTGGTGAACATGATGTAGTGTATAGAGAAATTGAATTATAATAATGTACACCTGAAATCTATATAATGTTATAAACCAATGTTACCTCAATAAAAAAAAATAAAGCAATGTGGTACTGACAAAGGACAGACATACAGATCAATGGAATAGAATTGAGAGTCCAGAAATAAACTCATCCATCCATGGTCAGTTGATTTTTAGTAAGGTTGTCAAGACCATTCAATAGGAGAAAGAAGAGTCTTTACAACAAATGGTGCTGGGATAACGGAATATCCACATGCAAAAGAATGAAGTTGGGTTCCCAGCCAACACCATATACAAAAATTAACACAAAATGGATCAAACTATAAAACTCTTGGACGAAAACTTAGATATAAATCTTTGTGACTTTGGATTAGGTAATAGTTTCTTAACTATGACACCAAAAGCACAAGCAACCAAAGGAAAAAAAAATAGGACCATTTTGCATCAAAGGACATGATCAAAAAAGTGAAACGACAACCCACTGAGTGGGATAAAGTATTTATGAATCACGTATCTGATAAGGGCCTAGTGTCCATAATAAATAAAGAACACTTACGATTCAACAATAAAAAGGCTAACAATGTAACTTTAAAATGGGCAAAACATTTGAATAGACATTTCACAAAAGTAGATATAAAAATGACCAATATCATTATTCATTAGGGAAATGCAACTTAAAACCACAATGAGGGGCTGGCCCCATGGCCAAATGGTTAAGTTTGTACGCTCTGCTCCAGTGGCCCAGGGTTTTGCTGGTTCAGATCCTGGGCACGGACTGGCACTGCTCATCAAGCCATACTGAGGCGGCGTCCCACATGCCACAACTAGAAGGACCCACAGCTAAAAATATGTACAACTGTGTACCAGGGGGCTTTGGGGAAAAAAAGGAAAATAAAATCTTTAAAAAAAACCCCTAAAAACCCCCACAATGAGATACCACTTCCCACCCACTAGAATGACTATAATAATTTTTTTAAAAGAAAGAAAGAAAATGGAAAATCACAAGTGTTGACAAGGATACGGAGAATTTGGAAGTCTCATACACTATTGGGGGGAATGTAAAACGGTGCAGCTACATTGGAAAAGAGTTTGACACTTCCTGAGAAAGTTAAACATAGAGTCACCATGTGACCCAGCAACTTTACTCCTAGGTGTACACCCAGGAGAACTGAAAACATGTGTTCACACAAAAACGGTACAGGAATGTTCATAGTGGCATTGTCTATAATAACCCAAAATGGAAACAACTCAAGTTTCTGTCAACTGATGAATGGATAAACAGCATGTGGTATATTCACACAATGGAATATTATCCAGCAATAAAAAGGAATGAAGTACTGATACGTGACACACATGGATGAACTTTGAAAATATCATGCTAAGTGAAAGAAGCCAAACACAAAAGCCCACATATTGTATTATTTCATTTGTACGAAATGTTCAGAATAGGCTAATTCTCACAAACAGAAAGTAAATTAGTAGTTAATGGGGGTTGGGGGAAAGAGGAAACTTGGAGGTGTGGGGTTTGTTTTTGGGGTGATGGAGTTAGATAGTGGTGATGGTTGCACAACATTCTAAGTACAATAAAAACCACTGAGTTGTAATATATGAAGAACTCACACAACTCAACAACAAAAAACAAACAAGCCAATCAAAAAACGGGCAGAGGATATGAATAGACAGTTTTCCAAAGAAGATATACAGATGGCCACCAGGCACATGAAAAGATGTTCAACATCACTAATTATTAGTGAAATGCAAATCAAAACTACAATGAGATCTATCACCTTATGCCCCTCAGAATGGCTATAATTAATGACAAAAAATAAATGTTGGAGAGGATGTGGGGAAAAGGGAACCCTCACACACTGCTGGTGGGAATGTAAACTGGTGCCGCCGCTATGGAAAACAGTATGGATATTTCTCAAAAAATTAAAAATAGCAATACCATATGATCCAGCTATTCTACTCCTGGGTATTTATCTAAAGAACATGAAATCAACAATTCAAAGAGACTTATGCACTGCAGCATTATTCACAAGAGCCAAGACGTGGAAGCAACCCAAGTGCCCAACGACTCATGACTGGATAAAGGAAATGTGGTATATATACACAAGGGAATACTACTCAGCCATTAAAAAGACAAAATCATCCCATTTGCGACAACATGGATGGAACTTGGGGATATTATGCCAAGCAAAATAAGCCAGACAAAGAATAATGCAGTGTGATTTCACTCATATGTGGAAGACAAAGAAACACATAGATAAGGAGAACAGATTAGTGTTTACCAGAGGGGAAAGGGGTCAGGGCGTGTGCGAAAGGGGTAAAGGGGCACATATGTATGGTGACGGATAAAAACTAGACTATTGGTTGTGAACACAATGCAGTCTGTACAGAAACTGATGTATAAAAATGTATACCTGAAATTATGCAATGTTATAAGCCAATATGACCTCAATAAAATAAATGTTTTTAAAAACCACTGAATTGTACCCTTTAAAATGGTAAAAATGGTGAATTTTATGTTATGTGAAATTTATCTCAATTAAAAAAAATTTTTTAAGGAAATTGATTTTAAAAATCTCACAAAGAAAACTCCAGGTCCAGATGGCTTCAGTGGTAAATCCTATCTAACATTTAAGGAAGAAATAGGAGCAATGATACACAAACTCCTTCAGAAAATGGAAGAAAGAGGGTCACTTCCCAGCTCATTCTTGGAGGCCAGCACTACCCTGATACCCAAATGAGACAAGAGATTTGATTACAAGATGACAAGAAAAGAAATGAATCCCTAATGAACATAGACCCTTAACAAAATTTTAGCAAATCAAATCTAGCAATAGATAGAAAGGGAAATGAGGTATGACCAAATCATGTTTATCCCAGGATTGAAAGGTTTGTTTATCATTAGAAAATTAATCAATGTAATTCAGCATACTAGCACAATTTTTTTAAAAACTGTATGATCATCATTAAAGTAAAAAAAAAAAGTTGACAAAATTCAAAAGCAGTTCAGCAAACTGGAAACAGAAGAGAACTTTCTTAACTTGATAAAGGACATCTATGGAAAATCTTCAGCTGATGTAACACTTACTGGTGACAGACTGAATGCGGCCCCCAAAGGTTACACACAGGACAAAAACGTCTGCCTCACCACTTCTTTTCAGCACTATACTGGGAGTCCTAGGCAGAGCAATAAGGAAAGTAAAACAAGTAGAAGGTGTACACCTTGGAAAGAATCTTTATTCAAAGACAACGTGCTTATCCATTTTGGAAATTCTAATGCGCCTACAAAAAGCTACCAAAACTAACAAATGAGCTCAGCAAGGTCACATGATACAAAGTCAATATACAAAAATCAATTGCATTTCTGTATACTAGCAATAAAGAATCAGAAATAAAAATATGAAAATACTGTTTACAATAACGCAGGAACCAATTTCTTAGGGATAAATTTAACAAAATATACGTGACGAACTGTATACAGGAAACAATGAAATATTACTATGAAAATTTTAAGAAGACTTAAAGGACAGATATTTTATGGATTGAAAGACTCAATATTAAGATGTCAATTCTTGGGGCTGGCCCCATGGCCGAGTGGTTAGGTTCCCGTGCTCCGCTTCAGCGGTCCAGGATTTCGCTGGTTCGGATCCTGGGCGCAGACGTGGCACCACTGGTAAGGCCACGCTGAGGCGGTGTCCCACATGCCACAACTAGAAGGACCCACAACTAAATATACAACAATGTACTGGGGGATTTGGGGAGAAAAAGCAGGAAAAAAAAACGATGTCAATTCTCCTCAAATTAAGCTATTTGTTCAAAGTAATCGCAATAAAAATGCCAATTGGCTTTTTTTTTTTTTTGAGGAAGATTAGTCCTGAGCTAACATCTGCCACCAATCCTCCTCTTTTTGCTGAGAAAGACTGGCCCTGAGCTAACATCCATGCCCATCTTCCTCTACTTTATATGTGGGACGCCTACCACAGCATGGCTTGCCAAGTGGTGCCAGGTCTGCAACCGGGATTCCAACCGGTGAACTCCAGGCCACCAAAGTGGAACATGCGCACTTAACCACTGCGCCACCCGGCCGGCCCCCAGTTGGCTTTGTGTGTGTGTGTGTGTGTGTGTGTGTGTGTGTGTGTGTAGAAATGGACAGGCTGAATTTAAAATGTGTGTGGAAATAGAAAGGACCTAGAATAAGAAAAACAATTTTGTAAAAGAAGAACAAAATTGGAGGACTTGCATTACCTGGTTTCAAGACTTATTACAAAGCTCCATAATCAAGACAATGTGGTATTGGTGTAAAGATAGACATATAGATCAAGGGAACACTATAGAGTCCAGAAATGGATTAATACATATATAATCAGTCAAGTTTTTTACAAAGGTGCCAAGGTTATTTAATGGAGAAAAAATGTTTTCAGCATTAGTGCTGGAACAACTTGATATCCGTGTGAAAACAACTTCAACCCTCACCTCATACCATATACAAAAATTAACTCAAAATGAATCATAGAAATACGATTGATTTTTGTATTGACTTTGTATCATGTGACCTTGCTAACCTCACTTATAAGTTTTGGCTAAGGAGATGGGCAGACAGGACAGGGGAAAGTGGGGTGCAGGTCGTGTGTCAGGCTGGCTAATTTAGATCAGGTGGTCACTGAAGCCCTCCTGGGAGAGGTGACTTTTTTTCTTTTATTATATTTGAGTTCATAATAGTTTACATTGTTGTGAAATTTCAGTTGTACATTATTTCTTGTCTGTCACCACATAAGTGCTCCCCTTCACCCCCTGTGCCCACTCTCTACCCCTCTTCCCCTGGTAACCACTGAAGTGTTTTCTTTGTCCATGAGTATGTTCATATTCCACATATGAGTGAAATCACCTGGTGTTTGTCTTTCTCAGTCTGGCTTATTTCACTTAGCCTAATTCCCTCCAGGTCCATCTATGTTGTTGCAAATGGGATGGATCTGTCTTTTTCCTGGCTGAGTAGTATTCCATTGTACATATACACCACATCTTCTTTATCCAATCATCAGTCAATGGGCACTTGGATTGTTTCCATGTCTTCGATATTGTGAATAGTGCTGCTATGAACATAGGGGTGCATATGTTACTTTGGATTGTTGATTTCAAATTATTTGGGTAGATACCCAATAGTGGCATAGCTGGGTCATACGGTATTTCTATTTTTAGTTTTTTGAGGAATCTCCATACTGTTTTCCATAGTGGCTGCAACAGTTTGCATTCCCACCAGCAGTGTAAGACGGTTGCCTTCTCTCCACACCCTCTCCAACATTTGTTGTTTTTAGTCTTAGAGATTATAGCCATTTTGACAGGCATAAGGTGGTATCTTAGTATAGTTTTGATTTGCATTTCCCTGATGACTAGTGATGTTGAACATCTTTTCATGTGTCTGTTGGCCATCTGTATATCTTCTTTGGAAAAGTGCCTGTTCATCTCCTCTGCCTATTTTTTGATTGGGCAGTTTTTTTTGTTGTTCAGTTATGTGAGTTCTTTATATATTATGGAGATTAACCCCTTGTCAGATACATGATTTGCAAATATTTTCTGCCAATTGGTGGGTTGTCTCTTTGTTTTGATCCTAGTTTCTTTTGCCTTGCAGAAGCTCTTTAGTCTGATAAAGTCCCACTTGTTTATTTTTCCTTTTGTTTCCCTTGTTTGAGAAGACATGGTATTCAAAAACATCCTTTTATGTTCAATGTCAAAGAGTGTACTACCTGGATTATCTTCCAGGAGTTTTATGATTTCAGGACTTATCTTCAAGTCTTCAATCCATTTTGAGTTTGTTTTTGTGTATGGCATGAGATAATAGTCTACTTCCACTCTTTTGCATGTGTCTGTCCAGTTTTCCCAACACCATCGAATGAAGAGACTGTCTTTTATCCCTTGTATGTTCTTGGCACCTTTGTCGAAGATCAGCTGTCCGTATATGAGAGGTGACATTTGAACAGATTCAACTGAGGTGGGGGAGCAAGCTGAGGGGAGCCAGGGACAGAGCTCTCTGAGAGCGAGAGTTTGTGTCTCCCAGGGCTGCCCAGAATTGGCACTCACAACAGTGGTGGAAGCAGGAGTGGGGGGCTGAGCTCAGGGCTGCCCCTCAGATACAGCCTGAGAAAGGGGGCTACTTTGGGGTGAGGGGTAATGCAGGCTGTAACTTTGGGCACCCAGACTTATTTTGGTAGCAGGCTGACTGCCTGGGGAAGCAGGCGTGTATTGTCTGGGTGGAGTGGTACATGGAAAGTTACTTATCGTTTCCCTGGGGCAGCAGCGACACCAGCATCCTCACTCAGGGCCCAGTAGCCTTCTTGATCTCTGCTGGGATAGATCATGTGTCACAACATGATACTTTATCTATTCATTCACTCATTTGTTGTCTTTCTGTGTCATGAGAACGTGAGCTCCATGGGGACAGGAACACTCAAAGAGCAAGCAGGTTGCTCCAGTTTCCCTGTGATGAGCAATCTGGCAAGCCCCCTGATATCCCCCAACCCTGGGCATACCCTGGGATTCCTGGAGAGAGAGTCAAAGCAGGGGGCCAGACGGCCAGGCACAGAGGTTGTTCGGGCGCTGGGGAAAAGCTCGAGGTTCATAATTCTCGCCCTAAACAATGAGACTGGAGACTCGGCTGCATATCCTTTACTTCATTTAATTCTCACAACTGCCCTAAAGGGTTGATCCCCATTTCCCAGATGGGGCAGCCCGGTTCAGAGTCTAGATAACTTGCCCAAGCTCCCACAGCTGGCTGGTGGCAAAGCTGCTTCTCTCTGGGCCCAGTGTCTCTCTCTTCACCCTGCACACACCCTCCAGGATGCTTGGCAGGCTGAGCTTTACAGAGGGGTTCGCAGCCATCCATGGTTGTTATGGTGATGGGGTGGGATGGTGAAGGTGAGTTCTAGTGGGTGTCTGGAGTGGTTGTTGGCTCCTGTTAGACACCAGGAGCCCTTGGGTAGGGGAGAAGACTTGGGTCAGATCCTGCTTCACACTCAGACAGTCATCTTGCCCTAGAAACACTGCCAGTCTGAGGCTCACACAAGAGCTGGCCAAAGACCCCAGGCCCACGGGCAAATCCATTCAAGTGGAGGGAGAATCCTGTGACAGAGGGGATCATCAGCCAAGAGCTAACTTGGAGCACCTGTGAACTCACAAGGGTGACACCACACCTAGGGAGTCGTCAGATATAAAGCATCTGGTGCTGTGTCTGGCACACAGTAGGTGCTCAATCTCTGGTTGTTATTATTATAATAAAGACTTAACTTCCTTATGCAGAAATTGAATTGGAAGCTGAATTTCCTCCTGTGCTGAGACCAGGGGAGCTCTCTAGGGCCAGGGCTGTGGGAAGCAGATGAAATTTGTTCCTAATAGGGGTTCTGTGGAAGCTCAGCAAATAGTTCTATCAAATTAGCAGGCCCGATAGACACAAGGGAGCGGAATTCTTCCTGAGCCTGGACCCTGCCATCTCTTGTCCCTCAGAAATCAGATTAGAAGGAGGGCAGGGCCAAGGAGGAAACTGAGCTAACACAATTACCAGCCCTGGCTTGTCCATCTCAGCCCAAGAACAAGGCAGGGAGGAGAGGAAGGCAAATGTGTCAGAGCCTCTCTCAGGAAGTTACAAATCCAAGAACGTGGATAAGCTGGGCCCATCCCTGCTGCGGGGCGTCTCAACCACCCCGAAGCAGGAGTAGCGGTCTTATCTCCACACTGTTCTCATGGAGTGCCAATAACAGAGGCTCTGTCCTCCCTTGGAGATCAGTGTGGTAATTCCTTTTATAGCTATGATGTCATCCAGTCTCAGCTTGAAACTCCCTAGTGACGGGGTGTTTGTCACCCATCAAAGCCTTCTGTTCCATTGTTGATTTAAAGGCAGCCAACTGTAGCCAAGACCACTGACGCTTAGTCTTAGAAATGCCACAAACTAGATGTAGAACCTTGGGAGGTCTTTGGCCCCAATTTCCCCATCTGTAAACAAGATTTGAGGCCCTGTGGTAGGGTAGGCATTGAGCTAGTGTTCTCAGTGTCCTTCCATCCTCTCCCATTGTGATGCAAGTTGTGATTTTCCAGGTGGATTCTGATTTATCAAAGTGCATCAGCCAGACATCACGCCTCTTGCCATCATGGCCTCAGGAGTTGTCGAGGGTGTCGCCTGCTCTGGTGGTCCAGGCAGAGCCGCCCCTTCTGACTTTCCTTCAATGACCACAGGAAGCTGCTCTTGCCGTGTCCCCAGATGGGAAGAAGGCAGTGTGTGGCTCTGATGATGATGATGGCTACCTCACCACCATGGAGGAAGCTCGCCTGAGACAAAACAGACACACATGGAGGGTGGAGCCGAGGGAACTGCAGAGAAAAAGAGAGAGCCTTGATAAATCTTAAGGCCACTCTAACAGAGAACTTTCCAGTGATGTTGGCAGCCAATAAATCACTTCATTGTTCCATGCAGCTTGAGCTGCATTTTCTGTCACTTGCCACCACCAGCCTCCTAATGGGCAAAGGCTTCTTTCAGGCTTAAAAGTGCTGGATTCCTGACAGGAAATTGGCTTCTCTGTCATTTCCACCTGTGTGGCTCGCCACTGGAAACCCACTGTTTCTATAAGAAGGGAGACTAGGTCAGCAAGCTAGGAGGGGTAGGAAATTTTCTGGGCTATATAGCAGAAGCCCATCCACAGAAAATGATGCAGAGGAGGACGAGGAGAGGCAGTCCTAACAACCTGGCTCAGTTACTGAGCCACCGCATTCCCATTTTGGGCTGCTGCCAGTTTACACTGTGTTTCTGTCACTTGCACCAAAGGTACATGACTCATAAAACCATTCTATCCATCTTCGTTTCCCAAAAAAAATGTGCTGGGTCTGGCACATAGTAGACTCTCAATTAAGATTCTGACTGTACTTCCTATGACCTGGACGCTTCCATCAATTTCACCGAATTCAGGACTGTAATAGGATTTTTGGTTGTCTGTCTGGAGGAGCGGTTAGTTTCTGGGAGGCAGATTCAGCAAACACCTACCAGGTTCCCCCTACGCGTTAGGTACAGTGCTCGGTGTTTTCACATAGATTACTTCATTTACTATCCCAAACTGCTCTAGTTAGTTTTTTTTTCTTTAAGATTTTATTTTTCCTTTTTCTCCCCAAAGCACCCCCCCCTCGGTACATAGTTGTATATTTTTAGTTGTGAGTCCTTCCAGTTGTGGCATGTGGGACGCCACCTCAGCATGGCTTGATGAGTGGTGCCGTGTCCACGCCCAAGATCCAAATTGGTGAAACCCCGGACCGCTGAAGTGGAGCACGTGAACTTAACCACTTGGCCACAGGGCCGGGCCCTGCTCTAGTTAATTTTATGAGAGAGAAACTGAGGCTCAGAGAAGTGAAGTAGCATTTTAAAGTCAGACAGCTAATACCGGCAAAGCCAGGCAGGAAAGACATATCTTCTTAGAGTCACCCTGTTGACTGATGACAAACTTACAGTTAGAGAACAGAACGCCCACGGTGCTGAGTGTCCCTTCCGGCTTCTCTTGTGAGAACACCCGCCGCCACAGTCCACAGTGAGCCCTGTAGGCAGCGGAGGAAGTGAGCCGTGTGTAGTGAGTCACCCGCCCTGCAGTCAGCTACGAGCCAGGGAGCCTTGGCCAGTGCTGGGTTTTCATGGCAGGGCCAGAGGCAAGTGCACTCCCTCTGAGGGCAGCAGCGCGTGGGCAGGGTTAAGGTAGGCGGACGGCCCCCAGTTCCCGTCTGACACCAGAAGCTCAAAGAGGAAGGACCCAGGCAACCACATGAGCCAACTCTGTCCCTTCTGTTCTTCTTTTTAAATCTTTCTTGAGATAGAATTCACACACCATAAAACGTACCCATTTATAGTGTACAACAATGGTTTTTAGTGTATTTACTGAGTTGTACAACCATCACTACAATCTAAGTTTAGAATATTTTCATCAGCCCCAAAGGAAACCCTATACCCACCGGCAGTCAGTCCCCATTTCCTCCCACCCACCTCCCCCAGCCCTCGGCAACCTTAATCTACTTTCTGTTTCTTTAGATTTGCCTGTTCTAGACATTTCCTATAATTGGAGTCAAACAATATGCGATCTTTTGTGACGGGCTTCTTTCACTTAGCATGATGTTTTCAAAGGTCATCTGCGTTGTAGCATGAATCAGTACTTCATTCCTGTTTATGGCCAAATAATACCCCATTGCTTGGACATACCACATTTTATTTATCCAGTCATCGGTTGATGGACATTTGGGTTATTTCCAATTTCTGGGTATTATGAATAATCTGCTATGAACATTTGTGTACAGGTTTCGGTGTAGTCCTCTCTTCTCTTGGTTTGTGTGTTCGTCTCCATTCCCCACTCTCATTTTCCTTCCCACATAAGTAACAGTTCTAGTGTATGTAATATGTGTCTTTTGTTTTAGGTGTTTATGATAAATGTGTATTCTTCTTGTGTGCGTGCATTTTTTACTTATGTACGTGGTGTTGTGTGATAGTCCTTTTTCTGTTTTACTTTCTTCGCTCAGCACTGTGTTGTTTAGGATCCATCTATATTGCCATGAGTAGTACATCTGACCCATTACTGCCCACTGCTATGTGGTCCTTGGGGGTGGGCTGCTACCACATGTTGCACTTCCACTCCCATAGAGACGAACACTTTATTGCCCCCACTTCCCTGGCACCACATACAAACCCACAGTGGACAACCTCATAGATGTTCCCTTTGGGATGTGGATGAGAACGTCTAGAATATATGGCCAGGAGTGGGTTGCTGGGACACAGAACACGTGCATACTTACTTTGAGTTGTGCTGGATCACGCAGTCTCCTCTGCTGGGGGGCAGCGAGATTGGGCATGCAGCAGGAGATGGAGCTGTTGTTTCCATCCATTTTCCCCACACTGACATAATAGCTGAAACATACACTCACCATCCAGATTTGCAAAGCCTCAGGACACCAGTACCAAGATGCATCGTGCCTACTGAAGGATAGACTTAAACGTATCTTTTTATTTTGTGTCTCACATCGCTTTGCTAAGCTTCTAGAACACTGACTCCATTTAAATATTCTGGTCACATAAAGTGAGGTTTTTTCATCCTTCATGGATTAAAATTTTGAAGGAAAATTACTGTTCCCCAACTTTTCCTTTGTTCTTGAGGTGCAAAGATCTTTGACTCTATAATGGCCATTTTTGTGTTTTGTAAGTGGGGAGGAGGTGCTGGGAGGGAACGGGCTCCTAAAACCTGCCCCAGTACCCAGGAGCACCAAGGAACGGGAAGAAAAGGGAGGATTCAAATGATCAGCTGGGAATTTTTACCTCTGATTTCCAGCGACTTCCTTGAGAAAGAGTAAAATCCTTATGGGTAATGGGACCTGAGACATGGCTTCCCTGGGGGAGATTCCTACATTTTGGGACGATCTGCCATCTAGGCAAGCTCGGGGTTAACTAACATGTCTCTGTGGGTCTGCTGAAGAGGAGTGTCTCTTTTGAAAGGACTCGCTCAGAGTTTACCCCACATCCCTGCACCCGAGGGTTTTTACACAACAGATGGGCATAATCAGAAGGCTTTTGCAAAGGATCCATTTTATGTAATGTGAATCCCTTGTCCTCATTTTGGTTTCCTAAGTTTAGATTTCTCATAATTGGCTTTTCTTAAAGCGAAGGCCGTACTCCTGCTGCACGGACCAAAGCTCTGTCTGGACAGTCCCAGTGAGGCACTGGGAGGGCCCGGCGGGCAGCTGGGAGGGGAGGCCGCAGCTGGGAGTGCCTAGCGCTCCCTCGACCTGTTGACACTTCTTCCCCCTCACCAGCTTCTGGTCTTCCAATTCTAGTGCCGTTGAGTGGCTTCTGTGGCCAGCTTCATTTGGAAGTATTTAGGGCAAAAAGAGAACCCAACATTTCACAGCACTGGGCTTCGTCTCCAGTGTCGCTTTCTCATAAACGCTGAGAGGGACTAGATCAGCAGGAAGGAGGACATCTTTGGAGAAGTCACCAGGACTCCCTACTTCCACTCGTCCTCAACATTTTGCTTAATACTAGCGTCATGGACATAATGGCCAGCAGGTCACTGGATCTGAAAGAAGAGATGATTGTGATGACACTAATAGCCAGTGCCTCCTGCATGCTGGA
The DNA here is from genome assembly GCF_041296265.1 of Equus caballus. Classification (NCBI taxonomy): domain Eukaryota; kingdom Metazoa; phylum Chordata; class Mammalia; order Perissodactyla; family Equidae; genus Equus; species Equus caballus. Next base: position 28,060,517 of record NC_091707.1, read on the forward strand.
CATTGTCCTAGGTGCTTTACATATATTTTCACTACTCCACACAATAATGTTGCAAGGTACGCCTCATCTCAACTTTGTGTACGAAGACATGCAGGTTTAGAAGCATTAAGTGACCTGGCCCACGTCTCTAGGTCTCTCTGGCTTTACAGGCTACATTGTTTTACTACCGCAGGCTACCCTAGACCCCACTCTGCACCCCCAAGGCCCTCATCTCTCCCTGACTCACTACTTCTGCTATTCTGAGGCGGCTGGGCTCTGACTCAGAGCATGAGGAAAGGAGCTTCCTTGGCACCAGGAAGGGGACACAGGGCTCAGGAGACAGTTCAGAGCTGGAACAAGCTTATTAGTTCCCTCTCTGCTAAGACTGAGGAGAAGCAGCAGCAGGAGAGAAATGCCTGGAAGTGGGCAGGAAGGGGCAAAGGAGTGTCTGGCCACCAGAAGGCGGGGATGGTGCAGAAGCTGCTTCTCAGTCTCCCCCTCTGACTCCACTGCCCCTCACAGAGCGGGGCCTAGGCGTGTCCTCTAGGGAGGAGGATTGAACAGCAGAAGCAGCCTGGGAAACTGGGCAGCTGAACCTCTCCTAGGCCTTGAAGGCACACTGAGGACCAAGAGAAGAATGTCCCTGTGACTGCGGGCTCAGCAGGTGTCATGGATGTGCGCTGGGCTCATTTCCCTCTGTCTCTGACTTTGCAATGACCTAGGGTCCTGAGCTTGCCTGGTTGTGGGGCTGGTGGGCCCAGTCAGAAGAGGAGAAAGGAAGGAAGACTGGGGAGGGGAATGTGCCAAGTTCTGGGGGAGAGCTCATAGTGCACGCGGCATGGGGGACAGGGAGAGAATAAAGGAGGAGAACCACGGGGCGCAGACGCCTCCCTTTCTGCACTGGGAGCTCCACTTGATGGAGCTTGAAGGACTGTGATGGACAGCCAAGTGGCCATGCCTCCAACTCTGGGAGGTGCCATTCACGCAGACCACAGAGCCATTCACACCATTCATGGCACCCCCTAAGGTTAGGCACTCCACAGGCTGCAGGAGCAGAGGAGTTGTCTTGTCCTCGGGTGCCTAGAGATCATCTTAAAAGGAGCTTCCCATTATTCTAGATTTTGAAGATGGGAACCCTGGAGCCAGAGCATCATCTAAGAACAGAAGAGGTTGTCATCTGTCACGAGGTCAGGTGTTCCTGGCAAGGGCCTGGCCAGAGATCTCCCTTCTGGCTGCTAAGTCCTTGTTCCCGGCCCCACAGGCACCCAGGGTGGCAGGGTGGCAGAGTCCTTGACCTATCACTGCATCAGCAATCACAAGAGCCAATTCCAATTCAAAACAGAAAGTCTAAATGATCTTGTTGGACACAAACAAGCTTGAATGAAGACACAACTTGGCCTCTTAGGCCTGATGCTCCAACAATTCCAGTCTATCTTGTAAGTTTGACTTCTTTCCAAAAGAGACCACAGAGGCATCCTCACCATTGGTCCTCTGCCTTCTCAGCCTCCCATCCCTCCTCCCGGCTCCCCTTTGCCCCTGTTGTCTAGGGCACCAACATCACGATCAGCTCAGCCAACCCTCCTCTTCCTTCCCTTCTGAGGGGAATCCGAGAACTCACTTTTTCCTGAATTCTTCATTTCACATGTTAACCTGAGGGATGAAGAGGTAAAAACAATGTAGATGTTTAGCAGTCAGGAGGCCCAAATTTACCCCTCAGGGATACCTCAAGTATACCTGACAGTCTTGGGGGGAAGTGAGGTTGCTGACTGGCTCTTGAATCAGGGAAGGAGAGAGAGGAGGTCAGTGAGTCAGATACGGCTGTTGACTGGACCCAACCGGACTCACAAGCAATACACAGAGCACCCTGCTTCAGCAGGAGCCCAAGCTTGGAGCATCCTCACAGGTCTCTCCATAGAAGGACAAGCAGGGGGAGGTGTAGGATTTGGATGCTAGCCTGAGCAGAAGGACAAACTTGCCTTTGTGCCAACTCTTGCCCCCACAGCCAGCCAGTGTTGGAATGAGGCAGAGTTTCTGCCAGCTGTCCCACCTATTGGGGCTGACTGGCCTTGCCCAGTGAGGCTGAACTTGGCAGCTCCTGTCCGTGGAATTCCGATGCAGGCAGCTGCTTGAGGAACAAAGTCTTGGAGTTTCCTTTGGGCAGGGAAGTTTGAAACTGGAATAAAGATAAAGGGCTATGAGTTGTAAGTTGCTTCCCACAGCTAGCTTAGGAAAAAGATCTTGCCGGGACCTGACAGCCAAGAAGAGCACAGCGATTTGAACCAGTCTTGTGGGCCTGGAACTGGGCAGATTACATTTAAAATGAGTTCCTTCCTTTTCTGGTCCTTGGCTGCTTACCAACTTCTCCCATTCTTAGCCCCGGCAAACCTAAACCCTAATGATCTCAGCTCCCACCCTGTGGTGCCCAAAGGGCTTTTCTTCCAGTCTCCCAACATGTGCATCGCTCCTCTCTGAGAGCCATCCGAGGGATCTATTTACATCTCTGGGTGCTGAAACATCAGGATGGCATTCGGCACCCTGGGGGTGGTCCGAGCTGCGGAGAGGTAGAGGGACAAGTCACAGGTTAGTCTGCTCTCAGGGCTCTTGTGTTGATTTTCTGGGGGTAGGGGTGGTCCAAGCTCAGCTGACCCTGTTTTTCCTTTGCACCAGGCTCTACCGTCCTCACCCTGCCTCCTTACAGGCCATTTTCAATCCCTTGCTACTGCTGCAGATTGTAATCAGAGTCCCCGCTGGGGTCACACTGGGTGAGGTTGGGCGTGAGATCAAGGTAAGTGCCTTCCCCCAACCAAGAACCAATCTAGGAAGCAGCAAGATGTGAGGAGAGCACTAGCCTCAGAGGCCAGGCCAAGCCGCTGCCTGGCCTTGGCCTCTAATCTCTAAAACGAGGGGGCTGCACTGGATGATGTTCTTACCACCTCCACCTCCTGGAGGGTAAGGTCAAAGATGCTAATTTAGGCCCGAACTCTTTGATGCCCTCCTAATCTCCCACACCCTTGCTCTGGCTTCTCTTCTGGCCAACGTGTTTTATTTGAAAAGCTTTTTCCCCCCAAGTCTAATTCCATTGCCTCTCTTCCCCCAGCAGGTCAAACCCTCTTTTCTCATATTTCTCTGCCTGCTCTGAGCGCCACACACGCGTGTGCCTTTGGATCTCTCTCCCAGCTCTGTCCTGAGGGTTCAGTGGGCCGGGACTGAACTCTGACCCTCTTTCCTCTTGGCCTAGTCAGACTTCTGTTGGCTTTTTTATGTTTTAGCTTCTTCTTGAATTAGATATTAAAGAAGATTTAACACACATCCACAAAACAATCCTGCATGGGAAGCTCTGGTCAAAACTTCTTTGGCACAAACACAGCATTTCCACGGCTTGTCGCTTTCCTGATCCTCTAGGGCTGGCCCAGTGCCACACTGGGGAATTTCAGCTCTGAAGCCCAGAGAGAACTTTGCTGTCCCAGCTCCTGAGGTCTGGGTCATCTCCAGCACCACCACATTAAGACTGCAGCCTACTGAAATCTGCCCCTCCCTCCCTAGCCCCTGCAGACTTGCTGTCATAAGCAAGGATCTGTGAGGCTTCTGTCAGCTGAGTCTGGGTTTTTTTTAAGCTCCCAGCTCCAGACAGAGCCTTTAGAAATCTGGCTCCCCAAGTCCGGGGTGGTATCCAGGGCTCCAAACTCAGTTTTAGTTAGGTTCACTATAATGGGGATAATTTACTCTTTCCCTCTGGTTTCAGATTAAGGTTTTGTTTTTTTTTTTTTAAAGATTTTATTTTTCCTTTTTCTCCCAAAGCCCCCTGGTACATAGTTGTGTATTTTTAGTTGTGGGTCCTTCTAGCTGTGGCATGTGGAATGCCGCCTCAGCATGGCCTGATGAGCGGTGCCATCTCTGTGCCCAGGATCCGAACTGGCGAAACCCTGGGCCGCGGAAGCAGAGCGCGAGAATTTAACCACTCGGCCACGGGGCCGGCTCCCAGATTAAGGTTTGCTAATAAATAGTAAATCCTTTCTTTGTAGGAGAACTGACTTTCTACATTCCTTGGCAGACCCCAGCCAAAAGTCTTCTCTGCGGTGTGCATGTTGCTATCAACGAGCAATGACAGCAGAGAAGAGAGGACCTGCTAATGACAGCAAACACTTCAGTGCCTTCCACTTATCAGGCACTGTCCTAAGTTAGATGTATACACACATCTCATCCTCCAAAAATGTACCAAAACAGGCATTCTTTCCCCATTTTACAGATGAGGAGCTTGAGGCTGTGAGCATTTGTGCACTTGCCAAAGATCTTGGCTCACTGACTGGTTCTGGTGGGCACTACAGGGATGTCTAAGGAATGAGAACTCTAATGAGTTAGAGTGGGATCTGAACAGCCCATGGAATGAACCAGATTTCAGAGTTGAGAGGGACCTCCATTTCACAGTTCCCAAGAGTTTGAGTGATTTGCCCAAGGCTCACGCAGCTACTCCGTGAAGAACCAGCATAGAATCCATTTCTTTCTTTTTTTTTGTTTTTGAGGAAGATCAGCCCTGAGCTAACATCTGCTGCCAATCCTCCTTTTTGCTGAGGAAGACCAGCCCTGAGCTCACATCCATGCCCATCTTCCTGTGCTTTATATGTGCGATGCCTACCATAGCATGGCTTGCCAAGTGGTGCCATGTCCACACCTGGGAGATGAACCGGTGAACCCTGGGCCGCCGAAGCAGAACGTGCAAACTTAACCGCTGTGCCACTGGGCCGGCCCCTAGAATCCATTTCTGATGCTAGTTCAATGCCATTTCCATCCCACTCACAGGTCTCTCTTAGGAAGAACAGAAAAGAACAGAAGTTAGCCTTAACAATGTAAGGTGGGGTCTTGGAGAGACTAGAAATGTTAGAAAACATTGACTCTGAGACATGAGGAGAAAATAACAAAGTGAAAAAAGTGGTAGGGGTAGGACCAAATAGCATCACTAACCAGCCCAGGAAGAGTCAAGAAGGCAGATGTTTGTTACCCTATGAAAGCCTATGCCAATCACCAACCACCACACACTCACCTGTCTAGGTATATGTTGAAGTGTGCTGGTGTTCAGGTCACTATGTGATCATTATTTCATGGAATTCGTGCCTTCCAGCAAAGAGAATTTCTCCCAAACCAATCCTGCATTTTTATTGACTTCCTTTATAAATTAAGGATTTTACTTGGGGATTTTGGAGAATCTTGATGACCAAGCATTTTAGAGGCCAGTGCATGGCACGTTAAACGCTAGCTCTGCGGATGTGGAAAGCTGGTGAACCCACCTAGGATTTCATTCCTTCAACTGCAGTCTTCCTGATTCCCTTCCCTCCAATGTCTTCCCTCCCAGCTCTCCTAAAACACAAGAATGTCTCTCTTGTCTAAGGATCTTAGGTCAGCACCCGGATATCTTAGTGTTCTACCGCCTTTCTCTGGCCTTGGTGGGGATACTAACAAAGCCAGACAGAGGGATAATTGTAAGCTAGCATTCTGTACTTCAGTTGGAATATTCCATTAGCTCATAGCCTTAGGCTCCAGAAAGGAGTCAGTTTCCAACTTCAGTAATTTGAAATACCAGATAGCCCATTTCCTTGCAATGTGACTGTCTTGCAGATAAGCGCTGCAGGACCCTTCTGCAAGCTCAAGTAAACCTTGTTGAGTGAATGGACTTGAGCAACTCCTCCCGCATGTCCCTGGCCATGTTAGTGCTGGCCCCAGTGAAGTGCACCTTTGCCTCTAAGCCTCCATTCTGAGAAGCATCTGACCACCAATATACTAACAGTGAAATGCAATTAGGGTGCAGATGGCTCAGATTTGATTTTCATATACACTTTTCTTCTGTTGCATGTAGGAAGCACTGTTCTTTTAAGAAATTCAAAATTACTTCCAAGCCACATGTTATTTCATTCCAGTATGAGTGCTCAAGGACAAGGGAGCACTTAGACCAAAATATCCCACCTGAGAACCACGCAACTTGTTCAAAGCCATCAGCCCGCTGCTGTGGGCAAGTCCAGACTCACCGAGTCTTCCTTCACCTTAGTGCTTCCACCCTGGCCCACTGCCTTGCTCACAGCACACGGGAAGGACAGCCTTCCTTTGGAAGCATCTATTTTCCTCACAAGAGTCTTGTTGGCAAGAATTTTTCAGTTAACTGAAGGAGGCAGCTTTACAGGCAGGATATATAAGTTGGTTGTTTTTCTTTTAAGAAAAAATGTTTGCAATGCATGCCTGCGACAAGACAGGAAAAGTAATTTGACAGCTGGAAACATCAGAAAATATAATTTCTTTTGGGGCTGTTTGTAATGTCACTTCACTGCATCACTTCCTCAGTTCCCACTAACAGAAGGGTCAGTTCCAGGATCTTGCTATCCTGAGTCCATCCAAGACTGATAAAGGAGACCAAGTAGATAGCTCCTCCTACCCTACATTTTGTTGTCCAGGTGTGACCTTTGTCCCAATACCTACAAGTGACAATGACCATTGGCATGGACGTGGAGTACCAGTTTTTCTTCTAGTCTTCAGTGTGGCTTTGAACCAAGTTTCCAACTAGGCAGGTATTAAAACAGGACAGAAATGAAGGAGGAGAAGGGTCTAGGCAGCCCAGTCTTCCCTGGAAGAGAATAGCAAGCCATGAGAAGTGAATAACAGATTTATTTGCATATACACGAGAGAAGAGCTAGCGTTGCTGGGGGTGGGGCGGGAGGGCTTGTGAGGAGGTAAGGCTTCAGCAGAGGAAGGCACCTTGACAAACAAGGGACTCCCGGCTTAGTAAATCAAGCACAGTTGCAACCTTCGTTTGCCCCAAGCCAACTACTCATTTAACTCATTTACCTGCTGTCTTAGAGACAGAGGAATCACTTACAAAACCAGGTGGAAAATGAAGTGGAGAAAAACAGTTTCATATATCTGGACCAGCCACTTAAAATTTTATGTACAGGATGCAGAAAAAAACATAAGAGGCACTTTCGAATAGTTCTTAACCTAATCAGCGCCATCTGTCCTGCTAGTAAAATTACCTACCAGGGAAGAATCTGGGGGTTAAATGTGCCTCCACAGTTAGAGGCTCAATTCTACAAGGGTTTAAGCAAAGGGACCCTGGAAGTGGTTCCTGCCAGGTTTTCCAGCACCATCACCACAGATTTCTGGAAATGACAGTGGAGTGGCTACAGAGACAAGCATTTCTCAGCTCCTGTGAGTATCCTGTGGGGCCTATCTCCTGGCAAGTGGAACCTGGGGTGCTGAGAAGAGTCTCCCCCAAGGATGGAAGACATCCTTGCTAAAAATGATCTTTCTTGCATCCTAAAGCTGAACCAGAAGAACTGTGACTTCTCTTTTGAGTACCCAAATGAGATTAAGGCTTTTAACATCAAAGACCAAGTTCTGCATTTGGGAACAGTAACTACCAAGTGGCTCATTCCCAAGGAAACTGTAACTACTTTTTTTCAAGGAAGATATATGGATTGCCCTTAGAGAAGACAGAAGAGGCTACCCACTGATTAGATTAAATAAATCAAAGCAAAAAAGATTGGGTATGCTGACTAGGAAGGGGAAGAGAAACACACACTGAGTGATTGTATCTTTTTTTTGTATATAAAGGATTAAAAAATTCCAATTTAATAAATTTTGGAAAAGCAAATGTAAAATGACTCGGGCTTATAAAACCAGAATTTACAATTATATGTGAATAGTCAAAGACAAATCATAGAACCATTTTGATTACAAATCCAAAGTAATTCTAATGGTTACAGAATCACTTTCCCACTCCCCCAGTGAGATTACAGTTGTTAAATTGTAAGCATCCCCACTGCTACTCACACTCCTTATCTCCGTCTCCTAAGACAGTGTTTTCACACCCAAGTCACATCACACATACCAAGTACATTTCCCTTTCACAAAGCTTAGCAAGATGATATCTCCTTTTGGCTTAGATCAACAACCTTCCTTTTATAAATAACCCCCCTTCCCCTAGTGCCTACATTCATCCAGTCTTCATCCTCCACAGGTTGTCTCCCCTTGGTCCCAGTCCCAGTAGGACAGGTCCTCTTCTAAAAGGAACGCTGGATCAGTGAGGCCACACCAGTCACACATTAGATCCTCTCTATGCCAGTGCTGGTTGGGCTCCTAGGTCTAGCACCTTTGCGCCCAAGGAAGTTATAGTGTTCTTCTCTCTCTCTCTCTGCCTCATTTCCTGCCAGTATTCTCCTGCCTTTTCATGACATCTATGCCAACAGGATATCTGGTCATTCCTAGGTCTCCCAGTCTTGTACAATCCTTCATTGATAACCAAGTGACTATAAGCACCACTGCAATGCTGAAAATCTCTTGGTCTTTTCCCCTCTCAATCTTTATCTATCTCAATCAGTCTCTTCTAGGAGCCAGGAGTCTTAAACCAGCGACTCTTCTCTCCACACTCTCTGCCTCCTAACAGACCTACTCAGTAAGAATCTGTTACTTCGAGATGCCTACAGTTCCGCAAGATCTAGTCAGAATACCACAGCCTCTGTCAATTGCAAGCCTGAGGGAAGATGCCAGTCCCATCAATCCTGACTAGTCATTTTGGGTTGAATTAAATGAATATAGTACCACACTCTGCTCTTTACTACACTTCTTCATTAACAGACCTAGAACATCCACTTTAGTAGTTTGAGCACAAAGCTCTTGAGAGCTGTCTTTGCACCCTCTTTCAATATGCCTAGACACCATCACATGGGGCCAAGGAAGTGTCTGCCGGCCTTCTGAGTGCCTCTTAGGAACTAGCACCTAACCGGTTAAAGTGTTACCCACAACTAGTTATATTTTATGGCCTCCATACCATGTTGCAGCATCGCTCAATTTGCAATCAGTGAAATTTATCAGGGATCTATGCTCTCTTGAATCTGATCTTAAGTGCTAACCTCTCAACAGCATTAAAATGCTCCACTTCAGTATGTATACATTAAATGCTCAATGAAGAAGTGCTACTGAGAGAAAACATGGAAGATTTCTTTAAGAAAGGAACCATGCTTTCCTTTCCAGCACAGCCAATGGGCTGAAGGCCTGCTTCCATTCTCTTCTCCACTCTTTCAGCATAAATCCATTACTCACTGGCAGCACAACCTGACTTAGCAGGCACTCCGTGTTAAGACCAGAACACCTATGCCATGTAAACAAGGTGAGATGGCAAAAAATAGAGATCCATAGATCCTTTCTGATGGAGAACTGAAAGAAAAGTCTGAGACAATGAGCTCACACGTGCCAGTGCAAACACACAAGAATAAGTCAAACGTCTCGATAAGGATTTACTTTAACAGAATCTGCACAGATACACTATGCTCAAGTCTTACTAGAAAGGAGTCACTTGGATTTTTTTCCCTTTCTTAACACAGCACAAGCCAATGGCCAGCTAAACATCAGACCCATTGTTGAATAGAAGGGAGCAGCATCAGACACAAAATTTCAGGACCTGGTTTTATGTGTCTTTAATACTTTTTTCCTTTCCTTTGTGTTCACTAAACAAGATTTAAAATTTTTTTTTGTAAAGCTACTTTTTGTAGCTTTTTGCTTTCCCTTTGTATTTATCATGTTTTTAATTTCTTCTCTGAGGAGGAATTCTCTGAATCTGTATCTTCCAATTCAACTCGGTGCCTTTTGAGGCCACTATGGCCATGAACAGCCCTGCTGCTGTCTGTGTCTGGGGGGTCAGTGGGGTCCTCTCTCGTTCCAGCACTGGGGGTTTCACAGGCCATTTCAGACCCACAACAATCTTTGTGTAGTAGTGTCCCTGCCAGGGACAAGTTATCATGGTCAGTGTCCGAATGTCCCGGGGAAGAGCAGGCCACTGCCTCCAGCTCCCCAAAGTTCTGCCCATTGTTGTGGAGGTGAGGGGGGCGGGGGTGTAAGCGTCCATTGTTGTGGTTGGCACAGATGGTTTCGAGGCTCCTCTCCTCACCATCATCAGACTGGGTCCTGGGACAGTTGCCAGACCCGCTGCTGAGAGTGGAGCCAGACGCCTTGGGGACAGGAGGAGAGGGTGGCTCCTCAGCCCGGCTGCTCAGGGCCTTGCTCAGGGCCTTTCCATTAAGCTTCTTCGTTTCAAAAGAGTGTTCTACAGAGCTACCATTGTTGGTGTCCTGAGAGGTGTCCTCTGGTGCCTCTGCCCAAGGGTGGCTGCTGTGCTCATGGCCTGGGCCATTGCTGGGATTTCTGGCAGAAGTCCCTTCTTTAAAAGTGTCCTTGCTGCGGCCCTCAGGGGGCAGGTCCTGGTTCCTCTGGGCCATGGCCATGTTCAGACAGGCTTCCTTACTAGAAGAAGGGGCTGGGTTGTCCTTGTGGCTGGTTCCCGCTCTCCCTTCATCTGCCTCCCCAGACATGAGGGAGCTCTCTCCATCTTTGTTATTGGAGTAGGAGATATAGGAGTAGCGAAGCCACTTGTAAGCCTTATAAATCTTTCGCTCAACAGACTCTATATCAGAAGTTGGTGATGCCCGGTTTGGCTGAATCTCCAGAGTAGAAGTGCTCCGCTCCGGGGAGGAGTTGGGGGAGGAGGAGAGGTCATCCACTTTGATCTGGGGGTAATCATAATTGTCTTCTCCAATGTAGGTGTTGGCAGTCTTGGTCGGGGCACTGGGCCTCTCTTCTCGGGGCATCTTCTGTCGGCGCCGCATGGCATTCCGCTGCCGGGTGGATGCTCTACGTTCATTCAGCTCCTCCTCGTCCTCGGAGCTACTGGAGCTGCTGGAGCTGCTGGACTCATCCTCAGGGCTGGGAGACCGTGGCCGGGGGAAGAGATCTGTGTCCAGTTCAACCTCACAGGCATTCTCTTCAGAATCGGACTCGTTGGAAAGGGCCAGGAGGCGTTTGTCCTGGTAGCGGCGCAGAGCAGACAGGCGCTGCTGACGAGAGGCTGCATCTTCACACGTAGGCGGTGGCGGGGTTGACGCCACTGCATTTGTGTTGGTGACCCGCAGAGGCCCCAGGTGGAAGGCGCTGTCGGCAGACTCGTCCACTGTGGGTGGAGGAGAGCGGGGCAGCGAGGCCGAGGACTCTGAGTCGGTGTATCCTGAGCGCTCGCTGACCCCTGCATGCAGCTGGAGGATGGTGCTCTCGCTGAGGTCGCTGTCTGAGTCAGAGCTCCAGCCCTCGATCTCACGGCGCACCAGAGAGTCAAAGAAGGCCATCATCCGGGGGTCTTCCTGCACAGACTGGTTGGCATAGTCATGCGACAGGCCACTCCCACTGTTCAGCACAAGGCTGATGTACTCTTCGTGCGTATAGAGGCAGCGGGAATCATCCTCAATCCGACCGTCCAGGTCTCCGGTACAACCTGGCTGCTTGTACGGGCTCCAGATCTGCAGAGGAGAAACAAACCCAAGAAGGGCTGACTGGAAAGTATTCTAAAGCTGGTGGCGATACAGAACACCCAGGCAGAGCTTTCCCAGACCCTCCCTGTCATTTAGCCAGGACTTGCTAACCAACTGTAAATAAATACAAGTCTTTACTAGACTGGATTTTGTGGGCCACATACGAAAATCAAGGGTTCTGGAGTCAGATGTGGGAAAAAGCTTGGTCTAGGACACAGGATTAGCCTCATGTCAGGAGACCTAAGTCCTGTTTCTAGGCCCAGGATAATCACACACAATCTCCCCCACAACCCCTTTCTTCAGCTTCCTCTATTAGTAGCTTGGAAATTACAATAACTCCCTTCATAATCTCAGAGGATAGGGGATGACTTGAAGATTGGCCAATGTGTTCAAAACTCTCAGAAGACTAAACCTGTGCAGAGAGGTACCACTTATCCAAAGCGAAAACAGACCCAGCAGTCAGTACTCTGCGACAGTCAATATTTCAGCTTATAACTCCACTTCTCCCCAACTGCAACATTTCTGTTTTTAACTAATGGGAATTGCTTACTGGAGCTGGATAAGAATAGCCGACTGCCTATACTGCAGTTCCCTCTGGCATCAGTTTCCCAGGAAACTCGGTTCTCTTAACCAGGGAAATGCTGGCTTGCCCCTCAACTCTTCTGTTAGTTGCAGGAATAGGTAGGACACACCCCACAAGACTGTGACCCCATCCCTTAACACCCCTCCGCTTCATGGTCAGAGACATGGGCTCATAGCTAAAGGGTGGCAGAACTAGGATTCAAACTCAGGTCTGTCTGAACACAAAGGCCCAGCTTTACAAGTTGAATAAGTTATGCAAAAATCAAGTTCAAGGTAGTTAAGCTGTCACTGCAAATGAGAACAATTAGCTTCACCTGACTGCCAGACTGGTCCGCAGAGAAGCTGGGTTACATCAGCCGGTAGTCATGGCAACTCAGATGAAATTCCAGGCAATCTTCTTGCCTGACAGGCTAATGTCTATCTTTAGATGGCATCCAACCCAGAAAACAGTGGGTCCTCATTCCCTACCCTCTATCAAGACAATGGCTTTGTTTCCCCAAAGCTATCCAAGGACAAACTTGCCTGCTTGTGAGCACTTTCCTGAGGCCTATTCCCTCCGTGTTTTACTTGAACTCCTGGGAGGCAGCATCTCTTTGGAGGATCCCCAGTTCAAGAGGGGCTGAAAAAACCTTCTGGGTTAGCTCTCTTCACCAATTCCCAACTCAGATTTAGTCCTCCTTTGACTTTGTTCCCTGCCCACAACTCCTCAGCTGTTCTCCCCTCTCCAGCTTCATAATCTCACCCAGGGGAGTTTTAAGGCCGTGATTCTCACACTGTGGAGTGCCTAAGAATCACCTGAAGAATAATTACAACGTTGACTCCTGAGCCCCACCCTTAGAGATTCTGATTCAATAAGTCATGGGTAGGTCCCAGGGCTCTGCACTTTCAACATCCCCTGCAGGGGTGAGTAAGTGGGGGGATCAACTTTTAAAAAACACTGGAGTATTGTCAGCAGAAAATAAAAGATTTGCCTGAAGAGAGTCTCAAATTCTTTTTGACACTCAATGTTTGAGAAACATTTAGATATGGCCTTCAGCAATGGGCTCCAGCTATAACCGACTCTCTCTGCAATTAGATGTCTGAGGGAATAAAAGTTCAGTGGCTTAGAAAGGAAACTGAGGGATCTAAAAGGCAAAGCCCTTAGGATCTTTCTGAGTCTTATTCTATATTCTGGGCCAAATCTCTCATTTCCTTAATTTAAATATGGTAAAAGGTTACTAACCATGTTGTCTAATATGAAGATAAATCCATATGTACTTCACAGAAACTGAGAATTCGTTAACAGAAGTACAAAATATTAATGGTGAGATGCTGGTCCAACTATCCAACAAGCCAGTTTCCAGGTTCTACTCTACTGCCCAGCCCCCTATGTCTTCACTTCAGGAATGAAAATCATAACACTGAAAGTCAGCTGTTATTTGGGCTCTGGAATGTGTTAAGCTGAGGTAGACTTTCATTCCTGAAGCTTGGAGTAATGGAACAAAATGCTGGATCAGGAGGCAGGAGACTTGAGTGTGGGTTCCCACTAAGCTCCTAGTTGGCTGGTGACTGTGGGTGAAGCTCAGCTCCCTCATCTAAACAGTGAATCTTAAGATTTGGAGCAGAACAAAATCCCCATCCCAGACAGCCGGTCCTCAGTCCTCAAGGGACTCGTAGCACAGAACTGTGGGAGCAGGCAGAACAGGTAAGAAAGCCCAGCTCCACCACTTCACATGGCCCTGGGCAAATGACTTCACCCTTAAAAGCTTCTTTTCTCATCTGTAGAAATGAGAAGGATGAAACGCTATAACCTATACCAAAGCACCAAAAAATGTAGTGCTTTCTCTTTCATTTGGCAGCTGAATACCTCAACCAGGAAGTTTTGGAGCCATCCTCAAAGGGACTCTTCAACACCACAAGTCCTGACCTTCCATATTATCTTGGTCCTCATGCTTAAAATATCAATTTCAAACATTTGTGAAATTGTTTATTTCTTTACACTGCAAGTCAAACCTCAGAAGTGAAGCAGTGAAAACACAGCTTCCTGTCACATGTGAATGTGGTGAGACTGCCTCCTCATGGCCAAGGTTCGTGAGAAGAGGAGGAGGGAGGAGCAGCTCTCTCCAAGCCCAGTGAAAAGTTTAGCTCAAGAGGCTGCCGAGGAAAAAGATGCAGTTCAAGTCTCATCCCAACATCATCAAAACGGAAAGCAATGAAGTAACAAGTGTTCTGATCTACTCAGTGACCATGGCATGCTTGATGCGGCAGCTCCAAGCCCTCTCCTCTCTTTGTGCTATTATACTAAATCTAGCAATTTGTCTGTCTCCGAGGAAAACTACACAGATAGGGACCTAAATTGCAATTCAAGAGCTCTCCACACTCTCTTGTTCCAAGACCCAGTGAGCCCACCTCCAGACTATTTTCCCAGCCTTATAACTCAGTCCTCCCTTCTTGTGTTCTTCACTTTGTCCACTGTTTTTCGGAATAGGTCTGACACTCTACTGCTTCTGAGCATTCATTCATAAGCATAATGCCTGGAACACAGTAGGTGATCAATAAATATTTGTTGATTCAATGAAATAAATTCCATTCCCTCTACTTAGAATGTTCTTCCTATCTTACCCCTCACCTTCCTCTTGCAGTCTTTATTCTTCAAAGTCTAGTTCAAATACTACCTAGACTGAGATTACCCCAGATGGGAAAAAATCTCTCCCTCCTCCCACAGCACTCTGTTTATATCTCTTGTGTACCTTACACTTTTCATTATCTTTATTTCTTGTCTCTCCTAAGGGGTCATCAATTCCTAGGGGGACCTGCCTCACCTTTTTTTACCTTTGTGCTCCTCATAGGACCTAGCACAAATGGCACACAATACGTATATCACAAACATGGGGTGAATACATGAATATTGGTCTTTGACAAAAATGTTAGCCATTTGCTCCATCTTGCCCTGCCTTACATTTAACTTCAAAATGAACCCCCTCTTGCTATGTGTGGGTATTCAGGGGGATAGAAGACCTGTTATGAGCGAGAAGAGGCTGGCCTTGACAACGGGCTCTTCCCCTCTGGGCTAGAAAGGCAGTAGTAAAGGACAAGACAGGGAGAAGGTGGAGTGAAGTGGAGAAAGAGAGAGAAAAGCAGGTCTCAGGCTGGACTAGAACATGGTGGGATGACGTTCTTTGAGCCATTGATCTCTCAGAAATAGCAAGCAGGAAAGTGACTTTTGTTGTTGTGCTGTTGAGGAAGATTCGTCCGGAGCTAACTTCCATGCCAGTCTTTCTCTATTTTGTATGTGGGTGGCTGCCACAGCATGGCTGATGAGTGGTGTAGGTCTATTCCCAGGATCCAAACATGTGAACCTGGGCCGCCAAAGCGGAGTATGTGAACTCAACCACTATGCCATAGGGCTGGCCTGGGAAAGGGACATTTATTAAAGTAGTCAGAAATCGTCAGGCACAGGTAATTCACAAGGTAATTTACAAGAGTGGCAAGTCACTGTTAGTACCCTCACTTGACAGGTGGGAGACAGACTCAAAGAGTTACTCAAGGGTACTAACTGTACTGACTTAAGGTTTCACATGGCTAAATATACCTCCTGGTGGGGCAAGATTCAGACCCCATTGGCAGCTGGAAGCAGTGAGCTCCATAGTTCAGTCTGAATAATCTCACTGAGAAAGCATTTCCTTCTTTTTCTCCTCTGAGAACTTGGCTAGTTTCCAACCTATGACCTTTAGGGTAAGAATGCCAATTGACTCAACAGTAATTGGGGAGACTCAGCACAGAAGCATCCCAGAGTGCATGGCCAAGCAGGAATCTCTCTTCTAAAGGAGATGCCCAAGCAGAGCTCTCTGAGAAAGAGAATGACATCAACAGGCCTAGAGAGTACATGGTCCTGTGCCAACCCATTAGTCATAGGCCAAAGGAGAAGGGAAAGCAATGCGAGAGACAGCGAAGGACTACTAAGATGATCAAATCCAGCAGGGCATCAGCTGCCTGTGCTTTCCCACTAGCATGCTGAGTGTGGCAGCACGCCGAAAGAACAAGAACAGGGCTCCATCTTAGATTTACTGCTCATTAGCTGTATAATTAACCCCAGACAGTTAATTTATAATTTAAATCTCATCACCTGTAAAAAGAAAAAGTAAAAATGGTCTAGAAGTCCTGTTCTAGGCCTATGGGGAAATGCGTGCAACTGTGAGTCAGCCCTAATCCATAAGACCAACAAAACCCAAATAAAGGAAGCTGGAATAAGGACAAATAAAAATATTGATCCGTACTCCAACATTCTATTTCTGATAGCTTCCCCTGCCTCACATACAACTTGGTTTAACTCTGGACAGTTTTTTTTTTTTTTAAAAAGAACAAAAGAAAATGAACACTACCAAATCATCACAAACCAATTTTTACTTTTTTTTCCTGAAACCTCCCTCAGGTTTTCAATGACATTTTAGGAAAAAAAAGAGGAGTTCTAACTTTTGGGGAGGCATATCATCTATCCTTACTTAACAGTCATCACAGGGTCCTTAAGACTACATCATTTGCTCCAAAACCTTCATTTTCTCAGATATGGAGAAGCGTTACTAGCAACCGAATGTGAGTGATGGGCAGTGGGCCATCCTTTCATGGATACAGGTCAGGCTGGGTCTCTCAGTTGCAGGCTCTAAAAGTATTCCTTGGTAGGGTTAAGTTCCTTCAGTCAAAGTACAGTTGATGCAAGTGTTTGGCCTCAATCACAACCACAGGTAGTGGTTTTGATATGCCCTGAGATGACTGAGCTATGGTTCTGACAGTCACTTAGTTATCTGTGCCATACGAGGACAGCAATTAATGCAAAGTGCATACTGAGTCACTGAGGTGATGGTGGCTTCCCAATCTCCAGATGAGGTTTAGAAAGCAGAATTCATCAGTCTCAAGATCAAAGGCCAGTGGAAATGTAGTGGCATACAAGTAGTGTCTAGTTTCAAAGCCTAGTGACTATTTTTTAAAAAGGTCCTGAAAGGAGGGTTTAAACCACTCTTTTTAATTTCAATTTTTCAACAATCTGTAATATATCAAAATAACTGAGAATTCTGATAGACTTTTAGTATGTTTAGATATGAGGTCCTACATACATTGTTCTAGTTTCTTCCAATTATGAATTGCAGTAATTTCTCTGAAAGGACAGAAGGGGAAGGTGCCTCACCTTGATAATCTTTTCTACACCAGAAGAGCAGATCATGTAGGTGTGGGGGTTAAATCGGACCTGGTTAACAATAGACCGATGCCCTTTCAGCACCATGAAGGCTCCGTTGACCACCCTACCAATGCCACCTGGGAAGACAGAAGGAAACAAAAATCAAATGATGAAACGGATGGATGCAAATAGGTTCCAGTAATGGCAGACAAACAGCTCTGAACTGGAGCCGAGATTTTTTAACTATACCACCAGCCTAATGCTTAATCTTACTGATAAAGTTGCTATGGAAAGAGGGAAGATGAAATATCTCTCAGCATATGTGCTCTTACCAAGAGCCTTTATTTAGCCTTTAAGCATTGCCCACGCCCACCCACTGCAAATCCATTGTCAATGAAGCCACAGCCACTTAAAACATTTCTTGTTTTTGATCTCCAAGATAGAATCCAAGTGTTACCTTAGAAGAGGCCAGTCAGGATCAAAATGAGACTGAACTGCTTGGGGACAGTTAGGCAGCTGAGCCAGGGACATGCAGAACCAGAAGCACATAATTACTTAAATGCACAAAAAACATGTCTGATCCATTTGTCCTTAATTTCTGATGAAGACAGCAAACAAAACAAACATACAAAAACCACTGGGAAAATGATGGAGAAATCCTTTCTTCACCCTGATAGCAGGAAGAACTAAGGATAAAGGAAGGAGATTTGGGTCACTTTCAGAATAAGCAGAGCCCAAGTAGTGAGAATCTGAATTAGAGAGCAGGCCTTAGAGATACCGTGTATGGATTAAAATCTAGAGGCCACTGACAGAAAGCTGTATTTTAAAGACCTCCTTTAGGCTTTCTTCTTCAATGACTGAGAAAAATCCCAGAGGCCCGGAACTTATAACATAGATGAAGATATCATTTATAAACTTGGGATAATCTCAAAGGTTTAGCTTCAGTGACAAGGGTATCACACCCACACAGAACACATGTACCCAAGGCCTGAACAAGGTTGCTTCTGAGCAACCATCAACAGCTCGGTACACATAGGCCAACCTGTGTTCCTGGCCAACTGGCAAAATGTGATGCATTCAGACACAAACAAATGAACGCTCATCTACTTAAGCAATGAATACTTTCTTAGTCTCTACCAGGAGCACTGCGCCCCTAGGGCACAAAGTATAATCAGGCACAGTTTCAGTTCCACATGCCTCCACCCCACTCCTAATTCCACCTTGTCCAAACATTCATTCCAAACATTTCTCATCTCAGTGTCTGGAGAGAAAATGACTAGAACGACATCCCTTCTCCAGAAATAATCTGGTTCTGGAGAAGGTGTCTTCTGCTTTTGGCCTCCTGACACAACTCCTCTTTTGCCTCACGGAAGAGATCCCTCTTTATTGCCATGTATATATCTTTTCTATGACAGCAAGAGATTTCAGACTACCGATCTGCTCCTTGGTGGTGCCAACTTGGCTAGCACTAGGTGCTTACTCTACTTGGTGGGTGACAAAAACATCCTTTGCCTAAATTTTTTCCCATATTTGACATTATTAATATTTGAATTATCCAGGATGGATAATACATTTAAAGCTATTCATATCTCAGCCCAGTATCATCAAGTTTGCTAATAAACCATAAAGGAAAAGAGAGTGATTAGGATATAGAACTAGTGTGTTTTTATGGAGAAAAAGGATCAGGAAAGGTTAAGCACCAAGGTAGGATGCCACTTGGGAACCCTAGGCACCCTGAGTGCAGTGAGTTCCTAGGGGGGAGGGGGAGGAGGGAAAGGTAACCTGAGACTGGTCAAAATAAAAATAAATTTGAGAGAATTAAGGAAAAGAGATACATGGGAATCTAAAACAGTTGTCTCAAAATAGGGATCTCACCACCCCCAAGGAGTTCCTTTGGGTCTACTTCTTTTCTATATAAGGTTGATTCAACAAGTAGCATTCCTGCTTATAGGTCTCTTCTGAATTCCACACTTCCAACACCCTACTCCTACCTATATCCCCAGTGGACTGGTCACTAGCAAAGAAACTTCAGGTTACACCTAGTGCCAGTCTCTTGTTTAATTCTACTGCCTCCAAGAAAATGAACATAAGTGACTCAGAGAATTTAAGTGACTTCTTCCAAGTCATAGAGCTAGTAACTGGCTGAGCCAGGATTTGAACCAGAGTCTGTTTGGCTATAATGCCTAATATCCTTTCCACCATATCAGTGGCCTTTAAGAGACGAAACGGTTTGAATAGGGATGGAGCCAGAAGCTCGTAAGTGATTTCTAAATCTTTCTCACAGTTATTATATAGGTTGATTTCCTTTTTAAGTCTTAAATTGAAAAAAGGGAGAAAGAGGAGACTCTACCCAATGGTATCCTGAGTGCAAGTTCTACAGTATGACCACAGAACATCTCATCACATTGCCAACAGTGAATAGTGCATGAGAGTAGAACTGGATCTCTTGCATACCTAGAACCTGGGGGGCAAGGTCTGAACTCAAGTAGGTGCTCAGTAAGCACTTGTTGAATGGACAGTGTTTCAGAAGAGGGCAATTCTAGAATAAGTACCACCGAAGGAGGAAAGATAGAGGGTCTCATGTCTTAAAGAATCATCTACCATAGAACTAAAGTTTATCAACTAAACTAATCTTTCTGTTGAAGGCTACTTGGAATACAACTACCATAACTTTGAGACCTAAAGAATAACTGAAGGGTATCAATGCTTGAAAATTCAGACCATGGAAAAACTGTTTTTATTGCTCTTTCATGCACTGTGACCTCATCTGGTTTCTCTTCTTGGCAGCAATTTTAATACAAGGTGTTCCTCCCACCCAAACAGGTACCTAGGACATCTGAAAAAGAAGAGGAAGTCAACAGAGCCAAGAGATGGATGGTGAAAAGAGGTACAGGAAGAATTATTTGCTGCCATTTGTTTGAGGTAACCAAGGCTGTGTACACAGAATCATAGCAATGAATGGGCTTCAGAGAGGTTCTTTTTAGTCCCTTTCCTGGTTTCCAGCTTCCAAATGATTCAGTACAGCAGCTACTATACAGTTTAGATACAATGATTGTTAGAGAATAAATTATCAGTCCTGGAGATCTGTATAAATCAGATATAGATTTATTTAGTCTGAAAGGGCTAAAGTCAAGATGCTAATATCAGTAAGAACTTGGGGTCTCCTCTCCTCCATTACCTAGCCAGACCCTGCCCATCAAAAGCTGGATCAAGTTGGAAGAAGTTAGGCAGGGAATATTTTTTCCAAGAACTGCATAAACTCCCTTCAGGGTCATCTCTAGGACGGTGGGTGAGGGCATGTTGAGGACCAACCTCACCCCAGGTTATTGACCTGACTCACAACCTAATCACTAATACTGGGTACCAATGAATAAAATAGCACATACCCAGGAAAAAGCACTTTACTCATCCTTGAGCTGTCATTTGTTTATATAGTTCTGTACAGACTAATGGTCATTTCTTTGGGCCATCTGCTCTGGCTGGCTCAGCCAAACATGTTGCTACCACTTTGTAGATTTCTTTTATAAGTCAAGGCCAAAGTTCCCATATCCCATTTTTCTCTGGTTCAGAAGGGATGTTAGGGAGGTGGGGAAGGCTATAAATCACCTTATCTATTCTACTGAAAGACCTCAGAAAAGAAAACGAGTGGGCCATCTCATAAGACTCCAGCATCAGTGACTCACTCACTATCTTAGGGGGATTCTAGGATCCCAGGAAACACATGGGGCTCAGAGAAAACACCCTGCTCAGAACTCTGATAAAGACCTTTCCAAAATGCCCAGGCCAAATGTTCCTGCAGAGAAGACAAGCGGCTAAGTGTATACGTCCTCATTTCCCTCCCCTTCCTACCTATGCTCCTCTTTATACAACATTCAGCCAGAGATTTGTCCCCTCTGGCCTCTCAAAGGTCAGGACACCACTCCCATTTCTCGCCAACTTCAGATACTTCTGTTTCTTGTCAATTTCATTTGCTTCCACAAAGTCCTCCAAGAATGACTATGCTTTCAACTCAAAAGCTAAAAGCAACCTGGTCAAGATTTCTTGATGCCTTGGTCTAACAGTAGTAACTTATGAATTATGCTGGGAAGTGGTCCTCAACTTGGGGCTATAGAACAGGACATTTGAGTATTTTTGTACTAAAATAAATCACAAATAAACCTGGATAAAATACCAATATTTTCTTGTTAGAGTCTTTGGATTTTTCTCCCCTTCCTAGTAACCCATTAATTAATGGGTAGGACAAACACTCTTGTGAGAATGGGTAGGAGAACCAGTGGATAACACTGAGATTAGGGAGAAGGAAGTAGGAATAGGGACTAGATGACTGGAAAGGGCTGATGGAAGACAATTTAAGAAATTAAGACAGCAGGAGATAAATTTGCATTTCCAAGCAACAGAGTACTGGCCCTCATGAAGAGGGTAAATATCCTTGATCTTCCAAGATTTAGATGTCGAGACATCCAAGATAGCGAGAACAGAGTTGGGCATATAAGGAGGACTTAACAAGTGATTGTTAAAACTGAAATTAAGAGGAAGAAGGGCATGGATGTTAGCTCAGGGCCAGTCTTCCTCAGCAAAAAGAGAAGGATGGGCAGTAGTTAGCTCAGGGCTAATCTTCCTCAAAAAAAAAAAAAATTAAAAAAAATTGAAATTAGTGGAGAACACTGTTAAGAGTGGTATAAAAACCCTCAATACTGGGTAAAAAAGACAGATTATGGTATAGGAAATACTTTCAGCATTTCATGGGAGAACTTTATCCAGTAGCTCTAGATTAGGGTATCAAACAAAATCCTGCAGAATGTACTAATACGGCAAGAATGGTGAGTAAATACATAAAGGAGTGGTACTACTTTGTAGGGGGAGAAGTTGCAAAATCAGGTAACAGTGGTTATTCCAATAATACAATGGACATCAAATATCTGTAATTACCTACTCCTTGCCTAAACAAAAATATCTGGGCTTGATGACATTCACCAAAGAATTCAATGGTTAATTCAATCCTCATCCTACTCATCTTATTTGACTTATCAGGAAGATTCAACATAGTTCCCTCCCCTTTGACACACTTTCTTCACTGCCTTCCTAGGATCACCCTCTCTTGGTGATCCTGTTACCTCGCTGATCACTCCTTAATTTCTTTTTTGGTTCCTCTCCCTGACTTCTTAACACTGGAAGGTCTTAGGGCTCAGTCCCTGGTCCCCTTCTCTTGACTAGCTATACTCACTTACTTGGTGATATCATCCAGTCTTGTGGCTTTAAATACTACCTATACGCTACCAAAACGCACATTTTTATCTGTTTCAGACCTTTCTCTTTAACTCCAGACCTCCATACCTCCAAATCCAAACTGTTATTCAACATCTCTACCTGGAGGTTTAAGAGACATCGCAAACTCTACCTGCTCCCCCTCTTTCCCAATCTAATCTATTAGGAAATCCTGATGGTTTTACATTCAAAATATATGTAGACCCAAGCCCTATTATCTTGCTTCAAGCCACGATCACCACTCACCTGTACTATGTGAGATTCCTACTAGTTCTCCTCATTTCTGTCCTTGGCAGCCCCACTCACACCTTCTATCCTCAACTTAGCAGCCAGACTGATGCTGTTAAAACAAGTCAGATCATGTCACTCCTCTGCTCAGAATTCTCTGCTGGCTCCTCATTTCCCTCACTGTAAGAGCCTATAAGACTGGACAGGCCCGTACCCCACTTCAACCCGTACTATTCTCCCCCTGTCTCATTCTGCTTCAACATAGTGATTTCCTTGCTGTTCCTCAAACACACCAGGCACATTCTCACTTGAGAACCTTCATTCTGGTTCTACCTAAAATGCTCTTCTCCTAGATTTCTGCATGGCTAACTCCCTCACCACTTTGAAGTTTTGCTCAAATGTGACCTTCTCAATGAGGCCTATAATGCACATCCTATCCAAAATTGCACTCCCCTAAACCCCCCAATCCCACTCCCTATCCCCCTTATTCTGCTCTACCTTTTCTTTTCCCATAGCAGCTCTAACTTCTTAAACATACTACATAATTTATTGTGTCCATTGTGCACTGCCTGTTTCCCCTGCTAGGAAGTAAGCTCCATGATGGCAGGGTTCTTTTGTTTCTCTGATGTATCACAAGCCTCTAGTGCCCACCACATAGTAGGTTTTCAATAAATATTTGATGAATGAATGAAAAGATGTGAGTGGATCAGACTGTGGAATATAAGCATGCAGGAAAAAAGCCAATCTCCATTAGTGGGCTCCATCATCCAACATGTGGATTATCCAACTGTTTCTCTTTCTCCATCTTCCTGCTGTCAAATTTGGATATTTCTTTTATAAAGTTTTTACTATAGTAAAAGCAGAGAAATAAAGGGGCTAAAACTCTACTTAACCCTCATTGTTCTCCGAAATGCTAATTCCATGAAAACTTTGCTGATCCCCCAAATCTCTTCAAGCCCTCCTTAGTTATGTTTTTTATGGGCGTTGGAACCCACTTTTAAATTTAGTGTGCACGCACACACATACCCTCATCCCTCTTAGACTGGAAGTTCTCTGAGAGCAAGAAAGTGTTTATCTTTCAATCACCCATATGGTTTTGCACAATGTCTTATCTAAGGATACTCAATAAGTAAATAAACTGAAGTAAATCCCCTCATCATTTTCTCTGGAACAAGGCTTGAAGGAGAAGTTTAAAGCTATTATCTCCCAAAATGAGGTTTGGACCTGTTGAGGCAATGAATCTATTTCATTCTTGACTCTACCGGTAGAACAAGGAGTTTACTGCTATGTGGGGCAAGGGGTTACTTCTTTTCCTTGCTATATCTAAAAGAGTTGTCTAAACAATGTCTTAGCAATTCCAAAAGGCCCGAGTGAACATTCCCAGGGTTTCCAAGTTTCAAACCATAAAGAGAAGTACAATCAGGGTACTGACAATACAGAGAGCAGTGGCTACCTCCTGGGGATCAGAGAACCACTTAAGAGTTAAGAAAAGCCAGATGGGACAGCCAGTGCTGTCAGTAAAGCTCAAAAAGCTCCACAGACAGTAATGCTTAACTGCACAAAAAAATCAGTTATACTAAGTTCTTCTTTCATCATCTGTACTTCACGTGTTTGCAACCAACTACTTGTGACCAATTAAAAACAGTTGTTCTTCCAATGATATGGGAGAAAAAAGCACATGTTCAGGGCTAACTCCCTGAGAGTGAATGCATGCCTAGAAAAAGAAGGAGAGACAGAGCATGCACATATATGCAGACCCGTGAAAATGCATTTATAGCTGTTTCCAGCCTATTTCCTTGTCCTACTGGCAGTGGGGGTGGCTGCAGTGACTTGGCAGTGAAATTGCATGTTTTTCCCCTCCATTCAGGGAAAAATTTGTCATATAACTTCCCTGCTCTTAAACTGCTGATGTGGGCCAGCACCAGTGGCCTGGTGGTTAAGTTTGGCACACTCCACTTCAGTGGCCCAGTTTGGTTCCTGGGCATGGACTGACACCACTCTGTTAGCAGCCATGCTGTACTGGCGGCCCACATACTAAAAAAAAATAGAGGAAGATTGGCATGGATGTTAGCTCAGGGTGAATCTTCCTCACCAAGAGAAAAAAAAAAGAGACAGAGAGAGAAAGCTTTAATGAGAAGTAACAATCACTGAATAACTACTGAGCACCCTCATACAATCTCTCTCAAGGTAGTTATTATTACCTATCGTTATTATTGTATGCATTGTTAATATTCTTATTTTACAGATAAAGAAACAGAAGTTTGGCAAAACAATTCTTCCAAAGCCTCCAACTAGAAGATGAATGGATCAGGAATTTAAACCCAGGCCTTCCAACTCTATTACATTACGCTTCTTTCCATAAATAGTAAGGTCTCAGTGTAGAAGCATCTCTCAGGAGAAGCAACTCTATCTATGAAAACCCTAAAGCCCTTTCCAACAAGAATTAGGGGAAAGGGAAGGAGAAGGCAATATGAATATTTTCCAGAGACACCCACCTCTGCCACACGTTACCAAATCCATTACTTCCACACCTAAGGTACTAGGGAGCAAATGCTTTGGAAATATGGATCTATGGGCACTGATCTTATTATAAACAGCAATAAAAATGTCTTACATTTGAAAGCACAGAGTTTTCAGAAAGTTACCAAGACTGTTGAATCATCTCATGATTCGAGGCGGTGGGGAGGGGGCCATCTTACAGCAGAAACGGAGGCTCAGACAATTGCTGTTACATAACCCGCCCAGAATCACTCAGTCAGCTATAGTTAGTGGCTGCACTGAACTTGAATCTAGGTATGATTTTAAACCTAATGCTCCTTCCAACACACCACATCAGCTCTATACATAACTGCCAGTCTGTTTATTTTATCTTCAGAATTATCATATAAAAACAGATGCTCTTCCTATGTACTTCCAAGGTGTAAAACATATTCTGATGAGCTTTTTCTTTGCTACAGCACAATTCCCAGTTCTATTCCTTCCTCTGATTTTTAAAGAGATTTTAAGAAATGAGTTACTATTTAACATTAACTGAAAAATGGAGCCTAATCTTGCCAGGTAGCAAGTTTTACGGTGGAATTACATCTTACATCTTGAAATGATTTCCTCAGCTCACTAGGAAGCCCTATGCAAATTACTTAGCCAATTTGTGAAGTTAGTACTGTTTATATAATAAATAAATTTCATCCCTTTGGAGTTTGTGTAGCAGAAAAATTTCCCCAGTGACTATCAGTCTTTCTGAATAGGAGACTGGGATAAAAAAGATGCCCTTGCTTTTGGCTCACACTAAGGACTGCTCTCCATCTAGTTCTCTCAGCATTTAGCACGTACTGTGAAGCACACAGCAGGCATTCAATAAATGCTGACTGCTTGTCATCTGATTATGCCATTAAGGCACATAACAGCAGGCCAGCTTCCCTGAATTAGCCTGCCTTAGTATCTTAGGTTAACTGGCTTGCAGAGAGAGCGAGCTCAGCCTCCTTCCATATTGTTTAAGTCAAAGAGGGAGTAGATTAGATTAGGAATTTCCTGACGGGCTTTCTGTCATCTAAGCATTCAAAGCTGGAACCCATGGGCCGCATCTAGCCCCTCATATGTTATGTTTGGCTTGCTGAACCTTGCTGAATATTATTTTTAAACTATGAATTAATTGCCAACATTTAAAAATATGAAGGTTCCATATAAAAATGAGAAGGGCTAAGTATCCCTGAGGACAGGTTGAAGGGTAAAGTCGAAATCAGAATTAGCTGAAAGCCTGTATAAGGAGCAGTTACGCCATCATACACCTCCCCTGAGCACACACGACCAGGAAACTGCCCCTTCCCCACACAAGCAGAGGCCTGAGGGTTGCCAGCCGGAGTTGACCTAAAGAAGTTTTGGACTGGGGACACCAGACACAGCTGGGGGTGGGATTAAACAAAAACCTGTGTATAGATATTAGATCCACAGCACTATTCCCCCATTTGGCTCTTAGAACCATAGTTCAACTCCCAGGCAAATACCCCCCAATAGGAGATCAAAGATTCCTATTCTGAGAAACTGGCTCCTTTCAACAGTATAAAGTCAACAGAGAATGTCCAAAATTGAAAATTCAAAGATATTGTGTGTATGTTATATGAAGAGAAAGGAACTGTTGCATTTAAAAAAAAATCTTTGTAATATTGTTTGATTTAAAATTATGTACCTGTATTATTTCATAAGAAGTACTGAATTATAAAAATAGTAAAAGGAATGAAAAAAGAATATGAAGGAGGAATAGAAAGAAAAAGGAAAGACATATGAACAAGAAAAATGAAAAGAATGTGGATGGATCGTCAGAATAGTGGCAGGAAGGCTGAATCCCAAATGAGCCAAGGTTTGCTAAACATAATCCAAAAAGGTGCTTTAGTCACATGCAGAGCCAGATGATGATTGAAGGGACAGACTTACTGTGACAGGTTGCTGATGTAATGTTGAAGGGTAACACAGACAAAACAAACCCTTCAACTACCAGTTAGTGAATCCAACGAGAGAGATAATCGTAAGGTCCTGTCCTTGTGTACAAAGAAACCCAAGCACCAGTAAAGGATGGGGATCCAGGACCAACCACAGCCCATGTGGAAACCGTGTGGCTTCTAGCCAACTCTAAGTATGAGGAGATCATGGGTTCTGTGGCCTACAAAAACAGGGTTGTTTTGTTTTGCAAGACTACAGGTAGTGTTATTTTTCCATCAGGAAGCACATAATGTCTAATTGCCTTTTTTTTTTGTGACGTTAGCAGCTGTTGCACAATATTTAGATGCATTCACTGAGAGCTAAGTGGTTATATTAAAATTCCACAATTTCTTTTTAAAAAATGTCTTTATTTTACCTACTTTTTTTTTTTTTTAAGATTGGCACCTGAGCTAACAACTGTTGCCAATCTTTTTTTTTTTCTGCTTCTTCTCCCCAAATCCCCCTACTACAAAGCTGTATATTTTTTCAGTTGTGGGTCCTTCTAGTTGTGGCATGTGGGACACCACCTCAACGTGGCCTGATGAGCAGTGCCATGTCCGCACCCAGGATCCGAACTGGTGAAACCCTGGGCAGCCAAAGCAGAGCACGCAAACTTAGCCACTCAGCCATAGGGCCGGCCCCTTACCTACATTTTCGAAGGATATTTTCCCTGGATATAGAATTCTAGGTTGGCAGGTTTTAATTCTTTAAGCACTGCACACATACCATTCTATTATATTCTAGATTCCATAATTTGGCCATCAATCTTATTGTTGCTTATTAATAGGTAATTTGTCCATTTTCTGAGGCTGCCTTTGGGCTTTTTCTCATTATCTTTTGTTTTCAACTGTTTGACTTGTGATGTACCTAGGTATGTTGTATTTATCCTGCTTGTGGTTACTGAGTTTCTTGAATCTGAGAGTTGGTATATTTCATTTGTTTTGGAAAATTCTTTCAACTGTTCTCTCTTCACCTAATGCCTCTGCCTCATTTTCTCTCTCTGATCCTTCACATATGTTAGATTATCTGTGTTCCACTTGTCTCTTACCCTCTCTCTTCTCTCCTTCCATTCTCATTTCTCATTCTCCTTCGGTTTGGATATCTTTTATTGACCTGTCTTCTATTCACCAAGCCTGTCCTCTGTAGGTTAAACCCATACAATAAATTCTTAGTTTTAGATATATTTTTCAATTTTAGAATGTCACATTATTTTTTTCTAAATAGATTCCAATTCCCTGTTGAAATTCCCCATCTTTTTATCCATTTTGTCCATCTTCTCTTCTATTTTCTTTATCATATTTATAATATTTAAAGTCCCTGTGTGTTAACTTCAATATCTGGATAATATTGTGGGTTGGCTTCTATTGTTTTTTTCCCTCCCAATTACTGGCTACATTTTCATACCTCATAATTTTTTATTGTATGCTGGACATTGAATATAAAACAAACATAACACAGAGACTGTTATGGACTGAGATGTGTTTCACCCAAATTCATATGCTGAGGCCGTAACCTCCAATGTGACTGTATTTGGAGACAGGGCCTTTAAGGAGATAATTAAGGTTAAATGAAGTCATAAGGGTAGGACTCTAATCCAATAAGACTGGTGTCCTCATAAGAAGAGGAAGGGACAGCAGGGATGCATGTGCAGAGAGAAAAGGCCATATGAGAATGTAATGAGAAGGCAGTCATCTGCAAGGCAAGGAAAGAGGCCGCAGGAGCAATCAAACTTGCCAGCACCTTGATCTTGGACTTCTTGCCTCCAGAAAGGTGAGAAAATGTATTTCTGCTGTTTAAATCACCCAGTCTGTGGGATTTTGTTATGGCAGCCCTAGCAGACTAATACAGAGACTAAAGCAGATTTCCTCCATCTGGCATTTCCAATTCCACTCTTGAGAAAATGAGGTAAGGGGCTGATCACTCGCAATCCAATCAGGAGGAACTAGATCAGGGCTGTGTTGCTGCTTTAGTTGGAATAAGTCTGCTGGTTTCAAATGTCTCAAAGGCAAGACCTGTAACGTGCTTGTTGCAGGTGTCTTCCTCTAATAGGAGTTTGTGTCCTAAGTACCAGGAAATCGCAGGATATTTCACTCAGCCTTTCTGGGGTTCAGCCCATCCTCGAGTGTGGCCCTCTTGGGCTTTTGATGGAGAGTCTGGCAAGTCTCTGTTCTCTGCTCTGAAAGTTCTGTCCTTTGGAGGTTTTGAGCTTAGCTCTTTATCTTCCTTTCCCATGCAGGTTCAAAATCTGGCAAATGCCCTGCGGAGCATTCCATGAAAGGGACCTTATCTCCTAAGCACTGTATTACTGTGAGAATTTCATTCTGCCTTTCCCAGTGCAACCCCAGCACTCAGCAAATGTCCTATAGGAAGACTGGCCATGGTTTGGGGTATGTCTAGATTCCAATCTGTCATACTAACACACGTGGCCATTGAAAACTGATTTATTTTGACCCTAGCAGAGTCTGTCCACAGCTGCCTGATCTGCAGCCTGTGCACACATGGCCCTAGGAAAGAAAGTGGCCAGTGTCTTTTGCTCAGCTAGGAAGGGCTCTTCCTTCTCCAGAACTTTAGTTCTAGCACACTTTGTTGCCACAGCTCTCTGACATCTTTAAAAATACAGCTTTTGTAATTTGATTTTTGTTGTTATTGCAGTGGGAGCTACCTACTGCATCTTATTTGGAATCTGAAGTCTAACAAGTTTCTTTTGTAATAGAAATTTTACATCATTCCTTTTTCCCCTTGAAATAATATTTCCATTTCACCTATCTCCCCAAAATTTCAACCTAATATATTTTTATGAAAATTCTATCATAGTTTCACCAACAAAAATATAAATACAAATTTAAAATTTTCCTTTTTTACTGTGACCATAAGGCTCTAAGTGTTAAAAATTTTTGTGTTTGATTGGAGTTACCATTACAAGCATTACTGGAACACAACTGAGGGGCACTGATAGGCAAGGCTGGACCAATTGTCCGGGGAATGGTCTGGCTGTAATGGAGGAAACAGCCCAGAAAAAAATATACTTCTAATGTTTTATAACAACCTCTTAAATATAAAAAGAAGCTATTTATTGTAAGTGCATAACAAGATGGGGGGGGGGTCAGGTTATACCACTATGATTACAGGAGCTTCAGACTTTTTTGGCACCCTGAAGGATTTTACTCCTCAGGGCAATGCACCACGCTAAGGTTCAAACGGTCAGAAACTTATAGAGTACTTTTGGTTTTCTGATTTTTTTTGTAAAGTGGAAGAAGGATAAAGGAAAAAGGGGAGGTGGGAAAGGAGAATGGGAACCTTCTTAGGAATACCGATTTTATGAAAGAACACTCATGGAATTTGAGAATCTAGAAATGGATTCCTTTAAACCAGCTGTACCTATACAATTCTTGGAAAGTCTGGCTATCCATTTCCCAGTTTTAATAGTGGAACCCTCAATCAGTTATCAGGTTGCTCCCAGCCCATTATATAAGCATCTACTCGTACAGTCAGCCTAACAGTGGCCCATACCCTAAGTGAATACAGAAATCAGCAGGGAGAGGAAAAAATGTACACTACTACTGCTAATTCCTCCCCCTTCTCTCTCTACACAAACATGAAAAAGATTCCAGAGAAGAGTCCTGGGGGAAGGGGGATTATCCACTTTCTATTTTAAAAGTCACATTGACTTAACAATTAAAAACTTTTCAAGATCAGGCAAAAGATACAATTAAGTCCAAAGATCATTTTTTAGCTATCAATCTAGGACTCACGCGGGTGGGAGACTTAACACACAACTCCCTCTAGTGCCGGCACATCGCTGTTGGTTCAGGGAGACTGCTGCTGTCCCAGCTGGTTGTGCTTCAAGGGTAAGCTGCTTCACTCACGCTTTCCAAATTCCAGAAGGGGAAAAAGGCCTTTTGCAACTTGTTCAGTAACCAGACCACAGCAATAGGATAATTACGCCAAAAGTGGGCCTCAACAAGTTTTGAAAGGCACATGTTTGGTAACAGTATTGTTAACTTAGGAACAGGCAAGCCAACAATCTCCCTAACTCCAAGCACTAGACACAATTTGTGTAATACACTTGGCATAGTCCTCTGTCACTTTTCTAACGCCATTTTCCATTTTGATGCCATGTTCACCCAGAGCAGATGGCTATATTGAGCTGTCCTGAGAATAAAAAATAGACATTTTTCTACCAGCAGGAAGTAACCAGTTTAACACTCAACTGAGCATGTGAGGACACTATTATCAAGAACGAAGGATGAGCCATGCTGTTTGAAAGCTCAGATGGCCTAGATCCAAATTTATGGAAAGCTGCAGGCTTTTTTCCAAACACATCTAGAGCAAACGCAGGAACATTTCTTCCTAACTTATGGACATCTGGGGTCAGCCAAACCCCAGGGAGTGTACCTGTCAACAAAGAAAGTTTCCCTTTAGTTAACACCACCAGGAAGGCCAAAGTAAAGGAAGAGGCCCTAACAACTATTTGTAGAGTAATAAGCAGGAATGTGCAGATGGATAATAAGGGAAAAGCATGTAAAAGCAAGATAAAAATATTCCAGGTATGAAATAGGAGAGAAGAAAATGGACATAAAGCAGATCTATAAAGTCTACAGAAAGTACTTAGGAGGAAAAAATCTGAGCATCGTTATGTCAGATAAGGCTACGGATGAAGGTTACAGTTAAATCTGGCTTCTAATTTTTTTTGTTGCTGTCGTTGTTAAAAGATTTTATTTTTCCTTTTTCTCCCGAAAGCCCCTCGGTACGTAGTTGTGCATTTTTAGCTGTGGGTCCTTCTAGTTGTGGCATCTGGGAACGCCTCCCCAGCATGGCCTGATGAGCAGTGCCATGTCCGCGCCCAGGATCTGAACAGGCGAAACACTGGGCCACTGAAGCAGTGTGGGCGAACTTAACCACTCGGCCATGGGGCCGGCCCCTGGTTTCTAATTTTTATTTTAAAATTTGCTTTGGTCATTTTTTTTGATAAACTTCTTATGATGTTAAAAGAGAAATATCTTCCTCTATTGCTACAGATCTGTCCTTTCAGGGCACGGCATGCCAAAGTCATATAGCCAACAGGAACAGCAGGTTCATACCAGGGATATTCTCACCTGCTTCTGGATCTGCAGGAATTCTCCACATGTACAGGTTGAAGTCATCAGAGCCTGAAAGGATATACTGTTGGGACAAAAAATATATATTTATTATTTATATATTCATTACTTGATAATATATTTATCTCCCTATCTATCCATACGAGAAAGATTTTTTTTTAAATAAACAAGAGAAATTGATGCATATTCATAAGGGACCACACAGCAAACAGCTCCTTAAAAGTATCTCCAAAGCAAAAGGCTTGTTGGCTAAAACTCAGCAACAAACAACACAATTCAAAAATGGGCAAAGGACTTGAACAGACATTTCTCCAAAGAAAATATACAAATGGCCAATAAACACACGAAAAGATGCTCAACATCACTAATCATTAGGGAAATAAAAATCAAAACCACAATGAGATACCACTTCACACCCATTAGGATGGATATTACCCAAAAAAACCAGAAAACAAGTGTTGGCAAGGATGTGGGAAAATCGAACCCTCGTGTATTTCTAGTGGGAACATAAAATCGTGCAGCCACTGTGAACATAAAGTGCAGGTTCCTCAAAAAGTTAAAAGAACTACCATATGACCCAGCAATTCCATTCCTAGGTATATATCAAAGAATTGGAAGCAGGGACTCAAGATATCTGTACACCAATGTTCATAAAAGAATGCTCACAATAGCCAAAAGGTGGAAACAACCCAAATGTCCATCAATGGATAAATAAACAAAATGTGGTGTACACATAAAATGGAATATTAAGGAAATTCTGACACATGCTACAAAACGGGTGAATGTTGAAGACAGTATGCTAAGTGAAATAAGCCAGTCACACAAAAAAAGACAAATGTTGTATGATTCTACTAATATGAGGTACTACAGTAGTCAAATTCAGAGAGACAGAAAGTAGAATGGTAGTTGCCAAGAACTGAGTGGAGAGAAGAATGGGGAGCTCCTGTCTAATGGGTATGGACTTTTAATTTGGGAAGATGAAAAAGTCTGAAGATGGATGGTAGTGATGATTACACAACAATGCGAATGTACTTAATGCCAAAGAACTGGACACTTAAAAAAACTGGTAATAATGGCAAGTTTTATGTTACGTATATTTTACCACAATTTTTCAAAAAAAAATTTAATGCTAAAAAAATTGTAGAAGCTCCCCAGAAATCTTTTATGCAAGGCCAAGAATCCTGAACTTTCCTGCCATCAGCTGACATCTTTGAGCAGGAAGCCATTGCCAACCCACCCCCAAGTTAGTGCCAGGGGCATAAACAATCCCCTTTTACGTGGCAGCTTCATACTATTTGATCTCAAAAAGATAGGACACTAAGCCGGATCTGTTCTAATTAGGACTCATAAAAGCATTGTCTAACATTATCTAACAGCAAGCAGTGACCAATTCTTAGAGCTCCTTTACTTTCAAAGATTAACAAAAGTGTTTTACTTTAAGTTGAGGTCAGCATTACTTCCTGCCTTTTGGCCCCATCTGCTTATTTCCACAGAAAAAGAAAGGCCTACAATTTTCTAAAGAAAACTTCTCACTTAAAAATGACACTGTGAACAACTCCAAAAAGTGTACGTCCAACATATACACAACCTCTTGCCTGACAAATACTTTCTAAATACTCTGCATCATTAAAACTCAATTTACTAGTCTTTAAAAGACTTGTAGAAACTTGAGAAAGGAGGCAAAGAAAGGCGTATTTAAAGATAAAGAAAATGCTATCCACAGGGGCTAGGTGATTTGGCCCAGGGCATAATGGAAAAAGAAGTGGGTTCAGTTTCCTCATCTGGTTGCTCTCTGCAAATGTTTTGTCTCCCCCAAATTCACACATTGAAATCCTAATGCCCAATGTGATGGTATCAGAAGGTGGGGCCTATGGGAGGTGATTAGGTCATAAAAGTGCAGCCCTCATGAATGGGATTAGCACTCTTATAAAACAGACCCCAATAAAGCTCACTAGCCCCTTTCCACCATGTGAGGAAAACAGTGAGAAATTGGCAGTCCGCAACCCAGAAGAGGGCTTCACCAGAACCCAACCAGGCTGTCACCATGATCTTAAACTTCCAGCCTCCAGAACTGGAAGAAAGAAATTATTGTTGTTCATAAGCCACCCAGTCTGTGGTATTTTGTTATAGCAGCCAGGACGGATTAAGACAATTTCTGAGGCTCATTTAATTCTAAGATTCTATGATTACTATGTGAAGGAATGGTGGAAGGCAGATCAGAGCTGAAAGTCCCTAAACTGCTGGCCCATGGTTACTTGACAAGTTACCACACAAATATGCTCAAGGCAAGGAAACTCAAAGACTAATCCTGTTACACTTCAATTAAAAAGTTTCCTTAACAACAACAAAAAACCCAAACAACTCAATTAAATAAATAGGCAAAGGACTTGAATAGACATTTCTCCAAAGAAGAAATATACAATGGCCATATACAAATGGCCAGTAAGCACATGAAAAGATGCTCAACATTACTAATCATTAGAGAAATGCATATCAAAACCACAATGAGATACCACCTCACACTCATCATCAGGATGGCTACTATCAAAAAATCAGAAAACCGTTCTTCAAAAAATTAAAAATAAAATTACCATTGGGGCTGGCCCTGTGGCCAAGTGGTTAAGTTCACGCACTCCACTTTGGCAGCCCAGGGTTTCGCCAGTTCGGATCCTGGGTGCAGACATGGCACCGCTCATCAGGCCATGTTGAGGTGGCATCCCACATGCCACAACTAGAAGGACCCACAACTAAAAATATATAACTATGTACCTGGGGGGCTTTGGGGAGAAAAAGGAAAAATAAAATCTTAAAAAAAAAATTACCGTATAATCCATCAATTCCACTTCCGGGTATATATTTGAAGAACTGAATGCAGGATCTCTAAGACATATTTGTACACCTATGTTCATAGAAGCATTTTTCACAATAGCCAAAAGGTGGAAGCAACCCAAGTGTCCATCAACAGATAAACATATAAACAAAATGTGCTATAGGCAGAAAATAGAATATTATTCGGCCTTAAAAAGAAAGAAAATTCTAACACACACTACAACATGGATGAACCTTGAACATTATGCTAAGTTAAATAAGCCAATCACAAAAAGACAAATACTGTATGATTCCACTTATGAGGTTCCTAGAGTAATCAAATTTATAGAGACAGAAAGTAGAATGGTGGCTGCCAAGGGGTAGGGGTAGGGGAAGGAGGCAAGTTAGTGTTTAATGGGGACAGAGTTTCAGTTTTGCAAGCTGAAAAACTTCTGGAGATGGGTGGGGATGGTTACCCAACAATGTGAATGTACTTAATACCATGAAATTGTACACTTAAAAAGGGAAAGACAAATACTCATTGCCCTGACTTTAGGGTCCATGCCATAACTCCCGTAGTTTATGGTCCCACAGTAACCACTATCCTGGTTGAAGTTAGGAAGTTGGGCTTTCTTCTCACAGCTTGTTTGGGAAAACCACCTACTAGTTAGGGGGAAAGATTAATCCATTATAGACCAACCGAGCACTCTGGTGCTTACAAAGATATGTAAGGTAATATCTGGGCTCCCAAGGAGCTTAAATCTAGTAGAAAATATACGAGTAGGTACACAACTACCATGCCATGAAGTAGAAATCACTAGGCACCACTATGAGAAATAAGGTGCCTGGTGATTCACAAAAGAGGCAAGGCAAGACAGATTTGAGACTGTGCTAGTCCCGGGTAAAGATGTGATGAAAAAGGTGAAAGGAACGGGCAAAGATGCAGCTATGGAGCTCATGTAGTCTACTGTTTTAACAGAAACGGGAAGCAAGGCGTAGCTCACTCCTTGATTCCCTGCTCCTATTTGCATGTTTGACCTGATCTCCAATGGCCAGTATCCATATCTCTTTGCTGGGCAGCTTCTGCAAAGCCTAGGAGGCTGCAGGCTGCTTTAAGGAACGAACACCCCTCGGAAGCAGGCCCAACCAAAGACTGAAGTGAGCTGCTATATCAACATCCCAGCTGCCTTGTCCCCAGTGGAATAACTCTGAAGTGTGTGTTCTATACCCTTTCCCCTCAGGGTCAAACTTCCATCACCTGCTGTTGTAGTTGGCTCACGAAATCACCCTTCCTTTCCCTATCTCACTTCTCCACTCTTCTACTATTTCCTGCATTTCCAAATAAACTGCTTAAACCTGAAACTTGAACCCAAATTAAGACATGGATGAGGGGGACAGAACATAAAAGAACTGTCCATTAATAATTTTATATATATATGATATATAACATGTTTATTACTCAACGTATCATCATTTCATGCTCTACGTTTAAAAGAGGCTACAAAGCTTCATATAGAATACCTGCTACCCTGTGCCCCCACACCTTCCCCAAACTAAACAAACATGAAATAAATATTAAAAAAGAGTCAGCCAAGGCTGGGCTTATAAGTTTTACTATTTCATTGTGAAGGATCAGTGCTTTTCTATTTGCTCAACTATTCATCAGGGAAAGCCATGAAAAGGTAAAAGGGGACTCCGGACAGAATGCTGAGTCAGAGGCTGCCTGAGAAGGAAGAAAACTCCCACAGAGTTAAGGCCTCTTGGATTTAATATGACAGCTCCTAAAACAAGCAGAGAATGCGCACAATGTACAGGCTTCCTCTCAGGGATAAGGGCAACTCCTGACCCTCTCTTCCTCTTGGAACCACCACAAGGGAACCGCTCAGGAGGATTTCCAAGGAGGGGTCGTGACCCACTGCCGTCTAGTCAGACTGTTTGAGTGTTCACACACAGTGGAATCACACAACTGCCCTGAGGAATTCATTTATGGTATTTCATAGTTGTCTGCTGGGCCCCTTCCAGCATTAAAAGTTGGCTGCCTAGGATACTGCTGACTGTGGGAGACTGAAATAAAAAATGAGTTCATCCCTTTATTCATTAAACAAATATTTATTGAATGTCTACTATGTGTTGGGCACTGTTCCAGGGAAAGGAATACGGAACTGATAAAAAAAGACCCTGTCCCTATCTTCATGAAGCTTATAATTTATTGGGTGGGAGGAGGAAAAGAATTGTATGCATATATAATGTGAGAGTGGGCAAAAGAAAAAAAAGATAAAAAGTTATGTAATGTGTCCAGTGGTGGTGTTATAGAGAAAAGTTAAATAGCAAGTTAGGGCACACAGGGAGTGCTGGGGGTGGTTAGTTTCCGTTTTATATAAGGTGGTCACAGAAGGCCTCTCTGATAACATGGCATTTTGAGCAGAGCCCTGAAGGAAATGAGGAAGCAAGTTATAAGGATATCTGGGAGAAGACTATTCCAGGAGAGGGGACAGAATTGTGGGTTATTTTAAAATATAAGGTAGCTAAAAGAGCTCTTTGGTCTGTCTTTCTTTTTTTTAATGCTTTCGGAAATAGAGATTATTTCAAGTGGGCAGAGTGCAGATACATTTAACAACATCAGTGCAGTTGGAAAGATTCCTCTCTTCTAAAGCTGTCCTGGAAGGGTTTATTTCCTCCCAGACCTGGGTTGGAGCCTCCGAGTGAGGCCTTGCTAATGGTTAGTGCTCAGGAGGACAAACAGGGCAGTGCAAGTCTTGATCAGTCGTCTCACAAATATTTAAATATTTGTTGTGCAGAGCAAGAAAACAAAGACCAAATAGTGCCAACACTAATTACTACCAAAGGAAACCTAAAGTGCATAATTATATGCAAATTTACAAAACATAATAATTATTTGAGTTAACCAGAAAATTGAATTTCACCTCAAGTGGAGAAATTGGAGGTGTAGCTTTTTCTCTCTTTCTTTTCCTTTTCATCTTGATTTCTAATTTCAAATAATATCTGCACATTCTTACCCAGGCAATCTGGTGTTGAATGTGAAGCTCACCTGGAGTAAAGGGCTTCTGGCCCAGATAAGAGACAGGTTCAGGAGCAGATAACACTTTACAAACATGTAAACCATAGAAACATAATAGAAAAAATGGTTGCCAAAGATTCGTATGTTTAACATTACTGAGCCCTTTTGTGATGTTGGACTTCATAACCAACATTCACATTAAAACATCACCATGAAAAAACCTAAAGATTACTGTTCAGTTTTAGAAAACCAAAAACTAAATAAGATGATATTGAAGCCAGGTACCTGAGGGTTACTGTAAATATTCAATAAGAACATGATTACCTTTCAACCTTGTTCCCAACATAAACACAGATGAAAAGAAGTTAATCTTGTTACTTTGCTGTTTTCTTGTTTAACCTGAGGGGTGACCCAAGGGTCACAAGGATTTAAGAGCTTGTTTTGAAGAAGAAAAAGAATGCCTTCAAGGCAGTTACAATCACCAGATAACCAGCCCCCAGCTGCTGACTCCCAGAAGTCAGATTGCCCAGGGACTTATCTGGAGTGAAAGAGAGATGGATTTCCCCCTTGTTTTCTCCAAAACTCCTCCTACCAAGCCCCTTAGCTCTATAAAAACCCCTGCTTTCTTCTCTTGTGAAGGCAGATTTGAGAGAACCTATCCTCTGGCCTTCTCATTTTGGCCAATTCAAATAAACCTTTTTCCATCTCTAAGCACTGATGTCTCAGAGATGACACATCAAGCACACAAACTTAATATTAAGAGGTTCAGTTCAATATTAACTTTGTGGCCAAGTGGGGCCACGAATATGAAGAATTCACAACCTTCTTGTAGGTCTTTTCTTTGACCTCATTCTAAACAGTGAGGGGTAAATAACAAATTAAAAACTCACTTCATATGAGTCTTGTACCTTGTATCCTAACTGAAATGAATGGGGCAGGACTCCAAAGAAAGAGAAGAGATGTTTTAGGTAGTCCATTATCTAGGCAATAGAAGTCCCATTTCTCAAAATGCTCTGGGTTGGAAGAGGGAGGTGGGAAACCCACAGGCTACTTCAGATCGAGAATGAAAGTCATACCTAATTTTAATTTGGCTTTGTAAGATGGGTGATACCAGTGCAAAAATGAGCATAAGTTGTTGTGTGCATCCACATCAGGCATAATCCTTCCCAGTTGGCCATAAAAGTTAAAAGCTTGGCTACACTCTGACCCATCTCACAGTTCATTCATTCTGTAGTCCAAGAGGGCGGCCTGTTTACTGATCTTGATGCAGCCCAGTCATTTTAAGTAGAGTTAACCTGAGGCCAGTGCATTTTATCTAATCCTTTTATCTAATCCATTGTCACTGTGGAGATATTAATTTGTTCAAGCACAGGGACAGAGTGACAACGGCTCCTCTCAACAGATTTCAAGAAAGAACCATCGCCAATAACAAACTCAAAAAAAAATAACATTAGCATTCTGTCACTGTCTCATTTGCCCACATGTCCTCTCGGTCAATCCCTTAACCTTTATAGAAAATAGTCACTCCCGTATTACTCCCTACTCTCTGCTAGACTGCTGTAAGGCCCAGCGCCCCCTCCAAGAACTCCTGACCCTTTCTTCATCTCTTAGCATTCTCAAATTACACATGCTCTCAAGAAAGACCTTTTTCCACTTGCAAAGGCAATTTGCTGTCGAATACCCAGAGAAGCCCATGCCTCTAAATATACAGACCATCTCTGTAGAGTCATCCAACTCACAAGAAATTCTTAATAAATTGAAGTCTCAAAGAAGGATGTAAACGTGCCCTGCCAGAGCAAAACTGCTTACTAAATAGAAGCTTACTGGAAAAAAAATAACCCCAACTTATTAGCCACCTTCAAGCAAAGCAACTATTCTCCCCTCCCTAACACCTTTATTTAAACCTTAATGGTTAAACAAACCAAAAAAGGGACAAATTTAGAATACAGACAACTCTCTACTAACTATATTCTAAGACCTCACTGGGTTTATAAATACAGATATCAACAAAAAATGCCCCTCCACTCAAAATCCACATTAAAAGGAAAAAGTTCTAGAAAGGAGGAGGGACAGGCCATCCATCTGATATACTCCAAAAATAAACCAGAATATGTCTTAATAGGCCTTTTGCTAACAGAGAAATCTCTTTCTGCTCAATTTTTCTAAGTATATGTATATGTATTATGCATATGTGTGTGTGGATGTGTATGCATTAAGTGTGTGTGTGTGCGTGTGTGCATGTTTGCATAGCATTTGATATTCCCCATCTGTTGATGGAGAAGGAAACATATCAATCAGTTACTATTCACTGAGTACTGATCAACTTACACAGCTCTCTCCAAGGCTCCTTCCACAGTAATTGATTAATTATTCTCCAGTAAATGGCATGACTGTCTAATTAACTGTATTGACTAGGATAGAAAAACCAGATGGCTCTCTAGCCTCGATCAGTAACAGCAGAGAGACTGCTATGTAACATTTAAATCAAACACAGCTCTATTTCTCCCTGCCCTTTTGTTAGGAAAGAAAAAAAATGTGATTGAACAATTCTGTGATGTGCTCTCTAGAAAACTATTTCCACAACAAGATTTTCCAGTTGGTATATAATATACCTTTGATCATATCATTTATACCCAGTGCCTGCCACAAATATCACTCAAAGAAATCAGGGAAATTTTTCTTTGGAAGTGGTCAAAGCCATAGATTTATTTTAACTTATTTGTGGTTGGAGAAAATAGAATTCCATTGGCTCCCAATAAAAGCACACAAATAGGCATACCCATAAGATCAACACTATTTTTTGCATGTGAAGTTACATGATCCTTGCTTCTTTGGACCATCTGCCATTTCAGCTCTATTAGGCTCCTGGAATTCTTTGGTTTACTAAAATAACTAACCTTTATAAGTTCTGAATAGGAAAAATTCTATTAATAAAGAAATGTTCCATAAAGGCAGCCAATAATAGTCAAATAATCAGTAGGGAAGAAATAAAAAAATGCTCTAAATCTCCAACAGCTGCTTGTAAAACAAAGTAGCCTGCATTACTTAAAGATGAATCTTTATTTGGCAAAATTCTTTTGGAAACCTGAGCAAGAGGAGGGGCTATCAACCAAATGGCCTTCAGCAATGAATCTCTCCTCAGTCGGCCTCAGTTTTTCTGTGTGGGG
The DNA here is from genome assembly GCF_041296265.1 of Equus caballus. Classification (NCBI taxonomy): domain Eukaryota; kingdom Metazoa; phylum Chordata; class Mammalia; order Perissodactyla; family Equidae; genus Equus; species Equus caballus. Next base: position 28,101,625 of record NC_091707.1, read on the forward strand.
ACTGGGAAGTGGGGAGATGCATCACTCATTCCAGTCTGCATATGAGTGTTTGTATTCTTCATTCAAGCGAAGGTCTCCAACCACTGAGAGGAAGGAATATTACTTTCCTTTTTCCTTTTTTGAAGACACCCGAAAACAAGCAAAGCTACTGAAAATAAAATCTCTAAGGAGGACGGGGCAGGGGGAGCAGGAAAGGTTATACTCTGTTCCCTTTGTTAACATCTACCAGGGATTTCCCAGTGGAGCCCAGACTCCTAGCCATGAGCTATACATTAAAGGAGAATTGTCATGGTATCACCAGATCATATCAATTCCATTTGTTCCTAAGAAGAAAGCAGGTCACCTGGTGTTCTTTTTCAGCTGAAGAATGACAAACAAGATCATATCTAGCAAGCCTGCATATACTCCAAAATCTTTTAAGCTTTCCAAGTTCTAAAACTGCATCAGTAAATGGACTAAAAGATGATCTAATCTGTGGGTAAAATCTTAATCCAGGATTGCTAACACCTGAACCTCTAGGGTCAGGAATTCCATAAATTCCTTAATTTTATATGCAAAACTATATGCATATATACATTTTTCTGAAATGAGTGTTCATAGCATTTAGACTTACAAAGAGGTTTAGGACTCAAAAAGAGTTACAAATGGCTGATTTAACAAACAAGATATTTTCACACTATCTTCTCTTTACAAAATAAAAAGTCTCCTAAAATATTCACCTACATAATATATACAACAAGGAATTCCTCTGCCACAACCTTCTGTATCAGCTCTTCCTCGTCAGCCCATGGAAAATGCTATCACCACTTGATCTGTATAACACCATTGGCAGCATGCCTACAAAGAAGAAGGTACAATCACAGGCAAGAGACTGAGTCTAGGCCTGGTTCTGCTATGGATTAGATCTACCGTTTCAAACTGCTCTAGGCCTCAGTTTCATGTGGGAATGAAACCTGTCCAACTACACCCAAAGGTTACTGGGAGGATTAATACGAAATGAAAGTGCTTTAGCAGATAAAGGGCTAAAAATATATGATATAAAATAAAGGCAAGGAGAAGAAGAAAAAATTAGCCCAAAGTCACAAAGCACGGATGGAACACTAGAGTTGAATCTCCCCCTGTTAAAGTGTGCCATTATTTCAGATGAAGGAGAACATATGGCATGCCAGGTCCCCAAGTGAGCTTAATCAGGAATGCACTGAGTTATTAAAAAAACCCAAGTTATAACTTTATGGGGTGCTTCACTGGCCTGGAGCGCAGTTAGTAGTGAATTCCTGCACCTCTGCTATACCCATATATTGTCAACACAGAAAGGTTGAGTGGTGATGTAATGTCTGAGGCCAGGCGTTCCAGGCCGTTTTGTTAGATTCACGGGGTACAAGTCAGCTCTTTTCTCCAGGGAATGAGATAGGATCATTTAATTAACATGGTTTTGGGGGCCTTGCCATCTATCAAGTTCAAAAGAAAGACCTGTGTAAGTGATCCCAGGACTCAGCCACTCCAGCGCTCAGCCTTTCAAGGAAATTTTATTACACTTTCTCCTTCCTTGCCCATCCCACTTTCAGCAAGATGTAGGGACTATTAGGTCAGGTGTTAGAAGAGACTAAAGCAAGAGAAGATTATACTGTCCATTTCCAGGTCACACATACCTGGTAGCCTGAAAGACTTCCCAGAAGGCTGAGCTGCTCTGCTGGACTCTCACAATCTAGGGCAAGAGCCGTTTAAGGCATTGCACAAGAAAGGGAACAAAACCGAGTGCTGTCTTAAAGTGAGTGCCAGAAAAACTAGCAGGTGGACAATTGGCCTTCTTTTTTAACCCTGTTAAGAGACTGGCTCACTGAGTATACAGAGGGGAGTGTGAAGCTTGGGAGACAGAATGTACCCAGTCAGGCTTCAGGGAGAAAATGAAAAACAACTAGAAAAAATCCAAGTATGATACGAAAGGAAGGAGGAGAACCCTTGGGTTCAGGTAACCTCCACGGGAAAGAATGCTGTTTTACTGCAAGATTCCTCACTACACTACAAGACTAGAAGGTGGGCTGGTTTAAAAAAAAAAAGTTCAAGGCTTTATTTGGGGCTAATTGTTTCTGCTGATGCCCAGCCAATCTTATGTCACTTTATCTGATGACAGAAGTTATTAAACTTGAATAATTAAAAGATTATACTAGAAATAAACAAACCATGTATTTTTAGCCCAAAGTGGGGAAGACAGATTGTATACAGGGTTTTGAATGAGAATCTCAAAGAGGGTACTATCTAGCAGGCATGTGAATGGTCTACCATAGCATCTGGCACACAGTAGATGCTCAGTAAATACCTGCTTTCTTATTTTAAAAGATGGAGGGGAAAAAAGCATGAAGTTAGGAAGGGCTCAGTAGGAGACGGCAAAAAGAACTTGTCTCCACCCACCTGTGAATTAGTGACAGACCACAAAACTAAACACGAGAGAAAAACATCCTGCTGAAGCACAGAGGTTTCAAATTGGGGGCTCTTGAGCAGAATAGGTATGGTGCACAGATTTGTTCTATCCATACAACGAAGTATGAATTTGTTGCAATACATAAAAATCAGGAGACTCTACATAAAAATCTTTATTTCTGGCTTCCCTGGAAAAAAACCAGACACCCTCAGGGCAACAACGGCTGAAGCTGAGTCAAAGCTTCATTTAGATGGGATTCATTTAGACTTGGTTGAGGTGGGCTCTCTAGTTGGCCACAATCTCCGCCACTCCACATGGTTTACTTCTAGCCCAATTCACTTATTTGCTGCTTGCCTTGCTTCTGTTGGCATTAAGTTGTGACCTTTTTGTATGGTGAAAAGGAGTCTCTACTAAGAGCTCAAAAATCTGGGCTCTAATCCTAGCTCAGCTACAAATTTGTATACGTCTTGTGTATCTAACCTCTCTGAGCCTGTTTTCTCATCTGTAAAAGGAGGGTTTGTACAAAATGATCTCTAACAGCTCTATAATTAAAATTCATCTACAATGGTGGCAATGAGAATGAGCATGGGGGGAGACACAAAGTAGGTTCAGCCTATTTCACACTTTATTCCTTGAGCTTAGTTTCTTGAAATATTAATTTCATTTTGAGGCTGAAGAATTAGTGAATCTAGGACAGTCTAATAAGAAGTACAAGCTCTCTGACATAATATCTGGGTCCAATTGTGTGGACTGAGTGATCTCATTGCAATTAAAAGCCAGAAGACTGTTTCAGATAGATAAGTCACTTACTGCCTTTCTTGACCACACTCATTCCTATTATGGAAATTCTCAGATTATTCTCTGGGATGGTTATCCAGCCCATGACTAAATGAAGAGTTCCAGAGCACAGAGCCTCGGGCTGTGGGTGTTCTCAAAGTATACAAGAGCAAGATCAACTATAAAGACCAATATAAGGAAAGGGTAGGCTTTGGAATTTGAAAGCAGCAAAAAAGATCCTGTCTGGACTAGTCAAAGAATATACATGTCAGTCCTGCAGATCATACTGTAACCGTGGCAGCTGCTGCCTTCGCCCTGAGTGTGGAAAGTCAGAGCCTATAAATCACCTTTGAGAGACATATTCCAGGAATGAGACAGTAAGTTTGGCCTCCTGTGCCACTTAAAAAGTATAAGCTCAGCAGATTAGTTTCACTGAAAATCTATTATTTAATTCATCCTCCTAAAGCCCCTGGAAGTTGAGCAGGGAAAATGGTACTTATCAATCCTGATTTACAGTTAGAGAAGCCTTAGGCCCAGAAAGCTAAACACCACATATTGACCAAAGTACTCAAGATTCACTTCAATAAATATTTATTGTGTTCTGTGTGTCAGGCATTGGAAACAAGACAAAGATGAATTAGCTACATTTCTTATTCCCCAAGGAGTGAAAAAAAACAGCCAAACATAAATCTCTATTTCCTATTGCCTAGGTTAAACACTTCTGATAATCTATAGGGTGAATATCAATAAACTTTAAAGACTTTAACTCTGAAACAGATTCAAAGTTAGAGTCAACGACTTCACATCCTCCTTCAGCCATGCACAACCATTTACCCCAACCAAAAAGCAGTCTAGTTTGTCAGAGCGCATGTAGTACCCCATAAGCTCTTCCCATAGGCCAAAAGCCACAAATAATAAATCAGTCAAATCTGGAGTGAGAAAATCAAAAACCACTCAATGTTTTTATCATTATATATAACTAGAAAGGCAAAACAACTACATCCTGTCATTGAACATAATGAGGACCATCACAAAACACCTTGTGTGGCTCTGCCTGTGGCAACACCTGTCTCAATGTATCTGGGCAAAATGGGTAATTATAATCTAGGTCAGAGGTTCTCAGCCAGGGGCAATGTACCCCCTAGGGAACATGCGGCAATATCTGGAGACATTTTTGGTTGTCTGGGGGACGGACGGCTAGGGGAGATATTTCTGGCCTCTAGCAGGGAGAGACCAGGGGTGCTACTAACCATCCTGTAACACACAGGACAGCCCCACACAACAAAGAGTTATTTGACCAAAATACTGATAGAGCCGAGGTTGAGAAACCATGGTCCAGGTGCTCTACATATTGGCTAGAGGTCTTTGTTCTGAGTCTTTTAAGGACTCCATGCAGACAGATTCTGGCTGCTAATACAGGAACAGAAAGAAAACAACATTCATTTTCTTTTACCTCTTTTATCTCTCCTTCAGCCCCTGTGTCTCTGGTAATATAGCCTAATAAACCATTACATTTAGTGCCTACTCTTTATTGTTCAATGAAATAAGGATCACATGCATAGAGGGTGACAGAAAACAGAAAATCAACAAAAGCAAAGAAGAAAGGAAAAAAGGAAAAAAGTGAGGGTGGGAGGGGCTCGAGTGTCATTTCCACAGCTAAATGAAACTAAATCAACCATTCTGCAGAGTACACAATTATCTGCTCTATTGTGACTCCAATCATCTCTAAAAATCATTTGTTCTCACCTACGCAATAAATTGCCTGTAAAATCTAAGTCATTCAGGCATTTTGGCCTCTCCAAGGAGACATCGCTTATATAACTGAGGCCACCTGGTGATTCAAAGCATGGATGGCAGCTAGGTAGGCCCTAGGACTCCAAATTGAATATACATTCTCAATTTGGATAAATATTCTCTATTAATAAAAGGAGAAATCCCTAGCCTGGACAACTTAAAAGATATTCTCAATTTCTTTAACATTCAACTCAATTCAACAAGCATTTATTATTGTCTTACTACATGCAGGCATACCTCAGAGATGTTGCGGATTTGGTTCCAGACCACCACAATAAAGTGAATATTGTAATAAAGTGAATTACATGAATTCTTTTGTTTCCCAGTGCATATAAAATTTATGTTTAGACCATACTGTAGTCTGTTAAGTGTGCAACAGCATTATGTTTAAAAAACCAATGTACATACCTTAATCAAAAAATACATCGTTGCTAAAAAATGCTAACCATCATCTGAGCCTTCAGTGAGCCATAACATTTTTGCTGGTGGAGGGTCTTGCCTGAATGTGATGGCCGCTGATTGATGAGGGTGGGGGTTGCTGAAGGTTGGGGTGACTATGGGAGTTTCTTAAAATAAGACAACAATGAAGTTTCCTGCATCCATTGACTCTTCATTTCACAAATGATTTCTCTAGCATGTGATACTGTTTGATAACATTTTATCTACAGGAGACCTTCTTTCAAAATTGGAATCAATTGAGGCTGGCCCCAAGGCCTAGTGGTGAAGTTTGGCATGCTCTGCTTCAGTGGTCCATGTTTGGTTCCTGGGTAGGGACCTACACCACTTGTTGGCGGCCATGCTGTGGCAGCGACCCACATACAAAATAGAGGAAGATTGGCACAGATGTTAGCTCAGGGTGAATCTTCCAAAGGAAAAAAAGAAAATTGGAGTCAATCCTCTCAGACCCTGCCACTGCTTTATTAACTAAGTTTATGCAGTATTCTAAATCCTTTGTTGTCATTTCAACAATTTTCACAGCGTCTTCACCAGGAGTAGATTCTGTCTCAAGAAACCAGTTTCTTTGCTCACACATAAGAAGCAACTCCTTATCTGTTAAAGTTTTATCACGAGATTGCAGCAATTCAGTCACATCTTCAGTTCTCTTGCTATTTCTACCACATCTGCAGTTACTTCCTCTACTGAGGTCTTGAACCCCTCAAAATCCATGAGGATTGGAAGCAACTTCTTCCAAACTCCTCTTAACACTGATATTTTGACCTCTTCCCATGAAATCACAAATGTTCTTAATGGTATCTAGCAGGGTGAATCCTTTCCAGAAGGTTTTCTTTTTTTTTTTAAAGATTTTATTTTTTTCCTTTTTTCTCCCCAAAGCCCCCCAGTACATAGTTGTATATTCTTTGTTGTGGGTCCTTCTAGTTGTGGCATGTGGGACGCTGCCTCAGGTGGTCTGATGAGCAGTGCCATGTCCGCACCCAGGATTGGAACCAACGAAATACTGGCTGCCTGCAGTGGAGTGCGCAAACTTAACCACTTGGCCACGGGGCCAGCCCACAGAAGGTTTTCAATTTACTTCGCCAGATCTATCAGAGGAATCACTATCTATGGCAGCTGTAGCCTTATAAAACATATTTCTTAAATACTATAACTTAAATGTCGAAATTACTCCTTGATCCACTGGTTGCAGAATTGATATTGTGTTAGCAAGCATGAAAACAACACTAATCTCATTGAAAGTCTCCATGAAAGCTCTTGGGTGACCAGTACATTGTCAATGAACAGTAATATTTTGAAAGGAATCTTTTTTTCTGAGCAATAAGTCTCAACAGTGGACTTAAAATATTCAGTAAACCATGCTGTAAACCTATGCTGTCAGCAAAGCTTTATTGTTCCATTTATAGAGCACAGGCAGAATACATTTAGCATAATTCTTAAAGACCCTAAGCTATTCAGAATGGTAAATGAGCATTGGCTTCAACCTAAGGTTACCAGCTGCATTAGCCACTAACAAGAGAGTTAGCCTGTCCTTTGAAGCTTTAAAGCCAGGCAGTGACTTTACTTCTCTAGCTATGAAATTCCTAGACGGCAACTTCTTCCAATATAAGATTGTTTCGTCTACACTGAAAATCTGTTGGTTAGTGTAGCCACCTTCCTTAATGATCTTAGCTAGATCTTCTGGAGAACTTGCTGCAGCTTCCACACCAGCATCTGCTGCTTCACCTGCACTTTTATGTCATGGATACAGCTTCTTTCCTTAAACCTCATGAGCCAACCTCTGCTGGTTTCAAACTTTTCTTCTGCAGCATCCTCACCCCTCTCAGCCTTCAGAGAATTGAAGAGAGTGAGGGCCTTGCTGTGGATTAGGCTTTAGCTTAAGGGAATGTTGTGGCTGGTTTGATCTTCTATTCAGACCATTAAAACTTCCTCCACATCAGCAAGAAGGCTGTTTCACTTTCTTATCATTCATGTGTTCATTGGAGTACTTTTAACTTCTTTTAAGAACTTTTCCTTTGCATTCACAACTTGACTAACTGGCACAAGAGGCCTAGCTTTCAGCCTGTCTTTTGACCTGCCTTCCTCACTGAGCTTAATCGTTCTAACTTTTGATTTAAGTGAGAGATGTGCAACTCTTCCCTTCACCTGAACACTTACAGGTCATTGTAGGGTTATTAGTTGGCCTAATTTCAATATTTTTGTGTCTTGGGGAATAGGGAGGCCTGAGGAGAGGGAGAGAGACAGAGCAATGGCTGGTTGGTGGAGCACACACAACATTTATTATGTTTGCCATCTTACATAGGCACAGTTCAAGATACCCCAAAACAATTACAATACTGACATGAAAGAGCACTGATCACAGATCCCCATAACAAATATAATAATAATGAAAAAGGTTGAAATATTGTGAAAATTACAAAATGTGACACAGAAACATGAAGTGAGCAAATGCTGATGGAAAAATGGCGCTGATAGACTTGTTTAACGCAGAGTTGCCACAAACCTTCAATTTTTAAAGAGCACAATATCTGTGAAATGCAATAAAACAAGGTACGCCTGTATACTAATCCTAAAGCCATGATGTCGAAGAACCTCTAGCAACCTCTAGCAGTTAAAGAAGAAAAATCCTAGCTATTGCCTTGAAAAGCAGGGTCTTCACAAGTTCTCAAAGAGCTATTTCTTTTATGAAACTTGCCCACAAATAACTCTAAAGAGGTGGAGTATAGCATGTGTGAATATACGTCAAAATTTGACATAGTTGATGGACCTAAAGAGAACACTAAGCATTAACCAGAGACTAAGGTTTCTGTTTTTTCCAATCTAGACGTGAAGGAGCAATAAGATTTGTTGTGTTTGAAAAGGAAAAAAACCTGTTTCTTTGATCAATCTTTCTTTATATTTGTCTTTAGTCAGCTTCAGTACTCAGACCAGCCTCAGACCAGTCCAAGTGATCCACTCACTGACATCCTCTTCAGAAATTCTATGGCCAAGACAGACAGGTGCAAGAATGCTAAGCATGTTTTAAAACTGCCAGTTCTAAGTCAACATCAGTATCTCGATTCCCAGAGAGAGTATAAAAAGGCTGGAAACTCACAGCTTGGGCTCTCCTGCTCAGTTGTGATGCTGGCAATAAAAAGGAAAAGAGTCAGCATCTGGCTTCCTCTCAAACAAAGCTGCTCAGCCCATTTCATCCAAGAAAAAAATGCCATCCTAAGGGGCTATTCAGGATCTATGTCTCTTGGAGGGTACTTAGTTTGTTTCATTCATCATTGTGTTTTACTGATACAAAAAAAGGTCTATCTTTTTTTGGCAGGCTAATTTTCCATGGACCTCCTCCTTTCTTTTGAAGTGATACATTCTTAGAATCTTAAAATCTGTTCACAAACTTGGCAGAGCTAGGTTGCTCAGAACCATATTCTGCCCAGCCTTGGTTTACGGTGAGTGCCTCATATTACCCAATGGCAGTTCTGATGAGGAAACTCACTATTAAGCCAGAATGTCCCCACACACTCATTGTTCCTCTCAATTGTTTCCACCTGACTTGATGCTAAAGCGAAATAAAGACCAGTACAGAAACAGCAATCCGAGAGGAGCATGAGTGTGGGATGCAGGAGGCAGAAGGCACTTACCTGGTCACGATCTCCTGCAAAACAGCAGCTTTTCATGGTGCAAGAGTTGAAGTAACCCTGATTGTCAAACTGAAACACAGGCAGGCGGGAGTGGATGTCATAGAGCACAGGGGGCAGGCGACGCCTCAGGGCCAGGAGCTGGGTCCCATTGCTGTTGAATCGCACACTCATAGCACTTTGAAGGGATAGGTTGCCACCATAGCGCAGGAGAGAACTGGAAGGCAGAAAGCACAGGAATCAGGCATGAGGGAGGTTGGACAAGAGTCTACAAAATACACCACATTTATTTCTCCCCAACATGTGCCCAGAGCATCCTGTGATGCTTGTACACCTGAATTTCGGCATAGAGGTGTTTCTATGCAGTGGGCTAGAAGGTAATAATGAGGACAGGACAGCTCCTTGATTATATTAAAGCAAGTTATTTAACCTGTCGATTCCCCTTTTCAATCCACAAAAGGTGAATTACCAGTAAATTTATGGGAAAAAGATAACACAAGCATATTGAAAGAAGAGACATATTAAAACGATTGCTTATTTCATTTACCCCAGCTAACTGCATAATCAAATAGATACTTGTCAAGATTGTAGGAAGTGAGTTGTGTCCACTGCCACTGGCTAATCCTGGATGGCATTTAAGGGGTGTATTTATCCTTTATTTTAGAATTACAAGAACCATTAGCAAGAAAAACAGATACGTTATTGTTTATTCTGGATATTTTTTCAATAATAATCACTTAATTATTTAGGCATTTATTTTTGAATTTTTAATCTGTTTACAGAAGTTTTATATTCCCTACAGCATGACTTGAGAGTAAATATTAAAGAAAAATTTTAAATTAAATGCAGGGGCCGGCCTTGTGGCCAAGTGGTTAAGTTTGCACACTCTGCTTTGGCGGCCCAGGGTTTCGCTCATTCGGATCCTGGGCACGGACATGGCACTGCTCATCGGGCCGCTCTGAGGCAGCATCCCACATGCCACAACTAGAAGGACCTACAACTAAAACGTACAACTATGTACTGGGGGTGGTTTGGGGGAGAAAAACCAAAAAAAAAAAAAAAAGATTGGTAACAGTTGTTAGCTCAGGTGCCAATCTTTAAAAAAATATAAATAAATAAAAAAAATAAATTAAATGCAGAGCAAGTAGTTACAACAATTGGAAAGGCAAGATGACTTGTTTCCCTTTACAATTCCCAACAAGTTTATATTTAGTTTTGAAATATACTTTGGTTAATATATGTGATTCCATTTATCCAGCTTTACTAGGGAGTGGTATACTCTGGTTGCCTAATACTCTTCCATAGTTTCATAATGTTCATAACATTTAATAAAAAGTCACATAGTATGGTTCTAAATAATTTCTTTTGATGACTCAGAAGATATGTCCATTTTACAGTGAACTAGGATGGCCATGAACATGAACCAATTATATAGTACTAAGCAAGAAACGGCGTGTGTGGGGGTGTGTCTGTGTGTATCTGTGTGTGCTTTATCTTTCTAGTAGTCAGTATCCATGATTACCCGGACACTATTTTATTATGGAGGAATGAATGCTGACTGTCCGTGTCACAACCAACTTTTCTTTCTTCAATTCTTGGAGCACTGAATTACTGGTAGGAAAGTAAGGTTAGGTATATGCATCAGGGATGCTGCACAAATGAGTACCAATTGCTCTGCTTCACACAGACATTGCTTCTGCTTACTACAAACTATAAAAAAGTTTATAAATTATAGGGAATTGCAGAACTGGAAAGGGGCTTGAGATACCTAAATTACAGCCTAGCAGATTTATTTGAATAACTTTTTTTTTTTTAGATTGGCACCTGAGCTAACAACTGTTGCCAATCTTCTTTTTTTTCTTTTCCTGCTTTTTTTCTCCCCCAACCCCCCCAGTACATAGTTGTATATCTTAGTTGTGGGTCTTTCTAGTTGTGGCATGTGGGATGCCACCTCAACATGCCCTAATGAGCGGTACCATGTCCGCGCCCAGGATCCGAACCCTGGGCTGCCGAAGCAGAGTGTGCAGACTTAACCACTTGGCCACCGGGCCAGCCCCTGAATAACTTTTAAGAAAGAAGTTTTAATGGTATTTTACTAAGTGAAAACTTAAAGAGCTATATGCTATCAGAAGAGATTTAATATTGAATGAAGATAATATTTTCTTCCTTTTTTTTTTTTAGCAAGAGAGTGATGGGCAAGATTAAGGAGACAAGAAAGGAGATACCCTATAGGAAAAGGAACCCCTGAAACCACAGTGCAAAGGCAGCTGCCAATCTGGCCTGGTCATAAAAACAGTCTGCACCACCACTAGCCAGTCGGTCCTGTGCCCTGCAAAGCAGTCTTCTCACCACAGGGAAGAATGCTCTGGTACAGCAGCTGTGTGTGGAAATAAGGCTTGGGCAAAACAGACTTTAATCTTCTTATGATTGGAATGGAAGGAAGAAGAGACCTAGAAAACGGTCCCTAGAACTCTAAACATCAAGGAGAAGCCTGGGACACCTGAAGGCCCCCAAGTAATAATCCCTGCAGAGAAATGTTCTTATAATGGTCCTAAACACAGGCCACATCCACTCACATACAGAGAATGAATGCCGGGGCTGTTAGAGCCCAGGCATTTCCTTTACAGGGTGCCCTAGCTGCCACAGGCATGTGGTGTTATCTAAACACTGAGCTCAAAAACAATGAGAGGCTTTCAATCCAAGACCAGCATGGAGTGAGCAAATAAACCAGCATCTGTAGGACTGAAGAGGAGTTGGGGGTGCAAACAAGACTCAGCAAAAAGAAACTTGGCCAGCCCCACCAGCCATAGCAGCAGGGGTTTGCATCAGCTCAGGCATCCCTGACAGGAAAGCTGGGGCCTCTGGCAAATACCCTTTCTATCTGTTAACAGGAACCTCCTCTGCCCATTCTAGTCAGGCCTGTAGAAGACTGCCCGGGACAGGCATCCAGGCCCATCCCATTCCCACCCCAAGCTGCTTGATCTATGTTTGCAATCTGGCCCCTCTACAGGAGTCTTTTTCTAACTTCTCTCTCACCTATGCTTCCACGCTGGGAACTCCTCTCTCTCACACAGAGAGGGTAGATACATAGGAATTCGGCTCCTAGAGTGTTTAGGGGTGCCATCTAAAGAGCAGCAGCTACTAAAACTGAATACTTCATGTTTGGGTGCAACATTCAATTCCTAACAGGGGGATGGAAAGACACCTGAAATCCAGAAAGTGAGCTATGTTAACAGTAATTTCTCAGCAGGGGTTCTGCAGCAGGCTCCTCCTGATGAGAATGGTAAAGATAACTAGTTCATCAGGAAGAAAAGGCTTAGAAGCAGTTTGCGCTCACAGTCAATTTATAAAGATAATGACAAAGATCCTGTAGTTTATGATTCCAGGTGTAATGTGCATGAGAAATTATCTGGGACTTTTAAAAAATGTATATTCTCAGGATCTACCCCTAGATATTCTAATTCAACTTCGGAAGAGGGCCCGGGAATCTGAATTTCAAACTACACTTTGAGAATCATAGTTTCATTTTGGAATTTTGGGAGAAGAGATGGATGGTAGGTAGGGGGTACAAACAAGGTAGAGAGAAAGTAAATTGCCAGAGATTCAATGAAAAGTCAACCACACAATATGGCACTTTTGACAGCCCCATTTCTGTTAGCAGAAAGGACTCCAATTCCTTTTGAGGTCAGAGTTCCACTCCACCAACAATACCTGAAATGTTTTTTCCCGTTTTCAACACATTCCCTGAAGGAGAAGTTTCTCGTTTCCTTTTGGAGAACTGAGGGTACCTGTACACAAGAATGTCCCAATCTTGACTTACTTTCTGGACTCTGATCATGATAACAGAGATGCCACTATCTCCACTCCTCTAGAGAAAAGAGACTACCATTACACACCCAAATGACCTGAGCAATATCTTGAAATGACTAGCAACAAGTTAAAATGACTTCAAATCAAAATATTCCTATTTAAAAAAAACAATAAATCTATTCCCAACCTATCCTCAACCAAGAATCTGTCATAAAATGCAACAAGAATGGGGCAGGAGGTGATCCAAGGGTCAGCATGTAAAAGATCCAGGACGAAAAGCAAGAGAACCTCAGAACATTAGGAAAATATTGCTCACTAGCGTGGTCTCCTGGTTTTTTGGTTTTTTTTGGGCCCCTTGAAAAATACACAACTGGACTTCTTCATTGCTCTGGTGAGGTAAACAGAATATTTTTACAAGTATTTGGCCAAGGCTAAGGCCTCGAAACAGAAGAGAAATAAGCTGAGGCTGTTTCCAGGGAAAGTAGCAGTATCATGTCTAGCATGAGACACAGCATTGATAAAGGTTCCAAGATCAGGCTCTATGAACCTAGATTTCCACAAATCCATGATTAAGTAATTCCTCTGATGGTACCAACAAGGTTTTCCAAAGCCCACTGGCATGAATTTACTCATAGTTTCTACGTGAAAGTTTTCTAAAACCTGTGAAATGCCTGGAGTCAAGGCACTGCTATTCCAAATCACAGACATCAGAGCTGGTATCGTACAACCAGAGAGGCAAACCAAAGTCCTTTAGGTAGGGGAAAATCTTTCCCCTCCAGTTTCTGCTTTAGCACAGGATGATCCATAAGAAATATGGGACATTTTGTACTTCCTATAACTCAATCCACAGAATATGACAAATCCTAGAGGACACTAGAATTAGTTAAAAAGTGAACAAGTTCAGGGAGTAACGGCCCATACCAGTTCCATTCAAGTGTGTTCAGGGTCCCAATAATCCCTTAACCATTTCGTTTATGTGAGTTGGAAGGGGAAGAACCTGGGCTTTCTCTTTTGTTTTTTTTCTACTACAATCCTCAGTTCCAAGATTGAGACTTCTCTAGAGTAAACCAAAACTGTTGGACAACAGCTTCAGAAAGACACACTGTGCTCTGTGACTGAACAAACTTATTTGCCTCAGAACATTATTCACCACCAAGCCTCTCTGGCTTGAAATATAGATGCAGGTTCAGTGTATGTAGTAAAATTTCCTTCCCTTTTTGAATATCCAGAAATTTAAGATTGACTGAAGTCGGCAGAAGGGCTTGACTAAATTTAGGATAAAGAGATCTCTAGACAATCAAATGGCAAACATGGATGGTAGGCTTTAAAGTGCTTCTAATCATCACTTTCCAGAACAGGGACAGGCCCAGAGCTGAAATGATCTAGAGCCCACATTTTTGCCTTTGGCCCAGCCATTCCCAGAGTCACAGAGAACCAACCCAGGTCTCAAAATGAATGAGGCGGCAATGCCATAACAGATTTGTTCTAGGATACTCATGACTCTTCCACAGAATTAGGGACTCAACATTTAGTCATCTCAGTTCATCAAACGGCCTGGCTTATTCAAATCCCCCGTCCCCCCAAGCTGCGGAAAATAGAGAAGGGTTTCGTAAGCAGCCATTTAATCTTCATCTTAACACTACTCCTGGTCCTACCTTCTGACAGTTGTGATTACAAGGATCAGCCTTGACCTCACAGTGTGTAAAACTGAGAAGGGAGAGTTTAATGAATAGTGGTTGGCAGGAGGCAGAAAAAAGCAAGAGGAAGGAGGGAGATCGAGATGACAGTTGCTACAGCAACAGTAACAGTGCAGGAGTAGGTGGGAATATATGCAGGTAAACGGGCAGTCCCTGATGGCAGGAGAAGAACCCGGGGTGGGCGCACTGACTGACAGGGCACAAGGCCACAAAGCCAGAGGAATGTTAAAGAGGAAAAAGACAAAGGATCTTTAGGAAAAAAAACCTAAGCAGAAGAGGGTCTGAAAACAAAAATCACAATTTAGTACCTCCTGTTAAGAACTCTTCGCAAACAGTTGGAAATAAGAGAAGAGAGGAACATAAAGGAAAGGGAAAGAAGGCCAAACTGCTGACTGATGAAACACGGTTATAGGAAGACAGCCTGTTTCATGCCAGAGCCACTCCCTGAGAATGTGTCCAAAACCCAAAGTCACCTCTAGTTCCAGTAATATAAATATCTTAGAATAATGGCCTTCAAACTTTTTAATAGTAATAAGTAATTTTATACTGCATCCCAGTACACCAACATTTATTTAGCATAAATTCATTAAACAATACTTACCGCCTACTATATGCAACACATGGTTTTCTATTCTATATGTTTTTCTTTTTTCTCGTCATAAGAAGATTGGCCCTGAGCTAACATCTGTTGCCAATCTTCCTCTTTTTTTTTTTTTTGAGGAAGATTAGCCCTGAGCTAAGTGCTGGAATCCTCTTTTTGCTCAGGAAGACTGGCCCTGAGCTAACATCCATACCCATCTTCCTCTACTTTTTTATATGCGGGACACCTACCACAGCATGGCTTGCCAAGCGGTGCCATGTCCGCACCCAGGATCTGAACCAGTGAACTATGGGCCGTCAAAGTGGAATGTGTGTTATTAACTGCTGTGCCACCAGAACAGCCCCTAATCTTCCTCTTTTTGATGGAGGAATATTGTCACTGAGCTAATACCTTGCCAGTCTTCCTCTGTTTTGTATGTGGGACATCGCCACAGCATGGATTGATGAGGGATAGGTCCACATCCAGGACCTGAACCTGCAAACCACAGGCCACCGCAGCGGAGTGTGCGAACTTAACCACTATGCCACCGGGCTGGCTCATCTGTTCTATATTTTTTATTTAATAAGTACTTGTAACCAGCTCAATTGATTTCACAACCCACTGGATTACTGAAAGAGCTTCCTACCTTGTCTCCTTCTTCCACTCTTGGCCCATGCTTCACTTCATCCTGAACAAAACAGCTGGAGGGATGCTCACATCACTCCTTTGCTGAAAATCCTCCAGTGGCTCCCCACTTTAACCAGAGTAAAAACCAAATTCCTTACAATGCCAACAATGCCCTAGACAACCCCTCGCTCCTCTCATCCCTTATGATCCTGACTCCCCTCCTAGCACTCTTCTTACCCTACTAGTTCAACCACATGGTGCCCTCTTACTGTTCCTACAACACACCAGTTACGCTTCCGCTTCAGGCCTTTGCATTTGCAGTCCTGCACCCAGAATGCTCCTGCCCAGATATGAACATGGTTCACGCACTTACCTCTTCATTCAGATATCCTCCTCAGTTAGGCCTTTCCTGACACCCTATGCAAAAATGCAACTTCCCCAATTCTCCCTGTCTGCTTTGTCTGCTTTATTTTTCACTACTAAATGAATCACCATCTTACAGACCATATATTTTCACATATTTATTTTGTTTCTTATTTGTTCCTTCCCTCTACACTATTAGCTTTTATATCTTTACCTTGTGTATCCCAAGTGTTTAAATACTGCCAGACACATAATAGGCATTCAATAAAAAGCTGTTGAATGAATGAATGATCTAATGAATCATGAGCAGCAGTTTGAAAGACCCTGACTTAGACCATAAAAAAAACAGGCTCCACCAAGGTTCACATGACTCCTGACAGTTGTATGCCCACAAAACCTAATCTTGAGTGGAAAGCGCCAGAGCAGCATAAAATTAGAAATAGCAGGGGGCTTGGAGATCATCTGAGTCAAAGTTCTCTTTCACAGACAAAGAATCATGGCCCAGAAAGTAAAATGATTGGCCAATGACCACCCAGATCTCCCCCTCTTCATGTGACACCACCACACATCCTTCAGGTGCATTAAATTCATCTACCTGATAATAAGCAGCCAACAAGAAGGAAGAGTTTATCAGATAAACAGGTTCTTAATTATATCTTATACTTTAAGGCAAGTTTCTGATATTTGTAGAATAAAAGTTCGAAAGGAAAATTAATAATTAAATTTTAAAAGTCAATTGTAAGTTAAAAAAAAGAAAACTCACCTATCAGGTTTCAGAAAGTGACCAGTGAATTCCACAGGTTTTGAATACATGCCCTACCCAATTATATTTAAAAACAGAGAGTGATAAACACTTGGACTGATGGATGTACTGAGACAAACAAGAAGATATATTAGTTAGACTACAGAATTTAGGTAATTCTTATTTTTTTATACCTTTCTTTCATTTTCCAAGTTTTTCTACAATGAACATGAACTTCTCCTGTAATCAGAAGAAAATACATTATTGTAAAATGCCATCTCACACATACTCCCTCTTTAACTAGGAGATCACAGAAGATAGCTTTGAGAAAAGTATGAGAATAGAGAATTTAAAGAGCTTTGTAATGGAAATTTCAAATAATACGCTGGCCCCACAGGATTCTGGCGCAGACGCTAAATCTGAAATTAAATCATTACTTTAAATTCATATAATGAGAATCAGACAAAAATTTTCAAAGAACTCTGAAAATTTCAGTGTCTCTCACCATCCTTCTTGAGAGGGCAAATAATCTCCTTCCTTTGGTAAGTTTCTAAGTACTGAACAGGCCACCCTTGGTTAGCATTGGACAGTCACCAAGTTAGGTCTGAAACTACACTCAATTTCATTTCTTTCTGTAGATCCACTGTCCCACTTCCAAAGCATCCATAAATAAATGGCAAAGTTGTATTACTGGAATAAAAAACAGATTCAAAACACAAAGTATTTTATGTAGAATCCAGACACAATAGCAATGTTCTTAGAAAGTCTTCCATACATTGGTAAATTCAAAGGTAAATGAAGCCAAGATTACTGAGAGTGTACTAAGAAGTCACTATCTAAAATATGTGACTCACAACAAATAAAGAAGTCAAAGCTGTGATCACAAAACAAAAAGTTCAAACCATGAAGAATTCACTGAAGGAATTATATCACAATAGATGCCCCTGAAGAATTGACAAGTTCTTCGCTAAATTTAATTTCTAAAATGTTTGCGTGTATGTTGTATCATCTAATCCTTATAATAATCCTGTAAGGTAGACAGTGGAGGTATATTGTTCTTATTTTATACTGGAGGAGACCAAGGCCCTGAGGGCACAATAGATAAGCAGCAGAAATAGGAGCAGCAAGTTTTTTTCTGCTTCTTAGTTCAACAAGATTTCACAGAATACACTGTGGATAGAGATGGATTATTCCACTCAGCAAAAAACAACAGTATCAGATGACAATGCATTAGGGCTAAAAGGACTTGTCTAAGTCATTCACTTCACACCCTTCCCTGTAGTTCAGTAACTCATTCGTTCATGCATGCATTTATTGAATAAACATTTATTGTGTATCTGCTAACTATCCTAGGCACTGTGTTAGGCACATGAATTCAAAGATGAAATAAGATGAAGACACCCTCAAGGATTAAAGAGGGACAGGTGTTGTAGTAAGGGGAACATATGCTGTCAGAGACACAGGAATAATATCTACACTCCACTGGGGAGACAAGAGTGGGTGTGGTCACAAAAGACTTCCTAGAAGAAAAATCTAAGCTGATTCTTAACAGAGGGAGTCAGAGTTGACTCAAATTTTTTTTTTGAGTGACATTTTCAAGAATCTTGCTTTAGGGAGAACTAAAAAGGGCAAAAGTCTTGGAAATTTTCTTTTTAAAAAAAATTCAATTTATTTAAACTAAAACAAAAAGCAAGTACAGCTTAGCCATTTCTCCTACCTCCCCTCACCCCATCGCCCAGGCTGTCCCACAGCTTCTGACAATCACCAATCTGTTCTCTGTATCTATGAGCTTAGTTTCTGTGGATTTTGCTTGTTTTTAGATACAACATATAAGAGAGATCATATGGTATTTGTTTTTCTCTGACATTTTTGTTTTTTAGAGGAAGATTAGCCCTTAGCGAACATCTGCTGCCAATCCTCTTCTTTTGCAGAGAAAGACTAGCCCTGAGCTAACATCTGTGCCCATCTTCCTCTACTTTATATGTGGGACACCTACCACAGCATGGCTTGCCAAGCAGTGCTACGTCCGCACCCGGGATCCGAACCGGTGAACGCTGGACCACCAAAGCGGAACATGCGAACTTAACTGCTGTGCCACTGGGCCGGCCCCTGTCTGACTTATTTCACTTAGCATAATGCCCTTGAGGTCCATTCACGTTGTCATAAATGGCAAAATTTCATTCTTCTTTGAATTTTTTGAATTTGATTAATACTCCATTGTCTATAATTCTTCATGTATTCATCCATTGATGGACACTTAACATTGTTTCCATATCTTAGCTATTGCATATAATGCTGTAACGAACATGGGGGTATATATCTTTTCAAATTAGTGTTTTTGTTTTCTTTATCTAAATACCCAGAAGTGGAATAACTGGATCATATGGTAGTTCAGTTTTTAGAGGAAACTCCATACTGTTTTCCATTGTGGCTGCACCAATTTACATTCCCATCAACAGTGCATAAAGGTTCCCTTTTCTCCACATTCTCGCCAAAACTTATTTCTAGTCTTTTTGATAATAGCCATTCTAACAGGTGTGAGGTGATATCTTATTGTGCTTTGGATTTGCATTTCCCCGATCATTAATGAGGTAGAGCACCTATTCATGTACCTATTGGCCATCTCTGAGTCTTCTTTAGAAAAATGTCTATTCAGATCTTCTGCTCATTTTCTAATTGGATTTTTTTTTTGCTACTGAGTCTTACGAGTTCTTCATATGTTTTGGATATTACCCCCTTATCGGATATATGACTTGCGAATATTTTCTCCCATTCAGAAGGTTGCCTTTTCATTGTGTTGCTGTACAGAAGCTTTTCAGTTTGATATAGTCCCACTTGTTGATTTTGCTTTTGATGCTTTTGGTGTCAGATTAAAAAAATCATTGCCAAGACCTACGTCAAGAAGCTTATTATCTTTGCTTTCTTCTAGGAGTTTTATGATTTCAGATCTTACGTTCAAGTCTCTAATCCATTCTGAGTTATTTTTTGTGTATGGTGTAAAATAGTGGTCCAGTTCCATTGTTTTGCATGTGGCTAACCAATTTCCCAACACCATGTGTAGAAAAGACTGTGCTTAGCCCATTGTATATTCTTGGCTCCTCTGTGGTAAATTAACTGACCATATATGTGTGGGTTTAATTTTAGGCTCTCCATTCTGTTCCATTGAACTACGTATCTGTTTTTATGCTAATACCACACTGTTTTAATTAATATAGCGTTGTAATGTAATTTGAAATCTGGGAGCATGATGACTCCAGCTTCGTTCTTCTTTCTCAAGATTTCTTTGGCTATCCAGGGTCTTTTAAGGTTCCATAAAATTTTAAGATTATTTGTTCTATTTCTGTGAAAAATGCCATTGGAATTTATTTTACTTTATTGAGGTCATAATGGTTTATAACATTGTGAAATTTCAGGTCTACATTATTTATGAGTCACCATACATATGTGACCATTTACCTCTTTTGCCCAGCCCCTAAATCTCTTCCCCTCTGGTAACCACTAATCTGTTCTTTTTGTCCACATGTTTATCCTCCTCATGTGAGTGAAATCATGGGGTGTTTGCCTTTCTCTGTCTGGCTTATTTCACTTAACATAATACCCTCAAGGTCCATTCACGTTGCTGCAAATGGGAAAATTTTGTCTTTTTTGAAGGCTGAGCACTATTCCATTGTATATATACCACATCTTTACCCAATCATCAGTTCATGGGCACTTGGGTTGCTTCCTGTCTGGCTATTGTGACTAATGCTACAATGAACATAGGGGTGCACAGTCTCTTTGCATTGTTGATTTCAAGTTCTTTGGATAAATACCCAGTAGTGAGACAGCTGGGTTGTATGGTATTTCTACTTTTAATTATTTGAGAAATCTCCATGCTGTTTTCCATAGTGGCTGCACCAGTTTGTATTCCCACCAGCAATGTATGAGGGTTCCATTTTCTCCACATCTTCTCCAACATTTATTACTTTTTGTCTTGATGATTATAGCCATTCCAATGGGTGTAAGGTGATATCTCATTGTAGTTTTGATTTGCATTTCCCTAATGATTAGTGATGTTGAACATCTTTTCATGTGCCTCTTGGCCATCTGTATATCTACTTTGGAAACATGTCTGTTCATATCCTCTGTCCATTTTTTGATCAGGTTGTTTTGTTGTTGTTGTTGTTGTTGAGTTGTGTGAGTTCTTTATATATTTTGGAGATTAACCCCTTGTCGGATATATGATTTGCAAATATTTTCTCCCAGTTGGTGGGTTGTCTTTTTGTTTCTTCCTGGTTTCCTTTGTCTTGCAGAAGCTCTTTAGCGTGATATAGTCCCATTTGTTTATTTTTTCTTTTGTTTTCCTTGCCTGAGTAGACATAGTATTTGAAAAGATGCTGCTAAGACCAATGTCAAAGAGTGTTCTGCTCATATTTTCTTCTAAGAGATTCATGGTTTCAAGTCTTACCTTCAAGTCTTTAATCTATTTTGAATTAATTTTTGTGTATGGTATAACATAATGGTCCCCTTTCATTCTTTTGCATGTGGCTGTCCAGTTTTCCCAACACCATTTATTGAAGAGACTTTCCTTTCTCCGTTGTATGCTCTTGTCTCCTTTGTCAAAGATTAGCTGTCCATAGATATGTAGTTTTATTTCTGGGCTTCCAATTCTGTTGCATTGATCTATGTATCTGTTTTTGTGCCAGTACCATGCTGTTTTGATTACTATAGTTTTGCAGTATATTTTGAAGTCAGGGATTGTGATGTCTCCAGCTTTGTTCTTTTTTCTCAGGACTGCTTTAGCCATTCAGGGTCTTTTGTTGTTCCACATAAATTTTAGGATTCTTTGTTTTATTTCCATAAAGAATATCATTGGGATTCCGAGTGGGACTGCATTCAATCTGTTGATTGCTTTAGGTAATATGGACATTTTAAATATGTTTACTCTTCCAATCCATGTACATGGAATATCTTTCCATTTCTTTATGTCATCATCGATTTCTTTCAATATTGTGTTACAGTAGTCATTGTATAGGTCTTTCACCTCCTTGGTTAAATTTATTTCTGGATACTTTATTCTTTTTGTTGTGATTGTAAATGGGATTGTATTCCTGAGTTGTCTTTCTGTTAGTTTGTTATTAGTGTACAGAAATGCAACTGATTTTTGTAAGTTGATTTTGTACCCTGTAACTCTGCTGTAGTTGTTGATTATTTCTAATAGTCTTCTGATGGATTCTTTAGGGTTTTCTTTTTAAAGATTTTACTTTTTCTTTTTCTCCCCAAAGCCCCCCAGTACATAGTTCTATATTTTTAGCTGTGGGTCCTTCTAGTTGCGGCACGTGGGACGCCGCCTCAGCATGGCTTGATGAGTGGTGCCATGTCCACACCCAGGATCTGAACTGGCAAAACCCTGGGCCACCGAAGTGGAAGGCACAAACTTAACCACTCGGTCTCAGGGCCGCCCCCTAGGGTTTTCTATATATAAGATCATGTTGTCCACAAACAGGGAGAATTTCACTTCTTCCTTACCAATTTGGATACATTTTATTTCTTTTCATTGCCTAATTGCTCTGGCCAATAGCTCCAGTAATATGTTGAATAATAGTGGCAAGAGTGGGGACCCTTGTCTTGTTCCTGTTCTCAAAAGGATGGCTTTCAGTTTTTCACCATTATATGTGATGTTGGCTTGTGGGTCTGTCATATACGGCCTTTATTATATTGAGCTACTTTCCTTCTATATCCATTTTATTGAGAGTTTTTATCATAAATGGATGTTGGATCCTGTCAAATGCTTTCTCTGCATCTATTTGAGATGTTCATGTGATTTTCATTCCTCATTTTGTTAATGTGGTATATCACATTGATTGATTTATGGATGTTGAACCATGCCTGCGTCTGTGATATAAATCTCGCTTGATGATGCATGATACTTTAAAGGTCTTGCTGTATCTGCTTTGCTAGTCTTTTGTTGAGGATTTTTGCACCTATGTTCATCAGTGATCTTGGCCTGTAATTTTCCTTCCTTGTGCTGTCCTTGTCTGGCTTTGGGATCAGGGTGATAGTCGCCTCATAGAATGAATTAAGAAGTGGTCAATCTTCAATTTTTTCAAATAGTTTGAGAAGGATGGGTATTAAATCTTCTTTGAATGTTTGGTAGAATTCTCCTGAGCAGCCATCTGGTGCCAGACCTTTGATTCTTGGGAAGATTTTGATTACTGTTTCAATCTCTTTACTTGTGATTGGTCTATTCATATTTGCTGTTTCTTCTTGATTCACTTTTGGGAGGTCGTATGAGTTGAAGAATTTATCCATTTCTTCCAGGTTGTCCGATCTGTTGGCATATAGTTTGTCATAGTATTCTCTTATAATGCTTCATATTTCTGTGGTATCCGTTGTAATTTCTCGCCTTTCATTTCCAATTTCATTTATTTGAGTCTTCTCTTTTTCTTAGTTAGCCTTGCTAAGGGTTTGTCAACTTTATCTTATTAAAAAAACAGCTCTTAGTTTCATTGATCCTTTCTACTGCTTTTTGGTGTCAATTTCATTTATTTCTGCTCTAATTTTTATTATTTCCTTCCTTCTGCTAACTTTGGGTCTCACTTGTTCTTCTTTTTCTAGTTCTGTTAGGAGTAGTTTAAGATCACTTATTTGAAATTTTTCCTATTTGTTAAGGTGGGCCTGTATTGCTATGAATTTCCCTCTTACAACTAACTGCTTTTGCTGCATCCCATAAGAGTGGGTATGATGTATTTTTATTTTCATTTGTCTCCAGATATTTTTTTAATTCTCCTTTGATTTCTTCATTGATACATTGTTTAGTAGCATGTTGGTTTAGTCTCCACATATTTGTGACTTTCCCAGCTTTTTTCTTATAGTTGATTTCTAGTTTCATAGCATTTGTGGTTTGAAAAGATGGTTGATATGATTTCAATCTTCTTCAATTCATTGAGGCTTGCTTTGTTTCCCAACATATGGTCTATCTTTGAGAATGTTCCATGTTCACTTGAGAAGAATGTGTATTCTGCTGTTTTTGAATGGAATCTTATAGATACATCTATAAGGTCCATCTGGTCTGGCATTTCATTTAAGGCCACTGTTTCCTTGTTGACTTTCTGTCTGGACGATCTATCCATTGATGTAAGTATGGTATTGAGGTCCCCTCTGTGTTGCTGTCAATTTCTCTCTTGATGTCTGTTAACAATTGCTTTATATACTTTGGTGCTCCTGGGTTAGGTACATATATATTCCTAAGTGTTATGTCCTCTTGGTGGAATGTCCCTTTTATCACTATATACTGCTCCTCTTTGTCTCTCTTTACCTGTTTTATCTTGAAGTCTACTTTGTCTGATACAAGTATGGCAACATCTGCTTTCTTCTGTTTGCCATTAGCTTGGAGTATTATTTTCTACCCCTTCACTCTGAGCCTGTTTTTGTCTTTAGAGATGAGATGTGTTTCCTGGAGGCAGCATATTGTTGGGTCTTGTTTTTTAATCCATCACACCACTCTGTGTCTTTTGATTGGAGAATTCAATCCATTTGCATTTAGAGTGGTTACTGATATATGAGGGCTTAATACTGACATTTTATCTCTTGTTTTCCAGTTGTTCTATATTTCCCTTGTTTCCTGTCCCTTGTATTTCTGACTGCCATTTCAGTTTGGTGATTTTCTATGACGGTTTTCTCTTTATCATTTATGTCTCTGTTCTGACTTATTTAGTGGTTACTGTGAGGTTTGTATAAAAGATCTCATAGATGAGATAGTCCATCTTCTGATAGCTTCTTTTCTCTTTAGCCTAAGCAGTTTCCGTCCCTTTCCTCTTCCCCATCTAAGTTATTGTTGTCACAATTTATTCTGTTTTGTGTTGTGAGTTTGTGATTAAAATGAAGTGATTATGGTTATTTTTGATGCTTTCCTTCCCCTTGTCTTAAATATTATAATTGTTTGCTAACCTGTTCTTATAGAGAGCAGTAATTTCCTGATTTTCTCTGCTTATTTATCTCCTTGCTCAAGGCTTTATAAGCCTTTTCTTTTTCTTTTTCTTTCTGAGGAAGCTTCACCCTGAGCTAACATCTGTTGCAAATCTTCCTTTTTTTGCTTGAGGAAGATTTGCCCTGAGCTAACATCTGTGCCAACCTTCCTCTGTTTTGTATGTGGGTCACCACAACAGCATGCCCACCTATAAGTAGTGTAGGTCTGTGCCTGGGAATCGAACCCAGGCCACGGAAGCAGAGTGCACCGACCTTAATCACTAAGCCATGGGGTTGGCCGCAACCTTTTCTTTTCAGGTATGAGGTCCTTCTTGATCATTTCTTGTGTAGGAGGTCTTGTGGTGATGAATTCCCTCAGCTTTGGTTTTGGAGTTTTTATTTCTCCACCAAATCTGAAGGATAGTTTTGCTGGATTGAGCATTCTTGGGTGAAAGTTTTTGTCTTTCAGTCTTATGAAAATATCATTCCACTCTCTCCTAGCCTATAAGGTTCCTGCTGAGAAGTCCACTGACAGACTAACAGGGGTTCCTTTGTAGGTTATTTTCTTCTGCCTTGCTGCCCTTAATATTTTTTCTTTATAATTTACTCTTGCCAGTTTTACTAATATATGCCTTGGAGAAGGTCTTTTTACACTGATGTAATTAGGAGTTCTATCGGCTTCATTTACATGTAATTCCAGTTCCTTCCCCAGGTTTGGGATGTTCTCAGCTATTATTTGTTTAAATAAGTTCTCTACTCATTTCTTCACCCCTTCTCCCTCTGGAATACCTATAATCCAATATTTGAGTTCCAATCTCTTTTGTGAAGAATTCTCTCTGCTCATTAATTTTATTCTTGAGTTCACTGAACTGTCTTTTTGAGTTTTCTTGTAACTCATTGAGTTTCTTTATAATAACTATTCTGAATTCTCTGTCATTTAGATTGCAAATTTCTGTGACTTCAGGACTGGTTTCTGGACACTTGGCATTTTTCTTCTGGTCTGGAGTATTAATATATTTCTTCATGGTATTTGATGGAGTGGACCTTTGGCAGTGCACAGTGGTAGTATCTGGTTGCAGTTTCCACCTGCCTCCACTGAGTGGGACAGGAGCTGTGTTTTCAAAGCCCACTGTGTCCACTGGCAGTTCTGCCCATCTGTTGGAAGTTGTCCCAGTATGGCTCTCTGTGTTTGCCCGCTGGCTGCCACTGCTTCACACATGCAACCGCAGGTGATCTGGTGCAGATCCCCTGCCCCAGCCAACTGCCTGAGTTGGTGTGCTAGGTGGCGGGGGGAGGGGTGCTTTCTTTCCCGTGCATGCTTTTACTCTACCCTCACTGGTGGCTTGCCCGGGCTACTCAGCTTGGTGGGGGCACCTATGCAGTGTCTGAGCACCTTGGTGTGGAGTGTTCTTGCAGGCTGGTAAGCAACTCTGAGAGCAAGAGCACTCCCACAGAGGGCTGCCTATTCCTACGTCTCCTCTCAGAGTTGCACATCAGCCATTGTGTGAGGTTCCATGCCCTAGATCGCTGCTGCTGGGGATGGGAAGGAGATCTGCTCACCTCCTTCCACTGCTTCCCAAGGGATCCAGTACCCCCTCCTTCAAATGTGTGGCTGTGTGGATCTCTCAGATGTCCTATTTTGTTTGATACAAGTATAGCTAGTGCAGTTTTCATTTGGTTTCCATTTGCATGGACTATATTTTTCTATTCCTTAACTCTCAGTCTGTACATGTTCTTACATCTGAAGTCTCTTCTAGGCAGCATACAGACAGGGCTTGTTTTTTCATCCATTCAGCCACTCTATGTCTTTTGACTGGAGAATTTAGTCCATTTACATTTAAGTTAATTATTGATAAGTATGCACTTATTGCCATTTTGTTAATTGTTTTCTGGATGTTTCTGTAGTTCCTCTCTGTTCCTTCCTTCTTCTCTTGCTCTCTTCCTTTGTGGCTTAACGACTTTCTTTAGTGGTAAGCTTATATTCCCTTTTCTTTATCTTTCATGTATTTACTATAAATTTTTGCTTTGAGATTACCATGAGGTCTATCCATTAATAACTTATATCTCTAATAGTCTATTTTAAGTTGATAACAACTTAAGTTTGATCCCATTGTAAAGCTCAACATTACTCTCTCCCCATGTCATACGTTTTTGATGTAACATTCTACATCTTTTTATCTTGTGTATCCCTTAACTAATTGCTGCAATCACAGTTATTTTTACTACTTTTTTTTTTTTAAGATTTTATTTTCCCCTTTTCTCCCCAAAGCCCCCTGGAACATGGTTGTGTATTTTCAGTTGTGGGTCCTTCTAGTTGTGGTATGTGGGATGCTGCCTCAGCATGGCTTGATGAGCGGTGCCATTTGGGTGCCCAGGATACGAACCGGCGAAACCCTGGGCCGCTGAAGCGGAGTGTGCCAACTTAACCACTTGGCCATGAGGCTGGCTCCCTACTTCTGTCTTTTAACCTTCATACTAGCTTTATAAGAGATTAATCCACTACCTTTACTATATATTTATCTTTCCAATGAGATTTACACTTTCCTATGTGTTCTTGTACTAATCAGAACCTCTTTCTTTTCAGCTTAAAGAAGTCCCTTTAACATTTCTTGTAAGGCTGGTTTAGTAGTGATGAACTCCTTTAGCTTTTGCTTATCTGGAAAACTCTTTATCTCTCTTTATCTTCTGAGTGATAACTTTGCCAGGTAAAGTATTCTTGGTTGGAAGCCTTCTTCTTTCAGCACTTTAAATATATCATGCCACTCCTTCTGGCTTGCAAAGTTTCTGCTGAAAAATCTGCTCCTAGTCTTTTGACGGTTCCTTTGTACATAACAACTTGTTTTTCTCTTGCTGCTTTTAATATTCTTTCCTTATTTTGTTTTTTTAAAAGATTTTATTTTTCATTTTTCTCCCCAAAGCCCCCCTTTACATAGTTGTATATTTTTAGTTGTGCGTCCTTCTAATTGTGGCATGTGGGATGCCGCCTCAGCATGGCTTGATGAGTGGCACCATGTCCCCACCCAGGATCCGAACTGGCAAAACCCTGGGCCACCGAAGCGGAGCATGTGAACTTAACCACTTGGCCATGGGGCCGGCCCCATCTCCTTAGCTTTAAGTTTTAAGAAAAATTTTTTATATTTTATTCACGTCATATTGGCTTATAACATCGTGTGATTTCCGGTGTACATTACTACATATCAGTTTCTGTGCAGACTGTAGAGTGCTCACCATCAATAATCTAGTTTTTATCTGTCACCATACATATGCGCCCCCTTACCCGTTTCGCCCACCCTGCCTTCCCCTTCCCCTCTGGTAACCACTAAGCTGTTCTCCTTATTCATGTGTTTGTTTATCTTCCACATATGAGTGAAATCATATAGTGTTGTCTTTCTCTGTCTTATTTCGCTTAACATAATACCCTCAAGGTCCATCCATCTTGTTGCAAATGGGACAATTTTGTCTTTTTTTATGACTGAATAGTATTCCATTGTGTGTGTCTGTGTATACACACATAGATATATATCACATTTTCTTTATCCATTCATCGGTTGATGGGCACTTGGGTTGCTTCCACATCTTGGCTATTGTTAATAATGCTGCAGTGAACATAATGGTGCATACATCTCTTCATATTGTTGATTTCATGTTCTTTGGATAAACACCCAGTAGTGGAATAGCTGGATCATATGGTATTTCTATTTTTAATCTTTTGAGAAATCTCCATACTGTTTTCCATTATGGCTACACCAGTTTGCATCCCCACCAGCAGTGTATGAGGGTTCCTTTTTCTCCACATTCTCTCCAATACTTACTATTTCTCATCTTGTTAATTATAGCCATTCTGACAGGTATGAGGTAATATCTCACTGTAGTTTTAATTTGCAGTTCCCTAATAATTAGGGACATTGAACATCTTTTCACATGCCTGTTGGCCTTTTGTATATCTTCATTGGAAAACTGTCAGTTCATATCCTTTGCCCATTTTCTGATTGGGTTGTTTGTCTTTTTCTTGTTGAGTTGTATGAGTTCTTTATACATTTTGGAAATTAACCACTTGTCGGATATAGGATTTGCAAATATTTTCTCCAAGTTGGTGGGTTGTCTTTTCGTTTTGTTCATGGTTTCCTTCCTAGTCTAACTTTTGACATTTTAATTATAATGTATCTTAATGTGGGTCTCTTTGGGTTCCTCTTATTTGGAACTCTTTGGGCTTCCTGGATCTGAACGTCTGTTTCCTTCCTCAGATTAGGGAAGTTTACAGCCATTATTTCTTCCAATAAGATTTCTTTTTCTCTTACCTTTCTGGGAACCCTATGATGTGCATGTTAGTCCATTTGACGTTGTCCCATAAGTCCTTTAGGTTATCTTCACTTTGTTTGATTCTTTTCTGTTTGCTTCTCTGATTGGCTGAGTTCCACTGCCTTGTCTTTGAGTTGACTGTTTCTTCTGCTTCATCTAGTTTGCTGTTGAACTCCTCTAGTGTATTTTTCAGTTTAGTTATTGTATTCTTCAGCTCTGTGACTTCTATTTGTTACTTTCTTATATTTTTCATGTCTTTATTGAAGTTCTTACTGTGTTCATACATTTTTCTCCCCAGTTCAGCGAGCATCTTTATGACCATTACTTTGAATTCTTTATCAGGTAGATTACCTATCTCTGTTTCATTAAGGTTTTTTCCTGAGGTTTTTCTTCCTCCTTTATTTGGAACATATTTCTGTTTTTTCATTTTGCTTGACTCTCTGTGTTGGCTTCCATACAGTAGATGAAACAACCACCTCTCCCAGTCTTGAAGGAGTGGCCTCATTTAAGAAATGAACCTTGTCGTTCAACCCTGCCTCAGCTCCCGGTTATCTGTCAAAGCTTTGTGCTTATCTAAGCAGCCTATTATATTTTAAATAGCTCCCAGTAGTCGAGGATGTGCCAAGACCTGTCAGTATCCCAAAGTGGAGGATCTCAGCACCTAGATTCAGGCTGTCTGGAAATGAGACCCTTGGACATCAGCTTTTAAAAGAATGCAAATATATACAGTCCTGTGGGACTGCAAGTGTATTCCCTGTTGGCCACCAGAGCCAGGCTATCTGGAGGTGTCTCCTGAGTGGCAGTCACAGAAATTGGGGCTTCAGACAAATGTTTAAGCTCTTTTCTGGGTGATAGTGGTGAGCTGGAGCAGGGCACAGGGGAGTACAGGGCACAGGGGAGTGCCAAGATGGCATCCACTGCCTATGATCCTAGAAGCTCCGTAGGCCATTAAATGGTTGCTAAATCTGAAGCTTGCCCCTCAGGCCAAAGCTCCAGGATAAGCAAAGAGGCCTCCTTCACAGAAAGACTGGTGAGTGTGCCACAGTCCAGTCTATACAGTGCACTGGGGATGGTAGCCTGCTAAGAACTATCTCTTTGATTGCCACCATCCCATGGGACCCAGGAATGCAAGCTCCCTGGGCCGCCAGAGCTAGGCAATCAAGGGGATCCCTTAGGCAGCAGCTGCAAAAACTGGGGCTCTACTCACAGAAGCCAGGGCACCAGGCACATGTAAAGCTCCTCGCCAGGAGACACTGATGCTCTGGAGCACAGCAGAGAGTGAGCACGAAGACAAGCACCCACCCTCCAAGATGTCTGGAAAGGATAACAGTCAGGCCCAAGATGAGTGACTAATCAGAAGCCTGCCCCTCAGGCCACAGTCATAATGATCAGTTAATGGGCCTCCTTCACAGAAAGAGAGAGCTCCTTGGCCTGCTTCTCCTGCTGTAACCTAGGGGTGGTAACTGGCAAAGAAATGAGATAAATCTGGATGTGTTAATATGTGGATAAATTCTCAACACATACTGATGAGTGAAAAAGTCAAGTTGTAGTACATCATTTGTGTGAAAAACACACGTGAATATAGAAACACCACCATATATTTTCTATGGGTACATGTATTAGTATATAAAAGCAAAGAAAAGGTTCTGGAAGCATATACTACAAACTCCTAACACTCATTACTCCCAGGGGAGGGGGCAGGAGACCAGGACTCGAAGAGGTAGTCAGAAGGGACTTCAGCCTTATTGAGAATTTTAAAAGGAGAACATTATCAGGAATTATTTGTATTTTTCAACTTTTTATTTTGAAATAATTATAGATTTAGAGAAGTTGCAAAGAAATGCACAGGAAAGTCCTTTGCACACTTACCAGCCTCTCCCAATGTTACTATCTTGTATAACTATAGTATAATATCAAAACCAGGAAATTTACATTGGTACAATCTACAGAGCTTATTCAGATTTTGTCAGTTATATGTGCACTCATTTGTGTGTGTGTGTATGTGTGTAGTTCTATGCAACTGTATCATGTGTACAATGGCCACAACAATTAAGGTACTTATGTCTACCATCACCACAAGACTCCTTTATGCTACCCTTTATAGCAACAACCGCTCCCTCTACTCTATCTGGCAACAACTAACCTGTTTTCCATCTCTATAATTATATTATTTCATGAATGTTACGTAAAAGGAACCATGCAGTATGTATCCTTTTGAGATTGGCTTTTTCAAGGAGCATAATTCCCTTAAGCTTCGTCCAAATTGTTGCACATATCAATAGTTCACTGCTTTTTATCACTGAGTAATATTCTATGGTATAAATGTAGAGTTTTTTAAAAACTATTCACCCACTGAAAGACATATCAGGAGTTTCCAGCTGTTGGCTACCATCAATAAAGCTGCTATGAACATTCAAGTACAAGTTTCTGTGCGAAAATAGTTTTCATCTCTCTTGGATCAATGCCTAAGAGTGCAATTGCTGGGTCATATGGTAAGTTTATTTTTAATTTATAAAGGAACTATCAAACTATTTTCCAGAGTGGCTATACTATTGTATATTCCCCAGCAATGTATGAGTGATCCAGTCTCTCCACATCTTCACCAGCATTACTTGTACTTTAAAAAACTAAACTGGGGCTGGCCTGGTGGCACAGTGTTTAAGTGCGCACATTCTGCCTCGGCAGCCCGGGATTTGCCGGTTCGGATCCCGGGTGTGGACACGGCCCCACTTGGCAAGCCATGCTGTGGCAGGTGTCCCACATATAAAGTAGAGGAAGATGGGCACGGATGTTAGCTCAGGGCTAATCTTCCTCAAAAAAAAAAAAAGCTAAACTAAGAAGTTGGTCAACGCATTTTAAAACAAAAGGAGAGACAAAACTTGACATTTCAGCTTATGGATGTACATAACACCATCTATGAAATATTTTGGTAACCAAAAAATAAACAAACCTCAATCTGTTAAAAGCAGCTAGATGTAATACTAATTTATGAGGAAAACTGGGATCAGAGGGAAGATGCTAAATGACAGTATAAGAATGCAGTCAGTATAATCTAAAATGTGAGAAATTCCATAAGATAAATAATCCAATTACTTTAACAAATAAATTGCAAGGAAAAAAAGTGAGAGGCACAAGTTCAGATTAAAAGAAACTTAGAAGCCATATCAACCAATTACTCTCTGTGGACTTTATTTAAATCCTGATTCATAAAAACCAACTGTACCATTCATGAGGCAATGAAGGAAATGTAAACAATATTTAAATGCACAATGATACTAAAAATTATTGTTAACTTTTTAGGTGTGATAATAATATTGTAGTTATATTTTTTAAAAGAATTATCTTTTCATGGAAAGTAATTTGGCAGTTCCTCAAAAAGTTTAACGTATGATTACCATAAGACCCAGCAATTCCATTCCTAGGTATAAGAAAGAACAGAACAGAAAACAGGTACTCAAACAAATACTTATTCACGAAAATGTGAATAGAAGCACTATTCATAATAGCTAAAGGGTGGAAACAAATCAAATGTCCATCAATGGCTGAGTAAACAAAATGTGGTTTATGCATACAATAGAATATTATTCAGCCATAGAAAGAAAGGAAGTCCTGATACATTCTACAATGTGGATGAATCTTGAAAACATTATGCTAAAGTCAGACAAAAAGTCACACGAAGCATGAAATATCCAGAACAGGTAAATCCACAGAGACAGAAAGCAGATGGGTGGTAGCCAGGAGCTAGGGGAGGGGAGAAGTATTTTGGGGAGTAGCTGCTTAATGTGTATGGGTTTTATATTGGGATGATGAAAATATTTTAGAACTAGATAGGGGTGGTAATCGCACAACATTGGGAATGTACCAAATGTCACTGAACCTTTCGCTTTAAAAAGGTTAAATTTTTTTTTTGAGGAAGATTAGCCCTGAGCTAACATGTGCCACCAATCTTCCTCCTTTTGCTGAGAAAGATTGGCCCTGAGCTAACATCCATGCCCATCTTCCTCTACTTTATATGTGGGATGCCTGCCACAGCATGGCTTAATAAACAGCGTGTGGGTCCACACCGGGATCCAAACCAGGGAACCCCAGGCTGCCAAAGAGGAGCAGGTGAGCAGGTGAACTTAACTGCTATGCCACCAGACCAGGCTCCCTAAAATGGTTAATTTTATGTTACGTGAATTTTACCTCAATTATAAAAAAAGAATTATCTTTCAGAGATACATATTAAAGTATTTACAGAGGAAATGATAAAATTTTATATTAAAATTGATTAAAAATAAGGGGCCTGCCTGGG
This sequence comes from Equus caballus, assembly GCF_041296265.1. Lineage (NCBI taxonomy): Eukaryota > Metazoa > Chordata > Mammalia > Perissodactyla > Equidae > Equus > Equus caballus. The sequence continues at coordinate 28,135,053 of NC_091707.1, forward strand.
CACACAGTCGTTAAGTTTTCATGTTCCGATTCAGCGGCCTGAGGTTTGCTGGTTCAGATCATGGGTGCAGATATGGCACCGCTTGGCAACCCATGCTGTGGCAGGCGTCCCACATATAAAGTAGAAGAAGATGGGCATGGATGTTAGCTTAGGGCCAATCTTCCTCAGCAAAAAGAGGAGGATTGGCAGCAGATTTTAGCTCAGGGCTAATCTTTCTAAAAAGAAAAAAAGAAAGAAAGAAATGTTTAATTTTGGGTCCTGCCCAGTGGCACAGTGGTTAGGTTTGCACGTTCCTCTTGGGCAGCTGGGGGTTCACCGGTTCGAATCACAGGTGCGGACATATGCACTGTTTGTCAAGCCATGCTGTGTTAGGAGTCCCACATATAAAGTAGAGGAAGATGAGCACGGATGTTAGCTCAGGGCCAGTCTCCCTCAGCAAAAAAAAAGAGGAGGATTGGCAGCAGATGTTAGCTCAGGGCTAATCTTCCTCAAAAAAAAGAAAAAAAAAGATTAAAAATAATTGGGAAGGGAAGTCACAGATAAGGAATCAACAAAATAAGATTATCCATGGGTTAATTATTGAAGCTGTGTGACAGGTATAATGAAGCTCATTTTACTATTCTACTTATATATATATATATATATATATACACACACACACACATATATATATATATGTGAAATTTTTTTTTACCATAAAAAGCCTTTTAAAAAGAAAAAAGTCAAGATTTGATTTTAACAAAGAAAGTCCACTTGATTTAAGGACTTGATATCACCTCCTCCTGAAAAATAAGACTTGGGAGTATTAAAGGAAGGCTACGAACTGGTACACGTTTCCAGAACTCCCAGACATTCCCCAGATGCTCTGGTCTGAAGCTGAGTCTCTGGTTATAAAAGGCGCATTTTTGCTTGGTGAGAAGGAATGGACCCAGGGAAGCTCTGGCCCATGCCCAAAGTTCCTGGGTCTGAATGAACACTCTATCAAATTCAACTTGGACCTCTGAATAACCACAGATTCCATCTTGCAGGATAACCAAAGTTGCTAAATCACCTGAGATACCTGTTAAAAAATGGCAGATTCACAGGTCCCGCCCCAGATCCACAATTCAATCTCCAGGTCTGGGCTCCAGGAAGGAGGACTTTAACAACCTCCCCAGGTGATTGTGACGCCCTCTGAAGTTTGCGAATCACTGGATTAGGATACCAGGGTCCCTACCTTCCAGTGGACAAAAGGCTGATTCTAGAGCTCCACCTTGTGGCCTAAAAGCTAGAAAACAACTTCACCAGAATCCCTGCTTCCCCCACATAACTGTGACCAGCATTCAAAGCCCAGCAAGAACGCTTACAACCTCTTCTAAAAGTTTATTCCTCAGAGACAACATTTTGATCCATGTCATTCCACTCAGAGAATTAAGAGGTCCACAAAATATTATAGAAAGCTAGCTTTGAAAATACAGACTATTTTAGAATAAGTATTACACTGTGCATTCATTCAATATTTACCGAGGTTCCATACTATTCTAAGTACTGTGCTAGGCCCTAGAGATTAAAGACAAATAAAACATTGCTTTGTCCCTAAAAATCCACAGAAAAACATGACAAGTAATAGTATAGATTAGGACAAGTGCCTCCTTTCTGAGAAGGAATTCCTGGGCACTGGGAAGGAAATCAAAAACATAATATTGGTTTAGCTGAAGATAAGACATAGTCATATTAAAAGATAAGCAAATATGGCAAAAGCAGCGACTGAGACAGGCAATATGAACGCCACAGACCATAAGGACTTTACAGAGGCTCCGAATAGAGCAATCCCTTACTCCAGAAGTAAGGGACAACTTCATCTGTTCAACACATACTCTGTGCAAAACTGTGCTAGGCGCTGGGGACACTGAGCAAACTAAAGGAAGCTATAAGAGTATGTAACAGGGAGATCTAGCAGGGACATTTTCCCTGATCAGCTACAATTTGATCTTGGACCTTGAAGGGTAACTAGGACTGGAATAGACAAAGAAAAAAGGAGAAATTTTCCTCTATGTGTGTTTGTATGTGGAGGAGGAAACAAGAGGAGAAGGGACACTGGCACCAGTGAAGAGGCAGACTGCTTGCTTACGGAATTTTTATTTTATCCAGTAAAGTAGGTCATACATTCATTCCAAAAAACATTTTCTTGGAGCATCCCACATCATAGGTTCTGGGCCCATGAACAAAGATAATGAGAAGTCACTATAAAGCTCCTGGGTAGGACAATGGCAAAAGCGATGTTTAAGGATATGTGCTATATGCCAGAAGCAAGAGGCTAGTTAAGAAGCTAGGGTAGTCAATACTTTATGGAAAGAGTGATATAGGCCTGAAATGGGGCAGGGACTGTAAGACTGAAAATAGAGGCCAGGCACTAACATAGAACAAGGCTGGTTATGGCAGAGGGATGGAAAGACAGAAGAGTCAAATGGGACTCTAGGATATCAGTGAGGTTGATTATAAGGGTGATGGTGACATTAATAAAAACAAGTTAAGAAAGGAATACAGTTTCAGGGAGAAAAAACTTTTATTACAGGTTTTAGTGGATGGAACACTCACCTGGGTATTGTATATGTATGGTAAGGACAAGTGAATGGGAGAAGAGAGAGAGAAAGGAGTGGTGAACCAGATGGCATGTCCCGATTAGAGCTATTCATTCTGACAACTAAATTCCAACGATCCCCAGTTTTTCTCTTGCAGTTTTCTATAAAGCCTTCTAAACTGCTGAGTCCTCCTGACTCTCCTTTCTCCCTCTTTTGCCCCTTCAAGCTGCTCCCTAAAGAGCTGGTTGATATTGTTATAATCATTGGAATCACTGGAAAGAAGGTAAGTACTCATTTGAAGACAATAGTGACCTTGGATTTTTTTTGAAATGTACTTTAAGATGTAACATAATACAGTAAAGTGCACTAATTCTAAGCAAACAGCTCAATAAAATAAAGGAAGCATAGATGAAAGAAAACTAGAATGTACAGGGACCCTAAGTGATTAAGAAAACAGAGTGGGGGAATATGATACACACATACACACAAGTTATTTCACTTCTCTGTATCTTGATTTTCTCATCATTAAAATAGGAATAATAGAACCTGCTTTGCAGTGTCAAGATGGTGGCATAGGAGGACTCTGAACTCACCTCCTCCTGTGGACACAATGAATTTACAACTACTCTTGGAACAATAACCCCTAAAAGAAAACTGAAAACTGGATAAAAAGAACCTTGACAACAAGGGACAGAGAGTCTATCTGAAGAAATAACAGCTGAAAACTTTCCTAACCTAAGGAAGGAAATAGACATGCAGGTACAGCAAGCACAGAGAGCACCAAACAAGATAAACCCAAAGGGGCCCACATTAAGACACATTATAAATAAAATGTCAAGAATTAAATATAAAGAGAAATTCTAAAAGCCACATGAAAAGAGCAACAGATTACATACAAAGGAAACTCCATAAGGCTATCAGCTGACTTCTCAGGGGAATCCTTACAGGTTAGAAGGGAGTGGAACAATACATTTAAAGGCCTGAAAGGAAAACACCTACAGCCAAGAATACTCTACCTAGCAAGGTTATCATTCAGAATGGACGGAAAGACAAGGAGTTTCCAAGACAAGCAAAAACTAAAGGAGTTTATCACCAAGAAATCAGCTTTACAAGAAATGCTAAACGGACTTATTTAAGTGGAAAAGAGAAGACCATAAATAGGAATAAGAAAATCATTGGGAAAAAAAGCAATAAAATCACTGGCAAAGGCAAATATACAATAAAGGTAGCTGATCAACCACCTATGAAGCTAATATGAAGGTCAAAAGACAAAAGTACTAAAATTATCTATTACTATGATAAGAAGGTAACAGATATACATGCATGAAAAAAGAGGTTCAATATGATATAAAAAACATAAAATGTTGGGAGGAAGGGATTAAAAGGGTAGAGTTTTTAGCAAGAGGTCAAACTAAAGAGTCCATCAACTTAATATAGATTGCTATATACATAAGGTATTATATAAGAACCTCATGGTAATCACAAGCCAGAAACCTATAATAAACACACAAAAAATTAAGAGAAAGGAACCCAAACATAATACTAAAGAAAGTCATCAAACTATAAGGGAAGAGTGCAAGAGAAGAAGGAGCAGAGAAGAAGTACTAAAACACCCAGAAAAAAAGTAACAAAATGGCAATTAAGTACATTCTTATCAATAGCTACTTTAAATATCAATGGACTAAATGCTCCAATCAAAAGGCATAGAGTGGCCAATGGGATAAAAAATCAAGACCTATATATATGCTGCATACAAGAGACACACTTTAGACCTAAAGACACTCACAAACTGAAAATGAAGGGATGGAAAAAGATACACCATGCAAATGGCAATGAAAAGAAAGCTGGGGTAGCGATACTCATATCAGACAAAATAGACTTTAAAACAAAAACTGTAACAAGAGACAAAGAAGGGCACTACATAATGATAAAGGGAACAATCCAACAAGAGGACATAACACTTGTAAATATCTATGCACCCAACATAGGAGCACTTAAATATACAAAGCAATTATAAACAGACATAAAAGGAGAAATAGACAGCAACACAACAATAGTAGGGAACTTTAACACTCCACTTACACCAATGGCTAGATCACCCAAACAGAAGGTCAATAAGGAAACATTGGCCTTAAATGGCACATTAGACCAGTTGGACTTAGGAGATATATACAGAATATTCCAGCTAAAAACTGCAGAATACATACATTCTTTTCTTTTTTTTCTCCCCGAATCCCCCCAGTACATAGTTTATATTTTAGTTATGGGTCCTTCTAGTTGTGGCATGTGGGATGCCACCTCAGCATGGCCTGATGAGCGGTGCCATGTCCGCACCCAGGATCTGAACCAGCAAAACCCTGGGCTGGTGAAGTGGAGCATGAGAACTTAACCACTCGGCCATGGGGCCAGCCCCCACACATTATTTTCAAATGTACATGGAACATTATCCAAGATAGATCACATATTAGGCCACAAAACAAGTCTCAATAAATTTAAGAAGACTGAAATAATACCAAGCATCTTTTCTGACCACAATGGTATGAAACTAGAAATCAACTACAGGAAGAAAATCGGAAAAGCCACAAATATGTGGAGATTAGACAACATGCTGCTGAACAATTGGCTCAATGAAGAATCAAACGAGAAGTCAAAAAATATCTGGAGACAAATGCAAATGAAAATACATCATGCCAAAATTTATGGGATACAGTAAAAGTGGTTTTAAAAGGGAAGTTTATAGCAATACATGCCTACCTCAACAAATAAGAAAAATCTCAAGTAAACAATCTAACAGTGTACCTAAAGCAACTGGAAAAACAACAAATAAAGCCCAAAATCAGTAGAAGGAAGGAAATAATAAAAATGAGAGCAGAAATAAATGAAATAGAGACTAAAAAAACAATAGAGAAAAAAATCAACGAAACTAAGAGCTGGTTTGTTGAAAAGATAAACAAAACTGACAAGCCTTTGGCTAGACTCACCAAGAAAAAGAGAGAGAAGACTGAAATGAATAAAATCAGAAATAAATGAGGAGAAATTATGACACCTCAGAAACACAAAAGATTATAAGAGAATACTATGAACAGCTATATGCCAACAAATTTGATAACCTAGAAGAAATGGATAAACTCTTAGAATTATATAACCTTCCAAACAGAATCAAGAAGAAACAGACAATTTGAATAGACCAATCATCAGTAAGGAGAGCAAAACAGTAATCAAAAACTTCCCCAAAAATAAAAGTCCAGGACCAGACAGCTTCCCTGGTGAATTCTACCAAACATTCAAAGAAGACTTAATATCTATCCTTCTCAAACTATTTTAAAAAATTTAAGAGGTGGAGAAGCTTTTTAACTCATTCTACAAAACCAACATTACCCTGATACCAAAATCAGACAAGGACAACACACAGAAAAAGAAATTACAGGCCAATATCACTGATGAACATCAATGCAAAAATCCTCAACAAAATACTAGCAAATCAAATATAATAATACATTTAAAAGATCATACACCATGATCAAGTAGGATTTACTCCAGGGATGTAGGGATGGTTCTACATGTGCAAATCAATCAATGTGATACACCACATTAACAAAATGAAGAATAAAAATCACATGATCGTCTCAAAAGATACAGAGAAAGCATATGACAAGATACAGCATCCATTTATGATAAAAACCCCAAATAAAATGGCTATAGAAGGAAAGTACCTCAACATATAAAGGCCATATATGACAAACCCACAGCTAATATCATTCTCAGTGGAGAATACTGAAAACTATCCCTCTAAGAACAGAAACCAGACAAGGATGCCCACTTTCACCATTCTTGTTTAACACAGTATTGGAAGCCCTAGCCAGAGCAATCAGGCAAGAAAAAGAAATAAAAGGGATCCAGATTGGAAAGGAAACTGTCACTATTTGTAGATGACATGATTTTATATACAGAAAACCCTAAAGAATCCACGAAAAAACTTTTAGAAATAATAAATGAATACAGTAAATCTGCAGGATACAAAATCAACATACAAAAATCAGTTGCATTTCTATACACTAACAATGAAGTTGCAGAATGAGAAATTAAGAATACAGTCCCATTTACAACTGCAACAAAAAGAATAAAATAACTAGTAATAAACTTAACCAAAGAGGTAAAAGACCTGTACACGGAAAACTACAAAACATTGTTTTCAGTGTTTTAGAAGACACAAAGAAATGGATGATACTCTGTGCTCTTGGATTGGAAAAATTAACATAGTTAAAAAGTCCATACTTCCTAAAGCAATCTACAGATTCAATGCAAGCCCTATCAAAGTTCAAACGACATTTTTCACAGAAATAGAACAAAGAATCCTAAAATTTATAGGGAACAACAAATGACCCCAAATAGCCAAAGGAATCCTGAGAAAAAAGAAAAAACCTGGAGGAATCAGACTCCCTGACTTCAAAATAAACAAAGCCCTAGTAATCAAAACAGCATGGTACCGACACAAAAACAGACACACAGATCAATGGAACAGAACTGAGAGCCCAAAAATAAACCCACACATCTACAGACAGGGTAATTTTCGACAAGGGAGCCAAGAACATACAATGGAGAAAGGAAAGACTCTTCAATAAATGGCATTGGGAAAACTGGACAGCCACATGCAAAAGAAAGAAAGTAGACCATTATGTTCACCAGACACAAAAATTAACTCAAAATGGATTAAAGACTTGCATGTAAGACCCAAAACCATGAAACTTCTAGAAAACAGAGGCAGTATGCTCTTCAACATCAAATCTTAGCAGCATATTTTCAAGTACCATGTCTGATGGGGCAAGGGAAACAACAGAAAAAATAAGCAAATGGGCCTCCATCAAATAGAAAAGCTTCTGCACAGCAAAGGAAACCATCAACCAAACAAAACGATAACCTAACAATCGGGAGAAGATATTTGCAAACCATACATCTGATAAGGAGTTAATATCCAAAATGTATAAAGAACTCATACATCTCAACAACAAAAAAACTAACTATCCAATTAAAAAATGGGCAAAAGATCTGAACAGACATTTCTCCAAAGAAGATGTACAGATAGCCAACAGGCACATGAAAAGATATTCAACATCACTAATTATCAGGGAAATGCAAATCAAAACTACAATGAAGTATCACCTCATGCCCGTCAGAAGGGCTATAATTAACAAGACAGGAAATAATAAGTGTTAGAGAGGATATGGAGAAAAGGCAACTTTCATACACTGCTGGTGGGAGTGCAAACTAGTGCAGCCACTATAGAAAACAGTATGGAGATTCCTCAAAAAATAAAGACTAGAACTACCATACGATCCAGGTATTCCACTGCTGGGTATTTATCCAAAGAACATGAAAACACGAATGCTTAAAGACATATGCACCCCTATGTTCATTGCAGCATTATTCACAATGGCCAAGACTTGGAAGCAACCTAGGTGCCCATCAAGGGATGAATGGATAAAGATGATGTGTATATATATACAACGGAATACTACTCAATCATAAGAAAGGATGAGAGCTGGCCATTTGTGACAACATGGATGGACCCTGAGGGTATTATGCTAAGCGAAATAAGTCAGAGGGAGAAAGTCAAATACCGTGTGATCTCATTCATAAATAGAAGATTAAAACAGCAAACAACCACATGGAGACAGAGATTGGATTGGTGGTTACCAGAGGGGAAAGAGGGAGGGAGGAGGGCCAAAGGGGTGATTAGGCACATGCGTATGGGGTGATAGACTGTAATTAGTCTTTGGGTGGCAAACATGATGTAATCTACACAGGAATCGAAATATAATGATGTACACCTGAAATTTATATAATGCTACAAACCAATGTTGCCACAACAAAAAAAATAAAATATAAAAAAAAGAAAGAAAGAAACCTGGTTCTCACACCTACAAACAAAATAAGAATCTACTTCATAGGATTGTCATAAGGATTAAATAACGAATTATTCATATAATTGTCATTATGCCTGGCAAGTAATGCTTATTAAATGTTAGCTATTATTTATTATTATAAGGCACTAACAGGTTAAGTAATTTGCTCAAGATCATATGGCTAGTAAAGTGTACTGTCTAGATTTGTACCCAGGATGTATGGCTTCAGATCCTACACTCTAAATCATCAAGTCCTTCTGCCTCCCCTTACCTTGCTGGGATAGTTTCTTAATCTACAATGATGAAGTCAGATCAGACGATACCTAAAGTACCTTCTAGAGCTGACATTTTATTCTACCAGCCTCATGAGCTTCTTTCAGGGCAGCAGTGGGACAAACAACCTTGCTCACACTCCTATGGGCTACCAGGCTAAAGTAGAGAAGTACAGCCTAGGCTTGGGATAGGTCAGAGAAACCATTCCCACATGGAATAATCCATAGGTTAAGCCAGGAATGGGTTCACTGTGAGGCCCCCTTATTATTCCATGGAGTTATATTTGTTTCTAGGAGGCCAGTAGGTCTCCCCACTAGGCCCAGAATTCACTCACATGCTTAAGCTATAATAAGCTGGAAGTCACTTATAAGCCTGCTAAGGAACCAAAATAAGCTCTAAATCTAGAATCTTTAGAACACCATGTGAGTCTCACCCTCTTGGGGGTTAAGGGTCTCTATGAGAACCTAGTAAAAGCTCTCCACCCATCCCTAGAAAAAAATCACCACATGTGCTCACTTAGACATGCAAACACCCACAATTTTACCTGCAATCACAAGGGATTCACAAATTCCCTAAAATCTTTCCCTAGACTTTAAGTATTCCTGAAATAGATCTATCCTGTGCCAGGCTTGTTCTCTCAGGATTCAGAACTGCCCCAAGATCTGGGCTAGGGTTTCTAGGCAGCTGTGTTCAGGAGACAAATCATCTATTGCAACTCAGCATAATTAACCCTGCATAGGAAAGACAAAGGGCCCTGTCATACTCCCCCACACCAACTTGTCACAAGAGAATCCAAACAGAAAAGATCTATAATTTAATCCCAAAACATCAGTGGACGTGAAAAGCAAGACCCCAAAAATACTTCATGCCCCTTTTCTACCTCACACCCATAAAACCACACAGAGCCTTAGAAGAGTTGGAAAAAACAGGTAAAAACATCCTAGTCCCCAGGGCACTGTGCTACTCCTTTTATTCCAAGAAAGGAAATCAGTCAAGATTGCCCATTAGCCTTATTAGATGACTTTCTCCCATATGGGCTTTTGAAAACTGTAGGTTACCAAAGAAACCAGATAACCTCACCCACAACTGAAGAAGTAATCAAAACAGAACATAATATTTTCCCCCAAGAGACTAGTAACAGTCCAAGTGTTGCTGAGGGTCTGGAGGAACACAGAGTCTCCTGTTTAGCTGGCAGGTTTGTAAATCAGTACAGGCTTTGGTTGTGGCAGGATATTCTGACAATTTTTATCAAAAATGTAAAAACATAAACCCTTTGATGCAGCAACTCCCTACAGATATTTCTGCAAAGGTAAGCCAAGACAGACATGTAACCACGTTTAACACAGCATTGTTTACAATGGCCCATGCTGGAAATAAGAAGTCCTGGTTGTTGAGTAAACCAAATAAATGGAATATCCTGTAGCCATTAAAAGATTGTGCTAGATCTGTAAGTGCTGATATGAAAAAAGCTCCAAGACATATTATTAATTGAAAAAAGAAGTGAAGAACAGTGGGTATTATTGTTCCTTTAATCTAAAATTCATAAAGCATACATATACATGCTGGTATATGCACTAAATTATCTTCTGGAAAGACATATGAGAAACTGTTCACTGTAGTTACCTTTAGAGAGAGTGACTAGAGACGAGAAGGAGAAGATCTATACTGATGAACAAATATTTTAAAAACATACAAGTAGGGGCCAGCCTGGTGGCATAGTGGTTAAGTTCTTGCACTCCACTTCAGTGGCCCAGGGTTTGCAGGTTTGGATCCCAGGCGTGGACCTACACACCGCTCATCAAGTCATACTGTGGCGGCGTCCCATATACAAAATAGAGGAAGATTGGCACAAATGTTAGCTCAGGGCCAATCTTCCTCAAGCAAAAACAGGAGGATTGGCAACAGATGTTAGCTCAGGGCCACTCTTCCACACCAAAAAATCACAAGTAGACAGATAATCTAGCGATGGGTTTTTTGTTTTGTTTTCATTATATTTCTCTGAATAGTAACCTTAAATCTAACAAATGTTACTATAAAAACAAAACAATAATCTCACTTTGAATTTTCTAAAAAGAAAGAAGTCATGTTTAGTGAGAAAACAAGTGAAAAGGGGAGGAGGGTCCACAACGCACAGTAGGAAACTGGTGGAGGAGGTTGAGGGAAATCGGTAAGAGAATTAAAACACTCAACCCCCTCTTCTTTCAAGACACTGCTGACACCATGAACTACTCAAGCTTTCCTCTGGGGATGAATAGCTCAGAGCCCCACTCCAGTTGCCAGCTATTCATTACAATTGTAAGTATGGGAGAGAGAAGTTTGGGAGAAAGCTGGCGTAGTTAGTCCAAATCCTGCCTTTCGTGATATGGATGAGGCAGAACAGTTGTTCTTAAAGAGCCCGAAGTGGCAGAGAATGCTAAAGCTGAACACAGCAGACTGTCTTCCTGGCAGCAAACAAGCCTTCTTAAGCACACAGTGCAAAGGCACCACAGGGGTCCTGCCACTACACGCGTTTCAGCAGCATGGAAAAGCAAGAGCCAGGTACAGACACAATAGAGAGGGTGGGAGAAATCTCTGCTGCCCTACAGAAGGAGCCCTGCTCAACACCAGGGACACTCCTCTGGGCTGTGCAGATCTGCTGCAACGGTTCCAACCCCTCTGACTGCCCCATGGAGAGAATCAGCTAGGACTAGAAACCACCAAGGAAGATAATCCTCTCTACTTTATTGCCCTTTCATCTGAGGCCCATGAAATAAATCATAACCTCGCTTACTCTTCATGATGTTCTTCTGCAATATTGCCATACAAAGTGGGAAGTTACCTCCATGTAGAATCTGCAGAGGAGTTGTCAATGTATGTAAGTCTTTCATAAAGCAACGCTAGCTTTATGTACAGGTGCCACAAAAGGTCATCCCTCCCCCATAGGATTTAAGGGACATGAAAGAGTCCCCTAGCTGCCCCCATCCACACATTTCCCTTAATGATGCCTACAACGGCCCCACTAGTGATTCATACCATCGGTTCAGGACTGTCCTTAGTGTACTCAGTGGCTCTTAATCTTTATTGTTTAGTCACTGGTCCTTCTGAGAAACCAAAGAAAGCAAACAAACTCTGTTCTCAGAAAAATGCAGTTAGATGAATACACAATATAATTTCCATACAAATTTGGGGTTCACAGTTATCCTGAAGCCTATCTAGAGACCCCTTCCCCCCTGGGGTTAAAATCCCTGGTTCAGAGGCCATGAGTTTGTCAAATCTCCCCCACCCCCTCGATCCCCCCACAGGAGCTCCCGTGCATCTGGGGAACGCTGGGCCTAAAGACACAAGGCGGTACTGGAGGGAGGCTCTCACTGCTTCATGTTTCCTAGAACTGACCCTATCTAGAGTCCAGATTACAATTTATGACTCCTCCTCAACAAGGAGTATGGATTTCTCACACTGCCTGTTCCTTGGGAACAGGGCTCCCCCCGGCTTCAGAGGCACCTGAAGATGCCAGGAGATGTCCAACTGAGATCAACTGCTAACCAGGTTCTTACAATCCTTGCTGGCTCATCATATTACCTGACAGTTGAGGCAAAGAAAAGTTTTAACTCCTTATGAATAAGGGGGGCTCACCTCTGAGGTTTTCGAATATCCCAGAGTCCCACTCCTTCCTTTGAATTAGCTGTGGCCAATAACCGGGGCTCCACAGGGTTAAACATGACACTGTGAAAGGCTGATGGATAGTTTGCCAGGCAGAAGGGCTCTGTGAAGAGAGAAATTATGATCAGTTCATCTTGGGAACCTTTGGGCCAGTGGCAGGGAGACATGCAGAAGTATAAACGGAAGTAGAAGTGCCCCCTTTTAATAACCACCCCAATGGGCTGGAACCCCAAGGTAGTATGTCATCCCAGCAGTCACCCTTACTCCCGAGGTCCCCACAAGTCCTAACACACACTTTTTGCTCATAGAAAGTCTGAAAACAGCAACTGGAACACATTTAAACAAACTTTAAGCTATAATAATACTCAGAAATTTATATAGCACCTATTCAGATCCCATGAGGAAACAGAAATTGTCACTGTAAATGGGAAGATAAGTTGTTTTACAGTAAGAAAAACTGAATTTCACATGAAGTGAAAAAATTCACAACCAGTTACTGGTAGGATTATTATACCTTAATCCAAATGTATTAGTTTTAGAAATTAAAAGTTTTAAAACTACATAAAGACTTAACAAAGACACAGCAAAACAATGGAAAAAATGAAGACAAGGCAAGACAATAGTGCAGTTTTCCCTTCTGATCATATTCTCCCTAACTGAAAAGAAAATGGCCTCAGTCTAGAATTTTATGATTTCACTTCCAATATTAGAATACTAAAAAACAAACAAACAAAAACCATCTAATACTTGAATTTCTCTTGCATCTAGCCAGCTCCTAATCAACCTCACCCAGAAACCCTCCAGCCCTTTGCATATATTAGCTGGCTCCAGGTGAGGAAGGAATCACTTTGCTACCTGGGAGGACCAACTCCTGTGGAAGCTGTTTAGAAGCAACAGACAGAAAGCACTCCCCAGACACTTCACAGGCCTCTGGGCAGAGGGGGCGCTTAGTCGTCTAAGCCAGCAGGCAGTTCAGACAAAGGAGAATTTCACCTGCCAAGCACCTGGTGACTCACCCACTGCCACTGCTTGCAGCTACCTTATCTGCCTGACCTTAAGAACAAGCTTCTCTTACAGCTTGAACCACAGTAATGAGCATAGCCCACATATTAAATGCTTGGAATATAGAATAATAAAAAGACCCAGATCCTACCAGACAAGCCAGGCAGGATAGTAACTCTATGAACACAGGTATGACCATGACAAAGCTGTACCAAGTGTTGGGGTGGGGGTAGCACTGAGGGTATGCTGGAGGAAAGAGCCTTTGAAGACAGGCAGAGTGACGGAGAGAAATCTCTTTGCAGGAAATGAGCTGAAAAGATGCATTTCCTGAAGAACTTCAGAGAAATTCAACAAAACAAGTTCTTCATTTTACACTTCAGAGACTTAAAGAGCATATCTGGAGGGGGACCTCACCCAGTAACATCCCTTAAACAAAGTGTATTTGCCATCATTTTAAGTTTCTATACACAGTTAAGATGAGGTTCTGTGGTTCTTTCAGAAAACAAGCCTGAAACTAGGATGCAAGAAAGTGCCTAACACACACCTCCATTCTCTGTAAATAACCAAGAATATGTGCATGTCAGCACTACACACAGAGCTGGCCCACAGTGGATACCCTCCACAGTGAGGCAGCACATCTTCCATTCCTTGGGGCCACTAAACACCAAGATACTGTGGTGTTTACTACAGGTACAAGGGTTTGTGGAGATTCACAGGGGTCTAGAGAAGGACTGGCAAAGGTGCTTCACTTCTGACTACTTTGGGGTAGGACGGGACATCCAGAGACACATATCTATGTCCCCATGTGAGAGTTTCTTCTCCCTTTACATCCCTCCCACCCAGCTTACTCAGGTCATATATTGGATCAGCAAGAACATGACATCAAACTCTTCAACACAATCCCACAGCCTTTTGTACAGGGACCCTACCTCCATGCGGAGACTCCCGGATGTCCCAGATGAGAACTCGGCCATCATCTGAGGAGCTGGCAAAAATATTGTCATTCACTGGGCTCACCGACAAGCCATATACTGCATCTTCATGAGCAAACACATCCAAGGTCTCGCTGCTGAGAGACAGAGAGCAGAGAGAGGCACACAGGCACACACATACATGCAAACGTAGGGCAGAGTCCTAGCCCTCTGCTTCCTAGAGTGGGGTTCTCTTTCATTTCCAGGAGAATGTCAACTAGCTAAACCCAAAGGATATTATATTTCCTAAAAATGTAGATATTCAACTTTTAGGTAAAAAAAACAAAGGACTATTAAAGAGACTTTTTATAGATTTCATGGTAAGTTTGCTTTTTGCACTATTTAAAAGTGACTCAACAGATGAGTTTTTGTGTTTTCACCTACTACCGAACGCATCTGCTTGTGTACAGATTGGGGGGTGGTGCTTGATTTCCAAAAAGCAAGGGAAAGCTTTAAAGCAGCCAGGTCTGATGCCAGTAGGAGTAGAAGAGGGATTTCCTGGCAGTCTGGCATGGTGAATAAGAGCATGGTTCCGGGGGCAGGCTGCCTAAGTTCAGATCGTAGCACCTCCTGACCTTAAGTTACCTAAAATCTCTGTGCCTCCATTTCCTCATCTGTCATTGAGATAAGAGTATCTCCTCATAAAATTATTGTGAAGGTTACATGAATTAATACACACAAAGCACTTGGGACAGTGCCTAGCACATAGTGAGAACTCAACAATATTAGCTATTTATTTTCATTGCTATCATTAAGTATTACATTTCCTTTTCTTCCAACCTCTCCTTTTAAATTTTCACAAAAAACTTTACCTTCAGACCAACTTTGCAAATCATTTTTTTAGTCAAAATTTTATTTCAAAAATATTATAGGAATCTTTTTCAAAAGGAACAGCTGGTTTCATCTTATTTTCTTCAAAAAAAAAACTATTTTGGTCTAAAGAGATATTTGCTTCTCTTCATATGAAAAACAGACTCAGTCACTTTCACATGCCAACAATCTATTTACCTTTCAACATCATGGAGGATAACTTGCTCATCATTTCCTGTAAGAGGAAAAAGCAGATATTTGATAATTCCTGCAAAGTGGTCCCTGTCCACAATAAAATTTAGTATTTTAAAGTTTCCGGGGAAAATATGAACAAAGTCAATGTTAATATAAATCAAGAGTGTTAATACGAAAAAGTTTATAAAAGTAATTTAAGAAGGATAGGTCAGTCTTATAGAGAAATTTAAAAAGCATAATAGTAACTAGGTATAACACAGTACAATTTCTAAAATGTATTATCCAGTGGATGATGTAAAAAAAAACTGTGGCTGTTAAGGAAAAGAGTAAATGATCATGGGAAATCAATTCATTCAGCCAAGCTAGTACTGCTTTTTTTTTTTTTTTTTAAAGCAAAAGATTCATTAACTGTGAGACCTGAAATAAAATCTGTAACTTTTCTGTGCCTCAGTTTTACAGATATCCTTATCTGTAAAATAGGGATAATAATTGTGCCTCCTGCATATGCATTTGTAAAAGCATTCAGAATAGGGCTGAGCACTTAACAAGCTCTCAGTAAAGGTTTGCTACTAACCACATCCTTTTTTTTTTTTAGGAATATTAGCCCTGAGCATCCAGTGCCAATCCTCCTCTTTTTGCTGAGGAAGATTGGCCCTGAGCTAACATCTGTGCACATCTTCCTCTATTTTCTGTGTGAGACACCTGCCACAGCATGGCTTGACAAGCAGTGCATAGGTCCACACCCGGGATAGGAACTGGCAAACCCTGGGCCGCTGAAGCAGAGTGTGCCAAGTTAACTGCTACACCACTGGGCCAGCCCCTATCCCTAGCCTTATGATCTCTTATAGTGTTAAAATTTGATGATTGTGCAATTCTAAATGATAGGAAAGTTTTTATCCACAACTTTTTTCTCTTGAATTTCTCTTTATTCCATCAAGGAATCTAAAAATATTACGTCTATGATATGTGTAGTCCTGCCTTCAAATGGTTTACATGGCCAAAAATTAAAAAGCTGACTATGAAAAGACAGAAAGTAAAAAATTTCCCACTCTATGCTGAAAGCACAACCAATAGTCACTTAAATAGAAAGCAACAGCAGTAAAGATGTGGCCCAGGTCATCTTAAAGCCCTGGCTATAACTGTATTGTGGGTGCCTACCAAGTAACTCAAACCCATACTAACGCCTTCTTGATAACAGGCACAGTGCAGGGTGCTGGGGATGTGAGAAGAAAAAGGTTCTGCTTGGTCCCTGAGGAACTCACAATCCAACCGCACAAACAACTAATCACGACAAGACAGGTTATCTTGTAGCGATCTGCTCTACAATGGGAACATAGATAAAGGGGCAATTATTTCCTTCATGAACAGGGTGAAAGTACATGGCAGAAGGAGAGAACGTTTTTACGGGGAAGGAGACATTTGAACAGAAACTCAAAACTTTTACCAATGGAAGACTTAGGGGAACTGGTGGGGACTGGACAATTAATCATGACCCACGAGGAACAGCGTGCACAAAAGGCACGAGGGCACTTAAGATGGCAAGAGGATTAGAGGGCTAGGGCACAAGACGTAAGGAGAGGGAGATGAGGCCAGACTGATACACTGAGGTTTAGACTTTATCCTGTGGACACTGCAGGGTCAAAGGTTCACATGGTTGGACCTTTATTTTTAAAAGAAAACTTGTATAAGCAATGAATTATAAGGAGGGTTAGAGACTGGTAGCAGAAATCACAGAAGGACACTGCAGTAGCCAGGCCAAAGATGTGGACCTGAATCAGGGCAGTGGGTGTAGAAAGAGAACAGAAACTAAAGGATGAGTATGAGAGGCTTTCAAGTCTAGTTGGTGACTAACAAGATGTGTAAATGAAAGAAAGGCAGGTTTGAGGATGACCAAGATTTCTATTAGGCTGAACCAAGTAAAACTTGTCATTTTCGTAAGTTGAAAATGCTTCAGTGTCAGTAGTTTCTTAAAGTTAAACCTAATAACTTAAATAATTGGATGAATGGTGATAATGACTGAGACAGGGAATCCAGGGAACAAGAGGAAATTTTTGTGCAGAAGAGAAAGACTAATAATATTGGTTTTAGACCTACTGCATTTAAATTGCTTTAGGAACACACAGGTAGATATTCAGTGGGGAAATCTACAACACAGAAGAGATCAGGGCTAGAAATTTGGTGGTCAGAAAGGAGTGTAGTTGATGAAAGCCATCACTAAGAGGTTGGTTTGAGCACAAGCCATTCCAATTGCACCCTAACACAATGCTTTCAAACAGGAGCCATCCATGGGTCATAAGATCAATTTGAGTCACAACCAGAATCTTTAAAAATGAAATCGAATAGAATAAACAAAAAAATCAGAGTGTACCACATATAGTAAGGTTCAGCACTATTTCAGATATGTATGTGTGTTTCTGTGTACCACATTGCAATGTGAAAAGTTTTCTACCAAAAGAGAGAGGAAAAGTGTGAGAAAGAAAGAGAGAGGGAAAGAAACAAAGAAAGGGAGGAAGGGAGGGAGGGAAGAGAGAGAGGAAGGAAGGAAAGGAGGAAGGAAGGTAAAAAGAAATCAGTCTAATACATGTGTCTAAACCACAATAATGCAGAGAAGACAAGCTATGGGAAACCAGTAATTCCACAGTTCAATGAAATTAAGAAAAATAAGGAGTTATTTAGCACTCCTTTCTCCAAAATCCCAGCCACAGTGAATTTCACAAAGTGGAAATCTCCCTTCTTCTCACCTCCAGAGAATACTTTGGTGTTCCCACTGTTGAAAGCCAGGCAAAAAATGTTGGAATGATGCTCTCCTTTCAGCTGTATGGGCTTGACTCTGGAGTGGATAGCTTGTTCCATGTGCCATAGCAGAACCCGGCGATCATCTCCTCCTTGAGAGGGGCATAAGAATCTAGGGTTAAAACAGCTGACATTTCAAGGCTGACACTTGGTTTCGCCAGCCTTGAATCCCATCCTTTCTCAAACTGCATCTCCTCAATTCTGTGAGATTCTGGTGGAGCACATAAACCCAGAACTCTACTGCCTTAACCATCAGTTAGACACACGGCCTCTGAGCCATTCACTTATGCCAAGGAATTAAATCTTGAACAAACATACAGAAATGGAAAGGGATAAGCACTAACAGTGACACCCCCAAAGCCACCTTGTTCTGTCTTTCCAGAGACCCAGTTTAAATATTTCTTCATTTGCTATCTAAAATCTTTCCACTAATGTCCCCCTACTTTGTCTAACAGAACTTGAGTTGGTTTTGAGTGCTTGCAACCAAAAAACTCTAAAGGAATATTTCCAGCATACTAGTTTTCAAAGCACTGTCCTTGATGTGATCTCATTAACTATGGAACACTGTACAAATGACATCTAAGGAACTGTCTGTCACAGTAGCAGAATCTAGATAGAACCCAGCTCTCATGAAGCTCAGTCTAGCTCTTTCTTATGCATAATTCTCAATAGTCTGAATTAAATGAGTAACATTACACTGCATAAGCCAGCTCCTGGGGCATGACAACATATCTGTTCTACATATTCTTTATATTTGCAGATGCCTTAAAAATGTCTGGAAGGATGGAAAAGAGACTGTTAATAGTGGTTACTACATCCAGGGAATCGGATTCAAAGAGAGGTAAAGGATAAATTGGAGGGTTTTTACTTTTACTTTATATATTTGGCACTCTTTGGCTTTATAATAGCCTAAAATACATTCCTTTCCTAATAAAAATTTAAGTTAGAACAGCAGCAAACATGGGCAGCAAACCATAGCAAGCTCTATATCTCTACCAACCCTCCTCCATTCAATACAATAGCCAAAAATTATAGTACATCCATATTAGGGCATCCTATGCAGCCATTAAATCAATAAATCTATGGGGCTGGCCCCATGGTATAGCAGTTAAGTCCGGCATACTCTGCTTTGGCGGCCCGGGGTTGGTGAGCCCAGACCCTGAGTGCAGAGCTAGACCACTTGTCAAGCCATGCTGTGGCAGCAACCCACATACAAAATAGAGGAAGACAGGCACAGATGTTAGCTGAGGGCTAATCTTCCTCAAGCAAAAAAAAAAGAGGAAGATTGACAACAGATGTTAGCTCAGAGTGAATCTTTCTCACGAAAAAAAAAAATTAATAAATCTATAAGAACTAACTCGGAAAGATGACCAAAGGTCTTTATTAAGGGGAAAAATAAGGTGTGAAACAGATGTGTACCAACAACCATTTGTGTAAAACAAATTTTTTAAAAGCTCCATGACAACAGGAATCTTGTCAATTTTGTTCACTGTGGAGTTCCCAGACCCAAAGTATGGACATTGAATGAATATGTTTATACTTACCTATGTTTACTTGCATTTGAATATCCAGGGGCTATAAAATAAGTTGTTTATAGTGGACACCATCTCTAGGCTAAGGTTGTTGGGAGATTTTTTCTGTGTGTGTGGTAAAATATATATAAAATGAAATTTACCATTTTAACTTTTTTTTTTTTTTTGCTGAGGAAGATTTGCCCCAAGCTAACACCTGTGCCAATCTTCCTCTATTTTGTATGTGGGTCACCAGCACAGCATGGCTGCCAATGAATGGTGTAGATCTGTGCCCAGCAACCAAACCCAGGCTGCCAAAGTGGAGCGTGCAGAACTCAACCACTAGGCCACAGGGCCAGATCCCCATTTTAACCATTTTTGAGTGTACGATTCAGTGGCATTAAGTATATTCACATTGTTGTGCAACCATCAGCATTATCCATCTCCAGAACTTTTCCATCATCCCAAACTGAAACTCTGTACCCAACAAACAACAACTTCCCCTAGCCCCTAGTAACCACCATTCTCCTTTCTGCCTCTACGAATTTGACTACTCTAGGTACCTCATATAAGTGGAAACATATAATATTTGCCCCTTTGTATCTGGCTTATTCACTTAAAATAACGTCTTCAAGGTTCATCCATATTATAGCATGTATTAGAATTTCATTCCTTTTTAAGGCTAAATAATATTTCACTCTGTGTGTGTGTGTGTGTGTGTACCATATTCTCACTCACACACACCACATTTTGTTTATCCATTCACCCATCAATGATGGACATTTGGGTTGTGTCCACCTTTTGGCTATTGTGAATAATGTTGCTAAGAACAATTGTACAAGTATCTGTTCAAGTTCCTGCTTTCAATTCTTTTGTTGGGAAACTTTTACATTGCAATTTTTACTTTGTATCTTTCTGTATTACTTGACTTTTTTGCCATAAACACATATCTGTTTATTAAAAAAAAAATTAATAGAAGATATAGTAGCCAAACATACTTATTCTCCCTCCCCTAGAAAGAAGTTGCCTTTGCTCCTTGAGTTCCTTTGTTTCCTGAGTTCGTTCTTTCTTCCATTGTTGGTCAAAATCAGGTTCTGTGTCCTCCTCTGAAGTATTTCATTGTCCACTGGATTGATCCCTTAAGTGTGTCCCTCAGTGTTCTGTGTTTATGATTTGCTTATTTCAACTATGAGTTCCCTGGCCTGGGATGGTTATCTAAATTCTATATATCTTTCAAATTTACCACTTTGTTAAACATCAAGTTAAGGTCAATGAAAACAAGGGTTTGTGTTTTTGTTGATTTTAATGAAAATGACACAAAGGGATTTTTCATCTAAAATAGATTTAGACAGGTTGTGGGCACTTTAGTTCTCCATAGTCTCTACTCTTATTGTTTTCCCCAGCACTGAGGCCACAGGTCAGAGACCTGTCACTGCTTTTGCTACTTTGTCTCTTATATTAGAGAAATATTTCTCTGTACCCAAGTCTCTATCAAAAGTGGAAAATTAAAAGATAGAGAGGCCCTGGGGCCAGCCCTGTGGCCAAGTAGGTAAGTTCCCATGCTCTGTTTCGGCGGCCCAGGGTTCACAGGTTCGGATCCTGGGTGCAGACCTACACATCGCTCATTAAGCCATGCTGTGGTGGCATCCCACATAGAAGAACTAGGATATACAACTATGTACTGGGGCTTTGGTGAGGACAAAAAAAAAGCAAAGGAAGACTGGGAACAGATGTTAACTCAGGGCAAATCTTCCTAGAAAAAAGACAAAGAAAAGATACAGAGGCCCACATCTTTCTTCTACTTACTCATGCTTCTAATCTAAGCTCCCTGTGCCTGAGATTCATCAAACATAAAATGGGGATCATAATAGCTCTACTCTCACGGGTTTTATAGATTATAAAGCCAAGTATAAGAGAGTTAAGTAACTTTCCAAGGTCACACAGTAAGTAAAGTGGTTAAGCTAAGATTCAAAAGCAAGCAGTTAAGATTCCATAGCCCCTACTCTTAACCACTACTCTAGATTGCTAGCCTTATAGAACAAAAAATGAACCATAACTGACAAAGCAAATTCATCTAGTGGACTATTAAAGGGATTCTCCGCCTTGGTAACCTAACTCAAAAAATGTGCAGGTAAGAATAAAACAAGAGGGGCTGGCCCTGTGGCCAAGCAGTTAAGTTCGCGTGCTCCGCTGCAAGCGGCCCAGTGTTTCATTGGTTCAAATCCTGGGCACGGACATGGCACTGCTCATCAAACCACGCTGAGGCAGCGTCCCACATGCCACAACTAGAAGGACCCACAACGAAGAATATACAACTACGTATCAGGGGGCTTTGGGGAGAAAAAGGAAAAAAATAAAATCTTTAAAAAAAAAGAATAAAACAAGAGAGCACAGGAATGAAAACAGAAGCTGACTTAACCGGAGTAAACTGAGGGATCAGGGGCAGGAACCAGGAAAGGATCGCCTGAAATTATAAAGATTCTAGCAGTGCACAAAACTGATAATGGTTTAATTTCTAGACTATATAAAGAGTTGCTACAAATGAATTTTTTAAACCACTAGGAAAAGAGGCAAATATGACAACTTACAGAAGAGGAAACCAAAACAACCAACAGATATTACAGATCATCTCAGCCTTGGTAGTAACAAGGAAAATGTAAATTATAATTTAGATATGTTCTTACAAAGTGGCACAAGGGAATGTACAAGATGTTCACCGCATCACTGTTCATAATAGGAAAAAAATGTAGGCAATATAAATATCCATCAATGTATAAATTGATAAATTCCCTTGGAATACAAATACAAATGAAATCTAAACCCAATGGAACATCATACAGCAGTTAAAATGAACTACAGATACATGTACCAACATAACTAAATCTTGAAAACCTAATAGTAAGTAATAAAAGCAAGTTTCAGAAGGATAGGTAAAGGATATCATTAAATATGCATTTTTAAATATACAAAACAATACCATATATTATTTATGGATAAATGCACATATAGTAAAAGGGGACTTCAATTGTATCTGTAAAATTTTGTTTCTTTTTAAAAAATAGATGGGAAACAAATTTAACAAACTGTCAACATTTTGTCAAATCCAAGTGATGTTTCTCTACTTTTCTTCATGTTTAAATATTTCATGATATTGAGGGAGTATTGTTACATCTGTTAGGTATATTAACGGCATTATGGTCATGTTAAAAAAGAAAAAAGTCCTTATCAGTTAGGGATGCATACTGAAGTAGGTGAAATGGTATATGTCTCGAATTTCCTTTAAAATATTCCAGGAAGAGTATGTGGAGAAAAGGGAACCCTCATACACTGTTGGTAGGAAAGTAAATTGGTATAGCCACTGTGGAAAACAGTATGGAGATTCCTCAAAAAATTGAAAATAGAACTACCATATGGTCCAGCTATTCTACATCTGGGTATTTACCCAAAGAACATGAAAACACTAATTTGAAATGATATATGCACCCCTCATGTTCAGTGCAGCATTATTCACAAAAGCCAAGATGTGGAAGCAACCTAAGCGCCCATCAACAGATGAATGGATAAAGAAGATGTGGTGTATGTATATACATACACACACACACACATATATATATAATGGAATACTACTCAGCCATAAAAAGATTAAATCTTGCCATTTGCGACAACATGGATGGAACTTGAGGGTATTATGCTAAGCGAAATAAGTCAGATGGAGACAGACAAAAACCATATGACTTCACTCATATGTGGAAGATAATAAACAAAACAAACACAGATACAGAGAACAGATTGGTGTTACCAGAGGGAAAGGCCAGGAGGGAGAGGGCGAAAGGGGTAAAGGGGCACATGTGTATGCTGACAGACAGCAACTAGACTTTTGGTGGTGAACGTAATACAGTCTATACAGAAGTCGAAATATAACGATGTACACTTGAAATTTATATAATGTTATAAACCCAACTTACCTCAATAAAAAATAAAGAAATAAAATAACTTATTCCAGGAAAAGAAAAGGTAGGGGCGATAGGTGATTGATAAAATGTTGAGAACTGTGGTAGATGTGTACACCATACTTTTGTGTATGCTTGAACAATTCCATAAAATAAAATATTTTGGATTTTTCTAAATGTTCACAATAGAAAAAGAAAAAAGAAAACAGACCCTCCAGGATGGGCTGGGATACTCATAGCCAAGAAATAGAACAAGTGAGGGCACCTCTATATTTATTCACTAAGACCTACGCCAGGCAGCACAATATCTCTTGAATAGGGGCAGCTTAAAAAAAAAGTTTCAATAAAAACAAAGACAGTATATCTATATCTACGCATTCAAAGTCATAACCATTCTCAGCCAAGGGTCTTCCCCCACCACCTAGATGACATTATCTTTAATGTTCATTCTAGGCATTTATGGGATGATTTAATTTT
This sequence comes from Equus caballus, assembly GCF_041296265.1. Classification (NCBI taxonomy): domain Eukaryota; kingdom Metazoa; phylum Chordata; class Mammalia; order Perissodactyla; family Equidae; genus Equus; species Equus caballus. Next base: position 28,159,138 of record NC_091707.1, read on the forward strand.
GCCAAATAAATACTTAGTAATTTGAAACGCATGATTATTTGTAGAGTGCCTTGGGGTCACTTAAAACGACATGTTCTTAGTACCTAACATAATGATGATAGCCCAAGTACATGGGAGACTGGAATCACTGAGACAAATTATCGCTATGGCATGACTTGCTTCTTCTCCTTTGCCCTCAAGGTTAGTGTCAGAAGATGTAAGGTGCACCCCCACACACATTTCCTTAAGCAAAGTATTAAGAGCCTTGTGCGAAGACAACACTTTTCAACCATGTGTTGGCAAAAACACAATGCAAACTGAGGTGCAAACTGAGGCACAATCTGAAATTGTTGGGCTGCTTTTAAGCCAGTAGAGGGAGCAGAACAGCTGTGCCCAAATCTCTGACCCCTAAAAGCAAAGGAGGGTGGGTGAAGCAGGATGAATCAACTTAGAATGTGAAAAAAGCTCTCTAGTCAATTCAAAAAAGCAGAGATTTATTGTACAGTTCCACACAGAAAGACAGTCCAACCTGCAAGTAATCCACGGGAAGGGTATGATCCTTTAAACCAGCTCTGTGAGCCTGGCAATTGGATGTTGGCCCCAGCCTCTCTGGGGCACCTCAGGGACCTCGTACAAAGGGGAGGCCTCTCTGCTCTGCACCACTGCCAGGCAAGGGACAAGCAGAGGCCAGGCCTTCCAAGCTTGGTTTCTTCACAAACAATTGCTTAGCTTCAATTCATGTGAGAACCCCAAAAGAACATAGCTACTCTGATGCTGGTCATTTTCGGTTGATTTAATTCTGCACTAAACTCACTCATCCTAAAATGCACTATAATTACATTGTGGCAGTGGCTCTGTAAAAGTTATATTTAAAGAGTACTCTTTCCCAATGGGTCCTGAGCTATAGGCAGAAACTATGTAGGACCTCACACCATACTATAACAAAGGTAATTATTTAACATTCTTCTTATTTTATAGCCCGGAATAGCTGAGGCACAGAAGGAAAGAACTTGTTTTAGGCTTCCTCAGAAAGTCAGCCAAGCACAGGACAGGACTGAGACAACACTCTGGCACTCAGGATCAAATGCTCCTGCAGCACAACACTATTTGAAGAGAAAGAGACTAAATCATTCAAATGTCTATCAATAGAGGTCGTTAAAATTATTGTTCAGTGAAATAAACCAAACACAAAAGGGCAAATACTGTATGATTCCATTCATGTGAGGTACCTGGAGTGGTCCAGTTCATAGAGACAGAAAGTTGAATGGGGGCTGCCAGGGGCTGAGGGGAGGCCACAAGGAGTTGTTGTTTAATGGGGACAGAGTTTCATTTTTGCAAGATGAAAAAGTTCTGGAGATGGGTGGTGGCAATGGTTGCACAACAATGCGAATGCTATTGAACAATACACTTAAAAATGGTTAAAATGGTAAATTCTGGGGCCAGGCCCGTGGCCGAGTGGTTAAGTTCACATACTTTCCTTCGGCAGCCCAGGGTTTCGCTGGTTCGGATCCTGGGCGCGAACATGGCACTGCTCGTCAGGCCATGCTGAAGCGGCATCCCACATATCACAACCAGAAGGACCCACAACTAAAATATACAACTATGTCCTGGGGGGCTTTGGGGAGAAAAAGCAGGAAAAAAAAGATTGGCAACAGTTGTTAGCTCAGGTGCCAATCTTAAAAACAATTAAAAAAAGGTATATTCTGTGTTATGTATATTTTACCACAAATAAAAAATGCAAAACAAGTTTATTGTTCATATATGTACCATGTATTATGCAGCCAAAAAAAAAGGCATGAGGCAGCTCTACATGTACTGACATGCACTAATCACTAAGATAGAAAGTGTCTGAAGTGTCAGTGACAGTATTAACTATTCAAAAGATTATTTTCTTTTAAAAAATGGCTCAATGGGATTAGATCCTGAGCTTCGGGTTTCCTCTTTGATAGGCAGTGAAGGTGGTGCTACAGAAGGGACAGGAAGTGCCAGCACTGGAATAAAAGGGCCTGGATTCAAATCCCGGTTTCACCATCCATGTGTCCTTGGAGAAGCTGTTCTACTTCTCTAGCCTCAATTTTATGACTGTAAAATGAAGAAAACACCACTATTTCTGTGTCCTGAGATAATATATATAAAAGTACTTAGTCTGGTGCGTCATGTGTTAGGTATACACACCACTCAAAGTGTCCTAGTTTCTCCTAAGCATCCTCCATGAATTTGTCCTAATCTTTCAAACTCTTGTTTTGGAATATGAATAGCATGATACATTTTAATAAAACAAAAATATATACAAATTTGTACATGGAAGAGCAGATGCAAAATGGTTAATGGAGGTTACCTCTTGGGGATAGTAATTTTATTTAACACTCATATTGCTGGAGTTTTGTTGTTGGTTTTTTTAACTTGCAAAGACTAAAGGAAAATCATTCTCAGCCTATTTATTCCTTCTTTTCAGTGTGTATAATCGCCACTCTGAAGCCAAACCTCCTTTCGTGTCAACCACACCTCTGCTGAGCTCTAAGAGGCAGCACCGAGAGACAGAGGCAGAGCCTGTGGGCCACACAGCTGAGCTACATCAGTGAATGGAAAATAAGTCTGTTTTGTTATTTTTTCAAAGTTGAAAATAATCAACATTTGTATAGAAGTTCATTTACGTACATCTTTACTTGTGAGGTAAGGATTATACAGAGTCTTTTTCCAGATGAGGATCAGAGAGAGGTAATGGCTTGCTTGCTAATAATCCAAGGAGCTAGGCCGAGTGCCTAAAACCAACTTGTATGCCTTCTACCAAAGTGCAGAGGCCAGAACACTACTTAGAATTCCAAGAGAGGACGTCCCACAGCTCTACACAGGACAGAAAAGCATTTTCCAATTTGTCTCCAGCTTTTCTTCCCTAGAGATGCCTAGCATTTTGCTGTTTCTTTTTTTAAAATCATTTTTAAGTGAGGAGTTTTGTGGCATTAAGTACATTCACATTTTCACACTGCTGTGCAACCATTACCACCATCCATCTCCAGAACTTTTCATCTTCCCCAAATGAAATTCTGTACCCATTAAATAACTCCTTTCCATTCTTGCCTCCTCTCCACCCCTGGCAACCATCGTTCACAATACTTCTGTCGCTACGTATTTGACTACTCTACATACCTCATATAAACAGACTCATACAATATTTGTCCTTTTAGGACTGATTTATTTCATTTAGCATAATATCTTCAAGGCTCATCCATGTTGTAGCATGCGTCAGAATCTCCATTTTTAAGACTGAATAATATTCTATTGCATGTGTGTATCACACTTTGTTTATCCATTCATCTGTTGATGGACACTTCGGTTTCTCTCACTTTTTGGCTATTGTGAATAATGCTGTTATGAATATGGTATACAAATATCTGTTCGAATCTCTGCTTTCAATTCTTTTGGGCATACACCCAGAAATAAAATTCCTGGACCTTATGGTAATTCTATGTTTAATTTTCTGAGGAACTGCCATACTGTTTTCCACAGGGGCTGTACCATTCTACATTTCTCACCAACAAGGCACAAGGGTTCCAATATCTCTACATTCTTACCAACACTTGTTATTTTCTGTTTGTTTGGGTTTTTTTAATAAAAGCTATCCTAGGGGCTGGCCTGGTGGCATAGTGGTTGGGTTTGTGCACTCCACTTCAGCAGCCCAGGGGTCATGGGTTCAGATCCTGGGCACGGACTTGCACACCACTCATCAAGCCATGCTGTCGCAGCATCCCACATACAACACAGAGGAAGACTGGCACAGATGTTAGCTCAGCGACAATCTTCCTCAAGGAAAAAGAGGAAGACTGGCAACAGATGTTTGCTCAGGGCCAATCTTCCTCACCAAAAAAAAAAAAAGTTATCCTAGTAGGTGTGAAATGTTTGCCAGCCTTTTTGACTTTCAAATAATAGTCCAAAATGACTCTCAAGTCCTTATATTGAATATCTTGAAGCACATGATTCTACAAATAGTGTATGATTTTTCTTTATGTATTATTTTATGCTTACCTACTACGAAATTTTACCACTTTTCTGCTCACTTCACCCACACAAAAAGAGTTGCTTGCAGTTTATCCCCATGGGTTTGGCATTTCATTACCTGAAGGAACTAATGTCCTATATAAATTTGGGATATTTATATGTATTCTTTCTTCAAATCACTTACAAAAATAATTAAGAGCACTAATCTCTATTTACTTAAGCCTGCCACTTCTGCAATGACACTTATTTCAGAGGTGGATGTAACATAAGGCAGCACAGCACAGCATTAAAACCACAGGCTTAGGATACAGGTGCACAGGGTTCAACTCTCCACGTCGCTACCACTTACTAGCTGTGTGCCTTAGGCAGGTTACTTAATCTCTCAAATTGTATCCTCATCTGCAAAATTGAGAAAATAATTCTACCTATTTAATAGTGTTATGTTTGGATTAATGAGACAGATCTGTGTGAAGGACTTGGCCCAATGCCTGATGCATAGCACGAGCCAGATAAACGTTAGCTAATTATTATGGTATTTGAACTCCAACAACAATAGCTAACATCAGCTAAATTTATTCTGGGCCAGGGACCAGCCTAAGGGTTTTATGTGCAGTGGCTCTTCTAATCCTCTTAATAATCCTATGAAGTAGGTATTGTTATCTTTATTATCCAGAAGAAACTACAGAAAAGCTAAATAACCTGAAGGTACACAGTGACCAAGAGTGGGAGTTGGGATCTGAATCCAGGTAATCTGGCTCTAGAAACTGTGTTCCTTACCACAATACAGTCCAGCCTCTCAATTATAGCAGGGGCCAGGCAGCAAAGCAAATGAGTGAAAGCTGCCAGATTATATGGCAGACTGGAGAATATACAACCCTTTTTAAAAGACAAGCCACTACTCAGCTCCAGCCAGTTACTGCCATAGAGGAATGCAGGCTCAAGGTTGCTAGACCTTCCAATTTTTCAAGAGAAGTCAGCAACTTGATTTTCGCATGCTGAATGCAGGCCTCGGTGGAGGCTGCATTTGGCCCATGGATAAGTTAAGGTTGGATGATTTGCCCAAGGTCACAAAACTGGAGTCCAATGGCACTTTCTAAATCAGAGAGAAAAAAATCAAACGGCAAGTGCAAGCAGGTATGGAGAGAGAAGGAGAAGTGGTGTCCTATGAATTTTACTCTTCACTACAGAAGTAGCCACAGGAGGGATAACATCGACAGGCATTAACTCCTGCTAATACCCTGCCCTTACCCCACACTCTTGTTCTGAAAGTTAAGTCCACTTATCTGCCTATTAACTCATTTTTCCACATCTCCAATTATGTAGGTAGGGCAGAAACATTATCCCCATTTTGAAGATGTGAAAAGTGAGGCAGTTGCTAGCCTCAATGATAGAAGCCTTGACTCCTAACTTGAAGGAGGAAGTAAAGTAGCAGCAACCCCTGAACCAGACAGCTAGAACCCCAGGAAATAAAATGGTTCCTCTAAAATCAGATGACTAGCAGCAGTGCAGCTGAACAGAGCCAGCGTTTTTAAATCCTAAACCAGTACACCAATCCCTAGGCAATGTCTCTAATTCCTGAGCAGAAATAGAGACAGGAATCCACAAACATCTTATACCAGAATCACAGAACAGAGCTGGAAGACACTCCAACACCCCCACTTTGCCAGTGAAGAACCTGAGGTCACCTATCCCAGAGCACCGACACTACCAGCTAGTGGCAGAGCGGCACTCAAATCCAAGACGGCTCTTCCTACAGTGTGGTAAGCAGAGGTCACTGGGTGACTTCAAAGAGTAATAATTTTAACAATGACGTATTTTAATGTGTATTAGGAAAAAAAACTAGGACATAAAACCCATGACAGACATGACAGTAATATAGTTTCCTTTCAAGTATTGTTTTACGAGGAGTCAATTTAGGAAAAAATATTAAGTAATAGCACAGATGATAACCTTCAATATGACAAAAGTCAAAAAGGTGGGGCTCAAACTTCTGAAATGTAGAGTAGTTTACCAAGCACTTTTACTACCTGCCTCCTTAACAGAGGACCTCTAAATTTGACACTGAGGTTTGATACTCAAATGCAGAGCACCTAGGGATTAATCTTGAAAGGTATTAGGAGAATGTGACTATTTTAACAAAGAAAGCTGCAAACTAATCAGTTGCATTGTAAGTGGCCTAAAGGAAGACTACAAAATGGCCAAAACTTAAGATAAAATATTCAACCTCCCTAATAATCAAAGTCAATTATGTGAGAATTGAAGTAATAAGTTTTTTAAATGATACCATTTTTCACACACTGACTGGCAAAGACGACAGGATAGAGAACAGTAGCTAAGATGCAGTCTCATAATGAACTGGCACAAGCATAAATCACTTCAACCGCCCCATGCTGGAGGGCAAATATATATCAAATGTATTTTGTAAATATAAAAAAAATTCATACCCTTTGACCCAGAGCCCCATTTCTAAGATTTCATTCTAGGGGAAAAAAATAAATTTTCACAAAGGCTTAGCTACAAGAATTGTCATAAAAGAAGAAAATAAACAGAAGGAGGGAACTGGTTTAAATTCTGATATACAGGGCCAGCCCTATGGCCGAGTGGGTTTGCGCACCTGCGGTGGCCCAGGTTTTCGCTGGTTCAGATCATGGGCACAGACATGGCACCACTCATCAGGCCATGCTGAGGCAGCATCCCACATAGCACAACCAGAAGGACCTACAACCAGAATATACAACTATGTACTGGGGGGCTTTGGGAAGAAGAAGAAGAAGAAAAAAGAAGATTGGCAACAGATGTTAGCTCAGTTGCCAATATTAAAAAAATAAAAAAATTTCTGACATAGGTGCTTGACAGGATACAATACTGCCATAATATCGTGCTTTAGAACAGTTGTTCTCGGGGCTGGCCCAGTGGGGCAGCAGTTAAGTTTGCATGTTCCGCTTTGGCGGCCCAGGGTTTGCTGGTTCGATCCTGGGTACAGATACGGCACTGTTTGACAAGCCATGCTGTGGTAGGCGTCTCACATATAAAGTAGAGGATGATGGGCATGGATGTTAGCTCAGGGCCAGTCTTCCTCAGCAAAAAGAGGAGGATTGCCAGCAGATGTTAGCTCGGGACTAATCTTCCTCAAAAAAAAAAAAAAGTTGTTCTCAAAGTGTGTTCCCTGAACCCCAGGAGGTCTGCAAAGTCAAAATTATTTTCACAACAACACTACAGTGTTATTTGCTTTTTCACTGTGTTGGCATTGTAGTGATGGTGTAAAAGCAATGGTGGTTTGTAAGACTACTGGTGTCTCAGCACTCACCAAGGCAGTATACCACACTATTACTAGGTCATCAGTATATCCTTAACTGTCACCCACTAACAATAAAAAACAAATGTCAGTTTCACTTAGGAATGTCCTTGATGAAGCAATAAAAATAATTCTATCAAATTTCAACCAGAGAACACACTGTAATCTTCTGTATGATGAAATGGGAAGAACACTTTCACTGCACACCAAAGAACAATGGTTATTTTCTGGAAAAGCACATGTGCGATGGTTTGTTTTGTGAGCTGAAGTGGCTGCTTTTTTTATGGAATTTTATTTTTACTTGAAATGATTGACAAACTATGGTTATTCAGAGTTGGGTATTTGGCAGATATTTTCTCCAAAATGAACAAGATGAGCCTGTCACTTCAAGGAAAACAACTGGCATTATTTGTACTCAATGATAAAATTTAAGCTCTCAAGAGAAAACAAGAATTTTGTAAAACTTGTACCATTCACCACAGTGAACTCCACCACTTCCCAATAAAGACTTTACTGATGAGATTGGAGGTGGTACTAACAAAAATGATTTCTTGAAATATATTACATAATGAAATGTGTCAAGACTTAGAAAATATGTCTAACTCAGTGAACAAATATCTTCCAAATGATCAATGTATGATGTTATGAGACAATGCTTGGGGCTCTTCTAATCCTTTTAATAATCCTACGAAGTAGATATTGTTGCTATCCTTATTATCCAGATGAAACTACAGAAAAGCTAAGTAACCTGAAGGTACACAGTGACCAAGAGTAGGAGTTGGGATCTGAATCCAGGTAATCTGTCTCCAGAAACTATGCTCCTTACCACAATACAATCTAGCTCCTCAAATACAACCGGGGCCAGGCAGCAAAGCAAAAGAGTAAAACCTGCCAGATTAAATGGCAGACTGGAGAATATACAATCCTTTTGAAAGGACAAGCCATTGTATACTCAGCTCCAGCCAGTTACTGCCATTGGGGAATGCAGGCTCAAGTTGCCTGACTCCAGTTTTTCAAGAGAAACCAGCAACGTGGCGGGGGAGGCTTTAAACAGAGACTAATGGATTTTAATGTAACAGATTATGAAAAATTCTGATATTTTTTCGGATTCTACATTGCAACTAATCTTTAAGAAACTTCCACTTGTCAAGTTTTGATATAGTATCAAAGAAGAATATACACAATTATCTGATAAGGCATTAAAATACTCTTTTCCTTTTCTAATTACATATCTGTGTAATTCTGAATTTTCTTCATATATGTCAGCTAAAGCAATATTCCACAACAGATTAAATGTAAATGTGTTCATAATATCTATTATGACATTAAAGAGATTTGGAAAAATTTTTAACAATGCTACTCTTCTATTTTTTTTATTTTGGAAAATATGGTTATTTTTCATTAAAATATTATGTTAATATAAAGTTTATTATTGCTATTCTTAAATAAATGAATTTTTAAACTCTCTCTGTCTTAAATTCTAATACAAAAAATAATCAATGAATATGACCCACATAAACTGAAGGTCTGTAAGATTTTCAATGATATTTAAGAATGTAAAGAGGTCTTGAGACCGAAGAGTTTGAGAATTTTTGCATCAGAACAGTGGTTCTCAACCAGGGTGATTTTGCCCCCCAGGGAGCATCTGTCAATGTCTGGAGATATTTTCGGTTGTCACAATTGGGGAGATGCTACTGACATAAACTGTTAGAGGCCAGGGATGCTGCTCAGTGCATAGGACAGGCGCCCATAACAGAAATATCCATCCCAAAATGTCAATAACTGTTGAGGTTGAGAAACCCTGCTTTGAAGAATATTCAATGACATATGAAAAAATGTTAACATAAAGAAAAAAGGTTACAAAACAGCAGAGATGGCCTAATTCCAATTTTATTTTTAAAAATGTACATATGCATACAAAAAAGGCTAAACTATGACACCATGTGTCAAAAATGGTTATCCTGAGTAGGTAGGATACTTCTTTCTTGCCAAATTTCCTATAATTAACACATGATATTTTTTAAACTTATGAATAAGTAGGAAGCCTGTCTTAGTGCCATATTCTGATGACTTATATGATTCAATAGGAAATTCTCAACAGTAAAGTGTGGAATGAGTGAAACGTGAAAGAACAAAAGCTCCTCAAACAGAACTAGGGGAACACTAAAAACAGATTCTCGGGGCCTCAACAACAGTAAGGATTTACAGGGAAGTTATTAAGATAGTAGATGATGCATCGTGAGGTACTCCTAGACCACACATTGTCTTCATGTCCAGTCCCACTTCTTCTTTTTCTTTTAAGATTGACACCTGAGCTAACATCTGTTGCCAATCTTGCCAATCTTCTTTCCCCCTCCACCCCCTCAAAGCCCCCAGTACACAGTTGTATATTTTAGTTGTGAGTGCCTCTGGTTATGCTGTGTGGGATGCCACCTCAGCATGGCCTGATCAGCAGTGCCACGTCTGCACCCAGGATCCAAACCAGCGAAACCCTGGGCTGCCAAAGCGGAACACACAAAGTTAACCACTCAGCCAGCGGGCCGGCCCCAGTCCCACTTCTTCTACCATAGAGAACTAACCTGGACAACATGCTCTCCTGCTTATGTTACAGATGATCTTCAGTCACTCTGAGCAGTTTCTTATTTTTTTAGTTTTTTCGCAAAATTCCCTGCATAAGCAACATTAACAACATAATTAAGCTTTCTTTTCTCTTCTTGGGCAATTCTAAAAAGATTAAACCAATGCAGGCCCCAACGCTTTTTCAGTTCTTCTAGGAAGGCATACAACACCCACCCATGAGCAGATACAAACAGAGATATCAACTCTGAGGCTAAATCAAGGGCTGCTTGAAGCTGGGTGCCAACCATGCAAATTTCACTTGCTTCTTGCCAGTATGTCTCAGGCAAAACACATGCTTCAGCCATCTATGGCAGCAAGTGATAAGATAAGACATCTGCACCAGGCCATCAAACACAGTTAAGACATCTATTAAGAAAAGAAACATAACAACCCTCAGAGGCTCCAATTAGTTACTTGGCCTTAAGCTGTAACACACGAGATACAACTGGAATTTAGATACAAGACTTGAATGGAAATTCTGAATGAGGGAAGTTGTGTAACAAGATTTTAACAGGCATCTGGATTGCAAAAAATTTCTCCTCCTGAGTAATGTTCTTAGAAGGAAACACACTTTCCAAAGTAAGGAAGGATAGGTAGGCTAAGAATTAAAACTGGAGACAGCCCGAGTGACACTGCCTCCAACCTGGAAAATCTCTATTTACTTATCTGTAAAATAATAGGGGACCACCAACTTAATCAAAACAATCATCTTCAGGGACAAAGAAACTGTCACAATGTACTGGCAGAGTAAGTCACTTAAAAGAGTTTAACACTTTGAGTAAGTCCTTTATAAATGCAGAACTTCCTGACTTTCCCTACTGAGGGACCAGGTCAGAAGACTCAGATTTTAATCCTGATTGTACCACTTACTACTTGTGAGCCACTGGGCAAATCACTTTACCTCTTTGCTCCTTTGTGTCCTTATATATAAAATTAAAGGCTTCAATTAGATGATCATTAGTCCTTTCCAGCAGTAAAATTCTATGATTCTATAGAGACAGAACATCAGTAGCATAAGATCACAGGTAAGAAGGATGAAATCAGGACTCTAACCCAGATCTCTTAAACTTCTTTATTCATGACATGCCACAACATGAAAGACAATCTAGAGCCAACTGGCTATCGACCAGAAAAACTACAATTCCTGAAAACCCTTCTCAGAACCAATTTACACACTTGAGGGGATCAACTTTTACTCCAGATGTCCTCTGGTGCTGGATAGATATCCCACAAAACGAAGCCTATAGCATGGTTTTAATACCAATATCATATCCACTTTTAGTTTAAAATACCTCAGGAAAACGATCCCAACTCAGTGGAGAATCACTCCCCAAAATGCCTCTCCCCAAAATCAACTTGGCAAAAAACAACCACCTGTAAGAAGACTTTAAAAAAAAAAAAACCAAAAAAGAATGTACAACAAGTGAATAGTAGAACAAGAATTATAAGAAGAGGTATACAGAAAGGAACGAGTAACTTACTAACCTCTGGCCCTAGCACTTTCCTAATGGTTTTGGCCTGTTTTTTGCTTTCTAATAAGACGAGGGGACAAATGACTAAGCAACCACCCTGCCCCTCATGCTCAATCCAGTACCCTAAAAGCAGCAGCTGAGACCCAACATGGAGAGAATGGGGCTTGGAGGCTTTTCCACCAAAGGCATTCAGTGGCGAAGGGGAGGAGTTAAGAGACTGGGGCTTTGGTTTTACCTGAGAACCAGACAGCTCGGATGATTATGACTAGATGGCCATATAACTTATCATCCAAACTAGGGCCTTTATAAGAAAGAAAGGATCGCTAATAATTGTACTGGGACAATGTGGAAACTGAGACAATCCTAAGTAAACCCAGGATATATACTCACCTTGGTTACAAAGGACCCCAGCAGAAAGCAAGGCAGGCAAGGGACCTACAGAGTTACCTTATCAACCATATAAGGTAATCTTATCTTACCATATCAACCGGCAAAAGCCCCAAGAGGGGCAAAAGGGAAGATGGGAATCAGCCTTTCTGCCAACATCTTCTCTGCTATGTGGATCTGTTATAAACCTGTCAGTTTCCTCAGATGTCACTTTCTCTTTGATTCCTACATGTCCCAGCTCTCTGGAATATAACTTCCATTTTAAAATTGGCCCTAGTAAGAAAATAGTACTCAGAGCACATGGACTTGATCTCAAATGCATATCAACTCTATATCCTGAGAGGTACATGATACAGTTTCAGGTATTCAACACTGCAAAGTGCAAGGAGCGAGTAAGGTGGCCAGAAAGTGTGAACATGAAGGCACGGGAAGAGCAGACAACTAAAGTGACAAATGATGGTTGTCAAGTCTTTCCCCAAATCCCTTAGGAAAATTGATGTGAAGTACCAGTGGAATCCAAGACCAGAACCTACAGAGCAGCCCTCCTTGTTCACCCAATCAGTGAATAACCTTGGAAATGAAATGCCTTCCTTTTCACAGAAGCAGAGCGAAGCTGCTGGTGACAGATGTAAATTTTATTTGCAAGAACACTATACTTCAGATTCATTAAGGATTAAACAGGCTTATCATCTGGCCTAGGAGGCATACCTCCCTATATGATACTGCATCTGTGGAAAAGTGCTTCCAAATGACTTACCAGTGCTCTCCAGGCAAATAATCCCATTTAGATTGTTTAAACCTTTGTCCAAAAAGCACTTTATTCTGAAGCACATTATTTGTCTATGCTCCAGGCATAGATATTTTCTCCCCATGTGTTATTATGAATATCTGTTGTCTGAAATTCAGCCAAATGTACTCAATCAGCGTGCTTTTGGTAGATATCAAACTCAAATTGCAGGCTTAGTAAATACATATGTATATATTGCTTGACTTTTACTTGGGCTAATGGAAAAGCGGAACCAACTTTGTAACCAGAGTATGCCTACTCCTAATTAGACTAAAGTAGGTGAGTTTAGCCCAGTGTGAAGTTAGTCACACGGTTTATGTAAGCAAGCGAGGAACATCCACATCCAAAGTGTAGGGAAGAAGACTTTAGATGACTGCCAAGACCAAAACCCAAGTGAAGTGATTTCTAGCACCAAGGAGCTAAATCTGCTTGAGGGGTGAGTACCATAGCTGTGACCAGAACTGTGCTTTGAGGTTCCAAGCCCAATGACCCATCCCTTCAGCCCCACTTCTTCTGTTTATACACAAAGGGGAAAAAAGCAGTTAGCAAAGTTATCAGAGTGACAGCATCAAGAAATGAGAACGTAGGGGGGCTGGCCCCGTGGCCGAGTGGTTAAGTTCGCACGCTCTGCTGCAGGCGGCCCGGTGTTTCGTTGGTTCGAATCCTGGGCGCGGACATGGCACTGCTCATCACACCACGCCGAGGCAGCATCCCACATGCCACAACTAGAAGGACCCACAACAAGGAATATACAACTATGTACTGGGGGGCTTTGGGGAGAAAAAGGAAAAAAAATAAAATCTTTAAAAAAAAACAAAAAAGAAATGAGAACGTAGGAAAAAGGTCAGAACCTCTTAAAACGTACGTAACAGTCTAAAAACTTCAGAGCAGTTGGCAGCATGTCTCATGCAGACCCAGGCTGGAAATCCAGCTCCACCACAAACTATGGGAGCTTTCACAAGTTACTTAATTTCTCTAAGCCTCGCTTTCCTCACATCTAAAATAAGGATAATAGGGGCCGGCCCTGTGGCCAAGTGGTTAAGTTCGCACGCTCCGCTTCGGCAGCCCAGGGTTTCGCCAGTTCGGATCCTGGTTGCAGACATGGCACCACTCATCAGGCCATGCTGAGGTGACATCCCACATGCCACAATTAGAAGGACCCACAACTAAAAATACACAACTATGTATCGGGGGGCTTTGGGAGAAAAAGGAAAAATAAAATCTTAAAAAAATAAAATAAAATAAAAATAAAAAAATAAAATAAGGATAATAGTACCATCCACACCTTAGGAACGATTCTTTTAAGTATCAGATGTGATCATATATGACACACAATGAAATGCCCCCCCGAATAATATTTGATAAATGAATGACATGCTCAAATATTAGCTATTTTTACTGTCAAATATCTGTTTTTATAAACAGCAGTGTCTCAGTTGAAAGTCAGGTGAGGCATTCCTACTTAATTTGGTAGACACTGGGGAGCACTGTAGATTTCTGAAGGGTCAGCAGGAGATGTGAGATCATGAGAGTTAAGTTTTAGGACACACGTTGGCAGTGGTAAGAAATATATATTAAAGCTGAAAGAACAAAAACTTGGGAAGCAGCTACTGGAACTAAATTTTCTACAAAGACCAAGGTAATAAAAATCTTTTTTCGTCCTTAGAATTATATTTCACTTGATTTTAACCAGAAACAATGAATTCTAACATTTATTCTTCCACTAATGCCCTAACTGTTCTCTGCATTACAGAACCCACAGCAGTCATTTATCAATGTCCTTCCTTGATTCTTTAGCACTCAGTTTTGACAATTAATACAAAACCTTTAAATCCCCTTGTGTTTCTAGACTATAGGTAACACTGGCTATTTTCCGAGTTGACAAATAAGACTAAGTGCTTAGCAGAGGGCTTGACACACATTACATGCTAAATAAATGTTTAAAAAATAATTCTTATAGTTATTATTAAGATTAAAGAGGCACACATACTGTGTTCTCATTACATATTTTTAATGAATAAACAAACATAAGATACCTGTGTGGAAGAAGTTAACTTTATTTACAACAAAACACAGAATAACAATTTATCATCTAAAAGGAGCAATTAGAGTTGTACATTTGCTCAGAAATTGCTAACATCACCTTTCAATTCTTTAGAAGAGAGCCAGAAAAGGTGGCCTATCCTATAAGAAGAAAAGGGAAAGAAAAATATAAAAAGACTACATAGAAACAGCACCTGCCCGGGAGCAATGAGCCCTCCTTAGAGTCCCGACTGCCAAAGACTAACGGGGCAGCTCTGGAAGTCGCCTTTTTACTTCTCCACTTCCTTTTCCATAAAATAAAGAGCTTTCCGACTCTCTGACTCGATGAGGGAGAAGGAAGATGTAAACAAGGTTGCCTAACGCAAAATTGCCCAAACTTCAGTCAATCTGGATCACCTCTTCATTTTTTCCGTATCCACATAACACATTCGCCGTTATTTTTCTTTAAACTGACTCTTTAAAATTTATTGCACCTTAAGCAATAAATCCCTTAAAAACAATATTTTATATATGCTGCTTGACTTTTCTAACATGTAAAAAAATAAATGTACAAACCATTAAAATTTAAAAATTCATTCAAAGATCACCTAAAATTAGCTTACATACCCACACTTTGGCAAATGGTTACCTAACCCTCATCACCAAAAATCAAAAACTTTAAAGGACAGAGAACTAAGTAGAAAAGAAATGTAATTTCACATTCTCACGATAATCTAAGGGTTACTCCTAACAGATTAGTATTCAGTTCTTTAACTGTAAGAGAATATTTTTTTAATTTAAAGATTGGCACCTGAGCTAACAACTGTTGCCAATCTTTTTTTTTCTCCTCAAATCCCCCCAGTACATAGCTGTATATTTTGGTTGTGGGTCCTTCTAGCTGTGGCACGTGGGATGCTGCCTCAGCATGGCCTGACGGGTGGTGTCATGTCTGCGCCCAGGATCCGAACCAGCGAAACCCTGGCTGAAGCGGAGGGTGGCAATTTAACTACTCGGCCACGGGGCCGGCCCCAAGAGAAAATATTTTTAATATAATGTAGGGCACCAAAAATTGAAAATAGAATTGTTTCCTTCTTAGCCTATATAATCTTGATTTGAATTAGGATTTTAGTTCCTTTAAACTTAAAAGGCTTTAGTACCACCCTTGAGTATCTAAATTCAGACTAAAACAGGAAAAGCAATTACTTTTTTCCTGAAACCATGAAAAAGAAAAAAAGATTAAAATTAAGGGCCGTATATTAGCAATGGAAGTGCTCTTCTCCACACTCAATGCATGAGAAAATAAATACATCCATTTCTTAACTCGGGATTCAGAAAGCATATCCATTTGTGTTTCAAGTTTTACTCGTCAGTAGAGTTTCCTTGATCTAAATGATTTCAACTGTACTTTACAGGCAAATCTATCAATAATCAGCTAATGAGCACACACTTGGACCTGGGCTGACACCTTACAGTGTGGTAGCCAAGATACATAACCGAGGGCTACGGCTCTTCTAAGAACTCTTAGTAATCAAAAACATATTGGCTTAGGGGGCCAGCCCTGTGGCCAAGTGGTCAAGTTCGCGCACTCCGCTTCAGTGGCCCAGGGTGTCGCCAGTTCGGATCCTGGGCGCGGACATGGCACCACTCATCAGGCCATGTTGAGGTGGTGTCCCACATGCCACAACTAGAAGGATCCACAACTAAAAGTATACAACTATCTACTGGGGGGATTTGGGGAGAAAAAAAAACACACATTGGCTAAGTCAAGCCAGTGATGATTCTTTGAACAACACTGAACACAAAGACAACTTTCTGATGCGCTAATAATATCTAATGAGACTAGTGGTCATCAGTTGAACCTCATTAGGTTATTTTAAAGAAGTGACAAACGCTGGCGTAATTCTAATTTTGCCCGTCTTTGATAGATATCAATTAGCTAACTGACCAAGAAGTGGGAAAAATAACATGCATCTATAAATATCCACGTTACCTTATCCTCATGACCTGACCTCTATAATTTATCATAGCAATGTACTGCAAGGCCATCTCTATGAGCCTTCTTTTTTTCCCACTAAAGCTCACAGGCAAGACGATTTTTGCTATATTAAGTACTGCAAACGAGAGAAAAATCAAATATCTATTAAAATATCATAAAGCAGAGGGGAAAAATTAAGGGTCATGCACTGTTACAAATGAGAAGCAAATGCTCCTAAAATGCAAGCTTCTCAAGAGTATGATTTATACCTGATTCATCACCTCTGTTATTCTCATAGCTCCTGTCTTATGAATACTATGCATTCAAAAACTATTTGCTGAACTAATAAATAGATCTAAGGATAAAATTTCCTATCATCACAGCAATGGATTATCAGTGAATAGAAAAGCTCACAGGAAAATCTAATTCCCTAATCACCCTGTCAAAATGTATGCACTATGAAAGATTTTAAAGACAGAAATCTGCCCCACCACTGGCCATACTTCACCTGATACACTCCTGATACACTGGACCAAGAAGTTCACCCTAATTCAACACATGAGAAGCTTTAATAAAGTCAGACTTTATTTAACTGGCTAAAGCCAAACACTTCACATGCAGATAATATGCTCTCAGATGAATTTATTTACAAAAAACCTGATTCCATAAAATGTGAGATAACCAGTGACTGGACAACAGGAGATGATCATTAATTAATGGGTTCAAATTAAGCATATGGTTATTATCATAGCCTTTTGGTTGATGCTTAAAAATATGCTTTGATGACAAAACTGGGGTCAAGTGTATTCACAAAGCATTTTTAACAGTTCACCTCACTGAGCGATTTCTCAATTTTTCACTTTGTACTGTGCCATGTACAACAATATTAGATGTTGAAGGTGTCAATCCCCTAAAAGCTTTTTTGAGGCTCAAGTTAAACAATAACAGTTGCAGCAGCAGTAGCAACCAGAGCAACAGCATGGGCTAGGCCCTGGTGCTAAGGACTTTACAGGTGTTATTTCATTTAATCCTCACCACAACCCTGTGAGGTATTACTGTCCTTATTATATAGACAAGGAAACAGAGGTAAGTGACTTGTCAAAGGTAATCCAATTAGCAAGTAGTTGAGTTGATATTCACCCCAGGCAGCCTGACTCCAGGGTTCATGCTCTTAATCCCTCTTATGTAACTGTGGATACTTATAATGATCAGTAAAGTCAGAGACCCATGTGAAATAGAAATAGGACTAAATAGTTATCCCAGTTATAAACATTATGACCAAGTAATTAAGGCCTCTCCCCATTCACAACTCCTACTTTATTAACGCTCTGAAACAGTATAGTTGCTGATGCTATTTGAAAAGCTTCTGAAGGTGCTTTTCCTACATTTAGTCATAAGCATTAAAAAGAGATCATAATCTCTCCCTGCAACTCAAACCTTCATACTTATGGGCTATTAATCTGCTAGTTCTACAGGTTCCAATGCCTTAAATATCAATTCAGGGGAAATAATATTTTTAGCAACTCTCACCCCTCAAGATCTGGATATTTCTGTTTACTGCTAAGATTGTGTTTACACAAACAGTTTACAAACTATAAGAAGGCAGAGTTACAATCCGAGTTAGATATACACAGACCTACATTCTGAATGGTCTCCCAATCAGAGCCCCAGAAGATGAACATCCCAAAGACAAAAAGAAAAAGACTTTCAAGCAAACATATAAAGGACTCCATTCCATGGGAAAGGAGCACAAAAGGAGGCAATGGAGGCAATTTAAAACACTAGGTGCCACCAAAGATTTAAAAGGTAAATCCAGGATATCCCCTAAATACATGTACCAGCATAACCTCCTTGCTGTTGTTAGGATCTCTTGTAAGTAGCACTTCAACATACAGTGTTGTTCCTAACCCCTCTAAGAACTAACACACAGGAAGATTCTAAGAGACTGCAAGCATCAAGCATAAGGAGTTCTTTATAAATACAATGTTTGGGGCTGGTCCAGCGGCCTGGTGGTTAAGTTCGTGCACTCTGCTTCGGTAGCCTGGGGTTCACAGGTTCAGATCCCAGCCATGGACCTAGTGCCACTCATCAAGCCACACTGTGGTGGCATCCCACACAAAATAGAGGAAGACTGGCACAGATGTTAGCTCAGCAACAATCCTCCTCAAGCAAAAAGAGGAAGATTGGCAACAGATGTTAGCACAGGGTCAATCTTCCTCACATAGAATAAAATAAAATAGAAAAAGTAATGTTCATTCAAACCCACACAGTTTACAAAGTACCTTCACACATAACCTATTATTGAATACTACACTCCTGTTAGGTAGTTAGTAAAGGCAATTTGTTATCCCCACTTTACATATGAGGAATGTAGAGACTTACCTAAATTTATACAATTTGTGACTGGTAGAGCCTCCAACTCCTATCCCAGGCTCTTTCCACACCACCTCATACCTCCTCATACCACATCAAAATGTCACAAAACTATCCTGTCCGTCCCCTTTGCACAGGTCTATTACCTATACTGTAAGAACAAACACCGGCTAATAATGACATGTTGAGTTAGAAGTACAAAGAGGAAAGAAAACAAACTCAGTACTTCCTTTGAGAGGCCTGGCACTCTGGCTCCCAACCTAAACTTTGCCAAATGTAGTTCTCACAACAGCTCTTCAGATAGGTGCTGGTCCTCCCAGTGAATACATCAGTAAACAGACTCAGAGAGGCTTAGCAACTTGACTAAGGTCACACACACAGCAGTGATTTGGTAAAATGTATGCTATATCACACCACCTTACATGATATCACAGTAATGCCCTGATCAACAACAAAGAAAAATACTTTCTAGGTTAAAATACTTAATATTTTAAAATGTCAAAAAACCATCCCCCCCCACTCATTGCTGTCACGATCTCAGTTACCAAGAGAACACCTTTCTCCTTCCTGATTTTTTCTGGTTTACTCAATACCTGCTGGCCTCACTGTGCCCTGGAAAAGGGGCTAGCTGTTATTTTTCTTCTTTGAGGAAAACTAGTCCTGAGCTAACATCTGCCGCCAATCCTCCTCTTTTTGCTGAGGAAGACTGTGCCTGAGCTAACATCTGTGCCCATCTTCCTCCACTTTATATGTGGGATGCCTGCCACTGCATGGCTTGATAAGCAATGGGTAGGTCTGCGCCCAGGATCCGGCCCGCGAACCCAGGGCTGCCTAAGTGGAATGAGGGAACTCAACCGCTGCGCCACCGGGCTGGCCTCGGGGCTAGCTGTTAGAACAAAAAAGCAATGATGATACGGGCCAGTCCAGTGGCACAGTGGTTAAGTTCCTGCACTACGCTCTGGCTGCCCGGGGTTCACAGGTTTGGATCCTGGGCAGGGACATAAGACATGGCTCATCAAGCTATGCTGTGACAGGCATCCTACATATAAAGTAGAGGAAGATGGGCACAGATGTTAGCTCAGGGCCAATCTTCCTCAGCAAAAAAGGGAGGATTGGCTGCCGATGTCAGCTTATGGCTAATCTTCCTCCAAAAAAAAAAAGAAAGCAATGATGTATCCTTAACAAATAGCATTTAAAAGGCCATAGGAATCATGCAAATATAATTTTGCCCTAGGTCTAAGTTAATTCTCTCAAACAGTATGTGTCAGATCCAAGAAATGTGAGCCTGCCCAAACAATTAGGAAATGAAAACAGTGAACAAACTCTGAACAATCTATCATTTTAATCACCACTTTCTGAGGGCTTTAACCAATCCAGACAAGATACAAGAACAACAAAACCCTTAAAAGTAATCTCATTACCAAGCCAGAGTCTGGCCTCCCACCACATTATTGTGAAACATGAGGGATAGATAACATTAGCCTCAAAATACTGTGTGCCTCTCCCCTCTGGTGTTAACTGCTAAAGAACAACGACAGATAAGCGAAAATGTAAACACTGACACCTTAAATAGTTTTAAACTTGGGAAGATTATTGAAGGACCTCCTAGAACAAAATTTAATTAGCTTTAACAAGTTAAGATGTATTTATGACTCCCAGAAGGGGCTTCCCTATCTGAGGCTAACGGGGGGAGGGTGGGGGGGAGACTTCTGTTAGCATAAATTGTACTCACAGTGGAAGGGGAATAACTAAAAAGGCTGTTAACCAAAACTTGATGTTTAGGGAACAAATAAGCAAAGGTAAGTCTATCTGAGCTAAACTGGAGAGGCGGGTGGAAAAGCTTGCAGGAAGGACTAGGAACAAGGGCAAGAGTAGATAAAAAGGGAAACAGGAAGAACTGAGCTAGAGGAAGTACGAGGAGAAGGAGCAGGACTAAGGTGGGAACCCTGAAAGCACTGACGCACTGACGGAGATGGGCAACTCTGGCCTGGAAAAGGAAGGCAATGAACGCCTGGGAACCAGAAGCCTGCCAGAGCCTCCCCTGTGGAAAAGGCCTCCCTCTTCTAGAGACTAAAATTAAGCCAAGGGAAACGAATTGGCCAAGACTAGAGAAAATAGGGTTCACTTAAGACACAGGGGAAGGGCCTGCACAAGGATAATAGGTACAGAATGGAGGCACCTTTTAAAAGAAGTGCTAGCTTTAAATGGGTGAACTGTATGGCATGTGAATTATATCTTAATAAATCTGTTATTTTAAAAAAGTGTGTTAAACTGAGCAATGTATGACTGTCCTTATGATTTAATTAGCATGATTAGTTCAGTCTACAAGAGTCCTCTCCAAATCCCCTCACCCAGTAGGGTGGGTTTACTTTTGTCTGGGAACATCTCTGTTGGAATACATCACTCTGGGAAGGAGAAGGGAGTATTGCGAAAACAGAAGCAGCAGAAGGGGAAAAAGGTGGGAGTTCTTTAAAGAGATCTTCCCCCATTTTTGCCCTCGGGAATTTTGGGCATCGTGGGGTAAGGAAGCTTTTGTTTGGGGTATGCCTTTGAAGTGGAATATCAGGTTTCTTCAGGGGATGATCTAGGGCCCAAACCTACCTCGTCAAAGAGAAAACGATCTGGGGTGGAAAAGTCAAGTCAGTTCTGGAGAAACCCCAGAAGGTTTATCGCGGAATGATCACACAGGTCTTATCTCTGCTACCCCCAAATTGGACTGCACGCCCCGTGTCACTTCCGACTGTTACTCGCGAAGAAGACGGATGCTTTGCCATGATCCCAGAAGTTTCTGGAGAACTGCCCACTGACGTAAATTAGAAACCCATTCGGGGACCGGCCTGGGTGAAGCGAGGCGCCACGTCCAGCGCTGGGCTCCCCCTTCCTCTCAATGTAGGAAAAGGGACCGGGTAGGGCAGAAGGCGAGCGGGAACGCCAGATCACCGTCGTCGCCCTCCTCCCCTTGGCCGGGTTTCGGGGAGCCGCCCCCAGCGTATACCCCGATCCCCGCTCGCCTGCCTCGGGCCTGCGACCCCGAGAGGAGGGCGGCGGCGGCGAGCGCCCCCCGCGGCCGCCCCCCCCCCCCCCCGGGCAGCTGTAGCCGCGGCGCGGCGCGCCGGGCCCGGGCCTCCCCGGGAGCAATAGGCTATCGATTCAGCTGCCTGTCGCTAGGAGCCCCGGGAGAGCGAGGCCTACACCGCCCGGCCGGAGCCCCGGCCTCGATTTCGCCACTTTCCCCACACCGGAGGGGGAGCCGGGGGCAACCAAGCCCAGCTGGGCGGGGGGGAAGAGGAGCGGGGACCACCTGCAACGGCAGCCGCGGGGAAAGGGCGTGCGGGCGCGGGGCTCCGGCCAACAAGTCTCCGGGGTCGCCCATCCGCCGCCCCCGGCCTCACAAGTTGCGCATTCAAGTTCAGGCCAGTGCCCCCTGGCCTCCCGGGCCCTGGGCACTCTGGAAACCAGGAGAGAAACAAGACGCGGAAGAGGCCCCCGCAGGACGGAGGAGATGGAGCTGGGCCCCCAGCGCGCCCAGGAGGCCCAACCTCGACCGCCCGCCCGTCACCTCCCCTCGGCGGACCCAGCCGGGCCCCGAGTCGCAGCCCCGAGCCCTGCGGCGGCCGCCCTGTCACCGCCCGGCGCCCAGGCCCCTCCGCCAGGATGCCGGCGACAGGGGCTCGGGCTCCCCCCTGCCCCCGGCGCGCCTCGGCCTCCTCCCTCTCAAAATCCCCAAATGCCCCCCGCACCTTTTCAAGTACTCAGAGCAAGAGTTTCCCATCAAACTTTGTCAAGTGGTAACCTCGCCCCCCTCCCCAACCCATACTTCCAGGGCGGTCCTCCGGAGAGGTCACTCTCCTCTTGGGATGAAGCGAATTAAGGACCTGTCAACCATTTTAGGTCTTTTTTATAGAAGACATCCTCTCCCTCCCCTCCCTCCCCCTGCAATGGTTTTAATTTGACACCAAACCTTCCCCCCGCAGCAGGGGGGGTGGAGGAGGGAGGGGGTGGGGACTGAGGGCGGGAGGAGGGGGCGAGGAGGGCGACAGGGGAGGTGGGAAGGGGGCCGGGAGGCGCGGGGAGGGGACGGGGGTTGATTTACCTGAGACCAGCCACTGGCCTCCATTGTTGGAGAATTCAATGGCATTGACACAGCCGAAGTGGCCGAGGAGGTCCTTCTTGTAGAGGTTTCTGCAGCCCCGCAGGCGTCTCCTCTGAAAGTCCTGAGTGAGCAGGGGGTCCCCATGCAAGCCCCGCTGGGACAAGAAGCCCACCACTGACCTCATGCTGCCCCCCAGGCCAGCTCTCCTCTTCATGCTGGAACCGCCGCCGCCGCCGCTCGCGCCGCCGCCCCTCCCTCGGCCTCCCGCGCGGCCGCCGCACTCCCCGGCCCTCCCCCCGCGCTGCGAGCCGGCTGGTTCTTTAACCGGCCATGGCAGACGGAGCGAGGTGTGCAGACGCGCGGCGGCGTCCGCGGCTTCCTGGTGGCCCCCCTCCCCCGAGGCTCCTCCCTCGCCCTCGCCGCCGCCTCCAGCAGCTGATCCTCAGCTGCGGCCGCGCTTCCGCGCTGCGCGGCCCTTCCGCCGGCCGCGGGCGCCGGGAGAACGCGGGCGCCGGCGGCCCCTCCCCCGCGGACGCGGGCCGGAAGAACGCGGGCGGCTGGCCTGGAGACCGCGGGCGGCGGCTCGGCGTGCCCACCGCAGCTCCTCCCCGCGCGAGGCCCCGGGTGGCGCCGGCGGAGGCCGCGCTGCCCGCCCTGAGCGCCGCCCTCTGTGAAGTTGAGGGCCCGTAACAGTCCGAGCGACCGCGGCCCATCGCCGCCTGGAGGCCCGGCGCCCGGACGAAGGCGGCTCCGCGCTCTTTCTGTCGGCCGGGAAAATGCAGCCCGAGGTGGCACAGAGGTGGAAGGAGGACTGAGGCCGAGGCTCCGGTCTCCCTCTGTCCACCTCACCCTGGGGCCGCCGAGCCCTGTCCAAGAGAAGGGAACCGGGAGTTAGGACTGGACACGTGGGGTAAGGTCGCTTGGGGATTGTGTTAGCGCACCCGTCCTTCCCCACAAAATAAATTGTTGACACTCCCCTTCCCCCCACATTCAGCTAATTCGCCCTTCCTCCAGCCATTCCGTAAAAACGTCTAAATTGTTCCGCTTGGTGGATAGTAGAGTGGTATGTGGGGAAAAAGGGAGAAAGGAATTGTTAAGAAGTGAGAAGAAAATTGCCAAAACCGACTTGAGTTCTGTCCATTAGTTCCAGGCACATTTGCAAGACACAAGAAGCGTTGTGCGAAAATAGCAATACGTGTGATTTAATCGGGTGCGGTGAGCTCCTCTTCAAGGTCTTGAGTGTGGAGCTCTGAGGCCGTACAGCTGTTAACCAGCAGCTGTGTTCCAGGCCAGAAGTAGCCGCCCTGCGGTGGGCTGGGAGCCTCCGCGTTGACCCCAGCGAGGAGACTGGATGTTAAGTGCTTTGGAATGCTACCAGATACATACAGGAAAAAGTCCCCTTGTCAGTGTATTGTAGTGCTTTCCCTAGAAGCTATTCTCTGTCATTAAATGGTAATAAGGTGCTACAATAGGCAGGTGTCACTTTTGCCCTTTCAGTTTACCAGGAATTACATCCTCTGTATCAGAGATAGCACGTGGGCAGTCGAGGAGAGCCCCATGAAAGGTGGGCTGGAGGTGGAGAACATCCATCAAGCACAATCACCTACTTCTACTTTTTGTACAATGACAAGATTAATCATACTAATAACAAATATGCAAGTAAATGTTTAATTTAAAAATCAACATTATAGCAAATATTGCTGAACTTAACAGAAATCCCCCAAATTCCAGAAATTATGGTTTCAATGGGATATTTCCCTAAACAGGAAAATGTGTAGTGCTTTCTTTTAAAAAGTTTCATTCTCAGGATGCTTCATAGTGTTTATTCATTATAATAGCCCCGTAAAGATCAGTAGTAGTATACCAGCTTGATTAACGATTTTTAGCACCCAACATCTCTTCTTCATAGCAATATCACAATGTGTAATTAAACATATTTTTGTGATTATATCAGAGTCCCCCACTCTGCTATAAGCTTTCCGAGAGGAAGGACCACGTCTCTTCTGCTCGTGGGTATATGTCCAGAGCCAGCACATGCTGGCACTTAGTGGCCACTGGAACATTTGTTGAATACTTGAATGAATTTAGGGACTGGAGAGACACACCCTCTTCTCCGTCTTAAGCACATACCTCTTCTCCACAACTTTAAATGTGACTGGCTTTTCCCCAATCCCTGGAATGACTGTCCCATTTACCTCAACCTAAAAATAGACCAGGATCTGGTCACAAGCCAGCTCAACTCTAGGACTTTGTTGGAAACTTCTGTAACTGTTCAGTAACCAGCCAGGACAGAAATGTAGGACCACTCAGACTGTTTATATCCTACTGCTACTCTTTGTAAGGACAGTGGATACAATCTCTCTCTTCTTATTTCCATCATTAGGGTTGCCAGATAAAATGCAGGACACCCAGTTCAATATGAATCAGATAAATAATGAATAATTTTTTAGCATAAGTATGTCCCATGCAATATTTTGGGTTTACTTATACTAAAATAATTATTCGTTTATCTGAAATTCAAATCGAATTGGGCATTCTGTATTATTATTTGCTAAATCTGGTGACCCTACCTGTAGTATAACCCAGCTTCAGAAGATCAAGCTTTATGGTATCTATTTGCTTTTGTTAAGAATTTAACATAGTCCCTTGTGTCTTTTATTGCAAACTAATAATACTGTACATAACTATGTAATACAAATCTTTAATCAACTTCAGTGACCATGGCCTTTCCAATAATAGGTATTTATCGTGAAAAGGCCAGTGTACTTAGCTTAAAAATACTGAATAAAATTGGACTCCTGAGTAATCTTTCCTCTGCATAGAATGTGTAGAGGAAGAGGGAGAAGGGTAAAAAGAATTCCTTTTTTTCCTAGGCCCAGAAACTTCTGTATATTACCGTTCATTCAGGAACCCTTGAACTACTATGGGTACCCTTACATAATTGCTCCACTGTGGGTTGAATACTGATCAAATGTAGAGTTCCCAGAAATTCATTTACTCTTTGACCCCAGTATCGTTGGAGAAAGAGTAAGGACTCTTTAAAAACTGACTAGATGCTAACGAAATGTTCAAATTTAGAATTGTTTGTTTAAAAAGAAAACTAAGGTACTACTAAGCCCCTTCTCAAACATTTACTAATTACGTTAAATTTTAGCATATTAAGAGCTACATACAAATACTAACATGCTCAGAAATCTTTCACTTAAAAATATTTTCAACTTTAAAATAAACTGTTACTCATAGATAAGAGATATTAATTCAGAAAAATAATACATATTATATACGTATAATTAAACTGTAATGTCTTTTAAGGGATAAGTTATTTATTGGTCATTTCAAATGACGGCAATTTTAATTTTGGGGGAAAAAAGGAAATGTCTATTTAAATAGAAACTCTTCTGCCAAGATCTATAGGACACGTCATTTCATTTTTTTAATAATAATTTTATCAGACATAGTTGACATACCATAAAATTCATGCTTTTAAAGTTGACAATTTAGTGGCTTTTAGTATATTCTCAAAGTGGTACAACCATCATCACTATCTAATTCCAGAAGATTTTATCACCCCAAAGAGAAACCCCATTCACATTAGCAGTCACTCCCCATTCCTCGCTACCCTTAGCCCCTGGCAACCACTAATCTCTATACTGTCTCTATGGATTTGCCTATTCTGGATATTTCATATGAGTGGAATCATACAATATGTGGTCTTTGTGTCTGGCTTCTTTCATTTAGCATAGTGTTTTCAAAGTTCATCTTTGTTGTGTCATATATCAGAACTCCATTCTTTTTTTTAGACCAAATTATATTCCCTTGTATGGATATACAACATTTTGTTTATCTATTCATCAGTTAATGGGCATTTGGGCTGTTTCCATTTTTTGGCTATTATTTATAATGCTGTTGTTAACATTTGTGTACAAGTTTTTGTGTGGACATGTTCTCATTTCTCTTGGGAACTGTACATATACACCTAGTAGTGGAATTGTTAGATTATATGATAACTCTCTGTTGTACTTTGTGAGGAACTTCCAAATTGTTTTCCAAAGCAGCTGACCATTTTACATTCCCACCAGCAATGTATGAGGGTTCTAATTTTTCCGTTTCCTTGCCAGTCTCTGTTATTGTCTGTCTTTTTTATTATAGCCATACAAGTGGGTGAAGTGGTTTCTCATTATAGTTTGGATTTGCAATTCCCTGATGGCTGTTGATGTTGAGCATCTTTTCATGTGCTTATTGGCCATTTGTATATCTTCTTTGGAGAAATGCGTATTCAGATCCTTTGCCCATTTTTTAATTATTTGTGTTTTTATTGCTGAGTTGTAGGAATTCTTTACATATTCTAGACACAAGTCCCTTATCAAATATATGATTTGCAAATATTTTTTCCCATTCTGTGGGTCTTTTCATTTCTTGGTTGTATCCTTTGAAGCACAAAAGTTTTAAATTCTGTTAAGGTCCAATTATCATTTTTTTCTTTTGTTATTTGTGCTTTTGGTGTCATATCTGAGAAACAAGGTTACAAAGATTTACTCCTTTAATTCTTCTAAGAGTTTTATATTTTAGCTCTTACATTTAGGTCCGTGATCCATTTTGAGTTAATTTTTGTACATAGTGTGAGGTATAGGGGTGCAGCTTTTTATTCTTTTGCATATGTACATCCAGTCATCCCTGCGCCATTTTTTTTATTGATTTCCCAGCACCATTTTTTTAAAAGACCCTGCTTTCCTCCATTGAATTGCTAGCATATAGAAATACAATAGATTTTTTAATATTGGCCTTGAATCCTACAAACCTGCTTAATCTATTTATTAGCTCTAATAGTTTTTTGTGAGTTTCTTAAGTTTTCTATATACAAGATCCTCTCAGGCCGGCCTCATGGCTGATTGGTTAAGTTCGCATGCTCCGCTTTGCTGGCCCAGGGTTTTGCAGGTTCAGATCCTGGGCATGGACATGGCACAGCTTATCAGGCCATGTTGAGGCCGTGCCCCACGTGCCACAGCTAGAAGGACCCACAACTAAAATATACAACTATGTGATGGGGGGATTTGGGGAGAAAAAGCAGAAAAAAAACAGAAGATTGGCAACAGTTGTTAGCTCAGGTGCCAATCTTTAACAGAAGATCCTCTCAGAGCCTAATAGAAATAGCTTTACTTCTTCCTTTGCAATCTGGATGCTTTCTATTTCTTTTTCTTACCTAACTGCCTTAGCTAGAATCTCTAGTACAATGTCAAATAGAACTTGTAGGAGCAAACATCTTGTCTTGTTCCTGATATTAGAGGGAAAATTTTTAGTCTTTTAGTCGCCATTAAATATTATGTTAGCTGTGGGTTTTTTGTGATTCCCTTATCAGGTGCAGAAGTCCCTTTTGATTTCTGGTTGTAGAATGTTTTTATTAGAAAGAGTGTTGGATTTTGTCAGATGATTTTCTTTATCTATTGAAATGATAATAGAGTTTTTGTCCTTAATTCTATTAAAATGCTGTACTATGTTGATTGATTTTCATATGTTAAATCAATCTTACATTCCTGAGATAAATCCTACTTGGTCACTGTGTTTAATCCTTTTTAAATGTTGCTGGAGTCACTTTGCTGGTGTTTTGTTGAGGATTTCTGTAACTATATTCATAGAGATGTTGGTCTTTAGTTTTCTTTTCTTGTGATATCTTTGTCTGATTTTGATATCAGGGTAACATTGGCCTCATAAAATGAGTTGAGAAGTCCATCCTGTATTTTTTGGAAGAGTTTGTGAAGGATTAGTGTA
Organism: Equus caballus; assembly: GCF_041296265.1. Lineage (NCBI taxonomy): Eukaryota > Metazoa > Chordata > Mammalia > Perissodactyla > Equidae > Equus > Equus caballus. The sequence continues at coordinate 28,187,902 of NC_091707.1, forward strand.
AATTCTTTTTAAAACATTTGGTAGAATTCACTAGAGAAGTCATCTGGCCTGGACTTTTCTTTGTGGGAGGGTTTTGATTACTGATTCCATCTCTTGTTATAATTCTATTCAGATTTTCTATTTCTTCTTGATTCAGTTTTGGTAGTTTGTGTATTTCTAGGAATTCATCTAGGCTATCTAATTCATCGGCCTGTTGATAGTATTTCCTTATAATTCTTTGTATTTCTGTGAGGTTGGTGGTAATATCACCTCTTTCATTCCTGATTTTAGTAATTTGAGTCTTCTCTTTTTTTGGTCAGTCTAGCTAAAGATTTGTCGATATTGTTGATATATTCAAAGAACCAACTTCTGGTTTTGTTTATTTTCTCTATTGTTTTTTGCTTCTCTATTTCATTTATTTCTGCTCTAGTCTTTATTACTTCCTTCCGTTTGCTTTGGGTTTACTCTTCTTCTAATTTCTTTTTTTTTTTTTAACTAAGTTAACTGATTTATAACGTTATATAAATTTCAGGTATACATCATTATATTTCTTCTTCTTTATAGACTACATCATGTTCCCTGCCAAGAATTTTTTCTAATTTCTTAAACTGGAAGGTTAGGTTACTGATTTGAGGTCTTTCTTTCTTTTTGTTATAGATGTTTACAGCTATTAATTTCTCCCTCAACACTGTTTTAGGTGCTTCCTATACGTTTTTGTATGTTGTATGTTTTCATTCATCTCAAGCTTTTTTCTAATTTCCCTTGTGATTTCTTTCATGACCAATTGGTTATTTAAATGTGTATTGTTTAATTTCCACATATTTGTGAATTTCCTAAATTTCCTTCTGTAATTGATTTTTAATTCCTTTTTTAAAGGGGGCGTTTTCCACAGGTTTTGAAGTAAATTCCCAGGCTGCAAAGTAATTGACTCAGTAATTAAAGTTGGAATATTATTTGTTACTACAAGTTTCAAATCCTGTTCTAACTTACTTTCCAGACATTTGGTTCAAGTTTGCCATGCATAATTCTTCATGACAAATGAAGAAATCTAGTTTGAAATAAACTTTATGGAGTCAAATTGGACAGAAATTGTCAGTGGCCAGGATTATTCATTTAATATTTACTCAGTGATATTTTTTGTACTAGTCTATGCCAATCACCTGGGTTTTGAATATTTGAAGTTTCCTTGACAAAATCATCATAAGCCAGCTGTTTTTACTTATTTTTAATTTTAGGCTTCCACATGATAATTCCTGGTGAGTGGCATGAGAAACTGTTAAAAATAGTTGTTGTTTATTGCACTGGGTATGTAGTCATATAGCCAAGATTTCTTTTCCAGAGATGGTCCCATGAATATATAATGTTTATTGAGCATCTTCAGTGTGCTCAACATCATTTACAAAATAAAATTGGGCAGTGCCCCTTCCCCAAAGTAAAATATGCCCAAGGAGAAACAAGAAGATTCTTTGGTACAGAAGTCAAATTTAAATTGTTTTTATGGCTTCAGTGGTCATTGAGGACAGCCTCCTGGAAAATGAACTGACCACAGCATGTGTTTATAAACTTGTTCCTCCTTCCTTCTGAGCAAACTACATGAACTCATAATGTAAATAGAATCAGCATTCTTGACTATAGATCCTACTTAAGTTGGAGCTGGTGACGTACCTAGCTATCTATGAGCTCGCCGGCAGATAATCATTGTTTAAATCACAAAATGGTAAAGCCTGTGAGATCTCAGAAATCACCTGGTCAGATCCCTTCACCAGTCATGGTTTGTTTTGATCACCATTGAATCTATAGCATCAAGAACAGTTCCTGGCTCATGAGTTATTGGGTGAAAGAATCTTCCTGAAATGCCCTTGCTCAAAACTCTCCCTTTTCTCTGTTGTTTCAGGTCCAGACTCCTTTATGTGCCTGTCAAGTTCCTCCATGATTTGTCTCCCCCTTATCTATAAGTAGATTTCCTGTAGCTCCACACACCCACCAAATAGGGTGGTGGCCCATTCTTCCCTACATACCTCTGTGCTCACACTACTCTCTCAAATCCTATACATACTTTGAGCTCCACCTAATCCATCCAAATCCTATACATACTTTGAGGTCCATTTCTTTCATGAACCTCCTTTCCAATAAATCTAGGCAACATTAATTTTCCTTTCCTTAGGATTCCTGCCATGCTTACAGTTAGTATCGCAGTTTACCATTTAAATGTTTAACATTTCTATATCCCTGTGTAGTTTCTAAAAGTACTTTACATATATTTTTTTTTAGCTTTATAACAGTCCTGTGCGGTTGGACATGAATTGTTCATTCATTCAAGAAATGTTTATTGATTGGGCTGGCCCGGTGGTACAGCAGTTAAGTGCGCGTGTTCCGCTTTGGCAGCCCAGGGTTCGCCGGTCCGGATCCCAGGTGCAGACATGGCACCACTTGGCAAAAGCCATGCTGTGGTAGGCATCCCACATATAAAGTAGAAGAAGATGGGCATGGATGTGAGCTCAGGGCCAGTATTCCTCAGCAAAAAGAGGAGGATTGGCAGCAGATGTTAGCTCCCGGTTAATCTTCCTCAAAAAAAAAAAAAAAGATGTTTATTGAGTACCTACTATGCGCCATTGCCCTAGATAGACACAAGGGATATAATAGTAAGCAAAAAAGAAGACTCTGACCAATGTTCGTAGTACTTGTAGGACAGAGGCAAACTTTAATCAAACAATCATGCAGTAAATAGAAGATTACAACAATACTAACAATTGCTAACATTTATTGAGCACTTGGCTCTGTTCCAAGTTCTTCACAGCTATTAACTCATTTAATATTCTCAACCACCCTATGAAGAAAGTATTATTATCCTATTTTGCACATGAGGAAAATAACAGTTGTGGTACATAAAAGTGTTTGATAACTCAGTCTCCACATACATTAAATGGAGTTTGTGATAAATGAATTCTTATTGGTGGAGCCCCTTGGATCAGAGCCTGATTTGCAGTAAACATGTCTGAGTATTAGCTATTATGATGATGGTGATGGTGATGGTGAGAGATTAAAATGGGAGAATCCTACCTGACACATTAGGGAGAGCTATGATCTGAAGGAATGGTAAGTGTGAATGAAGCCAAGTGGGTGATTGGGTGGGGGTGCTCCAAGCAAAGGTAACAGCACATGCAAAGGCTCTGTGGGAGGAGAAAGCTAGAAGAACGCTGTTGTGCTGAAGCACAGATGGGATAGGGAACATGATATCAGATGAGATGCAATTAAATAGCTGCTAGATTCTGCAGGGTCCTGGCCATGTGAAGGATTTTAGTCTTTAGCTAAGAGTCACTGAAGGGTTTTAAACAGAGAGCTTATATGATCAGGTATGCATTTTATAAGATTATTTTGGCTATTATGAGAAAAAAGGATTGGAGGAGGCTAAGAGCAGATTAGAGTGGATGATTAGGAAGCTTTTACAGTAGTACAGGGGAGAGGAATGGTAGCTTAGACAAGGCTAGTGAAAGTGGAGTTGGAGAGAAGTAGCTGGATTTGATATAAAAAGATAGAATTTGATGATGGATTAGAGAAAATAGGGGACAAGGAACAAGACATCAGGGAAATGCCTACATTTTTGACTTGCATAACTATTCACTGAAATAGAACCCCTGGAAAAGGCTAAATTTTGAGGGGGAAGACCCTATTCAGAAGGAAAAATTGGGAAAGATATATAGATGAAACCAGACTGTATATTCTACAGGGAGGAGTTTGGAGAAGGCAGAGCAGAGGGGATCCAAAGCACAGAAAAAGAATGTATTTGGCCCCACTTAGGAGGAAGGACAGCTCCTCCGTTAAAACAGGAGGGAAGGAAGACCGGATGGGTGCAGGTGAAAGTAGAATTATATGTTTGGTAGTAAGAAGATGGGAGTGCTCATATAATAGTTTCTATTTTTTCTGTGGAAGAGGAGGACAGGGTCATCTACTGGGAGACTGGGGCAAGGAGAGGGGAACAAAGTTTGATGAGAAGGGAAGGTTTGAATAAACAGTGAAAAGTAGGAGAGTAAGATGACCCAGCTTGGACGATGTTGAGGGCCCATTTGGAGATTCTCTGGAACCAATTTGCCCTATTGTATGGCTTTATTGTATGGCCCTGTTTCTAGAACAGTACGCGAACTGCCCACTACCAGGGCCACAGAGAAAGCAGATAATTAAGTTCATTCAGGTTTGGGGATTTTCCAGGTGGATGAAGTAGGAAAAAAAAAAAAAGTACGGAGGAGGAACAACAAAGTTTAGGGTCTCGGCAAAATAGAGAAATTATAGACCATGGACTCTAAGCCAGATCAGAAGGGAAAATAAGAAAGGAATTTAAAGAAAGCTGATTAGTTTGTGATCAAAGAAGATGCTTGAATTAAAGATTCTGAAACTGGTACAGTTACAGGTGATGACAGGGCCCAAGGGGTAATGGAAGGATGGGTCTCTTAGGTGGATTCAAGGAGAAGGGTGTTGAGGAGATCAAGGAATGAGCAGCCAGGACACTAGTGGCTGGATCATCTTTTTTTTTTTTTTCTGTAATTCTTTTTTGTTAATTAAAAAAATTTTTATTAAGGTTGTATTAGTTTATAATATTGTGGAATTTCTTGTGTACATTTTTATATATCAGTTTCTGTATAGACTCCATGGTGCCCACCACAAATAGTCTAGTTTTTATCTGTCACTATACATATGTGCCCCTTTACCCCTTTCGCCCACTGTCCCTTCCCCTCTGGTAACCACCAATCTGTTTTCTTTATCCACGTGTTTGCTTATCTTGCACATATGAGTGAAATCGTACGGTGTTTGTCTGTCTCTGTCTGGCTTATTTCACTTAACATAATACCCTCAAGGTCCATCCATGTTGTTGCGAATGAGACAATCTTGTCTTTTTTATGGCTGAGTAGTAGTCCATTGTATATACATACCACATCTTCTTTATCCAATCATCAGTCAATGGGCACTTGGGTTGCTCCCATGTCTTGGCTATTGTGAATAATGCTGCAATGAACATAAGAGTGCATAAGTCTCTGGAATTTTTTATTTCAAGTTCTTTGGATAGATATCCAGTAGTAAAATAGCTGGGTCATATGGTATTTCTATTTTTAATTTTTGGGGAAATCTCCATACTGTTTTACATAGTGGCTACACCAGTTTGCATTCCCACCAGCAGTGTGTGAGGGTTCCTTTTTCTCCACATCCTCTCCAACACTTATTATTTCTTGTCTTATTAATTACAGCCATTCTGACAGGTGTGAGGTGATATCTGATTGTCATTTTGATTTGCATTTTCCTAATTATTGATGTTGAACATCTTTTCATGTGTCTGTTGGCAATTTGTATATCTTCTTTGAAAAAATGTCTGTTCATATCCTCTACCAATTTTTTTTGTGAGGAAGATTGGCCCTGAGCTAAGATTTGTTGCTAATCTTCCTCTTTTTGCTTGAGGAAGATTTTCGCTGAGCTAACATCTGTGCCAATCCTCCTCTACTTTATGTGGAATGCTGCCACAGCATGGCTTGACAAGCGGTGCTAGGTCTGTGCCCAGGATCGGAACCCGTGAACCCCTTGCCCCCAAAGCAGAGCATGTGAACTTAACTACTACACCACCTGGTGCCCTCCCCAGCCTATTTTTTGATGGAGTTGCTTGTCTTTTTGTTGTTGAGTTGTATAAGTTTTTTGTATATTTTGGAAATTAACCCCTTGTCAGAAATAGGATTTGTAATTATTTTCTCCCTGTTGGTGAGTTGTCTTTTCGTTTTGTTCCTGGTTTCCTTTGCCTTGCAGAAGCTCTTTAGTCTGATGAAATCCCATTTGTTTGTTTTTTCTTTTGTTTCCCTTGCCTGAGTAGACATAGTATTTGAAAAGACACTGCTAAGATCAATGTCAAACAGGATACTGCCTATGTTTTCTTCTGGGAGTGTTATGGTTTCAGGTCTTACATTCAAGTCTTTAATCCATTTTGAGTTAATTTTTGTGTATGTTGTAAGATAATGGTCTCCTTTCATTCTTTTGTGCATGGCTGTCCAGTTTTCCCAACACCATTTATTGAAGAGACTTTCCTTTTTCCATTGTATGTTCTTGGCTTTGTTGAATGTTCTCCTTTGTTGAAGATTAGCTGTCCATAGATGTGTGGTTTTATTCCTGGGCTTTCAATTCTGTTCCATTGATCTATGTGTCTGTTTTTGTACTGGTACCATGCTGTTTTGATTACTATGGCTTTGTAGTATATTTTGAAGTCAGGGATTGTGACGCCTCCAGCTCTGTTCTTTTTCTCAGGATTGCTTTAGCTATTTGGGGTATTTTTTTGCCCCATATGAATTTTACAATTCTTTGTTCTATTTCTGTGAAGAATGTCATTGGAGTTCTGATTGGGATTGCATTGAATCTGTAGGTTGCTTTAGGTAGTATGGACGTTTTAACTATGTTTATTCTTCCAATCCATGTCCATGGACTATCTTTCCATTTCTTTATGTCCTCTTTGATTTCTTTCAATGTCTTATAGTTTTCATTGTATAGGCCTTTCACCTCCTTGGTTAAATTTATTCCTAGATACTTTATTCTTTTTATTGCGATTATAGATGGGATTGTATTCTTGAATTCTCTTTCGGCTAGTTCATTTTTAGTGTGTACAAATGCAATTGATTTTTGTAAGTTGATTTTGTACCCTGCAACTTTGCTGTAGTTGTTGATTGTTTCTAATAGTTTTCTGGTGCATTCTTTAGGGTTTTCTATATATAGAATCATGTCCTCCACAAACAGCAAGAGTTTCACTTCTTGCTTTTCAATTTGGATACATTTTATTTCATTTTCTTGCCTAGTTGCTCTGGCCAAAACCTCCAGTACTATGTTGAATAAGAGTGGTGAGAGTGGGCATCCTTGTCTTATTCCTGTTCTCAGAGGGATGATTTTCAGTTTTTGTCCATTGAGTATGATGTTGGCTGTGGGTCTGTCATATATGGCCTTTATTATGTTGAGGTACTTTCCTTCTATACCCATTTCATTGGGAGTTTTTATCATAAATGGATGTTTCTTTCCCTGCATCTATTGAGATGATCGTGTGATTTTTATTCCTCATTTTGTTAATGTGGTGTATTACTCTAATTGATTTGTGGATGTTGAGCCATCCCTGCATCCCTGGTATAAATCCCACTTTGATCATGGTGTATGATCCTTTTAATGTATTGCTGTATTCGGTTTGCCAATATTTTGTTGAGGATTTTTGTATCGATGTTCATCAGTGATATTGGCCTGTCATTTTCCTTCTTCATGTTGTCCTTGTCTGGTTTTGTTATCAGGATGATGTTGGCCTCATAGAATGAGTTAGGAAATGTTCCCTCTTCTTCAATTTTTTGGAATACTTTGAGAAGGATAGCTATTAAAAGCTTTGAATGTTTGGTGGAATTCTCCAGAGAAGCTATCTTGTCCTGGACTTTTGAGTTTTGGGGGGGAGGTTTTTTATTACTGCTTCAATCTCTTTACTTGTGATTGATCTATTCAGATTCTCTATTACTTCTTGATTCAGTTTTTGGAGGTTGTATGAGTGTATGAATTTATCCATTTCTTCTAGGTTGTCCAATCTGTTGGCATATAGTTTTTCACAGTATTCTTTTATGTTCTTTTGTATTTCTGTGGTATCCCTTGTAATACCTCCACTTTCATTTTAAATTTTATTTATTTGAGCCTTGTGTCTTTTTTTCTTAGTGAGTCTGGCTAAGGATTTCTCCATTTTGTTTATCTCCTCAAAGAATCAACTCTTAGTTTCATTGGTCCTTTCTGTTGTTTTTTTAGTCTCTATTTCATTTATTTTTGCTCAATTTATATTATTTCCCTCCTTCTAGTGACTTTGGACATTGTTTGTTCTTCTTTTTCTAATTCTGTTAGGTGTAGTTTAAGATTTACTTATTGAAGATTTTTCTTCTTTACTGATGTAGGCCTATATTGCTATAAATTTCCCTCTTCACACCACTTTTGCTGCATCCCATAAGAGGGGCTCTTTTGTGTTTTCATTTTCATTTGTCTCCAGGTATTTTTTTTATTTCTCCTTTGATTTATTCACAGATCTTATGATTGTTCAGTAGCATGTTTAGTCTCCACATTATTTGTGACTTTCCCAGGCTTTTTCTTGTAGTTAATTTAGTTTCATAGTATTGTGGTCAGAAAAGATGCTTGATATCATTTCAATCTTCTTAAATTTATTGAGGCTTGCCTTGTTCCCCAACATATGGTCTATCTTTGAGAATATTCCATGTGCACTTGAGAAGAATGTGTATTCTGCTGGTTTTGAATGGAATGTTATGTATATCTATTAAGTCCATCTGGTCTAGTATTTCATTTGAGGCCACTGTTTCCTTGTTGACATTCTGTCTGGATGATCTGTCCCTTGATGTAAGTTGGGAGTTGCTGTCCCCTACTATTATTGTGTTGCTGTCAATTTCTCCCTTTAGGTCTGTTAATAGTTGTTTTATATACTTTAGTGCTCCTGTGTTAAGTGCAGAGATATTCATAAGTGTTATGTTCTCTTGCTGGAATGTCCCTTTTATTATTATATCCTGCACCTCTTTGTCTCTCATTGTCTTTTTGTCCTTGAAGCCTGCTTTGTCTGATATACATATGGCAACACCTGCTTTCTTTTGCCTGCCATTTTCTTGGAGTATCGTCTTCCATCCCTTTACTCTGAGCCTATGTCTCTCTTTAGAGCTGAGATGTGTTTCCTGGAGGCAGCATATCACTGGGTCTTGTTTTTTAATCCATCCAGCCACTCTGGTTCTTCTTTGAATTTTGAAGAATTCAATCCATTTACATTTAGAGTGATTATTGATATATGAGGGCTTAGTACTGCCATTTTATCTCCTGTTTTCCAGTTATTCTATATTTACATTGTTTCTTTTCCCTTTTTTTTCTGACTGCTGTTTCAGTTTGGTGGTTTTCTGTGATGTTTTTCTGTTTTCTATTTATTTATGATTTGTGGTTCTGCTCTGATTTTTTGTTTACTGCTTACCATGAGGTTTGTATGAAAAATCTCATAGATGAGATAGTCCATTTTCTGATAGCCTCTCATCTCCATTAGCCTAAGTAGGTTCCAGCTCTCTCTTCTTCCCCTTCTAAGTTATTGTTGTCACAAATTGTTCTTTTCTATATTGTGTTTGTGACTAAATTGAAGTGTTTACAGTTATTTTTGATCCTTTCCTTCCCTTTATCTTTTATGTTACAATTAAGTGTTTACTGACCTACTCTGATATAGAGCCGCAATTTTCTGTTTCTACCTATTTATCTCCTTCCTCAAGGTTTTGTCATCCTTCCCTTTTTCTTACAGGTAGGAGGGCTTCCTTCATCTTTTCTTGGAAGGGAGGTCTAGTGGTCTTGAAGGGAACTCCCTCAGCTTTTGTTTATATGGGAAGGCTTTTATTTTTCCATTGCCTGTGAAGGATAGTTTTGCTGCATAGAGTATTCTTGGCTGAAAGTTTTTGTCTTTCAGTATTTTGAATATATCATTCCACTTTCTCCTAGCCTGTAAAGTTTCTGCCAAGAAATCTGCTGAAAGCCTGATAGGGGTTGCTTTGTAGGTCATTTTCTTCTGCCTTGCTCCCTTTAATATTTTTTCTTTGTCATTGACTTTTGCCAGTTTAATAGTATATGCCTTAGAGAAGGTCTTTTTGCACTGATGTAATTAGGAATTCTTTTAGTTTCATGAACTTGTAAGTCCAGTTCTTTCCCCAGATTTGCAAAGTTCTCAGCTATTATTTCTTTGAACAGGCTCTCTGCTCCTTTTCCCTCCCTTCCCCCTCTGGAATACCAATAATCCTTATATTGCTTTTCCTAATTGAGTCGGATATCTCTCGAAGAATTTCTTCATTTTTTCTACATCTTAGTTCTCTCTCCTTAACCCAAAGCATTTCTATATTTCTATCCTCTAAATCACTAATTTTGTCCTCCATAATGTGAGCTCTATTTTTAATGGATTCTAGATTATTTTTTATGTCATTGTGTTCTTCATATCCAGAATTTCTGTTTCTTTTTCTTTTTAGAGTTTCAATCTCTTTGGTGAAGTATTACTTCTGCTTGTTAATTTTATTCCTGAGCTCATTGAAGTGTTTTTCTGAGTTTTCTTGTAATTCGTTGAGTTTCTTTATAACTATTTTGATTTCTCTGTCATTTAGATTGTAAATTTCTGTGACTTTGGGATTGGTTTCTGGAAACTTGTCATTTTCCTTCTACTCTGCAAAGGTACTGTAGTTCTTCATGGTGTTTGATGAAGTGATTGTTTCCCAGTGTATTTGTGGTAGTATCAGGTCACAGATTCTACCTGCCACTGGGGGGATGGGCAGTAGCTGTGTTTTCTGATCCTGCCCCATCTGCTGCAAGTTGTGCAGGTAGGGCTATTCTGCCTTCACCACGGCTGGCTGCAGCTGCTCTGCAGTTGCACTCATGTGGGCAGGGCCTCTATGCTGGGAGGACAGGTAGGGCACTGTAGGCAAGGCCTCTGCACATGGCAGGGAACCACTTGAACTGCTGTGCACTAGGTGGGAGGAGAACCTACACAGGGGCTGAACCGCCACTTCATGGGTCCCATGGGCTGCTGTGCTCCGCAGATGGATGCCTTCTGAGCAAACAGGGCACCTTCTCACCTGTGCTGTGCTAAAGGTGAGAAACACCCTTGTGGGGGCTGAGCCATCACTCAGCAGAGCTGTCAGGCTGTTGTGCTCTACCTTTGGGGGTGCTTTCTGAGCAGGCAGGTCTCCTTCTTGCCTGAGCAGCACTAGGAGGGAGGGCGCCCATGTGGTGGCTTAGCTCCTGCCACTGGGTGTAGAGCATTCCTGTGGTCCAGGCTGCAAGTCTGAAAGCACTAGGCGGGACTGTCCCTGCCTCTTCTTTCAGTCATTCAGGGCTGCTGTTTGAGGACCCGTGAACTGGCTTGCTGCCACCAGGGAGGGGGAGGGGTGCACTTATTTAGTTCCACTGCCTCCTGGGGATCCAGTCCACCCACCTTCAGATGTGTCGCTGTGTGGATCTCTCGGAAGTCCTCTTATGCTGTGCAGGGTGTTCTCTGCTGGTTAATAAATGTCCAGTTAGTTGTAACTTAAAAGCGAGAGGCTGAGGGAACAAGTCACTCCACATGATGCTGATATCACTCTGGATCATGTTTTCTTTTTTTTTTTTTGAGGAAGATTAGCTCTGAGCTAACATCTGCTGCCAATCCTCCTCTTTTTGCTGAGGAAGACTGGCCCTGAGCTAACATCTGTGCCCAGCTTCCTCCACTTTATATGTGGGACGCCTACCATAGCGTGGCTTGCCAAGTGGTGTCATGTCTGCACTCAGGATCTGAACTAGTGAGCCCTGGGCTGCCAAAGTGGAATGTGCTAACTTAACCGCTACACCACCAGGCCGGCCCCTGCATCATCTTTTTAATTGTTGAAGTCACCCAGGATAATAGCAGTGCTTATAGTGGACAGGAATAATGGGCCAAATTGTTTGCTTAACTGAAGGGTGAGTTACAGTGAGAGCAGTAAATAAAAGCAGCAATGAACCAGCCCTGATGGCCTAGTGGTTAAAATTTGGCACTCTCACTGCTTTTGCAGCCTGGGTTTGGTTCCCAGTCACGCAAGCACACCACTCGTCTGTCAGTAGCCATGCTGTGGCAGTGGCTCTTATAGAAGAACTAGAAGGACCTACAACTAGAATATGAAACTACGCATTGGGGATTTGGAGAGGAACCAAAAAAAAGCAGTGAGAAGAGGAAAAGAGTTGGGTTGTAAGTAGCATGGGCCTCAGAAGGTGGCTCTTCTTTTTCTTCTTAAGTACCAGTAAAAGAATAATAGCCAGGAAAGAGCAATGAGAAGCAAAAGAGTAACAACCCCGCCTCTGTTAAAAGAAAATTTAAAAAGCAAAAAAAGGTAAAATCGTAACTCTCATGGAGATATAAAATGAAATGTGTTAGAGAAATTAGTTAACCATTGTTAATGAGAGAACCAGTAAGATGTCCAAAGGTGAATCAACATTTATAGGTCAGGAAAATTGAAATGAACTTGCAAATTTAGGCAAAACTGGCTTCTTCCCACAGTGGGGAGGCAAGTCAATTGAACTTCCACTGGGCAGATTTGATTTGCGTGTCTATAGACAAGAATTATTTTGCATTGCTATCAGTTATCTACAGTTTACAAAGTTGTAAAATACCTCAAAAGCAATAAAAGGCTAGAATCAGATAACCTGGAGGGGTCTGCTCTAAAGAATGCATAGTTTTCCATCGGAAATACCAGTTATGTTTTTTGCTTATTGTAGATTTCCTTATACCTCTCATCCCTGACATATGTGGAACCTGAGAGTATAGACAGCACCATTTGGGTGGGCAACAGGAAAGTAGTGTCTTTAAGGGAGAGTCAGATTTAACAAAGGTAAGAAATTGGAGAGAAAGTTTGACAACACAGGGGCTTTTGCAAGTTATGGATAATTACTTCCAGAGGGCACAGTGAAAGAGTTTGGAAAGTTGAGTGAGGCTGGGAGAGAGGCAGGGAGGTAGAGAGTAATATATGCATAATAATACATTAGAACTGCGGGTCTCAGTGGTGGAAGGGGGTTGCCATCCTCCCTTATGGTTGTCAGATAAAACAGAGGAATCCAGTTACGTTTGAATTTCAGATAAATAAAGAATAGGCTTTTTAAAAATAAGTATGTCTTATTGTTTCATTTTGCCAAATCTAGCAACTCACCCCTAAGGTGACATTTGTCATGTCTGGAGACATTTTTTGATTGTCACAAGTAGAGGGGGACCCCTATTGGCATCCAGTGAGTTGAAGCCAGGGTACTGCTAAATGTCTTACAATGCACAGGACAGCCCCCACAGAAACAATTTTCCATCCCAAAATGTCAGTAGTGCTCAGGTTGAGAAAGTGTATTTGAACAATGATCTGCAATTTTTTTATCACAAACTCTCCTTTAAACATTTTCTAACATGCACCCGTGTTATTTATATGTCATATACATGTAATACTATCCTAACATGTATACTTTTAAATCACAAAAATGTTTAAAAATTTACAAATTAAAGACTGAGATGAAGCTGAGATAAACACAATATTTTAAAATATAAAATTTTGTTCATTATCTATACAAAAAGCCCTTTTTGTTCCCATGAACTTTTTCTTTTAAGTAAGAGCAATCTGATTGACTTTGCTTTATTTTTGAAATAGTGGTTTAACACACTATGATGATTTCAAAAGTTTGTATGATCTGTTTACTTTATTACTTGGTTTTAATGGAAATTCACAAAAATTTAAAGGATCCAAATGGAAAAATACTTGGCTGGGCTTACTCAAACATGAAACTAATTTTTTAGTCCCATTCAATTTTATTGAAATTCAGCTAGTTAATTTTTATGTTCCATCATATTAATTAGTTGCATTTGCAAGTTAATCAGAAGATGTTATATTTTTAACAACTATATTTAAAATTCACAGAATCTCTTATATGGAAGATTCTTTTTTTTTTTGAGGAAGATTAGCCCTGAGCTAACTACTGCCAGTCATCCTCTTTTTTTGCTGAGGAAGCCTGTCCCTGAGCTAACATCTGTGCCCGTCTTCCTCTACTTTATATGTGGGACGCCTACCACAGCATGGCGTGCCAAGTGGTGCCATGTCTGTACCCAGGATCCGAACCAGCGAACCCCAGGCCGCCAAGAAGCAAAACGTGCGAACTTAACTGCTGTGCCACTGGGCCGGCCCCTGGAAGATTCTTAAACACAGTAGGAAACTATTTCCAAGGATTTATATGTACAAATATGAGCATTTTTATAAGTGACATACTTCTATATTTTTTGGCAAAAACAAAACCCAAAACACCAAAATGGAAACACTTCTAAATATCATTTTTCAAAATATTCATTTGCAATAGCTTTCAAAAAACAATTTTCTCTCTCATTACACTATCTACTTTATCTTGAAGGAACAGTTTTTTTGGTTTTTGATTCTGTTTTTTGCTGAGTGAGATTCGCCCTGAGCTAACATTTGTTGCCAATCTTCCTCTTTTTGTATGTGAACTGCCACAACAGCTTGGCCACTGATGGACGAGTGGTGTAGGTCTGCACCCAGGAACTAAAGCCGGGCCACTGAAGCAGAGTGTGCCGAAATTAACCACTAGGCCACTGGGTCTGGCCCCCAGGAACAATTTTAAAACATTGTTTTTTAGTATCTGTAAAGCAGCATACTACTGACAGCCACCTTATCATTGAAAAAGTCAGCAAAGTTAGAACACTTGTCTTTTTGTAGAAGAAAAGTGCAAGTTATTTATAGATTCTGACAACTATTTTAATACTCTGATAAAAGACACCTACCAAATCTCTGGGTGAAGTCAGATGTCTTTGTCATCAATCCCCATTTCATCATAGACCGCTGTATTATAAAGATTCTGCTATGTAAAATTCTTATTTCTACAAAAATGAACACATTGATGTCATCCCTTAAGCACAAAAAGTATAATATAGGCAAGCACCACTATCAATCCATCTACACTGTGGAACTCCTGTGTCTCCCTCCGCATACCAGAATGACTCATAACCAGCTGGCGTCCAGACCAAATAAGGATGCCAGTGTCCATCTGTATATCAAATAGTAGCAAACCTGACTTTCAAAAATTTTTTTAGATTTAAAAATTATAAATAGAAATCTGACATTTTCTTTTAACATCTCAATGGACTATCCTGTACACCCTGGATGTACCCATGCTACTCCACTGTGGGGACCTTTACTTTAGAGGATGGAGTAGCTCGGAACCATTTCCATTTCATTGCTGAGGAATGTGAGGCCTAGACAGGTGCAGTCAACTGAAGTCAGAGAGGCCTGGATTAGAGCTTCCTAAAATGGCTCCACCATTCATCAGCTGTGCACTCTTGTGCAAATTATATAATCTCTGTGCTTCTGTTTCTACATTTGTAAAATGGAATAATATTGTAAAATAGAGGTAATAATACTTCGTGGGACTGATGTAAGGATTAAATAATTTTGCTAATATAACCATAATACCTTTGTTAAATCATAACAAATGGAGCACACTCCCTAAGTCCTTGTCCTCAGCCTTGACTTCCCCATCTGCTTCACCAGGATCATGGAGACCATCAGTTGAGGACTCCCTCAATTCCAGGTCTCCCCATGGCGAAACTTCTCTTATCCAAGTGCAGTGCTTTCACCATGCTCTGGAACCATCTCATGTTATCGCCTCATGGACCTTGTTCCATCAGTCATCTCTTTCTCCTGTATATTAATCCACTCGAGTGCTACTGGAAGCCTTCTCCTCTAAGTTAGCTAGTATGTTCAAGTGTCTCCCAATACTGAAAAAAAAATTTTAACTTAGGTAATAAGTTAAAATCCATATTTATGATCTCCCCCAACTTCTGAGAGGAAACCATGAATAACCGTTTAGTATTTATAGATCTACCTAATTATTTTTTATTCCTGAATAACATTGTGTTCCATAGTCAACAAACATTTCTTGAGTGTCTACATTGTTCTCTGCACTGAGCATATAGCAGTGAACAAGCTGGATAATATTCCCTGCCCTCAAAGAGCTTACCTTCTAAAGGGAGCAGGGTACAGAAAGTCAATAGGTGAACAGTAAAATAAATAATGTAGGATGGTGATAAGTACTTTGAGCTTTAAATAGTGTGATTAGAGAAAGCATCACCGAGAAAAGTGACATTTTTCTTTTTTTTTTGGTGAGGAGGATTGACCCTGAACTAACATCTGTTGCCCATTTGCCTCTTTTTGCTTGAGGTAGATTGTCCCTAAGTTAACATCTATGCCATCTTCCTCTGTCTTGTATGTGTGATGCCACCACATCATGGCTTGATGAGCAGTGTGTAAGTCCACGCCTGGGATCCAAACCTGCGACCCTGGGGCCACTAAAGTGGAGTGTGCAAACTTAACCACTATGCCACAGGACTGGCCCCTGAAACGGCACATTTTTTTTACAAACTTTTTTTTTAAAGATTTTATTTTTCCTTTTTCTCCCCAAAGACCCCTGGTACATAGTTGTGTATATTTTTAGTTGTGGGTCCTTCTAAGTTGTGACATGTGGGACGCCACCTCAGCATGACCCACTGAGTGGTGCCATGTCCGCACCCAGGATTCGAACTGGCGACACCTTGGGCCACCGAAGCAGAGTGCACGAACTTAACCACTTGGCCACGGGGCCGGCCCTGTGAAACAACACTTTTTATTGAAGAATATATTGAGTGTTTTAAGAAAATCCCAATCTTCAAGATGCTATCTCCCCACTGGCATCAGTGCTGAAACCAAGCCTTCAGTAGGTTATTCCAGCATTCCTTCAGGCCAGCTGCTTTTGAATAATGAGATATGTGGAAAGATTAATGAATTCCACAGACATGAGCCCACTGACACACTTCTGTTACAGTGAAATGTGTTTCTGAATTAGAAGCAACATGGGGAAGTGATGTCAGCATCATGTCAGAGTGAGTTGTTCCCTTTGTCTCTCCCCTGTAAGTTACAACTAACTGGAAACTCATTAACCAACAGAGGATTCCCTAGACAGCACAATAGGACATCTGAGAGATCCATGCAGCCACACATCTGAAGGTGGGGGGACTGGACCCTTGGGAAGCAGTGGAACTGGGTGATCAGACCCCTCATCCTCCCAGGTGGCAGCGATCTAGGTCATGGGTGCTCACACAGCAGCCCAACATGAATGTAAGAGGAGGTGGGGGCAGCCTGCCCCAAACAAAGGCTTTTGGAGTTGTAGCCTGGCCCATGGGAGTGCCCCCCATGCCACAACTAAGCCAAACCACAGCTCCCCACCAAGTGGTGCAGCTCAGCCCCTGCAAAGGAGCCCTCACAAAGCACAGCAGCTCAACCAAACCACCTGCAAGCACCAAGCTGGCCCATACATGAAAGAAAGTGCTGCTCCCCTCTCACCTAGTGCACCAGCTCAGCCAGTCCCCTGTGGAGCACAGTGGTCCTGCACCAGAGCAACCAGCCAGTGGAGATAAAGGCTCCACCTGTGCATGCATGCGTGACCTCCCAAGTAGCTACAACTAGCACACAAATGCAGATCAGCCCTACTAGCACAACTTCCAGCAGATGGGGTGAGATCAGAAAACACAGCTACTTCCCCCCACACCAGCAGTGGCAGGTGGAATCTGTGGCCTGATACTGTCACAAATGTGCCAGTAAATGATCACTTCATCAAACACCATGAATAACTACAGTAACACTGCAGAGGGAAAATGACAAGTCTCCAGAAACCAGTCCCAACTCACAGAAATTTACAATCTCAATGACAGAATTCAAAATAGTTAACATAAAGACACTCAATGAGATAAAAGAAAACTCAGGAAGACATTGTAATGAGCTCAGGAATAAAATTAATGAGCAGAAGGAATATTTCACTAAAGAGATTAAAACTCTAAATAACAAGAAACAGAAATTCTGGATGTGAAGAGCACAATTAATGAGACAAAAAAAATCTAAAATCCATAAAAATAGAGCTCACATTATGGAGGACAGAATTAGTGATTCAGAGGATAGAAATATAGAAATGCTTCTGATGGAGGAGGAGTGAGAACAAAGATATTTTTAAAAATGAAGAAATTCTTCAAGAAATGTATGACTCAATTAGGAGAAGTAACATAAGTATTATAGTTACACCAGAGGGAGAAAGGAGCAGAGAGCTTGTTCAAAGAAATAATAGCTGAGAACTTCCCAAACCTGGGGAAGGAACTAGACTTGAAAGTTCATGAAACCAATCTAACTCCTAATTATATCAGTGCAAAAAAGACCTCCACGGCATGTACTATTAAAACTGGCAAAGTCAATGACAAAGAAAAAATATTAAAGGCAGAAAGGCAGAAGAAAATAACCTACAAAGGAACCCCTATCAGGCTTTCAGTGACTTTCTCAGCAGAAACCTTACCAGCTAGGAGAGAATTGAATGGTATATTCAAAATACTGAAAGACAAAAACTTTCAGCCAAGAATACTCTATGCAGCCAAACTATCCTTCAGATACAATGGAGAAATAAAATCATTCCCAGATAAACAAAAGCTGAAGGAGTTCATCGCCACTAGGCCTGCCTTACAAGAAATGTTGAAAGGAGCCCTCCTACCTGTAACAAAAAAGCAAAGGTTTACAAAACCTTGAGCAAGGAGATAAGTAGATAGATAGAATCAGAAAATTGAAGCTCTATATCAGAATAGGTTAGTAAACAATTATAAAAGATGAAGGGACAGAAAGCATCAAAAATAGCTATAAACACTTCAATTTAGTCACAAACTCACAACACAAAAAAAGAATAATTTGTGAGAACAGTAACTCAAAGGGGGAAGAGGAAAGGGATGGAAACTGCTTAGGCTACTGGAGACAAGAGGCTATCAGAAAGTGGGCTATCTCATCTATGAGACCTTTTACACAAGCCTCATGATAATCACTAAACAAAAAATCAGAGCAGAACCACAAATCATAAACAAAGAGAAAACCATCACAGAAAACCAGCAAACTGAAATGGGAGTAAGGTACGAGGGTGGGCACCAGCCCAGTGGCCAAGTCTTTAAAAAGAAAGAAAAAAAGAAATACAAGGGAAAAGAAACAGTGTAAATATAAAACAACTGGAAAACAAGTGAGAAAATGGCAGTACTAAGCCCTCATATATCAATAATCACTCTAAATGTAAATGGATTGAATTCTCCAATCAAAAGAAACAGAGTGGCTGAATGGATTAAAAAACAAGACCCAACAATATGCTGCCTCCAGGAATCACATCTCAGCTCTGAAGATAAACAGAGGCTCAGGGTGAAGGGATGGAAGACAATACTCCAAGCAAATGGCAAGCAAAAGAAAGCAGGTACTGCCATACTTATATCAGACAAAGCAGACTACAAAGTAAAAAAAGACGATGAGAGACAAAGAGGTGCAGAATATAATGATAAAAGGGACACTCCACCAAGAGGACATAACACTTATGAATATATAAGCACTTAACACAGGAGCACCAAAGTATATAAAGCAAGTATTAACAGACCTAAAGGGAGAAATTGACAGCAGGAGACCTCAACACCCCACTTATATCAGTGGATAGATCATCCAGACAGAAAGTCAACAAGGAAACAGTGGCCTTAAGTGAAATGCCAGACCAGATGGACATTATAGATATAAGATTCCATTCAAAACCAGCAGAATACACATTCTTCTCAAGTGCACATGGAACATTCTCAAAGATAGACCATACGTTGGGGAACAAGGTAAGCCTCAATAAATTTAAGAAGATTTAAATCATATCAAGCATCTTTTCTGACCACAATACTATGAAACTAGAAATCAACTACAAGAAAAAGGCTGGGAAAGTCACAAATAATGTGGGGACTAAACGTCATGCTACTGAACAACCAATGGATCAATTAAGAAATCAAAGGAGGGGCTGGCCCAGTGATGCAATGGTTAAGTTTGCACGTTCGGCTTTGGCGGCCCGGGGTTTGCCAGTTCAGATCCCGGGTGCGGACATGGCACCACTTGTCAAGCCATGCTGTGGCAGGCGTCCCACATATAAAGTAGAGGAAGATGGGCACGGATGTTCGCTCAGGGCCAGTCTTCCTCAACAAAAAGAGGAGGATTGGCAGCAGATGTTTGCTCAGGGCTAATCTTCCAAACAAAAAAAAAATCAGAGGAGAAATTTAAAAATACCTGGAGACAAATGAAAGTGAAAACACAACATACCAACTCTTATGGGATTCAGCAAAAGTGGTGCTAAGAAGGAAATTTATAGCAATACAGCTCCACCTCAACAAAGAAGGAAAATCTCAAATAGGTAATCTTAAACTACACCTAACAGAACTAGAAAAAGAACAAACATAGCCCAAAGTCAACAGAAGGAGGGAAATAATAAAAATTAGATCAGAAATGAATGACGTAGAGATTACAAAAACAATAGAAAGGATCAATGAAACTAAGAGCTGGTACTTTGAGAAGATAAGCAAAATTGACAAACTCTTAACCAGACTCAATTAGCAGCAACACTATATGAAACATGATTACAGTAAATAAGGCATTTTGTTTAAGTTTGTGGATGGTGATGCTGGCAGAAGCAAAATGATCAGGGAACACAAATCCATACCCAGAACATATGTCCATTCTAGTAAAGACAAATTGCTGTTACCTCTGTAATACAAGGGGTCCAGTGTAATCAACTTGCTATCAATTGGCTGACTGTTTACCCCAGGGAATGTCATATTGAGGGACCAGTCTAAGTCTTTATTATAGGTATGTTAGGCTGACTGAGGGGCATACTTAGCCAGGTCAGACTTACTGAGGGGAAGTTGATGTTATTCAGTCCATGCATACTCTTCATCCCTGCAACATGGTCACATTGTACTTCAGCTCATTGAGCAAAACACTGTTGTATTTGGAGAAAGAGCTGGGGTGACATTTGTACTACATGTGATCTTGTCCACCTGGTTAATGGAGAGCCTCCTTTGCGGTGGATGCCCTTTTGTGAGCATTTTTATGGGACTCAAATATCATCACATTCTGCCCATTTGAGAAGTCCATCCCCACACCTTCTTTCTGCTTATCTTCTAATGCTGCTTTTCTTTCCAAATCCCTAAGCATACAGTGAAACAGTGAGCAACTGCCCATTGTCAGTGTAAATCTGTTCTTCACGCCATTTCTCAGTCCAGATAAAGTGGACAACTAAATGTATTTCTTGAAGATGTGCCCACTGGCAGTATTTTGCTTAACTACATCTTTCAAGGGTACTCCTTTTGGGGACTGTAATGTTACAGCGGTGTCTTCTATTTGGTGCAGAATTATCTGTAAATCAGGCATGATGCCAGTGAATTATGTTGGTTGATTTTGAAATGTTAAACCAACTGTCAATTCCTGAGATAATTTTTGTCTTCGCTCTTTTTTTCCTCATCAATCTGGCTAGTGGCTTGTAGATTTTATTGATCAATTCAAAGAAACAGCTTTTGTTTTCATTCACTATTGCTATTTTTGCTCAGTTTCTGTTTTGTCGATTTCTGTTCTTATCTTGATCATTTCCTTCTATTTGCCTTGGGGTTTAATTTGCTTTTGTTTTACTAATTCCTCAAGGTGGAAACATAGATTGTTGATTTTAGATCTTTCTTCTTTTCTAATATAAATGTTTAAAGGTATAAATTTCCCTCTAATCACTGCTTTATTTGGATTCCACAAATATTGAAGTGTTTTATTTTCATTATCATTCATTTAAAAATATCTTCCAATTTCTCTTTATTTTTTGACTTGTAAATTGTTTACAAGTGTATAGATTGATTTCCAAATTTTTTAGATTTTTAGAATCTTATTGTTATTTATTTATCATTTACTCCCATTGTCAGAGAACTACTCTTTAAAATTTCAATGTTTAAAAATTTATCAGGGGGCTGGCCCCGTGGCCGAGTGGTTAAGTTCGTGCGCTCCGCTGCAGGCAGCCCAGTGTTTCCTTAGTTCGAATCCTGGGCGCGGACACAGCACTGCTCATCAGACCACGCTGAGGCAGCGTCCCACATGCCACAACTAGAAGAACCCACAACGAAGAATACACAACTATGTACCGGGGGGCTTTGGGAGAAAAAGGAAAAAATAAAATCTTAAAAAAAAAAAAATTTATCAGTACTTCTTTTATGGCTTAATATATGGTCTGTCCTGGTGATAATACCATTTGCACCTGAAAAGAAGGTGTATTTTGCAGCTGTTGAGTGTGGAGTTTTATAAATATCAATTAAGTAATTGATATCAAAGTAGTTGATAGTGTTGTTCAGTTCTTATATGTGTTTGATGATTTTCTACCTGGTTCGACTATCAATTGGCTAGAGAGGGATTTTAAAATCTCCATCTATGATTGTGGAATTGTCCATTTTCCTTTTAATTCTGTCAACTCTTGCTTCATATATTTGGAAGCTCTGTTATTGGGTATACACACATTTATGATTGTTATGTCTCCTGATATATTGACCATTTTATTATAAAATGCCCCCTTTCAGGGGGATTTCTGTGGCTGAGTGGATAAGTTCACGTGCTCTGCTTCGGTGGCCCAGGGTTTGACACTTTGGATCCTGGGTACAGACCTAAGCACTGCTCATCAAGCCATGCTGTGGCAGCATCCAACATAGAAGAACTAGAATGACTAACAACGAGGATATACAACTGTGTACTGGGGCTTTGGAGAGAAAAGAAAAGAGGAAGGTTGGCAACAGATGTTAGCTCAGGGACAATCTTCCTAACCAAAAGTATACCTTAAAAAAGATGCCCCATTTTTTAAACTGAAGTCATAATAGTGTATAGCATTGTGAAATTTCAGTGGTACATTATTATTTGTCCGTCACCATATAAATGTGCACCTACACCCCTTTTGCCCACCTCCCAACCCCTTTCCCTCTGGTAACCACTAATCTGTTCTCTTTGTCCATGTGTTAGTTTATCTTCCACATGTGAGTGAAATTATATGGTGTTTGTCTTTCTCTGTCTGGCTTACTTTGCTTAACGTAATACCCTCAAGGTCCATCCATGTTGTTGTGAATGGGACAATGTTGTGTTTTTTTATGGCTAAGTAGTATTCCATTATATATATATACCACATCTTCTTTATCCATTCATCAGTCAATGGGCACTTGGGTTACTTCCAAATCTTGGCTATTGTGAATAATGCTGCTATGAACATAGGGGTGCATAAGTCTCTTTGAATTGTTAATTTCAACTTCTTTGGATAAATACCCGGTAGTTGGATAGCTGCATCGTATGTTATTTCTACTTTTAATTTTTTGAGAAATCTCCATACTGTTTTTCATAGTGGCTGCACCAGTTTGCTTTCCCACCAGCAGTGGATGAGGGTTCCCTTTTCTCCACAACCTCTCCAACATTTGTTATTTTTGTCTCGATGATTATAGCCATTCTAATGGGTGTAAGGTGATATCTCAGTGTAGTTTTGATTTCCATTTCCCTGAGGATTAGTGATGTTGAACCTCTTTTAATGTGCCTGTTGGCTTTCTGTGTATCTTCTTTGGAACAATGTCTGTTCATATCCCCTGTCCATTTTTTGATTGGGTTGTTTGTTGTTGAGTTCTTTATATATTTTGGAGATTAATCCCTGTTGGATATATGATTTGTAAATATTTTCTCCCAGATAGTGGGTTGTCTTTTCATTTTGTTCCTGATTTCCTTTGCTTTACAGAAGCTCTTTAGTCTGATGAAATCCCATTTGTTTATTTTTTCTTTTGTTTCCCTTGCCAAAGTATACATGGTATTTGAAAAGATCCTTCTACGACTGATGTCAAAGAGTGCACTGCCTATATTTTCTTCTAGGAGTTTTAGGGTTTCACATCTTGCCTTCAAGTCTTTGAACCATTTTGAGTTCATTTTTGTGTAGGGTGAAAGATAATGGTCCCCTTTCATTCTTTTGCATGTAGCTGTCCAGTTTTCCCAACATCATTTATTGAAGAGACTTTCCTTTCTCCATTGTATGTTCTTAGCTTCTTTGTTGAAGATTAGCTGTCCATAGATGTGTGGTTTTATTCCTGGGCTTTCAATTCTGTTCCATTGATCTGTGTGTGTTTTTTTGTGCTAGTACCATGCTGTTTTGATTACTATAGCTTTGTAGTATATTTTGAAGTCAGGGATTGTGATGCCTCCAGCTTTACTCTTTTTTCTCAGGATTCCTTTAGCTATTTGGGTCTTTTGTTGCCCCATATGAATTTTAGGATTCTTTGTTCTATTTCCATGAAGATTGTCATTGGGATTCTGTTGAACCTGTAGATTGCTTTAGGTAGTATGGACATTTTTATTATGTTTATTCTTCCAATCCATGTGCATGGAATATCTTTCCATTTCTTTATGTCATTATCGATTTCTTTCAATAATGTCTTATAATTTTCATAGTTTAGTTGTTTCACCTCCTTGGTTAAATTTATTTCTAGATATTTTATTCTTTTTGTTGCAATTGTAAATGAGATTGTATTCTTGAGTTCTCTTTCTGTTAGTTCATTATTAGAGTATAGGAATGCAACTGATTTTTGTAAGTTAATTTTCTATGCTGCAACTTTGCTGTAGTTGTTGATTATTTCTAATAGTTTTCCCATGGATTCTCTAGGATTTTCTGAATATAAAATCATGTCATCTGCAAACAATGAGAGTTTCAGTTTATTGCCAATTTGCATCCCCTATATTTCTTTTTCTTGCCTAATTGCTCTGGCCAAAACCTCCAGTACTATGTTGAATAGGAGTAGCAAGAGTGGGAACACTTGTCTTTTTCCTGTTCTCTGAAGGATGGCTTTCAGTTTTCCTCCATTGAGTATGATATTGGCTGTGGGTTTCTCATATGGGGCCTCTATTATGTTGAGGTACTTTCCTTCTATACCCATTTTATTGAGAGTTTTTATCATAAACAGATGTTGGATCTTGTCAAATGCTTTCTCTGCATCTATTGTAATGATCATGTGATTTTTATTCCTCATTTTGTTAATGTGGTGTATCACACTGATTGATTTGCAGATGTTGAACCATGCCTGCATCCTTGATATAAATCCCACTTGATCATGGTGCATGATCCTTTTAATGTATTGCTGTATTCGGTTTGCCAATATTTCGTTGAGGATTTTTGCATCTATGTTCATCAGTGATACTGGCCTGTAATTTTTCTTCTTTGAGTTGTCCTTCTCTGGCTTTGGGATCACGTTGATGTTGGCCTCATAAAAACATGTTAGGAAGTGTTCCATCTTCTTCAAGTTTTTGGAAAAGTTTGATAAGGATTGGTATTAAATATTCTTTCAATATTTGGTGGACTTCTCCAGAGAAGCTGTCTGGCCCTGGGCTTTTATTTTGGGGGAGGTTTTTGATTACTGTTTCAATCACTTTACTTGTGATTGGTCTATTCAGATTCTCTGTTTCTTATTGATTTAGTTTTGGGAGGTTATATGAGTCTAAGAATTTATCCATTTCTTCTAGATTGTCCAATTTGTTGGCATATAGTTTTTCATAGTATTCTCTTATAATGCTTTGTATTTCTGTGGTATCCATTGTAATTTCTCCTCTTTCATTTCTGATTTTATTTGAGCCTTCTCTTTCTTTTTCTTTCTTTTTTTTTTTTTAAGATTTTATTTTTTCCTTTTTCTCCCCAAAGCCGCCCGGTACATAGTTGTATATTCTTTGTTGTGGGTCCTTCTGCTTGTGGCATGTGGGACGCTGCCTCAGCGTGGTTTGATGAGCAGTGCCATGTCCGCGCCCAGGATTCAAACCAACGAAACACTGTGACGCCTGCAGCGGAGTGCGTGAACTTAACCACTCGGCTGCCAGAGTCCCACTCCGGCTGAGTCCAGGTTCCTGAGGGAGAGACCGAGTCGGCGAAGTGAAAGGAGGGGACATGAGACTTGAGTTGGTGCAATCAAGTCCGCTTTACTGAGTTTTCAGCATCGCTTATATATTTTTCAAAGAGAGTGAAAAGGCAGTTCTTACAGGTGTTCTCATGAGATAAAGAGGCACAGAACAGATGCACAACAATTTTTGCAAGTGTTATCTTTTTGAAGTACACAAGTTAATGACTAGTTTCTCTTAGAAAAATAACCTCAGCAATTATTTATTATTTATTGCTTTTTGGAGAAAACTTCTATAACATTTTAACAGAAAGCAGAAGGTCAAGAATAATATATAGATACTTCTTGATCATCCAATTAAGCAGCAAACATGAAAGGACGATGCATATATATTTAGACAAAGAACTGGAGGAAGAAGGAAACATTAACCAGATGGAGGCTACGAACCTAATTCGACATCTTATCTGGGCAGGATTCCTTTCTGCTTGTCTCAAAAGGGACTGTGTGCTCCTCCATCAATTAACTGCATCAAACGAAATTAGCTCTCAGAAAAATATCCTGAAAGTTACCTGCAGGTGGTCACATTCTCTTACTATATTTAATTCTCACCGGAAGTAGTGCCTCCAAAGCAGCCACCCAACGGAGTGAAAACTGAAGGTTAAGAAAGGAAAAGGAATGAAGGGCAATTAGAAGCAGCACAGGTTTCAGAACTATGTGAGGGGCCAGCCGGTTATTCTTCACCAAGGAGCGCCCCTGCACCCCTCGGCGTTAATCGGCTGGACCCTGTCAAGCAGCCGATCAAATGATGTAGCCACGGCTCCCGGCACTTGGCCACAGGGCCAGCCCCTCTCTTTTTCTTAGTGCATCTGGCTAAGGGTTTGTTGAGTTGGTTTATCTTCTCAAAGAACCACTCTTAGTTTCATTGATCCTTTCTACTGTTGTTTTTGTTTCAATTTCATTTATTTGTACTCTAATATTTATTATTTCCCTCCTTTTGCTGACTTTGGGCTTTGTATGTTTTTCTTTTTCTAATTCTGTTAGGTGTAGTTTAAGATTGCTTATTTGAGATTTTTCTTGTTTGTTAATGTGGGCCTGTATTGCTGTGAATTTCCCTCTTAGGATCACTTTTGCTGCGTCCTATATGACTTGGTATTGTGTGTTTTCATTTTCATTTGTCTCCAGACATTTTTTTTTCTCCTTTAATTTCTTCAGTGATCCATTGGCTGTTCAGTAGCATCTTGTTTAGTCTCCACATATTTGTCACTTTCCCAGGTTTTTCTTGTAGTCGATTTCTAGTTTCATAGCATTATGGTGAGGAAAGATGCTTGATATTTCAATCTTCTTAAATTTATTCATTTATTTTTAAAGATTGGCACCTGAGCTAACATCTATTGTCAATCTTCTTTTTTTTTCTTTCTTTCTTTTTTTCCCAAAAGCCCCCTAGTACATCATTGTATATTCTGGTTGTGAGTGCTTCTGGTTGTGCTATGTGGGATGCTGCCTCAGCATGGCCTCTTGAGTGGTGCCACGTCCATGCCCAGGATCCAAAACAGTGAAACTCTGGGCCGCTGAAGTGGAGCATGTGAATTTAACCACTCAGCCACAAGGCTGGCCCAGAATCTTCTCAAATTTATTCAGGCTTGTCTTGTTTCCCCATATATGGTCTATCTTTGAGAGTGTTCCATGTGCACTTAAGAAGAATGTGTAACCTGCTGTTTTTGGATGGAGTGTTCTATATTTATCTATTAAGTCCATCTGGTCTGGTTTTTAATTTAATTCCACTATTTCCATGTTGACTTTCTGTCTAGGTGACCTATCAGTTGATGTAAATGGGGTGTTAGGGCCCCCTACTGTTATTGTGTTGTTGTTAATATCTCCTTTTAGGTTTGTTAATAGCTGCTTTATGTACTTTGGTGCTCCTGTTTTGGGTGCATATATGTTTATAAGTGTTGTGTCTTCTTGGTTGAGTGTACCTTTTATCATTATATATTGCCCCTGTTTGTCTCTCATTGCCTTTACCTCAAAGTCTACTTTGTTTGGTATAAGTATGGCAACACTTGCTTTCTTTTTTTTGTTTTTTCAGATTGGCACCTGAGCTAACAACTATTCTTCTTCCCAAAGCCCCCCAGTACATAGTTGTATATTCTAGGCGTGAGTTCCTCTGGTTGTACTATGTGAGATGCCACCTCCACATGGCCTGAGGAGTGGTGCCATGTCCGTGCCCAGGATCCCAACTGGCAAAACCCTGGGCCACCGAAGCAGAGCACACAAACTTAACCACTCAGCCCCAGGGCTGGCCCAACACCTGCTTTCTTTCGTCTGCCATTAGCTTGGAGTATCATCTTCTATCACTTCACTCTGAGCCTGTATTTTCTTTAGAGCTGAGATCTATTTCCTGGAGGCAGCTTACTGTTGGATCTTATTTTTTAATCCATCCTGCCACTGTATGTCTTTTGATTGGATGATTCAATTCATTTACATTTAGAGTGATTATTGATATCTGATGGCTTATTGCTGACATTTTACCACTTATTTTCTAGTTTTTCTGTATTTCCCTTGTTTGTCATCCCATGCAATAAAATTCCCCCTTTTATGTCCTGTAGTACTTTTTATCTTAAAATCTCTTTTATCTGATATTAATACAGCCACTCCATTTTTTTATGCTTACTGTTTGCATGTCTTTTTCTATCTATTTACTTTCAAACTCTCTGTGTCTTTATATTTTATTTATTTAAATTCTGTATTTTATAGGTAGTTAAAAATTGGAGTTATTTTTTAATGAAGCGATTCTGCCAATCTCTATCCATCAGTTGAAGTGTTTAATCCATCAACATTTAATGTAATTATCAGCATGGTTGGATTTAGGTCTTCT
Organism: Equus caballus; assembly: GCF_041296265.1. Taxonomy (NCBI): domain Eukaryota; kingdom Metazoa; phylum Chordata; class Mammalia; order Perissodactyla; family Equidae; genus Equus; species Equus caballus. The sequence goes on from NC_091707.1 coordinate 28,216,068, forward strand.
ATTGTATTATTTGTTTTCTATTTGTCCCCTCTGATTATTGTTCCTCTATTTTTCCTTTCTTGGCTTCTTTTCAATTACTTAAACATTTTTTAAAATTTAATTTTAGGGGCCAGCCTGGTGGCACAGTAGTTAAGTGCGCACGTTCCACTTCAGCGGCCTGGGGTTAGCCAGTTCGAATCCCAGGTGTGAACATGGCACCACTTGGCAAGCCATGCTGTGGAAGGTGTCCCACATATAAAAAGTAGAGGAAGATGGGCACAGATATTAGGTCAGGGCCAGTCTTCCTCAGCAAAATGAGGAGGATTGGCAGCAGATGTTAGCTCAGGGCTAATCTTCCTGGAAAAAAAAATTTAATTTTAATTTACCTATTGACTTTTTAGCTATACCTATTTTCATTGCATTGTTAGTATTTGTTCTAGGTATTTCAATGTACCTCCTTAAGTTTTCACAGTGTACTTAGAGTTAATATTTTACTGCTTTACGTAGAATGTAGAGAACTTGCAAGTCTACAGATCAATATTTCACCCCCCGTCCTTTATGCCAAAATTGTCTTATGTATTACAGCTACAAATGTTATAAACCCCACATGGCAATTTTTCCTTTAAACAGTCATATGTTTGTTTGTTTGAATTATGAGAGGAAAAATAACTCTTGGGTATGTACCCAGATATTTACTATTTCTGATGCTCCTCATTCCTTCCTGAAGATCTGATTTTCTGATAGGTATCAGTTCTTTTTTAGCCCAAGGAACTTCGTTTAGTATTTCTTATAGTACAGGCTGGTGATGAATTCTTATAGCTTTTTTTTTTTTTTTTTTAATCTGAGAGTTTCTATTTTGCCTGCATTCTTAATAAATGTTCTCACTGGGTATTTAATTATGGATTGTCAGTGTCTTCTTTTAGCTCTTTAAAAATGTTGGTCTTCTGTCTTCTGTCCTCCATTGTTTCTGATGAAAGTTGGTAGTTTTTTTATTCATTATTCACCTGCATGTAATGAGTCATTTTTCTCTTGCTGCTTTCAAGATTTTCTCTTTGTCTGGTTTTCAGCAGTGTGAATATGCTATGCCTAGGCATGCTTTTCTTTGAATTTTTACAGCTTGGAATTTGCTGAGACCTTTGAGTCTGTAAATGTGTATGTATCAACAAATTTGGAAAATTCTTGATCATTTGACCATTGCGTCTCAGATATTTTTTGTCTCTTTTTTCCTCTCTCCTCTCCTTCTGGGACTCCAGTTTGATATACATTAGATATTTTGATATTTTCTGTGATCTCTGAGACTGTTCATTTTCTTTCCAATAATTTTTCATTTCTGTTTTTTCATATCAGATCATTTCTAGCAACCTATCTTCAAGTTAAACTGACTCTTTCCTTTGTCATCTCTATTCTATTATTAATCTTATCCAGTAAATTTTTTTATTTCAGACATATTTTTTTAGTTCTAGAATTTCCATTTGGATCTTTTCTATCATTTCAACTTGTGTGCTGAGATTTCCTATCTTTTTGCACATTTATGAGAATTTTCCCTTTACCTCATTGAACATAATTATACTATCTGCCTTACAATCTTTGCTCATTGCAGCAACTGTGTCATATTGGTGTCCACCTCTGGTGATTGTCTTTTCTCTTGAGAAGATGTGATACATAGTCTCATTTCTTCATATGTCAAGTAATTTTGAATTCTTTGCTGTAGAGACTAGATTCTGTTATTTTCCTTAAAGAGTGTTGATTTTGTTGTTGTTGTTCTTGTTTTTAGCATGGCAGTAATTTAGATGGATTCAAACTGCAAACTTTGTCTCTGGGCTGCGACACAAATCTCAGTTCAGTTCTTTTATCTTTGATTGGTTTGCTTGCAGTCTTTACTGAGCAAGTGGGTTTCAGGGTTTCATCAGAAGTTGAACAGTGTTTGAACGTATATTATGGGACTCCCTCTCTCTGGTTCTCGCCTTTCTTGGATTTCCTCTCCCTGTTCAGCAGCTATGGTTCCCCCAATCCCCCTCTCACTGTCCAGCAGCTATGGTTCCCCTCAACTCTCTCCTCAGGGTTTTCAGGTCAGAAAGAATGGATTTTCTATCAGTGTTTTAGTACTCCGGGCAGCACTGATTGAAGCCTGCCCTCAGGATAAAGACTATAAAAGATAGAAAATTCACCCTATGCTATTGCTGTCTTGTAGGTGGTGACTCCCTGTCAGAATCTGTCTGCTTTTGTTCACTCTCCAATGCCTTTGGAGAGTTGTTCTTCGGTGTATTTTCATCCAGAGTTTATATCCAGTCCAGCATAGTGGCTTACTAGGACACAACATGTAAGTGGGACTCCAGAAACTTTTTATTAAGTGGTCCATTTAACCCGGGACACCAGGATCAATTAGCCACTACCAAAGATTCTTGCGTATCAAAACTTTCTAAATACTGCTTCATTCCTGCTGCTCATTATGGTAATTATGCCCACATTATCATTTTTATTTTTTACTTTTTTAATAAACTTTTAATTTTAGAATAGATTTATTTTTACAGAAAACTTGTGAAGACAGGATAAAGAGTTCCCATATACCCTTCCCCTAATTTTCCATATTATTAACATCTTACTTATGCTTTGGTGCATTTGTCATAATTAATGAACCAATGTCATTACATTATTATTAAGTAAATTCCATACTTTATTCAGATTACCTTAGCTTTTACCTAATGTCCTTTTTGTGTTCCAGGATCTCATCAGGGATATCACTTTACATTTAGTTGATATGTCTCTTTAGGTTCCTCTTGGCTATAACAGTTTCTCAGACTTTCCCTTGTTGTTGATGATCGTGACAGTTTTGAAGAGTTCTAGTCAAGTATTTTGTAGAATGTCATTTAATTTGGATTTTTCTGATGTTTATCTCATGATTAGATTGGGGTTATGTGTTTGGGGGAGGAAGACTACAGAGGTAAAGTGCCATTTTCATTGAATTATGTCAAGGGTATTGCTATGGACTGAATTATGTCCCCATCCCATCCCCACAAATTCGTATGTCCAAGCCCTAAGCCCTGATTTGGAGATAGGGCCTTTAGGAGGTAATTAAGGCTAAATGAAGTAATAAGGGTGGGGCCATGATCCAATAGGATTGGTGTCCTTACAAGAAGAGACACCAGAGAGCTTTCTCTCTCTCTCTCTCGCCATAATATGAGGATACAGTGAGTAGGTGGCTGTCTACAAGCCAGGAAAAGAGCTCTCAGCGGAAACAGAATTGGCTGGCATCTTGATCTTGGACTTCTTAGCCTCTAGAAATGTGAGAAAATAAATTTCTGTTCTTTAAGCCATCCAATCTATGGTATTTTCTTATGGCAGTCCTAGTTTACTTAGGCAGGTATATACTATCAATATGATGTGTAATCTTATAATCCTTGATAATCTGGCTGAAGTAGTGTTTGTCAGGTTTCTACATTGTAACGTCACTCTTTTTTCTCCCTCTTTCCATAGTATATTCTTTGGAAAGAAGTCCACGCATTGTCTCTTGACTCATATTGTTGCTGACATCTCGCTACTCCAGGATCCCATCGTGTGCATTGAGATCAGGGAACCTATCTTAACAGTAACTTCTCTCTTCATCGAATCTGTCTACAACAGCCACCGCATAGTTTATGAGCATACTGGTGCCCATCCACTAATGTATTTCTCAATGCCTTAGTGAAAGGAGTGTCTTCTGGGATTTCTTAGGTGCCATAGTGAGGGGGTGGCAGTTCATACATGATAGATTCCCTCCAACATTTCTATCTCCTTAAGCCTTTAGATTCCTTCTTCTAAGTTATGCCAGAAAGTTCTTGCATCTAAACTTTATTGAATGTAGGCCATTACTGAAATTCAGTCAACCAACTGTAGAGCCATTTCCAGCTGTGCAAGCTAAAGCGTTAAATCTAGAATTGTGGTGAGAGTGCCCATATCAACAATTCAACCAAATCTAGGGTTACATTCTGACTTCTCTATTTACTTCTTGAAAAGGAAGAATCCATTATTTCACATATTCTCCAAGTTTCTGAAAATATAAATTAGCAAAATGTTGCAATAATAAGCACAAGTCATTTCTTTCCAGTCAGACTGTGGAACATGTTGAGATCTGACCCTGCTTATGGATCTAGAGCAGTGGTCCTCAGTTGGGGATGATTTCCACCCCCAGGGTACATTTGGAAATGTCTGGAAACAATTTTGGTTGTCACAACTTGGACTAGGGGAGGTGCTACTAGCTCTAGTGGGCAGAGGTCAGAAATGCTGCTAAATATCTTACAATGCACAGGACATCTCCTCACAACAAAGAATTATCCACAGCCCAACATGTTGAAAACCCCTGATCTACAGGCAACAATGAGTGTTTGGAGTTAAGCTTGAGGAAAATAGACATCCCTCAGATGATTTTATTATAGAGCTTTTAAGCAAAGGATGGAGGGCTATTTCCACTGATATTGGAGGTTTAGAGAGATTTGGGCATTCTAGAATCTTAGCTTTGTTTGAGTCAACCCAAATGTCCCCATTCTACGTTTCAGTGTCATACCCTTCCCAGTCATGCCCTGTCTTTTACTAAAGAGTTCTAGCAAGGCTATGAACTCAACTAATGTTGTAATTCTGAAAACTGCACAATTAAATTTGATATTCAATTTTCAACAAGATTAGTCTGTAGGTACAAAAAATAAGAGATTCTTTTCATTCTCTGACTGTGACTTGAACTGAATGTTTAATGACTTGAACTTTTCATTTCTTTCTTTCTTTTTGGGGGGGGGAGATTAGCCCTGAGCTAACTACTGCCAATCCTCCTCTTTTTGCTGAGGAAGACTGGCCCTGAGCTAACATCCATGCCCATCTTCCTCTACTTCATACGTAGGATGCCTACCACAGCATGGCTTTTGCCAAGAGGTGCCATGTCTGCACCCGGGATCCGAACCAGCGAACCCCAGGCGGCCAAGAAGCGAAATGTGCAAACTTAACTGCTGCACCACCGGGCTGGCCCCCTCATTTCTTTATGTAAGTTCTTCAGTGCATACAAATGAAGCCACTCCCGACCTACAGTTGTTATAGTCACTATTACCGTCAAATAGTCAAACACGGTACCAAAGCTCTTGCTTTCCTGGACACTGCAACACAAATGACTAAAGGTGGTAAGTTGATTATTTATGATGCCACTACATCCCATTTCCCATTGACAAGTTGCTCAACATTGAATTTGAGTTTAAGGGCATGACCAGATCACCCCAAAATCATATATCTGAAAGCCTGTTTCTCAGAACCCCTCTTGGGACCATTTTCTGTATTAGTCAGGATTCAATAAACAAACAGAAACCATAGCAGTTATCTTAGCTGAGAAAATTAATATAAAGAGTCATTGGAGATATCATAGGGATTGGAGAATTGAAAAGGGAAACTGGAACAAAAAAGTAGTAACTGCAAGAAGTAGATGGGGAAATAAAGGGTCAAGGTTGGGGTTATTAGGACCAAACACTTAAAGGACGGGCCCTAGAGAGTGGAACCCAGACCTTGAGGAGAACATGCTGCCCAACTTGTACCGGTAGCTCAGTAGCTCAGAGGAGGGCCCCTTCAGTGCTGGGACTCTGAACTCTGAGCAGGGTTGCTGGTACTGGTATATCTGAGGAATGTTCTGGGAATGTGGAAAGAAGTCCAAAGCTGGAACCAATTGCTGCTGCTGGCATGAAGAACTGTTGCCTGGGGGACACTGATAGAAACAGGAAGCGAACAGGAAGGAGCAAGTCACTTTTCCCTTCTTCTTGTCTCTGATCCCTCACTATTGGCAGACCCTAAGACAGCCAGGCTGGCAGAGGGAAAATATAAATTGCAGAGACCCAGCCTCAGCGCCACAAGACACACCATAGATAGGTAGGTTTGAAGCTGACGAATGACTTCTTTATAACCAGCACAGTTGGACAATCCTTGTTCAGATTACATATAAAAGGATGTGGGAGAGGCAGGAGTCTAGGGCATTTCACAGGTTTCTAGTATTAGTAACCAAATGAATGGTGGAGAAAGATGTAGAATATATGTGGAGTGGGGAGTAGAGAGGAGCCAGTTTGTAGTGAGTGAAGAGATCTGTTGGGGTTGATAAATTTACTTTGAGAAGCCTGGAGTCTAATATAGTACAATTCAAAGTCTAGTCTCTGGACTAGTCAGTCTGAATTTTAAAAAACTGTGGTAACATATACATATATAACAAAATTTCCCATTTTAACCATTTTTAATTGTACAGTTCTTTGGCATTAAGTACAGTCACTATCTACCTCCAGAACTTTTCCATTATCCCAAACTGAAACTCTGTACCCATTAAACACCAACTCCCTACTCCTCCGTCCCCCAGCCTCTGGCCACCACTACCCTACTCCAGTCTCTATGAATTTGACTATTCTAGCTACCTCATATAAGTGGAATCATATATTATTTGTCCTTTTGTGTCTGGCTTATTCCACTTAGCATCATATCTTCAAGGCTCATCCATGTCATACCCTGCATTAAAATTTCATTCCTTTTTAAGGCTGAATAATATTTCATTTTAGGTACATAACCACATTTAGTGCAATTTGTTTTTATCAGTCCTCAGCAAGATAAAAGCTCGTGCCAGAATGTAAATGCCTATGTCAGCAAGCATCATGTTTAGTTCCCTCGACATCTTTTAGGAAGATTTTTTCAGTGAAGGGAGCAGAATGCTGATTTCCATTCTGGAGCAAGGTCCTTTCCTCATCTCAACCCAGCACTGTGAGTAGCACTGGTATAACAGGTATTTAGAGACACAGCTTTGGACTGCAGATTTGGGAATCATCATCCTGTAAAAGAAAAAACAATCCAAACTAGGACTAGGATGCAATCTTTTTGCACGATGTCATTTACAGCCTCCTTCCAGGAAGAAATCAGAATTTCTGATAAAATGCCTACATAAAATTCTAATAAACTAATGGGATTAAAACTTCTGAGAAACCAGTTACCTACCCACTCACTTTTCAGTTGAGTGTAGTGACTTTTACCAAATATTCTTTTCTTTTTTGTGTCTAATCTAAAATGATTTTCTAACCAATCCCTTTTCGTTCCAAATATCCCTACCAAAAGCAAAGCTTTGAATTGAACTTTTTAAAGGTAATAGTTTAAAAACAAAAAGGAAAATCATGACTCAGATGCAGATATGAAATGCATATGTGTCAAAGATTTAATTTACATCTGAAAGCTATAATCCAATGTTACTGCAATTAAAAAAATTTTAAAAATGTTTTTAAAGATTTAATTTAGCTCATTAATTAATGAGAGAACCAGAAAAGATGTTACAATCAGTTCAAATGAAAACCCAAAGACCAGAAAAATAGCTAAGCCCAGCAGAAATGTTGAAATCAATTTTCTTAATAGATGCGAAGCTGGCTTCTTGGGCGATGTGGGGGCACAGGAATGTCAGCAGAAGCTTCACCTAACAGAATTTATTTGCATGTCTAAAGACAATAATTGTTGGCATTACTATCAGTTTTCCACAAATTAGCTTATCTCTCTTCAGAATTATAAAACAGTTCAAAGACAGTAAGAGACATAAACCCCGTAGAATCTGATGAGTGGGAAGGTTCTGCTTAAAACGATGCATAGTTTTCCATTGCCCAATAATCTTTTGGTCCATTTAAAAGTACTTCACACTTTTTCCTGTGCTACTATAGGCCTTCTCTCTTGTTACAAGATAGTGTCATGCAAAATAACCAACAGCCATTCTATAGATGAGAGAGAAGGTGAGTTTTACTTGAGCCAAGCTGAGGATTATAACCTGGGAAGGCAGGTTCCACAAAGGAAGAAAGCGTTCTGGAGAAGCATGATTTTCAGTATAGTCTTAGACCTTGTAGAACAAAGAACATACATTAAACATGCCCAGGATACATATTCATCAATGTTACTGATACTGGTGGGCGAAGGAGGGGAAGGATGCATTCTTATCTTAAAAGAGGGCATTCTTTTTTTTTTTTTTTTTTATTAATGTTATGATAGATTACAACCTTGTGAGATTTCAGTTGTACATTTTTGTTAGTCATGTTGTGGGTACACCACTTCCCCCTCCGTAGCCTCCCCCCACCCCCCCTTTTCCCTGGTAACCAGAGGGCATTCTTTTTTTTAAAGATTTTATTGTTCTTTTTTCTCCCCAAAGCCCCCTGGTACATAGTTGTGTATTTTTAGTTGTGGGTCCTTCTAGTTGTAGCATGTGGGATGCTGCCTCAGCATGGCCTGATGAGTGGTGCCATGTCCACACCCAGGATTCGAATTGGCGAAAACCTGGGCTGCGGAAGCAGAGTGCGCAAACTTTACCACTCTGCCACGGGGCCGGCCCCAAAGAGGGCATTCTTCTACTTTGAGATAATGTTTCATGCATTCTTTACTTTCATGGTTAAAGAGATGTACAATGTATGTTTGATAGGCCATAAGTCAGGCTTCTGTACTTCAAGCCGAAACAGTTTTGAACCAGAACAGCTACCCCATATACCTCAATATGAAAATCTCTTGTCAATAGTAACGAAATTTTTTATCTATGCTCACAACAAAATTATCAGAAAAATTTTCTTTAACACTTACTTCTCACATTGGTTGCTAATATGCGAGAGTGAGGCAGGAGTCTCAAAAGTAAATAATTTTCACTGAATCCTCTTATTTTTAGAATGGCACCCCTATCCTTAATTAGACAAGCTACCCTCCACCTGCTCCGGGGAATCAATCCTAAGCCTTCTGCAGGGGACAGGACGGGCAGTCGCTGGGAGCGAGGGAGGAAATCTGGCGGTCTAAGTGCTTCTGATTCTGCTGTTAGTCCCGACTTTACCGCAGCTTTTTGAGGTTCCTGGTGCCGCCAATTCTTGAGCCTTTTGGTGGTTCTCTGGGGCAAATCAGGCTGCCTCTCAGCCTTCTTCTTCGACAGATGATGAGTCAGCTAAGTCACTTCCCACTCTCCTGCTTTCCAGCTTCCAAAATGTTAGCGATTTTATCTCCTCCTCTGTCCTCTGAGAGACTGACTATTACAAATGGACAATAGCCAGACCGTATATGACAAGAGAAATCTGACCCAGAGCTTCTACAGCAACCAGCCTGGGAAGCCAAACCACAACCTCTGGGACAGTCAGCCCAGAATGGTCAGAACTTGTTAATGAGTCAGCTTCCTTACATTTTGGCCCCACTTCCGGCACAGGACCAATCAGAGAAAGCCAAACCCATCACATAAGAAGCCTGGCTTCTGGTGAGCCCATCTCCAGCTTCCCCATGACACTGACCTCCAATCAGATCATAACTGAAGCCTTCCCCTCTTTTCACTATAAAGCTTCCCCCTCCTCTGCCTGCCCTTGAGTCTTTGCCAGTCACAAGTGATGGTGGCCGACTCTCTGCTATAGCAAGTTCTGAATAAACAGTTTCATTTGGGTGATCTGCATCTTTTTCTATCTTTTTTACCATAGAGTTTTGTGTTTTTCCCATTGTTTTAGAGAGATTCCAGCAGGAAGTGGAGTTACACGTGGCTCAATCCATCATCTTTAACTGGAGGTCTCTTCCTATGCTGTCTTCTCTGTGACTTAGATGTCAGCAGTCCATCCTTTACCCTCCAGCTCCAGAAAGCCCAGGCATAACCTTCATTTTTACCTCTTGCAAACCTGGGTGCAAAATTCAACACCTATTCAAATTCCTCCAAAGAATCTACTGAAACCAAAGCACTAGAGAATGATATAGACTTTACTGAATCTTACCCTTGAGAGCTAGAAGATGAGGTTATACAACACACACACACACCCCACTGCAAAGAACTTAAACTCAACTCCCCAAACACTTTAACCATTTCTTTCTCGCAGCAAGTTTGGAGTCTTGCTGACTCCTCCCTCTATCTCTGATTGATCCCCTGAATCTTCTAATTACTCACCCCTTTATCCTACAAAGCAATTCCACTCAGCCCCAAGCACACCACTCACTGCAGAACAAAAGGAATGCTGGCTGATTCACCAGCCTTTCAACCTCTATGGTCAGGTGAACATGTCCCATTGTGAGTTTGGGGGGAGGTGTCTCACCCTCATTCTAAGGGGCCTTCATTACTTTCTTCTAAATGAATACAGGCATCTTTCCCAAGAGGTAGTCTCATTCCAACTCCTTAGGGGGAGAAGAAAGTTCCCTATCTGTCTAAACCACCAGGAAAGGATACCTTTTCCCACTTGCTAATGAATAGTGTTTCCAACTAGCCTGTAAGCTTCCTGAGTGCATAGCTACACATTCTCATAATCCGTATGGTACCTAATAATATTACAAAAGTTTATAGAAGGGATCAGTGGGCAGAAAGGATGGACAGAATTTTCACAGACGAAAACAGGATTTCAAAAGAGCCTATTTATTGGTTCCTCCAAGTTTTTGGCCTTTATCTTCAATACACTAAACAAATCCAGTGGAAGTTTTCCCCCTTTCTCGTGTATCTTCAGTGCTGGGCACTGTCTCAATAGGTTTTAGTTGACCTGTATGGCATGCACTCATTATTAATATCAGCATCAGTTAGGGACTGGGTTCCACTGCTGGTAACAAAAGACTTGCAACTGACAGCAGTGGCTTAAAAAATTATGTAAAAGAAGTGCAGAGCTACGTAGCTCAGGGTAAGTACGAAAACTACAGAAAGCATCAAGAGCCAGGCTTCTACCTCTCCACTCTACCTTCCTAAGCACATGGTTTCTGTCTTCAAGGTGCCACTGCAGTGGCAGAGAGCTGTCAGAGCTCCAGCCATCAGGTCCTAGTCTTAGCAAGAAAGAAGTGGAAGGGCAATGACAAAAAGGCAAAAAAGGCTGGTGCCAGTTGTCTGACTCCTTTTTAGGAACTTTACCAAAAGTCCAATGTAAAAGCTTTTGTTTATACCTCATTGGCCAGAACTTAGTCATATGACCATACCTATTCCCAATGGACACAGAAAAATGTATTTTTTTAAATGCAATTTTTAAATGCCCCTGACTTCTGTTACTAAGCAGATGGGGAGAATGGATATTGGGTAGACCACTAGTACTTCCTGCCACAGGTCCTCTTGAGTTTTCAGTACATGCCATCCCAGTGCTTGGCATTAAATTGTCCTTGGAATCAATGAATAAATGAATAAAGCATTTTTAGATAATCACGTAGTGGACAGCATGATCTTTTTCTTAATTAATTGAGGTTATTTCTAGAACAGTTTTAAATTTACAGAAAATTTGAACAGAAAGTACGGAAGGTCCCTATAATACCTCCCCCCAACTTCCCCACAGTTCCCCCATTATTAACATCTTGCACTGGTGTGGTACATTTGTTACAACTGATGGACCAATATTGATACATTATTACTAACTAAAGCCCATAGTTTGCTTTAGGGTTTTCTCTTTGTGTTGCACAGTTCTATGGATTTTGACACATGCATAATATCAAGTACCCACCATTACAGTATTATACAGAATAGTTTCACTGCCCTGAAAATCCTCATGCTCCACCCATGCACCCCTCCCTTCCTTTCCAGGAACTCTTGGCAACCACCAATCTTTTCACTGTCCCCATGGTTTTGCCTTTCCCAGAATGTCATATAGTTGGAATATGTATCCTTCTCAGACTGGCTTCTTTCACTTAGCAATATGCATTTAACATTCCTCTGTCTTTTTGTGGCTTGATAGCTTATTTCTTTTTATTGCTGAATAATATTCCAATGTATGTATATACCACAGTTTGGTTATCCATTCAGCTATTGAAGAACATCTCGGTGGCTTTCAGTTTATGACTAAAGCTGCTATAAACGTTTGTGTGCAGGTTTTTGTGTGGACTTATAAAGTTTTCAACTTATTTGGATAAATATGTAGGAGCATGATTGCTGGGTCCTATGGTAAAACTATGTTTAGCTTAGTAAGAAACTAACAAAATATCTTCAGAAGTGCCTGTACCATTTTTCATTCCCACCAGCAATGAATGAGAGTGCATGTTGCTTCATATCCTTGTCAGCATTTGGCATTGTCAGTATTTGGATTTTAGCCATTCTAATAGGATTTAGCCATTCCACGAGATACTGGTATCTCATTGCTGGGTTTGGTGGGGTTTTGTGTTGTTTTTTTTTGAGGAAGATTAGCCCTGAGCTAACATCTGCTGCCAATCCACCTCTCCTTGCTGAGGAAGACTGGCCCTGAGCCAACATCTGTGCCCATCTTCCTCCATTCATATGTGGGATGCCTACCACAGCATGGCTTGTCTAGCGGTGCCATGTCCGCACCTGGGATCTGAACCAGTGAACCTCAGGCTGCCGAAGTGGAACGTATGCACTTAACTGCTGTGCCACCGGGCCAGCCCCTCACTGTTGTTTTAAATTGCAATTCCCTAATAACATATAATGTTGAACATCTTTTCACATGCTTATTTGGATATCATATGTCTTCTTTGGTGAGGTGTCTATTCGATTTTTGCTCAGTTTTTAATTGGGTTGTTGAGTTTCAAAAGTTCTTTGTATATTTTGGATAGCAGGCCTTTATTAAATATGCGTTTTGCAGATATTTCCTCCCAGTTTGTGGCTTGTCCTTTCATTCTATTTTCTAATCAATTATTTTGGCATAAAATTATTCACCATATTTCCTAATTGCTTAAATCTCTGCTGTATTTTATGCCCCCCTTTTTAATCCTAATATTATTTGTTGCTATTTCTCTTTTATCTGGATCAGTCTCACAGAACTTTGTTTTCTTTATGAGTCTTTTTAAAGATCTAACCTTAATTTTGTTGGCCATCTGTGTTGCATTTTTCTATTTCATTAATTTATTCTTTGATCTTTATCTTTTCTCTACTATTTTGTATTTATTCTTTGTCTTTTTCCTAATGTATTAAGCTTATTATTTATATAATTAATTTTTAGTCTTATTTTCTAATGTGAAAGCATATAAGGTTATTAATTTACCTGTATCCTATAAATTTTCATACATAATATTTTTGTTACCTCTTAAATCTAATATTATAAATTTCCATTGGGATTTCTTCTTTAATCTTTCAGTTATTAAGATTTTTTAAAATCTCCAAATATATGGAGTTTTAAAAATAATCATTTTAGCGGCCTGCCCAGTGGTGCAGCAGTTAAGTTCACATGTTCTGCTTTGGCGGCCTGGGGTTCGCCAGTTCAGATCCCGGGTGCAGACACGGCACTGCTTGGCAAGCCATGCTGTGGCAGGCATCCCACATATAAAGTAGAGGAAGATGGGCACGGATGTTAGCTCAGGGACAGTCTTTCTCAGCAAAAAGAGGAAGGAGGGCAGCAGATGTTAGCTCAGGGCTAATCTTCCTCAAAATAAAAATAATAATCATTTTATTATTGATTTCCAACTTTATTTTAATATGGTCAGAGAATGAGATCTGTATGATAGCAATTTCTTGTAATTTGTAGAAAGCTGCTCAATGGGCTAAATCAAAATTAATTTTCTTACATCCTCTTTATATGTTTTAAAAGTATATGTGGGGGCTGGCCCTGTGGCTGAGTGGTTAAGTCTGCACACTCCACTTTGGCGGTCCAGAGTTTTGCCGATTCAGGTCCTGGGGGCAGACATGGCACTGGTCATCAGGCCATGCTGAGGCGGCGTCCCACATAGCACAACCAGATGACCTACAACTAGAATATACAACTACATACCGGGGGGCTTTGGGGAGAAGACAAAGAAGAAAAAGAAAAAAAGTACGTGTGTTTTCAAAATGCTGGGTGCATTTTCTATACATGTTCATTAGAAAATGTTAATTATTGGTATTGGAGAGGTTCCTGCAATAACTGGTGATTCTTGGATGTCTTTTCACATTCAAGAGTGCCATAGACTGAATGTTTTGTGTCCCCTCAAAATTCATATGTCGAAAACTAACCCCAATATAATAGTATCAGGAGGTCGGGCCTTTGGGAGGTGATTAGATCATAAGAGTAGAGCCCTTACAAATGGGATTAGTGCCTTATAAAAGATGCCCAAGAGAGCTCCCTACCCATTCAGCCAAGGGAGGACAGAGTGAAAAGACTGCCATCTATAAACCAGGAAGCAGCCACTCACCACACAAAAAACCTGTTGGTGCCTTGATGATGGACTTCCCAGTCTCCAGAACGGTGAGAAATAAATTTCTGTTGTTTATAAGCCTCCCAGTCAATGGTATTTTGTTATAACAGCCCAAACAGACTAAGACAAAGTGAGGAACTAAAAAGCTGATTGGAAATTCTTTATACACAGAGGGGGCTTGTTGACTGGGCCTTCATGTAGGGTGATTGCCTATGGACCCAGACAGTTCGTTACGGGATCCCTCAAATGTCAATATTCTGCCATCCTAATCCAATTTCTATCTTCCAAAGTTATACTGATATTTATTTGTCTGCTATTATCTCCTCTCCTGTTCTTCTTCTTCTTTGGGTTTATTAACTTTTCACTCCTTTACATTCATTTAAAAAAAACAACAACTTTTTATACATGCATTCAGAAAAGTGCCCACCAATATGCAACCTGAAGGCACATGGAAACCAACACTTGGATTAAGACATAAAACATTATCAGCACTTCATGAGCCTCCCCATGTTCTCTTCCAGAGCCATCACTCCACCAAGAGTTATCACTGCACTGACTTCTAACAGCGTGGATATTTGGGTAGTTTCCAGTTTAGGGCTATTACAAGGTATGGGTATGAGCTTTTTTTGTACTTGTCCTTTCTTTTTTTCTAAGAAGATTAGCCCTGAGCTAACATCCATGGCCAATCCTCCTCTTTTTGCTGAGGAAGACTGGCCCTGACATCTGTGCCCATCCTCCTCTACTTTATATGTGGGACACCTGCCACAGTGTGGCTTGACAAACGGTGCATAGGTCTGCACCCAGGATCCGGGCTGGCCACTGAAGCGGAGCATGTGAACTTAACTGCTGCACCACCAGGCCAGCCCCATGTACTTGTCCTTTTAGTGAACATATGTACACATTTCTATTGCGTATATACCCTAGGAGTGAAACTGTTGGGAGAAAGGCTATGCATAAATTCAGGTTTAGTTGACAATGGCCAAACTAGTTTAACAAAGCGATTGTACCAATTTATGGTCCCTTCAGCAGCATATGAGAGTTCTGGTTGCTCCACGATGTTGCCAGTGCTTGGTATTTTCTGTCCTTTTCATTTTGCCTTTCTGGTGGGTATGTAATGGTATCTCATTGTGGCTTTAATCTGCACTTCCTCTTTACATTTTTGTTTGTTTTTTAGATGTTTCAGGATAGAGCAGATTAAAATTCAAGAGGTTAATCCTCTACATCTGCCAGAAATTTCCCCCTTAAGGGTACTTATCTCATGGAACTCAGAACCTTTTTTCTGTACTGGAGGCAATATATAGAGAGGATGAAGGAAACAAGCCGTACAATCAGACACTCTGAGGTTTAATTCCCAGATACAATGTTAACTTGCTGGGTTACCTTAAGAAATTTATTTAACCTTTCTCCATTTTATGCAAAATGGCATAAATAACAGTACTGCCTCACGAGGTTGTTATGAGGATTAAATGAGATAAAATATGTAAAACACTTTGCAAAGTTCCTAGCACACTGTGAGCAAGCACATAGTTAACAAGTGGCAGCTATTATTACACCTTATATTGCTTACGCACATCTCATTTCTCTTTCTGTTTTACACAGTCTATGACAAAACAACAGCACAGAGCAGACATTAGCTGCCTCGCATATAATAGTTGCTGATAAAGACTGGTTGAACGATTTTAAATATAACTGGAAAATATTGTGGTGGTTGTTATAAAAGATGGCATAAATTATTATAATGGCTATAGTATGAAATGCACTGCTGATGAGGAATATATTATTTAAACAAATGTCTCTCCTCTTTACCTTCACCACTTAACAGTTAAGAAAATTAATAGAGAAACTGCTCGCGCTAATTAGTAATAGATGTCCCATATTGCACATGTGAGGGTTCCAGAGGTTTCTCCCTTTAAAGCCCAAACCAAAAGAAACAAAAATACCACCCCAGAAACAAAACCAAAAACATCACTTTTCTGAAGAGAGGTTAAGCCTTTCCAATTTTAGCAGATCCTTTGTTCAGCAGTGGAGAAACTGGGGGGCCACAGCTGTAACAGCAGCTTCCGTACAAGATGGCGTCGCTCATTGTACACGCCGCAGCTGGAGGTAGGTCCTCTTCGCCCGTCGCTGGACCGGAAGTGGTTTCGGCCCTAGTAGATCCGGGTGGGTGCGCGCAGGTGGCCGCGGAGGTTCCAGTTCTTCACGGAAGGTGCCGCAGGTGTTCGGGTCGGGTCCTGGGCCGTAGGTAAGCGAGCATCAGAGGCTGGCGAGGCCTCTCGCTGGGCATGTGCGAGGAACGGAGGGGGTTTCCAGTGCCGATTGAGGAGCCGGGTCGTGGGGCCGGAGCCATGTGCGGGGTCGACTGATTGCGGGGACCCCGCGGTCCCCAGGCGACTTGGCCCTGCCCCTCTCCCCGCCCCCCGGTGCGGCCTCTTCTCCCCCCTGGGCCGCGGCGGGGCGGTTCTACACCCGGCTGCTCGACGAGGGCTCTCACGCGGGTCCGCGGCCCTCACTGCTCCCCGGGCCGCCCCTCGGACCCCCTTCTCTCCTTGGGAGCATCCAGCAAACCTGCGTGGCTTCCCGACCCGGTCAGCCGAGAGGGAGGCGCAGCCCGCGGCGCCCAGCAGCTCCTCGGGCGGTGCACGTCCCCGGGTGGTGCACGTCCCCGGGTACAGCCCTTCCCTCGGTTCCTGGGGACCTCCCCGCCCCCCGTTACCACCCCTTTCCTAGCAGACCGCGCCCGCGCCTCGGGGCCTCGCTGACGGCTGCCTCTGTCTCTTTTCGCATCCCTGGATAGATCAGAGCGAGAACCTTAATGACGACTTATTACAAAATTGACACCTCTTCGTTAGAGTGTAATCAAACTCAAACCTTTATAGGCTTTGGATACCGTGTTGGACGCAGACACACTCCCTTAGACGCCCACTCCTTGGAAACACTAAGTTATTTATACCGTGCTTTTTTAGTTGTGTGGCAAGCCCAGAAGGAACTGCACTGAAAGGTTTTTAGTTTTCAGAATTAGGAAGTGAGGAGAAGGGAGATTTAATAGGGAGAGGGAATGGTTCATCTTGGGCAAGTTGAGCTTGTTTTAAAAATGTATTTATTTTTTGTAATTTGTAGGGTTTTTTCCCAATTATTTTATCGAGGTCATAATGGTTTATAACTGTAATTTCGGGTGTACATTATTATCAGTTTCTGTATAGACTGCATCATGCTCGCCAGCAATAAAATGTATTTATTTTTAAATATTTGTTTTAGTTGTAGTCCATGCCTACAATCTTAAAAAATTCATGTCAAAAATTTAACCTAAATAGATTCTCTTTGGCCTGTCTCTTTGCTTCTCCATCTTTTGTTCTTTAATCTTTTGCCCCAACGTAAGAACTATTATCAGTTTGAGGTGTGTTTTTCTGTTTCTTTTTCTTTACATTTATTGACAAATGTTTGTGTGTATAAGATATATGTATGTAAGATTTCGTGTTAAATTTTTACAAATTTTTTTTTTACATATACAGCATGTTGTACCTATTCAGCAACTTGAGTTTTTATGCTGAAAAAGGGGTCTTGGAACTTTTTCTTTGTCAATATGTAGAGATCCACCTTATTCTTTATTCTTGCTCTGTAAATTCCGTAGTATGTGAGATTCCATAGATTGCTTACAGTTTTTCACTGTTAGACATGGTGTGGCAGAGAACATCCTTCACATGCATCTTGTGCCCATGGGAGCATTTCTCGAGGACAGAAATCAGCAAGTGGAATTGCTGGGCTGGAGTGTGTGGACATTTAATGCCAAACTGCCCACCAACAGTGTGTAATAATGTCTATTTCCCCAGTTTTTTTTTTTAAGATTTTATTTTTCCTTTTTCTCCCCAAAGCCCTCTGGTACACAGTTGTACATTTTTAGTTGTGGGTCCTTCTAGTTGTGGCATGTGGGATGTCACCTCAGCATGGTCTGATGAGCGGTGCCATGTCTGCACCCAGGATCTGAACGGGCGAAACCCTGGGACACTGAAGTGGAGTGCGTGAACTTAACCACTCTGTCACGGGGCCAGCCCCTCCCCAACTCTTTTAAACATTTAGTGGTATCAGTCTTTCTTATATTTGCCAATCTGATGAGTGGGAAATGATTCTAATTGGTGTTTTAATTGGTATTTCCTGGTTACTCATGAGATTGAGCATCTTTTCATGATTGTTGGCTATTTGTATTTCCTCTTTTGAGAAATGTCTATTTCTATTGAGTTGTCTTTTTATATATAGTAGTGTTTTATGTATTTTGGATATTAATCTTTTGTCATGTATATATGTTTTAAATGTTTATTCCAAACTTGGTACTTTGTAAAGTTGTTGCTTGTCTTTTTTAACCATGTGGCCTCCTTGTTGAACCAAAGTTTTAAGTTTTATCTTTAAATGTGTCAGTCTTTTACTGTGTATATTTTGTATTTTGTGGCTATCATTCCCTACCCCGCTGATTCTCAAATGGGGGAGATATTTTGCCTTCTAGGACGGGCCATTTGGCAATGTCAGGAGACAATTTTTGGTTGTCCAAAACACCAGTTTTTAGTGGTGGTGCTGCTGGCGTCCAACAGGTAGAAGCCAGGATGCCGCTAATGATCCTACAGTACACAAGAGAGCCCCCACTACAAAGAGTTGTTCTGGCCTAAAATATCAATAGTGCTGAAGCAGAGCAGGGTTTTGTCTTAGGACTATATTTTCTCCTGTAAGTTCTTATATGTTTGAGTTTTTAAAAAAATTTCTGTGTGTGTGTAAATGGTTTGTGCATAATTACTGTTTTCCAATGTCACTCTGAATATTTAGTCCATTCTTGACCCATTAATCTGAAACGCCACATTTATCGTGTTCTAATTTCTTACACACACACAGTCTGTTTTTGGACTTTCTTCTGTTCTGTGGCCTAATTTTCTATTTTGCTGAACCAATACCACAATATATATTAAATATGTAATATGTATATTAAATATGTATTATACTTTGATATCTAGTAGGGAAAATACTCCCTCATGATAATTATAATTGTTATTTTGTTGGAAATCATATACTTTATCAGCTCCCATGCTCGTTATTTAAATAATAATATTTGGGGGCTAGTCTTACAGTTTCTGTCCAGATAATTTTAGAATCAGCTTGTCAAATAGTTTTTTCTTAAGGTGGCTTTATTGAGATGTAATTCACACAATTCATTATTTAAAGTGTACATTACTTTTAGTGTATTCACAGTTGTGCAGCCATCACCGCAGTCTAATTTTAGAACATTTTTATCACCTTCAAAAGAAACCCATACCTATTAGCAGTCACTCCCTATCCCATTCCCCAGTACCCTGGCCTTAGGCAACCACTATCTTACTGCCTTTATAGATCTGAATATTTTGTGTAAATGGAGTCATACAATTTGTGGTCTTTCGTGACTACCTTCTTTCACTTAGCATAATGTTTTCAAAGTTCATCTGTGTTGTGTCGTGTATCAGTACTCATTCGTTTTTATTGCTGAATAAAATTCCATCCTGTGGTGTATTTGTCTCCTAGGGCTACAGTAACAAAGTGACACACACGCCTTGCAGTGGCTTTCAGTGACAGAAACGTGTTCTCTCACAGTTCTGGAGGCTGTGAAGTCCAAAGTCAAGGAGTCAGCAGGGCTGTGCTCTCTCTGAGGGCTGTGGGAGGATCTTTTCTTGCCTCTTCCCAGCTTCTGCTGGTGGCTGGCAGTCCTCGTCTGCAGCTGGTTGACTCCAACCTCTGCCTCTGTCTTCACACGGCTTTCTTCCCCAAGTGTCTGTCTTCACATCCTAATTCTCTCTGTGCGAGTCTGTCTCTGCGTCTCTTCTCCCCTCATGTGAGAACACCAGGTATGTTGGATTAAAGGCCCACCCGACTCCAGTATGACCTGATTTTAACTTGATTATGTGTACGAAGACCTTATTTTGAAATAAGGTCACATTCACAGGTACCGGGGGCTAGGACTTCAACATATCTTTTTGGGGGACACAATTCCGTCCATAATATTATGAATATGCTACATTTTATTTATCCATTTATCAGCTGATGGATATTTGGATTGTTTCCACTTTTTGGCTATTATGAATAGTGCTGCTGTGAACCTTTGTGTGGACATATATTTTCATTCCTCTTGGATATATACCTAGGAGTGGACTTTCTGGGTGATTAGCAACTCTCTGTTTAATTATTTGAGGAACTGCCAGACTGTTTTCCAAAACAGATGCACCATTTTACATTCCCACTAGGTGTGTATGCAAGCTCTAATATCTCCATATTATTGCCAGCTCTTATCTTTTTGATTAGAGCCATCCTAGTGGGTGTGAAGTGGTATCTCACTGTGACTTTGATTTGCATTTCCCTAATAGCTAATGATGTTGAGCATCTTTTCATGTGCTTATTGGCCATTTGTGTATCTTCTTTGAAGAAATGTCTATTCAACTCCTCGGTCATTTTTAATTAGTTTTTCTTTTTATTATTGAGTCGTAAGTTCTTTATATACTCTTGATACATGCCCTTACCAGATATATGACTTGCAAATATTTCCTCCCATTCTGTGCGTTGTCTTTTCACTTTCTTGATGGTCAATTCATTTTTAAAAAATTTTTTTGTTTTCCTTTCCCAAAGCCCCAGGACATGGTTGTATATTTAGGTGTAAATTGTTCTAGTTCTTCTATGTGAGCCACCAACACAGCATGGCAACTAGACCACTGGTGTGGTTCCGCGACTGGGAAGTGAACCCAGGCTGCCAAACTGGTGAGCACTGAACTTTAACCACTAGGCCATCAGGGCTGGCTCTAAAAAGTTTAAAAAAATTAAGTTTGTATTGAATTCATATATTGTTTTGAGTATTTCTGTAAAACAGTTATTCTTCCCTTCTTTTTTTAAAAAAAATAGGATGATTATAGTACCTTCTGCAGAGAGTTGTTGAAAGAATTAAATGAGTCATGTATACATGAGTACATATATGTGTAAAGTGCCTGGCACATGATATATGCTCTGTGTTAGCTGCTTTAATATGTCTCTGCTCTTCCAGTTGTCTTCTCTGTCATTAGTAAAGCTTTCTGTTTTTCTTCATATTGATCTTACACATTTCTTGTTGCGTTTATACCTAGGTTTGTGTGTGTGTATATGTGATTGTTTTGTGTAGTTTTAAAATAGTAT
The DNA here is from genome assembly GCF_041296265.1 of Equus caballus. Classification (NCBI taxonomy): domain Eukaryota; kingdom Metazoa; phylum Chordata; class Mammalia; order Perissodactyla; family Equidae; genus Equus; species Equus caballus. Next base: position 28,237,248 of record NC_091707.1, read on the forward strand.
ATATTGCTGTTATGAATGGGATTTTCTTCATATTTTTATAATGAGCTTAGAAAGCTATTGATTTTATATTGATCAGACTTTCACAATTATCTTGTAAGTTGTGACAGTTATGACTTGTTTACGTATCCAGGTGATTGTGATGCAGCCATTCTGTTACGAGCTGTGGTTCCTTTCCATCCGGTCCTCTTCTGCCCTGATCTGAATCTTCCTCCCCTCTCCGCTCTACTGCTGTGACTCTTCTAACCTGTCTCCTGCTTCTAGCCTTGTCCTCCTCCCGTCTAGCACCCACACTGCCAACATGGCATTCTTTGAAATATGTCCCTCCCCTTAGCAGTTTGTTATTGGCTCTCCGCTACTTGTAAGATTTTATCTTATAAGGTAATATAAGGCCCTTTATGACTTGACCTGCATCTACTCGTTCCAGCATCATCTCTATTTTCTTACTTACATATGCTCTAGCATAGCACTGTCCAGTAGAAATATAATGTGAGCCCCGTAAATAAAGTTTTCAAGTAGTCACATTAAAATATAAAAGGAAACAAGGTTAACTTAATTTTAATAACATGTTTTATTTAACCCAGTGTATCCAAAATATTACTTCAACAGAGATCTAAAAAATGAATATGGAATTCATAGAAAGTATAGTAGAGGTTACCAGGGGTTGGGGGAGGGGAGAATGGGAGGTTATTGTTTAGTGGGTACAGAGTTTCTGTTTGGGATAATGAAGAAGTTCTGGAAATGGATGGTGGTGTTGATCGCACAACATTGTGAATGTGGTTAATACCACTGAATTGTATACTTAAAAATGGTGAAAATGATAAATTTTGTGTTATGTATATTTCACTACAATAAAAAAAGATCACCTTAAAAATCAATGTGGGGGCCCAGCCTGGTGGTGTAGTGGTTAAGTTCACTCCACTTCAGCAGCCCGGAGTTCTCAGGTTCAGATCCCAGGTGCAGACCTATACACCACTCATCAAGCCACGCTGTGGCAGCCACGCACATACAAAATAGAGGAAGACTGGCACAGATGTTAGCTCAGGGCAAATCTTCCTCACACAGAAACATCAATATGGAAATTATCAGTGATATTTTCATTTTTTTTTGAAGTAAGTCTTCAAAATTCGGTAAGTATTTTACACTTACGTGCATGTAAAGTTTGCTTGAACATTTCCCCCTGCACCGTGTTGCGTCTGTACCCATGCTGTGTCCTTGCACCTGCTGCTCCCTCTGCCTCGAGTGCCCTTCTCTCTGCCTTGTGCCCCTGGAGAACTTTTGCTCGTTTTTTAATGCCAGTACCGATCTCAGATATCATCTCTCTCAGCAAGTGTTTCTCTTAATGATACCCGGCTCTTTCTCTTTCCCATCCGTGTACTGTGTGCTTCTGTTGTTGGTGTTGTCTCACTGTGCTGCAGATTGTTCGTTACATGTGTTTCTCCTTTCCTGAATCCTGAATTTATGAAAGCAGATCGTGCCTTTTAACCCTTTTTACTGAGAGTCCAGCACAATGTCTGACTTACTGAAGGTGCTGTATATGTGTTTGCTGAGTGAATCCTTTGGCTGGAAAAAACCCTGCACAAAACCTCTCTCAATAAAAATAAATTAATATGTTTCTTGAATGTTGCCAGGGTTCCCTCCTATGGAGGTACCCTATTTGCTCCTTCAGTTTCCCTCTGAGGCCTTTCTTTTACACAGGCCACACATGATGAAGAATAGGTCGGGAATCGATCTTTTTTTTTTTATTATTTTTTATCTTATGTTTTTTTTCCTTTTTCTCCCCAAAGCCCCCCGGTACATAGTTGTATATTCTTAGTTGTGGGTCCTTCTAGTTGTGGCATGTGGGACGCCGCCTCAGCGTGGTCTGATGAGCAGTGCCATGTCAGCGCCCAGGATTCGAACCAATGAAACACTGGGCCGCCTGCAGCGGAGCGCGCGAACTTAACCACTCGGCCACGGGGCCAGCCCCTAGGTTGGGAATCAGACTGTGCACCTGGGAGCTCCAAATCTGAGGGGATCCCTTCTCAGTGGAAGCAAGTCAATAATAATTTTTTTTTAAGCTTTTCTCCTTTAATGTAACCTCATTTTAATGTTATTAAATATAGACAGTATGATATGCAAAAATGACTTTTAGAAATGAATTAATAAAAACATGTTAGAAGATGTTATTTTCTTTGAAAACAAATTCACTTTTCTTTACAAAATCATGTTTTAATTGAGAGGGAAGGCACAATCAAAATGCAAATTGGTCTCAAAGGATGAAACATTTGGCTGAAACAAACAAGATATAATTGAGAAGAAAAATGTAAAGCTTTGGATTTAAGTGCAAAGTATAAATTATGAATATATAAAATGGGGAACTTGATTTGGTATCAATGAATTTTAATTTACCACAAGCTTTATATGACCCCTTAGTGTGATTCTGCTACTCACAAACATGTCATTTCATACAGCATTAATAAAATACAGGGTCCAGACTTTGGGAAGTAATAGTGTCAGTGTGGTCCACACCAATTAGACCATGATGAATACAGACCTGGGGGCCACATTTTAAGAGGTACATTGACAAACTTCGAGCTCTTCAGAAGAATCTGGCCACAACGGTGAGTGGCCTGTCACCTAGGTCACAGGAAGACTGGTTGGGTTAAGTAAGATGTTCTAAGGGAGGTCGTAAGAGCTGTCTTAACATATTTCGCAGCTCTCAGGAGGGAGTGAACACTCTTATCATTTCGAAGCCAGACTGAGCATCAAAGAGAGCAATCTCTATGTAGGGAACTTTTAGGGAATACAAGGACTTTTCAATAAAAGCTGCCTCTTGAGGTAATGAACTCCGTTCTTAGAATATTCAGGTAGAAACCAGGTCGTGATCTGTTAGGATGAGCACGGAAAGGATTCTTGAATTGTATGGGAGCTGAATTTGGCTCCTAAATTTTAACTCTGTGATTCTTTTTTTCCTTTTGATGGGAGTTCTGTGGTTTGTAGAACCCCAGTGGTAGTAATTGGCAACATTTGTTGAACCCTAATGTGCTAGCCAATGTGCTGGGTGAAGTATATTGATCATCTTACTGAAGCCTCGCAATGATCCTACATGGTAGATACTGTCTTTCCCATTTACCGATAAGGAAACTGGGGCTTAGAGAATTTCACTAAATTGTCCAAGTTTGTATAATAGCTAGCAAGTGGCAGAGGTGGGATTTGAACCCAGGGTATTAGACTCTAGGGTCCCTGTTGCTATCCTCTACCTTATGCTACTCTCTGACACATTGACATATTTGTTTAATTCATTAAAACAGGATTTATTTCAGGAATATAATCGTCTGCCTTAAGTGTTAAGTGGAATATTTACATTGTCTATCGCTAAAAAGCCCCATTAAAAAAAACTTGTTTTTCTCTAATTATGAATATATACGTACTCATACAGAATTTGAAAAATCAGAATTATTTATAATCCTACTACCTTATGTAACCACTGTTATCAGTTTGCTGTTTAATTATTTTATGCAATTAAAAAAAACAAGAATGGCAGATTAAGTCACAGGAGATGGTAAGGCATTGAAAGGTTTGGATTCCGGAGCGAGCCTTTAGCAAGGTGTCTTAGTCTGTTCGGGCTGCTATAATAGAATACCACAGACTGGGTGGCTTGTAAACAGAAATTATTTCTCACAGTTCTGGAGGCTGCAAGTCGGAGATCAGGGTGCCAGCATGGCTTGGTCCTGATGAGAGCTCTTTTCCGGGTTGCGACTCCTGACCTCTCCTTGTGTCCTCACATGGCAGAGATCACAGAAAGGAAGCATGCTCTCTTCTGACTTTTATGTGGCCTCTGATCCCATTCTCAAGGGCTCCACCCTCACGACCTCGTCTAATCCTAATTGCCTTCCAAAGGCCCCACCTCCTAATACCATCACATTAGGGGATAGGGTTTCAACATATGTGTTTTGGAGGGACACATATTCAGTCTATAATACAAGATTTGATTTTTCTCACTCCTAGCCCGGTATTGAACCATACTGCTGTTTTATAGCATCAAGGCTCAACAAGGGAAAAAAAATTTTTCATTTGAATAGATTTTTGTAATTCGATGATTGAATTAGAGAAATCAAAAAATGTTAACATATAATACCTTGAATTGAGTTTTGTTCATTCTATAAATACTTCTTGTTGTCAGCTCTGTGCTAGTTGCTAGGGATGTATGTGGTGGTAAAGAAGCCAGTTAGGATCCCTGTGTCATGGGGTTTACATTCTAGTGGGAAAGAGAGACAGTGAATAAACCAATAGTTATTCATTCATCAGTCAGGCCAACAGGAGAAAAATCAGAAAGATCTCTGAATTTTGGCAAATGCGTACACCTGCGTAAGCCAAACCCCCATCAAGACAGGGAACTTTACCACAGTCCCGGAAAGTTCTCTCATGCCTGAAATGCCCTTCCGTAGAATTTGGCATGACTGGCTCCTTTTCACTTATTCAGTGCTCAGCTTAAATGTCTGTTCCCTGTACTCTCCTCCCCCAGAGGCAACTAGTGTTCAGATTTTTTTCTACCATAGATTAGTTTTAGCTGTTCTAGAACTTTATATAAAGAGAACCATACAGTACCTCTTTTGTGTCTGGCTTCTTTCACTCAGTCTAATGTTTTTTGAGATTCATCCATGTTGCGTGTATCAGTAATTCATTCCTTTTTATTGCTGAGTAGTATTCCATTGTATGGATGTACCCACCACTTGGGCTGTTTCCAGGTTTTGGCTGTTAGGAATAAAGCTGTTAAGAACATTCTTATACATCTTTTTGTGTGTGTGTGTGTGTACAGGAACAGCAACTTTGTTCATGCTAGTTACAAACTGGAATCAACCCAAATGTCCATCAACAGGAAAATGAATAAACACATTGTGGTAGATCCACACAATGGAATAGCCTCAACAAAGAAAGAAATAAGCTTCTATTCATCCAGTAATGTGGATGATGAGCAAAAGAAGTCAGACACCAAAGCATACATGATATGTTATTCCATATAGGAAATCCACTAACAAGCCAAGTTAACATATGGTGATAGAAAGGACAGCAATTGTTGCCTTTGGGAAGCTCCCTGCCTCCAGGTAGTCACTTGTGGATTAAGGGGTAGAAGATGCACTGTTCTGTTCTACATTTTTCAAATAACACATTAGTTTTCAGCATCATGGCTCCCTTATAATCTTCACTGCCTCTTCAGGATTCCATAGGGCATATTGGTTGACCACTTTTTTTTTTTTGGTGAGGAAAATTGGCACTGAGCTAACATCTGTTGCTAATCTTCCTCTTTTTGCTTGAGGAAGACTGTCACTGAGCTAACATCTGTGCCAATCTTCCTCTATTTTGTATGTGGGACCCTGCCACAGCATGGCTTGATGAGTGGTGTGTAGGTCCGCACCTGTGATCCAAACCCACGAACTCTGGGCTGCCGAAGTGGATCATGCAAACTTAACTACTACACCACCAGGCCACTCCCTAGCGCCTCTCTGACCACTTTTTGTCTTATAGATTTGGGTTAAAATCTCGCATCTGCTCATTGCCCAGTGCCATTCTCTTTGTCATTGTGAATCCACTTCCTTTATGAGCATTTTAGTGTCTTTTTTGTTTTTTTTTTCCTTAGATCTGGTCTTCTGCACAGCCCATGAACTGAGAATGATTTTTATATATTTTTTATTAAGACCATAATAGTTTATAACATTGTGAAATTTCAGTTGTACATTATCATTTGTCAGTCTCAATATATATGTGCCCATTTACCCCTTATGCCCACCACCCAACACCCCTTTCCCTCTGGTAACCACTAATCTGTTCTCTTTGTCCGCATGTTTATCTTCCTCATGTGAGTGAAATCATGGGGTGTTTGCCTTTCTCTATCTGGCTTATTTCACTTAACATAATACCCTCAAGGTCCATTCACGTTGTAAATGGGAAAATTTTGTCTTTTTTGAAGGCTGAGCCCTATTCCATTGTATATATACCACATCTTTATCCAATCATCAGTTGATGGGCACTTGGGTTGCTTCCCGTCTTGGCTATTGTGACTAATGCTACAATGGACATAGGGTGCATAAGTCTCTTTGCATTGTTGATTTCAAGTTCTTTGGATAAATACCCAGTAGTGGGATAGCTGGGTCGTATGGTAATTCTATTTTTAGTTTTTCAAGGAATCTCCATACTGTTTGCCATAGGGGCTGCACCAGTTTGCATTCCCACCAGCAGTGTATGAGGGTTCCCTTTTCTCCACAACCTCTCCAACATTTGTTATTTTTTGTCTTGGTGATTATAGCCATTCTAATGAGTGTAGGGTGATATCTTAGTGTAGTTTTGATTTGCATTTCCCTGATGATTCGTGATTTTGAGCATCTTTTCATGTGCTTGTTGGCTTTCTGTGTATCTTCTTTGGAAAATTGTCTGTTCATATCCTCTGTGCATTTTTTGATTGCATTGTCTGTTTTTTGTTGTTCATTTGTGTGCATTCTTTATATATTTTGGATGTTAACCCACTTTATATATTTTGGAGATAATATGTGACTTACGAAAGTTTTCTCTCAGTCAGTGGGTTGTCTTTTTGTTTTGTTCCTGGTGTCCTTTGCCTTGCAGAAGCTCTTTAGTCTGATGAAATCCCACTTGTTTATTTTTTCTTTTGTTTCCCTTGTCCATGTAGACATGGTATTCGAAAAGATCCGTCTAAGACTGATGTCAGAGAGTGTACTGCCTATATTTTCTTCTAGGAGTTGTATGGTTTCATGTCTTACCTTCAAGTCTTTGATCCATTTTGAGTTAATTTTTGTGTATGGTGAAAGATAATGGCATCTTCATTCTTTTGCATGTGGCTGTCCAGTTTTCCCAACACCATTTATTGAAGAGACTTTCCTTTCTCCATTGTATGTTCTTAGCTTCTTTGTCGAAGATTAGCTATCTGTAGATGTGTGGTTTTATTCCTGGGCTTTCAATTCTGTTCCACTGATCTGTGTGCCTGTTTTTGTACCAGCACCATGCTGTTTTGATTACTATAGCTTTGCAGTGTATTTTGAAATCAGGGATTGTGGTGCCTCCAGCTTTGTTCTTTTTTCTCATGATTTCTTTAGCTATTCAGGGTCTTTTCTTGCCCCATATGAATTTTAGGATTCTTTGTTCTATTTCTATGAAGAACGTCATTGGGATTTTGATTGGGATTGCATTGAATCTGTAGATTGCTTTTGTTAGTATGGACATTTTAACTATATTTACTCTTCCAATCCATGTGCATGGAATCTCTTTCCATTTCTTTATGTCATGTTGATTTCTTTCAATAGTGTCTTATAGTTTTCATTGTATAGGTCTTTCACCTCCTTGGTTAAATTTATTCCCAAATACTTTATTCTTTTTGTTGCAATTATAAATGGGATTGTATTCTTGAGTTCTCTTTCGGCTAGTTCATTTTTAGTGTATAGAAATGCAACTGATTTTTGTAAGTTGATTTTGTACCCTGTAACTTTGCTGTTGTTGATTATTTCTAATACTTTTCCTATGGATTCTTTAGGGTTTTCTATGTATAAAATCATGTCATCTGCAAATAGCAAGAGTTTCACTTCTTCATTGCCTATTTTGATTCCTTTTATTTCTTTTTCTTGCCTAATTGCTCTGGCCAACACCTCCAGGACTATGTTGAATAAGAGTGGCAAGAATGGTCACCCTTGTCTTGTTTCTGTTCTCAGAGGGATGGCTTGTACTTTTTCCCTGTGAGTGTGATATTGGCTGTGGGTTTGTCATAAATGGCCTTTATTATGTTGAGGTGCTTTCCTTCTATACTCATTTTGTTGAGAGTTTTTATCATAAGTGGATGTTGGATCCTGTCGAATGCTTTCTGTACATCTATTGAGATGATCTTGTGGTTTTTATTCATCCTTTTGTTAATGAGGTATATCACATTGATTTGCAGATGTTGAACCATCCCTACATCCCTGGTATAAATCACACTTGATCATGGTATATGATCTTTTTAACGTATTGCTGTATTCAGTTTGCCAGTATTTTGTTGTGGATTTTTACATCTGTGTTCATCAGCGATATTGGCCTGTAATTTTCCTTCTTTGTGTTGTCCATCTCTGGCTTTGGGATCAGGGTGATGTTGGCCTCATAGAATGTGTTAGGAAGTATTTTGTCTTCCTCAATTTTTTGGAATAGTTTGAGAAGGACAGGTATTAAATCTTCTTTGAATGTTTGGTAGAATTTTCCCAGGGAAGCCATCTGTTCCTGGACTTTTATTTTTGGGCAGGTTTTTGATTACTGTTTCAATCTCTTTATTGTGATTAGTCTATTCAGATTCTCTATTTCTTCTTGGTTCTGTTTTGGGAGGTTGTATGAGTCTAAGAATTTATCCATTTCTTCTAGATTGTCCAATTTGTTGGCATATAGTTTTTTCACAGTATTCTCTTATAATCCTCTGTATTTCTGTGGTATCTGTTATAAGTTCTCCTCTTTCATTTCTAATTTTATTTATTTGAGCCTTCTCTCTCTTTTTCTTAGTGAGTCTGGCTAAGAGTTTGTCAATTGTGTTTATCTTCTCAAAGAACCAGCTCTTTGTTTCATTGATCCTTTCTACTGTTTTTCTGGTTTCAATTTCATTTATTTCTGCTCTAATTTTTATTATTTCCCTCTTTCTGCTGACTTTGGGCTTTGTTTGTTGTTCTTTTTCTAATTCTGTTAAGTGTAGTTTAAGATTGTGTGTTTGAGATTTTTCTTGTTTTTTAAGATGGGCCTGTATTGCCAAGAATTTCCCTCTTAGGACCGCTCTAGCTGCATCCCATGTGAGTTGGTATGGTGTATTTTCATTCTCATTTGTCTCCAGATATTTTTTTTTCTCCTTTAATTTCTTCAGTGATCCATTGGTTGTTCAGTAGCATGTTGTTTGCTCTCCACGTTTGTCACTTTCCCAGCTTTTTTCTTGTAGTTGATTTCTAGTTTCATAGCATTATGATCAGAAAAGGTACTCGATAGGATTTCTTTTTTTTTTTTGTATGTGAGGAAGATTGGCCCTGAGCTAACATCTGTTGCCAATCTTTCTGTTTTTGCTTGAGAAAGATTGCCACTGAGCTAACATCTGTATCAGTCTTCCCCTATTTTTTTTGGATGCCGTCATGGCATGGCTTGGTGAGCGATGCTGCTAAGTCTGCTCCCAGGATCCAAACCTGTGAACCCCGGGCCACTGAAGCAGAGCACATGAACTTAACCATTATGCCACCGGGCTGGCCCCATTGATATGATTTCAGTCTTGTTAAATTTATTGAGGCTTGCTTCCCAACATATGGTCTGTCTTTGAGAATGTTCCATGTGTACTTGAAAAGAATGTGTATTTGTTATTTTTGGATGAAGTGTTCTGTATATATCTGTTAAGTCCATCTAGTCTAGTTTTTTGTTTAAATCTACTGTTTCCTTGTTGGCTGTCTGTCTGGATGATCTGTCCATTGATGTAAATGGGGTGTTAAGGTCCCCTGCTATTATTGTGTTGTCATTAATATCTCCTTTTTGGTTTGTTAATAGTTGCTTTGTGTACTTTGGTGCTCCTGTGTTGGGTGTATATATGTGCTTATAAGTGTTATGTCTTCTTGGTGAACTTATACAAATCTTTTTGTGGGCGAATTTAACTTATCCAGCTTGGGACTCAGAGAACTCTACCAAATCTGACCTCCTTCGTCTTCCAAATCTTCATTATGTGGATATTGAGTTTCCCAATCCATCCTCCATGCTCCGCTGTTATGTTTTCTACCTCCTTGTCTCTGGGCTACGTTCTAAGTAACTTCCTCACGTTTCTCTTCAATTCCGTAACTCTCTCTCTCTCTATGTCTGATCTGCTGTTTCGCCTGTGTATTGAGTATTAAAAAATTTTAACTGATATTTTTCATATGTAGAATTTCTACTTTCTGTTGCCTCCTCTGCATGTTTTAGATTTTATTTTCCTTTATTTCCCTGAATGTTCTTACTTTCAAGGCCCTTTCGGATCTCAGATGTGGGTATTTTTGTTTGATGGCTCTGACCTGTCCTGCTTGGCTGGGGTTTCTCGCTTTTGTTTTGATCTGTTGGTGAGTGCTCATCTAGGGACTGGTCTCCTGGGGAGGTCTGGCATGTTTCCTGCATGGTAGAAACATGTGTATATGAAACAGTTTTATGATCGACTCTGCCTGGTCCCAACAGAATTCACCAATTCTGACCATTTTAGTTTTAGTTCCTTCCTTAGGGTTTCCTTTTAGGAGGATAATAATAACTTGGGCCCTGTACCGGTCCAGAGTGCAGGCTTGAGGGTGTGCTCTCTCCTGAGGGACTCTGGTCGTGCTCTCAGCCTTGAGCAGGTGGCTGGCCTGGGCCACGGTGGGTGCACACTTTCAGGTTCCTGTTCATGGACAAGGTGGCACTCTCTTGGGTCCCAGCTACGCCCTGGTTCTGTGGCCTAGACGTCTGTCCCTGGGCTGCTGATGGACCAGCTTTATCTCTGCCCAGCGTTACCTCCCATCCCTGGGGCTTCCACTCTTCCATTTCTGATGATTTCCCTTTCTTCTTTTTGAGTTCGATTGTGTATTAAACTTTTATCTTCTCAGTGTTGTCTCCAGCATTTGTATTGTTTAGCATGGGAAAGGGAAGAGTTTTTATATCTTCTCAGATTATTTTATTTTTTTTTAAAATTTATTATTTTTTTATATTTCTCCCTCCTTTCTCAGATTATTTTAATTAGGAAATCTCTCTGTGCAAGTTCTTTAATCTCATTAAGCCTCAGTTTCCTTTTCAGTAAAAGTTTAGGAGAAAGTATATATGAGTACTTAGCACAGTTTCCGCAGTAATAGTTTTTTTTGTTGTTTTTTTTAAAAGATTTTCTTTTTAATTTTTACCTTTTCTCCCAAAGCCCCCCGGTACATAGTCATGTATTTTTAGTTGTGGGTCCTTCTAGTTGTGACATGTGGGATGCCACCTCAGCATGGCTTGATGAGCAGTGCCGTGTCTGCTCCCAGGATCCAAACTGGTGAAACCCTGGGCTGCCGAAGCAGAGCATGTGAACTTAACCACTTGGCCATGGGGCTGGCCCCCAATAATTTTTAAAAAGGGTAGCCATTTTACTATTTTCGTTAGTAGTGTAATAATTGTTGTGATTCCATTTTTCCTCTCCAATGCCGAATATTTCTGTAGGCATGATTATAGCCCAGGGTTGTTGTAGATATTAAATTACTTTTAAAACTTTGCTGTTGAATCTTTTTAAAAGTGATAAAAACAGTACACATTCTATGAGAAACCCTCAGCCATAGAGAAGTGTAGGTGGAGTCTGGCAGATCGCTGAGTCTGTGGGCAATACAGATTTTAGACCAGAGCCCACAGATGGGTAGCCCAGAGCCCAGAGTGTTTTTGTTTGGTTGGCACAGTGTTTTAAAAACTGTGAATTTGCTGCTGACACTTGAAAATGGTGACATTTCACGTAAAATCCCAATATCTGACTTCCCTTGAATACTCAAGTTATCTGAAGGCACTGGGCCTTCTTCCCAAACAGGATCAGTCAGCTCGTGCTCGGTGGTTGCTGTTCCATGTTTCGTCTCCATCACTGAGGCCAAGGGCCGCTTCCCATTTATTGTTATGCTTTTACTGTGGTTTTTTAAATAGTACAGAATAGTACTATATACCTATTTCTCTGTCAAAAATAGGAAAAAAAAAGATGGAGAAAACCATGTTATAAGACAAATGATAAGGAGACTATTTCATGGTAGAAATGAAGATGGTTCCTACATATTTACTGGGGCGTCTGTGTCACTTTTCTTGTGCTTGGCTTGCTTTACTTGCTTATGTTACCCTGTCTTGACCCTATGGACATTTCAATTTGCAGGCTCCTCCTGAACGTCTTGGATCTCTCTCTAAGCTCTGTCCTTTTCTTTTCTAGTCCCGCCTTCCTTTTTGTTCTGCCCTAGCTCACCCTCAATAACTGAGTCTGTTTCTATGGAGAACTGCGGAGACTTCTGGAGCAACAGAAAATCCACGCTTACTCAAGCCTGTGTGCTTTGTCCCCCACTGGCCACACCTTCCAGAAAAGCAAAGAAATCTTCCCCCCAACTTACAGATGATTCAGTTTTTTCATTGAAAAGCAGAAGTTTCCATTCAGCTGTTAGAGATTGAAGGTTTAAAGTGCAAACACGTTGAAGAAGACCTGTGAACTGAAATTTGCTCACTAATAGATCAGCAAGTGGAAGTGAGAGTCCAGCTTACTGTTTTGACTGACATGATCTTATGTGGTTAGGAGAGCTCCGGGCAACTGGTAGAGAGCAAGGGGGTTTCCCCAGGTGAGAATGGAGATGGAGATGAAGTACAGAAGGTAGGAAAGTGAGAAAATTAACATATCACTGTTTCATGTGGAAAGGTGTAGCAGTTTTTTAGTTTGCTGGCACATGGATTGGAATGGAATACTTTTTAGGGGAAAACTAGTTTCCATATTGGTTTAAATTCTGTGTGTAAACATATTGTTGCATTTGTTTTGCAGGTTGTGGGATTAGTGATATGCTTTCCTAGACAGCAGAAAAGTCAAAGATGTCGAGACACTTAGTGGCTTTGACAGTGACCACCCTTCTTGGTGTGGCTGTGGGGGGGTTTGTCCTCTGGAAAGGCATCCAGCGCCGGAGAAGTAAAACGAGTTGTGTGACCCTGCGGCGGCAGCAGCAGCAGCAGCAGCAGCAGCAAGCACGAGACAGGAGAGAGCCGCCCCCTCCGGAAGAAGAGCAGCTGCGCCCCAGTGCCCCCAGAGCCTCGTGGGAGGAGAAGATCCTCGAGGCAAAGGTGGTGACTGTGTCTCACGGGGCAGAGTGGGATCAGATCGAGCCCTTGCTGAGGAGTGAGCTAGAAGATTTCCCGGTACTTGGAATTGACTGTGAGTGGGTAAGTTAAAAAGCAAAATGAGGGGCCGGCCCCGTGGCCGAGTGGTTACATTCATGCTCCGCTGAGGTGGCCCAGGGTTTCGCCACTTCAAATCCTGGGCACAGACATGGCACCGCTCATCAAGCCTTGCTGAGGCGGCGTCCCATATGCCACAACTAGAAGGACCCACAACTAAAAATACACAGCTATGTACCGGGGGGCTTTGGGAGAAAAAGGAAAAATAAAATCTTTAAAAAAAAGAAAGTGAAATGAAACAAATAAATCTTTTCTGCTTTTCCAACTAGGGACCTTGAATAGTCAAGTAGAGTATAAGATTAAAGGAGAATTGGCTTGTTCACAACTTGTTTGTAAGTAGATTTTAGCAGAAGGAGAAGCTGCTTCTCTTCTCTGGACAGGGGAGTGCTTATAATCATGGATCCTGGAGTCAGAGCTGTATGAGTTCCATTTTACCACTTACTGTCTGTAGACTTGGACAAGCTCCTTGCCCTCCCTGAGGTCAGTGTACTTGTTTGTAATAGGCTGTAATGGCATCTGCCTCCCAGGGCTTTCCTAAGGCTTCAGATAGATCACCCCTATAAAGACTTCAGCACAATTTTAACACATAGTAAATGTTCAGTAATAGCTACTATTAATATTTTTGTTAGTATTTTCCTAAGGATGCTGTGGAGAATGTAGTTAAGGAAGTCTGTTTAAATGGGAATTATTACACAAATTAGGATTTAAAAAGATAACAGTTAAAATTTGAAACATTGTTTACTCCAAGCCAGACACTGTGCTGTTTTGTTTGCATCATCTCATTTAATTTTCACAATAATCGTATGTAGGAAGAAACTGTTATTATCTTCACTTTACAGATAGGAAACAGAGGCATAAAAAAGTTTAGTTACTTGTCCAAGGCCACAAAGCCAGTAACCAGCATTTGAGCCCAGGGCTTTCTAGCTATCTGGTTGATTTTTCTAATAGCTTTACTTTGGGGAGTTGTTTCATCGTTGTGGTGAGGATAATGTGTTACCCCTGCTCTTCCATCCTTCTGATTCACAGAGTGAACTTTAATCTCCTTGACACAGAAGATATTACAAAAATGTAAATAAATCATAGTTATCATCTTTTGTTAATTCAGCATAATACCTTGCCAACATCCCTGACATATGTCTTCTGGATATCCAGAGTACAGCCAAGAGCCAGGAAATGTAATCAAAAGAGGCCCTAAGCAGAATAGCTGCCACAAGGTCAGAGGCGGTAGGAAGGGCTGCCAGATGCAATTCAGTGACGACCGAGAAGAGAGCAGTGTTTAGTAGTCACCCAGGCCCTTCACCTTAGCTACTGGGTATTTCTGTACATCAGCAATAGTAGTAGTTGTTTATACCATTGACCTTGGGCCATCAAGAAAGATTAGGTACTTTTAGTTGATTCTGTATAAGAAATTATATCGTTTTAGAAATATTTACTTATTTCTATATCATTTTAGAAATATTTACACCAACAACAATAGAAGAAAACATTAGTAAACAGTGAGCTTTAGTAGCTTAGGAAAATTCACATTTGTGAATATCGGGATTATTCCAACTAAATGAAGTGTAACTGTAGCAGCTACAGGGTAGTGTGAGGTGAATAGTTAGTAACAGCACTTGACTCAATGGTAATACATTGAATCACTGTGCAGACTCGAGGATAAATTAAAGTGGCAAATAATCCAAAACTCACTTCATTTTGACTTTCAATAGGTGTTGAACTCTTGCTGGACGCCACCTCTCCTTCGGGTGTGACTGCATTTCCCTGATAGCTGCTACACGAAAAACTTCGTGACAGTCATCCATCTTTGTTCTCTCCTTTCTTCCGTTTCTGTTTCCCTTTCTCTTTCATTTGCTTTGTGTGTTTGTTTAGTTATTGTTTTTGTTCTTGTTTTAGACAGTCAGTATTTGTTTTGATTTGCCAAAGTGTTTACCCTTCTTTTTTTGCGTGTGTGAGGAAGATTCACGTTGAGCTAACATCTGTTTCAATCCTTTTTTGTTTTGTTTTGTTTTTACTTGAGGAAGATTAGCCCTGAGCTAACGTCTGTGCCAGTCCTCCTCTCTTTTGTATGTGGGACACCTCCACAGCATGGCTGATGAGTGGAGTGGTCCAAACCCAGGATCTGAAACCACAAACCCAGGCTGCCAAAGCAGAGTGCATGGAATTTTAACCATTTGGCCTCGGGGCCAGCCACTACTTACCCTTTTCTTTGCTCGTCTCTCCTTTTCTCTCAGATCTTTTTAGAATCATTTTCTTTCTTTTCTTTCTTTCTCTCTTTTTTTTTTTTTTGGTGAGGAAGATTGGCTCTGAGCTAACATCTGTTGCCAATCTTCCTCTTTTTGCTTGAGGAAGATTGACCCTGAGCTAACACCTGTGCCAATCTGTCCTCTATTTTGTATGTGGGTCACCGCCACATCATGGCTTGATGAGTAGTGTAGGTCCTCACCTGGGATCCAAACCTGTGAATCTGGGCCACCAAAGCAGAGTGTGCTGAACTTAACCACTATGCCACCAGACTGGCCCCTGGAATCATTTTCTTTAAGGTCATCCTTCGGAAGTTCATTTCTTGAGGGCTCATTGATAATAAACTTATTATCATTGTTATTATTTTGAAAGTGTCTGTTTTATGCTCTTGATCTTGAAAGATATTTTCACTGGATATAAAATTCTAGCTTGGAAACTTATCATCATTTTCAAGGTAGTATTCCATTGTCTTCTGGCTTCCATTGTTGCTGTTGAAAATAACTGTCAGTCTGAATGTTGATTCCTTATAAGTAATCTAATTTTTTGTTATCTCCTGTTAAGATCTTCTCTTTGAGTTTGTGGTTCTGAAGATTTACTGGGATGAGACTAGGCACCGTCTTCTTTCTGTACTTCCATATTGAGATTCAGAGAGAGATCTGGATATAAGGATAGGTGTCTTTTATTAAAGTTAAAATTCTCTTTGAAGATTGTCTTTACCTTGTTTTTTCTTCTTTTTTTCCCTCCTCCTCCTTATTCTTTCTTGCTGGAATTTGATCAGTTGTATTCTCAACTTTTCATGCAATCCTACATGTCTGTAATCTCTTGTATAGTTCACGTATCTTAGTCTCTGGATTCATTCTGCACAATTTCTTCAGGTCTCTTTGACAGTTCCCTTTTTCTTTCTTTAGCTTTGTCTAATCTGGTGTTTAACTTGCCTGTTGAGTCTTTTTTTTTTTTTTTACCTTTTTATTGTGAAATAAAACACATCAAGAAAAGTGCCTGAAACAAAAATAAACAGCTAAATGATTTATCTAAAGAGAACAGCTGTGGAACTAGAAACTAGGTCAAGAAACAGAAGGTTGCCAGTACCCCAGAAGCTGCCCTTGCACCCCTTGTGATCGTTGTCTCTCCCCTCCCCTCTAAGGGTTACTGTTATCCTGATTTCATGATAGTTACTTTCTTATTTTTCTTTATACTTTTATTACTCAAGCATGCATCCCTAACTATTGTAATTTAGTTTTGTCTGCTTTTTAAATTTAATATAAATGAAACCATCAAATATATATTCTTTTGTATCTGGGTTCTGTTGCTTGACCTTATGTTTGTGAGATTTACCTCTGTTGTGTGTGACTGTGATTCATTGCCATGTAGTGATCCGTTGTATAAATACATGACAATTTATTCATCTATTGTAGTACTGATGGACATTTGAGTTGTTCATGGTTTGGGGCTCTTACAAAGAAATGCTGCAACGAACGTGTGCATTCATTATTATTGGCATAGGCGTCTATGAGTGGAGTCCTGGGTTGTAGAGTTTATATATGTATCTTTAACTTTTACAGATAGTCAAAACTGTTTTCCAAGGTAGTTTTAACTAATTTGCCCTCCTTACCTTACTTTATCAGTAGTGTAAGAGTGTACCCGTGGTTTCCAACTGTTTTCGGAAGTGGTTCTATTCAACGTTGTGCCTTCAGCATTGTCATATTGACATGATATCTGCAGTAGGTTTGTTTGTAGATCCTTTTACCAGATTAAATACATTCAGTTCTATTTTTGGTTTGATAAAATAATAATTTTTTTTGTTTTGTTTTTTACTAAAGGGTGTTCTTTTTAGATCTGTTTCTTGCAGGCCTGGACCTACCCAGATTTTTATTATAATTTTTTTAGGCCATATTGGTTTATAACATTGGGTAATTTCAGGTGTACATTAAATATATCAGTTTCTGTATAGACTGCATCATGCTAACCACCAATAGTCTAGTTTTTATCCGTCACCCTGCCTATGTGCCCCTTTACCCATTTCGCCCTGCCCCCACCCCCTTCCCCTCTGGTAACCACTAATCTGTTCTCTTTGTGCACGAGTTTGTTTATCTTCCACATATGAGTGAAATCATACGGTGTTTGTCTTTCTCTGATTGGCTTATTTCGCTTAACATAATACCCTCAGGGTTCATCCATGTTGTTGCAAAGGGGACGATTTTAGGTAAGAGTTTTTTTAAAATCATGAATAGTTGTTGAATTTTATCAAGTGCTTTTTCTGTGTGTCTTGAGATGACTATGTAGTTTTTCTTATTTATTCTGTTGTGGTGAAATATGTTGATTTTCGAATTCCTAAGATAAATCCAAGTTGGTCACCATGTTGTATTCTTTGTATACATTGTCAAATTCATTTTGCTAATGTTTTTTAGAGGATTAAAAAAAATCTGTGTTCATGAGTGATATGGGCTTATAATTTTGCTTTCTGAAAATGACCTTGTCAAATTTTGATGCAGTTATGCTGGCCTCAGACAACAAGTTAGGGCTGTTCCTTATTTAAATGTTCCCTGGAAGAGTCTGTGTAAGACTCACTCATTAAATGTTTGATTAGGATCTGGTGAGGCCATCTGAAGTGTTCTTTTAAGGAAGTTTTTGAAATATGGCTTCAGTTTCTGTAATAGTTCTGGGGTGGTTCATATTTTCTGTTTCTTGAAGTCTGTTTTGATTAGTTTTTTCATCTGAATCTGTCCTGTTTCAAATCTTAAAATTATAAGTATAAACTTGTTTATAATATCCTCTGACAATTTTTTTTCCTGTCTGGTAGATTTGTAGGGATGGCTCCTTTTTCATTCTTGACATTGCTTATTTGTGCTTTTCCCTTTTTTTGTTGATTACTCATTCTATGGGTTTATCAATTTTATTAGTCTTTTCAAAGTACCAACTTCTGGCTTTGTTGATCTTTATTGTATGTTTGTGTTCTAGTTCATTGATTTTTGCTCTTTCTCTATTATTTCTTTTCTTCTACTCACTTGGGTATAATTTGCTGTTCTCCATTTATTCTTCAGCCTACTTTAATCTGACATCCTACCGTACTACTCCACTGACGCTGTTGAAGTTGATGGCTTTGTTGTTTTCTAATCCAATGGACACTTGTTTGGACTCATATTATTCCAGCTCTCAAGAGCACCTGCACAATTCCTACGCTAGACACTCTCTTCTTGGCTTTTATGCCCTCACATTCTCCTATCTCCTGTCTTACTGTTCTTTCCTCTTTTTCCTTTTCTGGTCCCCCTTCTATCTGACTTCTAAATACTGAGATGGCTCAGGCTTGGTCCTTCTGTGTCCACCCCAGAGACTGCAAACTCAGATTCCTATGAGGTCCAGACAGGAAATGTAAATGAAGGATGTAGAGTGATTGTTTGCATTTTGGGATACATAAGAATATTCTTAAATTTCATAAAGAAGTATGCTTCTTCACTTTTTCTTTAAACACAAGGCCTGTATGATCTATCTTCCATTTTCCTAGTTTTGATAGAGACAGAGATATTGAGAATTATTCCTTTGTATTAGGAAAACAGTGGTGTACAAATAAATGAGAAATGAAAAATGATAGTTGGCTTCAGTGTTTAGAAGACATTCTGGTGAATGAGAGAATTCATGCCTTATATAAAAGAGGAAGCTGCTGTACGTGTTGCCAGATTGTCCACTTCTTTTAAGAAAAACTTGGAATATAGATTTTAAGAAAATGTAAACTCTACTAATTTTTAAATTCTGGCACAAGTTTTTAAATATATGGAGACCAAAAAATAATATTTAACACATCTGTGGGTTAGCATATGGGTCCATGGACCACTAATTTATGTCCTCTAATCTACATTCTTTGCCTAAGTGATCTCATCTACTTTTATAGTTTTAAATATCATCCATATGCTCATGACTCGAAATTACAACTCTAGCCTTTTTTATCCACCTGCCTCCTTGACGTCTCCCTTTGAAGGTCTAATAGTCATCTCAAACTGAACGTGTTCCTAACAGAACTCTTGATTTTTCTTCCCAAACCTGTATTATCCCTAGTCTTCTCTGCCTTTAAGATTAAAATCAGGGAGACATCCTCCCCACTAAGGGTTTTCTAACAGAAGTGATATCATTGAAAGTCAAACACACAGACAGGCAGGTATAGTATGTTGTTTCTTTAATGCCAAAATATATGGAAATTCAAAGAAGTGGTTATGGAATGCAGGAACTAACACTTGTTAGAAAATAGAGGCATGGTTTCCAGATCCCCTAGAGTTACCATGGTGATGTACAACTATGGATAACTCACCTGCACAAAATGAGGATGCTGCCATGTTTTAGAAGCTGTTATTGCCTTTCTCCTGGGGAGGTGGGGGTGGGTATGTTAAATATCTTTTCTTTTTTTTTAAAGATTGGCACCTGAGCGAACATCTGTTGCCAATCTTTTTTTTTTTCTTCTCCCCAAAACCCCCCAGTATGTAGCTGTATATTCTAGTTGTAGGTCCTTCTGGTTGTGCTATGTGGCACGCCACCTCAGCGTGGCCTGATGAGCGGTGCCATGTCCGTGCCCAGGATCCAAACTAGTGAAACCCTGGGCTGCCAAAGTGGAGCACACGAACCTAACTGCTCAGCCACAGGGCTGGCCCCAGATATGTTAAATATCTTCCTGGCCCCTGTCTCTTGCCTGATTTTTTTCTGGAGTTTCTGACTACAGACGTCCTTGCTTAACAGGTACAAATAATTGATGCAGTAAAGAATGAATGAAGTGAAGATTACTTTCCCAAGAGCATCCTTCTGCAGGCCCAGGCTTCAGTCCTGCCTGAGGTCCACTCCCTTTTCCTTACTACTAACCCCTCTCTTCCCTTCCCATTTAGAGAGTATTACCAGAGCTATCTTCAGAATAGATTTTGCACCCGTCTGCTTCTCCACATCTCTACTTTCTCCCTAGTCCAGCCTCAAGTGTCTCTCGTCTGGACTATTGCAGTAGCCTCCTGACTGGCCTCCTCTTGGACTCTTGTGCACCTAGAATCTCTTCTCCATACAGTAACCAAAGTGGTCTTCTAAAATGCACATCAGATCATGTCAGTCTTCTGCTTAAAACCCTCCCATTGCTTTGATAAAATCAAGATGTTTTACTTACATGTTATTAAGGACTTACATGCTCTGGTCTCTCTCAACACCTCTGATTTTGTTTCCTGTTTTCTTCCCATCCTCTTATTACTTTCTAACCTCATTGGGTCTTCATTCTGTCACTTGAACAAGGCAAGCTCATTCCTGTCTCAAAGTCGTGGTATTAATTTAACTAATAGATAAACTCCACAGACTAGGGGTGCTTATTAGTTAACCTGTTCCAGCCTGGAATATGGCCCCAGATCATTCTTTACTCTCTGCTGCCATCCTGGGGTCATTTAAAGAATCACGGGCTTTTCCAGAAAGTTTTATCGGCTCTGGACTTTTAAGAATCCTGAAGCTAAAATGGATTATCCACTGGCCCTTAGGAAGGAGGATCTCTAAACCAGTGCTCTCTAAGTGAATCACTGAAATACAGAAAAAGTGTTAGAAATTTTGTCTATAAATGATTGATCGCATCATTCATTTAAAATTCTTACTTTTGTATATATTTAATAGTGTCTCTAACACATCAGTATATAATTTATAAGTCCATATGCATATATAGTGTATGTCCCAAATACTTTTTATATGAATTGACTAATCAAAAAAAAAATCAGAAACCACTGGATTAAATAATGCTAATGAAATTAAAATGTCATTTTTTTCCTATTAGATATAACATTGGTAAGCCAAGGGTTCCATTGTTTTCCATGAGTAGTAAGTGATGTCAAGGCTAAAAGACATTAGAAAGCAAAAGGGGATGGGGCTGGCCCCGTGGCTGAGTGGTTAAGTTCGTGCGCTCCGCTGCAGGCAGCCCAGTGTTTTGTTGGTTCGCATCCTGGGTGCCGACATGGCACTGCTCATCGAGCCACGCTGAAGCGGTGTCCCACATGCCACAACTAGAAGGACCCACAGAAGAATATACAGCTATGCACTGGGGGGCTTTGGGGAGAAAAAGGAAAAAATAAAATCTTAAAAAAAAAAAGAAAGCAAAAGGGGGAAATATGAGAAATAAATATAGATTTTTTTTTAAGCCAAACTGACTGTTAGAAGCATTATTCTTCCAATTACACGTTCAGTGTAAATTTGGTATCTAGTGGAATCATAAACATTTGGATTCCTAGTGGGAGAAATTTGTGATACATTGGATCTTAAGCACAATCCAGAAACAGTGTTAAAAAGACAACTTACCTATCTCTGTGTCTCTATTTATTTAATGTATTTTAGAGAATGGAACCTGACTGAAAAGATGTACAAAGATCCGGCCTTAGGAATTCACAGTGAGGATTATGTCAAATGAGCAGTGCTAAATATTGAAAGTAGAGATTTACAGCTTTTTCTTGGAGAGAGCTGGTATCACAGAGGGAGGGACTTACTCATTTAAAATGGCAGTTTGGCCACATCTCGATGAATTGGTATATAATAGAAGCCAGTAGTCAAGTTTTTTGTAGGTCTTTTTCACCTTGGCCGAACCCCAAGAAACAGACACATTAGAGATCAAACTGGCACGCTTTCACGGGAGGATGCGGAAATGCCCTCACTGATAGAGCAGAGCCTGAGCGGGGGAATCTTGGGGAATCGCGGTTTTACTTGGCACTAAAGTAGAAGTTGAGGGTGAAGGCCCTCCTGAATTTTGTTTTTAGCAGCAACTCTTTGTGATCTTGACTGTTTCCCCTCTGTGATTTTGATCACCTCAACTGTGAAATACCTCTCTTCTGAGTACTTGTAAACTATGTGTGAACCACTCCTTCGGTATTTACCATGTCATCTCTGCAGGTGTGAGCTTGTGTGTATCATACTCCACCTATGAGGTTATAATCCTTTAGGCAGGTCCCACCTCTTCTGTAACTTTATATCCAAGTGGCGCCTGGTGCAGTGCCCGGCGCACTGATACATGGTGGTGAGAGAACTGGTTCTTTGAGGGGCTGTCCTGGACATTGTAGGATGTTTAGCAGCGTTCTGGCCTCTAACTACTAGATGCCATTGTACCCTCCTCCAAGTTGTGACAATCAAAAATTTCTCCAGACCTTGCTGGATGTCCCCGGGGGTGGGGGTAGGGGGAGCAAAATCACTCTTGGTTGAGAACTATTGTTCTAGAGACTGGGAAATTCAGTTTCTAGTGCTGAATTTGCCATTCTCTCTCTCTGTGTTTGGGCAAACTGCTACGGTTTTAGGCTTTAAATTTCCTCTCCTGAAAAATGAGGATTGGAATTTATTGGATGCTTAACCTGGGTTCGGTGGATCACTTTAGGGAACCTTTAATTAATGTGAATTTTGTATGTAAATTTTTCTGGAAATAACTTCCTTGGCTTTCACCATTTTCTCCAGTTTATTACCTCACAAAAATTAAATCTAGATCAGTTAATATATAAAGTTTTTTCATTTCTTAAGATAGAAGGATCCTAGCTTATACACAATGTACATTTTTTCTTTTATGAGCAACATTTGTGACCATAAAATGCTGAGAAAGCACTTTGTGCTCCTAGGATTTTATTATATTGGCAATACCACTTATTTATAGTACTGTATTTCCTACCTCTTTTTAAAAATTGGATCTTGAGGCAGTGATGATGAGGTAAATGAGATACTAGCGCCTATGTTAGGGAGTTTAGATAATGAAAAGAGTATGTTTCATTTGGCATTCTACTCCGTGGCCTTTTAAAACCAGTATGTTTCACATGACTCTGCCAGTGCGTACCCCAGCGCTCTTCCGTGCCAGCTGGTCCCTATTTATGCACTGCTCATATTTCAGGCTCCTGTTTGGGCCTTCAGTAACCTTTGCTTAGGCTGCTGCTTGACTGAGTCTGTTGCGTTTGTTAACATAGGCTCATCCTTAGGTTTGAACCACAATCCGGTTAGCTGCTCACTTTGGGAAGTTAAGGAAGTACCTCGTAGACTTTTTTGCCAGTTTCGTGTTGTGCTTGGTGCTGTGTTACAGTGTGAACTCTGGCCGTTTTCCTCTGTTGCAGGTGAATTTGGAAGGCAAAGCCAGTCCTCTGTCACTCCTTCAAATGGCCTCCCCAAGTGGCTTCTGTGTCTTGGTTCGCTTGCCCAAGCTGGTCTGTGGAGGAAAAACACTACCAAAAACGTTACTGGACATTTTGGCCGATGACACTATTTTAAAAGTTGGAGTAGGATGTTCAGAAGATGCCAGCAAGCTTCTGCAGGACTATGGCCTCGTTGTTAAGGGGTGCCTGGACCTCCGATACCTAGCCATGAGGCAGAGGTATGGTTTGTCTGAATGCTGGAATTCCTGTCCTGTGGGGAAGATATTTTAGCAAGATTTGTAGATTACTGAGACTCAATAATACAGCATCTAAAATTCTTTAGAAGCCTCGAACCTTCTGAGATGCATATTTGTGAGGAAATACTCTAACTTCTGAAAAAACTTTAGTTACCTAGAATTGGTCTTTTTAGATGAAACGTTAATAAGGTGTCTCTGTAAGCTACAGGTTATAAACTGATGGCCCCACTGGCTAAATTAGAGCTGCAGATGTTTTGTTGTTTTTGTTTTTTTCCCATATGATATTTTTTGGAAACTTTAGTTTAAATACAGAAGATTTAATGTAAAAATCTTTATTTCTAGCTTCCCTTGAAAAATTAGATGATTTGACTACATGAGGTCAACGGTTTTAGATGGCAACAACTGGCTGGGGAGCAGCTGTTCTCTTTAGATGAGCATGCTCCATTCAACTTGCCAGAGTCCCCACCTCTCCCATTGCAACCCTGGCTCACCCTGCTTTAGGCCAAAAATGATGGTAGACCTAACCCTTTACTGCCAGGAAGAGAGATTTCCCTTCCCCTTGGAATTCTGTTCCTGTGGAAATTCTGTTCTACCTTTTCTGTTAGGGAGTCACAATTACCTTCTCGTGTATGCATACAGGTCCTTGTTTTAAGAATGTGGACTGAAACAGCCTCTCTCCCTGCCTTAAATGACACGTTAAAAGGCTAGAGGATTTGATAAACTAAGAAGGCCTGATCAAAATCTGGGTTTACCATAATTTTTTAGTATGAAATGAAATTTTAGCTTAGTAGTTTGGCTAATGTAAAAATAACTCATAAATAAAGTATCAATTTTTTTCAGGTAACATTAAAATATTTACTGTATTTAAAATTATTAACCTTTCCAGTTTGGATACCTTTTCTTTCTTTTTCTTGCCTAAATTTGAAGTATTTGGAGTCTAACAGCAAAGGCCACCTGTCATCAGGCCCTCCTCCCTCTGGCACCGCCTCCCCGGAGGCACGCACTATTACTCTCTGCTGTTTAGGCGGTGTGCGGAGTGGCTAGATTGACTCTGGAGCAGACTGTGTGGGAGGGAGTCCCATCTGCCACTTACAGGCTGGGTGACCTTTGGCAAGTTGCCAAACCTCACTCTTCTTCAGTTCCCTCATCTGTAAAGCAGACATACTGATGTTCCCACTTCACAGGATTGGTGTGAGAATTGAATGAGATCAGCTATGTAAAGGACTTAGCAACAGTGTTTGACATACAGAGAGTCCTGTGTAAATTTCAACTATTACGTCATCGTCCTCATCAGCATCACTACCACCTTCAGCACCATCATCCAATGGGTTTGTCCGTCCAGATCTTCCTATGTAATTACAATCCTCTCTATGAATATCTAGAAATTAGAGGTGCACTGAATTCTCTGTTTGGCTAAATGCAGAATGGCCAAGTGTCAAAATAAGAATTGGGCCAAAGCTAATATTACCATGAACTTCTTTAAAAATAAGAATGAAGCATTTATCAGCCCTTTCAATTTTTAATGAAATTTTATTAAAATTTAAAATATTCTTATTTTATTATTGAATACTTTAGTAGTGAAATTAAAGTTTTGTGACATCATAGTGTAAGAAATGTGATATTTTAGTGCAAAAGTTATACTTAGCCCTCTTAGCTATAGGTTGCTCCTGAGGTTTGCCGTAGGTGTTACCTTCAGCTGACTTTGGGAGGGGGCACAGTTGTTCTTTGGTAACACTGTTTTCTTTTCTTCATCCTATTTATATCTTTTATTATATGTTAACTGAAGATGATTTATTATAGAGGTTATGGTATATGATTTTGGAATCTTTCCTAGTGAAACTTTGAAGTGGCAAAAGTGGTGTCTTGTTTTTAATTCACCCTCAAGAAATGTGAACCTTCCCAAATATGACATTTAAAAAAAAGATGACCTAAATGGAATTAAATACACAAAAACTAAGTACTGTTCTTCAATGAGGGTATGATTTCAAAAGTTATGGAATATCCATGCCTGAAAAATTTCACAGCTATTTAAAAGAATGAAATAAGGACCTTTGCATTTACTGTCGTGGAAAGAGGTCTCTGATACATTAAGTGATAGAGAAAGTTGTAGGACAAAAAACAAAACAAATATCAAAAAACTCTATCTACTTCTCCATCTAACCATCTGTTTGTGCCTAGAAAAAGCCTGGAGGGGCCCCAGCATGCTGTTAGGAGTCATTATTCCTGAGGAGTGGGGAGTGGGACGCAGGGCTTTCACTTGTCACCCAGTATGCTGCTTTATTGTCTGAATTTTTAATAATAAGCATTCATTACTTTTGTAACTTCTAATAAAACAAAAGAAAGTTTTACGTCTTCCCCAAATCCATAATTGCCATGAATTGAACCAAGACCTTGTGTATTTTACCTAAGTGTGTCTGGATCCTTTTTTTTTACTTTTTGGTCAGTCAGTGCTTTTTAGGGGTGATGAAATCCATCAGTTTACTAGTTGTTTTTGTAAGGGAAGACTTCCTGTTCTTCACTGTTATAATGATTTCATTTCCTGCTGTACCTGAGGGAATCCTGCCTGTCGTAACGCTGACAGGGACCTCCACCCCCAACCTTCCTGCTCTGAAACTTCTCGTCTCTCGCTGGGTACCAGGAAGTCAGCTCCACTTTTGTAGACCTGCGTGTTCTTAACATGTTTATCTCTTGTTTGGAGTCTCCAATCCTTGACAAATTGATTTTTTTCACCATCCTGCAGCTATTTTAATCAAAGTATTTGAAGAGCAGAAAGATTATTATTTGTTTTTATTGTACCTTCACCCCCTCAATGAAAATAGCCTTATTTTTCAAATTTGAAAAGTAATACATGATCACTAGCCACTTCAAATATACAAGAACATAATGAAGATATATAATCACCTCAAATCCCAAATGTTAGTGATATTAGAGGTAATATCACTATTAGATATTAGAGATAATATCACTAACATTTGATGAATATCTTTCTAGTATGTCTTTGTGCTTCCTCTCTCTCACATACCTGGAATCGCAGACCCACATTTCTTATGTAGTATTGTAGTGTATGTATTAACAGAAAGCAAACATGTTTTCTTTCACGGTCTGTTTTTACCTAATATGTCATGGACATCTTTTCACATCAATATAGATCCACTTCCTTATTTTTAGTAGCTGTATGGAGTTTAATCAGTCTTCTGTTGATGGGCATTTAGGTTGTTTCCAATTCTTTGCTGCTATAAATAGTGCTGCAGATAAGATTGTTTTATATACCTTTGTCCTTAGGATAAATTCCTAGAAGTGGAATTGTTGAATCAGAGAATTGTCATGTTCAAAATTTTGATAGCTATTTATTGTTAAACCCTTTTTCATAAGGGTTGTATAAATGTAAAGTTCACAAATTTTAGATTAGACTCTCTGATTCTTCATGCTCCACCAATAGTGTGGATATTTTAAAAAATCTTCACAATCTGATAGATCAAAAAATTATATATAATTTTTATTTTATGAAGTGTCTAGTAAGATTGAATATCTATCATCTGTTTATTGGCCTTTTCTGTGTCTTTTTTGATTTGCCTGTAGTCATCCTTTGCCTATTTTTCACACTTGATTTTATGTATTTCTTGTAGAAACAATTTGCTCTGTAATGGGCTTAGCCTGAAATCACTCGCTGAGACTGTTTTGAACTTTCCCCTTGACAAGTCCCTTCTACTTCGTTGCAGCAACTGGGATGCTGAGAATCTTACTGAGGACCAGGTACTTCTTATCAGAGTAGTGGAAGAATGGAAGAGCCATTGCTTGTGAAGTATAATTGTTTTTAAAATTCTAATTCTCAAGTATGATATAAGTATTGGGCATAGATGCCTCAAAGTAGACTCATTGTCTGATGATTCCCAAGATAACTGGTCTATAATAATGTAGGTTCCACTTAAATAAAAGGGTAAGAGTCTCTATTCTGTTTTATTTTTTTGAGCATTTACTATATGCCAGGCATTTGAGAACATGTTATTTTTTTATCATGAATACGAGTGCATAATTTAATAAGTCAAAGTGTTATAAGACTTATAAGAAACAGTAATTCTCTGCCTTCCTCCCACTGCTCCTGATTGCTCTTCCTTCTTTAGAGGCAACCAATTTCATTTGTTCCTGGTAATTACCATTATATTTTTAAATTACATGCATATGTTACTCTTTGTTTTTTTTTTGAGGAAGATTAGCCCTGAGCTAACGTGTGCTGGCAATCCTCCTCTTTTTGCTGAGGAAGACTGGCCCTGAGCTAACATCCGTGCCCATCTTCCTCTACTTTATATGTGGGATGCCTACCACAGCATGGCTTGCCAAGCGGTGCCATGTCCACACCCAGGATCTGAACTGGCGAACCCTGGGCCGCTGAAGTGGAATGTGCGCACTTAACTGCTGCACCACCGGGCTGGCCCCAACTCTTTCTTATTTTGTATATTATCTTCTGGCTTCTTACTGTGAAAGACAGGATTTAGTACTCTTGCAATTCCTCTGTCCCCAGACAGATACTTATTCCCTTCCTCATGCTCCCGATATGGGTAAATCATCATTTTTATCAGATTAATATCTACTACTTAAATTGGTATTATTTATAGCTGAGCCACATAGTAAACTGCAGTTAAGTTTTTTTCTTATACAACTTCTTGTTTTCCCGGGAGTGATCATTGGTATTTCTGGTTGCGTAGTTTTCTGTATGCCTGTGAGCTCTTTCAGCCCCCGACTCTTGAACAGAACTGTGATCTCCTCTGGGCTGGTTCAGGCACGTCAGGTAACTTACTCATTTCCCTTCCCTTGGAGCCAGCCCTCCTTGAGCCCTCTGTCATCCTGCTCCTCTCAAGGCTGATGGCACTCCAGCCCTACTGCCAGCTCTCATCTTGGAACTTGCGTTTACCGTCAGCCTGGGAATCCCCTTCCCTTCTACAGTAGATCGTCTGCTTTCTGAAGGCCACATCTTTTTACTTTTTTGTAAAAAGCTTCCTGAGAAAGGGAGCATGGGAAGTTAATCTGACACCCTGCATGTCTGAAAAGATATTGATTTCCCTCTCTATTAACTGAGAGTTTGGCTGAGTGTAGCATTTTAGGGTGTAAATCATTTTCCTTCAGAACTTTGAAGGCAATGCTCCTTGTCTTGTAGCTTCCAGTGTTAATACTGAGTGTGTGACTTGTTTTTCTTTCTGGAAAATCTTCTCTTTATTCTTAGTTTTTAAAATTCATAATAATATACTTTAGTGTGGGCCATTTTTCCTTATTAGAATTCAGTGGACCCTTTCAATCTGGAAAGCTCATGTCTTTCATTTCAGGAAATTATTCTCGTAATAGTTGACAGTTTCCCTCCCTTTTGTTTCTAGAACTCATTTTATTTGGATAGTGGGCCCTCTGAAGTGATCTTCTGATTTTCTTAGAAAAATATTTTCTCTCTTATTTTCCATCTCTGTATTTTTTGTTTTACCTTCTGGGAAATTTTCTCAAGTTTATCTTCCAATATTTCTATTATTTTTAATTATTCCTATCATATTTTTAAGTTATGAGAGATCCTTCGTCTTCTCTGAGTATTCACTTTAAAAATAACTTCCCATTTTTGTTTAATGGGTATAATATTGTCTGTTATCTTCGAGTATTGAAGATTTCTGAAGTTTTCTTCTGCTTCCTGCATTGCCCTTTTTTCCTCTGAGTTTCTTATTTTAAATGTTTGGTTTGGTCTTTGTCTTTTGTGTTAAAGATTTTTCTCAAATGTTTAAATCCTCAGCTGTCCAATCATATTTAAGGAGAAGATGTTAAACAGCTGATTGGATCCATCAACTGATGAATGAATAAATAAAATATGGTGTAGCCATACAATGGAATATTATTCAGCAATAAAAAGTATACGTGCTACAACATGGATGAGTCTTGAAAACATTATGCTAAGGGAAAGAAGCCAGTCACAAGAGCTGACATGTTGAATGGTTCCATTGACATGAAATGTACAGAACAGGCAAATCTGTAAAAACAGAAAATAAATTAGTAGTTGCCTATGGCTGGGATAAGTGGGGAATGACTGCTAATGTGTATAAGGTTTCTTTGAGGGGGTGATGAAAATGTTTTAAAATTGATTGTGGTGATGATTGCACAATTCTGTAAATATACTAAAAACCCTGAATCCTGCAACATCTGTAAAAGACATTTTGGAGATAATTGGAGACGTTAGAATAGAACTGTATATATTGTATTTTGTCAGTGTTAACGTTCTTGGGAGTGATAATGGTGTGATGATGTGGGAGACTGTCTTTGCTCTTCAGAGATACACACTCAAGTATTTAGAGATTGTGTCATAATAGCTGCAACTTAATTTTGAAATGTGTTCAGCCAAAAAAACAAGTGTTTGTGTGGTATCTACGTTATAAAGAGATAAAGTAGATATTGACAATTATGAATGTCAGTTGTCATTCTTTTAACTTCTCTGTGGGTTTGAAAACTTTCAAAATAAAAAGTTAGGGAGAAAAAGTTGATTGCTACTAAATTTGTGATCCATGTTATTGTGAGAATTCAGAATTTCCAAACATGCTTATTCATTCTTTATTTTTAGAATATTTGTTGTGTTCATTCTAATTATAAACATGCTTAATGAGATTTTAGAAAATACAGAAAATATTAAATCTGACATTAAAAAAAAGTGGATTGAAAGCACAGCATATATGGCAAGGGCTTTTGGACGAGTGGGTTTAACTATCAGTAACTGTAGATCATAGTCAAATGTCAGTAACTAAGTCTTTTCTCTCTGGTTACTCAGTTTCTCCAGAGATGAATCTTCTAGTCTTCTGCCCAAGAGGTATAAGCCTCACAGCCTATATTCTGGTAGCTGAATGGGGAAAAGGTCCTGGTAGTCTCACCATTCAGTGTATAGCCTTTCCCATAATCCTCCCTTTTTTAGGTGACACTTTGCCTCCAACCTCCGCCGTGACTGGTATTACTAGGTCCAGATCCTCTGTGATTTAGCCATTATATGACTTAAACTTGTCAAAAACCAACCTCTGCACACTAAGTAAAACAAAGGAAAAAGATGAGTTTGTTGCAAGGGTTTTGACCTGCAAGCCAGGAAGCTCGAGGCTGCAGGAGCGATGAGTTCCGAGTTGCTCACAGACTAAAGGACTTCTATGGGGTAGATGCAGAAGTCATTTGGCTGTTTCAGCTAACTGGTTCCCTGGCGGGCTTCTTCCTTATTCGGATCAGAGTAGTTGAGACGGGGGAACAAAGAAGAAAAGGCGTGAACAGACTCAGTGTTTGGGGATTGGCTGCTGTCCTCCACTGATTTCTGAGGGAAGCTGTAAATTCCTGCAGCTCATGTTAAGTAAAGTTAAGTTTCATTTTCTTTAATATGCCTGCATTGGCCAACTCCATTTTGTCCCTGACATGAGTGACTCCATTTTAGTTTTGGTTCTACAAACTTTTACTCTTTTAGGTCAGAGAAGAAGTAATTGCCTGGCCTTGTGGGGTAAAAGAGGGGATCTGGGGTTGTAGGTGTTCTTTATGGAGACGTTCATCTTATCCTCCTGTTTCACCCCTGCTTGTATCCTGCTTTCACAGATGGTACCTGTGCTTCCCATTCCTTATGCTTTGCCGTTCTTTGTGGCTCTAATTAATTTGATTTTTGAATTTTTGGCTTACCACTCCCTATGGGCCGAGGTGTCAGCCTTCTCTTGTTTGCTGAGTCAGTTACCACTTGTTCATCTTTCCAAAACATTGTTAATGGGAAAAGTTAGCAATAGTTATTATTTTAAGGGGAGTTCCGGGAATCACATCTGAATTTGTTTTCTATAGCTGTTTCTGGTTTGCTATGACCCAGAGAAAGTTACTTCTTTGTGTCTGGGTTCGTTCATTTGTTCCTTCTTTTCTTTTAATAGTTTTATTGAAATATAATTTACATACAATAAAATTCACCCATTTAAAGTGTGCAAATCAATGGATTTCAGTGTATTTACAAAGTTGTACAACCATCATCACAATCTAATTTTAGAGTGTTTTCACCACCCCAAAAAGAAACTCCATACCCATTAGTGGTCACTTCCCAACCCACCCTCTTAACACACAAGCCTTAGGCAACCACTAATCTACTCTCTGTCTCTATAGGTTTGCCTATTCTGGACATTTTATATAAATGGAATCATACAGTATGTGGCCTTTTGTGACTGGCTTCTTCACTTACCATGTTTTTGTGGATCATTCATATCGTGGCATTTATTGGTACTTCATTTCTTTTTATTGCTAAATAATACTCCATTGTATGGATATACCACATTTTGTTTATCCATTCATCAATTGGCAGAGATTTGGGTTGCTTCCATTTTTTAGCTGCTATGAATAGTGTCACTGTGAATATCTGTGTCTAAGTTTTTATGTGGACATATGTTTTAAATTCTCTTGGGTATATACCCAGGAGTGGAATTGCTGGGTCATTTGGTAAATTTATGTTTAACTGTTTGAGGAACTGCCGAACTATTTTCCAAAGTAGTCGCACCATTTTATATTCCCACCAGCAGTGTATGAGAGTTCCAATTTTCTCTATCCTCACCAATGCTTGTTATTGTCTATTTTTTGATTAGAGCCATCCTAGTAAACATAAAGTGGTATTTCATTGTGGCTTTGACTTACATTTTCCCTAGTGAGTAATAATGCTGAGCATCTTTTCATGTGCTTATTGGCTGTTTGTTTATCTTCTTTGGAGAAATATCTATTTAGATCCTTTGCTCATATTTTTGGTAGGTTTCTTGTCTTTATATTGTTGATATATATATTCATTCATTCTGGATACTCGTCCCTTATCAGATGTATCGTTTATAAATATTTTCTCCTATTCTGCAGGTTGTCTTTTCACTTACTTGATGGGGTCATTTGAGGCACAGACGTTTTTAATTTTGATGAAGTCTAGTTATTTCTTTCTTTTGTCACTCATGCTCTTGATGTCATAACTAAGAAATCATTGCTTAACCCAAGGTCATGAACATTTACTCCTGTGTTTTCTTCTGAGAGTCTTATGTTTTAGCTCTTGTACTTAGGTTTATGATCCATTTTGAGTTAATTTTTGTGTGTGTTCTGAGGCTGGGGTCCAACTTCATTCTTTTGCATGTGGATATCCAGTTGTTCCACCACCATTTGTTGAAAGTGCCTTGATTTTCTTACTGTTCGAAAATAATTTGTTGAAAAGCACTCTGAACTCTTCACACTCAACCACACTCTTTTCCTGTGGGTGACGACTGCTGATAGACATGTAGATTGTTGGGTCTAGATGGAAAATGTTACCCAAACTTGTTTCATTCTAAAAGCATAAAAAAACTTCACTAGTAGTATGATTTACTAGGCTTGGTTATTAAAGGGGAATTAAAGGAATTTTAATTCCTTGCACCCTTTGTTGGGAAAAGCTTTTAATTATAGTTTTGACTACTTTTATTTATGACCAGCTTGCCTGTGACCAGTTGCTTGGGAGAATGACTCACCATTATTAAATAAAATTCCAGAAATGGACTCTTGTGACTTTGCTTTGAGGCTCATGTTTGAAGCTGTTTTCAACATTTTGGTAATAAGTATGGCAGGTTGTTTCTGGTTGACAGTCACACAGGCCTCTTAATGAATGTTGGTTTCAGCTGTTGTAGACGATGACCATCCCCAAAGGGAAATTCATGTGTTAGTTGTCAGACCTGTGGTAACTACCGTACCCAAAATTTGAGAAAAATCTGTCCAGCAGGTTTGGTAGCAGAGAGAAAGAAACTTCACTAATTTATATAGATTAGGAATTTTGAGCCTTTAGAGTAAGTCATTACATTGGCTATTTTAGTTAAAAACATAGACAGGGAAATGTGAGGATTCATTATTCTATTTGATTTACTTTTTTTTGGGGGGTGAGGAAGATTGGCCCTGAGCTAACATCAATTGCCAATCTTCCTCTTTTTTCTTGAGGAAGACTGTAGCTGAGCTAACATCTGTGCCAGTGTTCCCCTATTTTGTATGTGGGATGCCACAACAGCGTGGCTTGATTAGTGGTGTGTAGGTCCACACCCGGGACCCAAACCTGTGAACCCCAGGCTGCCAAAGTGGAGCATGTGAACTTAACCACTACGCCATCAGCTGGCCCCTTGATTTACTTTTGTATAGTTTGAAATTTTTCGTGATGAAACGTTTTTAAGAAGCACATGGTGCCTAGGTTATTGTACATCTTGAATTAGAATCCTCAGTTGTCTGTATCTCTGTGATTGACTTTGAAGTTACTCTCTCTAGTTTGCCTTCCAGATTCCACTGATCTCTGACTTTTCTCTTCAGGTAATTTATGCTGCCAGGGATGCCCAGATTTCAGTGGCTCTCTTTCTCCATCTTCTTGGATACCCTTTCTCTAGGAATTCAACTCCAGAAGAAAACAGTGACTGCACTGGCTGGAGAAAAGTCTTGGAGAAATGCCAGGATGTGGTAGACATCCCATTCCGGAGCAAAGGACTTAGCAGAGTGGGAGAAGAGGTTACTGGGGAGGCGACAGAGTCTCAGCAGAAGCCAAGAAATAAGAAGTCTAAGATCGATGGAGCGATGCCGGGCGGCCACCAGGGGAGGGACCCCAGAAAACATAAAAGAAAGCCCCTGGGGGTGGGCTATTCTGCCAGGTAACAGCCATTCCCTGTCCCTTAGCAAGGCGGGGGCCCAGCCTCCAGCGCAAGGCCTGCTGCCTCACCTTGGGTGTAGGGAGAAGGCTGTGTGCTAAAGGAGCAGAGGCCCTCCAGGGGTAACTTCATTTTCTTTTTCCTTCAAGGGCATTTGGAGCTGTCTTTTGATTTATTTTCCTCCCTTTCCCCTTCTTTTGCTTTTTTATTTTTGGATAGTTGGAATGGAAACGAAGAGGCCTTAATATAGCTTTGTCACTGACCTCGATGTGACCTTAGACCTGTGCTTTCCTCAGTTATAAATAAGGATGTAATTATTAGTCCTTGCTTCAGGCTAGCCGTGAAAATGAATAACATGAAGTGCCTCATACTTTTCCAGAGAAATGCAGCGTCTGATTTCTCATTCGTTTGGTGTTTGATTATTTAGATGGCATCCAGCTCGAAGCCAGTGTTATTCTCCAGCCAATGAGAATTTCCCTGTACAGCTTATGCTTCTACTGCAGAAAGTGACTAATAAGTACTTTGGAGTGGAAATGTGGTCTCTGTAGTAAAGTGCCTTTAGGAATTGGCTGATTAAATTGAAGCGAGTATTGCTTATAAGCCAGAAATACATCCACGTGGCCCTCATGACTTTGACTGAATTTCTTCAATTTTAATTTACTTTGTTTAATCCAGTGATTACTCCATAGGGCCGTCTTCTCGGTGCTCTCTTCCTGTTTTCTTTCACAATAGAACTATGTAAACACTACCCCACTCACTCCCTAATGTCCCAATCTGTAAATATAAAAACTAGAAATATAAACTGATTCCTTTTACTTCTGTTTCCTAGCCCGTTAAAGATAGAGGAATAAACATGGTTTCTTCCCATATTTGGGTTTTCTCCATAAATGTACGGTCATGCGTTGCTTAACAACACTGATATGTTCTGAGAAATGCATCTTTAAGCAATTTCGTCATTGTGCAAACATCATGGAGTGCACTTATGCAAACCTAAGTGGTATAGCCTACCACACATCTAGACTATACAGTACTAATCTTAGGGGACCACCGTTGTATATGCAGTCCATTGTTGACCGAAACCTTCTTATGTGATGCATGACTGTAGCGTTTGAACTGAGTGTTGAGAATAGCTTGGGTCACTCAGAAGAGAACATGGGAAGGCAACTGATACCTTGACCAATAGTTAGCTTTCAGTTTTAGATTTATTTTTCTCTTCCCTATAGAAAATCACCCCTCTATGATAACTGCTTTCTTCATGCTCCTGATGGACAGCCCCTCTGTACTTGTGATCGAAGGAAAGCTCAGTGGTACCTGGACAAAGGCATTGGAGGTTTGAGACTCAGCTGTCATATTTTGTCTATGGTTAGATGCATATGGGCACTGGCAGGAGTGGGGAGTGAGATAAGGGAGAGGGATGGAAAGAAGAAAGCAGAGAGACCTTAAGACACGTGGGACGGGGCTATTCAAAACCCGGAAATAGGGCCCGCCCGGTGGTGCAGCAGTTGAGTGCACACGTTCCGCTTTGGCGGCCTGGGGTTCGCCGGTTCAGATCCCGGGTGCGGACATGGCACCATGTGGCAAGCCATGGTGTGGTAGGTGTCCCACATATAAAGTAGAGGAAGATGGGCACAGATGTTAGCTCAGGGCCAGTCTTCCTTAGCAAAAAGAGGAGGATTGGCAGCAGATGTTAGCTCAGGGCTAGTCTTCCTCAAAAAAAATTAAAAATAAAAATAAAAAAACCCAGAAATAGTGAGCTCTGCCAGAACACAGCAAAGAACAGTTAAGGTGGTACTTCTTCCCTGGGGAGAGGTGGGCAGTCATATACTCACACTTCTTTTCTCTAAGAGCTGGTGAGCGAAGAGCCTTTTGTGGTCAAGCTACAGTTTGAACCTGCGGGAAGACCTGAATCCCCAGGAGACTACTACTTGATGGTTAAAGAGAACCTGTGTGTAGTATGTGGCAAGAAAGACTCCTATATTCGGTGAGTGTGGGATTGGGCTTCCCTGAGTGTCTGCCTCGGATGGAAATTGCCCTTGTGGCCACATGCAGAGCCTTCAGGGACCTTGGTTAAGTCTGCCCACTTGGACTGAGAGACTTGTCCCTAGGGGGCATCCTCATTTCCCTGAGAGCTTCCACATTCTGCCTGGCCTTGCTCTAGTGGTCCCTACTCCTCCGAAGCCCAGTTCTTAGTTTCTGGAATGCAGCACTCTTCTCAGTAACGGTTCGCCATAAACAGAATGGTTCCCTTTTGCTCACGAAGGAACAAAGATCAGTTCCTTCAGAAGCCGCCTTTCTCTCTGTGTCCTATAACCCTCCCTGGAGTGGCTCACAAGCTTTCTGATCTTTGGTATCTGCAGTGAAGTATCCAGATGCCCTGAAGGCACACTCTGGAGTAGTCTGGGAAGACTATGCTGCACCAGGGTCTCCTCGTGGTGAAGGTGAAGCAGCCTGCTGGGCCCGGGTGCCCAGACCCTTGGGCTTTCTCCCTGGCTTCTGTGGAGTGACTCACTGTCCTCCTTTCTCCCCTTGAAAAGTCAGACAAATTAGTTGTTGCTGCCAGAAGTTTTTCCTGAGAGCTTAGTTCTGCTTAGAAATTAATGGTGGACTTTGATGAACCAGGGAAATAATCTCAGAGGAAGGGATTCCTCAGATGAAGGAAATTGGCCTTTTCAGGTCACCAGGCTTCCAAAATTTCAGGAGTAGAGGTTACCTGCTACAGGCTTTGAGAGAGTTGTTTTCCAGATGTTAAAAGTTATTAGAATTTCTTGTCATTTCTTGGATGCTTTTCCTTCTGGGATCAGAGACTTCTCAAAGGTTGTTATGAGCCTCTCCCTCCCCCAGCCCTCTACTGAAGCCTGATAGCAGGTGGTCTGTACCTACTTCAAGGAGAGAGAAACGTAAGGCCCTGGTACGTAGGTGGGCTGAGAGTAGACTAGGGAGGATTGCCTGTATGTGGTCTCTGTTGGGTTGTAGTGCCCGAGGCTTCTCAGTCACGTTCAGGCCCAGATCAGAATCCCAGTAGCCCACCTGCTAGTTCCATATATATTCTGTGTCATGTGCTAATGAGCACTGCCTTCTGGGTGGGCTTTTTCAGGAAGAACGTGATTCCACACGAGTACCGGAAGCACTTCCCCATTGAGATGAAGGACCACAACTCGCACGATGTGCTGCTGCTCTGCACCTCCTGCCACGCCATCTCCAACTACTATGACAACCATTTGAAGCAGCAGCTGGCCAGGGAGTTCCAGGCCCCCATTGGCTCCGAGGAGGGCTTGCGTCTGCTGGAAGATCCTGAGCGCCGGCAGGTGCGTTCTGGAGCCAGGGCCTTGCTCAACGCAGAGAGCTTGCCTGCTCATCGAAAGCAAGAGCTGCTGCAAGCTCTCCGAGAGTTTTATAACACAGACACCGTCACGGATGAGATGCTTCAAGAGGCTGCCAACCTGGAGACCAGGTACAATTTACTGTTCTGGTCAGAGAAGGGATTGAGGAATAACCCAGTGACGTTAACCCTGACTGCTCAGTGAGAACACTTGTCAGAAAGGGGCGTTAGCCATTTAGGTGCAGGGCATAGTCTCATGGCTTCAGATACCTTGGGGATGGGATAGGACAACCTGTTTGAGAATTTCCTTTCCATAGGAGACTTGCCTTCTATATTTGACCCTTTTAGATCATATACTTATGGCCAGTCATTTCCATGATTAGCAGGAGAGTTCAAATGCAGTGGAGTTGTGCCTTATACATTCTATGCAGAAATAAACCCTCAAGTCGGCACATAAAATGAAATAATAGTCAAAAATACCCTCAAATCTTTGAAGTTGCCAATGAAATGCGATGTATGTGGT
Source organism: Equus caballus (assembly GCF_041296265.1). Classification (NCBI taxonomy): domain Eukaryota; kingdom Metazoa; phylum Chordata; class Mammalia; order Perissodactyla; family Equidae; genus Equus; species Equus caballus. Next base: position 28,275,209 of record NC_091707.1, read on the forward strand.
TTTGTTTCTTACCTTATCTAGGACCATGAGAACTGAGATGGCTGGATTCATGTTTCCCATCTGACCTGCACTCCAGGGTCTTGGCCCACCGAATGGAATGTTGGCCAGACTTGCTGTTACTATTTAAATGACTTTTCTCCTTTTTCCTTCCTTCCTTGCTTTGTCCCTCCTTTCCTATGAGTATGTATTTGAATTCATATGACTTAACTCAGTGTTCCTAAATGGAAGTTTATGCTCCTGAGAAATGAATAGGTACATGGCTCAGATGATGAAGCTCTGGGCTACCTACTGGAGTTTTGCCTCCCAACAGTCACTTTTTCAATAGTATTAGGGGTTGAAATAATTGAACTAAGTTCACAAAACCCTGTTAGTGATGCTGGCTGCCTATAGTATTTTGTTATCAAAAAACCCAAAAAACCTTAATGTATAGCAGCAAATATTTATTAGACACATATTTACAGATATGCTAATCTGTCTAACCAAGCTAATAAACCTTGCATAAATTGCCTTAATTATGTCTTATAGTGACAGTATGAGGTAGGTTTTAGATTTCTTACTAGTAACTTCCAGCATTATATCCTGAATTTTAAAAATCTTTCAAAGTTAAAAAAATTATTATTGAATTTTATCCTTATAACTATTATATAAAGTTGTAGAATAGATGTTATTTGCCAAGTTTTATATTAGATATCCTGAGGTTAAAGTTAAGTAACTTGTGAAGGTCATATTAGAAATTAATGAGACTGGCTCCTTTAACCAATTCCCAAATGTATTTCCTCAAAGAGCTAAATTTCCCCTTTCAGCCACAGAGCTTTTTAACGAATTCATCCTGCTGGCTTGGATAGGAGGATGCTGGACTTCGCTGTCTAGGACTGAGAAGAACAGCTGTTTGGGGAAAGATAGGCAAGTTAGTGGGATGCTCACAGGCTAAATAGTAATATGTCTGCAGATCCCAGGGAATACTAACCCTGCTAGACTAGTCGGGGTCTTGGGAGGGAGGATTGAGAGTGGGGTGTGGATGCAGAGAGAGGAAGGGAGTCCGTGGGGCAGGGAGCTTCCTTGAGAAAGGTGATCTTTATCCAGGAGGTGGAAGCACTGTCTGCATGGTTTCAGAGCAGTTTTAAAGCCTCTCTGCTTAGCTAGGAAGGAGGCAAAGATTTGTCTTCCCGTTAAACAGCACTGGCTGCACAGCTGAGCAGCCATGGTAGCGTATCATCATGACTGAAACACTTCTCATGGATGTGGTTTGGCATTCTTTTTGTGAGAAAAGGCACTAAAGAAATGTACCACCTTGCGTTTTACATTGAGGTATTACACTGTTATGAAAAACTGGAACATGTGGGCCAATTTAACAGCCACATATAAATACTAAGTATGGCTCAGAATGAATAGCTTAAAAGAAGGGTGAGCTGGTAACTGGGTAACCCTGGAGTAAATAAAAGACCAACATTTTTCACCCATCATCAGCGAGACAGTAAGGCCTCTCTTGTTGGGGCTGAGCATTATTCAGTGGCCTTCCCATAAGTATAGCTCAGAATCCTGAAGTGCCTTCTGTTGGATTGTATGCAATTTGTCCAAACTATTTTTAGGAAAAGGCACATATGGGAAAGAGAATGTTTTAAAAACATGAACCAACCTTTTAGGAGTCTAGCAGCCTCCCCAGATACCCTTGTGGAGGTGCCTTGAACCACAGCATGTGGAGCCGTGTGTGAGACTGTCCTGTGCTTGTTTCCCTGAGACGCTTTGTACTTGTGTCTTGGCAGGATTTCCAATGAAGGCTACGTTCCTCATGGGCTGAAGGTGGTGCAGTGCCATTCCCAGGGTGGGTTGCGCTCCCTCATGCAGCTGGAGAGCCGCTGGCGTCAGCATTTCCTGGACTCCATGCAGCCCAAGCACCTGCCTCAGCAGTGGTCAGTGGACCACAACCATCAGAAGCTGCTCCGGAAGTACGGGGTAGACCTTCCCATCAAGCTGTCGTGATAGGTGCTTTGCTCCCAGGTTAGGACAGCTGGGAAGCTGGAGTTAAGGTGGACAAGTCACCTCTTCCTCTTTTAATAGATTTTTCCTTGTCAAAGCCTGGTGACGCAACTCAGAATACTAACCCATACTGATCCCACGGTGCTTCTGGTGGAGCAAGGCTATTCTTTTAAGGGGAGCTTACGGCTTTGAATTTTAGTTAGGCAGAGTGAGAATTGCTTTTTCCTCCTTTTTTTATTTTTGTGGATGAGGCAGGCCTTGGCCTTTATTTAACTTTCCCTCTTCTGCTGTCCATGTGCAGACGACAAATGGAAGATTCTTCCTGAAGTGACTTGTCAGGACTCTCAGCTCTTTAATATGTTTCTTCCCCGCCCAGTGTGTTGGTTTATCTCAAACAGGGGCTGTCAAAAGATTTCAGTCCCATTAGGTTAGGAGGGGAGAAAACGTGCTTCCAAAAGCTGGAGAGGTGAACAAGGGGTCAGATTCATTTTCCCGGTTCAACCTCATCATTGTAAATTCTTTGGCTTATTGCTGTCCTGCAGCTCACCTGGTTGGGATCCATCCCTTCTAGGTCGCTTTCAGTTTGTTTCATGTGCTTGAAAATGCTCCCCTTTACATGTCCAGGACCAAAGCAGCGACTTCCTGCCATATGCTTCCACCCTAACACTGGGGGGAATCCTTTTCTGGAAATAGGCCTTCCACTTGGGTGGGGCAGAGAGAAGCATAAGCACCAACTCCTGATAGAACTTTGATGATTTGCTCAGCTTTTCCTTCTGTGCCGGTTGTGGTCTGCTTGTTGAATCCTCCTCCCAGAACTGCAAGGTTTGTAGCTTACTCCCTTTCTGAGAGGAAGATTATCTTTTCTCAGAATCAATATCAGTTCCCTTCAGTGTTCCCTGTTCCATCAGATTTGCAACACTGGCCTCTTTTAAGCACTTACTTCTCTCCCGGAGTCATTTGGTCAGGTTGCAGTGTAAGGATTCCTCCATCTCCTCTCATGCCTAGGACGCCGAGATTAATTAGTACATTTAGATGTTCAAATCGGTGGTGTTTTATCTTTCAAAATGTGAGGCCACCAGTTTGATTATGAAATCAATTTATTAGTGATTAGTATTTTTTCTAAAGTAGTAGGAAAACTTTCTTACTTTACAAGATCTTAACAAGTTTAAAAAAGAATTTTTTAGCCAGAATCCATCAACAGCTCTGTTTTGGAATTGTGCCCAAGTTGGCGATGGTTGCTCTAACATTGATAAATAAAACTTCTTCTAAGCACAAAGCTCACTGATTGTAAATGTAAAACTTTTTTCTTCGTAACTTTATAAAATCGGTAAATATTCTTGGGGGAGGAGATATTTATCCTGCAGGTTCCTACACATGACGGTACCGTGGTATGTGTGCATGGGTATACCTCACACACACTGTTCCTTCAGCCTGTCAGCAGCAGCAGCTCACAAACTCATATACACGTCCTGCATTTTGTTCTCTGCCCTTTCATTGCCACTTGTCCTCAAACAGGCATTTCTAAACTAGAAATCCTTGAAAATGAATAGTACCAGCCACTTTGGGGACCGTGTGTTCAACGCACTATGTTATTCTGGGGCGTGTGTCTCAGTGGCTGTACTGCGTGGAGCCCAGGTGGAGAACCGTGGAGATGGACGGGTGGTTGTCATAGTAGTCAGGCTTGCCACAAGGTGGCACTCCTAGATTTTGTTTTATATTCATTCTTGAGAAATTAGGGGCTTTTATACATGGTTCCTGAACATAACTCATGACTTAAGTTTCAAAACTTGCGTAGGTGGTTTTGAGTCATTTTGATAACTTTACAAGAAAAACTTCTTCCTCTGAAACAAGAGAGCAAGGCTCTTCCTTTCTCTTTCTCTGTGATCTTCATACTAAGAGGTGAGAAACACATAAGAAGTTGTTTAAGGTGCTGTGGGAAGAAGAAATGGGTTTTCCAGTAGAACTTCCTGCAAAGCCAGTAACACAGAGCCAGCAGCCAAGGTAGAGGAAAACTAGACTGTGGCACGTGAGATTTCTCATCTTTTTCCGAAGAGTTACTGTGTGGATTTGAATCTTTTTGTTCTCTGAGTCAGCCTTGGACTTGAGCAGCCTTTTCCTAAGACTGACAGTTGCTGTCTAAATGAGATATTTTAGGGTAGGCAGATTTTAAAATAAATATTTTTTCTTGATATAAAAGTAACACGTGCTTATTAGAGACAAGTCTAAAGAAAGAATAAAACTCCATCTTCCCTCCATCTAGAGCAGAGCTAATCTTTGCAGGTATATTTATGAATTTCCTTTCGGAATTTAAAAATGCATGTACAATATGTGTAATATTTAAACAGAATCTAGAGTCAGACACATATACACCATGATATCCTATTTTTTCCCCTCACTTACCATGGTATCACAAGTAATTTCCTGTGTCTTTGAATCTTTGAAAGCAGATTTCTAGTGGCTCTACCTTACTTTAATTATCCATTCCACCTTATTGAAAATTTTGGTTGCTTTAGATCCTTTGTTAATATCAGTGATGTTGTGATGAACTTTCTTGCGTATAAAGCTTTGACTATATCTTTGAATTTCTTTAGGATAGAATCCTAGGGATTGGAGTGTGAGGAGGGGGACTCACATTGCTGGAATGAGTGCAAATTGCTGTCACCTTCTAGGAGTTTATATCAAGGGCATGCTTCTCTTTGACACTTTAGCAGTGTCTCAGTGTGTTCACTGAGCTTCCACATGAGTGGCAGTGGGAGGACAGTGTCTTAGCGGAGCCCCTCTGAATGTGCCCTGATCACTGTGTTTGTAGGCTCAGAGTCTTCTCTCTACTTCCCTTCTGTCCCCCATCCTTTATTGCCTCATTTTCCCCTTGTAGTCAGTGTTTTTTGGAAATCCTATTTATTTTTAAAGAAAAATGTAAAAATTTTTTAATTAAAAGTAAAATAGAAGTTATAGACTTTTTGTTTCTGATAGACAAGCAATTAGTGATCTGCCATCCTACAGTGAACAAGGCACAATATTCCAGGATTTGTTGCCTCATAAGAGTGCAGCTATAAGTTACTTATTCTTAGCCATGTCACGGATAGAAATCAGATGACAAAATGTGTTCAGTTGAAAGAAAGCCATTTTAATCCCTCATTTTAGACTCTTAGGAACCCAGCAGGCAGAAGGAGCTTTTGTTCAGCTTCCTATTCTGCATGTTAGTTTGGGGCCCTAACATTTGACTATAATTTAAATTCTTAGTTTACCTTGGCTCTCTGAGTTTTTTATTCATTCATTTATCCTTTCTTCCTTTTTATTCATTATGTCTCATCCTCATGAGAGGTATCACTTTTCCCTTAAAGGAGATAGTTTCTCAGTTTGCTAGTTTACTAATTATTATGTATTTTAAAAGGATCCCTCTTTCCGGTCTTTTGTCTTTTCTGTTGTTTTGATGGTCATTTTTAGAGTACCTAATCCTCAGAAACACAGTGAAAATCATTTGTTCTTGGATGAGATAAGCTAAAAGAGGGTGTAAGATTGATTCTTGTTACGACTGACTCTTGATTGAATGATATAAAAATAATACATAATCCCCCAAATACTTTGGTTTTGGAATTCAGCTAGTTTTCAGGTATTCGCCTGTTTGGCTCCTCATGCTGGGGCTGAATGCCTTCTGCCTGTCCCCAGTCCTGGAGGAGTTTCACATCAGGTGATGGAACAGGGGTGACATGCAGCCACATGGTGCACCTGTTGAAAAGCACCTATTCCACAGGCCTGCTGGAAGATGCGTCAGTCACTCCCTTCACCTGGGGCACCACGGCCCTCGCTTAAATGCCAACTGCTTATTTGGGAAGGTGGGAGTACCTTAGACCGTCGTTTCCTTCTAACCAGCTTTACCTGTGGCCAACACTGGTTGGAGGTCCCTAGAGACTGTGGGTAACTGGACCAAATGCATAATCATTTGGGGATAATCAAGGACTGACTTCCTTTGCACAGAAATAGAAAATGTGAAAGGACCCAGTTTACACCAGCTGTGTTGTGCCCTATTCTTTGTGGCGCACACTGCCTTAAAAGGTCATTCGCTGCGCCGACTGAGTGGAGGTAATCTCAGACCCTCCAGACTGAACTCAAAGCATTTGCCCTCCTTCCAGCTTCCTTATTTGTCATTAATTCTTGAATTTTTCTCTCTTGCTGGATGGGTAGCCTGTTGCCTTTCTGCCAGCATAAGCTTCAAAAGCTGCTGAGTTTAGAGTTGGCATTATTAAAGCATGATGTGTTGTCTAGAATATTCCTGAGTTGGAGAGGCTGCTTATATATTCTACTCCTGCTTCCCAAAGATCTCCCTTCTCAGGCTGCAACATGCTAGGGCAGAGTTGGGATTCTAACTACTCAGGCCACCAGGGTATCTATTAAGTCCTGGATAAGAATCAGAAATTTGAGCTTAGTAAGCTAATGGGGCTGAAAAGAAATGGGAGATTGAGACATGGATAGTTTTAAAAGAAGTCCGTTTATTTGATTGGCAGTGGTGATGGGGCTGTAGTCTATGGACTTAACTTTATTTTTTTTTTTTAAAGATTTTATTTTCTTCCTTTTTCTCCCGAAGCCCCCCAGTACATAGTTGTGTATTTTTAGTTGTGGGTCCTTCTAGTTGTGGCATGTGGGACGCCACCTCAGCCTGGCTTGACGAATGGTGCCACGTCCATGCCCAGGATCCAAACTGGTGAAACCCTGGGCCGCTGAAGCGGAGCTCATGAACTTAACCACTTGGCCACAGGGCCAGCCCCTGGACTTAACTTTATATTTTGCTTTTTCCTATACTCAGTTCTGTTGTGTGTTGGAGGATCAGAGGAGTAGGCTGGTGACCTGGGTCCCGGCCACCAGCTGTATATCTTTGGATGAATTACTTAACTTTTCTGGGCTCCTTGCTGTACTTATAAAATTAGGAGTTTGAATTAGATGTGCTGTAAGGGCCCTCCTAGCTGTTGCATCCTGTAATGCATCCCACTGTTTCTTTATGGCACTTTCCCTTGGGTGCTGTGTACCTTCTGCTTCATTGCACACTCTCATCCCTCCGATCCCTGGGAATGTAGGCTGTGCATGGAGAGAAGGGGAATGAGAAAGCAGGATGCCACACCAGGTCCCCCTGGCCTCTGACTAGGGAGAAACCTGCTTCTTCCATCTGGTGCTCCACCTGGGGTCAGGATACTCTTCTCACCAGAGACATGCTGTGTGTGGCCTTAGGGAACTCACGCATCTTTTCAGTTCACTATTTAACAATGAAGAAAGAAGGAAAATCTTTATCTTCAGCCACATTGTCGGTGCTGTAAGGTTTAAGAAGAGATAAGCACAGAGTAGAAATGAGGCAAGTTTGCCAAGTGTTATGGGTGGGAAGTACTGAGGAAAAAGAAAGGGGCTGTTTCTCATTTTAAAGATAAGAGAAATTAAGGCTATCCCATAGAGAGAGAATTGAATAGAATTGGATACTTTAAAAGGATAACACTAAACCAGTAAGTTAAAAGAATTCTCTCTCTTTTTTGATGTTGTCATGACTGCCTAAGAAAATTTGAGGGATCCCCAGTGTTCGCACATTGTTATCCGTCTGTGAGTCCTAGACAGAATTAACTCACAGGGAGACTGGCAAGTCTTGGGGGCCTGTGTCTTGTATAACCCTGCCTTGCCTTGGACTTTGTCCTGCTCACCTTTGCCTGACCACCAGCAAGACAGACACGTGTAAAACGTAAAGTTTGTATTTTATAAGCTGCTTAAAGACTTTTCTCTCTATATATATCCATTCTCTATGATCTAGCAGAAAATATATTTTCCAGTCCATCTTTGTGCTTAGTTTCAGTCCCAAGATGGGTGTGGTATATTAGCTTTTCTTTATGTAGTGCAGATTTGTACCAAGTCTGCTAAACTTGAAGCTCTTTTTCACAATAATCACTTAAATGTAGGTAGGAGCCCCCATTTTCTACTAAATTGGCATCATTTTGTTGTTGTTGTTCTAGAGAAAGAAACCAGATAGCCAGAAAGGAAGGTTAAGTGTATTTCTCTGTCCTCTTCTAGATGGACCCTAGCTTTATCTAAAATTCTGACATCTTTTGTTACATCCCATAGAGCCAGCTTAGTTTCTTTTTAATCAAGATATGTACCAAAGCCTGGAGGTTTGGTAAGCCTGAGCTGTAGCACGTATGGCTTCCTCTGAGTTCTTGGATACAATGAGCAGGACTAAAGTTGGCTCAGAAAAGGAACAGAAGATGACTTGGGGTTAGTTTTTCTTTTTTAAATGTTATACAAGTGCAGAGCAGTTGGCTGCCGTCCCTCTCTCAAACCATCAGCAGAGCTTGACCTTGGCCAAGATTTTGCCTCATCCTCTCGGCATTTCAGCATAGAGTTGCGTTTCAGCCGTGGAATGCTTAACCAAAAGCACATGCTGTAGTGGTGGTTTCCAAGAGCAAGTTTTTGCAAAAAGTCCGCATTGTGGCATTTTCTCAAAACAACAGCTTTCTCTAAACCACCAACCCGATAAACCCACAAATAGTGATTCTTTGGCTTATTCATACACAAGGGCTGGGATTTGTCTTGTTCTTGTTGATAAGACCTTATTGAAGTGCAGTATAATGAGCATACGATAAAGTGTACAAATCTTAAGAGTACAGCTCTGTGAATTTTGACAAATGTATATACCCATGTAAACAATAAGGGGCTGGGGTTTTTATAATACATGGAATTTCTATCCTGATGATGTTCACCTTGGCATTGGAAGGTTGTATATTCGTCTAGCTGAGTGAATTACTATAAGACACTGCATCCAGGTCAAATGTGATGAAGATTTGGTGGTCTGAATCCAGGCAGTTGCCCTTTTGTCACATCTAGTGGACTTGGTTACTGCAAAGCTTCGTGGTGTTTATTTTTAACAAATTACTTTTTAAAATAGGTAATATGTGCACATAGTACAATTTTTTTTAATATATAACAAAAATGGAATCTCCTCGACAGTCCTTTCCCTCCTTGAAGGTAACCACTGTTAGTATTATTTGTGCCTCGTGTGGTCTTCAGAGAGAGAGAGAGAGTGTGTGTATGTGTACATGTGTGTGCAGGTGTGTGCACAGGGGGTGGGGGAGGTGGTTTCCTTTTTTAAGTCCCAAGTTCCTTCTTTGATCGCTAACTAAGAGTATCCTTCTCTGCCCTTCTCTTCATCCTCTAGGCTCTAGTCTAGGGCGCTTATGCAGAAACTTGGATCCTGCGGCCTCAGTAGGACTAGTTCCTGTTTGTCCTGTACCGTAAAGTTCATTCTCTGTATCTGTCATCTGGCTCAAAAGTGCGTGTTTCTCACAGGATTGGCCATGAATTGATAATTGTTGCAGCTGGGTTTTTTATGTTAGGCTCTCTACTTTTGATATATATATTTTAAATTTTCCATAATAAAATATTTTTTAAAATTCATTTTTCTTTAGTTCCTACAACACACCTGTCTGCTTAAGTTTTTTTTTAAATAATGCTTAATTGCAACTGAAAAGCAAACTATAGGTGGCTCTTTAGACAGTCCCATCCCCACAGCCACCCAAATCAGACATTGAAAATTCCAGAGTGATCCACATGAACCAGGACAATTATTCACCTTCAGAAGCAATCTTTCTCTTTAAACGTAGGATTGACCTCAAATTTATTTTGAAAGGCTTCTCTGGTAGGCAAAATTTGATCGGATCTGTACACTAAGTTTTTTGGTTGGAGAGAAACCAAAGCTCTCATAGATGGCTTTCCTCGGCTGCTTCTCCTAGCTCTCTGCCTTATTTTGTACTCTTCTGTGGCAGGTGGATGAGGAGTTGGGTCTTCTCCAAATTAGAGCTCCGCAAAGATGCATAGTCCAGGGAAAGGAGTGAGGCTCCTGGTGTTTTCCATATGGTTTCCCTAGGGCCATTTTATCCTTGGTGTCCTTTCACGCTCTCTTCTTTGTCTTGCTGTAATCTAATCACCCAAGGCCTCTCCAGTCATCATTAAGCATATTCCCACTGGTCGGGGAGCTCCCTTTGAGCATCACTTTAGAGCAGCTGTCACATTTGAGCAGCATCTGCTTTCTGACAAGCTCAAAGACCGAATGAAGGAAGTCACTGAGTCTTTCCCAGTGAGAGTGGGTAACACAAGCAGCCTTTGGGACTGCGATCCAGAATATGCTGTGAGTTTGATGGCCTGGCAGCTTGTGTGTGGGGGGAGAGGGGGCGATTCCCAGATGGGGCAGGGGTCTTCGTGGTCACAGCCCTGTGGTCCGGCAGGGTTCTAAGGCTGGAATGGTTCCCTAAGCCTTTGGCTCCAGCCTTTTCTGGGGAGAGGAACAGAACGAAGCAAAATGCCTGGTGTGTTTTAAATAGATTCTGCTTGTTGCAGCCATAAGCCCAACAGCTTGGGAGGTGAGTGACCCTGCTAAGAGATTTCTGTTGGGCCCTTTCTCCGGCCCCCAGCCCCTCCTGCCCCTCCTCTCTGACCTGACTCTACTGGTGTGGGTCGTCCTCTCGCTGCTCTCCTGATGGTTTCTCTTCAGGCCTTTCTGATTTTAGTATTTGTTACACTTTTATTGGGTTTTGCTCTCTGCTTTTTCTTTCCCTGAAGCTGTTTTTCCTCATGCTCTGTATCTTTTCATCTCTTGCAGTCTGTGTCTACTCTACAAAGTGCACATCCCCATCTGCTGCTCCTTGTTTGACTGTATTGGCTTCTCAATTGTCCTCTTGCCCCCCACCTTCCCACTGCCTGCGGGGGGACAACCCACCCCCACCTGGGTTTTGATGGCCCTGGAAAGAAGTTGGGTGCCGGGAATGTAAATGGAAGGTGGAGGAACCTACCTTGAGCAATTCCAGTTGTGGGGCAGATGACAGCTCCAGTCTGGGGGATGGGCCTTAAAGATGGCAGCTGTTTCTGGGCAATGTGACAGTTGCAATAGGTGAGCCAGAGGAGGAGGACTGAGAGAAATCAGAGGAGGGTGGGGGAAAGTAGGGGATACAGAAGTGATGGGCCAGCAGCCAGTCCAACCAGTGATAATCAGAAAAGGAGGCAGAAGAGTAAGGCCAGTGGAAGCTCAATGTCAGGAGGAAAGCTGAGGAGGAGCTGGCCCTGGGGGAGAAAACCAGGGGCGTGAGACCCTGCCAGAGAGGCTGTTGCCCAGCTCTGCGAAGTGTAGGCAGGCAGCGTGGGGGTAGAGCCAAGAGGAAAGGGAGCCTTAAAGACCCTTTTTCCCCACCCGTCTCCGGCCCTTTTGTTCTTTTTTCTTTCGTGTTCCTGTTCTCATGTTATATTAGCAGCAGAAAACAAAACAAAACAAAAGGCAGTCTGTCTTGGAAAGGGAATGGCAAGATCTGGAGAATTTAAAGCTGGATGCACTTCCCTCTTTGCTGAACTCTTAGGCCCCTTTGGCCATTTGGCTGCTGGAGTCCTGAGAGCCAGCCCCTTCCTGGAAAACCTTGAATGGAGTCCCTCTACCAGCTTGACAGCCCAGCCCGAATGCCAGTGGCAAGGGCAGCCAGCCACGGTGTGCGCCCACAGAACCCCTCTGGGCGCATGGGGCAGCCAGGAGAGCAGGGCTGTTGGCCATCCCAGCTGGAGGGCTGGGGCTCGTCTTAGGCAGGGTCTGGGCTGAGAGGTGGCTTCCATCATGTGATGTCAACCCATCATGGGCTCCTCCCCTAGGAACTGAGCTGCAGAGGCCTGTGGTAGAAGAAAGAGAAAGGAAAACTCTTGCTTAAAAAAATTTTAATTGAAGAGGTAATAAATGCATGTGGCAAAAAATTAAAAGGTACAAAAGAATTTACAATCAAAAGTCTACCACTCCTCTTCTCCTCAAGTTACCCTCCTCAGAGGTCCCTGGATGTTCCAATTTCTGGTACGTTCTTCCAATTTCTCCTTTTTAGGTCTGCCGTGATCCGGAAGTTTTCAGAGTCTTGATCAAATGGAATATTTTAAATCGTTTATATGTGTATATATGTATGTAATATGTGTGGAGAGATCAAATAATGATAAAGAAAATTATATCTCAGTTTATTGCCCGTAATTCTTGCTGGGCAGAGAATGGTTTAAGATATTATAATAAGTAAATAAATCCTAAAATGCTAGCACTAGAAAGGAGCTTCTAAGTCCTTTTGTAACGAAGTCCTCATTTTTATTTTTATTTTTTACTTTTTTTTTTTTTGATGAGGATTGGCCCTGAGCTAACATCTGTTGCCGATCTTCCTCTTTTTGCCTGAGAAAGGTTGTCACTGAGCTAACATCTGTGCCAATCTTCCTGTATTTTCTATGTGGGACACCGCCATGCCATGGCTTGATGAGCAGTGTGTAGGTCCATGCCTGGGATCCAAACCGCAAACCCCAGGCCGCCAAAGCAGAGTGTGCAAACTCAACCACTATGCCACTAGGCTGGCCCCCTACAGTCCTCATTTTAAACATGAGAAAGAGGCCCAGATAAGTGACACACACACACGCACTGGCAGAAGACGAAAATCGGTGTAGTCTGTCGATCCTACTGGGCCAGGCAGAGGCTATGAGAGGGCACAGTGTCACCCCTCTGCTGAAGACCCTGCACCGCTCAGACCTGCTGTCACCAGGGCAGAGGAGAGGCAGGCATTCTTTTGTTGGGCAGGAGGTAGAAATGCCTGCCTAGGCTAGAGTAAGAGGACAACATGTGTGTGGACACGGAGCAGGGCTGCCAAGTGAGAGCAAGGCCACGCCACCACGGAGCTGTGCCACCACTGGCTCCATGAGCACTGACAGCCCCAACTGTTTACACCACCTACCAGGAAGAGACACCCCAAGATTTATATGCTGACAAAACAGCAGGATAATTTTTAAAAATTCTCTCTGCTTTGACATCCGTTCCAGACGCTGTGAACAATTTCAGTGTCCAAGCCAGATTGAAGCACCTTTTGATGGCTTCAGAAGGTGGATTCAGTGAGGTGGGACGTGTACAACTATAAACACTGGCTGGAAAAACCCTCAATTGCTTTGAAATGGTAAATTTCTAGGCCGTGTGGATCTGATATTACACACCTCCTCCATTAACAGCTTTTTCAATTATTTTGGCTGGTGAGGGAGTGGAAATTAGACTTCGAAATATATCAATGGATATTTTCGGCCTTGCTGAGACCTTCAAAATATATACCAATCCTGGGAACATTTCCTTAATTTCCACTTCCCAGTTACTCAAGGAAAATGGAGGTATCAATTATAGGTACCATTAGATGGAAGGAAAGGCAGGACCGGGACCATGGCTCTCTTTTCAATTTAAATTCTCTCTGGTCTTATTGTCTGACCTCTTTTTGGACCAAAAATTTTTTTTTTTTTTTAAAGATTGGCACCTGGGCTAACAACTGTTGCCAATCTTCTTTTTTTTTTTAAGAATTGGCACCTGGGCTAACAACTGATGCCAATCTTTTTTTTTTTTTTTTTCTGCTTTATCTCCCCAAACCCACCCTGTACACAGTTGTATATCTTAGTTGCAGGTCCTTCTAGTTGTGGGATGTGGGACGCCGCCTCAACGAGGCCTGACGAGCAGTGCCATGTCCGCGCCCAGGATCGGAACCCTGGGCCGCAGCAGCAGAGCGCGCGAAGTTGACCACTCGGCCACGGAGCTGACCCCTTTTTGGACCAAATTTTATTCCAGCCCCAGGTCTGGGAGTCCATCCTAACATGTACCAGATGATGAGGTCCTTGATAAAGAAATGAGTATTCCTAAGAGCTTGGGTCCTGGCACCATCCTGAATCGGGCATCTGATGGAGGCAGAAGAAGTGCCAGTTCTCTGTCTCTTGATCTTCGCCTGAGGGATCCAGAGGTCCTAATCTCTGATGCACACAGCCTCTCCCCCATGCCTAGGTGCTGGGTACTTGGGTGGCCACTTAGCAACGTCTTTGCCCCAATTCTATTTCTGGTTTTCTCATCTCCACCTGACTGGCCTCTTCCACTCCCCTTCCTGAGCACTGGACCTGGATTTACAGCTGCCTGCCTGGACAGACCACAGTGAACTCAAGTTCAGTTGAACATGCCCCCCAAATCTGCTCTTCCTCCTGTATTCTCCGTTTCAGTTAATGGTTACCTTACACCAAGGCGCTTGTCTCCTATGCAAGAAATTTACATGTTATTCTCAAATCCTTTCTGTCACCTCCACCTCCAACTGATCACCAGATCCTCTGAGTCTACCGTCTTTCTCTCCTGCTCCTGTATTACTGCCCTAATCCAGGCGCACCTCATTGCTTGCTTGGACTATTGGAATAAATACCATTGTGATCCCCTGCCACTAGTCTCCAGCCTCCTCACTCAAATTTATAACTGATCATGTCACTCTTTGTTTTAAAATCTTGAATGGTTCTCCGTGGCTTACCAAAATGTCAGACTTCTTACAAAGGCATAGAGGTGTCTGTAACTGGCCCATGCCTACCCCTCTGACCTCATTACCATCACCATCCCCTGGCCCATACGCATCAGACCACTCACCACTGCTGTGCTCCCGACACGTCCACATCTTAGGCCCTTCGTTTGCCTCGTCCTCTTCCACATCTTGCCCACCTTCTTATCCTTTAAGACTCAGCTCCCAGATGGCTTCTTACTTGTGAAAAAGCCTCCTTTGTGCCTCTGTGGAGCTCTATTATGTCATCTTGGGATGACTTAGGTGTATTTCCCCACTATCAGTTACTGGGCTTCTCAGAAGCTGGGATGGAGTTTTGTTTATTTTTGTGTCCCTGGAACCTAGCCTTGCATGGTAGGCATTCAAGAAGGAAAGGAAAGAAAGGGACTAGAAATAACCACCCCACTGGGCAAACAGGCTTTGGCTTCACTGTTCGTGCAGGCTCGTGGCATTTTCGTGGGACAGAACGAGGAGCAGCAGCAGCCTGCTGCCCTAGATACTTACTCATTTATTCATTGCACACATATTTACTAAGTGCCACCATAATGCTCAATACTGTGCTAGAAACTGGTGATACACAAAAGAAGGCTGCCAGGCCCTGCTCAGAGGAAATCCCACTCAAGGGCGAGAGGCATGTGACAGTCACTGGCCTGGCCTTTTGGGCCATCTGGTCTGCTCTGAGGACATTTGCCACCCAGCTCTCCAGAGGCCGTGGAGGAGGGGAAAGGATGAAGGAGAAGGCAGTGGAGGCCTTGCGGAGGGCTCTGCCTCTGGCCAATTCTGCTGACCAGCTGGCTTTATTTATGCATTTCTCCTTTGTAGGAATTCCTTGCTGTTAAGAAAAGCCATTTGACACATTTCTAATTAGCCCTCAGACCCTGCAGTCCTCTTATTCCCAAATGCAACAGCTGGGTCATTTCATGATCAGTAATAACATTTGTAGCTCCTGCAGTTATCCTTCAAAATCCAGGTCATTCCTCTTCTGACTTCTGATGGGACCACAGAGGACATTCTCACCCCCTCATTCTGGGGCAGAGGTTTGACCTCTGGCCCTGTGGTTGGGGGAGGAGCCAGCTGCTCCTGAGGAGGCCTGGTGAGGGGACCTGGGTTACTCACCACACTGGCCCACACTGACCCTAGATCCTCACTCCCTTTCTCTGGGTTCCAGTTCTGCACCCATCTCTCATCTATTAACTGTTCTAAGCACTGGGGAGACTGGTGAACGAAACATGCAAGGACCCTGCCCTCATGGCACTTACACTCCAGTGGCAGAAACTGATATAAAAAGCCACTGTTTGGGGGCCGGCCAGTGGCGCAGCGGTTAAGTGCGCACGTTCCACTTCGGCAGCCCGGGGTTCGCCCGTTCAGATCCCAGGTGCGGACATGGCACCGCTTGGCAAGCCATGCTCTGGCAGGCATCCCACATATAAAGTAGAGGAAGATGGGCGTGGATGTTAGCTCAGGGCCAGTCTTCCTCAGTAAAAAGAGGAGGATTGGCAACTGATGTTAGCTCAAGGCTAATCTTCCTCAAAAAAAAAAAAAAGCCACCGTTATCAGACAAATAGGAAAATGATGACTGCTAAGAAGACTCGGAGGTTGTTTCAAAGAGCCAGGTCCTTGCCTCGATTTATAATGGTTTATAGAAACTTCACTTATAAATAACTTTTCCTTAGATCCACTGGCGCATTAAGTACGGTCAGCTGGCAGTGGGTAGCATATGTGCCACTTGATGTCTGGGTGACCTCTGTGGACCTCGTTCTCTTCATCTGTGAAATGGAGATGGTCCTGCCTTCCTCACAGGATCATTGTATTCTGAGATTGTGTATCGGCACAGTGCCTGTTGCATGGTAATTTAAGTTCTATTCACCATCCCTGCTTCCTTTCCTGCTTAGAGCAGACATGGGGGTCTAATCAGTTCCCTTCACCCACTTTCCGGATCCCTGCTGCAGCTGCAGACAGGGCAAGAGGCTTCCAAGCTGACCCAGAGTCTCAAGAGTAAAGGGTATGCCAGCAAGAATGGATACCCTGGAGCCCTGCACTCTGCCTGTCCCCGCTCCCCACCTCCAGTCCACTCAGCAGAGGTTCTAGAAGAGGCAGCCACTCATTTATGGGGCAAGACAATCATCCTTGTTAGCCCTTGAATGTGGCTGAAGAGGCCAGTCTGAGCTCTGTTCTCCTTGGCAGCTCTGAGGAGCAATCCCCTGTGTATGCCCTGGGCAGTCCCCCTTCCCCCTGCACCAGCAGCGTGCCTGTGAGTGGGCCTCCAGGGGCCTGGGGCGGTTACCATGCACTGGATTTTACATGCTTGGTTTCATGCTACCCTTCTCAACAATGCTGCAAGTTAAGGGCTGTCAATGCCTCATTTTACACTTGAGGAAAGTGAGGCTAAGAGAGGGTAAGAATTTGCCCAAGCCACTCTCCTAATGTGTGACAGAACCAGCATTTGAATTCAGGTTGTCCAACTCCAGAGCTAAGGTCTTACACCGAGCTGTACCCTTTCTTTCCAGTTAGCCACCCCATCCCCAGAACCCCCACAGCAAATGCACAGGGCCAGAGAGTTTCCTCTGGCCTCTGGGAGCGCCTGGGGCACATGGCACTTTGGCCAGCTTACCTGAGTGCTGGCTTCGACAGCTTTAACGGAGAAGGGGACCATGTCTGAAACCTATGCCACACGAGAGAAAAGGCCCAGGGAACTGGAAGTCCACAATGGCACAGTTGGAGGGATCTCAGTGTTGTCTCTTTGCGTCCCTCCTTGTACAGAGGAGAACACAGAGGCCCAGAAGGTAAGTGAGGTCCCTGCATACAGAACTTCTGTCCACCCTGCAGACTGCCCCGTGGCCTCAAGCCCTGCACCAGTGCCCGGACACTGGCGTGAAAAAGAAACTTAGACGCAGCCCGCCACTTCCCTGCTGTCTGACTCTCAGCAAGCGAGGCTTCACTGGACCTCCGAGACCTCGTCTGCAGGCTGTGGGCGCTTTAGAGACAATGTGTGTGAGATGCCGGCACAGCAGCTGGCACCTGCGAGGGACTCAGTGAACTGTAGCTATTATCATCACTCTTGTTGTTTTCGAAGTTTGATGAATGTTAGGCAACACGAAGTCTCTTAGGTGTCGCTTTGATTCTATGGTTCTGCTGGAATCCATTCCTAGGACCAGAGAGGAAACAATGTTCACTGTCATCGCTGAATGCTGAAATCCATCTCCGGGAAGGCTGAGGCTCAGCTCTGCACCTATTTGGGATTAGAATCTGGAAGAAAAACCATGGGTTGTAGCCGAGGTAGCAGCTGCTGGTTCCTGGCTCTTCCCGTCTGCCTGAGGCTGGAGCCCTCCTCCTGGAGCCATCAGAAACCCTGGTTTCAGTTGGCATGGCCCAGCTTCACCACTCATGCTTAGGGGTGAATTTGGAGCCTCTCCTCAGGGGTTGATGTGATGTCTTTGGATCCCACATCCTCTCACCTGGTTCTCTCAAGACCAAAGGCAAGCAGGCCCGCATAGATCAGGCTGGGATAAGGGGAGCAGCCTATGGCAACAGAGGGCCATTCCCCAAGTCTTTCCACTGGCTGACCTGAGAGCCTGTGTGGCTGGGGGGACACCAGGAGGGCAGGCCCCTTACATTTCCTTGTTGTCTGGAGGTGCCTGTGAGGCCTGACTGCTAAGGAGCAAGGTCTTCCGGCCTCCCCCAGAGGACGTGACCCCAGGGTTCGCCTCATGTTTCCTGTGGAAACTAGGCAGTGGCTTGATGGTGGTTTTCTCCATCTATGCAAATGAACCCTGGCCCTGACTGAAGTCTAATTAAACTTCCCAGGCAAGAGAGACCTGGGACAGCAAGGCTGGCCCGCTGCTCAAGGGCCATGGCATCTCGTCACCCATCTCCTATTTTTCCTGACTGCCACACAGCTCATGCCTCAGATTCCCTGCTTTTACAGATGGCTTCGTGAGACCCTCTTTTATGCATTCCCTTCTTTCTAGGGCCACCTTCTTGGTAGGGCTATTTTTGCACTTGCCTAGGTGTCCTTGTGGTTAGTTTTCTGAGGGAGGAAGAGGGGACTGCACTTGCAAGGATGACCTTTCTGTAGCAAAAGGCTCATTAAGGTTTTCTTTCTTCATTTCACTTCCCTCCAACAGAAATATATTGAGCATCTATTAGATGTGTGGTTCAGCGAGTGCTGGAGAAACGGGGGTGGGGTGGGGAATGAATGGTGCTGTTGGGGGTGGTTGTGGGAGGGCATGAGCTGTGACCTCATGTCTCTCTGATTCCGGAGGCGGCTTCATTTAGAGGCCAGACCCTACGTAGGCCTTCAGATGAGCCAGCGTCCAGTAGCACTAGCAGGAAGCAAACTCCCTGCCAACTCTGGCCCTGGCATTCAAGGGCCTCCTGAGTCCAGAGTCCCCCAGCATGGCCAACTTCAACTCCCACCAAGTCCTTCCCAGCATCCTGGGCCCCAGCAATGCCAGGCAGCTCTCTTCCTGAACACAAGTACATACTTCCATCCTCTGGACCTTTTTTTAAAAAAAATTCTTGCCGGCCAGCCCGGTGGCACAGCGGTTAAGTGTGCACATTCCGCTTCCGTGCCCGGGGTTCTCCGGTTTGTCTGGTTCAGATCCCCGGTGCGGACATGGCACCGCTTGGCACACCATGTTGTTGTAGGCATCCCACATATAAAGTAGAGGAAGATGGGCATGGATGTTAGGTCAGGGCCAGGTTTCCTCAGCAGAAAGAGGAGGATTGGCAGCAGTTAGCTCAGGGTGAATCTTCCTCAAAAAAATAAATAAATAAAAAAATTTTTTTGCTGAGGAGGATTCGCCCTGACCTAACATCTGAGACAATCTTCCTTATTTTATACGTGGGTCACCGCCACAGCATGGCTGACGAGTGGTGTAGATCCATGCCTGGAATCCCAACCCTCGAACCTCAGTCGCTGAAGCAGAGCGGGACCAACTTAACCACTACATCTGCCACGGGGTGCCGGGGCCCCCCCTCTTCTGGACCCTGCTCTGGTTATTCATGCAGCTGATACCCTGCCCTGCCCGCCCCCTTCCCTGCCTTTTAAGAATCTACTCAAAAGATTTATCCACCTTCTGTGAGAAGCCTTCCCTAAGACCCCCTTGCAATGCATTCTTTCTTCCCCCGTGATCCCTGCTTCATTTATTGAGCATCTATGCACTGAGTGTCTTCTCTGTGCCTGACCTGTGGGGGCCTCCTAGAACTAATTTAGCCCACAAGCCTGCTGTCCCGAGTGAGAGTAGTTCACACCCATTCTCAGCGCCTCCAGGGCTGGGGCAGACTCCCAATGGTTTCTCTGTCTTTGTCTCTCCCCACAGTGTTTTGCACTTAGTCGAAAGTGTCAGATGGAGAGACGGTTCTAGACTGGGCTCTGCCCATTAATTAGTCGTGTGGCCTCGGGCGACTCTTCCAGCCTCTCTGGCCTCCCTTCCTCCTGATGAAATGGTTATGATGATACCTCAGAGTTGTCCAGGGGACAATGAGGAGGGATACAGGGAAGCGTCATGAAAGCTGGGAGCCCCAGGCCAATGGAAGACGGAGGGGTGGTGTACCCCATTCTCCTTGCACAGGCAGTGAAACGGCGTCGCCTCTCCTTCGCTCTCTTCGAATGTCAAGTGCACCAGCTTCCAATGTCTCCTCGGGCGTCTCGGAATCCTAGGCTGCAGAGAATTCCGGTGCAAACTCCAGACTCCTCCTGCCCTGCCATCCCTTCCCAAGGACTCGCCGAGCACACCTTAAACCCCGCTCCAGAGCGTAGTTCAGAGCGCAGCCCAGAACTGCAGCTCCGCGGCGCGGGCCCGGGTCGGGGTCGCGCATCTCCAGCCGGTGACTCAGGGCCACTCGGTCCGGGGTTGGGTGGAGGTAGGCGGGACCGACCAGGGCCGCGCGGGGGCAGCCGCCGGTCGCTCGGTTGCCGAGCGGTGGGAGCCGAGACTGGCTCTGGCCCGTCGCCATTCCGCCGCGGGCGCCGGCCTCGCCGGGCCTTCCTCCCGCGCCGCTCCGCACCCGCCGCGCTCCTCTCCGGTGCGCGGCGGCCCGGGCGCCCGGAGGGGCTGGAGCGCGGGGCGGGCTCTGCGCGCGAATGAATGGGCGCCCGAGGGACGCGCGCGCTTGGGGCTGAAGGGCATTAGGACCGCGAGGATCGCTGCACGCTCCTGTCTCTCCCTGTCACCCCCCCACCCCCACCTCTCTCCTTTTTCTGCTCTGCAGGACTGAGCAGCCAGGCGCGAGCGAAAACAAACAGCTGGGGCTGCGAGCGCCCCCGCCCCGGCCCGGAGAGCACGCCGGCCCGGGCCCCCACTTAGGGCGCCCACCCGCCCACCATGAGGAAGATCCGCGCCAATGCCATCGCCATCCTGACCGTAGCCTGGATCCTGGGCACTTTCTACTACTTATGGCAGGACAACCGAGCCCACGCAGCATCCTCCGGCGGCCGAGGCGCGCAGAGGGCCGGTGGGAGGCCGGAGCAGCTCCGCGAGGACCGCACCATCCCGCTCATTGTGAGTACGCCCCGCGCTCCGGGCGGCCGGCCCGGGAGCCGCGGCGCGCATCCTAGCCCCGCGCGGCTGCGGAGGGCGCGGGGCCCGGCCGGGGGCTGCGTGCCCGCCGCGCCCTGCTGGCTTTGTATATGTTGGAGCATTCCTGCCCGTTGTTATGGCAACCTCGGTCGGGCTAGCGGGCCGGGGCGCACGGATGGAGGGAGGGTGACAGCGGGTGGGGGCTGGGAGAAAGTGCTGCAAGTTTGGTGGGCCCGGCGTGCGCTCGCGACTGGGAACGTGGCGGCTCTCGGCACTGCGCCGCGGGGTCGGGGGCCGGGGGCTGCCCGCGCCTCGCCCGCCCGGGAAGGCGACTGGACCTTGCGCGCAGCGAGCGGGCGATGGGAACCGCGCGCGAGTGAGCGCGTAGGTGGCCGTGCGCACCCCCTCTCCAGCCTCCTCAGGGCAAAGGACGTGGGGTGGGGGCTCTGGGTAAGGCAGGGTCGCTAGAGGCTGCGCCCAGCTTTGCGTCCACTTCTCAGCCCGGGTCAACCTGAACCTGCTTCTTTGGCACGGAGAACTCCACACTAACACCTCACGAGGTTCTCTGGGTTCGGGAAAGGTCTCGTCCTATGCGCGCCCCTCACCGCAACAATAGGGTCCGTCATGACGAGTGGACAGCGTCTGTGCCCGGGCTCGGAGATCCCTCTCACGATGTCAGCCCCGCGACGTCAATGCGAGAGAGGAAACAAAACCCGCGAGCCCGGCGGGGGCCTCGGCGGGGCTGCGGGGGCCCAAGGCGCTCCTGGGACCCGGGCTGGGGCGTGCGGAGCCCCCGCCGCCCTGCAGAGGGCGTTCCTGTCGCAGCCTCCGCCCGGCCCCGAGTGACAGCTGTGTGTGGTAGGGGCACCTGTTGAGGCGGGAGGCTCTGGGACCCGCCGAGAGGTGCGCTCCTGCGGGCCGCGTTCTTCCGACGGGGGCGGGTAATGGGCGAGAGCCTTGGGCGACCGTCGGGACGAACTGCTGAGCGTGGGCTGGACGATCGAGAGGAAGGAGAGCAAGGCGTGGGGCCGGGGATGGGCGGGCAGCAGGGTGGCCATCCTGACGTGAGAAGATCCGGGCCTGGGGAGGTGCGGGGTCAGGAGGGCCACGGCTTGAGGGCTGGAGAACCTGAGATGGAATTTGCACAAAGGCAGCTGAGCCCCAGGACTATGGGGCGGGGGGAGGGAGGGGAGGAAGGGTAGGGAGGGTCGTGGAGGACGTGCTTTCTTATTCCCATCCTGCCCCGGATTCCGTGTCTTGTCACCCACCCAGGAAGAAGTGAAAATCCCCTGCAAAGGGACCACATTTCCTGGCTCTGCCTGAGGAGAGCTTGGAGTTTGTGGGTTTTCCTCCAGCCCCCTCCCCCAATTCCCAGATCCCTGTCTAGTTGAAGTCTCTGGGGAGGAACCTGATTAGGTAGGGTGTTCCCTCCTGGGCTGAGGGTCCCTGTCACTAGGATGCTCTTTCCAAAGCACTTGTGGATGGCTGGACAGAGAGGCTGCTGAGGAAAAAGCCTCTTGTGTAGAGACCCCAGAGCGGTGGGGTCTGGGTGGACTGACAGACTGGAGTCCGGAACCAGCCAAACCGGTAGTGGCCCCAGACCCCCAGGGAGCTTCCACACCCTGGACTCCTTCAAGCTGCCCTGTTCTTACACCCTGAGAGGGCCAGCCCTGGTCTCAGGGTGGGTGGGCCTGGGGAAGCAGGGGAAAGGCAGGCTGGCCAGATGTTCTGTCCTTCCCTGTGGTGACTGATGGGAGGAGGGTCTGAGCTGGAAGAGGAGGAGGAGGGGAAAGAGGAGGGGATGGGAGGGAAGAGAGCACAGGGATCCTGCTGCTTAGTGCCGAGGCTGGGTCTCATCATGTTTGCCTCTGCTTCAGAATCCTGACCTTGCTCTGGGACCTCTCCAGTGTCCTCTGAGACCAGCCAAGAAGGCCGCTCAGACTGAGAGCCCCAGCATGGTGTGGGGTCATGTGGGATGCGTGTGACAGTCGTTTTTCAACATCCTCTGGCCCTCTCCTTGTTCCCATGGGGTCTGACTTGCTGCTCATTAGAAGAGGTCTGTGCACTGGAAGCCCAGTTTAAAGTGGGAAGGAGTATCAGGGAGATCCCTGGGAGCTGGGGAGTGGAGGTGCAGGAAGAGGGGGAGAATGGAAGTTTCTGGGGCATGAGCCACAGAGCCTTCTCTAGCCACTCAGGGGCATAGCCAGTTCCCTCTCTGTTCTTAAGCTTTAGTCCTGGGTGTCTGTTCTGTGGGTGCTGGACCCAGGCACACACCACCTTTGCCACTGCCTTGCGTTGTATTCCTATCTTCCAAGGTCTTTGACTTCAGCGGATTCTCAGTCATCTACCCTGTCTCCTTGTTGAATGTAAGCTGTCACCCAGGGACTGTGTGGGAAGCTTCTTGCCAGCAAGACTTAGTAAGTACTTGTTAGATGAGTGAAGTAGGATTTCTGCTCATCTCTGGGGGCAGTCCAAGCTTCATATCCTCCTAACATTTTATTCCCAGCTCCAACCTGACTATAACTAAGGAGACAGAGGAATGCATGTATAGCTTCTCCAGGAGTTAAACTCTTTGTTCAACTTAAAAGGGGCAGGTGCAGCTGAGGATTTGCTTTCTCCCTAAAATCCGTGGTTCTCCTCTCACTGGTCTTCCTGCCGTTCCAAAACATGTCTCTGTCTAGTTGGGCCAGGACGCTGCATGTGGATTTTCAGATTCTTAGGGAATGATGTGGCCAGCCCTGCTGACAGAGGCTGAGAAAATTCAGACAAGCGTCGTCACTCCCCTGGGGAATCAGAGAGCTGAGCTGGAAAAGGGAGGGTCTACACAACGGCCTGGGCCAGGAGGCAGCCCGGCCTTCACAACGTCTGGGCCATTTGAAGCCAGCCAAGTTGCTCCTGGACCTTGGAGGTGCTTATTTGGCATTGTGGGGTGTCGGCATGACAACCGTATGGCCCAGATTTCTCAGGGAGGTCCTGATTTTTAATATTCTGTCCTGCTGTCAGCCCATGTGTCACAAATTGTGATGTGAAAAATTGGTAATGGAATCTGTAGCACTAAAGGGAGATGCTGACTCCATCCCTAAATGGCTGCGTACGATGTGGCAGCTTTTGTGATTTTTCCATGCTGTACTTTACGGGCAAGGCAGTGGATTTGGGGACATCCGCTCGAATCTCCATCGATGCACGCTGCCACTGGACGCAGCTACAGCAGGAAGTGGAGCAGACGCGGCTGGCCTTCCGTCTCCAGGCCTCACAGTTGGGAAGAACATTGGTGAATGGTCTGGTCCCCAGGTTTTCCACGTGCTAATTCTGCTAATTCTCTAACAGACATAGGTGGGATGCTGGAGTGTTACACGGAATTTCACTTTATCGACATATTTGTAAAAGACTATCCATATGGGTATTTTCAGGTCAGATGTAGTTGTTTGCAACATCATCTATTTGGAACCATGGAAGTTTTAGGCAAGAGTTTTCCTAAACTGGAGTTTCTTATCCTATAATCGAGATACTGCTGAGTGACCGTGGGCAAAATACTTACACCTCTGGACCTTGATTATTTTATGTGTTAAATTTGGGTTAAATGATTTGTAAGGTTCGTTAATCCTTAGATAAGCTGACGATAGCTTCATTTCTGGAAGAGAATACATGGCTTTCTGGGAGCTCTCCTGGAGGGTGCCCTGAAGTTCGTTGCTTAGGGAGGGAGGGCACGGCCCTGTTAGGAGAAGGTCCCGCAGGACTCTCACGGCCTCGCAGGCGTCCCCGTTGTCTAGCAGAAGGAAACACAGAGAATGGCTTTTCGGTGCTGTGCTCTGAGGGCAGAGGCTTCACTCAGATCTGGATGAGTTTATATTTTATTTATAATGTATGCATTTTGGAACTCTGGGAATATGATTTGCCTAAATGACAGAAAATGATTTTGTGTTTAATTTGTCTAGGTGCCGCACACAGGAAAGAGGGTGGGGAGGGAGAGGCACAAACACCAACAGTTCCCTTCCCAAAATGTTCTGATTGAAAGGGGCTGATTTCTCATCACTGGGGTCCCATCCTGGGTCATATTGAGACCTGTCCGTAGGACTTGGGGACAGCGCAGAAGCACCAAGACTAGTGAGGGCCCTGACAGCCCAAGAGTCACCTCCCCGGGAGGCCTGACACCCAAGGGCACAGGACTAGTTGCAGTGCTGCTCATTGTCCCGATGGGTCCTTCCTCTCCCCCTGAGGGCGCTGGGCCTGGCTTTCCTCTCTGGTGGCAGCATCTGTCGGCTCTGAGGGCAGAGGAAGCCCTTGGGTCTGGAAGCACCATTTAGTTGGATGTGGCGGGGTGCTGATAGGCAAGTGGGCCGATTGCCCGGGGACGGGAAGGTCTGGCTGTAATGGGGGAACCGCCCTGGGTTCAGAGGCGAGCCTGAAGCAGAGCAGTTTGGTACAGTTAGAAGATTGAAGGTTTATGCCCTGTCTGCTTCCTGAGGAGACTGAAACACCTTCCCCGTGAACAGGGGAGCAAAGACACAAGGTAGAGACCCAAGGTTTCTGGAAAGGAGCAGGAGCACAGCTTTCAGACGTGAGTCAATGAGGATTACGCCTGGGCAGTGGTTGATTCCCTAAATCAGATGCGTGATGCGGTCACAGACGTGTGCAGCCCGCTCTGGAAACGGTTTCGAGTGGCTTAGTCTCTCTGCTCTGAACGCTTGTGGTCTCTGATCTGCGCTCGTCTGACCTCCGGGATCGCAGTCACCTCTGTTATAGCTCCAGTGGCTGTGTTCACTGATGCTGCGATGGGTGTTAGGTGTTTTACAAGCTTTAGCTCTGAATCCCCTTTGAATTCCCTCAACAGCCTAGTGAGTTGGGTGCCATTATCAGGTTCAGTTAACTTGGGTAAACTGAGGCTTAGAGAGAGTCAGTGACCTACCCATGATCTGGCAACTAGGAAGTGCCTTTGAAACCAGGTACCCCTGCCTCTGGAGCGGGTGCTCCTGTCTTCTTTTCCTGAAGCGTCCTTCAAGGCAAGATGCAGTCGGACACAGCAGCTTGTTTCCTGGAGCGTGTAGATTGGCATCGTGCTTTATATTCACTCCGTAAACATCTGTTGGGGAAAAAAATGCAAAAACCATACAGAACAAAATGTTAGCAATAGGGAAGTAGGATTATGGGTAATCCCCCTTCCAATCTTTTGGCTCTTTCCGACGTTTTCTATAATAAACATTTATTAATGATATAATGATAAAGCCAACCAAGATAATTTTAAAAAATCTTCGATGACTGAACAAAATCACTCGACTCATCAATGAAAGTGTAAAGTTCTTAACCATGTCTCACACTTCTGAATCCACCATCAAGGCTTAGCATCTTGCCCACAGAAAAGGAGACTTATTTGAATTATTCTGGAGGGTTCCGAGGAATAGAACCGGGACCAGTGGGTCAGAGTTGCAGCAAGAGAGATTTCTTTCAAGAGAAGGAAAACTTTCTCACTGAACTGTCCATCACTGGATTTGCCCAAAGGCCACCCCGCTCCCTGTCAGCAGGTCAGCTTCCTTCCGACAGCAGTGGGGAGGGGAGAAAAAGGCTTGTGGTGCTGCCTGTCTCCTACGGTGTCAGGCAGCTCTGTAGCAGAGTTTGAAATAGGGTCCAGTTGTTGCACCACAAGAGACCTGGCGCTCTGGGGAGGAGGGCTGGCTGAACACACCAAGGCCAGGGAGGAGGTGACTGAAGGAAACCCGTTACTGCTGCTATGCTGTCCCCTCCCTGTTCCTTCGGAGCTGCCAAGCAGGGAAGGAGAGGGGCCAAGGCTGGTCAGAGGCAAAGCCACAGAGTTTGAAGCGCTGCTCCTGAGGATCTTTCCTGCTCCTCAGAGGGAGGTCCACAAAGGTTCTTCTCCCCGACTGAGGCCCCTTGAGTCTCACTTTCCCATCTGCCACTTCGATTTCCCTGATCCAACCTGAGGAGCGTTTACAGGTGGCTGTCCTGTCTCCCAGGGCCCTGCCCATTGCTTCCCAGGGCGGCACCGGCTGGCAGTGCACCTAAGCGGTGTGTTTATGAGGAGGCCGAAGCCCAGGCCTGCCTGTCCCCCACACCCTGAATTTCAACCACACCCTTCAACAATGTCTGGCTAGAGACAGAATGGCTACCCGGAGGACTTTTGTGAACCTTTCAGAACGGGCAGGAGTGGCAGGCCGGGAGTATTTTGGGAAAGATGGGGCAAATGGAAGAACCTCTTCAATTATACTCTGTAGGCCAGATAAGGCTCAGGCCACATTTGGGGAGTCGCTGAGTTGAGTCTGCCCCTTTCCACTTTTCTGGACCCATTAGAAAGGGCTTTGAGTTTAGCTTAAGAACACAACTGCCTCTTTCCTGCCATTCCATGAAGTGAGTGTGGCTCAGTGTAGACCAGGGACAGCATTGTCTCAGAGCTCGGGGAGGGGGGCGGGTGACATCTCTTAACACACTCAGAGTTGTGAGACTTGTCATTATGGGATTCCCCTGGGCCCTAGCTAGGCCAGGACCAGGCAGAACAGAGGGGTCCAGGATGGAAACAGATGTCAGCTGCCAGGGATAAGGGTGTGAGGGGATAGAGAGAGAAGATGGAATGAAGGCCAAGTGACCCCATGTCTAGGCTCAGCCCTGCCCTTAAGGGGCTATGCTTCCTTACGTGAGTCGCTTCCACTCTCTGTGCTTTAGTTTCCTTATCTGTCAGATGAGGGTTGAACTACAGGATCTCTGAGATCCCTCTCAGCTCAAACCATCTTTGACTTTGTTGACCTGCTCCTGCAAAAGTGAGGTGACCCCAAGCCAATGCTCAAGGTCTAACAGTGCTTGGATTAAGGAGAACAAGGCCAGAGCGTGAGGTGTATGACGACCCAGACCCCTTGTGTTCAGAAGAGTGTGAAACCTTAGAATTCTCATAAGAAGTAAACTGGACCCACTGCTCCCCATTCTCTTCTTGTGAGACACTGTCGGATGGAGCTACGCAGAGCCCCTTCTGCTGATCTGGAAGCTTAAGGTATTTGTGAGTGTGTCTGGGGATGCACACAGACACATTGTAGGAGTGTCTATGGGGGGTACTTCAGACTTCTCAACAGTCTAGGAAGACCAGAAGGACGCTACAAAGACCCCTGAGCAGAGAATTAATAGTCACACACCCTTGGATTTCTGCAGAAGACAGGCAAGGACTTGCCCTTAGGCCACAGCCTGAATTAACATTGTAAAAATCAGGTGAAGGAGTTCAGGAGCTTGGCCATCTGCTGGCGACCTTTAGCCTTTCCTAGGTTACAACAGAGCAGATTAGGAGAAGCGAGATGAGGGACCTGTTAGGAGCTGCTGGTACACTGAGAAGTGACAATTGACAGCTAAGGACCAACCAGAAAGGGCTGGGTGAGGTTGGAGCAGTCCCCTCCCACACGCACACAATGGTTAGAAGTGCCAAAGGCATCATTTATTCATTGCTTACAATTAGTTACTGAACACCTACTATGTACCAGGACTGTAACAAAATAGGAAAAATCCTTGCTCTCAAGGAGCTCACATCCTGGTGGGGGAGACAGATCATAAACAGATAAATATACAATGTATTAGGTGGTGGCAAATACTATGAAAATAAAATAAAGCAGCAAAAGGGGAGAGAAAGAGGAAAGAAGGATGGCCATGAAAGGCCTCTCAGATAGGATTGAGCTGTGGCATGAATGGAAAGAGTGAGCCATGCAGGCATCCAGGGAGAGAGTGTTCCATGCAGCCAAGGCCCAGGGCAGCATCTCTACAGGGTGTGTGCTCAGTGCACTTGGCTGAGGCAGCCTAAGCAAGAGTCTAAGTGGCCAAAAGTGCAAGTCCAGATCATTAGCCCTTGGAGGCTGTGGTAAATCACGCTCAGAAACACGTCCTGAGTCATCAGGAAGTGATAAATTACATTCAGCGTCCGGGCTTGGTACGTCAGGGAACTATGTCATTCAGTTCAGAAAAATTTTCCAGTAATATGATCAACTATGTTAGTAAGTGTTGGTTCTTAAAGAGGTAAACCTAAGTTCTTTGAAAAATATTCTATGGCTGGAACACTTCATTTCCTTATGATGTGAGATCAATGAGGTACTTTGTGTGTGTGTGTGTGTGTGTGGTGTGTGAGGCTGGTGAGGGGGAGTGGAAGGTTCTGGTGCCTGAAGAGATTTAAAAGACAAAAGATAATGGGGCCCTTGTGAAAATTCTAGAAGGGGGTCTGGCAGCGGAGGGTCTGTGTCCCGAGGGAGAGTTTTGTGTGAGAAGGACAATTCCTGTCTGTGGTGCCTGATCAAGTCCCCTGGGTTTCCTCGCCTGGTTCCCTGTGCATTTGGGATTCTGGAAAGGATGTTTCCTGGTAACGCGGGAACTTGGGCCCTTCCCTGCCCCCATCGCAGGTTCCCCTTGGGTACAAGCAGACTCCTGCAGGCTGAAGTATCTTCGTCCTCCCTCAGACACTGAGGAGGGCACCTGTGCCTGGGTGGGCACCTGAGGCCTGGCAGGATCAAGGATCCCACACAGCTATTTTTCGGGCAGGTCGATGAAAGGGGCTGCTTTCAGGAGACAGGGCGCTCTGCCAGGGCCCATCTGAGGCTGTGTCCACTGCCGTTCAAGTGGCTTCCCCAGGGCCCGGGTGACCAGTCCCATAGGGCTTCCTGTGTCCCCGGCAAGCTGCAGGCACTCTGTTTTTGTGGTTCAGGTCACACACACTCAATTCCAAACCCCTGTCAGTCATGCCCTTTTAGACACTGCTTCTCAGAGTTCAGATTTTCATCCCTTTATCTTCTCACAGCAGCTCTGGCTTTTAGCTTCTTTAAACAAACTGTTGGGGAGGGCTTCTGACATTTCAAGGTCTTTCATTTCACAGGGGTCTGACCTTGGGATGCCACAGTCGGAGGGACCCATGTGGCCTTCCAAAGCGGCGCCTCACAAGGCTGTGATCAGATTTTTCCGCTTGGAAACCATCTTTTTACTCCCTGTGAAATCCCTCACTCGGGGCTCATGGGGAGTATGGGAGGCTGGGGGCATTATCCAGTGTTTGGGGTAGAGCCCAGGCTGAAGCTGGGGGAGAAAGAACGTGTGATCGATTAGTGATGCCTGCTGTGGTGCTGGAGTCTCAAAGGAGTGAAGTGGCAGGACTGAGCCACACCCCCAAGTAGTTCACCCACCTGAGGCCAGAGGAAGAAAGAGAAGCAAGGGACGGAGCACACACACTGCAGGAGCCATTGAAACCAAGGTGGGTTCCCTCCTGGCAAGTTCAGTCCGACTCTCCACCAGAAGTAGTTGTCTCACAAAGTGAGGTGTATTTGCAGCAAATAGGAGACCATGCAGAATCATTTCCAGTCATGGTGTTCCCAAACGAAGGGAAGCAAGGACACTTATTTCAGGTGGGTAATGAATATTCAAAAGGGAGAGGTGGGTATTCGCTTGCGCAGGCTCAGTTGGAAAACATGCTTCCACAGACACTGCAGGTTATGGTTATGAGGCCTAAGCTCCTCCTGGAGAGATCTTAGCATTAAAAAGGAGGCCAGCGTCTTAGGCACAGCTCTGTGGTGAGGCTTTGTCTGATTCAGGGTGGGTCGTGATTGCATCTCCTTACCATAACAAAATGGGTAAAAAACCAGTTGGAAAAACAGTTAAATCTTCCAAACCCACCTTTGAGTTCCTGGGGCAATTAGACTGTGACACAGGGACCAGGGAAGGCAATGGAGGGCCTTTTGGAACTGCAAGCCAAAAGGGATTGGCCAGGTAGAGAGCATAAGCTGCCCACGGTAATGTTCTAGTACAGTCTTGGTGCCACCTTGTGGAGGCAGGAAAATGGCAAGGGCCTTCTCCCAAAACACTGAAAGGAAGTGGGTCGTCTCTGGATGCACCCCAAGATTGCCAACCCCTGGTTTTCTGCATGACAGAGAACACAGCATCACCTAGACAGCCATCCAGTCAAGTGGGGTCCCTGAACCACACCTGGGTGGGGGCTGGGAGCCAGGCGGGGGTGGGCCTGCTTGGGAACTGCAGAGCATGGAGCCTGGGAGATCTGAAAGCCTGAGTTGGGGCAAAGCTGAGGGCAAGCCAAACAGAGAGAGTAAGAAAGGGCCTGGTCAGAGTGGAACCGGTTATAAGGTGACAGGCCTGAGCAGGAGTGTTCAGAAGAGCAAGCTGTGGGTGCCCTGAGCAGAGTCACAGGGGCCCTGATGGGAGGCTGGCATCTGCCCACTGGTAGGCGGAGCCCTTTGTGGTCCAGACCTGCGCTGACCAGTGCAGTAGCTACCAGCCACATGTGGCCCTTGAGTGCTTGAAATGTGGCTAGTGCAACAGGAGGAACTGAATTTTTTATTTTAATTTTAATTGATTTAAATTTTAAAAGCAGATATTCATTTCAGTTATTAGAAAACTTTTAGGAGTGTTTAGAAGAACTTCAGTATGTGGAATCTACATCTTCAACTCTAAATTTTATGAAATCTCCATACAGATCAAGTATTTCTGGTGAAAATTTAGTATCTAGCTTGAAATGTGCCGTAAGTCTGAAATACACACTGGATTTCAAAGACTTAGTTCAAAAAAAAAGAATTAAAATCCTAATTTTTTGTATATTGATTATGTGTTGAAATGATAATGTTTGGATATATTGGGCTAAATAAAATATATTATTAAAGTTAACTTTACCTGTTTCTTTGTACTTTTTTAATGTGACTACCAGAAAATTTTAAATTATATTTGCGGCTTGCATTCTATTTCTTTGGATGGCGCTACATGTGTTTGTGGCCTGTCTCTAAAGTGCTAGGAGGTCGACGGCAGAAGGTTGTGTGAAAGGAGAAGAATGTGCCCGTGATCCTAGTTTACCTTGACTTCTGGATGAGTCCTTTCTGGTCCAGCTGCTGCTGAGTCGTTGGTTCCTAATTCACCATCATCTATGGGCACAGGACACCTCCCAGCATGGGCCCTGTGCTCATACCATCATTAAAACCAAGGTCAATGTTTTCCTGCAGCGTCTTCTCTTTTCAAAATCCCTTCTGAGCGCTCGCTGTGATGGAAATGAGCTTTGGAGGCGGGGTGGCAGCCGGGAGCCTTGATTCCCTTGGAAAGTGGAGGGATTAGTTCCAGTCTGTTGCTTTTGGTGTTTCGTCTTTGTCCTGTTAGAGCCAGAAAGACAAATAGGTCTCAGCTCTACTGGCAACTCAGAACCCGTGCAAGTGGCAGCCTGGAACCCTGTGGCGAGGAGGATTCTGAAGCTGCCAACAGAGCGAGTGGGAAGAGGCAGGTTTGCCTGGTCTGAAAGGCGTGGAAGGGGACCGTAGAACACGCACTTCGTGCCTACCGATCCCGCGGTGATGAAGTTGTCTTTGAGCGAGTTTTCTCCACTTTAAAGACCTGATATATTTTAAGACGCTGAAGACATTGGCCACTTAGAATAAGTGTGGATGAGGCTTGCATTGAGCCAGAGGACGTGCAGAGGAGAAGTGGGTCATCTCCACGGATCAAAACCCTCACTAAGGAGATGCGACAAGAGCTTTAAACACCACACAAACTTTTAGTAATATTTTTCACTTACTCAGTGGAGGTGAGTTAGCTCTGGTCCGGGACCAGCCTACTGGCAGCACAGGAGACGATTGGAGCTGAAACCCAAGGAGCAGGATAGGAACCTGGAGCGTCTGGGGGAGAGAAGAGAGTTGGCTCTGTTCCCCTTCCCCTCCTTTAAAAGTGGGTTCTGAATGTGAGAACATAGCCTGCTTCCTGGTGCCACATTTCCGGGTATGACTTTGTTCAGGAGGCAGCGTGACATGGTGGTGAGGGGTGCAGCCACTGTAGCAAGAGTGTCAAGTTCGTGTTCCAGCTCTGCTGCTTAACTAGCAAGTTATTTAGGCATTCTGTGCCTCAGCTTCCTTATCTGTCAAATGGGGGTACTAGTAGTCCCCATTTCAGACGGTTGCTGCGAGGATTAAATGAATTAATTCACGTAAAGTGTTTAGAATAGTGCCTAGCACATAGGAAGAACTATACAAGCATTGATATGTATGTTGTTAGTAATAATAATACAAGTTGTCAGTTGTTTCTTAGCTTGTGTATTACATATCTAATTCTGCATAACAAATCACCCTAAGCCTTAATGGCTTCAACAGCATGATCATTTGTTCTCTATCGGGACTTCTGTGCCTCAGCCCTCTGGGAGTGGCCTGGCTGGGTGGTTCTGGCTGAGTCATTTCTGGCTCGGTTCAGTCAGATGTCAGGTGGGGCTGCCATCATCTGAAGGGTTGAACGTGGCTGTTTCACATGGCTGGCTGTTGGTGGGAGGCCTCATTTCTTCTCCGCATGGGCCTCTCTGCAGGCCTGCTCGAGTGTCTTCGTGGTGTGGCGGCTGGCTTCCCCCGGAGCAGGCAACCAAGACAAGGCGAATGTTGCAAAGCTTTCTTGACCTAGCCGAGGAAGGCACATTAGCCAAGGAGTGATGTGGTCCGACTGATAGTGTGGAAGATTGCTGAGGCTACTGGTTGTAGTGTGGAAGATTGCTGAGGCTGCTGGTTGGAGAAGAGACCGAAGAGCAAGGGCAGAGGCACTTTTGACTGCCTGGCCTGTGCCAGGAGCCTGCCAATTGTGTTTCCTGTCTTCTTCCCCTTAACCATCACAGCAGGCCTCTGAGCTGAGTAAACTACCCCCATTTTGCAGATAAGGAAGCTGACTCAGAGAGGGCAGGTTACCTGCCAGCGGAGCCAGGATTCCACCAGGGTTGCCTGCCACCAACTTCTCAGGATCCCACCACCTGATGGCACAACTTACGAGGGGAAAACAGACTTTATGAATGATCTTAATCCCCTTATTTCTTGAAGGCAAGATGGGGAAACTTAGAAGCCTGAGAGATATTCACAGGTCAGACAAAGGGGTGGGGTGGCGACCAGACCTAAGTACCTGCCGGAGCTGGGGAAGAATCAAAGGGCTGGGGTGGGGTTTGGCAGGTTTTACACACTAGACGGACGTGGACTGGGGAGAGTCTCTGCAATTGGCTTAGGCCCTCCAGATTCCAGAACTTCTGAGGTCAGGGAAAGCCTTGGTGTTACCTGCGCCCCAGAGAGTGCCATGCAAAGGGATCAGGCCCACCCACCTGGGATGGAATAGCTTGCAATAGTAAAATGAATGAACTAGATCAATATATACCAGCACAAATGGAGCTTAGAAACATGATGCTATGGGCAAAAAAAGGATTGCATATGGTTTAGTATGATACATTTATGCAAATTAGAACAATGTGAAACTGTTGTGTCTGTTGCTCCTGGATGTGTGTGTGTACGTACCCATATATATCTCAAAGAGTAACAATGGACCAAAGAGGGTACACAGCACATGAGGGACAGTGAGTGTTCCTGAAGGAACACAGGGGAGGCGACCCACAAGAAGTTTGACTTTATTTGTAACGTTTTATTTCAGTTGTTTCTTTAAAGGAGGGAGGCTTGACGCCACTCTGACAAAATGTTAACAGTTTGTTAATTCTGGTGGCAGTGCAGGTGATTCTTAGTCTTTGCACTTTTTGGAATTAAAAAAAATCTTAGGAGCCAGCCCCATGGCCCAGCGGTTAAGTTCCTATGCTCCGCTTCAGCAGCCCAGGATTTCTCCAGTTCGAATCCTGGGCACGGACATGGCACCGCTCATCAGGCCATGCTGAGATGGCGTCCCATATAGCACAACTAGAAGGATCTACACCTAGAATATACAACTGTGTACTGGGGGGCTTTGGGGAGAAGAAGAAGAAGGGAAAAAAAAAGAAGGAAGAAGATTGGCAACAGATGTTAGCTCAGGTGCCAATTAAAAAAAATCTTAAATCTGAAAACATCTTTAAAGAAAAGGAAAGGAAAAGCTGGTGCCTGATGGTTGCTGGGTCTCAAGTGCACGAAGATGGGGAAAGAGGAGATGGAGGACAGAAGGCAAGATTCCTGCTCCCCCAGCGCACCCTGCCCCGCCCCCCCCCGCCCCCCCCCCCAACCACCAGTAAAGCCTGTCCCGCAAACAGCACTGTTTTCACTTGCCTAGAGGACAGCAATGATGCTTGGTGCTGGGTGCTCTGGTGTGCTTTCTGTACCTGAAGATCAGCCGGGGAGGGGCTGGCACTGCAGGGGTGGGGGCAGAGAAAGCACTTTCTCCAGCGAGTCCCAAGAGCCGGGGGAGCAGGAGGCCGGGGTAAAAGAAGAGTCAGGAAGGGGATGCCGGGAGCTCAGTGGAGGAGTACTGAGAGGCAGAGACTGACAGTCCATCTGTGAAAGGGCAGGGACAGTAAAGAGGGGCGTCTCTCCACCCCACTCAGGGGAGAGGGCACGACGGAGTCTTTTGGTTGAAAGGTATGAGATCAAAGACAAGGAGGTTTCTCTTTATTGTTCTTTTTTCTCCCTTTAGACATAGTACACGTTTAATATACAAAAGACAGGAAATCAAAATGAAGGGCATAACAATTGCTCCAAATCCCACCATTGGGGCTTACCACTATTAACATTTTGCTGAATAATCAATTCAGATCTTTTTGGTGGATTTTTTTAATCATACATTTTATGTTGTTTTGTAACTGGTTCTTTTCATTTAACGCTATCTCATGAACACCTTTCTATGTCACAGTCTTCTTCCAAATATTTTTTATTGGCTGCCCAGAATTTTACTAGGCTAATGTTCCATAGATTATATAATCATAGTTTGTAAATGCTGGATATTTAGATTAGATTGAACAATATGAAATTGTTGTTTTAGGTCACAAATTGTCAAATATTGGCAGTTTCATATTGTTCAACCAAATATGTTTTCCAGTTTTTCATTTTTATAAATAACACAACGATGAACATCCTTGTTGGTAAATCTGTACACGTAGTCTTGATTAATTTCCTTAGACAAACACCTCAAAATGGAGTTGTTGAACAAAATATCAAAAAATTAAAGGACATAGTGGCATGTGGTAAAGTTGGGCTGGCTCCGCTTTGGCAGCCCAGGTTCATGGATTTGGATCCCTGGTGCAAACCTACACCACTTGTCAGCTGTGCTGAAGTGGCAACCCACGTACAAAACAGAGGAAGACTGGCACAGATGTTAGTTCAGGGCTAATCTTCCTCACCAAAAAAAAACCCAAAAACCATACAGATTCTCTAGGGCTGGGATTAGGGTGAGGTGAGTGTTGTAAGTGCAGGGCTGGGTCCTGTCTTTATCTAAAATTTTAATATTCTGTTCATTCTGAATTTTTGCATTAATTTTAATTTTTAAAAATATTTCATTAAAATGTGATTTATCTTGATTTCTGAGTTTTGTGGCGCCTCCTTACGTTTTGCACCTGAGGTGAGTGCCTCACCTGCCTCCCCGAGTCCCAGCCCTGGAGAACACTAGAATTGACCTTTGAGAGTCGTGATGAGGGAATGCTTGTAAACCTCTCAGAACAGCGTCCATAGAAAGTGTGCTCTGTACATGTTATGTACGTTTCCACTCAGAAAACACTTGTCTTCTACTGGGTGACAAGCACTAAGCTGGAAGCTGGGGTGCCAGGGTGAATAGACTCAGTTCCTGCCCTCAAGTTGCTTGGGCTTGTAGGGCGCTGTGAGGGTGGGGGAGGATGGGGAGCCATCGGAGGGCATATGCTGAGTGTAGCCAGGGCTTTGCCGCCTTCACTGAGGGCATGGAACGTGGCCTGAGTCTTTAAAGATGAACACATGCTGGTTGGACATGGAGAGAGAGGAGCGTCTGGCAGGGGATGAGGCGCCACACGGTGAACCCGATTCCAAGTCATTTCGTGAGGTCCCAGCCTGGGATGGGAGGAGGACTCGGCCAAGGGTTAGACCGATGGGTGGGGGGAAGACATTAGGATCCCACCCTGAGTCCCTATGTGTTCTGTTCCCAAGCCACACTGACCATAGGAGAGCCCAGCCTCGAACGGTCCACTCACTCCCAGCAGTGCCACCTTCCCTGTGCAAAAGATAAGGGAGATACTGATGCCTCAAATTGATTGATTCTTCTTTTCTTATTTTTAATTGTGGTAAAATGCACATAACATAAATTTTACCATATTAACTATTTTAAGTGTACACAGTGGCATTAAGAACATTCACACTGTTGTGCCACTGTCACCACCATCCATCTCCAGAGCTCTTTCATCCTCCAAAACTCAGAATCTGTATCCATTAAATGCTAACTGCCCGTCCCCCACTTCCAGGCTCCGTGGGTGTGCGTCTTCTAGGTGTCTCCTGTAAGTGAAGTCACATAGTATTTGTCTTTTCATGACTCGCTTATTTCACTCAGCATAATGTCCTCAAGGTTCATCCATGTTGTAGCGTGTGTCAGAATCTCCTTCCTTCTTGAGGCTGAATAATATTCCATTGAACACATCTATCACATTTTTCTTATCCGTTCATTCATCGATGGACACTTGGGTTGCTTCCAACTTTTGGCTACTGTGAATAATGCCATTGTGAACATGGGTGTCCAAATATCTCTTTGAGACCCTTCTTTCAATTCTTTCGGGTAATACACAGAAGTGCAATTACTGGATCATTTGGTAATTCTATTTTTAACATTTTGAGGCACCGCTATACTGGTTTCCTATTCTTAGTGGTTTTAACAGAAGAGGGAGCTGAGGCGCCCAGCACAGGCCCTAGTAAGTGTGCAGAGAACACTGGTTGACTGCATGAGGCTCCCGGAGGTCGACTAACTTGCCCAAGGCCCCAGGGCTGGAGGTGAGGGAGGGGGACAGAACAAATTTGAACCCAGGAACCAACCCCTGGGGCCAAAGGCTCTTTATTTCCAGGCTGTACCCCCCTCCCTGAGAGGGCCTGGCTCTCTTCAGTCCTGGGGAGGTCTCGCTCTCTCTTCTACCCCCGCTTCCCTCCCCTTGGGGCAGAAGCTGAGGATACAGCTCTCAGGGAGCCCCAACCCTTCACAGCAATCAGTTGCAAAAGTTGCCAGTGATGGTTGTGGCTCTTGGGAAGAAAAAGGGGCAAGCAGATCCAGCGTCGGTCTCCCAAGTTCAGGAGAAAGAAAGCTTGGGCCGCTCACGAGTAATAAAAACTCAGATTCTCTGCCACAGGCCCACGCCATTCCCCAAGGCCCAGGACGCCTGGGGATGTGTCGGCAGCCCAGCCGTGCTATAGATTGCTTTTCCTTAGCTGTTCCTGCACACACAGTGGACATGGTCCGCGTTTGTACGTGGCCTCCCCAGTACCTCGTATGTGGTGCGCACTCGGTGACTCTGGGACGATTGAACCTACAGGGCCTACTGTGTGCCAGGCCTGGGGCGAAGAGCTCGACGCGTGCTCTCTGACTTAACTCTATGAGCTAGGGACTGTCAGTGTCTCCATTTGACAGATGAAGAAACCGAGGCTCAGAAAAAGGGACTTGCTTGATGTTGCAGCCAGTCGGTCGCAGTGGTGGGACAGCAAGCAAGCCTCAGGGCTCCTCACCACACACTCATATAAGGACAGGGAAATCCGTCTCATCTCCAGGCCTTGTGAGGTTTGTGAGGTCTCCCTTGAAGCTCCCACTTGACTCCCAGGAGCAGGAGGAGGAAAAGAACCAGAGGAAAAGATGGGCGATTCCCAAGCCGGTGGACCCCAGCCATCTGCTTGTCCGCCCTTCCCACTTTTCAATGTTCTATGAGCACTGGCGGTGGAAATTTCTCTCCTTTGTTGCCAGCGGGGCTGTGTGGTCATGACAGCAGCTCAGCCCTCCAGCCTTCTGGGCTCCACATGCTCACGTGACCCGGGGAGACGTGGCTCACTCAAGAACACTGACATCACTCTCTCTTCTCCCAGGACACTGGCCCATGGCATTTCTGAGACCTGACACTTCACAGGCCTGGGGAGCCCAATACAGTCCCCCCTCACTCCAGACACAGTCCTCTCCGGAGCGTGGGTTGCTGGGTAGGAGCTGAGCCTGTCCCCAGGGCCTGTCTAAACCCCAAGCCACCATGATGGTCATTAGAGAAATGATATTCATTCTAAAATGACTTCCTGCTGGTGAGTATTTGCATACACAGAGCACCTCAAAGACCAAGTGTTAGGACTATTAATTTTCATAAGTTGCATGGTGGGGTTTGCCCCAAAGGACCTCCGAGAGACGTCAGAATTGACAAAGATTGTGTCTGCACCAGCTGACTTTTTTTTTCTCCACATGCAGACAACTCAAGCTGCATGGTGAGATTCCCTACCCTTCAGAGGGGCTGGAACCTGGGACCACCCTGGTCCTGTAGAGATGACTCCTTGTAGCTTGGACTCCACTGTAGTCCAAGCACACTGCCTGCTTCGACACAGTGTTGTGTGTTAGAGCACACAGGCCTGGAGTCAGCCCGTCCTGGGTTCGAATCCCCCATTTTATTGATCTCTTATTGTTCACTGTGCCCCGGCCACATTGCCTGCCTGTCTGTCGATCAGTACATCAAGTTGTCCTGCCTCAGGCCCTTTGTACAAGCTGCCCCTTACCCCTGTCCCCAGAGCTGAGCTGACCATGGCTGGCTCCTCTCTCCAGGCCTTTACCTTGCTTTATTGCCTTCCGCACACTTTGCACTCCTGGACACAATCTTGCTTATGTGTTCTTTAGCTCTCCACCTCACTCCCTCCATAGAATGCACAGCCCAGGAGACAAAAGACTGTGTGTGGGGTTCACTTCTGTACCCCCAGAGCAGGCCTGCCATGTAGACACCTGTAAATATGTGTAGTTCTCATGAGGCAAGTGACCTGACCTCTCTAAGCTCTCTGAGCCTCTGTTTCTCTGTCTTTGCAGGGGCCATAATTAGCCACAAGGGTCACATTAAATGAGATGTACCATACGCATGGGGTGTGGCACGGAGCAGGTACATCACGAATGATGGATTGACACTGCCCTTCGCTCGGGTTCCTGGAGAGCAAAGAACATGTCTGTCTTGTGCCAGACATGCCTGGCTCCTAAGGGGCTTGCGGTAGAAGCTGGTGGAATTGGAGGGGGGCTGACCATTATTGCTATGGCCACTGTTTCTCTGCTTACAACTTGGCCCTTCGTGGGCCGCATCACCATGTCTGCATTCAGGATGCTGCCGTGTTTGCAGGGTTCAGCCTTGGCCTCTTAGAGGTTGTGGGCTCAGGCAGGTGAGGCTTGGTGGAATACGCCAGGAAGCTTTTCCAGGGCAGGAAAGACAAGGTGATGGTCATCACAGGAATTAAGACCAGGGACTCTGGAGTCTAGCTGCCTGGGTTCAAATCTAGCTCCACCACTTACTAGCTGTGTGATCTTGGGCAAATTACTTAACCTATCTCTGCCTCAGTACCTACATCACCGGGTGGTTATGAGAATTTGTTTATTTACTGTAAGTGGTGCTCTTCGAATGATGCCTGGCACTTAGTAAGTTCTATGTTAATTTTGTTATCGTTATTATCCCTCTGCTTTCTCAGCTTCCCTGTGTTGGGTCTTCATTCGGTTAAGATATATTTATTAAGCGCCTACTATGTGTCAAGAACTGTGCAGCGTGCCAGGGAATCAAACGTGAACAAGACTTCCTGGCCTTGCCCTAAACGGGCTTACAGTCAGCAGGCGCGAAGGTGAGGACAGAGGGGTGGATAAATACCAAGGTGGGGGGTGGAGGCAACTACCTAACAAGTATGATCCAGTTCTGCCGCCCCCTCCTGATTCGGAAAAATGGGTTCCTGCCTCAGGGTGCTCACACCTGCCCTGCTGGCCGATCTCTTTGACCCTCTCCTGGGACCAGAATCATTCTCACTTCTCAGAGCCAGCAGGGGCCATGGAACCCCGGCGCCTCCTCCTTGTCTCTCACTCAAACACCTGCTGCAGATCCTCGGAAAGGGGTGCCTGCTCGCCAGCCACAGGGAGCAGGGAGCAGAGCCGCCCCCTTGACTAGCAGCGAGGCTGTGCTGCTGCCATCCAGCCCCAAGGGGCCCAGGGGCCGTTGCCATCAGCAAGAACAGACGAATACAGCTGTCCCAGGAGCGGGGCTGGGGCGACAGTGTGGTTCCGGTAGACGCCATGGTGTTCAGATGGGTCTAACTGAGGAAGCCCCAGCTCACAGGACCCCCAGCCCGGGGTCGGACCCTGGGCTGCCACTTCAGGCAATTCACACCACCCGGCCTTTTCTGAGGATGATGATGCTCGGGAGCCAGAGCAAGGAGACTCTTTTTTTTTTTTTAAATTTTTATTGAGTTAATGATAGGTTACAATCTTGTGAAATTTCAGTTGTACATTACTGTCTGTCAGTCGTGTTGTAGGTGCACCCCTTCACCCTTTGTGCCCACCCCATCTTTCCCCTGGTAGCCACTAATCTGTTCTCTTTGTCTACATTTTTAAATTCCTCATATGAGTGGAGTCATACAGAGATTGTCCTTCTCTGTCTGGCTTATTTCACTTAACATAATTGAGCAAGGAGACTCTTTACATGTGGCTGTTCATTTGTGACAAATGCCCTCGGGCAGAAAACTTGCCACCCCACCCTGCATGTGACACTGGGGCCTCCAGTGAGCACCTACTCAGGAGCAGGGCCACTCGTCTAGCAAAGCGCCGGGACTCCAGGTTCCCTGGTACGGTCAGCTCTGTTCCACTGCGGACCGTCAGCCTGGGCAAAGCGTGTGTCTGTTTTATGTCTGTTTCCTCAACTACAAAAGAAGGACAATGAAAGTAAAGTGCCTGCTATTTGGAGAAGATTGTTGTGAGGATCAGATGAGATTGTGCGTTAAAACATGCAGTATTGGGCTTGGCTTTATTATCATTTATTATGCTGTTGTCATTTATGATTATTATTTTCCAGGGACATTTAGGTCATGGCTACAGCCCGTCCCACACGGAAGTAGGATGGCTCTCATGTAAGAAAGGTCCTTTCATTTCTTTCGCCCCATCGTCCGCGTTTCCATTTTAGGGGGGCTGTTGGAGTTGCAGGGAGGGGAGGCCCATCCCAGTTACCTCAACGCTGCAGACCTGGAACTGCAACTGCAGAGCCGAGACTCCTTTCCCGTCCCTCGCTCAGGGACCATGTCGTCCCGCACACAGAGGCTCTGTCTCCTGGGGACACGCCCCGTGTTCCTCACTACCCTGGTTTCTCCGTACTTCTGCTGGCATGTGGCCCGTGATCGTGGGGACCCCAGATCTGCCTCGTGGTCTTCAGCTCAGTGTCTTCCCAACCCATGCAGTCTCTCAGGTTCCCAGCTCCCGTGAGAGCCTCTGATTGGCCCAGCTCATCCTGCTGAGCCTGGCCACAGAGGTTAAAGGTCACCAGCCAACACCTAGGTGGGCTGCCTTTGGCTC
Organism: Equus caballus; assembly: GCF_041296265.1. Taxonomy (NCBI): domain Eukaryota; kingdom Metazoa; phylum Chordata; class Mammalia; order Perissodactyla; family Equidae; genus Equus; species Equus caballus. The sequence goes on from NC_091707.1 coordinate 28,317,276, forward strand.
AGGTGCCCACTCTGGTCAAACAGCTGTGGCAAAGTGCTCCAGAGTCTCAGGGCACAGAATACACAGATTAGGGCAGCAGGGGACATGGGGATGGGGTGGGGACAGGGGCAGAGTCCCTTAGAAAGGGGGTGGACAAAGGAAATCTCTGGAGTGATATTAATGTTCTATTTCTTGCTAGGGATTTGGATTACACAGGTGCATGCATTTATCAAAATCCCTCTAAAGTACTCTTAAGATTTGTGCATTTTACACACACACATGCACAAACCTTAAATTCTGAACTCTAGTTAATGATGTGCATGCTGATGTGTTTAGGGTTGAAGTATACTGCAGTATACAGCTTCCTTTCAAAGACACCAAAAAATTAAGACGGATTGATTGACAGATGAAAGCATGGATAGAGGGGTAGATATATGATAAAGCAATTACAGCAAAATGCTAATGGTAGAAGCTAGGTGGTGGGTACATGGATGTTCACTATATAATTCTTTCAACTTTTCAGTCCACGTGAAAATTTTTATAATAAAATGTAAAAGTTCTAATAGAAAAAGAGAGAGCGTGTGAGCAGGCAGGCACTGACTGGCATCTCAAGACTATTTGCTCTTTCTCTCGTCAAACACGCAGGACGCTGGCGCCCCAGGCCTGCTACAGAATGCTCAGCATCTCTTGACCAGCGTCTAACTCCTGTCAAAAGCTAAGATGAGCTGATGAATAATTGAGAGAGTCTCCAGGATATGTGAGTCACTCACCACTCCTGGTTTTCCCAGATCAAGTCCCCACATCAAGCCAGGTCCCGGAAAGTACATCCCTGGGGGTGATCCGTGACTTTGCTTGCTGTTGCAAAGTCTCTGTAGAATTACAATTCTGCATCCCACCCTCTCTTTTATAGAGCCCCTTTCAGCATCTTTAGTGCAATCACCATTGGCATCATTGCTGTTTTTCCATTGCGGGGGAATCCCCAAGATAAAGTCCTTGATGCGGGGGCCTCAGGTCTGGGTGCTGTTGCAGACCAGCACGGTGGGCCTCCCCCAGATGCTCGGTAAGGGTTTACTGGCTAAATAAAAGGCTGCGTGAACTGCAGACTTCAGTGCAGGACAGAAGCCTCTCTCTGCTGGCTGATAGTTAAGCTTTCTTTTAGCAAATAGTGAGAACTAAGTAGTGCAAGTGCTTCCCTTTTGGTGTAGCCAGAAGTTCGATATAGCAGTCACACCTGCTCTGGTAGGCTGGGGTCCCTCACTGGGCCTGGGAGGGCTACCCACTCCCTTCCTTCCACTACTCTGAATTTTTTGTCTTCCTGTGTCTAGTCCTATGGGGAATACATAATAAATAAATGAATAAAGTCAAGTCCAATTCTTTCATTTTGCTGTTGAGGAAAAACTCAGAGAGGTTAAGTGACTTTCTGACGGTGAACAGCAATCTGCTGGGCAGCAGAGCCAACATCCGCCTTTCCTGCCTCCATGGTTCTTTCTCCTGGACCACACTGCCTCTAGTGTTCAGATCTGAGGCGAAGGCACAGCTTGGAAATGATGCACCCGCCTCTAAGTGAGATACGCCAACCGAAAAACCTAACAATAGGGCCCAAATCCAGTAGAAAAGTCTCCACTTGATCCTCAGCTGGGTACTGAGTAACCAATTCTGAGGACTCAGAGAAAGCCCCCCATCGTGCCTGGAGCTCTGAATTGTCCCTGAAGTTTCCTGAGTCCTGAAAGACTGTGGTGGTAAGAAACCAAAATGTTTCTTGGAATCAGTGACCCTATGGTCCAGAGCAAACTGGTAAGGGTATCCGCCACTGCCTCACTCGAGTACCTGCACCCCACTTTCCAGTAGGGACTGGATGAAGGGCGAGGTGAATCTGAGGAAATGACCTGGAAGGCCACCCAGTGGCCTGATTTGCTGGGGAGGAAATGCAGGACGGAGAGAGGTCACTTGTTTGCAGTCACGCAGCTTGTTTCGGCAGATGAGGGCCGGGATCCAAGCCTCCAGGCCTCCAGGCCTCCTGGCCTCCTGACCACAGCTCTTCCCACAATGCCATGCTGCCTGTGTAGAAAGCCACAGGACAGTTGTTCTGCATTAAGGCAAACCAGAAGGCAGTTGGAACAGCTCCACAGCCAGCTGCGAGGAAGCCTCTGATGCAATTGGTGGTGAATGAATTTAGTGGAGATGCTACCAAACCCGACCCACACGCCCAAGTCAGGCCCACCAGACCATGGTGCTCCCGCCAGTAACCCCAGCCCCAGCAGGTCCTCAAGGCCCAGCGAGGCAGGTGGCACTGCCTTCATTCGTTCTGCGGTGAGTGAGCACCTAGCCTGGCCCAGTGAGCTGTGGCCCCAGACCTCACTAGTTTACATCCTGGAATCACTCGGAGATAACGAGATTCATGGGTCTTTCACAGTGTACATCCTCAAGGATCAGAAGGTTCCAGTAGGTTTTCATCAACCCAGAACTCTAGGGATTGGAAAATAGTTGGTCTCCACAACATCAGAAACTTGAAAACTCAGACCAGGGTCTTCAGAAGTCAGCACCCAGATGATGAGAGCGTGTGGGCGTGGCCCAGATTCACGTTTGCATCTACTGTTGACATGGGCTCTTTTCCTGGCCAGGGGATAGAGACCTTTAATTGTTTTCCCTTTGGGGCCTCTGAGGGATGCTGAGGTGCTGGAGGCCTTGGAGAGGCTGAGTGACTGAGCCCCTGTGGAAGGCATCGCTTTGGTGGGACCGCCATTTTGGAGTCTCTGGTTGTAAGTTAGCAGGAGCAACTTAAGTCATAGGAGAATGTTTTGTTAGGATACCGGAGAGGCTGGGAACCAGCCGATTCAGTGGTCAAAACCTCTAAAGGCTCCACCTTGCTAGAAGGCTCAGACTCTACAAGTCTCTGATCTGGTCTCAAGCCGAAGGCCGGGGGCGTGGAAGACTGGTGCTAAGTCCTGTGGTTGCCCTTTGGTGGGAAGAAGTAGGATGTCTCCAAAGGGGCCTGAAGGGAGCCCTCTGGCTTCCGTGGTGGTGTTGGTGGGGGGTGGGAAGGAAGACCCTTGGATTTACCCTCCCAGTGAGGTTGCCCTCAGAGACAAGAGGCAGTTCCCTAAAAGGAAACCAGGCTGCTCTTTGGAAGGGGAAACGGATGCTGGGCTTCCCAAAATAAAGGCTGTCTTTCATGCCCAGTCTAGAAATTGTCCTGAGCTATTTTTTGTTAATTAATTTAATCCGAACATATGCTTTGTAGGTCAATGTCAGTGATCTAATGGGGAAGATTCTTAAAAGCGAAAGACAGTGTCACAATGCTGGTTATTGTGGCATACCCATATGTGCGTCTTTATCATCAGAGCTCAAATTTGTAGATGCTCTCAAGTTTGCACTTTGACCCACACTGTCTCACCCCATCTTGGCGAGGTTCCTGGGAAGGGGTTGTTTTACTGGATTCCGTGCTCCCTGGAGAAGAGTCCTTTGCCTCAGGAAACCAACATCTTGGATGGCCTTGCAGGCAAACAGGAAGGTGGGGGAAGAGAAAACTGACCCCAGACATCAGAACCGAACCCAGGCTGCCTGCGCTGGGCGGAGCTCTGCAGGGGGTACTCCCAGAATCCTCTGTCTTGGGTGCCTCACCGGAGGAGCGGAGACAAGACATCGGCGTGGGCTTTGCCCCTTGGTTTCGCTGTTGATGATTTTAAATTGACAGAAGCAAATGAAAAGGTTATAAAAATAGTAAGGCTCACATTGACCCCGAGATGCTGTGGTGGAGCGTGATTGAAAGATGCACATTAAGAACGTGGCTGAGGGCACCTTCCAACACCCAGACCTGCTGAGGGACGTTCCCTGTACACTTTACCTCCGGCTGGGAACAAAATCTCAGCCCAAATGGTAACGGTCTCGGAAAACTACCAGCCCTTGAAAATGAGGAAGGAGATTGAAAATGCTATTTCAGCCCTCTCTGAATAGAATTAAATGCCAAAACCCGCCATCTCGCTTCCATTATTGATGACAGTTAAATTGTGTCAGAGGAAGCACACGTCACCTGGAAGGCTCCCGCAGTTCCAGGACCCACGGAGCTCCCTGGACACCGTGATTCTCCGAGGAGGAGGGTCCTGTGCCCACGGGGCAGGAGAGAAGGCTTAGAGGCTTCCAGACCCCTGGGGCTCAATGACCCTCTTTTCATCTTTAAATTCTCAACTTCACTGGTCTTCACTTTAAGGTTAAAGAATAAAGGAGATTCTTTTTGGAAGGGCTGGTCTTTGTTTTTCTTTGTAAGACTTAATATTTTAAAATTTTACTTAGAAATGTTTGAGGTTTGTCTCCAAAGTCTCCTGGGGGACTCGACTCTGACTCCCCCCATCTCTACACTGGGTGACCCCAGGTGGACCAGCTGTGCAGACAGCTGGGTTGGTGAGGATGCAACCCAGTGAGACCAGGGCCTGTCTCTACCTCTCTTGCTCTTGGCCAGGGCAGTGGGCGGGGGGGCGCCCCTTCCACAGATATACACCAAGCCTGACCTTGACCCTGGCCTGCCAGGCCTGCGCTCGCTGACCGCTGGGCACAGAAGCTCAGGCAGGAGAGCAAGTGTGATGGGGCAGGACAGACCCTTACCTCTGCCAGGAAGGCGCAGAATGATAGGGAACAGGAGTCCGACGCCCTGGGTTTCAGTCCCTCTTCCCTAGCTGTGGACTCCCCTCGAATCTCCATTTTTAAGTCTATAAAACAGCTATTATAAAACACACACAGGCTTATCAAATGCAGTAGTGTGTGAGAAACTGCTTTACAAACTGTCTAGTGCGATGAAAGCATAAGGAACACAGTCATTACTGTAGCGGGTGGCCCAAGTCCTGTAACCGGGGTGGCCCACAGGTACTGCTAACTTGGGAGGGGTCAGATGCCCCTCCTGGGCACAGACCAGGTGGCCTCCTGATGGGTTCCTCTTTAAGACAGGAACCTGGGCTGGGAAACGGGACCTGTGGATGGCCTTGTCCCCACCTTGACACTAGCTTGATAATAGTTGCTATTTATAGAGTGTCAACTCTGTGCCCAGCCTCATGCTGAGCATTTGACACACATGATCTCATTTTCTTCTTCTTACAACCCTGTGGGGTAAGCACTGGAGCACAGAGAGGTTAAGTTTCTTGCCCAAGGCTACACAGCCAGTAAGTTGCAGAGCTGGGTCTCCTACCCAGGTTTTCTCATTCTTAAGTTAAGAGTTCTTAGCCAGTATGCCAGACTACCTCTGTGTTTCCCATTATGATCTCTGCCCTTGGACGCAGGGAAAGAGGGGGGTCAGCTGCTTAATGGTGTTGCCTGTGCTGGGCCCTGCTCCTCCTGGGAGAAGAGACCAGGGCCCAGGCAGGCAGGGCAGGGAGCCAGGCACCACCACAGAGCCTGGGGGAGCATATCCGACTGCTCCTCAGCTCATCCTCCATCTCTTGAAGACACCAAGGCGGGGCTCCCTCCACGTCCTGCACTGTCTTGTGCCCCACAGGAAGTCCTTCTTTATGCCTGACCTGGCCAGCCTCCTGCCCCAGCCTAGACCCAGCGGCTCTTTCTCTGCTCTCTGGGGACATTGCCCATAACAACGTTCCTTCTGTGTAAAGCCCCTCATTCTTTGCTCTTCAGTCTAGCGAGGTTATCTCCCCTTCAAGCAAGCGGTTTGCAGGCGCCCTGTGGAGATGCTGGCGGATGCCTCCTGGGGACAGTGGCTTCAGTTCCCATTGTCCCACTGGGCAGCCTTGTCCCCATGTGGAGACTTGGATCACAGTGCTGAGAGCACAGACGTTTGGCTAATCTTTCTCTACAAAGCTCAATGCTTCCTTAATGACCTGCAATGAGAAATGTCTCTGCAGGTGATGAGAAAATCAGAAGGAAGAGTCCATTTATTAAGCCCTAAGTTTGTGCCGTGCGCCTGTGCTGATCACTGTCCACGTTTTACAGTGTGTAATCCTCATGACCCCCACGCTGCTCCTTTTTTTTTCAACCCAGTTCACAGATGAGGAAGCTGAGACTTAAAGAGTTCAGTATGTTGTCACTGATCGCATGGACAAGTCGGTAGAAGAGCCGGGATCAGTCCCTGTCTGTCTTGCCCCAAGGCCTGGGCTCTGAACTCCTCCGTATGCTGTCGCCCCGGCCGGCAAAGAAGGCCCGGCAGGCCCTTCAGTACACAGCAGGAACTGCATCGCCTTCTCGCTACTCTCCACCTCTTAATGCCTAAACCAGATAGAAAAGGGATTTCTTTGTGGCTTCTCCACAGGGTTTAGCACTTTCCTTTCAGACAGACTATTTCTTAAACAGGCTTGGCATTTTACTCCCTGCGTATTTCAAAGTACAATTGGACAAACCCAAGCCATTGGAGTCAATTAGATAGTGGTTTCTTCCCGGGCTAGCATTTATTGAGTACTTAATGTACGTCAAGCACCTGGCATTAATTTTTTTTACTTAGTTCCCGTAGTAACCTGAGTTAGGTGGTGTCATTGTGCGGTAGGGCAGTATGCTGGTTAAGCACTTGGCCCTTAAAATCAGGCTACCTGCTCTACTGCATGCTAGGTGTGTGATCTGTATGACCATGGGCAAGTCACTTAACCTCTCTGTGCCCAGTTTTCTCATTTGTAAAATGATGTAAAATCGTCACCATAGGAGAGCTGTGAGGATTAAATAGGTTACACAATTTAATAAGTTATACAACTGCTAATGTAATTTAATTGCCTCCAGCATATCAAGTAATTAAAAACCTTTTAAAAGTCTAAATAAATATGCACTGCAGGCTGGCCCAGTGGCATAGTGGTTAAGTTGGCGCACTCTGCTTTGGCGGCTCAGGTTTGCAGGTTCGGATCCTGGGTGCAGACCTACACCACTCATCAAGCCATGCTGTGGCAGCGACCCACATACAAAATAGAGGAAAGATTGGCAGCAGATGTTAGCTCAGGGCCAAGCTCCCCCACCAAAAATAAAAATAAAAAATAAGTATGCACTGGCCTCTCACTGTATTGATTCAACAAAGTCGAGAATATTATTTAGATGTATTTTTTTGTTCCTTGCTTACAGCATCCCTACAGCTGTTTCCTTAATATTGAATACTGCTTTAATTATTCTAATCTCACTCACTGCAAATACTTCCACCTCACCTCGGTGAAAATAAGTCTTTCCCTGTGGCTTCCCTTCAGAATGGTGGTTCTCAGCCTTGGTTGTACACTGGAATCACCTGGGAAGCTTTAAGACCACAACCCAAAGACTGAGTTAATCAGCCTGAGGTACAACCTGGATGATGGGAGTTTTAAAAGCTCTCCAGCTGATTCTAATGTGCAGCTAAGGATAAGAATCACAGGGGTTTTTAGAGAAAGGAAATCATATCAAAATCATTAGGTAACACAGTGGCCATAAAATGAAATATGTAAAGTAACTTGGAGCAACGCCTGGCGCTATAGTAAGCTTCGGTTGTTTCAGACCCACTTTCCAGACGAGCGCAGTGGAAGGTAAGGTAGCTTGCCCAGCTGAGCTGGGAGAGCTGACGTTTGAACCCAGTGAGTCTAAAGCCAGGACCCATGCTGTTAACTACTACCTCCTCTTACACCCCCAATTCTGTTACATTTTTTTTAAAGACCACTTTATTGGGGTATAATTTACACACCATAAAATTCACTGATTTTAAGTGTACAATTCAATGACTTTTACTAAATTTATAGAGTTGTGCAGCCATCACCATAAACAAGTTTAGAACATTGCTATTATCCCAGAAAGATCCCTCGCACCCATTTAGTCACTTCCCCTTCCCACCCACAGCCCTAGGCAACCACTAATCTGCTCTCCGTCTCTAAGGATTTGCCCTTCTTGGATATTTCATATAAATAGAATCGTACGCTATCTGGTCAGTGTCTGGCTTCTTTCACTTCGCATGGCGTTTTCAAGGTTCATCCATGTTAGAGTTTGTATCAATAGTGTGTAGCTTTTTATTGACGAATGGTATTTCCTGGCATGTACGGAACACATTTTGTTTATTCCTTTACCAGTTGACAGACATTTAGAGTGTTTCCACCTTTTGACTATACCTTTTACATTTTTAATAATTCATTATGAAAAATTTCAAACGTGCAATGAACCCCCACCGACCCACCAACCAGCTTCAATGTTGACCGTTAACCTCCATCATTGTTGTTTATCTACACCCTCCCTGACATCATGTCGTTTCTCTCTTCGACTTCTTCCTTTAAGCATATGAAGCTTTATTTAATTTTGAATAGGTAATATATTCATAAGATTCTAAGAGCAAAGAGTATAAAAAGATATACAGGGAGAAGTTTCACCCTGGAAACTTCTATCCCCCATCTGCTCAGTTTTCACTCAGTGCCCTCCAACTACTGTTATTTTCGTGTATTCTTCCAGAATGCATATGAAAGAAAATATGAATTATAGTCTGCCCACTTTCTACACGAAAGGTAGCATATTTGTTGTATATACTGTTTTGTACTTTGATTTTTTTTCACTTCATATTATAGCTCAGAACTCTTGTCACATCAGAAGATAGTTTCCTTATTCTTTTATTTTTATTTTTACAGCCTCATATTATTCCATTATATGGATGTCCCATAACTTATGTAACCAGCCACCTGCTGGTGGACATTCGGGCTGTTTCCAGTCTTTTTCTATGACAAGCAATGCCACGGTTCATAAATTTGTACATACATCATTTCTCACTTACACCAGAATATCTATAGCATAAATTTTCTGAAAAGGAATTTCTGGTTCAGAGAGTATATGCTTTAGTAGCATTTATAATTTTCATTGATCTGCCCTCTTTGGCAGTTGTACCAATTTCCACCCCCACCAGCAATATATGTGATATGGTACGATTCCCCGTCACCTCACCAAGAGAGTGGCTTTTTAACTTTTACGTAATAGTCCTGTTTTTCAGCTCTTGCCCCATTTTCTTTCTTTCTTTTACTTATTTTCCTTTAGTTTATACATTTTTATGTTAAGAATTTTAGAATGGGTTATTACCTGCACACCTTAAGTCATTTTTTAAGGCTTTTTTTTTGTTAATAGCTCTTTTGAGATAGAATTCACATACCATACAGTTCACCCATTTAAAGTATGCCCTTCAATGGTTTTTAGTCTGTAGCTCATTTTTAATGCTCATCTCTAACCTTTTAAAAAAATGTTTTTTCTAATTATAGAAGTAATACCTGTTCACTTCAGGAAACTTAGAAAAACAAAAAGCACCAAGAAAAATAATGTAGTGCCATCACTTAAAGATATCCACTGTTAGTATTTTTTTAAACAAAAATGATACTTAATGTCTATACTATGCTGAGGTTTGCTTTTGTCATTCTCAGTTCTTTTCAGTCTCTCACTTATGTCTTCAACCTCTAGGTCAGCTAATCAACATGATCATCTTTGACGATGATAACAGCGGCAATAGTAGTGGTCATACTCCCCACTTCCTGTGAGCTTGCTGTGTGCCAGGCACTGTGTTGCATACTTTATGTACTCAGTCTCAGTTAATCCTTGAAATAATTTGGTGACATTGGTACGAAGTTTATCCCATTTTACAGCTACAGAAACTGAGGCTCAGAGAGGTTAAGTAACTTGCCTAATGTTAAACAGGAAGCAAGTGAAGGAGCCAAGACTTGGATTCTTATCTGCGTGACTTCAAAACTCCTGGTCACTAACTCTACTTCAGATGAAAGACCTTCAGGACTGGTTCAAAGAAATAACCCCTCTCTGAGAAGAGTCAGGAGGTCACAGGGGTTACAGACCCTAAAAGCAACCTTGGGGCGCACCAAAGCCGGCTCCGGAGGGCCCACTCTGTCTCGGGGTGGGGCTGTCTCAGGCCCAGGGCCCTTCACGTGCATTTGCAGGATTTTCTCCTGGCTGTGTGGCCCGCTCTCGGCCCCTGGAGGACCCCTCCCTCCTTCAGCTTGCAGAAAGGGAGTGGAGGGGCTGAGGGATGTGTTGCTGGAGAAGTGGCTGACGTCACAAGAAGACGTGGGAACCCCTCTGGGACAAGTCATTTCACAGCTCTCCCAGCCCCAACCTGTTGGTAGAGAATAGTGGGACAATTGCAAGAGCCCCGGGCTCTGCACTTCACGAACACCCTCCTGTCCTCTCTCTCACTTCCCACGTCCCCCCACCACGTTCCAGGCTCTCAGACACTTTGGGGGTATCTTGCCCTGGGTTCGCCAAGCCAGATAACCAGCAGAAGGCTCCTGGCTGTTAGCTAGAACAGCAGGCTGGCTGCTTGGTTGCCACGGCAACAGCGGTTGTGAGTAAGTGGTCCTTGCGGCAGAAGACAATTTAATAAACCAAATTTTGGGGCCCAGTGGGGAGACCTGGTAGAGGCTTTATTGGGTACCTTCTGGGGCTGGGGCTGCGGGCAGGGGGCGTGGCTGAGGAGGGCTGGAGGCTTCTGTTCTGCAGAGGTCCGCCTGGTGATGGGAGAGCTGCATCCTGTGTCCTCAGAGATCCTGAGACGCAGCTCCAGACATCACCCACGCCTGGGCCCTTGCACTTCTGCTTCCAGCTATGATGTGTCAGAGCAGCCCTTGTGCTGAGAACAACTGGAAAATCAGGACGAAGCATGAAAAATGTCTGTGTGAGGTCAAGACTGAGGTGGACAGGGCCATTGTCCACTCCTAGGGACCCATTTCAGTGTGTGTGGTGGCCCAGGGGAAGCAGCATGCTGTGTCTGTGTCTCCGTGTCACTCTTGGCTTCTGAGAGACCACACTCAGCCGGCCATTCCCTTCCTTTCTCTGTGCTGGGGCTTCCTTCTCCCTGACCCTTAAAATTTGCGGGGCCCAGGGCTGAGGGCTTGGACCTCTTGTTTGTTCTGTCTTCGCTTGCTTCCTAAGGGATCTCACCTGGACTCTTAGGTTCCCGGGAAACAGGCTCTGAGCCAGAGACTTGCACGCAGCAGGTTCACTGGGAGTGCCGTGGGATGAAGACCTGTAATGGGGCTAGGCATGCCGAGGGCAGGAGGGAGAAATTGAACTGTGATCTGTGGCAGCAAAGGCTTCAGCCTGCAGGGCTGGGATCTGGGGAGTGCCAGTGCCTGTGCTTTGCAGGAATTCTCTCACTGAATTCTCATCAAGCTCTCGTGGAGGAGGTGCTGTCATTTTGCACCCATTTTTCAGGTGCAGAGGTTGAGGCTGGAGGAAGTTATCCAACTAGCCCCAAAAGAGGAGCTGGGACTCAGACCCAGTCTGGCTGCCTCCCAGAACCCTAGCCTCGCTTCTGCTTTGTAGAACCTCTAAAAGGCATGTTGAATAAACTCTTGGGCTGGGTCCCTTGGAGGCCCTGCCAGGGTCTGCAGCCCGGCCACTTGCTTCCCTCCCCACTGGCACCCTAGAATGCACACCTGCAGGGCTGCTTGAGGCTGTCTCCAGAGCCCCTCACCCTGCTGAGTAGACGGAACACATCCCTCCAGGGGTCTAGGGCAGCGCCTGAGGCTCCACAAAGCTGTGAGAGTCTCTCGTTTCCTTTAAAGATGCATGAGAAGTTGTACCTACTTCTTGTTTAATGGAAAAATAACGTCCTGTCTTCCAAATCTTTGAACAAAAGGAAGAGGCACTGTGATTATCTCCTGTCCTTGCGTATCCCTGGATGGGTCACCTCATATCCTTGAGGTTCACAGGCCCTCCTTTGAGAAGCATGGAGCTAACCCTTTATCTAATAGATGTGAGACTGAGAATGAGGGCAGGAGAGCAGATTCTCCCTGCCCACCACCTAGGCGTGGAGCAACTGCCCGCTCCCCATCCTTCTTTCCCATCCTCCCTTATCACCCGGAGGCGCTGTGACTCACACTGCCCTGGGCTGGCTGCTGACGACCTCAGCTTCACTGTCCTACTGTCAGACGTGGGGTGGGGGCATGGGTGGAAGGTGGAGCCAGAGGGCCCTCCCCCGATTCCCTCCCTATCTCCTCCTAAGACACTAAGGCTGTGTGTTTCGTGTTTCGTGTCTGATGAGCTGTTCTCAGATAATGAAAGAATTCAAGCAGCTCCAGAGGCAAGATGAAGGGATGAGGACCCAGAGAGCCAGAACTTTCTTTTCACCGTCCCCTAATGGCTGCTTTCAGCACATAAGTGTGCAAACTTCAGGAAAAGACGTTTCCCATGGTGCTGCCATATGCCACAAATAGTTCAGAATTTTTTTTCTTTTGGTTAGGAAGATTGGCTCTCAGCTAACATCTGTTGCCAATCTGCCTCTTTTTTTGCTTGAGGAAGATTGACCCTGAGCTAACATCTGTGCCAGCCTTTCTCTTCTTTTTGCATATGGGTTGCCTCCACAGCATGGCTTGATGAGTGGTGTGTAGGTCCACACCCAGGATCCAAATTGGTGAACCCCGGGCTGCTGAAGCAGAGCACGCAAACTTGACAACTATGCCACCAGGCCAGCCCCTGGTTCAGAAATTTGCACAAGCAGAAAAGTCAATATCAAAATAAGCAAATCTCTAACCTTTGGGGGGAACTCCTCTGCCTTTCTAAAGAGGTTTTGTATTTTAAGTATATGTGCCTGTGTCACACACACAAGCACACCAGCACACACACATGCGCTCCGATGCACACAAACATGCCCATGTCCACACAAAAGCTTGTGCCCATGTATGTACAGAAGCACACCCATGCCACCAATACACGCCCATGCACACACACAAGTGCACCCATGTACTCATACAAGCATGCAGACCCTGAACTGGAAACCCTGACCTGAGTCAGGACAGGAGTGAAGCCATTCTTGCCCTTGCTGTCTCTGGGACAGCGGCTGTTGGTGCTGCTGCTGCTGCCCAGGCCACCTCCAAGAGCTGCTGTTCCCCAGGGAGCAAGGTGACATTCTCTGGTCTCTCAGAAAGCGATTCTTGCCTTTACCTACTCAGAGCCCAGAGTGATGTCTGAAGCCTGCAGGAGAGTCTTGAATGTAGATTTGGGGGAGGGCCAGTGAAGCATCTGCAGCATTTCCACAGCATCCTCCGTGGGGCTAGAGGGAGAGACGGGTAGGCTGGCTTTAGACACAACCTCCTGGGTTTCACTGAGTTTTGAAGTGCTGGGCATCAGTTTGGGACCCACAGGAGGAGGGCTGAGGATGGGTCTTTGTGGGTGGTGGGGGTTGGAGATGAAGGAGGAGCACTGGTCCAGTGTGGAGTCCCTGGGGTGGGGTCTTGCCCAGACAGTGGGGGGAAGGAGTGACTGCACAGGGGCAGCAGCAAGGGCATTTGTTGGCTCATCTCTGAGAGGACCAGCTGGCACTGCTTAGTGTTAGGGCTAATCTTGGTTCAGCCAGAGGACCCAGGAAGGACTGGAGCTTAGCAGATCCCTCCGATGGAACAAGAGCCACACGGGACTGCGGAAAGGGCACCCATCTGAGAGTTGGGGGACTCTGACAGTCCTGGTTCCACTCCCTTATTCATAGCCTCTGATGAAGCACTTCCATCCACTGGGCCTCATTCTCCTCTCCTGGCCTCTGGGGCAGCTCTTCTCACACAAGTCACTTCCTTTACTTGTCCCAGGAGGCCAAGGTAATGGCAGGCATGGTCCCCATTTGACAATCACAAAAGCAACACAGGCCTGTTTTACCAAATGCAGTAACACAGAGCTATCTAAAGAAAAACTTAGAACTCTGTCTTCCTGCCCCTCCTCCCCACCCTTCTCCAATCCCATCTCCCTGAGCTAAACATTAACAGGCTGCCATGTCCTTTTCTATTCTTTTCTCCATGATCGTAGAAACGCAGACACACATACATAGCTAGCTCTCTCTCCTTACACAGAAAATGGAATTTTACTTTAGAAATGATTCTTCAACTTGCTGTTCCCCTTAAGATATTGGCGACATCTCTCCAGGACAGCGTGCTTAGATGCACCTCATTCTGTAGAATGCCCTACCAACCACTTGTTGAACGTTCGCCACTAATGGACATTCAAGGTATTTCAAGTCTTTGCCAATACACACAGTGCTGTAACAGACACTCTCCTGCACAGGACTTCACATACTCGTGCTTTTATTTCTGTTGCCTAAAGCTCCTAAGCTTGGATTACTGGTCAAAGCTCTGTGTATTTTCAATTTAAACACACCTTGCCAAAATATTTTCCCCAAGGTGGTGGAAATGAGTACCTCTGCTCCCCGAGTTTCCTGCAGCCTCACCAGCAGGAGATGTTTTTATTCTTTTTTTCATTTTTGCGCAACTGACAGGTGAAAACAGCATCGTATTTTGATTTTCAGTAGCGAATCAGTTGTTTCACGTTTATTGACAGTTTGCATCTCCCCTTTAATGAGTCGTCCATATCCTTTGCCCATTCGTTGTTTGGGTTGTCTGTCTTTTTCAGATCAGTTTGCAGGAGCTCTGAGCATATTTTAGGGATTAACCTTTTATCTGTCAAACGTGGTCTAAATATTGAGTCATTAAATTATAGGATGTTATGTGTCTTTAGAATGTGTTAATAGTATTTCTGCCATAGGAAGATTTTTAATTTTTGTATAGCCTAGTCTATCTACTTTTCCTTAATGGCTTATGGGATTTCCACCCCCCTTAAGGATCTCCCTCACTATTTGGTTATTCTACTTACTTTTATTATAATACTTTTATTGTTTTTTAAAAAGATTTTATTTTTCCTTTTTCTCCCCAAAGTCCCCTGTACATAGTTGTGTATTTTTAGATGTGGGTCCTTCAAGTTGTGGCATGTGGGACGCCGCCTCAGCATGGCTTGATGAGCGGTGCCCTGTCCGCACCCAGGATTCGAACCGGCGAAACCCTGGGCCGCCAAAGCGGAGCACGCAAACTTACCCACTCGGCCATGGGACAAGCCCCAACTTTTATTGTTCTTATATAATTGCATTTTCAATTCATCTGGAATTTATTTTAGTATCTATTATGAAGTGAGGGCCTATTTTTTTTTAATTTGAATAGCTGGTGATGCCAACAATTTTTATACCAAACTATCTTTTCCTCATTGGATTAGAATGTCGATTTGTCATGTACTGAGTTCTTGTATATGTTATTTCTAGATTAAATTCTGTCCCACTTATCTGTTTGTCTTTTTCTCAGCCAGTTGCCAGTTCCATATTGTTTTGATTATAGTGGCTTTGGAATTTGTTTAATAACTGGCAAGGCAAGTCTCCTCTGTTGTTTGTGGCCTTCTTTTTGGGGTCAGGGGGTGGTGGGAATAAAGAGGTTAGGGTTCTTTCCAGATGTTTGTTCTTCCAAATGAGCTTGAAACTCTTTTTGTCGGGATGAAAGCGGAGAGAGAGGTGAACACGACTTGTGTTCCCACTGGGAGGGCATCCATTTGGTCTCCCGTGAGTTTGGAAGCCCATGGCCCTCCCACTGTACAGGGCTGTCGTGGGCGTGCACTTGCTCATGATCCTGCAAGCCTATAGGAGTGAGGTGAAAAAGATACAAGCAGCTTTAACCTGAGCTTGGAACTTCCCTTATGCAGAATATTGTTGTGTTTTCTCCTTGGGAAAGAAATGCAAATTCATATTATGTTCATAGGCTTGGTGATTATGTTTAAATTTAAAATATATAATGGGGGCCGGCCCCGTGGCCGAGTGGTTAAGTTCCTGTGCTCCACTTCAGCTGCCCAGGGTTTCCCTGGTTTGAACCCTGAGTGTGGACGTGGCACTGCTCATTAAGCCATGCTGGGGCGGCGTCCCACATAGCACAACTAGAAGGACCCACAACTAAAAATATACAACTATGTACCAGGGGGCTTTGAGGAGAAAAAGGGAAAATAAAATCCAAAAAATAAATAAGTAAATAAATAAAATACATAATGAATCAGAGGTAACTTTGTGTTGGTGGATATGCTGCAAAAAATACCCTGTACACGCCTCTTTGGTTATGTAGGTAAGTTTTGTTTTGTTTTGTTTTAAGAGATGCCAAGAGGTAGAGCTGCTAGGAGGGTGTGCACATTTAACACTCACATAGCTACTGCCGAATCGCCCAGCTCTCTGTGGGGCTGTCCTCCCAGGCTCCCACAGTCTTCCTCACCCTGTCAGTTGGCCCCTGCTCGGTTTTCAGAGGCATAAACGAGGTTGGTTCACTGTACAGCTGCTGAAGAGAGTTATTAAAGGGAGTGGGCAGCCAACTTGGAGTTGGCACAGTAGTCCTGCCTCCCTGCCCCATTCAGCCACCCCAAAGTCACAGATCATACAAAGGAAGAGGTGCCAAATTCGGGTCTCCCTTCTGGTTCTTCTTCCTGTCCATGGAACCCTCCCGACTCTAACGCTCTCAGCAGTACTCAGTGTGCAGGCAATTCTCCATATTCTCACACACACACACGCTCCTTTAGAAGGTTTGCTGTGTGGCGGTGCCCTGGGAGTGCTGAGCTAGATTCTATCCCTGGCTTTGGCCCTTTTTTTCAAAATCTATATTTAACTGGTTTGGCCCTAAAGGGAATGAGCCAAGTCAGGGCCCCAGTGAGTGCCAAAGACTTGGAATTGCGCCAGGGGTTCCAAACGTGGAGTCTAAGAATGGACCTCGGGGAGTTCAGGATCTCCCACAACCTACAGCCGCGTGTGGGTTGATGAGTGCTTCTCTTCTGAGGAGCTCATAGCTTTTAACAGGGTTTCAGAGCAGGTGTGTGACCACCCCCCTCCCCCAAAAAAGGTCAAGAACTAATGCCACAGAGACGGAATAATTAGTTTTTTTTTGTTTTTTGTTTTTTTTTAAAGATTTTATTTTTTCCTTTTTCTCCCCAAAGCCCCCCGGTACATAGTTTTATATTCTTTGTTGTGGGTCCTTCTAGTTGTGGCATGTGGGACGCTGCCTCAGCGTGGTTTGATGAGCAGTGCCATGTCCGTGCCCAGGATTCGAACCAACGAAACACTGGGCCGCCTACAGCGGAGCGCACAGACTTAACCACTCGGCCACGGGGCCAGCCCCCAGAATAAGTAGTTTTATCAGCAAGCAGAGGGAAGAAATAGCATTCTAGAATCTAGGGAGGGCTCCTTAACAAGAAGGGATGGGAGGCGGAATGCAGGCAAAATTTTGTGTGAACATACCCTCTGAGACTAAGACACAGAGATTTCATTAGATCCCCAAAGAGTTCAGAAGTCCCAGATGTCAGAACTACAGATGCACAGGCTGAATGATGTTCAAGTATTAACGTCATCTGAGAGGATGGATAGTTCTAATAGTAATTTTTTTCAAAATGTAAATGCATTTAGTTCATTGTAGAAAATCTGAAAAAAACCTTCTGAAAATCACCTATAATCCCAACAGCCACAGATAATAGCTGTTTTTGGTTTTTTTCAAAGATTCTTCCAGAGTGTCTGGTATCCGTCTGTCTGTCTCGCCCTCCATGTATGTGCGTGTGTGTATATACAAACCTAGAATCATACTGGTTTTTAACATGGTTTTTTCTACTTATTATTTTATGAGCACTGTCTCCTGTCGTTAAATAGTTTTCTAAAACAGGGTTTTTCAAACTTCTTTTAGTAATAGAACCCTTATTTTCAAACCTAATCTTAGGCGGAAGCCTAAATTATAAAATAGATAAAAATTGAGAAGATTTAGCTAAAGCACAGGGAGAGAAGAAACACAATTTGAAAGCCACTGGTCTAAAAATAAGAATTTTAATGGCTACATAGTATTCTATTATATGGATACGTAGGGTGGCCAGATTTAGCAAATAAAAATACAAGACATCCAGGATAAATCAGAATTTCAGATAAACATGAATACCTTTTTAGAATAAGTATATTTTATGCATTATTTGGGATATATTTACTAAAAAGATTATTCACTGTTTATCTGAAATTCTACTTTAACTGGGCATCCTGTGTTTTACGTGGCCCCCTTATCATGTGCCATAGTTTATCTAACCAAGCTTCCACTGTTGGACATTTAGATTATTTCCAATATTTTATTAGTATAAAAGATATTGAGTGGTATATCTTTGTACCCACATCGTCATATACCTATTATTTTATAACCGCCTGGAATCAGAGGTTGGACCAGAGGTTGTAAACATTTTAAAGGCTTTTTCGATACATTTGCCAAGTTGTTTTCCACAAAGGAATGTTCTCTCAAGAGCTGTGTGTGCCAGTGCCTGCTTCGGGAGGGGTTTAATATGCGTTGATCCACTATTAGTGGTTTGTGTTAGCTTGTCGTCCTGCCCCGGCAAGACCTTGAGACGTTAAGCTTCAAGGCTGGCAAGTGTGATCCGTGGGGTCCAGGATAGCCAAAAGGGGCTGGTTAGCCCCACAGCATCTGGGTCCTTGGGGTCAGGGGTCAGGGCTGGTAAGAACGAGGGCAGAGATGTGCCGGCACAAAGGAGAAAGGGTCACCATGACCGACTTCGCCCAGGAGAAGTACAGTAAGCTGTGAAGAGCGAGGCCCAGTGTAAGGCATTATTTTTAGTAAGCAGCCTTGAGTTCCATAGAGACAACCATTCCAAAGAGGGGAGAGGCCACGAGGAAAAAGTCTCAAAGGGTTTTTTTCCCCACTTAAAAAATAAAAATTGCATAAACATAGTAATACCCGAAAGGATGGAAAATCACCATAATCTGCCCCTCCTAACAAATCACTGTTTTTATTTTTCACCATGCCTTTCTTGTTGAACTCCGTAATTTTGCATAGCTCCAATCACAGAGTATACACAATTTCTACTGTGCCCTTTCCTCCCATTATTGCGCAAGCTTTGTGCTGTGCTGCTGCAGGGCTTGCACAGCTAATATCGTTAACGTTATTTTTGCCTGATTTCACAGGTACTAATTATTCGTTAAGACAAATTAGAACGTTCAGATAAATGAATATGGAATCACAATGCACATATTAATTTGTAGCCTGCTTTTTTTCACTTAACTCTTTATGGTAAACATCTTTCCATGTTAAAAAAAATACATTTCTACATCTTTTTAGATTGTTGCAATGTATCCTATTGAAGGAGTGTACCGTAACTTATTGAACCAGTTCCCTTTTACTAGAAATCTAGGCGGTTTTTTCTCCACAATCTTTTGCTGTTATAAATGGAACCCATTTTCAATCATTTCCTTAGAACAGATTCCTAAAATTGAATCACATGTACACATCTTTTTCAGACTCTTGATACACACCGGTAAATTTACTTCTAGAGATTTCTACCGTTTATACTCCCTCTAATAACATATAAGAGTGTACTTATTTCCCCACAGCCTATAACAGTTATTGTAAATAGTTGTCAAAATTTTTTTCAATTGATAGAACATAATTTACTTACTCTTTTTCTTGCTGTTGACATACGTATTGTTTTCACGTTTTCACTCTTATAAATAAGACTGCCATGAACATTCTTGTGCCTAATATTTGTCTATAATTAATTATATGATTAGATGGGAATCCTAGATGAGAGGGCACATTTACATGTCGCTCCCTCCTTTTAAAGGTTAAATTTAAATCTTCTATATGGGATATGGGCTATATGGGAGATTTGGGGCCCGATTGGCAACCTTCCATGGCTAGGGGAAGGTAATGGACAGAATAAAACGAAAAAGGCTGTGTTGCCAAAGGATAAAGCACTAGAAATATACTGCCAGACTGTTTTCCAAAAGGGTACTAATTTAATAACCGTTCTGGTGGCTTAAAAACAATTTAATGTAATATTCAAAGATATTAGTCAAGGAAGAAAAGCGCTATCCACCATTAACCCGTAATAATGTCATTCCCCACAGAGGACTCTTCAGTCACAATAAAACACACTTTCTTCCCTCCCGGACCCAAAGCTAGCGCGCCCATCTGCCCGGCTCATGCACTTGGCAGGACCACCAGTGGGGCTCCCAGGTTGCCCCGCTTCCTGCAGCTCCCCCCTTCTAGAAATCCTTTGTATTTTTTCCTCCTATCCAAAGCTCGAGGCCCTGGCGACAGCAAGGATCATTTCGGTGACACTTAACCAGAGCTGCTGATCACTCCTCCAGCTCCTGTGGAACCGGGGTCTCTGGGGCACAATGTACATACCTTTCTGATGTGACAAACACCCCATGAGCACCTACTGTGTGTCTGGAACAGTGACAGGTAGCATCCAAAGAAGCTCTTGGCTCTTCAGAGGTCCCCCACGATCTGCAGCAAGTATGTACGGAAGAATGGTGGGTTGAGTGGGTGCAGCGACAGACCGCTTAATGTTCGAGATGGAAGAGGCCTCAGAGACCATCTTGCTCAACCCGCCTCCTTTTCCACAGTCATTCAGTGAGGGCCCGCATGGGCCGGAGGCAATGACTTTCTTTAAGCGCCCGCTCGGCTCCCCTGGGTGGGAAGCCTCCTTACCTCCTTTCTGCAGCTGTGGAAGCTGCTGCGCTCAGAGGTCAACTCCGGCGCTGCAGAGTGGCCTGTGCGCTAGCCTGAGGGATTGACTGACAGCCCTTTTCAGCTCTCCTGGGCCTGCCCACCTCTTTCAACCAAGTTGCTAAGCTAAGCATGCAACACCAGGCACTCTAGAAAAGATAAAAAAAAAAAAAACCCAAAACCTTAAAATGGACAAAATGGAAAAGGGAATGGCACCAATCGCCCTTGTGCCTGACTACCAACTTCATAGTGTACTGTGTGGCTGGTGCCTGCAGTACAGGTAAAGTTAACGGCCCTCGACTTCTTAGCCCCCGCCCCCCAGCACACCCCATTTTCAATTGTTAGCTTGCGCTTTGCGGACAAATCAGGAGAAGTCAAGCTGGGTCTCCAAGCATCACCTGAACATTGAATTCACCTGTGACAGCATCCCACACAGACACTGTGGCTCAGCCCCCAAATACTACTCCCTTCCCTCCTCCACTTCGAGGCATAGCAGAACGTGCCACTCAAAATGTGCCACTTTGGCATATTGATTATTTTGAGCTGTAGACTCTTGAAAACCAGCAAATGCAAGGAGAGGTTTCCATGAACTCCCCTCATCTGCCTGAAGAGACATCCTCCAAAAGGAGCCCACTCGTCATGAATCCCCTCCCGGGAGTTTCATCACCAGGGAGGACTGACTCTGCTCACAGCACAGGAGACTAGAAGTCGACACCATGCCCAGACACACTTTGTCACAAACTATCATACTTCCCATCTATTCTTCTAAGAGCCGGGTCGTCTTTCCTAGAAACCACTCACTCTCCCCTAAGAGGCCTAACTCCCTCTCCCTTTCCCCTGTTAAGACAGTGCTTAATCCTGAGTTCTAAGCCACCTCAGGGAATTACTCAGTTTTCCATGGGTATCTCCCACGTATACATGTTAATAAACTTCTGTTTACTTTTCTCTTGTTAATCTGTTGCAATTTATAAAAAAATATATATTTGGTCATTCAGATGACCAAAAATATATTTCTCAGAGATTTGGTCTTCAGCCGCAGTTGCTAACTCCCAGCTCCCCAAACCGTTGGAATTTCCTGAGCATAAGAGCAACGGGAGCATCTTTTGTTATACTATTGGGTCTTTTGTCCTCAGTTATGTTAATGAGGTGATCTTTGGATGGGGGCTGGTTCCTAACCTGATTTCCAGAGAGGGGTGAGGGGCTGGAGGTTGAATGAATCACTAATGGTCAATGATTTAATCAATCATGCGTATGTAATGAAGCCTCCATAAAAACCTAAAACGGAGGGGGTCCGGAGAGCTTCCAGGTTGGGGAACCAGAATGCTTCCATGTGCCCCCGTGACTGAAGCTCCTTTGTTCGGGACCTTGCCCTTTGTGTCTCTTCATCTAGCTGTTGATTCATATCCTTTAATATCCTTTGTAATAAACCAGTGATCTAGTGAGTTCTGTGAGCTACTCTCTCAAATTAATAGAACCTAAGGAGATGTGGGAACCTCTGATAGCCAGTCGCATCCGAAGTGGAGGGCAGTCCTGTGGAACTGAGCCCTCAACCTGTGGAATCTGATACTATTTTTGGGTGGAGAGTGTCAGAATTGAGTTGAACGTAGGACACCCAGCTAGAGCTCAAGAACTGCTTGTTGGTGGTGTGGGGAAACCCCACCGCATATTGGAATTGGGTCCCAGAACCCTTTATGTCTTTTATTGCAGCAGTCTCAGCTAAGAAATCAGAAGAGTAGAGGGAAAATTATTTTTCCTCCCCCAGAACTTCCCTTCCCCTCCTCTCCATCGGGAATAATCTGTTCCTGGCTGGTACTTCGGCCCCAAATGTTACAGCTGAGGAAGGGCTTTGTTGTTGTTACATGCTGTCAAGCGGCCTCCTGATGACCTATGAATGAGAGATGTCCACAACGTCTTGTCCTCAACAGCCCTACTCAGCTCCTGTAGACTCATGCTTATGCTTCCTTTATGGAGTCAGTCCATCTCACATTTGGTCTTCCTCTTTTCCTGCTGCCTTCCACTTTTCCCGGCATTATTGTCTTTTCCAGAGTCCCGCCTTCTGATGATGTGCCCAAAGGAGGACAGCCTCAGTTTTATCATGTTTGCCTCCAGCGAGAGTTCAAGCTTAATTTGCTCTAGTACCCACTTGTTCATCTTTCTGACAGTCCAGAGTATCCGCAGAGCTCTCCTCCAACGCCGTATTTTAAATGAATCCATTTTTTCCCTGTCAGCCTTCTTCACCGTCCAGCTTTCACATCCTGCATAGTTGCTGGACATACGAGGGTGTGGACCATCTTGGCCTCGGTCTCTAATGACACTTCCTTATTA
Organism: Equus caballus; assembly: GCF_041296265.1. Lineage (NCBI taxonomy): Eukaryota > Metazoa > Chordata > Mammalia > Perissodactyla > Equidae > Equus > Equus caballus. Next base: position 28,339,817 of record NC_091707.1, read on the forward strand.
GTTGATGAAGGGCTTACTTTTCATCAATTTATTTATACCTGAGATCCACTCTGAAGATGATGATGTTGATGATGACAATAACCAGCTCAATTCTTTTATCTTAGGTAGAGAATTAAGGTTCATCTGTTTTTTCCCCCAAAGAATTTTATTGTAAAAGAATAAATACTTATTTACAAAAAAACAGACTTATATAAAGGAAAAAGTAAAATTCTTCAGTCTTCCAGCCCACTCCTATGCCACTCCCTGGAGGTGACCACTGTTGAGCAGTTTGCCATGTATTTTTCCAGCTATATCTATGCATTTACATGTACATGTATTTATGAACTGTTTATACAAAATGAATCACACTATATGTACATAACTTAGTCCTTCTAACATTTATTTATAATTCCACTGTAAGGATAAAGTATAATTTACTTAATCAGTCCTCTACTGATGGGCATTTATTTCGAGCATTTCTATAAATACTACTATAATTAAGACACTTCTACATTTCACATAGTCATGTGAGTGTAATTGTAGAGTTAATGCCTAGAAATGTAAGGTGATATTGTAATCTATCACCTAAACTAAGACAAATTCTAATTCAGAGGGGCTCCTGAGAGCACAGGTGTATACTGGGACTGTCTCAGGAAAACCAGGTGTATGTTCGCCTAAAAATGGAACTTCTACTGAGTCAAAAAGTAGTATTTAAAATGCTGGTGTTGTCAAACAGCCTTGGTCATACCAATTTATAATCCACCAACATATAAAGCCTCCTGTTTCTTCAAACTGTCAAAATACTGAGCATTATATTAATACTTATTTTTAAATTTGCCACATTAGCAAGAAATTGTATCTTGTTTTAATTTGCATTTATTTAAAAATCAACGAGGTTGAACATCTTTCATCTATTATTGGTCATCTGTTTTTTATATTTCTATGAACTCTTTGTTCATATCCTTTATGTCTACATTTCTTTTGAATTATTGGTCCTTTTCTTATTGATTTGTAAAAGCTCTTTGTATATTAAAGAAATCCTTTCTTGGGCATATATTTGGCTAATATTTTTTTCCCAAGGTGACGTTTGTATCTTGACTTGGTGGTGTTTTCAGTCTTATAGAAATTTTAAGTCTTTATGTAGCTTCTTTTATGACATTTGGATTTTATGTTCAAAACTTCAAAAAACAAGAACAAAAAGTAACCAATTTTTTCTTCATACTTTTTTTTCCTTCATACTTTTTAGTTTATTTTATTAAATCTTTGAGCCACCTAGAGTTTATTTTGGTTTAAGAAAGAAATTCGGCTTTATTTGTTTCCACATTGTCTAGTCGCTTTTCCTAACATCATTCACTGAATAGCACGTCTCTCCCTTCCCCCTGCCATTTGAGATGCGATTGTATCTTAGGCCAACCCTCCATATGCACTTGGGTCTATTTCTGACCTTTCTATTTTCTTCTATTGATCTATTTGGCTTTATACCAGCAGTATCTCGCTATATAAAGTCTGCAGTCTCATATGTCTTAATATCTGGTAGGTCTATTTCCCCATCTTTAATTTTTTTCAGATTTTCCCTGATTGTTCTCTCTGTTTAAACTCTTTCGGCGGAATCCTCCTTCTCTCCCTGCCCTCTCCCCACCCCCAACACAGTTGTTCTTTAATCAGGATTGAATTGAGTTTATAGATTACGTCAGGGAGGATTTCTATCTTTACATCGCTGAGTCTTTTTCAAGAATGATCCACATCTTCCCTTTAAGGTTTTGTTTAACTACAGGGTGGCCATCAAGGAAAACCTGGATGAATATGTATAATAATTGGTTTATTTCAATTATATTACAATGCATGACATAGTCATTGCACTGTTGCTCATTAACAACGTATGGTTCAGTGCACTGTGCAAAACTGCAGTGAATGTGGTGCCACATTTCCATGGATCCAGCACGTGCATCTGTCACACTCTGTGATCAGATGACTTGTGTCTCTGATTTTTCACTGAATAAAACTGCGTCTTTAGTGTATCCTGGAAGAAGTAATCGAAAGGGCTCTATTCATGAAAAATTATTAGTATTACCCCTGTTTCCAGATTTTGCAGCCACTTTGCGTACTCTACATAGATAACTGCTAGGCTGCAGGGGGAGATGCCAGTCCAGGGCCATGGTCCTCTAGACGGGACGAGTCTTACCTGCCCCAGTAGTGGCTCTCGAAGAAAACGCACAAGAGGCAGGCTGCTTTTTCCCATTTCCCCTGCCCCTCCTCCTTTTTCTCTTTGCTTAATCTGATTTTAAAAGTCTGCTTCTGTCATGCTGTCTCCTATTAAGACTATAACCCAACTGTTTAATTATTGGTCACACACCATAGGAAATGTTTTTCTAAACTTGACCGACAGTGCCAACAGTGGACTGTGTCAGCCACTAGTCTAATTTGGCTCTTGGTTCTGAAAGTGTTATACACCGAGGTGCCCAGCCCACAATCAGGGCCTTGCTGAGTTCTAATGGGTTGAATCTGATCCTGGCCCAGCTGGTCCCGACCTCGGTGGGTGAGGCAGGAGGCTGTTGCCACCCTTGAAATTGTCATGCTGTGTGTGTTTTACATGTTACATGGCCAATTAGTGCTTTTCTTTGTCCAATTAAGCTCTGAATATGAAACACCTGAAGTGCAATGATACCTTACAAATATTGATATATTACACTTGCGTGACCAGGGCAGAACAGGGTGGTGACCTGCACCATATGTTGGCCGAGGGTGTTTGTTGAGGTCTGGGGAGCCCTGAGCTTGCCTTGTCTCAGCAGTTCTTCTGCTCGCTTCCTTTCTCTCGGCCTCAGTGTTGTTTGGGGGATTGGTACCATCAGGCAGACAATAGCCTGAGAAGGTATTGGCTTTGTCCTCCCTGCAGCTGAAGGTCATCAGGACCCTGACGACCTTGTTGGGAAGACTGAGCAGGGCCCAGGCTGACCCAAGAAATTTGGTTGTGTGCTGTTTTGGTCTGAGTAATACAAACTCTTGTACTTTTCATTTTTTCCATCTTCTTTCTAGCCATAAGCAGAGAAGTGTTTCCACGCCCATGTCAGGCCAAGACATGACAACACTGGGCAAGTCCCCATCCCAGCCACGAAACTGATGCTCTGAACCCTGAGCCCAGGACGGAGGCGGCCTCCTGCCTGCACTTGTCGGGGCTTGGTTGTGTTCCGGGCACCAGAGGCCAGCTTGCTTTGCAGCCGAGGGACTCAGAATTGGAAGGGGCGTGCCAAGCACGTCCAGGCCCAGGAGTAGTCTGAAGACACACAGAGAAAGCTTTGTGCTTAGGCTCTGTGGCCAGACAGCCTCAATTCCAGTCCCAGCCCAGCCACTCAGCAGCTGTGTGACCCTGAGCATGTTATTTTACCTCTCTGAGCATCAGTTTCCACCTCTGTAAAATGAGGATAAGAAGAGCACCTATTTGGCAGGACTACTTGGAGACAGAAATAAGCAACTAGCATAGCACCCAGCCCATATTATGTCCCAATGAGCAGTCAGTATCAGCTCATTACTCTCATACTCTATAGCAGTTGTGGCTGGGAGGGTTAGGCAGGGTTCTGGTGCCCTTCACAGACTCCGGAATGCTCAAGCTGGGTAAACTGATAAGCAGGTGGAGACGGAGCTGTCACATCACATATCCCTAGCATGGACCCTCAGAATCCCTCCATCCCGAGATGGCCTCTGGGCTGGGCAGAGAGTGGGAAATCAGACCTGGGCAGCTTGATTGGCCCTGGAATCCCCCTGGATCTGAGCGGAAACCATCTGGAACAGTGGGCCTGATGCTTCCTCCCAGTCTTAAGTAGAGGATCCTAGTTGGCTCAGATCCCTAAGGGAATGGGGAATGTGCCCCCTCGTTCTTGATGAGACCATTGGTATCATAAAGCTGTGCGGTCATCAGCACCCCTGGAAAAGTCAGATCATGGTAGGAAATCTAACTGGAAGCCCAAGGTGGGCTTCCCAGGAAGCTCCTACCCTGTGCTCCTGGGTATGTAATTGAACTGGAGCCTCCTGGACCTGTGGGCATAAGTGTTGCCAGGTGGTTGTTTCCATAGTAACCATGGAGGCTCTAGCTGAATTGCCATTAGCTCTGCTGATGGTGAAGCTCCAGGTCAGGACAAATAGAGGCCAAAAAACCCAACTCACGATGAGGCTCCCGGGGCAGGGGGGCAGGGGAGATGGCCTCCAAGGTCCCTCCTAGTTCTTGGTCCTGTGATTTTGCCAGCAGTCGCTCAGCATCCTGTGTCTGTATAAAGCAGCAGCTCAACCTTGATGGCACACTGGAACACCTGGAGAGCTTTAAGAACTTGATGCTTGTGTCCCATCTCCTGAGATTCTGATTTAATTGGTCTTTGGGTAGGGCCTAGACATCAGGATTTTTAAAATCTTCCCAGATGATTCCGATGTGTGATCAAGGTTGAGAATCAGTGGTAAAAAGGCAAGTGAGCTAATAATAATTAATAATGACAATTTATGTGCCGGATATTGTGCTAAGCATGTTCTCTACATTATCTCCTTTAATCCTCAGAATAATCCCCATTTTCCAGATGAAGAAGCATCTCAGGAAGTGTGACCTTTCAGGGCCAGAGAGCAGAAAGAGTTGGCGTTGTATCCCAGGGCTTTTGGCTTTCAAAGTCCAGGCCGGTAACCCCCATAATAACTGCATTCAAAGCAATGTGAAGAGGATGGGTACATGTCTAGGGCAGGACCCTCAGGGACCCTTGATACCCTAGGCGAGGTCCCCCTGTGCCCGAGCTCAGGTTCCTGGCCCTGTGTCGCCCCTAGCATCCTGTCTGGTTGGGTAGGAACAAGGGCAGGCCAGGTGGGGCTGGCTACTTCCCCAGAACCCAGCGGCTCTCTGGGAGACTGGCCCTGTGGAACCCACCTTTTCATTTTAGAGAGGTGGAACCTGAGACCTTGCACTCAGAGGTGGTGATAGTTTCCCGGCTCGTGTAATGAATGGCAGTCTTTCAACCTGGGCCACGGCATCGGATGAGATTTTGTTCCCAAGGGAGTTGGGAGTAGTTGGGAAGCACATTTTGTTCGCCAGGTGTTTTGGGTTTAAAGCAGACTTAGAAACAAGTTGGAGTCATCCATAAAATAGGACTGGAGCCTTTTTACTTGCAGTTTCATTGAAATTTAGCAAAAGGCAAACCCAGCAGGTACCTGTTTTACTGGCAGTAGAAGGAAATTGGGCACAGTTATTTAAAAGGAGTTGGAGTTGTTTAAATCTAAAATTTAGGGGTGCAGTGTAAATGTTTTGAAAGAAAGTTTACAAGGCTTAGGGATTTGGGTTGAGCTATTTTTGATGAAAATGACAGGGAAAATATTTTCCTTTCTTATTTTAAACCCTCCCCTTTGCTGTTTGTTTCCTAAATTTAGCAGTCATGAAGAAATAGGCAAATTTAGCTGGAAAAAACCCTGAAGCAAGTCAGGCAAGTTTCAAAGGTTAGTCGAAGTGATGGACTGAAAATAAAACTCTCCAGACAAGAAATAATTCTTCCCATTTTATAGAGCAGAGTCGTGATTTTGGCTTAAATAATTTCAGATCTGATTGACCTTATTGGTCATGGAAGTAGTGGATTTGTCACTTCCCCAAAGGACAAAGACTGGGGAGGTGGCAGTTTCCTGAATGTCAGACGAGAACCGAGAACCCTGGGCAGAAGGCTGGAGGGCTGAGGGAGACTCAGCATCTCCCCAGCCCTCCTTCCTCACCATGGCAACTCAAGAGGTTCTTGAGCTGTGGTCCAGACGGAACCCCTACCCCGAAGCCTGACCACAGCCCTGCCTACTGGGGAAAACTGGGAATGTCTCACTCAGCCCTGGGCTCAAGTTGCTGGTGGCTCATTTGTTGTTTATTGTTTTTTTACTTTTGGAGGATAGTTTTTTATTCGTTGAAAGGACAGGAAACCCAAAATAATTTAAGCAAAAACAAACAAACAAACAAAAAAACAGGTAAGTAGGTAGTGGATAAGTAGAGAGAAAGAGAAACCCAAGGTGAATTTGGAACAGATACGACTGGCTCCAGGGACCCAGACAATATCATTAGAGCTCTCTCGTTCCATCTCTTGGCTCTGATAGTTTCTTTCCAGATGATGATGGTTTCATTCTCCAGACCAGACTTCTCCGTGTGATGGGCAAGAAGACTTGTGCCTCTCATGCTGTGCAGTGCTGATGAAAAGAACTCATTGTGTAGAAAAGTCTCAGGGCGGATTCTGATTGGCCCAGATTGAGTCAAATGACTATTCCTGAGCCAATTCCTGTGTCTGAGAGGGTATGATAAGATGGGCCTGGCCCGGGTCTTGTGCCCATCTCTCTGGTCATGATTGAGGTGTTGGTGGGTCAGGGGGACAGTGATTAACAGCCCTGCTAGGAGCGTGTGAGTGGGAAGGGGATCCCTAAGGCAGGCAAAAACTACCCTGCCACCCCTTGGTCCACTGCAATTCCAAGTGTTATGTTAGCCGAGTGTGTGTGTGTGGGGGGGTGGATGGGGATGCTTGAGGTCATGACAGCTCATCACTCATGTACTCTTTAGTGATTGTGTTTGAGTCCTATGATCACGCAGGCTCTCCTGGGCTTTGGGATCCAGTATTAAACAAAATAGACAATCCCTGCCCTGGAGAAGCTTATATTCTTGTGGGGAGAAGCAGTCAAAAAGAAAATAAATTAACACAATCCACATAGAACATCAGATGGTGCTAAGTGCTCTAAGGAAATATAAAGCAGGACAGGGGAGCAGGGAGTGCGTGGTGGGGCTGGGGTCACGGTTTTACAGACGCCAGTCTGGGAAGGCTCACAGAGAAAGCAAGGTTTGAGCAGAGCCCTGCAGGGGGTGAAGGAGGGAGCCATGCAGACGTCTGGGAGAGGAGCCTTCCAGAGAGAAGGCACAAGGAACGAAAGGGCTAAGAGAAGGGTGCCGGCAGGCTCAAGGAACAGAAGGAGGCCAGTGTGTCGGGACTGAGAAGGCAGGGGGCCACAGTAGAGGCCGAGCCCAGTGAGGCAAGGGGTCCCCACTCATAGTCTCTCGGGCCACTGTGAGCTCCAGGGCTTGTAGCCTGGGAGAGAGCAAAGCCACCGAAGGTCATGAAACATGGGAGAGCACCCCATTTGTTTGCTGCGGTTTGCTTCCCATCTGCTTTTAAGTAAGTTGAGAGCAGGGGCAATATTTAGGTATTCATCCATTCATTCATTCATTCATTCACCCTTTCATTCCTTTATTCAGCAAACATCCACTCAGTACCTACTATGTGCCAGGTGCTGGGAGCTCAAAGATGAGGAGCCCACCATCTAGTGGAAAAAAGAGCAAAGTAAAGCACAGACGTCAGTGCCACGTGAAATAAGGACTCCACAAATAGTCCCAAGTGCCCTCACCCACTCCAGAAAGGGCAGCAGCACAAGTCCCATCCAGTGGCTCCAACTGGCTCCAAGCCCAGGATCTTGGGTCTCTCAGGCTGATCCAGATATAGCTCCTCACGGTCTCACAGCCTAGAGCCAAAGGATGTATTTACCCCCCAGCGCAATGCTTAGTAAGCAGTGTGGAGGGGAAAGCAGGAGAGCAGCAACATACTCCCCTGCTGAGGAGGGCAGAAGGGAAACTGCATGCACCGATCACCATCCGCCACGCAGGCGTCATCTCGGGACTCCTGCCTCAGCTGGGGTTGGGGTGGGGTGAGATTCCATGGCCAATTCTCCCGCTACCCATGCTCTTAGGCTGAGGGTGGGGGTTTCTTCATGATCCCCCATGGCCATGCCTGGAGTGGGATAGGGGAGGAAAGGGCCAAATTGCTAGATCCTTCTTCTGGGGGCCATATTGCTTTTGGTTTATTTCTGTCTTTACAGCCTGTTGCACCGTGTCTGCACCCACTAGACCTTTTGTAAATATTGGTGATTTAATACTGGTGGTATGCCCAGGACGCTGCCTGTGGATACCCAGGGCAGGGATCTAACCAGGCTGTGGAGCATGAGGGAGGCATCAGTGATGACCCCTGGATTTGTGGCCTGGAGGCCCCAGAGAATGGGACTGCTCGTCTCTGCGACAGGGAACGCAGGAGAAGGAGCTGCTTTGGGGATCAGTGAGGAATTCATTTTGCGATGTTGAGTTGGAGGTACCATGGCACATTCAAAGGCCTGGAAGTCTCAAGATCAAAGAACAAGGCTAAGGGGAAAGGAGAGCTGGAGAGCTGGAAGGAAATGAGCTGTGGGACGGGTGTGGGAACTGGGGTTGGACATCAGAGGTAGCAGGGCTCCAGGCGGTGACTGGGGTGAGGCCAGGGAGGGGCTGGATGGAGGAGAAGCCAAAGCCATGCAGAGGTCACAACCTGCCCTTCCTCAGGGTCCCCTCCACTTGGCTGACTCTGCCTACTGACTCCAAACCCCGGGATGCTGGGTCTCTCGGAGGGAGCAGGGCTTGGTGTTCCCATGGCATCCTTCTTCACGAGCTGTCTCTCAGGTGCAGATTCTAACCTTGGGGGAGGGTGGGACCAACAGAAGCTGTGGGTCTGTGGGAGGGAGGAGCAGACATTTCCTGACAGCATCTTTGAGGATGTCTAGCTCCGTTTTGAGTCCCTGAGAGGAGCTTCTCTAGAGAGCCTTGGCCTGGGCAGACTCTCTACCACAACGTTCTCTGTGGCTCCGAGGAAGCTGTGAATGAAGTGCAGGAAGGCAGCAGCCTGGGGATGGCGGAACAGTCTCAGAAGCGTTCTTTCCACTTCCTGGCACAAGGGAGCTGCTCAGCAGAGCTTTGTTGAATGAATGGATAGTTGAATGAATGAGTGAGTGAGTTCAAGCATTTGTAAACAAATGAATGAATGATCAGGTGATCCTTGGAACTTGCAGAAGGGTGTCTCAGTGCCTGGTAGATGAATGGCTCTCAATCTTGTTTATTGGGTGATGGGTGAGTGTAGGATGAGGGCTCAGAGGTTTCCTGAACCCACAGAGTGGCTATAAGTCCTAAGTAAATAAACATGGTTATTTCCCACAGTTGCCTTGCAGGATAATGAAGTGGCATACTCTCCCTTTGGGAGCTTCTGCAGTTTTTCTTTTATTTTAGCTCCTCAACCATCAGTTGGAGGCTGCTTTCCATCTCCTGACCCCAGGCAGGGAGGAAGAGGCAGGCAGAGTTACCATTCATTCTTTTGCCAGGGCAGGAATGACACAAAGGAGCTTTCATTCTCGACTCTCAAAGTGGGACAGCTTGGGTCCTTCTAGCAATCTGGGGTTCAAGTCAAAACATTCTCCCTCTCCCTCCCTCCTTCCTTCCTTCCTCTGTCTCCTGAAGTGCATTTTGAGTCCACTCAGGAGTGGCTCTGCCACATCTGTTCAGTCCCTGGCATGGCACCAACTCACACTATCACAGTGCGGCAGCCTCAGCCTTTGTCACCATCCTGAGCATAGACTCCCTGAGCATCTATGTGTAGCATGGGGCTGGGCTCATGGACACTGGGAAATCTCTCTCACTGGCTCTGACCTCAGGGAGCTCAGGGACCGGCTCCTAGGAGGGGATATAACCGGAGGCAGGAACACTACGGAGTAGCCTTCTGCATTTCTGTCCCGTGAGGTTGGGAGCTAGGCTCTCAGGGAACATATTCCCCAGCAACACCCAACACAGGGCCCTCTCCCATAAGGCCAGCTGCCTTCCTGGGACCATCCCTCTCAGGACCAGGTCTGTGACAGAGTCCTCGTGTGGCAGTTCCTGCCTTCCTGCTGTCTCTGGGGGCCTGCAGCTCCAGCCCGGTGGCTGGTCAGGTGGAAGGGTTGGGATCGCAATGCTCTCACAGTTGACGGTATTTCAAGGCACTCTGGAGAACCTCCGGCCAGTAGTTTGGTTCAAATAATGAGATGTCGGGATCCATCTATGTATCCATTCATCTCAGATGTGTCCTTCCCCAGTGTCTCTCATGGGGGGAATCTGGGAGCACAGAGTAGGGTGTGGCTAAGAGGAGGGAGGCTGGGCTACAGCATCAGTCATCCATCACTCCCCAGCACTTAGCACCAGTGGGCCCAAGGTCTGACGTGGGGCTATTGCAGCAGCAAGCACGAGTCCCAGAGAAGATGCATCATTGTCCGTGCATTTGAGTTCTGGCAGCTCTGGCATCAGCCTGCAACGGCCTGCTTGTCCTCATGGGTATCCTCTGTGCAGTGGCTTGTCTAAGCCCTGGGTGTTTTACTGATCAGGCACCTCCCACATGCCTAGCCTAGCGTCAGGCTCAAGTTCATCCCTAGGAGACTGTCGATCTGCGGGTTGCTTGGTGACCTCCAGCCTGGTTGGCGGTCCCCTCAGGACCTTGGGTCTCCAGGAGCCATCCTTTCCATATCCAGCAAAGAATATGGGCTTCAGGGTCAGAACAAACAGTTTGAATCCAGAAGCTGCAACTTACTAGCTCTGACCTTGAGCTGTTTTTTTTTAAATAGACTTTATTTTTTTAGAACACTTTTAAGGACACAGCATTGAGCAGAAAATACAGAGAGTTCCCATGTACGGTCTGCCCCCACACATCTGGGTACTGTTTTTAACTTCTTGAGCCTCAGTTTCCTCATCTGTGCAGTGGGGGAATGACGATCTCTGCTCACAGAGCTGGGGAAGGTACAAACGAGGTGCACAGTTGGCTCCCGCCTGGCAGTAAGTGCTTACACATGGTGGCTACTTTATCCTCCTGCCTGTGGCCCCTCTGATGCTGACCTTTGTCTCAGGTGACAGGAACACCCTCGAAAGGCTTTGATGAGAAGGCCTACCTGGCGGCCAAGCAGCTGAAGGCTGGAGAGGACCCCTATCGGCAGCACGCCTTCAACCAGCTGGAGAGTGACAAGCTGAGCCCAGACCGGCCCATCCGGGACACCCGCCATTACAGGTGTGGCCTCCATTGTGCCCAGGGAGAGAGAAAGGGGGAGGGAAGGGCCAGTACCAGTTAGCTTGTTTCTCTCAGTCATGTGGATTTAAGAAATGAGGAAGATTTCTTCAGACTCAGTTCAAACCTTCACCTTCAGTGGTTGTCCTGACTCCCTTTATGTCATTGACCTTCGGGGGGCCCTGACAAGGCCAAGGAGACCTCCCAACTGCGGCGAGGGAGGCCCCTCAGCACCTCAGTCTGGAATCCCAGTGAGAGTGACCTGCCAGGGGACCACAGGGAGTCTGAGGGGTGGGCGAGCCGGGCGTTCTTGGTGCCCCACTGGTGGTGCCTGAGGTGAAGGGGGGCCGCCAGCCCTGCCTGTACTGTGCGTCGGTGGACTGCTGTGCACTGTGCGCTGCCACACTGGATCCCCCCCCCCTTTTTGTTTAAGATTGGCACCTGAGCTAACAACTGTTGCCAATCTTCTTCTTTTTTTTTCTTCTTCTCCCCAAAGCCCCCAGTACATAGTTGTGTATTCCAGTTTGAGTGCCTCTGGTTGTGCTATGTGGGACACCACCTCAGCGTGGCCTGATGAGTGGTATCATGTCCGTGCCCGGGATCCAAACCAGCGAAACCCTGGGCTGCTGAAACCCTGGGCCACCGAAGCAGAGTGTGCAAACTTAACCACTTGGCTCCGAGGCCGGCCCCTGACATCCCTTTCCTTCCTCTCTTCCCACTCTACTGCCCCTGCTTTTTCAGCAACTCCCAGAAATGCTTCCCAGTCTTGCTCTTAGTTATCCCAGTGAGAACTAAGGAGAGGCCCTAGACCAGGGTCAAGGACGCCTTCCACACTATTCCCAGCTCTGACTGTGCTCAGTGTGAGTGGCTGACCTTGGGCACGTCATCAACCCCCCTCCTGGGTTCAGGCCCTTGTTGTCTCCCATCTAAGTTATACGGGTCGCCACATCCAGTCTCTGCTCTGCCTGCCCCTCCTACTGGAACAGTCTCAGCTCCTCACCCTGAAGTGCAAGCGGCCCCTTCCCCTCTGAGGCCCTGCTCCTCTTCCCCTAGCACGTCATGCTCCTGTAGTCCTATACTGCTCCTGCCTCCCTCCTTGTTTGTACCCCGCTGTTTCCTCTGCCTGAACCCCCCTCCCCAACACACACACCTTCACCACTCCTCTCAGTGTCCTCTCCTCGGGGGAAGGCTCCTTGCCAGCCTAGGCTGGTTTGGGGGCCTCCTCTGCGCTCCATGCAGACATCTAACAGGGCAATGAGGGGCTGTGGGAGCTGACCCACCCATCTACCTGCAGCTTTGAATGGTCAACATGGGCGGTGTTGGCTCCAGCTATGGACCCAGCGCTGGGCTGGTCCTGGTTTGAGGGTAGATGAGAATGACTGGGGTCAAGATTGCTTTTCCTTCTGACGCAGCTACTCCGCAGCACAAAAGATGTATGTGAGATAAAGGTCTGCTTCTAGCACTTTCCCTGTCACTCATGGAGTTGTGCCTGAACTCCAGTGGGCTTGACAGCCTGTGCAAGGCGAGATGGACGTGCTGTTGGGGGAGTCCTAGACTGTCCTCACTGTCCTGGAAGCCCAGCACCGTCAGCCTCCAGAGACCACGCATGCTGCTAAATAGGGCGATAATCCTGCTACTCAGGAAGGTCCCACCCAGGTCTAATGGCCAGTTCCGGCCTTGGAAATTCTTTCTCAGTCAGTCCGGGGGCAGTCTCCCCTCGTGTCTGCCTGCACTGCGGGGCCTGGGAGGTTATGTCCATACAGCACCACTAGGAGACTTCTCATGGGCAGCCCTACGTGGCCACCTAGACCCCGGGGCCTGGAGGTTCCAAATCTGTGATTCGAGAGGTTGGCCTGGGTCACCTCTGTTCTCACTCCCACCCACCCCAGCTCTGAACCTTCTCAGGTGTTCACCGAAGAACTTGAAGGAAGAGTTCCTCCTGGGGCTCCAGGCATTTTAAAATGAGACTCTTTGGATCCAAGGCAGTGTGGGGTGGTGAGGTAGGCCTCCCCTCCTGCCCCGGAGCTGCTGCCTGGCCCTTTCAGAAGCCCGAGGGGGATCAGGATCTGTGTGTGTGTGTGTGTGTGTGGGCGCATGTGTAGGGGGAGCAAAGGAGGTGCTGGCTTTGGTGGGTAGAGGCTCCCATGGTGGAGCTGTGTGTGCTGGGGTGAGGCACACTCTTGCCCTGGGCCCTCCAAACTGCAGCTGCTGCTGGGTTCCAAACTGTCAGGCTAGTTCCTGGTTCAGCCCTCAATCTAGGGAACCCCCATCAAGGGGAGCAAAGAGACCTAAGCTGTGTAAGACAGGCCTACCAGCATCAGAGAGAAAACCCCGCCAGGCCCAGACTTAAAACACAGGCATGGGACACACCTCTTCAGAGGCTCTTGGCTCTTGGGAGCTGGATAAAACCCCGTCATCATAGATATAAACCCCAGAGAAATGCAGAGTGGAAAGGGTTGCAGGGCCGGTGGGGAGGAGGCCAAGTCCGCCCCCGAGATGGGGTGTGGGTAGGTTGGCCACCTTCAGGTGGAGGTTGGGATTGCTATCCAGATTCCCTCCTTCCTGGGCATAAGATGGTTAGAGTTCAAGGACAGAGGCCTGGGGCCTAGAGGTCAGTGCTGGGGGTCTGGGCGCACAGGAGATGGCTGCTTCTGCCAGCATTCCCTGTCTCAGGAGGCCAAGCCCACCCTCACCTCCAATCCACGCAGGAAGATGGTACACACGGCAAGTGGGGCTTCAGGGCAGGGGAGTGGTGGAATGGGGGGGTCAGAGGTGAATTTTTCTTCTCCCCTACATCCTCCCTCAAGGAGAGTTATTTTAAAGCCTCTTAGGATTTCCCCTTGGTGGGGGGAGGTCCCAGGCTGGTGGAACTCTTGCCTGTCTGACCGGGTCTGCTCTGCAGGGCAGGAAATGGGCCTGGGAATTGGGCTGTAAGCTGCTGTCAGTGGAATGAATGCCGAAATGAAAAAATAGTCACTGCTGGAATAGTCAGAGAGCAATTGTAATAAAGAAGATTGCCATGAAAACCAGCTCCGCAGCTGCCTTCGCGCCGGCCCCAGGAGCACGAATAAACGCATTTGCAGAGACGGCAGGGATGAAGGCTGGCGAGAATGGATTGCTTTCATTCCCTTTCCTGAGGAGTGGGGAGCCAGTGGGCCAAAAATGTGTCTGGAGCCGGGAGCACAGAGCTGCCGGGGGAGGAGGGAGGCGGCGGGAGCTGCCTTTGGAGTCTTCTCAGAGGCTTTGTCTCCTCCAGGGGTCCCGGGGCCGGGGAGGAGTGAGCCCGCTCCCCTGCCTGGTGTCACAGCCGGGCTGTCAGTGTTGGACAGTGAGAGGGAGGAACTCCCAGGAAGGCAGGACAGGACACTTCTTCTCCAGATCCGACCAAATGTCATGAGCCAGGAGAAGAGAAGGAAGAAGCGACAGAGTATCAGAGACGAAAGAGAGGCTGTTTTCGCTCTCCTCCCTCCCGCATTTTGCTTCTCATGGCTGCTCCATAGGCAGGGAGTTCTGTCTGTTGGTCCAGGGCTGGATCATGGGGCCTGGTGCTGTGCCTGCACACAGTCGGAGGCCTGCAAATGCTTCAGTGACTGGGGATGCTCTAGGTCTTTGGCAAAGAGTGCCTGGGCCCGGGCAGGTGCCCCCACCTGTGGCTTCCCTCGGAGGACTCCAGGCTGGGTGGCCTGAGTGGGCTGGAGTGTGGGCGTGGAGGGGCAGGGCCCACATCCTGTTTCAGGCTTGGCTTCTCTGTCCCACAGAGGTATTCCAGAGGGACAGCAGGCTGGACAAAAAGAAGCCTCAAGCCTGCCCTCAGGATGCTCCCACAGCTGCCCTCTGACCTCTCTGCTCCCTTCTCAGTTGCCCATCTGTGTCCTACTCTGTGGACCTGCCGGCCACCAGTGTCATCATCACCTTCCACAATGAGGCCCGCTCCACCCTCCTGCGCACGGTGAAGAGGTCAGCCCCGCCTTGGGACCCTCAGCTCAATGGTGCTACTCCCCCAGCCTCGGGGTGATCTGCTCCACCCCTGCAGCGGAGGGCATTGAGATATGGTGCTGCTGTCAGATGCATGAAGACCAGTGACCCTGGGCAGGGGGGTCCTGCCCTTCTGAGAAGCTGGGGCTGATGAATCAGGGTCAGAGAGACCCCAGAAGGCCAGTTGTTAGCAAGATGCCGAGTCAAAAACAAGTTTGGTTCCCCAAGACAAGGGCAGAAATGCCGAGGGAGGCAGGGATAGGCGTGAGGCTTCAGGTGGATGGATGCCAGCCCAGGAGGCCCCGGCTCCTGTGAGTGATTCAGAGAGAGGTGCCCCTTCATCTCCTAAGCTTGGCCCTGTGGTCAAGTTTAATTCCTCCTCACCCCATTTCTTTAATGAACTTAGGTAGGAATAGGATTCAGAAAGGAGTGCCGGTGGTATTCTAGGATTGAAGAAGCTTGGGTTTCCTTTCCCAGAGAGTGGAGGAAGAGGAGGGATGGTGGGAGGGAAAGAGTGGGGGGCTTCCTGAGAACACCACTCCTGAGCCATCAGGCCAGAAGGAGCCTCATTAGCCTTCCAGGCAGAGGGTTCCAGGTCCAGCTTGGGGCTGCCCCGGCAGGGCTGGTTAAGCCTAGGCAGCCAGAGCAGCTGCAGGTCCTGCCCAACAACCAAACTAGAGCAGCCCCCACCCCTGTCTGGAGCGGGTCCCAAGTGCCCGAGGCTCCAGGCAGCAGGGTCAGCGCGTCCTCGGAAGAGCCCGAGGAACACACGGCTCCTCAGCCACAGATCAAGGCCTGGAAGGTTTGCAAGCAGCTGCCTGTGGCCAGTGTGCTGACCCCCAAGCTGGGTGGTGGGGGAGCCCCATGGCAGGGAGAGGTAATTGGAAGGTGGCCCTAAACCTGGCCTCTTCTGTCCCCACCGCTGCTCCAGTGTCCTGAACCGCACTCCCGCCAGCCTGATCCAGGAAATCATTTTAGTGGACGACTTCAGTTCAGACCGTAAGTATCCACCTTCTGCGTTTGCACCCCTCCAAACCCCCATTTCCCCAGAATGCTGAGGCCAGCACTCTTGACCTCTGCCCCCGCCAGGATCTTCAGTCTTTTCTAGGTGCCCTCTCTGGCTCTGCTCGCTGGTGTCAAAGGAGGGGAAAGAGGAGTGTTGCTTTGATGGGACACCAGTGAGATGACATTTAAAAAGATGGAAACAACATCAGCATCGTCCTTAGTTATACAACTGCCGTGTGTAGCTCATCCCTTCAGTCCAGCTCCATGGGTGATAGACGTTGACTGTGCTGGTGCCCTCTGGTGCCCCCTGGGGGTAATGCCATAAGTACAGGCATTCCTCAGAATGGCCTGGCCATGGGGGACCGGGCAATCCTTTGGCCAGTGGAGATGACTATGCTCCTCCATGCCTCCCCAGCCCCGGCCCTTTTCCTGGGCCTGGTATGTGACAACTCCTGGGCAGTTCCAGTGGCAGCCAAGCCACTTGTGGTCGGATGCCCACATCTGAATGAGCTTGCTTCCTTCTCTCCACTCAGCTGAAGACTGTCTGCTCCTGACCAGGATCCCCAAGGTCAAGTGCCTGCGCAACGACCGGCGGGAAGGTAAGTTCTTGGACCTTGGGTGCTGCTGCAGACCCATTTGGCTCCAGACCTCTGCACCTCCCCACTCCCTTTTGGCGCCACATCATATGAAGCCAGCATGGGGCTGCTGCATCCCTGGTGGCCAGGACCAAGGTCTGTGGAAGGACCCTCCTGCCATCCCAGGTCAGCCCCTGTCGTAACATGACTGTGGGCAGGTGGCTCTGCTTCAGGAGGCCTGGGTTGTCTCTTCTGGGAATGGGGATAACAATGGTCCCCTTTCTGCCTTGCGCGGTGGTTGTATGGATTACATGGGGTGGACTGAGAGGGCACGCTTTGAGAAAGTCGGTGCTGTCACCTCACTGCCATCAGGAGGTGTTTTGGAGCATCACCCATGGCACAGGGTTGTGCACAGCACTCTAGGGGACACAAAGGAAGCATGAAACGTGGCCCCTGCCCTCGGAGAGCTTATCACGTCCCCAAAGAGTCAGAATCACGGCAGCACGGGCTGGTTATGATCATGTGGGGGTAGAAAGGAGCGGGGGGAGAGGGAGCGCAGGAGAGGAGCCATATCAGGGAGGGGCCTTGCTTGGGTGAGGGGTTGTGGGACAGTGAAGGGGGTCCAGGGAGGGCATCCAGGCTCAGGGACTCTGCAGGCAAAGACCTGGGTCAGGAGGGCACACAGGTAGTGCTGACGGCCCTCTTCCCGAGCGCCCATCCTGAGAGGCGTTCACTTGCCTGCATTCCCACATTCAGGCCTCAGAACAGCAGATAGGGAAACGGGGTTTAAGGAGGTTCAGTAATTTGCCTGGGGTGATGAGTAGAGGAGCCAGGATTCTAACCCAGGGGAGGGGGACCCACCCCAAAGCCCAACCTCTTAACCCCCCTCTACTTATTCTCCTTTCCTAGGACAATCGGGGCCTGGTCAGCAGAGGGAAGGGTGGGTGAGGATAGATGACAGACCACCTTGGAAACCAGAGAAAGGCATTTTGACTTGATAAGGCAGGTAGTAGGGAGCCACTGAAGGTTTGAGACAGGCAGAGAGAGAGGTGATGGACACATTTAGGAAAGACCAATCAGGCCAAGGGGACCTTCAGACTGGAGTGGAAGAGGCCAGAGAGAAATTTCTCCCAAGCACAGGGTTGAAGATGCCTTTAGGCCTGGGGATATAGCGGGAGTGGAAGGAAGGGACAGATGGACTGCTGCACAGATGGGTGGATCAGCAGCAGGACAGCAGCAGGGCACCGGGCAGAGGTGTGGCCAGGGAATTCGCTCCATGAGCCACTTGTATTTCAAGCTCTTAGAGTGAGGCCCTTCCGTCCCCACAGCTCACAGGGCACCGGGGGCTGCTCTGTCGGGAACAGGACCAGCTGGGCCTCCTCGCTCCTGACAAGCAAGTCCCAACCCTGACCATGGGGCTGCCCAAAGCGAGGCCTTCTCTGACGGTCAGTGAGCCGTTGGTGAGCCTGTCAGGGAATGGGGTGGAGGCAGAGCAGAGTCTGCAGGTGGAGGCCTCCTGGGCGCCAGGCTCCCTCGCCGACAGGCAGGGACTATTCTCTCTCTGAATCTTCAGATAAGAAACTGAGGCTCAGAGACGTTAAATAACATGCTTACGGTGAATGAAGGGGCTGACATACTAACTTCCGCCTGTCTTGGTCTAGAAGATTCTCTCCATGTCACACGTGATGGTGCAGCTGGAGGGGGGGACTGCCCTGAGGTTCCCGAGGGGTGGGGGGAAAGGGTTTTAGCTCCTGGTTCTCCTTTGGTACCAAGCCACACTTTATTGCAATTTTCATTCATTAACTCTGACAGTTACTCAGTGTGTCCCCCGAGCCCAGAACAGGGTCTGGCACATGGAGGGCCCTCAGAGAATGACCTTGGAGTAATGATGGTTGATGGGTGGATGAGAGAAAGAAAGTGAAGGAGGGAGGAAATAAACAAATACGAAGCAAAGATCAATCACCATAACTCAGAGGAAACCTCAGCCGCTGAAGGGGCGGAGAGCCCTGAGACTCTGCGGGGCGGCAGGGAGCAAATTGGCTCCATCTGGCACCAGCCTCTGTCCACTCCACTTGTAGGGCTGATCCGGTCCCGAGTTCGGGGGGCAGATGTGGCCACAGCTGCCGTCCTCACCTTTCTGGACAGCCACTGCGAAGTGAACACCGAGTGGCTGCAGCCCATGCTGCAGCGGGTGAAGGAGGTGAGTCTGTCCGTCCCGGGGGAGCTCTGGCCCTCGGGATGTGCCCGCCATGATCTTGGCATGAGGGAGTATGAACAGTCTTTGAAGCTGGGCAGGCAGAGTAGGGAGCCTCAATGGTCTGCTTCCTCCTGAGTGACTTCCCCTCATTGAGCTTTCTCTTCCCAAAATGGGGATGATTGTAATGTTTGTCCCAGCAGGATATTATGAGAATTAAATTGGATGAAAGCCTGGGGGAGATATAAGCTCCTACTGTGAAAAAGGTGTTGTTGTACTCCTCCTGGGGGAGGCAGGGTCCTGTGCTGGGCGGTGGGGGGTGGGGGTGGGGCTCTGGGTCAGCCTAGGCAGCCCGAGAAGGAGGGTGGAGAGGATGGTGTTCTTAAGGAGACATGAGGGAGGCCGTGTGCCTGCTGTTCTCTAGAATGGGGAGGACTGGACAGATGGAGGAAAGGATGAGGCGATTACAACTCAACCATAAAAAGACAAATAACCCAATTTAAAACTGGGCAAAGGATTTGAATGGACATTTCTGCGAGGAATATACACAAATGGCCAATAAGCATATGAAAAGATGCTCAACCTTATTAAGTCATTAGGGAAATGCAAGTCAAAAGCACAATGAGATACCACTTGACACCTACGAGGATGGCGGTAATCAAAAAGATGGACAGTAACAGGTGCTGATGAGGATGTGGAGAAATAGGAGCCTTCGCACACTGCTGGTGGGAATGTCAAATGGTGCAGCCACTTTGGAAAACAGTCTGGCAGGTCCTCAAAAGGTTAAACATAGAGTTAGCATGTGACCAGGCAATTCCACTGCTAGGTATCTACCCAAGAGAGCTGAAAATGTCTGTCCACACAAAAACTTGCGCACGAGTGTTCAGAGCAGTATTATCATAAAAGCCAAAATGTGGAAACAACCCAAATGTCTATCAACTGATGAATGGGCAAACACAATGTGATAGACCCATACAATGGAATATTATTCAGCCATAAAAAGGAACGAACTCCTGATACATGCTACAATGTGGATGAACTTTGAAAATCTTATGCTTAGTGAAAAGCCAGTCACAAAAGGCCACATATTACATGATTTCGTTTATACAAAACATCCAGAAAAAACAAATCCATAGAAATAGGGAGGAGATTAGTGGTTGTCAGGGGCTGGAAGGATGATGGGAATGGGGAGTGATGCTAGTGGGTCCAGGTTTTCTTGTTGGGGTGATGAAAGCATTCTGGAACTAGATAGTGGTGATGGTTGCACAACCTTGTGAATATACTAAAAATCACTGAATTGTACCCTTTAAAATTGTGAATTTTATGGTATGTCAGTTATATCTAATAAAATTGTGATAAAAATGTGAATTACATCTCAGTACAAAAAAGTCTATAAGAAAGATGAGATGAGGCGCCACCGGGCACTGTGAGGAACCGTGGGTGGTCTCCCCTCATCCGCCACGTCCCAGGCTCTTGCGTCGTCCTGAGACGGGGTGTGAACTGAGGGCCAGAGCTGGATTCCAAGTGCAGACCAGAGGATTCCGAGGGTCAGTGCAGAGTGTGGGGAGAGAAGAGAGAAAGATGAGGCTGTGCTCCGTGTCCTCCCTGGAGAGGGATGGAGGGCACGTGGTGTATGATAGAATCCACCGCCACTCCCTCCCCGCTCAAAAAATCTTGAGTAAAATCGACATTCACCACCAACGATTTGGAGGTGGATTTGTGTCTGGGAGGCGATGAAGGGAGTAGTGAGTGGGTGTAGCATGAGAAGAGTGACACTCAGGTTACACAGGGACTGCAGGGTCCCTGCCCTCAAGCTGCTAGTGATCCACTTGGGAAGACTCAACCCAAACATATACCAAGGTGGACGACAATTAATAAGACAACAGTTCAAACCAGCAACAGAAGAGCCACTTCAGGCAGCATATGATTCACTGTCCTAGGAATGGTCTGAACTGTAATTGTGAGAGTAGCTTAAAAGAGGAAGAAATCCTCAGTCTGCAGCAATCAGGGAGGGCTTCCCTGAGGAGCTGAGATCCCAGCAGGGCTCAACGTGATGTGAGAGGAGGAGGCCGGGAGAGCATTGTGTCCAGGGGACCCAGGTGGGACCTTGCAGGAGCCTGGATGTGGTGATGCAGGACAGCTCCCGGGAGCCTGCCATGTCCTGCGGGCAGTGCTGAGTGCCCCATGCCTTGGAGAGAACTGCTTCCCAGAGCTGGCAGCTGGGCCTTTTCTCGCAGAGTCCCTGGCCTCGCCCCATTCTCGTGTTTCCTCTCCTAGGACCACACCCGCGTGGTGAGCCCCATCATCGATGTCATCAGTCTGGACAATTTTGCCTATCTTGCCGCGTCCGCGGATCTTCGCGGAGGTGGGTCCGGCTCCCAGGGGAGGGGCTCTAGACCTGAAAGGAGGCAGGGGAGGGCAGGCAAAAGCCCCGGCCTAGTGCTCTTCTTCCCGGCCTTGCCAGAGCGTCTCATGTCTCTTCACCTCCAGGAAATGAAAAGGGATTGTGTAGAGCCCTGAGGTTGGGGACAAAGGGCCAGCGCTGGCAGTTGCAGGCTCCTGGCACAATCAGTGGCAGAACCAAACTAGTCTCTCGTCTTTCCCTCCCCTCAAACCTTGACACACGTCTTCCCTAATGCTGCCAGCCCAGGGACCTGGCCACAAGTCCTGGGAGGAGGACAGGACGTGACAGCCGTCTTGGGGGTGGGGAGGGGCCCCCAACCTTGCATGAATTCCTCGCAGGTACACCTGGATGGTCTAGACCCAGGCTCTCTCACACGTGGCTATTGAGCTCATGAAACATGAGCAGTCTGAATTGAGATGTGCTGTAGGTATAAAATACACAACAGCTCTCCAAGACTTAGTAGGAAAGAATGGAACATATCTCATTAGTAATTTTTTATATTGATTACATATCAAAATGACAATATTTTGGTATATTGTGTTAAAATATAGTATTCAAATTAAATTCATATGTTCTTCTTACTTTTTGATGTAGCTTGCATTCCATTTCTTTTGGTCACCTCTGGTCTAGACTTTAGAACCGTGCTGTCCAATAAAGTAGACAATAGCCACATTTGGCTATTTAAATTTAAATGAATTAAAATTAAATAAAATTGAAAATGCAGTTACTTGCACTAGCCACATTTCAAGAGCACAGTAGCCACACGTGGCTAGCACCTACCATCTTGGACAATGCAGATACAGAGCATTTCTATCACTGCAGACAGTCCCGTTGGGACAGGCTGCTCCAGAGAATCTGTTGCTGGGAGCTGGCAGGCAGGGTGGATTTCCTATTCAGGGCTCAGACTTCCAATAAATGGACACAGCCATTAGTTAGCTCTTGGGGTTGAGTGGGATTCCGAAGGGAACCAGGCATTTCCCCTTTGGGAAATCACCTCAGGGCCTTTGCACTTGCTGTGACCCCCCACACACCCCAAATTCCTTTTTCTCAGATATCTGCATGGATCAGTCCTTCATTCAGGTCTCTACTCAAATGTCACCCCATCGGAGAGCCTTCCCTGACTACCCTTACTAGAGTAGCAAGAGCACTCTTCATTTCTTTTCTTTTCTTTAAGCACTTTTCACCCCAACAGACATATGCTCTGTTTATTGATTTATCTTTGTAGTCGCTGTCTTACCCAGTAGATTGAAACAATGAGGGCAGGGACCCACCTCTCTCTGAATGAAGGCATGACCGCGTGACTTGCCCAGGGCCGTGTTCGAGCTGGCCTCTGACCAGGGGAGACTCTGAGGGGTGTCAGAATGAGGGGGCAGCAGTTCCCTGTGGGCTCTGCCCTGAGTCCCGTCCTCACCCTGCTCTGTCCCTTAGGATTCGACTGGAGCCTGCATTTCAAGTGGGAGCAGATCCCTCTTGAGCAGAAGATTGCCCGGACAGACCCCACCAAGCCCATAAGGTCAGGGCCGCTGTGGGCTCTGGGGAGACCCCTTCCTTCCCTGGGTCCGGGGCCTGGGAGGCTGCTGGGGGGCTGTTTCAGTCGCCAGGGCTCCTGAGGGTGCACCATCTACGTACTGACTCTGTTCTGGGCCCCAGGGCAGAGAGGACAGAGGCAGGGAGCTGGCCAGACGGCCTGCCCCAGTGACTCTGAGCAGAGGATTCTGGAAGGAGGCACTGGGGCCGTCTGGAGCCGCTCCCAGCCTTTAAGCACATGTATTGCTCTTTCTTCTCCTTGCTCCCAGGACGCCTGTCATAGCCGGAGGAATCTTCGTGATTGACAAGTCCTGGTTTAACCACTTGGGAAAGTATGATGCCCAGATGGACATCTGGGGGGGAGAGAATTTTGGTAAGTTGGGAAATAATAATAACAGCAACAACAGTAGTAATAATAATTCATAACCCTGATTGAGCCCTTTCTCTGTGTAAGGCCCTGTTCTAAGGACTTCATACATATTAACTCATTTTATCCTCACAAAGACTCGCTGAGGAAAGTACTATATATCTCTATATTTTGCTGATAAAGAAATTGAGGCACAGAGAGGTTAAGTAGTTTGTCTAGAGCCACACAGCTAGTAAACAAAGAGATTTAGGTGGCCAGGTGGAGCCTGTGGCCCCACAGCTAGACGTGTATGTGGAAGAACATAGACTGTATCATGGACCTCGGCTTAAACATGTGGCTGCTTCCCTACCAGAAAGGCTGGGGGGTTGGTGTGGGAGAGGGTCGTGGTTAAATGTAAGCCATGGGTCAGAGGGCCTGGGGGCAAATCCTGGCCCTTCCACCTACAAGCTATTTGGCCCTGGGCAGGTAAAAGCCGCCCTAAGCCTCAGTTTCCCCAAGAGGCTGTTACGAGTACTGAGTGAGATGATGGTTAGAACGCAAGGCGCAGAGCTGGTGGCCTTTGTTGTGACTGTGAGGCCGGAGGAAGGAAAGGGAGGAGGCCAGTGAGGCCCCAGGGTCGCTGGCACGGTTCAGGCCAGATAAAGGCCGGATACAGATGAAGCACCCAACACGGGTAATTTAAGGAGGTTTGTTTTAACATGGTGTGGCCTCTAACAAGGGGGCCTATTCACATGGTGCGGGCAGGACATCAGGAGCCACAAGGGATGGTTTAGTCCTGGGCTGGTGACTGCTGGGAGGCGCACCCACTGGTAGGGAGCGTCCCCGGACAGGAGCTGTGGTCTTGGGGCACCTGCAGCCAGCCCTCAGCACCCAGGTGGAGGGTGTTAAACACCCACCCTCACTCTCCCGCTCTATCTCCTGCTGCTGCCTGTGCTGCCGGACCTGTCAGCCCGCAGGAAGGGAGTGGGAGGCCCAGCCATGCAGGCAGCCTCCCGGACAAGGAGCAGGACGGGCGGGGTGGGGAAGGGCGGCGAGCAGCCGGGGGGTCTCTAGGAGCGCCGGCAGCTGCTCTGAGGCCTGTTCCTGCCCTTTGCGGTGGGCCCAGTCCTTTGCAGAGCCCCTTCCCACTGTTTCTTTTTTCATCCTGACCAGGTTCCCCGTGAACTAAATAGGGCCGGTGGTATCTCACCCATTTGACGGGTAGGGAAACTGAGGTGGACGCTGCCTTCCAGATTTCGGCAGGAGACTCCATGCTGACGGGAGTGTGTGGTGCCTTTCCCAGAGCCACTGACGTGTTGTGAGGGGCGACCAGTCAGCTTCTGTGGGTCCGAGGTGTGAGGAGCTGGGCTTTCTCTCCCCATCAGGACACAGATGAGCTGTGGGGCTTAAAATAGGCCTGATTCCAACTCAAAGCCAACCGGTGTGGAACAGGCATGAGATTTCCTCCCCTTTGTAACTCACTCTTGGAAACCGGTTCCAGCAGGCATTCGGAGGAGTGAATTCTGGGAACAGAGCGGGGGGAGGGTGGGGGGTGGCGGGGAGTGCTCTCTCCATTCCGACCTTCTTTCAGGCGTTCTGGGCCTATGGGACCTCCTGTGTGCTTGCTCTTGGCCTGAAGGGGGCTTGGGCAAAGCCGGTTCCCTGTAGACTCCGGACTGGGAAACCCACGGTCTCTCCTGCATCCAGAGGCGTTTCTTTTTTCTTTTGTTTTAGGCTGGGGACTGACAGAGAAACAAGTGAATGATCAAATAGCTAACTTCAAACTTTGCCTGAGGCAAGGGCCCAGGGGTTGGGCAACTTGAAAGGCAAACTGGAGAGAGGTTCTGGGGAGGGTTTTGTTTCTTGGAAGAAATTCAAAGAAATTTCTAGGCTAGCCACGGTGCTCACGTTCAGCTTTGAGCCCGGAGACTCCTGCAGCTGGTGGATGTGGGCCTTCCATTTCATCCCTTTGTTGAAGGAAGAGAGATGCCCATGCTGAACTCTTGCCTGTGTCCCCGCCAGAGAACCACACTCGGGAGCCCAGAGCCCACCTTGAGTGGGGTTGCAAACGTGAAAGCCTTGGGCTTCATGTTAGGCAGTCAGATGCTGTCACTCCTCTGCTCAAGACCCCACAGGGGCTGTCAGTCACTCAGCAAAACCCAAAGTCCTTCCACCACCTGCCCTTCCCCCACGAGCACATGCCACCAGCTCTGCCCTCGGCTCCGGCCTCCCTCCGCCTCCCTCACTCTGCCTCCTTGCTGCACCTTGACCTTGTCGGCCTCACTCCTATTTCTAGTCTTTCCCCCTGCTGATCCCTCTGCCGGAACGCTCCTCCTCAACAGCCACACGACTTGCTTCCTCGCCTCCCTCAGGTCTTAGCTCAAATGTCCCTTTTGAGTGAGGACTTCCCTAATCAGCCTAATTAAAATTCTACCCTCCCCAACTCCCCTTGCCCTCATCACTCAGTTCCCTGCTTCCTTTCTCTCCACTGGACTTACTGCCATCTGATAGACGACATATTCCACTCATTTTCTTATCCACTTGTATTTTGTTTATTTTACTGAGTTTCTGTCTCCTCCCTCTAGAGTGGAAGGGGTTCTAGGACAGTGTGTGACACATAACAAATAGGTGCTCAATAAAAATTTGCTGAATGAACTAAAGAAAACAGTGTGGCTTGCTGGACATGGCGTGACCTTTACGTTGCAGTTCTGCAGCTGAGGGTTTGGGTGGCCTTGGGGAGGTTAGTTAACGTCTTTGAGCTTCACAGTCCTTACTACAGACGTCGGGGTAACGATCCCAACTTCATGTGGTCGCCGTGAGGATTAGGCATCAGCTGCAAAGGGCATGGCCCATAGCAAGTGCTCAGTAAGTGGATGATGGTTCCTGCTACTGTTATTGCCGTTGGTGATAATAGCGGCAATGATTAATAATAGCATGACAGTTTGGGCGGAGTGGGATGAAGTGACTTACTAGCATGACAAAGTTAGTCGGGCAGAAATGGAACCAAAATGCAGACCTTCTGGCCCAGCTGCAGAGCTCTGACCCGGAGAAGGGGCCAAGGCCTGGCCATTTGCAGGCAGACCTGGGGAAGCCAGGAACAGAGCCACGCTGGGTGTGGGTCCAGATGCCCAATGTCCAGTCCTGGCCCCAGCCCACATCTGGAAGTCACCTGGTGCACACAGCCTGGCCAGAAGGTGGGCATGAGTCCTGCTGCCTCCACTCCCTGCTTTGCTAGTCCCTGGGAGGGCCCCGAGCAGCTGTGCCCCCAGGCCTGGCCAGGGACCACGAGTGTCCTTATGGCCAGCTGGGGAGTGGGAAGAAGGACCGAGGCAGAACTCATGAGAAAACGGTCTTTTGTTTTTTGATTGAAAACAAAAAAACAAGGGTTATGGATTTTCTGGCGCTGGAAGGAGATGTTTTAATATCACATGGTGTCCAACTGTAGGGTTAATTTGGGAGAAAGTAGGAAACCAGAAGAGATTGAGGGTCAGCCAGCTGGAGGTGGGTCCTTGCCAGAAGTGATGATGGTGAGTGGAGACCAGAGTGGGCGACCTGTGAGGGCCCCCCGGAAGCAGAACGGCCACTTCTTGCATCTCGCAACACTACTAGGGACCACGGTCACTTGCAAATGCTCATTCAGCATCACCACCGCCATCCGAAGGAAGCATGTCTCAGGAAGGCCAGTGGTAGCCTGTAAATGGAGACCACCTGGGCCAAAAGGGGGGTCTGGGACCAGCTAGAAAGATGCCAGCTGGAGCGGCCTGTGGCTTGGTGGGTGGGTGGTTTTCCAGCCTCTCGGATGCCTGGAGCTGACTGACGAGCAGATGTTTCTTCCTGAGCTTATGTCTGGTTAGGGCTTTCTGGACAGAGGCTGGAAATGCTGCCGCCATTTGATTCCGTTTTCCTTCTTGTGATCTTGGGGTTCCTTCAAAACTTTCCTCACTGCTCTCCCAGGGCTCAGATGTGAGGAGTGTGTGTGTGGGGTGTGTGTGGTGTGTGTGGAGGGTGTGTGTGTGCACATGCATGGAGTGAGCAGTTAGGAACATGGGCAAGGAGCGGGTGCACCCTGTGTGAACAGGCCCAGGATCTCCAACCCCAGCATGCGCCTCCAAGGAGACACCAAAGGCAGGGGAAGCCAGCTCCTCCCCAGCTTCGCTCAGTGGGCACTTGCCTAGGGGCTCGTCCCCTCCTGACGCTGCCATCTCCTGCAGAGCTCTCCTTCAGGGTGTGGATGTGCGGTGGGAGCTTGGAGATCGTGCCCTGCAGCCGGGTGGGCCACGTCTTCAGGAAGCGGCACCCCTACAACTTCCCTGAGGGCAATGCTCTCACCTACATCAGGTAGGTCACAGTGCAGAGAGCACCGGGCTAGGAGCTAGGACACCCCGGTTCCAGACCCAGGCCCATCAGCTCATATGACCTCTCTGGGCCTGTTCTCCATTTCCCCCCACCCCATTCTGGGATTCCAGGTACTGTCAGGGATGGAAGGATGAAGTTGGGAGTGTTGCCACCAGGCCTCTCTTGTCTTGACTCTCTTTGTCCATGAGGGTCTTGGAAAACTGGCCAAATGACCCGCTAGGGGCTGTCCTTCCCTCACGGCCCCAAGGACTGGTCCTGGATGCCAGGTCCCAACCCTGACTTGGTCTGTGTCTGCATATCCATGTCCCAAGCCACTGGGCGGGCATGCTCGGTCTCGAGGGGCCGTGGGCCAGGTCCTAGAAGACCCCACCAACCCTGTGACCCATTCTCCTGACAGAGGCATCGGGGGGTGGGGGGCGGAGGAGTGTCGTGAGCGCCCCCAACAAGGACGAGCTTCTCACCAGGCCCTTGCTCCCTTGTGCAGCAGCACCCTCAGTCTAGCTCCCTGAACGGCCTGTCGTTTTGTTTTGCTTCCCCCACCCCATTTTTATTGTCTTTATAATTATAAAAATAATACATGTTCACTGTAAAACTTCAAGCTGTATCAATATATATAATATATACATATCTGTACGTATATTATATTTTTTACTCTTTATATCATATATAGAGAAAAAAGTGAAAGTCCCTTTTACCCAGTCTTACTCCTATCCCACTTGTTTCTCGAAAAGTAACTACTGTTAATAGATTTCTGATCCCTCATGTCAGGCCTTTTAATTCATTTTCTTGTATACAGTTTATGTACAAAGACATACACACACCATGTGTTTGAGTTTGTGATTTTATATAAATGGGGTCATGCTGCGTGATTTTCTGCCACTCAACACCAAATTATAGACATCCTTCCATGTCAGTAACCATGGTGTTCTTTTTCAAGGCTGCCTAGTACTCCCTTGTGTGGAAGGAGTTCATTATTCTCCTCTTGATGGGCATTTAGGTCATCGCCAATGTTTTATTAAATAAATATTCTTGTACACGTCCTTTTTGCCCACATGCTGGTATTTTGGTAAAATAGATTCCTTGAAGTAGAGTGTCAGAGAGTATACATACCTACAGAGTTGATGGATATTGACAGATTGCCCTCCAAAAAGACTGTCCTTGTTTATCCCACCCCAATCAGTATTGCTTTGCATACACTCCCGGGATTCTCATCGCCCTGTACTGCCCAGAGCTGGTCTGACCCTGGTCCTAACTCTGTCACCACCCTGGTGACCTTATTTTGCTCCGTCCTCTCCTTTCAGGAATACCAAGCGCACTGCAGAGGTGTGGATGGATGAATACAAGCAATATTACTACGAGGCCCGGCCCTCGGCCATCGGGAAGGCCTTCGGCAGGTGGGCCCCACCATCAGCCCTGGTTCCTCCCTCCCCCGTGTTAGCACAACCTTAGCAAACATCATCTTGATGTGTGCGCCAGGGAAGCGCTCCCAGTCTCCTTAGTAACTGCGCCTCCTGCCGCCCCCGGCTCTTCCGGCCTGCCTGGTGGGGTGTGCAATGCGGAGACAAGACCCTGGGCCTTGAAGGATGTGCAGCCTCATGGGGAGAAATAGCCGAGGGGGTAAACTTATGAAAAAGGGTCCACAAGCTGCCTGCAGGAAAAGGGACATCTGTGGGAGTGCTGAGCGCGGGCTGTCTGCAGGAAACACTTAGGGCTTTGTGTGCCCCATGCTGATCAACATCTCACTGTGCTCTGTTAGCCTGTTTTCCCCTCCTGGGCTGGTCTGACTGCAGTCTAGGTAAGCATTTTCAAAATGCAGATTGGTTGTGAAATCAATTTAGTGTGTCGTGACCAGCATTTTACAAAAATGCTGGAGAGAACTAGAACACTCGAGATTAGTACAGAACAGAATAGAAAACAATAGTTGATTGCAATTAAGGATAAGTACTGTTTTGTGAAACTCTCATTTCGGTCATATGTGTACGTGTGTGTAGCTATGTATACACACGGGTGTCCTTGATCACAATGTAAGACGTATTTATTTCTTAGGGTTGTGGTCAGAAAAGTTTGAAAACATTGTTAGTGATCATCAGTGAATCCTTCTATATTTACTTATATCTATCCTTTAAAAAAAAAGTATGTCACTATTTCTTTTAGTGGGGAACTCACATTTCCTGAGGGAGTACTTTCTGCTAGGCACTTATGCCCCTTAATTCATTTCATTCTCACAAAAACCTCCTCAGGTAGGTGGTCATGTCCCTAGTTTACTGGAGAAGAAACGGAAGCCCATGCAGGCGGTGAAGGTCATCTGTCAGTGGTCCTTCGGGTCAGTGCAGCTGAGGAAGGTGGGGAGATCTGACTGGGGTGGCCAGCAGATGCATCAGATGGTTCTTCTTTGCCAGAATTCCTGAAAGCTGTTTAAAGCGTACTTTTCTTGTTAAATCCTTCCTGCTAAACTGGACGGCAGGGAAGGAAAACTTCTAGTTCACGAAGGCTCTGCTCTCCAGGAAAATAGGAACCAGTTCGTGCTATACTAACCGAGGTCTCAGGGAGGGAGGAGCCAGAGGAAAGTGTGGCCCCCTGTGGGCTGGGGGGACCTGACAGGTGAGCAGGAATTTGAGGAGAGAATGAGGAGGAGACCCGGCCTGGAGACCCGGGCTGAACTTGCAGGTCAGAGAATGACTTAAGACAGGGGGGCCAAGGCTCCTGGTCCTGGCCCGCCAGGGATAGGCAGAAAGAGGGGCTGGCCTCCTGGAGCCCTGGGAGGGGCCTCTGCTCTCCTCCCTGGGGCTTCCTCCGACACCTGAGCCTTGCCTCCCCCTTCAGTGTAGCCACGCGGATCGAGCAGAGGAAGAAGATGAGCTGCAAGTCCTTTCGCTGGTACCTGGATAACGTCTACCCAGAGCTCACGTGAGTGCCGCCCTCACCTGTGTGCTGGCCAGTGGGGGCCGCCAACCTGGGGGACCCCCGCCCTGAGACCTCCCCAGCCCAGCCAGTCTGGCTCTATCTAGCTGTCAGTGTGGATCTCCATGTGAAGGCTCTGGGGGAACCGAGAGGACATTACCAGGAGTTAATAGTGAGGTGTGGGAGGAACCAAATTTTTAACGAACTGGGTCTTCGAGCTAGAAATGGGCGTTGCTCCCTTAGAGAAACGACACTGCCTTATGTGGCAGAGGCCACAGAGATAGTCATCCCCTTTGACTCTGCTCTCTCCCCTCTGGAGTTTGTCCCAAGGAAAAGAAAGCAACCAAAGCAGAAAACTGTTGACAAGTGGATGTTCACCGTAGGCTTCTCTCTGCTGTGAAAAATCGAGAAACGACTAACAGCAGGGACTGGTGCCGAGAATCACGATACATCGATCTGAGCACATGTTATGCGTCCAATAATATAATCATGAGGCTGTGAAAAAACGTGGAGAGATGCTGGCTCTGGCAAATGAGGACACACCTGCCCTTGGTGTATGTACTAGAGAGGCAGTGACATGTGAGTGTATTGCGCTCCGGGCCTGGAGTCACAGCCACAACGGCTGGCATGGTGCACAGAGGATTCTTACTTCAAAATCCTTCCCAGAGTCTTGGCTACATCCACAGCTTGTTTCCTCACCTCCTTCAGGTCTGGCTCGTGTCCCCTTCTGGGGCATTTGCAGACACCCCATTCCACGTCCCTCTGTGGCCTCCTCATCATCTAGCATATTTGTGGCCAGTTAATTTTGTTGTAGTCTCCCCGCCAGGACAGTAGCTCTGCGAGGGGAGAGGCGTGTGTCTGGTTGGTCGCTGCTGCACCTCTAGCCCCTAGAAGGCGCCTGTCCCAAACGGGTGCTCCGGGCGTGTTTTTGACTGAGTGAACTGCACAGTCAACAAGCCTCGGGAGTAACGTGTAAATTGGCACCCTCCCTTCTCTAGCTGTCCCCCCGGTGAACGGGTGACCCACTGTTGCCAGCTTTCTCCCAAGGATGCCCCCGTGGCTTCCAGAACACGGCGCCCCTCAGAGCCTTCATGTCCTCGAAGGAGGCAAATCTTGGGCCTCTGAGGGCAGATTTGATTTTTGGAAAACAGCCAAAGTTAGGTTGTAGCCAAGAAGTTAGATGATTAACCCAGAGAGCACAATCCTGGGTCCCAAATGCAGCGTGACAAGGCTGACACAAGTGACAAGAATAAACTGACTCTGGGAGCAATTTTCAAGGAATTCCTAAACAGTTTGAACAACGGCAGCATCCTTGAAGAAAGGTGGCCGTCTGGATAACCAGCTCCCCAGACGAGAGCCATGAAGAGAAGAGCGTTAGTGTATAAAAGTGTGATAAATGGACAGTTTCCTCAAGTGGCCACTTTGAAGGGGACAGTTTCATCCAGACGTGACAGTTCTGGGGAAAGCAGTCATTTCTTTACACTCTGTCAGAGTTCATACAACATTCTGATGGAGCCAGGGACTCTAGGCCTCGGGCGGGAGCTGGGAAGCCGTGGGAGGTGCTGGGGAGGACGGGGAAGGTGGCTTCCTCTCCCCTCCTCAGTCCCCACGCACAGTGTCCCATGTCACCCCCCGAGGACAAGAGGAAGGAGTGTTTGATAACTGTCAGAAACCCGGATCGACCACAAGACAGGAGACTAGATGAAACCAGCTATGCTGAATGAGGAGCATAAGTCATCATCTGCATCTTCCGTCACTGTGTGGAAGTTAGAAAGAAGGCCTTTTAAGATAGAAACTGCATGCCACCTGCCTATCCAGATTACTCATCCCCAGGGCACCCGTGCATGTTCCGCCTCAGTCCTCAGGGTGAAGGGCCAGGGGTGGATAGGTTGTTGGTTAGAAAGGAGATCTATAGCCCAAATGATACCAACTTTCCTCGAGACAGGGGGTCCTAATAGCTGGCCCACACTTGCAGATGGTCAATGGAGAGACTGAGGAGGCCGAGGGGAGAGGCCTTTGCTTTCCTAAG
The DNA here is from genome assembly GCF_041296265.1 of Equus caballus. Classification (NCBI taxonomy): domain Eukaryota; kingdom Metazoa; phylum Chordata; class Mammalia; order Perissodactyla; family Equidae; genus Equus; species Equus caballus. The sequence goes on from NC_091707.1 coordinate 28,371,964, forward strand.
CCTGTCTGCAATCCTGCCACAGCTCTGCCCCTTATCCAGGTCAGGGTTCTGCAGCTGGCCTCATAAATAAATAAAAGCTAATTTATTGCTTTTATTATGATGGTCAGGAACAGTTGTGGAGGCTGTGCATTGCACAAGCCCACCACATTTGCAAGGTGCTAGTCACATAGTAGATATTACACATTTATTACAACCATTCCTGGCAGATGGCAGTAAAAGTAGTCCTCTAACAAAACCAGTATATGATGACAATTTTCTAACAGATGGAAGTAAATTATCTTGAGGAAGAAGTACCTATTGCTATTTCTATGAAGGTATCTTAAGGGTGAGTGGTGGCCCAGCTTGGAGGAGATCCGCAGAGAAAGACGCAGATGCAGACTTAAGAGAGCTGAGGACAAGCAGGACAGCTTAGCCTGGCTCTGCGGGGAGCTGAGAAAGGGTGGTGATGACGGCCATCCCAGCCGCTCCAGGGCTGCTGCCACACACACACCTCAGGAACTGCATCTGGTCTTGGGATTGCTGCCCGAGCCCCGGGCTTCGCCCCTAGGCATCATGGGCGGGCCTTCAGCGCCAACGGCCATTGCCACACGTGGACAGTGCCCAGCTCACCTCTGAAAGCTGATCACCTTGCACATCTCCCTGAGCAACAGCGGGTAGGAAGAGAATAGAAGGGTCTGGAACAACCCTTGGACTGCACTCCCCAGAGCACAGCTCTCAGCAGGCCCCTGGGTGGAGCAAAGCGGGTGGAGCTGTTGCCTCCTGACACCCTTGCACCCAGCTGGAATTGCAAACTCAGATCCAACAGGGCTCAGACAGGTGATGTAAACAAGCCAAGGTGGGGGGATGAGCAAATATAGGGAGTGGAGGGGACTGTGGCAAACTGGGACGCAAAGCCCCATCCGGGGGCAGCTGCTGCTCACGACAGTGTATCAGTGCCGTGCTGGCAGGCAAGCTCAGTGTGACCTGATCTTCCTATTTTTTCAAGAGAAGCTGGATTCAGATTTTTCTGTGTAAACTTGAAATTTCTAAATACTGCCGACTGATTAAAAGCACCAACAACCACACGGGGCAGGTCAGACATAACATGCAGGGGCCAGACTCAGCGCGGGGGCCGACAGTCTGCGACCTCTGCTCTGGAACCACATGACCTCTCAAGGGGGCTCTGGGGGGCTGCTCTGCTGCCAGGCGGTGGGGGAGAAAGCGAAGGCGTGTCCCCGAGGCTCTGTGGGAGCGGCCGGTCCTAGGGTCCCGGGGGATTCCAACCAGCCTCGAGGAAGGAAGACCTGGTTTGGTCAAGATCCTGCAGGATGTCCCATCAAGGAACGCCAGGACTGCCCTGCTGCCCCCAGCCCTGCCAAGTTCTCTTCCCGACACAGGTAACAGGAGGCAGGTCAGATTCGGCAAGTGGTCAGACTCTAAGCCCTCAGGGTTCCCCATCACCCTCTGTGGGTCCACAATCCCAGACTGTGTACAACCTTCTAAGCCCAGGGATACAAGCCTGCGGCAGCTGGGTGTTACCCACAGGGTAAGACCATGTGTCTTACGTCATTGTGTGTGTGTGTTTAAGCATATTTTCCTGTACATATAAAGTGTCTTAATAATATGGTATTTTGAAACACGCCTATTTTACTTAAGCATGTTGTGAACACTTTCCCAAATTACCAGACATTCTTTCACAGAGTTGTTTTTAAAGGCTAAAGGGTTTTCCATGCTGCAGATGAGTCAGAATTTACTTAGCCCATCCCCTGTTGTTGGATATCTAGAAATTTCCAATGATTTCAGTATAATCAACCACTCTGAGTTGAATAGTTGTTTGTTTGTTTGTTTGTTTTAGTGAGGAAGATTGGCCCCAGGCTAACATCTGTTGCCAATCTTCCCCTTTTTGCTTGAGGAAGATGGTCTCCGAGCTAATATCTGTGCCAATCTTCCTCTATTTGATGTGGGATGCTGCCACAGTGTGGCTTGACAAGTGGTGCTAGGTCTGCACCTGGGATCTGAACCTACGAACCCCAGGCCACCAAAGCAGAACACGTGAACTTAACCACTACGTCACCAGGCCAGCCCCTGAGATGAATAACTTGTAAACTAAATCTCTGCAAACACCTATAATTATTGAGTTCCCAGAAGTGGGATGGTTAGGTCAAAGGCATGCACATTTTTAAGGCCTTTGATACATAATACCACGTGGCCCTCAGGAGATCTGGGCCAATTCATGCTCTCACAGGCACGGTTTGAGAAGACCCAATCCCCCAGCTATTGCCAAGACTATTGATAATAAAAACAATAATAATATATGCACACACACACAAATATGTATTATTTTATACATAAATAAACATATATAAACACACACATATATATACATATATGGTAAACACTGGTAACTCTCTCATAGGTGTTTCTTTAATCATTAGTGAGATTGAACACATTTTCATATTTGTGTATTTTAAATTTGCCTCTTTAAAGCAACCCCTTCCTGTCACTTTGAGATTGCTTACTGAACCCACCTTTAGGCCCCCGCCCCTCCCCAGGCTTTCCTCTCCCTGGACTGAGGAACCCCAGGTTTCTGGCCCGAGCTTTCTCCCCATAGGGTCCCCAGGGCAGTCCATGGGCTCCCGGAGCTGCTCAGCATCCAGTGGGGCGAGGCCCAGTCTTCCCAGAGCAATGCTGCCCCCTCACCGTCCCCTGCCTACCTCCTCCTGCTGGCTGGGCCTGCCCCCCAGGGCCCCTCCCACAGAGACTGGCACCCTGGAAGCTGACTGGGCGCTGCCCTCTGGGTGAGCCCAGGGGCCGAGGCCCCATGTGACAGCTGCCTTTTCTCTCAGCGTGCCAGTGAAGGAAGTGCTTCCCGGCATCATCAAGCAGGGCGTGAACTGCTTAGAGTCCCAGGGCCAGGACACGGCTGGTAACTTCCTGCTTGGAATGGGGATCTGCAGAGGGTCTGTCAAGAACCCCCCAGCGCCCCAGGTAAGCTGCTTAGGACCTCCAAGTCAGGACCGGGAGTGGGGCGAGGGGCTTCCCTCTGCTCATCCTCATCCTCTCTCTGTCTACATCCTCCACAAACACCCTTTCCCAGGGACCCTGCAAGCTTTCCTCTCTCACTCTGTTCCTTGGGTCTGCTCCTGCCACGTTCCCATCCCCTTTCCAGCCTGTCACACAGTTGCCCCCTGAGTACAGCCGCTTTCTCCTTGCAGAGGGAGAAATGCTGCCCAAACAGCACCCAGTTCTCTCCTGGGACACAGCTGTGGGAAGCTCGTTTGATGCGCAGCAGGGCCTCCAGGACTCCTGTCTCTACACACGTGTGCAACATACGAGTGTCGATGCAGCCATGTCAAAACTAGAGCAGGTCACGCAGACCCGGGCATGGCCCAGCGCCCTGGCCGCCCTGGGCCCCTGTCCTGTCTTTCTCCTCTCCCCCAGTGTCCCTTGGTACATCCTTGATTGCCCTCTGGCCAGCTCCAGCTAAGCTCCCTCATCCTAATATTTTATTATGAAAATTTTCAAAAATATAGAAAAGTTGAAAGAATTGTGCAGTGAATACTCATACACCCACCACTATTATTTGTAGGAAATTCTACCAAAATACACAGTATATTTGCTTTATCACCTGTGTTCCCATATACCCATCCATTGCTGTGTTGTTGTTTTTTTTGAGGAAGATTAGCCCTGAGCTCACATCTGCTGCCAATCCTCCTCTTTTTGCTGAGGAAGACTGGCCCTGAGCTAACATCTGTGCCCATCTTCCTCTACTTTTTTATACGTGGGATGCCTACCACAGCATGGCTTGCCAAGAAGTGTCATGTCCACACCCAAGATCCGAACTGGTGGAGCCCGGGCCGCCAAAGTGGAACATGCACACTTAACCGCTGTGCCACCGGGCCGGCCCCCATCGCTGTGCTTTTTGACTCGGCCTTTCTGCTCCCTGTCTTGCAGGCATGGCTGTTCAGTGACCACCTCATCCAGCAGCAGGGGAAGTGCCTGACTGCTACCTCCACCTCCGTCTCCCCCGGGTCCCTGGTCACACTGCAGGTGTGCAACCCGAGAGAAGGCAGGCAGGTAAGCCCCTTGCCCCTGGGCACAGGATGGCCAGCAGCCCCAGGGGGACACGCAGCGGGGGTGGCAGCCCCTGCCAGGGGAGCCCAGGTTGAGACATAATAGACCCAAATAAACCCTCCAGAGTAAGACCTGTGGGGGCCTGAGTCAGTGTCTAGGTCAAGTCTGTTACCTTACTCATGAAGAAATGCTTCTGCAGGTAAGCGTTTGTTAAATGTCCCGCCTGCCAGCCGGAGAGCTCTGTGAGGGCAGGGACTATTTGTCTTGTCAATACATTTCCTAGCCTCTGACAGTCACCACAGCCAAAATAAGTGCGAGCTTTTACTAAGAGCTTGTGCTCAGAGTTTTACGAATCTCATCTAACCCTCCCAGCAGCCGAGCGACTCACTTTACAGATGAGGAAACCGAGGCTCGCTGAATTTAAGAAGCGTGTGTCAGGTCACACAGCCTGGAAGGGGTAGGGCTGGGCTTCAAGCCCAGGTCTGTGTGACCTCTAAGCCCACGGTCTTAACGCAGCACATAGCAGATGTTCAGTAGGTCTTTCTTGCCTGCTGCCTGACTGGGGAAACTGAGATGCAGATACAAGGATTTCCAAGCTGTCATGCCAGACTCACATGAGCACAGCCTTTTCCATGTGTCAAACACTCATCCACCCTGTCCCCATTAGTTTTGGGAGACCGGTCAGACCCACTGGTTGAGGAAGAAATGGATGCTCAGAGAGATGAAGACATTTGCTCAGGGCACACAGCAGCCAGTAAGAGAGTCAGCCCGGCTCCCACCTGTGCTGCTCTCTTCCTGGCTGGGAGGGCTGCCCCTCTGCCCAGGGAACAGGGTGCAAAGGCCAGAGGTCAGGTCCAGCTCTCCCTCTGCCCGCCCCTTCTCAGTAGCCCTCCCTGGGCCTGGCCCTGGCCAGCGGTGGGGCAGTACACAGGGCGAGGAGGGTGCCTGGCCCTCTGATTTGGTCTGCCGGGTTTTCCTCCCACCTGCTTATGTTTGTCTCGGTCAGCTTTTTCTTTAGGGGTGATTGGAGGTTTGCTTTCCATTCTGGAAAAGAAGCCAGACCCTCTCTCTGCAGCCTGTGCATGTGTGTGTGTGTGTGTGTGTGTGTGTGTGTGTGTATGCACGTGTGCATGTCTGAGAGATCTGTGGGCCACAGCCTGCTTGCTGGGCCTGCTGGATGCTTCTAAAGCACTTTCTGGTTGGAGGGATGCAGCTTGTCCCGCCAGCCCCCAGGCTGCCTGCCCTCTGCCCCTGCCTTGCAGTGAGGGGGAACCTCAGGTTCCCCTTCACCTAGAGCACAGACCTTTCTGAGGGTCAGGCCTGGAGCCCACTCCCAGCACCTCCTTGCTGAGGCAGAGCTCCCAGGGCACCCACCACTCGAATACTTCTCCTCTGGGGCTGATGCATCCATTTCCCCTTGGCGCTGACCCAGCCTGAGGGGCTCATGGGAATCTCCCTTGACCCCGGTCATTCTGCTCCTGCAAGTCCTGCCAGGCCCCACAGCACCCTGGGCACCCGTGTCCCTCTCCTCCAGGAGGACATGATGAGCAGCTCTCCCACGGCCAGTCCCTTCTAGAATCTGGGCCTCCCTTCTTGTCACTTGTTGGCCTCGTTTCTGAGGCCACTTGGGTGTCGGGTATCCATGAGGTCCCTATGCACTAGAGCGGGTGATGGAGTCAGCAGGTCCTAGCTCTGTCACCCCCCTCACCTCTCTGAGCCTCAGTCTCCTCATTTATAAAATGCCTCTGCCTCTGCTGACCTTGCAAGGACTCTGCAAGAACCGAGACTGTGGAAATGGGAGAATGCCATGAGGGGATATTGTTACTCTGGCCAGGCCAGAACTGAGTGGCCAGGAGAGTTGGGGCAGCCCCAAGACTGTGCCTGATGGCACCAGTAGGAAGCGAGAATCCTGTGATTTGGGGAGACGTCCTAATGACTGGGCGGTTCATTCATTCATCTATGCATCATCCTTCATAAAACTGCAACAGGTGCCTACCTTGTGCCAGGGAATGTGCAGATCATGTTGGCCACAAGGAGAAAAGAAGGACATGGTCCAGCAATGCCCAGCTAGGGAGAGTGTGGCCAGCTCCTCCCAGTAGGTCAGAGACTAGGAGAGCACAAGGCAATAGGATGCTGTGAGTTCCGGGGGACCAAAGGCCCTGTCCTACCCACGACTCCTGACCTTTAGGCCAGGGACTCCTCTCTCCTGCGGCCACGTGGGCCAGAGAGGCTGGATCTCAGCCCCACACCTCAGCCCTGCAATCCTAAGGGCAACCCGGGCTCCAGACCCCCCCGCCACCTTCTACTCCAGATGCACAACCCAAGTTGGTTCCCTTCTCTGCCCACCCCACGGCTCCCTGCGGTTCTAGCCCTGGCCCTGCAGCTGGCGCAGCCCATCTCCCTGCTCCCAGCTGCCCCAGCAAGAACATGGCCCCTCCCGCTCAGAGCCTTATGGGCTCCATCCATGTGCTCCCCAGCACTTCCCACTTCTTAGGGAGGACAAAGTCGATATGGGAAGAGAGGAGAAGGATGCAGGGGAGGGAAATAGGAGAGAAACCAAAATACAGAACTATCTCGCTTTTTATTCTTCCCTGAGCCTTGAAACCCGGGTCTCAGCCTCTCGTCCCTCCTCCTAAGTGTCCCAAACAACACTCCAGCCTCCATTCATAGGAACAACTCTTCTCCCGCTTGCCAAGCCCAGGGAAGGGGAGGCAGGAGGTGGGGGCACGGACCCAGGAGCCCCTTCATGACTCTGATAGGGGACCCAAGTGCTCCCACCATCCCGCCAACCTCACTCGTCATCGCTGCAGAGACAGCGGCCAGTTCCCACTGAAGAGAGTGTAGGCACCTGGCTGCACAGTTACAGGCCAGGGCAGAAGCTTAGGTGACAGGAAGAAGAAATCTTGCTTGAAGAAGTAAAAGATTCACCCAGCCCAGGCCGCAGACTCAAGTGCCTGCAGGGGGCGGGTGGGGAGGCCCTGGAGGAGAAAAGCAGGGACCAGATAGGACTCATGAACTGAGACCAGAGCCCCACCTGCAGTGGCGAGCAGGGCTCAGCCTCAACCAACTGATGCCACAGGAGGAACTGGGCCCAGGTCTAAAGAGAAGCTGGAAATGCAGATTTTTATGTCACAACTAAGCCAAATTTAAAATAAACTGTGCAGGCCACACAGAATACATCTCTGGGTTAGATTCATTCAGCCCACGAGCCTCTGATCGAGACAGTAACTTCCTGCCAAACTCCAGAAGCAAGAGAGTATCAGAAGGGATGGGGCTTAAAGCTGGTGTGGGGGGTGGGGGAGCCTCGTGTATAGGGGACACAGTCTGTTTTGAATGAGAGGTGTGTGTCCAGGTATACACAGGGCCATTGACACACATGTGAAATGAAGGTACGGATATTATTATTATTTTTGATCACTGTTTTCTTGTTCCCCTCCTTCCCCCTCTACCTCTCCCCCCAGAGATGGAGGAGAAAAGCCTCTTTCATCCAGCATTCGGTCAGTGGCCTCTGCCTGGAGGCCAAGCCCTCCCAGCTGGTGACCAGCAAGTGCCACGCTGACGCCCCGGCCCAGCAATGGCAGCTGTTGCCGCACACATGACGGTAGCCCTGGGGCCTCCTGTACCTTTTGCATGAGACTTTGGGACTGGAAGGGGGTTAGGGTGGGGGGGTGTAAAGCGGGCCGTTTCCATCTTACATTTCTGCCGGAACCATCAGCAAACACCCCTGCCACGACATACGTTTCTCCAAAGCTTTTATGGGGAGGCGCAGGGGGACATGCCCCGATGCCCTGGCCACCATTGTGGCCTTGCCTGGGGAGAGGAGAAGGTCAGGATGCTGGACTGCTGCTGGGGAGAGACTGGGAAGGTCCCCGGCCCTTTCTCCCCTCCCTTTGCCCTCCAGGGGGCCTGGACAGTGGTTTGAGGGCCCTCCTCTTGTTGGCTGGAGAGAGCAAGGACAGAAGCCCACCCAGGGCCCTGGCGGGGTCCTGGGGCCATCCCATGGGATTGGGCAGGAGAGGAGAATGTGGGCAGCATGAATGGGGATCCTGAAGCTGAGGAGAGAGGGGCAGCCTGCGGGCAGGGGAGGTGGAGAACAGGAAGGAGAGGAGAAGCTCAGTGGCCTGTCCCAGGCAGCTGCTGGGTTGGGTGCGGGAGGGATGGGATCCAGGGCAAAGGATGGGTAATTTGCAGAAGGATATGGGTGGCAGAGCAAGCCGAGCCCCAGAACATGGGTCTCCTCCTGAGGACCCCATCCCCCGCTTGCTGTACCAGCCCCAGGGTGTGTGCCCCCCGTCCTGCACTCTGGACCCCACATTCTTAGTAAGAGGTTGCAGGGGGATCTTCAGGGATAGCCTTGGAACACAGTTTATTGAACAGATCCCATTTCTGTTTGGCCATGTGTCAGGCCAAGACCTCTCCCTTGGGCCTTAATGACCAGCTGGTGCCCTGTCCCCCTGTCTGGGCCCACTGTGACGACTCTGTAAGGACAGGCAGCCACCAGGCACGACTGAGCAGCCCCATCCTCATTCATAGTTTTTGACTCCTGCCTTCTCAAAAGCCTTTGCCTCTGCAAGTAGAGCATTATGGGGTCGGGTGGCCAGTAAGAACAGGACCTTCTTTCTGGGGCGTAAACATTCTCCGAGTCTTCAGGGAGTAAGTCATGCAGGCTGAGCTTCATCCTCACCCTCGCCCCCCAACTACTGGAGGGAGGCCCTCAAGGCTCAGCCGCTGCAGTGGGCCAGGAGGCCGGCTGGTGGCTCCTGCTTGTGTAGAGAGCTCCCAGTTCCTTCTCACAGCCCCTGGGCCTCTTTTCCCTACCCCATGGCCTGGTCTTGGAGCCACTTCTGCTGTTCTCCACGTTCCTCTTCCCCCACCCCACTGGCTCAGGCACTGTGATCTTGGCCAAAAGACTGGTGGTACCAGGACCCCTCAGGGGTCCCTCTCCCAAAGCAAACCAACCTGGGGCCCTCTAGGGAGTCCACAGATTCCAGAGGGCCTAGGAATCTCCTGAAATTGTCCTCCAAATAGCACATGTGTGTGCACATATGCATTTCCCTGGGGAGAGGGTCCATGGATTTCCCCAGCTTCTTACAGAGGTCCCTGCACCCCAAAGGGTCTGAACCTCAGCTCTGGACTGGAGCTACCATCCACGTGAGCTGCCGTGCCCCTCTCCCTCCCTGGTGTGCCTAAACTGCCATCGTCCTGCTCTCTCCATGTGGCCCTTGGGGCCAGGAGCCAAGTGTCCACGGTCCACAGCGCCCGCCCTGGAGGGCTCTCAGTGGCTTCCCCTCACCTCCTGGCTCTCAGCAGTATCCTCTCAGCAGTGCTCCTGTGCCCCAGTGTGCACCCCCTGGGCTCACCAGCGTGGGGCCCTTGGCCAGCCTTCTCCCGTCCTCCGTTGTGATGTTTCATCTGCCACCATCTCCGTGGTGTGTGTCCACTCCAGTGGGCAGCATGGACCTTTGGGGATGGGGAGGGTGGGCTTCTCTCACTGAATGTAAGAGGACTACTTCTCAGAGAGCCTTCGAGAGGCCCCCCTCCCTGTGGTCAGACCAGGCTCGGCACGTGTCAGTGTCCTTTGTGGGACTCAGCCCTATTCTGTTTTGCTTTTCCTCTTCTTGACCAAAGCATGTGCCACTAGCTGTCCCTGAGGACCTTTTCTTTATGGAACACACACCTGGAATAAAACCACTTCTCATGTGTACACATGCACCAGCGCCTTCCTTTCTGACTCCAGGGCCAAGCCCTTCAGCGCCACCCTCCCCTGCCTCGTGGGGAAGTTGGGGCCTCTGTTCTGTAAAAGTGAAACTGAACACGCTCAGGTCTAAGCCCCTCCTGCACCTGATAGCTTGCTCCTCAGCCTGCGTGCGCTGTGGTACCCCAGGAACTCCTGGACGACAGGCTGGCTGCTTGGGGGGAGCCAGCAGGTGGCCCTGCTGCTTGGGAAGGCTGGGACCAGAGCCTAGGCTCCTGTGGCCTCATTGTGGGGCCCTAATTGGGGCTTCAAAATGGAAACCAAGGGTTTTCTCCAAATGATTGCCTTTTGCCAGCCCTCTCTCCTTCCCCAGGCCCCAGCCCTGGCCCCTCTGACCTTCCCCCCAACTCCTCTCCCACACAGGAAGGTAGTGGTAACAGTGCAAGTGTGACAATCTCCCTGGGTAGAAACAGCAAAATAATTCCAGAAAGAGTCCTACCAGCCTAGCCTTGTTTGATGGGGTAGCAGCTGCTCTGCCTAATGTTTCCATAGAAACAAATGCAAAACCCCCAGCATTTCTGTGATCAGAAGCTGAACCTACCCAGGTAAAAATAAACGCGGCTTCCGAGCACATGTGAACGGCAGCAGGCAGGCCGGTGCGCGACTAACCCTCTCCTGAACGGATGCAGCCATTTCCACCCCAACCCCCACCCTGTCTCAGAGCTGCTCAGTGGTGATTCCCCAGAATTTCTAGCCACCAGGCCTCAGGGGCCTGGAGCAAAGACCTGGGGCTGGTGACAGTTCCAGGCACACAGTGTGGCTGCAGAGTCCAGCTTGGCCTAAGCTGGGCAAAGGCAGTGACTTATTGCAGAAGACTCTGGCCGCAGTCTCTGTCAGTCCGTCTGTCCTCTCAAGGAGCACAGCCCACTGCCCACTGCCTTCTCGGGCCTCCCTCCTGGCCAGACTCTGCCAGCTTTCCACTTTCTGTTTATTTTTACTCCCAGCCTTAAAGGCTCTCAGGCTGCTTCTTTTGCCCTCCTCCAAGCCTACCTCTCCGGAGGCCCATTTTCTCTCCCACTCCCTTTCTTTTCTGGAAACAAAGGTTGTTAGCCTTTAGCAGTTCCTGGAGGACTCGGCAAAAGCCCTTGGGCTGACCCCTTGCAACAGGCCTTACATGACCCAGAAGAGAGAGTATCCCAGAGCACAGGCGTAGGGGGCGGGAGCAACATCTGCACGGGGCCAACCTCTCGTTTGTCCAGCAGGGAGGGGTTCCTCCATCCCCGGGCCTCTGTGGCTTGGCTTCTGTGTTCACAAAGGCTGTTCCCTGGGCCCCTCAGTAGAGGTCTCCCCATTTGCAGTTGGGAGAAGTAACCTAGACATCTCTGTCCTCCAGGGGGTCTGGACCCCCATGCCTTCAAAGAGTCTTCCAGCACTGCATGGGGTGTGGTCCTTTCCCGCTTGTGGAACAGGAAAGGAAGCCTGGAAAGGAGAGGCTGGAGTTCATAATGTCCACAACTTCATTCCCGACAGTGTTCTCAATGTCTTTGGTATTTGTGTGTCCCCTGTGATGGTCTGAGTCAGTTTCCTCCAGAAGGAGGGAGGGGGACCCAGGCGGCTTGTCTCATCTTAAGAGATCTTCACCGCCAGGCCCTCAGCAAAGACCTCGGGAAGGAGCGGGGAGGGGCCGCTCCCTCCTGGTCTGGCAGGCGTCCTGTGTGCATGGCAGACTGAACGGAGGCTCCGGCGCCCTCTGAGGATGGCCCTCTGCTGTGGAATTCAGCCCCGTGAAGTGGAGGAAGAGTGCAGAAGGAGTACGGGCTCCAGAGGCCCGATCAGCTGGGGCCGCCCCGCTCTGCCGCTTCCTAGCTGTGTGGGCCTGAGCAAGTCAGCTCGTCTCGCAGCCTTGGTTTCCTTGCCTGTAAAATGGGGGTACTCGTAGCCCTAGAGGGCTTTTGTGAGGACTGATTTGTTCAACAACTGCAAAGCATCTTGCCCTTTCTAAATGCTTAATAAACATGTGTTATTGCTGTTAATAATCAACATTTTCTGAGTGCCTGCTACATACGAGGGGTGATGACACAAAAGTAAACAAGATAGAAATGGGCCCTGCCCTTAAGAACAGGTATTCTAGCAGAGAGAGGGCCAAATCAACAGACAGCCCTAACAGCACACGATTGAAACCACAGGGAAGGTGGCAGCTATGGGAGCGAGGGGGCCTCTCACTGTGGCCTCGGGGCACATTCTGGGCAACACCTGCCTCAGGCTGGGTAAAGGGTGGGCTGGTGAGGCCTGGTGAGCTCAGTTGTCCACAATAGCTGGGCTGGCAGCTCGATGGGTAACTGCTGAGTGGCCTGGGCTTTTCACCCAGTGCACGCAGCATTGTGGCAATGTAGACCAATCTGTATTTATAGGGGAATTCTAGAAGGAAGCTATGGGAGCCATTTAAACCCAAAAAAAACATGCCTTCTGTTTCTTGAGCCAGTGACCATTCCTCTGGCTCATTTTTCTTCCTTGGGGAGGGCAAAAGAAAGAGTGGGACCAGGTGGCCTGGAAAATTCAGGGATTCTTATCTGGAGAGAATGAACACAAAATGACCAGGAGGTTTTCTCTTTCCTCCCTGGCTCAGGTTATCTCTGATGCCCTCAAGCCATCTGAAAACCAGACCTGTCTTTCAACAATTCTTCTTTCAAATAAGTGTCTCTCAAGGTGCGTCCAGATAACCTGCTGGGATCACTTGAGATAGTTGTAATCATGTATATTCCTGGGCTCCGGCCCAGACCTGCTGACTCATGTGTGACGAGTGGCCCGGGTGGTACAGATGTACGTTGAGTCTGCAATTCTGAAGCAGGAGGGAGAGGGAGCCTTGAAGGGGAGTCAGGATGGGCCCAGACTCCACAGTGAGTACGCTGCACTCGACCTCTCTGCAAGAAGGGGAAGCCAATGAGAAGGCAGGCCAGCCCTGTGCTCCGTACTGTACTTCCCCTGGGAGCAAGATGAGTGGCGGCACCAGATCTAGGAGCCAGAGGTCTGAGCCAGAACTGGCGCCCCCTTATGGAGAGCAGCAGTGGACAAATGCCCGCAGCCAGGAAACCTCCAGTTGGACAGGAAACCAGGGCTGGCAGGAGGGTCTGGGGTTCTGGGTCTAGAACCAGGAGGAGGTTGCTTGGGGCCTCCGTCGGGGCCTCTTCCCACCATCAGGTTAGAGGCAGCTCCCAGCGTTGCAGGAGGCTTGCCGATGTGTGCTGGCCTGCAGGCCACACAGCCCTCTTGGGAGGCTGCAGAGCTCCAGGTTCCTCTGCTCGCGATGGCAAGGGCTGCCCTTGCCCCAGGATGACTGCTCTCCAGAGCCTTGCTCTCCATGAGGGTGGCAGTGTGGGGGCTGTCAAGGTTCAGTCAGGTCACAGTAAGTGGTGGGGGCAGCAGGTGGAGCAGCAGAGTGGCACTGGGAGCTCCCTCCTGGATATGTGCGTGACCTTGGCCCGGGGCTCCCATCCTGCAGCTGTCGGGTGGAGGGCGGGGGACTGACGTCTTTCTTTCTCATGGATGCAGGGGAGGTGAGCAGACGCTGGGCAGCAGTTTGAGCTTGGGGAGCCCCCTCAGGGGTCATGCAGACTCTCACACTGTGGCAGCTTCACCATGCACATCATCAAGCCCACAATGATGTGCTGAGCATCTCCCCACAGAGGACTTGCAGTGGGCTCAGAAGAGCCCCGTAACCACTGATGGTCAAGGCTGTCCAGCACCAGACACCAGCCAGCCAGGCCAACCTCAGCTCCCACCTCTGTTCACCCTGCAATCCAGGCAAACTGACTTGTGTCCTGTTTCTGAAGTTGCTTTCTGCCTTCTCTTGTCTGTGCGTTTGCTGTTCTTCCCACTGTCTACCTTGTCATCTTCATGGGCCGAATGCCAATCACTTTCCAGACAAAGGCTGCCTCCCACCTGTCTGAACAAAGCCTCTCTCCAGCTTGTTTCTTCCGCGTCTTGAATGTTCCTTTCCAGCCGCGGTGAGCGCCTTCCTCCTTACGCTGTGATGTGGTCTTGTCTTCTCTAGTCCTTACTTGTGTTCTCTTTCCTGTTAGACTGCAGCTTCTTAATAACAGGGCCTATGTCTGCTCCAGCTTTGTACTTCCCACAGCCAAGCACAGAGCCTGGCGCTCACGCTCCCAGGAAATGTTGGCTTGCCCAATGAAGGAAATAAAAATTTTAGCTGGGTCGGCTTTTGTTTGTTAGTTTTAGTGATAAGGCATTTTTGCATTTAGGGATTATTACATTGCACTGAGAAAGCACTTAGTCTATATATGTTCATTTTTCTCTCACTTCTTAAAAGCTTGATATCTTCACAACTCCACCCTTGCTACTTATTGTCTCTAAGCCCTCAACAACCAGATGTTGGTGATGCTGAGGGCTGACATGGATTGAGCATTTCCTGGGTGCCCAGAACTTGCTATGGCTACCATGGATATTCCCACATTTGGTCCCCAACACTCCCCATGGGGTAGGTTCTGGTATGCCCACTTTACGGATGAGGAAGTAGGGGCTCAGTGAGGAGAAGAAACTCGCCCAAGGACAAATAGCGAGGTTTAAACTCAGTCCCACAGAAGTGTAGGTCGGTGGTTCTCGAAGTCCCAGACCAGCAGCATCAGCATCACCTGGAAACTTAGCAGAAATGCAACCTCTTGGACCCCACCCAGACCTACTGAATCAGAAAGTCTGGAGGTGGGGCTCAGCCCCCTGTTTGACAGGCCCCAGGGGATTCTGATGCACACTCAAGTTTGAGAGCCACTGGTTTGGTGACGGAGATGGGTCCTTGTCCCCTGACTGGAGGGCATGGGTCACCACCTGGCACAGAAGGCTCAGAGAGCTGATGCCATGTGCCGCAGGCCTTGCCTCTGCTAAGCAGGCTGCCTCCCACACAGCTCTGGGCTTGACGGATCTCTCGGGGCCCGGGGTGGGTGGGTGTGAGGCTGGGCCAAGGTTTGCCGCTCAGCCAGATGCCACATGCCAACCCTACTTTGTGTGATTTATGAGTTTCTTCCCCGGCACCAGCCACAGATGGCTGACTCGGTTATAGAAGCGCTTGCTTCGCAGAAGATTCATTAATCAAGGCATCAGCACTGCACCTCCCGGCCCGCAGGATGGGCATATGTTTTACCGCGAGTTACAGGGCAAAGTCCTTTCTATGGCGCATCTGACTGATGACATTCACAGCCAATACTGTCACTTATCACCAGTCACTGAGATTCACACATTTTAGCTTCTTTAATCCTGACAACTCTCTCAGGTAGGTATTTTCATTATCACTATTTACAAACTAGGAAATTGAAGCCCAGAGAGATTAACACACTTGCCCCAGATTTACCCGGCTAGTAGGAGGTGGAGCCAGGATATAAAATGAGGAGGTCTGACCCAGCGTCTACACTCTTTACTGCCCTTTATTGCCTTTCACACATTAGTTCGTATCCTCATACCAACCCTGACACTTTTGTATTGTTATTTCCCCATCTTGCAGTTAAGGAAATTGAGGGCCCATGCAAAGCTCTCAGTCTCACCTCTAAGCCTGAGCCCTGTCCCCCCAACCCTACATCCTTTCAGAATGGCCGATACTCAGAAGCCTGAGAGGAAGGGTGCGCCAGGGTTGGCTCTACTACCATCATCTACAAACACAGGAACAGGCTGAGAGGCCAATATGCCCAAAGTCACAGAGTAGGAAATGGCGAGCGCCAGGACTCGGCAGACCCCTGAACACAACGTTCCATGACACAGTGACAGAGGCAACTGCTGATGGCTCTGCCTGGTGCCAGGGGTCTTCTCTGGAGCCTGGAGGGTGAGACCCCCTGAGTGACCTGGCCCCACAGGCCAGGGCTGCTTTGCCGCAGCGTCTGCTTTCTCCCTGCATCCCGGCCAGGGCTGCTGTTCCCCAGATGTCTTCCTGGCATTAAGGTTCTCTGATCTGCACTATCTCTCCCAGACACTAGCTTTGTGCTTGTTCAGGTGGATCTCCTTTTGCAGGCCTGAGCCTGTGGCTTCATTCCCCTGACGTGGGGACTTGAGGGTGCTTCGTGGAACCCAGTGGGTTCACGTAGTTTTCACCAGGCACCTGGGTCCTCTTTGCATGCTCATCAAGCAGCTGGGCTTACTGTAGATGTATTATAACCAAATGCGTCCATCTGAGTTCTTTCTTGGCTCCTTTACGCTGTGACAGCAGGGGTGGAGAGGAGAGTTCCTGCCTTGCTGTGAGAGAACAACTGCTCCAGCTCTGCCCAGCCATTTATGAGCCAGGTGACCTCCAGTAAGCCACTCAAGCTTCCTGAGCCTCAGTGTCCTCAACTGCAAAGTGGGGGTGATGTGGGGGAAGCTCAGATGAAAAAATGTCTGTGATTGGGCCTTGGAAGCTGGAAAGCACATGCAGTGGCCGGAACACTACGGAGTGTTCCTCTGACCCTGGGGCAGGCCAGAGCTGCTAGAGCCCAAGGCTGGGGACTTTCCAGCTGCTGAGGACATTCTTGAGCCATCAGGCCTTGCAGCTCAGACACGGCGGCCCAAGGCAGTGGGAAGCCAACCAGGAAGGAAGAGGTGGGGAGTGCAGGCGTCCACTTGGTTCCTAAGCTGGAAATCGCTGACCTGGCTGTGGAAGCTTTTTGGTGGCACCTGCTTTTCCCTTTGAGAAGCAACGAAAGTACATTCAGCAGTAGATTCAGTTCGATGTTCCAACTGGCTTTGAAAATCTTCAGACTAGTGGGGACGGCCAGGATGGGAGCCGGGAGGGAGGGTCACGAGGCAGGAAGTGGCTCTGACTGTCTGGGGTCTTCGGAGCAGAGCTGCCCCTCTTGCAGCTGCATCCCAGCCTGCTGTGAATTAGGGATCACTGGGCCTGCCCCATGGGGCAGAGGAGATGGGGGCTGTGATGACTGTCCTCGGCCAGTGGCCTCTGTCTGTGGAGGCCACCCAGGATGTAGCCTTGCCACTCTCAGAAGGCCTGAGGGAGGATGACAGAACCACGTGGTTGAGAAGGCCCCACAGATATTTATCAATGACATAGAGAAAGCTGTGGTGGGGAGGCTCCTTCCCAGCCCAGGGTCCATCCTGCCTGGCAGGGCAGAAAGAGCAGAGGCTGTGGAGCCAAATAGGCCAAAGCCTGGCTGCTTCTCTCACTTGCTGGGCAGCCTGCCGGCAAGTTACCTTGCCTCTCTGAACCTCGGTCCCCTCACTAGTGAAACAGGGATAATACTTCTTAGGGATGTTGTGAGATTTGAACAAGGCCACATCTGTGAATGGGCTGGAATAAATAAAGAAAAAGGAATACAGTCCCCAAAGGAGAGCCCAAACTCTTTGATGGGAGAAGTATTTGTCTTGTTCGCGGCAGGACCACCAGAGCTTGACACAGAAGACATGGTCAATGTATTTGTTAATGAATGAGTGAACAAGTGTAGCTCTGTGTGAGGCAAAGGAGCCTCTGTGGGAAGGCCTTGACTCCAACCCCAGCCCCAGTCCCGGCCCCAGGGTCCCCAGGACTCCAAAAGGGGGTATGTGTTCAAGACAGGCACATGTCAGGCTTGTCGGCTTTGCAGACAGAGGAGTCCTGTCAGGCGTGGCTCTGAGAGAGGGACAAGCAGATGGAATTCATGGGCAAGAATGCCTGGGGTTTCCCTGAGATTCTCCACCTCGGTCCCTAGCCACTGGGTCGGGAGCCTTCCTGGGGGATTCCCGGTGTGCACACGTCCCCCTTTACCTCACATCAGGGTTGTACTGGAATCGCCTGTACTTCTCTGTGCGCCCACTACATTGCAAACTGCACGAAGAAAAGGACTTGTCCACAGCACCTAGTGCCCCGCCCAGCACATGGCAGGTGCTCAACAACTGGGCGCTGGATGACCAAGTAAGTGCAGTGGAACCGCGGTCCTCCCTCAGCCTGCAGACGCAGGGCTCGGGAGGCATGTCGGTTTGTCCTCACCTTTCTCTTCTAATCCGGTTGTTGATGTGGGGTTTCAGGAATCTGGTGAGGTTTGACCAGTGAAAATTCCTTTCCCTCAGGCCCAGGAGACCCAGTATTTGCAAGGTGATGCCCAATCAGTGCCTGATTAAACAGACAATGAGTGTGAGAACAAGGACTGGACGGCGGAGACGATGCCGCAAATACAGATGGGGATGCGCCTACCTTGTAGGAAACTGCCTTACATAGCAATGAAGCTGTTAATGCTACAGCAAGGAAAACTGCAGCTTTGGGATTACCTAAGGTTTTAGTTTAAATGTGCAGCAAAGAGAAACTGATGAAGGCTTCTCTGTGGTCCAAGCCATGGTCTTCTTGAAGTTTCTGCCCAGGGCTATGTCTCAGCTCAGGCTGTAGGAGTCTTCAGTTTATTTGCATACAAATTGCAAACATCTACAAAGTCTATGCTCAACCAATTTTTAAGTAAGATGTTACTGCTTCCCTGAAGGCTATAATTCCTTGGTTTTTCTCCTCAATATTCTTCTCACTTAGCAGCCACTCACTTTGACCCAGATTTTCCACCCCAGGAGTGTACAGGGAGTGGAAGGAGCCAAAGGAAGGGAGAGCAAAGAAGGGAGTGGGTGGCTGGGCAATGGAACCCACTTTCAGGACACCTAGAGCCTGACCTAAGTGTTTTAAGTATTATTTTGTTTAATTCTCAAGCCAACTCTGTGGGGTAGACACTATTATTATTTCCATTTGTAATGAGGAAACTAAGGTTCAGAGATATTGTGTGACTCACTCAAAGTCACACAGCTAGGAAATGGCAGGGCCTGGACTCCAAGGATGTCTGACTCCCAGAATTATATTCTTAAACTGTTCTATCTCTGTAAACCACTTACTCTACGTAGCTTTCAACATAGAAGGCAGTCCTGTTAAAGTTATTAACAATAGTCTGCAGGGTCTGCTGACTTGTCCCTAAGTTATTTCCAAATCTGAATGTGCTGAGGAGCTTTCTGGAATTATCATCAGGATAGGGCTGACTACAGAATTTGTGGGGTTTAGTGCAAAATGAAAATATGGGTTTCAATAGGGGAATTTCAAAACGATGACAGCAGAGTATTAAACCAGGTGTGGGGGCCTTCTAAGCACAGGGCCCCATCCCACTGCACAGTTTACACACCCATGAAGCCAGCCTTGAGTCGAGGTTCTGGGTGGAAACACGTCTGTTTTGTCCTGGAACCTGGCATTGGGTCTGGTAATGATAGATATTAAAAACCTGTTGGCTAATTGAATGAATCAGTGCTTTAAATATTCATCTACTACTCCATACCAAGCAGTGGTCCAGGCACAGGGGATATAGCAGGAGGCAATGCAAACAAGGGCCCTCACCTCATAGAGCATGTCTTCTAGAGGGACAGAAAAACAAGTAAACTAAAAGATGCACAAGATTATTCCAAGACACTAATAGGTGTTATGCAGAAAATGAATAGGATCAATGCAACTGAGTTACTAGGAAGGCAGGGGCTAACTGTAGGTGGGGCAGGAGTTGGTGCTTGATGCAAGCCCTGAGTGACAGCAGCCAGCCCGAGGATTACCTGGGGAGGAGCCTTCCGGGCAGAGGGAGGAGGGAGTGCACGGCCTTGCAGGGATGCAGGTGGCCCGCACGAATGAACAGCATAGGTGGAGTGGATGTGTCCCCACTAGGGTTTCCTGGGTGGCGAGCAGAGTCCTGAGCTGTGCCCCAACCCATGAGGCCTCCTGCCTACGGGTCCAGCCTCATTTTGTGCCACTCTCCCTCTCAGCCCCTGTGCCAGTCTTCTTCAAACTCCTCAAACACACCAACCTCTTCCCTGCTTAGGGCCTTTGCACAGCAGATTCTCTGCCTGTAGCACACTCCCCCGCTCCGGCTGGCTGGCTCCTTGTCATCTTTCAGATCTCAGCCTAAATGTCAAGCCTGGAGGGGCCTCTGCCCACACAAGCTCAAATAACTCAAAACATTGCTCTCTCTCATAGAACCCTAATGCTAGCCTTCATAATGGTAAGACGTTATGTTTCAGTTTTGACCGTAAGCACCATCAGGGTATCCTGGATCAGGGTCGTGTCTATTTCATTCACTTATAAACCTTAGTTGAGGTAATAAAAGTGAGAGTTGACCCCCCAGCCCCACACTCCCTTACAGCCATGCATCACTTAACAACAGGGCTATGTTCTGAGAGACATGTCGTGAGGCGATTTCGTCGTTATCCAGACATCATGGAGTGTACTCACACAAATCTAGGTGGTAGAGCCTACTACACACCTAGGCTCTATGGTACTAATCTGATGGGACCACGGGTGTACATGCAGTCCACTGTTGACCGGAATGTCGTTACGCGGCACACGACTGTATAACAGAACCAGTATTCACAGGCAAGTGCAGGTAAGAGTAACTCCTTGATCCCATAACTCAATTAATTAGCTATTTGATTAACTAATTAATCTACAAGCACATATTGAGAACCTATCATTTGTAAGGCACTAGGAGTTCCATATGAAAGGTTTAGTTCTCTTTCAAACTACAGAGGTTAAAGGAGGTGGACAACCACCCTAACGTTTCCACACAGTGTGATAGGACTATGACAGAGGATGCTACTAGAGCTCAGAAGGTAGCAGAGTAGAGGGGTCAGGTGATCAGGGAAGGCTTCCTGGAGGTAGTGATGCCTGAGTTAAGCCTTAACCTATGACTAGGGGTTAGAGTGTGTGGGCTTTCAGGAAACAGACATGCCCATAAAAGGAAGAGTATGCAAAGGCATGGAAGAGATTGTGTGGTATACACTCGAACTCTAAGAAATGTGGGGGGAGGCACTGAGGGGGACTGGGGGCAGTGAAGTTTGATAGGTGGGAAGGTGCTAATCATGAAGGGCCTTGTGTATCAAGCTGCAAATTTGAATTTTAAGAGTGACAGCAACCTTTAAGAAATTGAAGCAGGAAAGTGACATAACCAGATTTTTCATTATAGAAAAACCTCCCTTCCACAGTAAGAAAGAGGAGAGACTAGGAGAGATTAGTGGCGAACATCTATTCTTTTACCAGCAAAACTGCCCTCTCTTTTTCCTGGGAAATGCTCCTTCTCTTGTAGTTTGAATAGAAGCTTTCATTTTGTTACAGACTGCATTAGTTATCCATTGCTCTGTAACAAATTACCCCACAATTCAGTGGCTGAAAACAACTAACATTTATCATCTCACAGTTTCTCTGGGTCAGGGGTCCAGGAACAGCTTAGCTGGATGGTTCTGGCTCGGGGATGCAAATGAGGTTGCAGTCAGGGTGTCAGCCTGGGCTGCAATCATCTCAAGGCTCAATCAGGGCTAAAGAATCTGCTTGCAAGCACACTCACAAGGGCCTCTCCACAGGCATGTCTTACAGCACGGCAGCTGGCTGCCACCAAAGTGAACAAGCTGAGAGAGAGAGACAGAGACAGAGACAGGGCGGGGAGGGGGGGACTAAGATGGAAGCTACGATCTTTTTATAACTTAATATTGGAAGTGAGAGTCCATTATTTCATCTGTATTCCATTCCAGCCCTCACTTAAGAGTAGGGGTTTACACAAGACATGACTACCACAAGGTAGGGATCATTGGGGGCCATCTTAGAGGCTGCCTACCACACAGGTCCCACCTGTTCCTTAGGTCAGGTCCCCAAGCTGGTCCAACCAGAACATTTCCTTGGGATAGGTGAACTCAACTAGAAAGAAGGAATCTTTGTAAAGCGGTGAAGCTTGAAAGCTCTGTGGACAGCCATGTTCCCCATCAAGTGGAAGAGGCTGGTCCGTGGAAAGAATGAAGCTGACACTTACAGGAAAGCAGAGGCCCGAAATGGTAGGCAGTCCTGACTGTCCATGTTTCTGGTTCCATTTGACCCTGAGATTCACCTGTGCTCTGGCCATTCCTGCAGTTTGGTTACATGAGTCAATTAACTACACCCCCTCTATTGCGCCTAAGCTAATTCAAGGTGGGTTTCTGTCATTGGTCATAAGAGAATGACAACCGACAAACTGACTCGGTTACTCTGAGTCACACTGAGGCAGACAACTCAGTTAGGAAACTGTCGCAGTGATTCAGTTGAGACCTGATGAGAGCCTGAACAAAGGCACTGGGCACGGTGATTTGGGCCCAGACAGGAAAACACAGACGAACTGAAGGCAGGGATCAGGTCGGACTGTCTCATTCACCGTGGTATCCCCAGAGGGTACCACTGTGTCTGGCAAACAGCAAGCGCTCAGTAAATATTTGTGGAAATTGAATGATTAAATGAGTGAATGAAGGCAGGGAAACAGAGGTAAAAGCAAGACTCGCTGACCAATAGCATATGGAAAATGAGAAAGATGGAGAAATAAAACCGACTCAGGTCTTGGGCTTGAATGACTGGCCTTGATTCAAGATCGGAAGGGCTGCTGTGGACAGGGCCAGCGGGGCGGGGGCATAAGCGCAGTTTTGAAGTACTGGCCTGTGTCTTCAAGATGAGTGGCTGGTCTTAGGGAACCGAGACATTAATCCGTCTTCATGAGGAACATCTCTGTTGTTGGCCTCCTTAGCTCTGACCTCATAACCAACCGAGAGACGCAACTACATGCACTCAAAGCCAATTGACGCGCTAGAGAAAGACCTCATTTCACCAACAGGCAATGATCACAACCATCTTGGGGGCTGGTGGTCCTTGATGAGGAAGAGTCTAAAGTGAGCACGACAAAATCAGCTGTCAAGTGTCAGCCTAATGATCCTGACTCCCAGCACAGTTCTCTAGGCTCCCCTGTATGACGGCTTACTTGCCAACTAGACTGGGGAAGATTACGGAGGCGAGGCGAGAAGCTTGAAATTGGGTATTCAGAAAACACATTTGCTTTTCTCTAACAGGAACAATGTGTCAAATGCAAATGCCCACACCGAGGCTGGGCATAGTGGGCAGCTTTTTAAAAACTGGCATTGTAAAGCTGTCAGAGGTAGGAAATGCCCCCTTTACACTGGCACTCTGCGTCCAGGCAGAAGCAGCTTAGGGAGATGATTAAGCAAATGTTCAATTTCATCAGAATTTAGTTTGAAGTGCTGACTCTGTCTACATCCTTGAGTGATGCTCATTAGCATGTGTCAGAAATGCAGCTTCAGGGGCTCCACATATCCCCTTCAGCTCCTGGGCTTGTAGAATGCCAGCCCGACACAGCACAACTAGCTCGGCTTCCTTGCAAGTTCCTCCTGCCCTAGTGGCCAAATTGTATGGAGCAAAGGCTTCTTTTGTGACCCAAATATGTCCTGCTTTGAGAATGTGGCATTCTCTCTTCAGAGCTCAGGGAGGCAGCTGGGTAGAGTATCAGTTGGGTGGAGGAGTGAACACGAGGAGCTGTACTGGCAAATCACCATAGAAAGGTGACAGACAGTGCTCATCACCAGCCTCAGAAGAATCCTATTGGCTTCAGCACTTATAGCTGTGCAGTAGCAGAGACAGGATTGTAACTGCGTTCTCAATTTTTAAAAAACTTTTCATTATGGAAAATTTCAAGCAAATAAAAAAGCAAAGCGATTAATACTCACTACCCAGTTTCAATAATTATCAATTTATGGCTAATTTTGTTTTATTTACATTCTTCCACTGGATTATCTTGAAACAAATCACAGATAATGTCATTTTATCAGTATTTCAGTACATACTCTAAAAGATAACAACGTAAAAAAAATAACCACAATACCATTATCAAAGCTAAAAAACTTTCCAATACTTCCTGAATACTGACAGAATTTACACTGGTGAGCGAAGAAGGCTCCTGCACTCCCTACTCCCGCCTTGATCTCTACCAGGAACACTGTGTCCAATGTAAAGCCACGAAAAAGCCAAAGGACCAAGGCCAGGCAAGATTATGCCCACACTAAGATCATCACTGATGTGCTTAGTAACTTTAGTAATTTTAAAACCTTTCTTGAAATAGCTTAATAGAGAAGTTAAAGAAAACAGCAACCTTCATGTTTTTATCAGACTTTTTGGCATTTCCCAGGGCTACAAGGACTGGTCATTAGACAACCAAGAAGTATTGGAAGGTAAACAAGATTCTTTGTCTAACCAGCTGGTGGCTGGACTGCCATAGGGCCCCAGGCCTCCACAAAGGTTCAGCATAATTTCACGGTCACATGAATTTTTTAGACTTTTTTCTGGTAGTATTGTTTTCATAACTGTATTAAATATTTCTGGGGAATAAATTTTATAGATGTATAACATACATATAGACAAGTACACAAAACTCTAAAAGTTTGTTTTGTAGTAATAATTATCACTTACTGAGCTCTACACTTGTCCTGAGGATTAAGTTAAACACTGAAAATGAGATATAAACAGCACAACTGCTATTAGGGCAGCTGGTCATACAAATGTTTACCGTGTGAAATCATCTTTATGGATGAGCAGGATGAGAAGGGCAAACTCCTGAGGAGTGGCCTGGGGCAGGAGTCAGAGGCTGAGTAGGGAGAGACGTCTATGTGGGGGTCGTCAGAGCCCAGGCGTGGGGAAGGGGCTGTCCGCGTAGGGAAGCCTGAGTGAGCCTCCTATTCACAGGCTCTCAGGAGAGCATGCTCCATGATGAGCACCAGCACTGACTCACTGGTGGGTGGTCTGCTGAAGTGGTGATACAGAATATTTTATACCAACTGTACCATCCCAATATCTAGGCCGGTCAGTTGCAGAAATTACTGGGTGATATTACAGAGATGGTCACTGTTCACATAACAGGTCACATAGGCCTCAAATACTCTATTGTCTAATAATGATTATTAGCCATTTACATGAAGGAAGGTGCAATTTCTCAATAAAAATACTTTAATAGACCCAGAGGGCCTGTCTCAGAGAAGCCAAGAAATATTGGGGTTTCAAGGCTTTCCATTTCTGGATCCCTTAGAGCTGCATCAGGACTTCATGCTGATGAGCATTTGCCCTGAAAGCCTTTTAGTACCTGTACCTTCGAATCCTTTCACGACATTCCTCTGAAGGGAGTCTGAGGCTAACAACTCCCCTGCCCTCACTATAAATGCAACCTCCTATTGGGATTTGCGTAATAACTGGGAACCTGGAATTTTTTTTTATTGAGTTATTGATAGGTTACAATCTTGTGAAATTTCAATTGTACATTAATGTTTGTCAGTCATGTTGTAGGTGCACCACTTCACCCTTTGTGCCCACCTCCCACCCCACCTTTCCCCTGGTATCCACTAAACTGTTCTTAGTCCATAATTTTAAATTCCTCATATGAGTGGAGTCATACACAGATTATCTTTCTCTCGCTGGCTTATTTCACTTAACATAATTCTCTCAAGGTCCATCCATGTTATTGCAAATGGAATGATTTTGTCTGTTTTGCAGCTGAGTAGTATTCCATTGTATATATGTACCACACCTTCTTTATCCATTCGTCTGTTGCTGGACACTTAGGTTGCTTCCACGTCTTGGCTATTGTAAACAGTGCTGCAATAAACATTGGGGTGCATAGGACTTTTGGGATTGCTGACTTCAAGCTCTTTGGATAAATACCCAGTAGTGGGATGGCTGGATCATATGGTAGTTCTATTTTTAATTTTTTGAGGAATCTCCATACTGGTTTCCATAGTGGCTGCACCAGTTTCCATTCCCACCAGCAGTGTATGAGGGTTCCTTGTTCTCCGTAACCTCTCCAACATTTGTTGCTATTAGTTTTAGATATTTTTGTCATTCTAACGGGTATAAGATGATATCTTAGTGTAGTTTTGATTTGCATTTCCCTGATGATCAGCGATGATGAGCATCTTTTCATGTGCCTATTGGCCATCAGTATATCTTCTTTGGAGAAATGTCTGTTCATGTCTCCAGCCCATTTTTTGATTGGGTTGTTTGATGTTTTGTTGTTGAGTTGTGAGAGTTCTTTATATATTATGGATATTAAGCCTTTGTCATATATATGACTTGCAAATATTTTTTCCCAGTTAGTGGGTTGTTTTTTTGTTTCAATCCTGCTTTCATTTGCCTTGAAGAAGCTCTTTAATCTGATGAAGTCCCATTTGTTTATTCTTTCTATTGTTTCCCTTCTCTGAGAAGGCATGGTGTCCGAAAAGATCCTTTTAATACTGATGTCAAAGAGTGTACTGCCTACGTTTTCTTCCAGAAGCCTTATGGTTTCAGGTCTCACCTTTAGGTCTTTGATCCATTTTGAGGTTATTTTGGTGAATGGTGAAAAAGAATGGTCAATTTTCATTCTTTCACATGTGGCTTTCCAGTTTTCCCAGCACCATTTGTTGAAAAGGCTTTCTTTTCTCCATTGTATGCCCTCAGCTCCTTTGTCAAAGATAAGCTGTCCATAGATGTGTGGTTTTATTTCTGGGCTTTCAATTCTGTTCCATTGATCTGTGCACCTGTTTTTGTACCAGTACCATGCTGTTTTGATTACTGTAGCT
The DNA here is from genome assembly GCF_041296265.1 of Equus caballus. NCBI lineage: Eukaryota > Metazoa > Chordata > Mammalia > Perissodactyla > Equidae > Equus > Equus caballus. The sequence goes on from NC_091707.1 coordinate 28,398,083, forward strand.
TTGTAGTATGTTTTGAAGTCAGGGATTGTGATGCCTCCCGTTTTGTTCTTTTTTCTTAGAAATTCGGGGTCTTTTGTTGCCCCATATGAATTTTAGGATTCTTTGTTCTAATTCTGTAAAGAATGTCATTGGGATTCTGATTGGGATGGCGGTGAATCTGTAGATTGCTTTAGGTAGAACAGACATTTTAACTATGTTTGTTCTTCCAATCCATGTACATGGAATGTCTTTCCATCTTCTTATGTCGTCATCCAATTCTCTCAGAAAGGCCTTGTAATTTTCATTATATAGGTCCTTCACTTCCTTAGTTAAATTTACCCCAAGGTATTTTATTCTTTTTGTTGCGATTGTGAATGGTATTGTATTCTTGAGTTCTTTTTCTGTTGGTTCATTACTGGAGTATAGAAATGCTACTGATTTATGCAAATTGATTTTATACCCTGCAACTTTGCTGTAGTTGTTGATTACTTCTAAGAGTTTTCCAATGGATTCTTTGGGGTTTTCTATATATAAGATCATGTCGTCTGCAAACAGCGAGAGTTTCACTTCTTCCCTCTCTATTTGGATTCCTTTTATTCCTTTTTCTTGCCTGATTGCTCTGGCCAGGACCTCCAGTACTATGTTAAATAAGAGTGGTGCTAGAGGGCATCCTTGTCTCGTTCCTGTTTTCAGGGGGATGGGGTTCAGTTTTTGCCCATTGAGTATGATGTTGGCTATGGGTTTGTCATATATGGCCTTTATTATGTTGAGGTAGTTTCCTTCTATGCCCATTTTGTTCAGAGTTTTTATCATAAATGGCTGTTGGATCTTGTCAAATGCCTTCTCTGCATCTATTGAGATGATCATGTGGTTTTTATTCCTCAGTTTGTTATGTGGTGTATCACGTTGATTGATTTGTGGATGTTGAACCATCCCTGTGTCCCTGGTATGAATCCCACCTGATCCTGATGTATGATTCTTTTCATGAATTGCTGAATTCTGGTTGCCAAAATTTTGTTTAGAATTTTTGCATCTATGTTCATCAGTGATATTGGCCTGTAGTTCTCTTTTTTCGTGAAGTCCTTGTCAGGTTTTGGTATCAGCGTGATGTTGGCCTCATAGAATGTGTTAGGAAGTGTTCCATCTTCCCTAATTTTTTGGAATAGCTTGAAAAGGATAGGTATTAAATCCTCTCTGAAAGTTTGGTAGAATTCCCCAGGAAAACCATCTGGTCCTGGGGTTTTATTCTTTGGGATGTTTTTGATTGCTGTTTCAATCTCTTTCCTTGTGATTGGTCTGTTCAAATTGTCTGCCTCTTCTTGAGTGAGCTTTGGGAGATTGTAGGAGTCCAAGAATTTATCCATTTCCTCTAGGTTATCCATTCTGTTGGCATATAGTTTTTTGTAGTATTCTCTTATAATCTGTTGTATTTCTGCAGAGTCTTGTTATTTCTCTTCGCTCATTTCTGATTTTGTTTATTTAACCTTTCTCCCTTTTTCTCTTTGTAAGTCTGGCTAGTGGTTTGTCAATTTTATTTATCTTCTCAAAAAAACAGCTCTTTGTCTCATTAATCCTTTCTACTGCCTTTTTCGTTTCAATAGTATTTATTTCTGCTCTGATTTTTATTATTTCTCTCCTTCTGCTGACTTTGGGCTTCATTTGTTCTTTTTTCTCTAGTTCAGTTAGGTGTGCTTTAAGGTTGCTTATTTGGGATTTTTCTTGTTTGTTAAGATGTGCCTGTATTGCAATGAATTTTCCTCTTAATACAGCTTTTGCTGTATCCCATATGAGTTGGTATGGCATGCTATCATTTTCATTTGTTTCCAGGTATTTTTTGATTTCTTCTTTAATTTCTTCAATGATCCATTGCTTGTTCAGTAGTGTGTTGTTTAGTCTCCACATCTTTGTGCCTTTCTCAGCTTTTTTCTTGTAATTAATTTCTAGCCTTATAGCACTATGATCTGAGAACATGCTTGTTATTATTTCAATTTTTTTAAATTTGTAGAGGCTTGCCTTGTTTCCCAACATATGGTCTATCCTAGAGAATGTTCCATGTGCACTTGAGAAGAATGTGTATTCAGCTCTTTCAGGGTGGAGTGATCTATATTTGTCTATTAAGTCCAATTGTTTTAGTTTTTCATTTAGCTCCACTATTTCCTTGTTGATTTTCTGTCTGGATGATCTGTCCATTGATGTGAGTGGGGTGTTGAGGTCCCCTACTATTATTGTGTTGTTTTTAACATCTTCCTTTAGGTCTGTTAATAGTTGCTTAATGAATCTTGGTGCTTCTGTGTTGGGTGCATAGATATTTATAAGCGTTATTTCTTCTTGATGAAGTGTCCCTTTGATCATTACATATTGTCCCTCTGTGTCTCTCTTTACCTGTCTTATTTTCAAATCCACTTGGCCTGATATGAGAATTGCAACACCTGCCTTTTTTTCCTTGCTATTTGCTTGAAGTATTGTCCTCCACCCCTTCACCCTGAGTCTGTGTTTGTCCTTGGGGCTGAGGTGTGTTTCCTGGAGGCAACAAATTGTTGGATCGTGTTCTTTAATCCATTTTGCCACTCTGTGTCTTTTTATTGGAGAGTTCAATCCATTCACATTGAGAGTGATTATTGATGCATGTGGACTTAATACTGTTAATCTGTCGCTCATTATCTTGTTTTCCTGTGTTTCTTTTCCTGTGTGCTTTATCCTACCCATTTAATACTGCAATTTCTTATGCTGGGTTTCTTAGATTTTTCCTTATTTATGATTTGTGACTCTGTTCTGTACTTTATTTTAGTGTCCACCTTGAAGTTTGTATTTAGAATCTCGTGTATAATATAGTCTATTCTCTGGTGGTCTCTTACCTACTTGACCAATACTGATTTAGACCCTTTGCTCTTCCCCTCCTAAATATTTTCATTTTTTATTCCAACTCGTCTTATTCATTTGTAGTTAGAGTGCTAAGATCGTCCTTGTTTTGGTAGTTTCCTTACCTTTACCCTAATGCTATAATTGAATATTTGCTATCCTGTTCTGGTTGTATCCATCGGTCTCCCTAGTCTGTGGATTGTGTCCCCTTTCTCCCTTTTTTCTTTTTTCAAGTATGAGAGCCTTCTTGAGGATTTCTTGTAATGGAGGGCTTTTAGTTACAAATTCCCTTAACTTTTGTTTGTCTGGAAAAGATTTAATTTCTCCCTCATATCTGAAGGAAATTCTTGCTGGATAGAGTATTCTTGGCTGAAGGTTTTTATCCTTTAAAGCTTTGAATATATCACTCCATTCTCTCCTAGTTTGTAGGGTTTCTGTAGAGAAATCCGCTGACAGTCTGATAGGGGCTCCTTTATAGGTTATTCTCTTTTTTTTCCTTACTTCCCTGAGTATTCTCTCCTTATCATTCCTATTTGCCAACTTTACTACTATGTGCCTTGCAGTAGGTCTTTTTACGTTGACAAATCTAGGAGATCTAAAACCCTCCTCTACATACATTTCTCCGTTGATCCCTAGATTTGGGAAGTTCTCTTCAATAATTTCGTTAAGCACACTTTCTGCTCCATTTTCCTTTTCCATATTCTCGGGAATTCCTATGATCCTTATGTTCTTACTCCTCATTGAATCCATGATCTCTCGGAGATTTTCCTCATTTTTTTAAATTCTTAGTTCTCTTTCTTCCTCTGTCTGGCGCCATTCAGCCTGTCTGTCCTCGATTATGCTAGTTTGCTCCTCTATGTTGTCTACATGGGCATTCAGGGAATCCGTATTCTGTTTTATCTGGTCCATTGTGTTTTTCATCTCAAGTAATTCTGTTTGATTCTTCTTTATGATTTCAATCTCTTTCGTGAAGTAACTCCAGAACTCAGCTTGTTTCTCTATCTTTCTCTCTACCTCATTGAGTTTTTTGATTATAGCTGCTCTGAATTCATTATCACTTAGTTTACCTAATTCCAAGTCCTCAGGACTTAATTCTTTGTTTTTATTGTTTTCCTTCTGGTCTGGGGCCTTTATAAATTGCTGGATGGTAGAGGAGCGTTTTTTTCTCATGGTGGTAGAATTCAGTTGCAGTTACAGCCTGTCGCCACTAGATGGGGGTCGAGAGCGGCGTGTTATGAGCTCTCCGCCTTGGGGCAAGATGGCTGCGCCCACTGGCTTTGCCGGGGGGGAGGGGCTGTTACTCACACGCGCTGGTCTGGGTTCAGATCAGTTCTGTTCTCTGGTCTCCCAAGGCCCTTGATTTATGGGGTCCCCGTGGACCGAAGCTTTCCCCCCGTCAGCGGGTCTCCACTGAATCAGCGGCAGGAGTCCTGGATGATCCCCTGGTCGTGTGGCCCCTCCCCCACTCCTTCCCGACCCACTCCGCAGCGATCGCAGACTCTAGGGGAGGGAGCGATGTTCTCTCCTACCGTTCCAGTGCCTCCGAAGGTGTAAGCAAAGTTTATGATCTCTGCCTTCTTGGTATTGTAGGTCTCTAATGAGCTGGCATTATTTTTGTTCTCTGAAATTCAGTTCTTCCAATCTTTTGTTGTATTTTGGAGGGGAGAGAATCCCGGGTCAGCTCACCCTGCCATTTTGCTCCGCCCCCCCAGAACCTGGAATTTTATCGTAGGTGGAAGGAAGTGGGTGACCATGCTTCTAACAGGCATCTAGGCTCAATGACAGTGTCAAGGACAAAGCAATCTCTGGAATGGCTAGGGCCACTGGGAAAAGTGGCCAAGCATCGTTGGGTACTCTTCAAACTGTTCACCCTAGAGCAGGTACTAAAAGACTCAAATATACTATTTTTCTTAAAGACTAGAGGGGCGATACAGTTGGCCAAACCTGGGGGGGCCTCTGGTACAGAGTAGGTACTCCACAACCAATACCAGCAAGTGAAGGTAGGAGTCAGCATTACCATGGAAACCCCTCCAGCTTCAGGCTTCCAAGGAAGAAACCATATCTATCCCATTTCTCTTGGATTACAGTCCAGAGACCTTAAATTCAAACACCTGTTGACAAGAACCTAGGGCCTGTCTCAGTTAAGTGATGTAATATGTCATTAGCCTTCTCCCTACTCTCCTGAAAAGCATAAAGAAAAGTACCTTTGGCATGAGGCTTTTACACCGAGTTCTTCACAATACTCTTCAAATTGAACATTCAGTTGAAGGATACAATTACAAAAAAGAAAAAGGAGTGTGCTAGGTAAGTTGACACACGATCTCTATATGTAGCTGAAGGGATTACTACCATCTTCAAAGGTAAAATATCTTTCTTAGAACAGACTTACAAGTTGAACTACGTACTGGAGGACACGGGAAAGTTAATCACTAAGAAATTCCCTGCCTCTAAGGTTTCTATCACTAATTCCCCTTAGACAATCATCTAGCTTCTTACGTCATCTCCCAAATGTCCTGATTTCAGTCTCTCAGCCCCTCCTTATCTCTTAGGCCACAACTCACTTGCCTTTGTGTCTAGCCTAGAGCTTGGTTAGCCTTTCAATATTATGCTTATTACCTATGATTCCTTGCCACCTTAACACTCCCCCCACCCCAGCATTCCCTCCCATAACAATTTTATATTGCTCCTTGTACTAAAGTTATGCTCTTCTCTCTCCCTCTACTAAATGGTGAGATCCATACTGCCTAAGATCATTTTTTGTTCATTTGTGTAGTCAATTATGTACCTTACAGTGTTTCGTCAGATTCAATTGCTATTTACTGCACATCTAATACATACCAGGCACTTTTCTCTGTTATTTCATGGAAAGCAGTGTGGTGTAGGATATCTTGCTACTCAAAATGTGGGCACCTGGAAGTTTGTTAAAAATGCAGAATGTCAGAGTTCGTTTCAGACCCAAATCTGCATTTTAACAAGAACCTAGGTATGCAACATTCAGAATGACAAGGAATGGTATAACGCACATCAGGATCTCCCAAAAAGTTTTTTATTTCACGTATTTTTAAGTTCTGTTATTGGGTGCGTATACATTTAAGATTCTCTCTTGGTAAATTTACCCTTTCATGATTATAAAATTTCCCTCTTTATCCATAGTAACATTCCTCATTATCAAGTCTCCTTTGCCTGATATTAAACATAGCCACCTCAGCTTCTTATGCATAGTGTTCGCACAGCGTGAGCTTTTTTCCCCATCATTTTACTTTTTTTTTTATCTACATCTATTTCATTTTTTTGAGGAAGAGTAGCCCTGAGCTAACTACTGCCAATCCTCCTCTTTTTGCTGAGGAAGCTGGCCTTGAGCTAACATCTGTGCCCATCTTCCTCTACTTGATATGTGGGACGCCTACCACAGCATGGTCTGCTAAGCGGTGCCATGTCTGCACAGGGGATCCGAACCAGCGAAACCTGGGCCGCCGAAGTGGAAGGTGCGCACTTAACCACCGCACCACCAGACCGGCCCCCGCCCCATCATTTTACTTTTAACCTATCTATCTAGGTCTTTATACTTAAAGTGGGTTTAGCATATAGCTGTGTCTGGTTTTATCAATCCAGTCTGACAATCTGGTCTTTTAATTGGAGTGTTTAGACCATTCCATTTAATATAATTAGTAATATGATGAGGTCTAAATCTACCATTTTGCTATTTATCTATTTGCCCACCTCTTCTTTGTTCTGGGAGTCCTGGAACAGAGTAGATACTCCACAACAAACGCCTGTTGTGGGTGAAGGTGGGAATTAGCATTACCATGGCAACCCCTCCAACCCCAGGCTTCTCTATTATCCTGCCTTCATTTGGATTGAGATTTTTTTTTTGTTTTTTAAAGTGATTGCTCTCAGGTTTACAAATAGGTGTTTTTAACTTTTCACAGTTCACCTTCAAATGATATACCACTTCAAGTCATTGATAAAAACATTTCAAGCATATATTTCCATTTCCCCCTACCGTTCTTTGCACGATTGCTGTCATACATTTAATTCTAGATGTTATAAACCACACAGTACATTTTTAAACAGTAAATTATCTATTAAAGAAATTTAAAAATGAGAAAGAAGTCTTTTGTATTTGCCTTCATATTTATCATTTTTGGTGCTTCTCATATATTTGTGTAGATGCAAGTTTCCATCTGTTTTTTTTTTTTTTAAAGATTTTATTCTTCCTTTTTCTCCCCAAAGTCCCCTGGTACATAGTTGTGCGTTTTTAGCTGTGGGTCCTTCTAGGTGTGACATGCGGGACGCTGCCTCAGCATGGCTTGATGAACAGCGCCATGTCCGCACCCAGGATCCAAACTGGTGAAACCCTGGGCCGCTGAAGCAGGTCACGTGAACTCAAACACTTGGCCACGGGGCTGGCCCCATCCGTTTTTATTTTCCTTTTGCCTGAGGAACTTCTTTTAACATTTCTTGTTGTGCAAGTACGCTAGCAACCAATTATCTCAGATTGTGTTTGTCTGAAGAATCTTTTATTTTGCCTTTATGTTTTAATGATACGTTCAATGGATATGGAATTTTAGGCTGACACCTTTCTCCTTCAACATTTAAATGTCATTCCATTCTTTTGGCTTGTATAGTTTCAGATGAAGTTTGCTGTCCTTCTTATGTTTCTTCATCTGTAATGTGTGTTCTTCCTCTGGCTACTAAGATTTTCTCCTACCACGGTTTTTACCAATTTAATTATGATATATGTGTGTTTTATTTATCATACTTAGGGTTAGTTTGGCTTTGTAGATGTGAGTGTATAGTTTCCATCAAATTTGAAAATTTTTGGCATTATTTCTTCAACATTCTTTTTTCCTCTCCACATCCTCCTTTTTCTTGAGACTCTCAATTATTCTTGCTATTATCCTACAGGTCACTGAAGCTCTCCATTTTTTTCAACCTTCTTTCTATGCTTCAGTTTTTGATAGTTTCTACTGCTCTATCTTCCAGTTCACTGCACTTTTCTTCTGCAATGTCTAATCTGCTGTTAATCCCATCCAGTGAATTTTTCATTTCAGATATTGTATTTTTCATCTCTAGAAATTCCATTTATTTTTTAAATCTCTTCTATTTCTCTCCTAATATATTCGTTTCCTTTTTATCTCTACATATTTATTATAATAGCTGTTTTAATGTCCTTGTCTGGTGGGTTTATCATCTCCGTCATTTCTGAGTTAGTTTCTATTGATTGATTTTAGTCTCTGGTTATTAATCATATTTTCCTTCTTCTTCTCATGTCTAATGATTTTTTGTTGCTGTCGCAGGGAAAGATTCACCCTGAGCTAACATCTGTTGCCAATTTTCCTCTTTTTTTTGTTTCCCCCCTCCCCAAAGCCCCAGTGCATGGTTGTATGTCCTAGCTGTAAGTCATTCTACTCCTTCTACGTGAGCAGCTTCCACAGCATGGCAACTGACAGATGGGTAGTGTGGTTCTGTGACTGGGAAACGAACCCAGACCCGATGCAGTGAGTGCCCAACTTTAACCACTAGGCCATCAGGACTGGATCTCTCACATCTAATTTATTTGAATGCAGGACAACTGTGAATGTTACTTTGTTTAGTATTTGGTTATTGTTACCTTCCTTTAATGAGTGTTGGGCTTTATTTTGGCACACAATTGTGTGTTTATCAGTTTACCCCTTCAAGACCTGTTTTTAAAGTTTGCCAGGGTAGATCTAGAGTAGGCTTCACTTGAAAGACAGTGTATCTCATTACTAAAGTGTAACACGTCTGGGGTCTTCGGTGAATGCCCTGTGTGATCACCCAGGACTCTACTCTGACTGGTCAAAACTTCTCTCTCTCTCCATCCTGCGAGATTGTTCTTCTGCCTCTCCAGTCATTCTATGCCCTGCCTGGTACTCAGCAAAGACGTCAGGGGACCCACATGCAGATTTCTGGAGTTATTTTTGTGTAGCTTCCTGCTTTCCAGAACTTTGCCCTGCAACTCCCAGCTGTCTCAGGCTCCCTCAAACTCCAATCTGTCTCCTCAGTTCTGCAAGGCAGCTGGTCCCTGTTTGGGTTGCCCTTCCATCCCGAAAAATGCCTCCAGGCAGAATCCCGGCATGAGTGTAGGGCTCAACTCTTTTGTTTTCCTTCTCTCTGGGTTCACAGTCCTGTGCTACCTGTTGTCCAATGTCTGAAAAACAGCCCCTTCACTTATTTTGTCCTGTTTTCCAGTTAAGTCTGCCCTTTACTCTATTATGGCTACAAGTGGAAGTCCTGGGCAGCTTTTAAAAAATTCTCATTTTCCCAGGTCCTAATCCAGACTGGCTAAATCAAATTCCCCAGAGCATGGGGTGGCAAACTACAGCCCGGAGGCCAAATCCAGCCAATAGTCTATTTTTGTATGGCTGGCAAGCTAAAAATGGTTTTTACATCTTTGATGGGTTGTAAAAAAAAAATACAAAGAATAATGTGCAACAGAGACTACATGTGGCCCATGAAGTCTAAAATATTTACTATTGGCCCTTTATAGAAACTGTTTGCTGACCCCTCATCCAGAGGAAGTGTCTGGGAACCAGATTTTTAAAAAGCTCCCAAAGTGATTGTATGATAGCCACCTCAAACCAGTTGGTTACCCAGTACTTGGAAGACATTACTGTGGTGGAAAGAATGTGATCTTTAGAGCCAGAAAGACCTGGGTTTTACTTCTTGACCTTAGATAACCGCCTTAAGTCTCCATTTCTACAGTTATAAAATGATAACAATTGATATGCAGGAATGAAAATGAGAGATAAGGTATTCAGGAAAAGTACCTATGTGTAGTATAGCATAGGCCACCATAAATGGGTTTTTTCTGACTGAACAAAAAGCACTCAATACCTAACTCTCTCCTTTCTCTCACTGGTTGAATGCTTCAAGTGAAAGTCATATATTGTCCTTATTAGTTCCACTAAAAATGTGTTAACCTTCCCACATTTCCCACCCCATCTGTTCCGAACTTTCCCCACCATCTTCCAGGCCCCTGATAGATTTAACTCTTCCTTTTCTCCAAGATTTTGACCTCTTTCACCCATTTAGTGGATTGAGAGCTTCTGACACAAACCCTCTCAACTTTCCATCTCACTTTCTCTTCTGAGCTTAATCACTCCATCAGCACACCTAAACATGGATCTTCAACTGGCACTGCAATCTTTCACCATCAAATATCTAATTGTGATACGTTTTGTATCTTAGACTCTTCCTCTACTCATACATGTGAAAAAATTGCCTTTATTAAAAGAAAATCTGTCCTTCTAATTTAGCCTTCTGTATTACCACTTTTCTTTCAAGTTTCCAATAAACTTTGCCTTCTCTGTCTATACCTCACCATTTCCCTTACTCTTTACCTACAAATTTAATTTTTGTCTTAATATTAGACTATTGAAAAGACTTCCTAAACCCCAAATCCAAAGCCTGTCTATAATTCCTCATCTTACCTGTCTCACTGAAAAATTCTCTTGACTTGGCTTCTGGGACATTATACTCTCCACTTTTCCAATCCAGTCTACACAAAGCAGTGGGCTTAATCCTCCTAATGCAAAGATTTGACGGGTCATGCCTTAAAAATCTTTAAAGACTATCCACAGCCTATGAAATTAAAACTCTGTAGCTTCATGTTCAGGGCACTCCAATACTAGCTTTCCCGGCTTTATATCACCATTCTCTCCTAAATATTGACCTTACTCCGGCCACGATGGCTTACTTGCTGTTCCTCAAACACTCCCAGTGCTTTAGAACCTCCTTATTACTTCTGTCCTATTTTTCTGTTTTCAAAGTTTAGCCATTCTTCAAGGCCCAGCTCAAAGGTTACCTCCTTTGTGAAGCCAGCTAGATGTGCCACCTCACACTTCTAAAACATCTGTGGATAAAGGATTAACAAAACTCCTTCTGCTCTAAAGATTGTTTATGCTAAAAATTACCTCTGATTGGCAATTTATACCTAGACTGGGTGAAAACTATAACCACCTGGTGGGAAGATACAGCTTTGTGCTTCTCTGAAAGCAGTGACTCTCGTAACTGGGCACGTCTCTTACAGTGACCTAGAAGCCATGTCTACGGAGTTATTAAGAGAGATAGTGGCTCCTGTCGTACATGAAGCTTCTAAGCCAGGGTAGCTCTTGCACTTCCTGTCTGACCTCTTGCACCTGAGTTATCATTTGTTTGTGTGTGCAGAGAATAATTCTTGGATGGCTGTGTGAACTGCCATGAGGACTACTCACTCCCATGCAAGAGGAACACTTGATGATGCTGGGTTGGCAAACTGTTTTGTGTATCCTATATGCTTTTGAGTGAACTGGTGACAAATGTGACCTATTCAGGTCTTGAGAACCCAAATATTTGAGTCTATAAAAAGGCCCCTTTGATAGGCATCAGAGGTTCATTATTTAGCTCACAGCTACTCATTCTGTAGGACTCCCTCCCCCATTCAAGATCTTTGAGGTTAGGACCATGTCTTTTTCATCTAGCAAAGTCTTTATGGTATTGCTGTGTGATCTAGGTGAGTAACTTGAACAATCTGAACCTATTTTGTCACCATTAATAGACGAATAATTATTTCCTACCTTAAAGGGGTTGCTGTGATGATTAAGTAAGATATATGTAAAAATGTTTCCTAAACAGTAAATGCTACGGCCTAAGTGGTAATACTAGTATCATTATTCTAACACATAAATTAATATTCCTTTTTCTAAAAAGCATCCCTACAAGTATAATAATATTTATTAAACAGTTCATAGATCAAAACTGATTTTCATCCAATCTTCAGAAAATTAGTAAAACAATTTATCAAGGAGGGGGCCATACTGATATGAAGCTGATGTCACTCTAAGAACTATCCTACCCTCTTTCCTCCAACTCAAAGTCTAGTCTGTTTCTAGGTCAGTAAAAACTTGTCTGCTCATCCCTTGCTGGAAGTAAAACAGTTCACCCTCATTCCCACCCCAACAACAGGAGTGAGATACATAACTTGTCCAAACAATGCCCAAGGCATTTAGTGAGCTGCTGGAAATATTTTAAGCCTGAGAACTGTAAGTGAGGTGAGATAGTTAAAATCTTCCTTTCATACTCCTGGGAGCTCTTAGATCAAACACTAGAAGACAGAAGCAGCACTGTTAAGAAATATTTTCAAAACTCTCAGGTACACAGAACAAGGTGGATTAGAGAATCAGGAATTTTGTAATTTGTCTGGCAGGTTTCACCTTTAGGTAGCAGCATAAAATATCACTTCATAAGCAGAAATCTAACCTGTTGCACTGTGGTTGAGGAAAGGCCACACAATCAATACTCCAACTCTCTAACAACACAGGGTCAGGGGCTGTAACTCGGCCAAACCACTAAGAGAGTTTCATCACAGACTTCGCCTGAACAATGAAAACGCTACTTCTGCTCCTCTTCTGTGTAATACCGGACATAGTTAAGTGTATATTTCTCCATATTTATTCTGTCCCATGCTTCCTTAAGCCTTCTAAAATATGATTTAAAATACTACTCCGTTCCTTTTGCTCTCACCACCAACATCTAGGACCCAGATGTTTTCTCACATTCCTTAGAAAATCTTATTTTCCCCAGGGAGCCCAACGTCAGAAACTGCATTATATCTGAGACTCAAGGGATCCCATTCCCTCCAGATGTGTTCTAGAGGATTTTCCAAAAAATGAAGCCAAGGTCATATCTGTTAGAGAAATAAAACTGTATCAGCAGGACAGGCCAAGTGAAAAGCAGGGCAACCTGACTTACTTTTGGATCTATTTCTTTTTCTGTGAGAACATTTTAGCTTTAAAATTTGGCCGATTCACAGTCAAACTACAGCCATACATAATTTTGGCAAGGCCCTCTAATTTTAATAATCCTTTGACAGAGTGATGCCATCAATAGTATAATTATTCTATAATTAGAATAATTAATAATAATTCTAATTATTTAATTATAGTAATTAATTATTCTAATCATTTAATTACAATAATTATTATTCTATAGAAAAAGTGAGCACATACGAATACTCAGAATTTGGTTCTGCATAAAACAAGAAAAATATTTAAGGCCCTAATGTGAAAATGGGGGCAGGGACAAGGGGAACATATGGCCAGTCCTGAGGCTCCAAAAAACCTGCCAATCTTACAGTGTGTAAAGATATTACTGGCTACTGGTAAAGTGTGATAAGGGCAGAATCAAGCAACACCCACACACTTGATAACTGGAGGTACAAGACAGTGTGATGGTCAAGTCACAATGTGACCACTTGCATTCAACTGCTGAAGGCTGTGCGGAGGGCACAAGGACCTCCCAGAGAACGTACGTGACCAAAGCTAAGGAACTAACCTGGCTGCTGCTGCAGACAAGCTGTGTCCCCAGAAAGTCTGTCATAATGTCTGCGCCAACAGTAGGTACAAACTTTGGAGCTGCAATTGAGAGTCACTTACTGGAAAAATGAGGTAAAATCTTGTTAGCTTCACAGAAACCACAGCAAAATGTATTCAGCACATAGATAAGCTTTCTTCAACTTCTTTGTGTAGCAGCCTACTGGTTTTGAAAATGATAAGGCTTTGCAAGAAAATTCAACGTTCAGAGACCAAAAAAAAAAAAAAAAATCACTCAGGGGGAAAATATAACTAAAGAACATTTATTTTGTTTTTCACTAAGACTTTATCTTGAGGACATAACTAAATTGTGTCACCACCCCCCACCCCAACTTGAAGAAGGGTTAGTACAGTGAATGTTAGAAAGCAGATAGGAACAGTTTGAAGGACTGGAACCAACATTAACTGACAAAGAACAACTTCCATCTAAATCATCATAAAAATGTTTAAGTAAAAAAAGGGGGGAATGGGGGTTTCAGATTGAACAAGATCCTCACATTTCATCTAATACATTCAATCCTGGCTAGAGTGTACCAAAATGGAAACAGGATTACTATAATACAAACTTCCACTACCGCACGCTGTACACATCTGTGTTCCAAGCCCACCCCCATCCCCCTGATGCTTCCAACTCAACTATTTCCCGGCCTGTTGGGCCTGCCGACGAAGGAGCACGTAGATCTTCTCTTTAATCCAGTCTTTGTTATAAGGCTGGTATGTCTGGGTATCAGCTCGGTAACTGAGGAACAGAAAGCAATAAGCAAAGTTATAATGGTCAGTTACTGTCATATTTTTAAAACCCCAAATTACAACTGCCCAATGGTGGCACAGATATGCACATGTTCGTACATGAACTTAACGAAAACGTAAAAGTTCTGATTACATAATTGTTGAATTTTAGATCACGTAGTAAAATCTTACAGCAGAAAAAGAAACCAAGGCCTAGAGACCTTAAGTTAAATGCTCAATGTGTTACACGTGTACTTCTCGACACAGTATGACCAGAAACTGTTTTCTCCTACACAGTTACTATTTTTATGGTTTCTTTAGTGATTAAAGAAAAAAACCAAACACTAGTACAAACTTCAAATTTGCTAAATTTATTTTGAATTAATTTAATTAATCTTTAAAAATATGTTACTGTCATAAAGATTTCTTTCCTGAAAAGTATTAATAGGAAGAAATCTTTTTTTTAAAGATTCTATTTTTCCTTTTTCTCCCCAAAGCCCCCTGGTACATAGTTGTGTATTTTTAGTTGCGGGTCCTTCTAGTTGTGGCATGTGGGATGCTACCTCAGCATGGCTTGATGAGCGGTGCCATGTCTGTGCCCAGGATCCGAACTGGTGAAACCCTGGGCCACCACAGCAGAGCACGTGAGCTTAACCACTTGGCCACGGGGCCAGCCCACAGGAGGAAATCTTTAAACCTATATTTTAGAAATTGCTTTTTAAAATAAATAATGCTAGAGGCTGATGGAGAATTATTAGAAGACATAATGGGCTCCAAAATGGCCCTTGTCAGAAGAGAAGGGTCAGGAGTACAAGGACCAGCATTAGCAATGAAATTCGAGGGTTTTTAGAGTCCAAGGTATCATTTAATAGCCAACCACACAAGGTATCTTTAGAGGATTCAAAAAACAGAAACATTACAGGGGCTGGGCCAGTAGTGTAGTGGTTAAGTTTGCGTACTCCGCTTCTGGCAGCCCAGAGTGTGTGAGTTTGGATCCTGGGTGTGGATCTACACACCGCTCATCAAACCATGCTGTGGCGGGTCCCACATACAAAATAGAGAAACATTGGCAAAGACGTTACCTCAGAGACAATCTTCCTCACCAAAAAAAAAAGAAAAAAGAAAAAAGAAACATTCCAGCTGACCTACCAGTGAAATCTAGCTGGTTAAACACTAAACTCAATTTTTGAGTAAAAAAAGTAAAGCTATAGTATAAAAAAAACCCAGACAATACGTAATCAGAGACTGCACAAATACAAAGCACATCACAGTGTTTCAAAGCCATGTGCACCATGTGGTGAAAACACTGCTCAGCATCCAAGAGAGGCAAAAATGCAGTTTGTCTAAAGAAAAAAATTACCTTAGGGATACCCTAGAAAAACAAAATATGCAATTTATCAATTATTGTTTCATTTTTTAACCTTTCAGCAAAAAAAAATACATATAAATACAAATGATAATAATAAATACCTATTAAGAAGTTACCAACTGCTAGGTATTGCTTTAAGTGCTTTATCTCAATCAATCAACTCAATCCTTTTTACCACCCTGTCAGTAGGTAACAATTATAATCTCTTTTTTATAAAGGAAGAAACCAAGGCTCAAAGGACAGCAACTTATTAGCTAACTGACTTTGGGCAAGTGGTAGAGGAGTAAACACCCCTGACCAGAGTCCTCACTGTTAAATACTAAGCTAGAAACCTACACTCCAATTTTTGGCAAGAGAAATCAACTCCAGAGTAGGAATGCTTTAGACCATTATCATATTCTTCCCCGGAATGGTAACGTCAGAACCTGGTTTATTAAAAACACACACACTCTCTCTCTCGGGGCCCGCCCAGTGGCACAGCAGTTAAGTTCACACGCTCTGCTTTGGCAGCCCAGGGTTCGCCGCTTCGGATTCCAGGTGTGGATTTATGCACCGCCTGTCAGGCCATACTGTGGCAGGCATCCCACGTATAAAGCAGGGGAAGACGGGCATGGATGTTAGCTCAACGCCAGTGTTCCTCACCAAAAAAATAAAAAGAACATTAGTGAAAAGCCAAATTCTTTTTTTTTTGTTAAGCGTTTTACAAAAGTAGAGAGTTTGTTGGGGCTGGCCTGGTGGCGCAGCGGTTAAGTGCGCACATTCCGCTTTGGCGGCCCGGGGTTTGCCAGTTCGGATCCCGGGTGCGGACATGGCACTGCTTGGCAGCCATGCTGTGGCAGGCATCCCACATATAAAGTGGAGGAAGATGGGCATGAATGTTAGCTCAGGGCCAGTCTTCCTCGCAAAAAGAGGAGGATTGGCAGAAGATGTTAGCTCAGGATTAATCTTCCTCAAAAGAAAAAAAAAAAGTAGAGAGTTTGTGTGTCCTAATAAGACTGGCCCTGAGCTAACATCTGTACCAATCTTCGTCTATTTTGTGTGGGATGCCACTACAGCGTGGCCTGATGAGTGGTGCCAGGTCCAGGCCTGGGATCTGAATCTGTGAACCCCAGGCCACCGAAGTGGAATGTGTGAACTTAACCACTACGTCACCAGGCCAGCCCCACTAATGTACTTCTGTTACAATGAGAAATACTCTAAAAAATAAAACAATTTTCTTTGACTATCCTCTGTTCATACTTCCTATTAAATAAGCGCTAATTTAGTCTACTTCAGGGTATAACAGAATAGACAATATTTATATTAACACTGGAAAAGAACTAAAAAAACAAGAGAATTTTTTAGAACTATAATATCTGGATGGGACAGCCTTATTTAGACCATTCCCCCCAATAAGATCACTTGGGTTTGTGAACATGCAGGAATCCATCAACTTGTATGCTGTTTTCCAACACGAGGAATAATAACAATGCCTTCTTTATGGAAAGTTGTGTGTTGATGGCTGTTAACTGGCAATTGAAAACGAGACAATTAAATGTTAAGTATGTTAATAAAACCCCTAGCTGTTGGCACAGATTAATCTGTTAGCCTAGTGTTATGGTCACTATAGGTTGGTACAAGAACAGAAGCTTGGGTATGAGCAGTGAAATCAGCCAGTGTCTTCACTGGTACCAAGTTGTCTTCCTGATTAGGGGTACCTCCTAGGGCCGGCCCCGTGGCCGAGCGGTTAAGTTCAGCGCACACCGCTTTGGTGACCCAGGGTTTCACTGGTTTGGATCCTGGGCGCGGACATGGCACGGCTCATGAGGTCACGCTGAGGCGGCGTCCCACTTGCCACAACCAGAAGGACCCACAACTAAAATATACAACTATGTACCAGGGGGATTTGGGGAGAAAAAGCAGAAAGAAAAAAAAAAGTACCCCCTCATAACAATAACCAAGGAGGAAAATGTCCCTTTTGTCTCTACGTAAACCAAGAAAGCTTGCATATTCAAAAGACTGTTATCTTAATCTCATAAAAAGCTTATTAAAAAAAAACCTTACAGATCAGAGAATAGTGAAGAAATCTGTATTCTGACTTCAAATATATGAAATACAAATCCTCTGTGCCTGAATCTTACTATTAAAGCATGGTTGGTTTGCCCTGGGCTTAATTATGTCACAAAGTATAATCTTACTTATTCCATTTTCTCCTATATTGGTTAAAAAAAATTTTTTTTAATGTCCTGTATCACTGTCGTGTAAATTTAACAGAAGCAATGAGTACACAACAATTCACAAACCAAAAATGGAGTCAAGTCTTGGTCTGAGGAGTAACAGCCCAAGTCACGATTCTTTTTTTTTTTTTTTAAAGATTTTATTCTTTTCCTTTTTCTCCCCAAAGTCCCCTGGTACATAGTTGTATATTTTTAGTTGTGGGTCCTTCTAGTTGTGGCACGCGGGACGCCGCCTCAGCGTGGCCCGACAAGCGGCGCCATGTCCGCACCCAGGATCCGAACCAACAAAACACTGGGCCGCCTGCAGCGGAGCGCACGATCCCAACCACTCAGCCACAGGGCCAGCCCCAGAGAGGAGCAGGATGTGCGGTTACAGGAAATGCCATGGCAATGGGCGACCTCTTTGGAAACAATACCTTATTTCTCCTGAATATTCAAATAACAAAAGGGACATAACAAAGTCACATGGGCAAAATGGTTCTAAATCCTACATTTGATTCTGAAAGTTTTCAGAGACCAAAAAAGTTTCAGCATTAGAGATAGAAACATAAAGAGCTACAGTTTACAGTTTTCCAGACAATTAAAAAGTAGACATTACCATTACTCTCTCTTCTATTCTACCTGACCTACTGTAGCTGAAAAGAATTACCTAGGAAAAAACTGAAGTCTTTCCTCTATTTTGCTTTAATAATGCAAATATTAGAAATCATTTTAGCACACTAGATGTAGTTTCTGGTTATATTTAATGGCACAAGGTTAGAAATGTTATGTTCTGTCATTAATGACATACTTGTAGTATGTCCTTAAAAAAAAAAAATCACTATTCTACTTTGCATAATTTTCACTGTCAAAAAGTCAACAAAACATCCCTTTATTAGTTAACAGTACAACTGAACTCACTCGTCGAATTTAAAATTCATATCATTCTACTTGATATGATACGGCAAATTTTAAAGAACCAACCACACATTGTAAATAAAAATAAACCCTGCCCTGACTCTGTCAATCTAGTTGAACGTGGAGTCCCTGCTATCCCCCCGATACTGCTGTGCTCATCAAGCACAGGCTCCTCACAAGGGGTCCTGCGAGGCAGGTTTATCTAAATTTTACAAATGAGCAAACTGAGGTTTACCCATATTTACCTAATTTGCCCAAAGGAGTTAGCAAATGACAGAGCCAGGATTCAAACTCAGCTACGTCTAATTCTGCACCTCCAGTCAGCTCTTAACCAGCCTGTGTCGTTAGTAAAACATGAGCCTCGGCTTTAAGAAACTAACGCCCCAGCTGTTGAGAATGAGTGCCACATCCCAAAGCATCAGGATTAGATACCTGATGTCTCAGTAAGTGATTTTTATAAAATCAGAAAGGCAGTCATTAATTTTTAAAATAAAATCAATCATTCATTTAAAGAATGAAGTGAGGGTATCTATATGAGCTCTGTAAAAATCTTAAGTTCCAACTGAACCATCTAGTGTTTAAGTGTGAAAACTTCTTAAAACAAATACACTTACTACAAAAATATATTTAAAAAAATAGATCATATCAATTCAGAATATAGCTCTGTAATATAAACAAAGGAAAAGATTACCAATAATTTTAAAAAGCTATGCCTGGAATCACATCCTATGAGTGACATGCATCTGTACAACCAACATTTACTCTGTATCAATTACGTGCCAAAAGCTATTCTAGGCACTTGGGATCCAGCAGTGAACAAAAACAGAGCTCCCTGTTCTCAGATTAGATTCTAGAAAGTAAATATACACATTATTGGTGATTTCAAATTGAGTAGATGATTCTGCCAACAGCTGGGCCGCTCAGTTCCTGGACCCCTCTCCTCCAATGAGCTCGTCTCCTGCGCTTCCTTGGCCAGATCCCTATCCCTTAGCATCACCAGCAACTTCAATCTCCCAATCTCAAGCATCTCATTCTTTGATCACTAATTCCTAATACCACAACTTCAACAATCCTTTGACCCTACTAGGACTTATTAATTAATTGATCCTACCTCTGTCTCCACCCCACCACTACCCCCCACTTACATTTCAGGCGATTCAGTGCCCTGCACAACACTACCCTGCATACATCCTCAATTTTTAGCAAAATCTTTGCTAATTCTCTACCTGTAGACTCAACTGTAACCACCCAGGTAAGAGTAAGGGCAAAAAACCATCACCACGACAACTAATTTCATTATAAATTCATTACCAGGTACCTCATAAATCACCCATTTCCCTAATCCCTTCACCCTCCTAGATTATTCACCTCTCTTCACAAACTTCCGATACCTCCTCCCTCACCTTTAATTTCAAATGGTGTCCTTCCTCCCATTTTTCTGAGATAACTGAAACAATCAGAAAGTAGTTTCTCCAAGCTTCCACCACATCTTCCTGCTTTCCTTCCTTTACTATTAGTGAACTGTCCAAGATCCTATGTAAAGCCATCAATTTCTCCCTCTCTGCTAGATGATCTCATGAGCCTGCAAATTTACCATTACTTCTTTCACCTTAAAAAATAAAATTAAAAAAAAAAGAAAAAGAAAAAAGCTCTTTCTTCCTCCAGCTATAACCCCACTTCTCTGTTCTCTTTTCCAGCTAAATTATTCAAAAACGTTGTCTGTCTACAATTCCTCTTCTCATTACATTAGATTCACTGAAATCTATGAAGATTTTACTACCCCTGTCACTCTACCAAAACTGCTTTGGAAGTCACCAAAGACTTCCACAGTGCTAACCCAGGGGTCAATTCTGAATCCACATTTATCTGACTTATCAATAACATGAACTACTTTTGAATTGGCTTCTAGGGTATCAACGCTCCCTGTGCCTCCAGTTTCATCTCCTCCTACTCTGCCCCTCATGCACCCACTCCTCTGCAGCTTCACAGGCTTACTTTCAACCTGTTTTACTCACTGCTCAATTCCCAGTGTCTAGAACACACATGGTACATAGCCAGCACTCGATAAATATTTGCTAAATGAATATCTATGCGTGAGTCTTTCTGCATGTGTGTCAGACTATAAGCAGATCAACTATAGACATTACAAACCAACACAGCATAATACCTGCAGCTCTGTTGGCCTCTTATAGTTTTGAGCTTTTTACATTAAAAAAATTATAATAAAAACTTTCCTATTAATACATTTCATTAAAGACCAGAACTGGACCACCTGAATGTTTTGAGTGAGCGAACTGAAACGGCTATAATGGAAACACAATGAAGAGGTGAAGAAAATAGAACTTAAAAAATTCCAAACCATGCTTGTCTTCACCAGGAACCTTTGCGAGATGGCAAGTGCAGGCCTGGCTCCAGTGGTCACCCAGGAAGGGGTGTGAGTAGGACTGTTTTCCACCACTGAAAAGCGTACTTACTTCTAGCACAGTGTCTGGCATGTAACAAATACTCAAGTAGCTGATGACTGAAGATCATCTCATTATAAGGTGCTTCCATTTTCCTCTGTAAAATCAGCTATACATTACTTGTTCTCTTGCTCCAAAATATTGGGAAGTATTAAAGACTTATTTGCTCCTTGGTAATAGCGATGATAAGTAGATTATCAATACAAATTATTATAACAAACATAATATGTTAGAAAAAAAATTTTTTTTTTAAGGAAGATTAGCCCTGAGCTAACATCTGCTGCCAATCCTCCTCTTTTTGCTGAGGAAGACTGGCCCTGAGCTAACATTCATGCCCATCTTCCTCCACTTTATATGTGGGATGCCTGCCGCAGCATAGCTTGCCAAGCGGTGCCACATCCACACCCAGGATCCAAACTGGTGAACCCTGGGCTGCCGCAGCAGAACGTGCATAATTAACTGCCGTGCCACCAGGCTGGCCTCGGAAAAAAACTTTAATTTGACAAATCTTGGAGAATAGAAAACAGAAGGGTCTAAAAAAGTCTCACTCTAGCATACCAAAATATACATGGTTAACACTAGGTGGAATTAAAATTAAATTCCATTTCAGTCCTACATATATTTACATTTTAAAATAATGTCATGAAAACAGAATAACCTTTTTTTTTTGAGGAAGACTGGCCCTGAGCTAACATCTGTGCCCATCTTCCTCTACTTTACATGTGGGACGCCTACCACAGCATGGCTTGATAAGCGGTGTGTAGGTCTGTGCCTGGGATCCGAACCGGCAAACCTGTGCTGCAGAGCACTGGAACTTAACTGCTATACCACTGGGCCAGCCCCAGAATAATCTTAGTTTTACTCCACAGTCAGTTGCTTTAGGACAAAGACTATAAGGGAAAAAAACTAAGGAAAAGATTATTTGATTTAAGGAACAAGGAATCACGACTTTGAACTCTTAGTGACGATCCTCCTAGTATCTTAGTACACATCCCATCTGCTTACTAACTGCATCATTTAGCAAAGTTCTTGATTGTCCTGTGCCTTTAGCTTTATGTTGTCAACTTAATTTACGAGCCATATGTACATGAAATATTAACTACAACATAGTAATCAAAATGCAAAGATCAGTGTGAGGCACACAGTGAACTCCCAATACCATTAATTGCCTCAAACAGACGGATAAACAATAGAAAAATACAACTCAAGAGATATGGTGGCTAATACTTACACAAGGCAGCTGAGGTCTGCCAGATCATCGATAAAATCAAACAACTGACTGATATCGTATGTGATAGAGGGGCTGTTGGGGTTCATTCTCTTCAGATGTTCTTCATACATTTTACAAACGCCTAAAAGAGGGGAGAAAAACCCAAAATCTTACAATTGCATAAACTTTAGACATGAGTAGTGCTATATGTTGATATCATAATATCTATTTTTATAAGGTTGGGCTGGGAAAAGGCACAGTAAATTGATAGCTTGTTTTAATTGTGGCCATTAGTAAATTTTTAAAAATTTTATAAACTCACCAGAATGTTGGTAAGTATTTTGTGCCCCAAGAATAAAATGATTACTTCAAGCCATTGGATCTAAAAAGACTTTAAAGACTTGTCATATGCTGGTTCAAACAAGTACTGACGTTGTGGGTCTTATCAGTTTTTCAATAAATAAGTATTCCTAAAGCCTCAGAGTAAATAAAGAAAAACACCACACTTGGGAATGATGGATGACAAATGCATGCTTTTCTATTCTGCTTTCAAATTTCGATAGAATGCAAAGAAAAAATAAAAATAAAAATGGCAACGAGGAAGAGATTATCATAACAGAGAACTTAAGATCCTGAACTCTGAATTCAGAGACTTGAACTCCAGCTCTGTCCTTTACTAATGACTCCATCCCCTGAACCCTATATGTCAGGGATAACAACAGTATCTCTTCATGGAGCTGTTGTGAAGATTATGTGAAATAACACGTATAAAGCATTAGTACATGTAATAAGCATAAGTACTCAAATATAATAAAAAAGATAATAAAATGAGCAAAACCACTCATAGCAAGCCCACCCTTTCATCATCTAAAGAGCACAATATTTAATTTGTATTCAGTGACACACTCCTCTCTTGTTCCCACAACAGAAATGTAACCTTTTCAGTCCATTCCCACTATCAAATACTTTTAAGCTACTATGATGAATGGACAAGTGAATAAAAGTTAGTTATCTGGGAAAAACATGTCCCATCCTGTATGCACAGGTTCTTCAGGTACCTCTAAATTGACTTCATAAATTTCCTAGTAAAAAGTAATATTCAAACACAGAGTTATGAAAAGCTATCTTAGGGTTTTTGATTGGGACTAGTACACTACACTGTGATCAGAGAATATTGCTCACGAGTTACTGAATAGAAAGGTAGAAATGAAAAGGAAATAAAAACTAGGAAAATAAATTCATTGTTTATCTTTTTTGTTTTTTGAGAAGATTAGCCCTGAGGTAACATCTGCTGCCCATCCTCCTCTTTTTTTGCTGAGGAAGACTGGCCCTGAGCCAACCTACATGCCCATCTTGCTCTACTTTATATGTGGGATGCCTGCCACAGCATGGCTTGACAAGTGGTGTGTAGGTCTGCACCCAGGATCAGAACTGGCGAACCCCAGGCTGCCGAGGCGGAACATGTGAACTTAATGACTGTGCCACCAGGCTGGCCCCTCATTGTTTATCTTAAAAAGGCCTTGACCCGCAGCTACCATCATGCTTAATGGTGAAAGACTTGACGCCTTCCCACTCAGACCAGGAAGAACACTGGCACATCTGCTCCCGCCACCTGCAGTCAACACTGTACTGGAGGTTCTAGCCAGGGTGATTTGGCAACAAAAAGAAATCGTAGGCATTCAGATTGGAAAGGAAGAGGTGCAACTATCTCTATTCACAGATGACAGGATCTTGTATACAGAACATCCTAAGGAAACCCCCCACACACGAACTATTAGAACTAACAAAGGAGTGCAACAAGATGCAGGACATAAGATCAACATACAATATTCAATTGTATTTCTATACCCCAACAATAAACAATCTGCAAATGAAATTAAGCAAACAGCTTCGAGTACAATAACATCAAAAAAAGAATAAAATTCTTAGAAATAAATTTAATAAAAGAAGCATAAAATGTACACTGAAAACTACAAACATCACTGAAAGCAAACATTTAAATAAATGGAACAATATCTCTTGTTCATGGATTGGGAGACTTAATATTAAGATGGTAACATTCCTCAGAATGATCTATAGATTCAATACAATCTCTATCAAAATCTGAGCTACTTTTGCAGATACTGACAAGCTGATCCTAAATTTGACACGGAAATACAAGAAACCCAGGAGAGCCAAAACAATCTTGAAAAAGAACAAAGCTGAAAGACTCACACTTCAGATTCCAAAACTTACTACAAAACTACAGTCATCAGGGGGCTGGTCCCGTGGCCGAGTGGTTAAGTTCTTGTGCTCTGCTTTGGTGGCCCAGGGTTTCACTGGTTCAGATCCTGGGTGTGGACATGGCATCACTCGTCAGGCCATGCTGAGGCGGCATCCCCCATGCCACAACTAGAAGGACCCACAACTAAAATATACAACTATGCACTGGGGGATTTGGGGAGAAAAAGTAGAAAAAAAAACTACAGTAATCAAGACAATGTGGTATTGCTTTTGTAGAAGGATAGGCATATGAATCAATGGAACAGAAACGAGTACACAAATAAAGCTCACATTTATGGTCAATCACTTTCCTACAAGGATACGAGACAAGTTAATGGAGAAAGAAAAGTCTTTTCCACAAACGGTGCTGGGAGAACTGTACATTCACAGGCAAAAAACTGAAGCTGGACACATATCTGACACCATATATAACATTCACTCAAAATGGCCTAGAGACTTAAATATGAGAGCCAAAACTATAAAACCCTTGGAATAAAATATAGGCACAAATCTTCAGGACTTTGGGTAAGGCAAAAGCTTCTTAAATATGACACTGAAACCATAGGCAACAGAAGAAAAAATACATCAACTGGACTTCATCAAAATTGAAACCTTTTGTGTTTGAAAGAACACTATCAAGACAGTGACAACACCAGACACAGACTGGGAGAATATCTTTGCAAAACATATATCTGATAAAAGACTCTTATCCAAGATATACAAAGGACTCCTAAAACTCAACAATTAAGAAAATAATTAAAAGGCGGGCAAAAGATCTGAAAAGACACCTCACCAAAGAAGATACACAGATGGCAAACAAGCATTATGAAAAGATGCCCAACATCATGTCATTAGGAAACTGCAAATTAAAACAATGAGGCATCACTATACACCTATTAGAATGGCAAAAATCCACAACACCGACAGCACCATGTACTGCCGAGCATGTGGAGCAGCAGGAAGTCACTCTTCACTAGTGGGAGTGCAAACTGATAGTCATGTCTAAAGACAGTCTGTCAGTTTCTTACAAAGCTAAACATAGTCTTAGCATTTGTTCCAACAATCACACACCTCAGTATTTACCCAAAGGAGCTGGAAACTTAGGTCCACACACAAACCTGCACATGAAAGTTGATAGCAGCTGTATTCATAACTGCCAAAACCTGAAAGTAACCGAGATATCCTCCAACAGGTGAATGGATAAACAAACTGCGGTACATCTATACAATGGAATATCATTCAGCAATAAAAAGAAATGAGCTAGCAGGCAATGAAAAGACATGGAGGAATCTTAAAAGTATACTGCTAGGTGAAAGAGTCAATCTGAAAAAGCTACATACTGTATAATTCCAAAAATATGACATTCTGGAAAAGGCAAAACTATGGAGACATTAAAAAGCTCAGTGGTTGCCAGAGGCTTGGTGGGAGGGAGGGAGGAGTAGGTGGAGCACAAGAGTTCTTAGAGCAGTAAATGATAGATACATGTCATCATGCATATGTCAAAACCCCAAAGAATGTTCAAAGCAAAGTGAACACTAATGTAAACTATAGACTTTAGTTAATAACAATGTATCAGTATTGGTTCCACAATTGTAACACATGTATCACACTAACACAGCAGGTAAGTAATAGGGGAAACTGGGAGCGGGCAGGGAAGGAAGAAGAGATATGATGGAACTGTACTTTCTAACCAATTTCCCTAGAAACCTAAAACTACTCTAAAAAATTAACCCTATTAATTTAAAAAAAGGGGAGGAAGGGAGGGAAAGCCCTGCTTTCCAGAGGAATATTAACTACTACAAGAAAAATAAGAAAATTACCATCTGGCAACCACTGTGTGAGAACTGATTCAGTACTTCCATTTTAACTTTAACTTTTCAAATGGAAAATAAATCATCATTTCTAATTTAAAAAGAAAAGAGCTATCAAACCACAAAAGGACACGGAAGAACCTTAATGCATCTTGTTAAGTAAAAGAAGTCAGTTTGAAAGGTAATGATTTGAAATGGTAATGATTTCAACTCTGATGTTCTGGAAAAAGGCAAAATTATGGAGGCAGCAAGATGACCAATGGTTGTCAGGGGGCAGGGATGAATAGGTGGAACAGGGCATTTTTAGGGCGGTGAAACTATTCCCTCTGATACTGTAATGTTGGACTCATAACAGTATGCGTTTGGCAAAACCCACAGAACTGTCCAACAGAAAGAACGAACCCTAAGGTAAACTAGAGACTGTAGTTAATAATAATGTATCAATGTATAAATGCTGGTTCATCAACTGTAACAAATATACCACACCAATGCAAGGTGTTATTAATAGGGGACACTGTGTGGTGGTGGGGAGAAGGAGAATACAGGAACTCTGTAATTTCTCTCCAATTTTTATGTAAACCTAAAACTGCTCTAGAAATAAACTGTATTAATTAAAAAAAAAGAAATTAGGCTTCACCAAAATCTGCAAGGTTAGTAAACAGCATTGCAAATCAAAGACCAAACATGACAATATAGGTAAGGCAACGATGTGCTAAGGAAGTGTGTACACAAAGTTGATCTTAATGGCAAGTAATGATGTCAGCAGAGAAATGGAGCTGAAAAGAAAAAAAGAACACGAGCCTTGCTCGTTTTTAAAAATTAGAGCAGAAGGCAAGCCCAGGTGGCCTAGTGGTTAAGTTCCAAATGCTCCACTTCGGTGGCCCGGGTTTGGTTCCCAGGTGCAGACCTACCTCACTCTGTTAGCGGCCTTGCTGTGCCGGTGGCCCACATACTAAAAAATACAGGAAGATTGGCCCGGATGTTAGCTCAGGGCGAAACTTCCTCAGCCAAGGAAAAAAAAAACTTACAGCAGAATTTGATGGCAACCAGGAAGGCATGGTGCCAGCTACCTAGAAGCTGTCTCTAAATTGGTACAAGCAGCTTTTTTCACAGGTTTACTCACTGTTGGTTTTAAATGGACAGATTTTAAGTTTAGCCCAGTTAGCTTTGGATAATCAACAAATTCAGGGACATGTCCAGCAGCAAAGAGAGTGACTATAAAATCTTTATAGGGAGAAGCAAAGAATGGACAACATCCTAGAAAGGGTGCAGGATGTGCATAATCGGTTTACTTGATGTAATGATTAAATGTAAGAATGAATCTAATTTGTGACAATCCAATCCATGTGCTCTCATCTAATGGTTTACCTAGTAAGAAACATTAAGGGCTAAGAGTCCCCTTCACGGTGGTGTCAGCTTATCAAATACATAAAAATTTATACTGATTTGGTCCCATCTGCCTTTATTCTCTGAGCTAATTTTTATTTTCTAACAATACTCTGATGGACTATAATTAAACCTCAACAGCTTTTAATGTTTGTTTAATGAGCAGACCATTAGTTTCTGAAGGTGCCCTAGAGCCTGCCTTAACAATGCTGCAAGGCTCGAGTTTAACCAGAATATATAAGGACACCTGAAAATACTTACATAACATGATAAGTAAAACCAGAACCATTGTTATTCATATAACAATGGGAGGCTTTGGAAAGCCATTCATTATACACATGAGCTTGATAAAAAAAAGTAAAGTAATATTCGCAGTAGGAAGACAGTATACATAATTAATATTCCAAATATTCAACAAATATGGTCCTAAATATCTACTTTCTCTGCTCAAATTAACAATTTCAAGAAATCTAGAGTAAAAAACAAACCCAGTTCCTAAATGAGACATATGCTAATAGTGGATGTCAGGAAAAAAAATAACTCCAAGATGTCTACCCGTGGATTAGCGTTTAAACTCACCTTCCATGCATTCATTCACAGACTCATAGTCAGCATAAGTGCGGCCTTCTGGCCTCTTGGTAGGCTGTACCAGCAAAATGGTGTGAGACTGCAGCGGGAAAAAAAGTGATTTCAATGTAAGTTTCTGACTCATTTCTGAGAAATTCAGAGTATGACATTAAAATCCCCATTCATGACACAAATGATAGTTGGTGATTAAAGCCCTGTTAATTAGGGTGCTCTTTCTACAACATCTATGCTCTTGCCCAAGTGTGGTCATAGAAGCCGGATTCACAACTTGTCTGTAAGGTCTCTCTTAGTCTCCCAGTCCTTAACGGCTGCTTTCTCAAACTCCTTTTACACTTACTGAGTACTCAACATAAACTACTCTGTACTGTTTTTACTTTTGTATCTTTCTTCCTAACTAGATGATAAACCTGCTCAGGTTGTCAATCTCCATTGGTCACTTTCACTCTCTAGCCTTTCTGAGTCCCTAATAAAAACTCAGATATGGGCTGATGAAAGGAGAAAAAAGTGATTGCAAGCACCATATCAATCTACGTTCTTTTTCCAGCCTTAGCACAACAGTGGAGTCACACCTTATCCAGGGGTGAGACTCAAACATCAAGGCATAAGATAAATTGGTGATATAAAATTAATATATACAGTTAACATTACCCTAGAAAATCCATTCAACTACTATCTAGTCAAAGGTGATATCCTAAGGAGCTATACTATACCAAAACCATGCATTTTTAAACACTAGCATCACACAAAATAGCTAATCACACTAAAAGCAATGTGAATATGCTGAAGAACAGCAGAGAGACCTGGGTCTTTCACCTCACGCTCCCCAGGGGGGCATGTTTTCTGCTAGTGTGTCTATTTCAGGGCTTCTCAACCTCAGCACCACTACATTTTGGGCTAGAAGATTCCTTGTCGTGGAGGCTGTCCTGTGCCTCCATTGTAGGATGTTCACAGCATCCCTGGCCTATTTCCACTAAATACCAGTAGCACCCACACCTCCCCCACCCTGTCCCTCCCAGGCAAAGTTGTGACAACCAAAAAGGTTTCCAGACAGTGGTTTACTGAAACTATGCCCCCTTCCAATTTCTGCTGAGCATGTAAAGTTGATTAATTAAATACAAGTAAGTTGCAACCTCACTGTAAACCCAATTCTAAATCAAACTATTCACATTCTTTTCTACTCTTTTGCTGTACTATTATTTTTGAGTCCAAAACCAAAAAAAAAAAGTCTCTCAATGACAAGATCCCCAAACTGTTTTGAAACGATCACAATTTTTAACCATCAACAAATTGGAACTGAAATAGCTAATGCCTAGAAGTTCTAAATAAGCACCAAAAAGCAGTACTTTGAACACACTATGAAAAGCAGAGGAATTTATCACACTCCTCCCTCCACATCAAGAACTGACTCATTCTGATTAAAAGTTTAAGAGGATCTGAGATAAAAATAAAACTTAGTGACATGAAATGAAGGGTAATTCTCACCTATAGTGACCCAAACACAGTCAAGGTCTTTGTTAAATATTGATTAAAAGCCAGAGAAAGCATTATATTATCTGTCATATAAAAGTTTTTGTAAGCCACCTACTCAAAAAAGTAGATTCAACAGGTCATACATTGAGAAGAAAATGATTTTACAGAAACTACACTAGCATTCCTGCAATAGGGCTTGCCCTGTACACTGGTCATACCAGTTGCTACTGTATTAATTTTGTTCTTATTCTAATGCAAATTTAAGGACTAATTTACTTAAGAGAGTAAACATATGGAAATGGCTATACAGTATGCTGCTTTTTATATCTAATCTTAAAGTGAACCTGTGGCAAGGTTCACTATTTTCAATACTTATGCCCAAAGACAAGGATTAAAAACTAAGAACCAAAAAATGACCAAATTTACAAAACTGTAGTCAAAATGGTTATTTTTAAGTGGCAGTTCTTTTCTGTTATCAGCTTAAGATCACAATGCCTCCCAAACCAGTTTTTGTCACTTTTTTCTTATTGGAGCTATTTTCAAAATCCTTTGGTTTTATTAAAAATCCAAATATATTTGTCTTAACAGTTTTCTCCTTCTTCTGGACAAATGTGGTCCTTGCCTTCCTTGTGGTCATCTTTCTTGGGGGAATGATGAGACTCTCTCTCTATAAATTCAAAATATAAGTACATATAGGCAAATATACATATGTTTATATTTGCCACAAGAGGAAAATAAGATTGTGAAACCTAAATTAGGAAAAAAAGTTATGCAGAATTACCTTAATAAAATCTTTATTCTGATTACCAAGCACCTGAGATTCACCCTAATGAATACTTAATCTGGCTTTAACTTTGTGAAAGTCTCACAAACACGAACTCTAAGAATAGTCATTCTACTGTTTCAGAAATATTCCAATACATAGAATTTGTCCATTAGCCTCAAATGCTTCCCCCAAACTAGTAAAAAAAGGAAAGAAAAGAAAGAAATTGAAGCCTTATCTCCAGTAAAGTAAAAGTACTTAAGACTTTTGAGCCAATAAATTGTTTGCTTTAAATTTCTAATTTTTAATACTACTTGGACTGATAAGGAATTATCACTGACATTTGTCCCACGAGAACGGGTTGCTGATATTAACTGCTGTCACCTTCTCAGATTTTAATCTAAGCATTTTAACACAATACCAACTAGTGACATAAAAGTCAGAGAAAGAAGGAAATTCAGATAAAATGACTTGCCTAAGGTCACACTGCTAGTTATGACAAATCAGGAACTGGAAACCCAGTCTTCTAATTCCTAGTCCTTTTGGGAGACTATGTGAGGTCAAACATTGAAATATCTCACTTCAGAAAAGTACAACCTGAGAAAGTTCCTTGTTAACAACAGCTGCCTAATTTGTTAATAATAACTGTCGCAAACAGAAAACGAAAGTTGAAGTGTGAAAGTAACCATGATTCCCCATAATCCCTGAGAGCATCTCCTTTTTGTGGATTAAAAAAAACAACAAAAAAAACACCCATTCCACTACCACCCCGGTCAGATTCTAAGGAACCTGGACCCTCAGCTGAGCCTATCTTTTCAGCCTCCAGCCCTAAAAGAATATAAACAAGGGTAAGAATAGGATTGAAGAACAGGATAAATCCCAAACCAGACTTCTAGAGATCTTAGAAAAGAGAAAAACCGTTACACCTACATATGATTAAAAAGACTGACCAGAGCAAAACAAAAGGGAAGCACACTACAAAGCAAAGACGACCCCTCCTGGCCCACACGCTGGATGCAGTAAATCGAATGTCAGCTTTGAGAACAGGTTTGTCTGACATCCCTGGCCATTGTTCCTACAGTACAGGCTAGAGCTTTTGGAGGGAAAGAGTAGCATCCTCGCGCCCGCATCTCCCAAGCAGCCATCGGGAGAAAGAGCATCCTCCGCACTGCGCGCCTAGCCCGGGCCAGCACGCGGGCGCGCAGCCGGAGGGCGGACCCGGGCTCCGGGGCCTACCGCCAGGCCCAGCGTTTCCGCGGCGGGAAGGGGAAGGGTCGACCCGCAAACTGGAGGGCCGGGGAGCAGCACGCTCGCGCTGGATGCGATGGCTAGAAGATGGACGGGCCGGGATCGCCCGGGAGGCAAAGGGATCGGGGAGCCGCTCAGGCTTTTCTCACCATCGCGCCAAACTCTTTCGCTGCAGCCGCTGCCGACACCACCGCCGCACACGAGCTGAGCCGCAACGCCGCCAACAGCCAATCCCCGCGAGAGCAGCCGCCGGAAGTCGTCAGAGGCGCACCGCGAAAGAGCCTTTCGGATCATAGAGGTGCACAGATTTCCGGCAGCTAGAGCAGCTACCGACTCTGCCTCAGCCATCTTGGATAAGGGCGATGAGCCGCACAGGGTATGTTTCGGAACTTGTAAAAGAATCGTTTTTTTCCAAGACGCTGCCTCCTGTACTCTCGTTATTAGACATACGGCCAGGGTGATCACAGACATAGGCAGCGACACGAGTCATCTTTCACTAGCCCTACTCAAAAATGGCGGTAGTATAAGACTCACGGGCCATAGGTCGGTTGTAACCCGGAAGTACCCTTATAAAGGAGGGGGTGGTGAAGCAATCCGGAAGTGGATGTAAAGAAGAGGTGCCACTTGGCGGCCATGGCAGCTGTAGTATCGGTGGCTCCGGGTCAAGGCCCAGCGGAGTGGAGTAATATGGGCAGCACCGGGTATAGGGCAGACAGCTTTGTATCAGCTTCGCTGCTGAACCGCTAAGACCCATTGTTAGAGACCGGCAGGACTCCTTTTCCCATTCTAGACTCGGAGGAGAGTTTGTCGGGGCTGGTGGGCTGGTCCCAGCCTTGGTGGGGATCGCTGGTGTGGGGCTCCCCGGGAGATAGGGGCTTCGGGAGAACGAACAAGTTCGCTGGGATTTTCCTGCTGCCACCCGCGACGTTGTTTGTGGAGAGAGTGGGCCCACTGTGGCCACCTTCATTCCGACAAGTGAGGAAATCGCTCATTCGCATATTTTCCCCATTGACTTTTCCCATCTCTGTTAACCCACGGGAATCCAGTGACAGGCATCTGAAAACCCAGGGGCTGGGACCTAAGATTACTGAAAGTTCTCTCTGGTGCTAATATCAGCAAAAAGGGGCTGTTCCCAGGAACGTTCAAGACAAAGGTGTCTCGTGAACCCAGCTGCTAGTGGGGAGGACGAAAGAACTGGAAAGTCCGCTTGTTCTCTTGGAATCACCACACGCGTTTAAGAACCCAAGCGTCCTTTGAAGCCATTGAAATTTTGTAGACTGGTGGTGGTGGGTGAATAAAGGAGGGCAGAATGGATGATTTCATCTCCATTAGTCTGCTGTCTCTGGCTATGTTGATGGGATGTTACGTGGCTGGAATCATTCCCTTGGCTGTTAATTTCTCGGAGGTAAGAAATTCTCCATTTTTTGTCAGCTGTCAGGATGGCTGCTAAGAAGTAGTGACGGTTGTAGAGGGAAGCTGCTTCCCCAGTTGATCTCAGAGCTAAAGATCTTATTAAGGAAGCCTATGTTTTAAAAACATCTATGACGTTTAACAATAGAAACAAACCTCATATTCAGTACTGGAGTTAACGGGGTGGGTAGATCCACTGAAGATCTGGAGAACTGTGAACCCCCTGAAATTGCGTACAAAAATTTGGGGCTCTGTGCGTTTTCCTAGAAAGAGGCACCATAACATTCTTTTGATTCCCAGAAGTTGTAAGGAATCAAGGTTCCAGGCTGCTATCAAGAAATATAAATGGACAGTGCTATTTGTCCATATGAGTTGAAATCAATATAACTTCTCTTTTTGAGAAAATCAAGCATAGTGTTTTGGAGGAAAGGTGGTTTTTTTGGATACCTGTGTTAGAATGAAGGTAAGAAAACCTAAATTAGGTTGTTCTTAACTCATGTTTCCTTTTAAAGAAAGAGCATTGGGGTAGGTATTCAAAGTTGTTTTCAATTCTTGCTTAGAAATGAATTTTTGTTAATGTTTTGACATTTGAGTTAATTTGGTTATTTATCGTTACTTGAACAAACATAAACTAATGGGGAAGAAAGATAGATGAAAGCCTTGCTCAAGGAAAATGCAAATAGTTTCTTCAGGTTGTCACACAGAGTTCACAGCATGCACAGTGCTCAGAGATTTGGGAGAAAAGTTCTGCTTTCAGAGGGAACAGGCTTCATGAGTAGGCCCTGGGGCTCAGCAGTAAAGTAGTCCTGCCGGGCCTGCAAGTGCTTTCAAAGGAAGGAGGGAGAGGAGATTGGCCTGAAGTAGGAAGGAGGTATGGGTGAGGTGTGAGGGAGGCCTTGAGGAAAGCTGAGCCAAGAGGAGGCATCGCTGGTAAAGAAAATAGCCTGTGGGTGGGAAAGAAGATGGGACCAGGTATTGTGAGTTTGAGAAATAGTAAAGCCACCACCTGGTGGAAGGGAGGCTTGAGTTCTTGCTGCTCCCTTTCTGATTCCTTTTTTTACCCGTACCCATCAGCATCTAAGGATAACATGGAACTAAGTTTTATTGAGCATGTACATTACCTAACTTCATTTTTAAAAGTCAGTGAGGTATAGATGAGGAAACTGAGACTCAGATTATGTAACCTGGACAACTTCATGAAATGTGTTAGAATCAGCTGTTTTTTGAATCTAGGTTTTTCCGATTTAGAGCACTTCTTAGCCCTCTGTCCATTGTAGCAAAGGTAGCAAACTAGTAGCCTACGTAGCACATCTCGGCCACAGACTTGCTTTGTGAGGTTAGCAGAGTGTTTAGTTTTATTATTGTTACTATTTGTCATCTGTATTCCCTCAGGGCATCAGTTGGCTAGAGCTGAGAGCTGTAGATTGTCGCGGTCCTCCTGGCTGTGAAGCCTCCTTCCATCATCTGGGCCACCTGTCTTCCCATTACCTTGTGAGCCTGCTGTCTGTCCTCTGACATAAACTGTATTTTCTTTCTTTCTTTCTTTCTTTTGAGGAAGATTAGCTCTGAGCTAACATCCGCTACCAATACTCCTCTCCCCTCTTCCAGGAAGATTGGCTCTGAGCCAACATCTGTGCCCATCTTCCTCTATTTTATGTGGGATGCCTGCCATAGCATGGCTTGATAAGCAGTACATAGGTCTGGGCCTGGGATCCGAACTGGTAAACCTAGGGCTGCCTAAGCAGAACACGGGAACTTAACCACTGCGCCACCAGGCAGGCCCCTAAACCATATTTTCTTATAACTACATCAAAATTATTGACATTGTTAGGGCTGACATTTGTGAGGTTTAAGTTGGTTTGTGTATTTACAAACTTATTGAGAACATTTATCAAGAATTATAATTAATTCAAATAAGAAACTGTCAAAACTTTTTATTTTTATAAAATGCTTAGAACTCTTCCAATTTCAGTATTTTCTCAAACTATCTTGAGTGATTTTTGCAATCACTCAATAATAAGTGATGCAAGTGCATGCTTATTTTCTTTTTGTCCATGTGTACATTTCCCTTCAGTGAAATGAGAGGTGTAATTAACCAGGCCATTAATAAAGATAATTAGTATGACATGTCATTTATGGCTTTCTAAATTCATGATCAAGTGGTCTTTTCCAGTAAATCTTAAAATGCTATTAGTCAGTATTCATAGTATCTGTTTATTACTCCAGCAGAAACAATGCATTTTGAGATGTTAGAATAAAAATGAAAGTTATGTATAATTTAGTCAAAGACATTTTAGAATTCAACTCGTGGTTTCTATCTTCTAGGAATTAAGCGTTTCTCTTTAGAGACATTATACTGTTATTATACACCAATGTATTGTACCACTATTAAGATGATACATTTGTAAAAAATAAACTTCATTCTTGGAGGCTGGGAAGCCCAGTTTCTCCCTCAGGAAATAGCTCCCCAGACTCCTACATTGGCTAAACAATTTTCCTTTTTAAGGAAGTCTAGCTTTTCTTAGGAACTGGAGTTACTGTAAATAAAAGGACTGATAAACCTAATTTATCTTATGGTTCATTTTTATTTAGGTGAAAAGATGCTTTTTATTCATGTTATTAATCTAGCTGCTGCTTTGTCATTCAGCACTTTTTTCTTCAGAATTTCTCACAGCAGGAATAAAAGATCAATAAAGCCATTAATTATGTCAGGATTGGTATTTATAAATGAGTTGAAATCGAGTAGTCTGAAATTGCTGTGGCAGTGGTGTCTACCTGCCATATCTGACCCTCAGGAAGTTTATGTGACATTGATTTCTCTGTCACTTTCTCCATCTTTTATTGCCCCTACACCAGCTTTCTTGGTGCTTTTGAAACTTCCTTGCCCTGTGACCAGGTAACTACCTTCCTGCCTAAATGATTTCTAAAACAAAGGAAAAAAGTCTGTTTCTCAAATGTATTTTTAAGCCACTGTGATAATCAAGATGCACTCTTCTTCACTATATGGGAAGGAGAAAAAGTAAACTTGTAAGGGAGGCCAAAGCTTGGTTTACACGAATGAGGTCCTGTCTGAAAAGCAGTTGGACACTAGTTTAGCACCGTCTTATGTTTTTTAGATTCACTTGTTCATGAGCAGTTTTCTTTGGCTCTAAATGAAAGTGTTACATAAGTAGGTAAGGAGCCTACAAGTTGACATTACCTGGTATAAACCCAGTTTAGACGTGCTCTGATTGATGAATGGGTTAAGATATAAACGGTGGCCAAAGTCAGGTTTTAGATTGATTATCTGAGGATTGTTGTTTACCTGAGCATGTCTCCGCTTTGTCACAGAGCTGGTAACAGAGAGCAAGCTATGTTTGCACCAGAGCCCTAGGGTGGTGCTCCTCACACTATCTGGTAAATGACCACTTTTTCTTTTTGTTTAATTTCTATTCCATTGCAGACCAATATATTTGTGAAAATGAAATACTAAGAAAATGAAGTGGAAAAAAGATACACAAAATACAAACTGAAATGTAGTGTTATTAGATTTAACAGGCTAGAATTATAATAATTGTATTGCTATAAATTTTTTTGAAAATCTCAGTTTCGTGTTTTTCTTGTCGCAGACCAGTTTGGATTATAATGCTACTTTTTTTCATATGTTAAAACAGTATAAATCCGTAAGTATGCAGACGAAAGTAGTGCTACTACTCTTCCATAAAGAATTTAAGGTAATGAGTAATGTGCTAATTTCCAAAGGAACTGTCTGAGGCAGGTAGTGTAGTTCAAAATCAGTGTCACTACTTGAGCGAGCTGTTTAACATCCAAGTCTCTTCTGTTAAATGACCTTATAGGATCTTTGTGAGGATGTCATGAAATAACAGAAGCACAGGGCTTAATGCTGTATCTAGAACATAATGAGAACCTTAGAAAACGTTGAGGGTTATTTCCACTACTGATTACTAAAACTTTTTAAGATTTTCACTTTCATTATTCTGAATTATAATTTTTAAACTTTTTATTATGGAACAGACTTCTGATAATGGGTAAACTCCTCCCCTCCCCCTACGCCCCCTCTAATCTCGAAAACATCTCAGTAGTTTGTTTGGAATCGGAAAGGTCTTGTTTGGGGTTGGCAGTGCTGTTTGCCATGAGTGTACCGTTTGGAGAGGCCAGGGCTTTTCCTCTAGTCTCTCTGCCTTAGAGTATCTTTCTTAGTATTTAACTTTCTTTTCTTCGTTATCCTTGTTCTCATTTTAAGCTTTACTTTGTTTTTCATGTGTTAAAGTTTTGTTTTGTGTCTGTAACTGACTCATTCACAATAAATGTCTTTGCGGCTTTGACTAAATCAAAGGTTTGTATCTAAAGAACAAATTTGATCAGTATGCTGTTTCTTCCACAATTGGTTCTTTTTGAAATAGATTTGACAAAGTTGCATTTTTTAGGACTTCTGCATTGTCTGGGATATTAACCTTTTATTCTCTTATGATAATACAAAAGATTTTACACCTCTTTGGAGTTTCGTTTCTAAACTTTAACATTTTAAACTTTGCATTCTCTGTAATTTACCCATATATGGAAAGCAATCAGTAATTTTGTCTTTCCTTAGATTATTGTCTGATAAGGTTATTGTCTCATAAGTATCTTTGCTTGATAAAACTAAATTTGGATCAATTACAATCTGATTCAATATTATTTTCCTGAAAAACTTTTTTTTCTGTAGGGTATTATGTGGATAAACATCATTGAGACTTATTTGTATAATAATACTAATAATAGTTAAGCTTATTGAGCGCCTTCTGTGTCTCAGGCCCTGATGTGCATTATCTTAGTAAATCCTCCGGACAACACTGTGAGGGGGATGCTGTTAAACCTCACTTTACACATGAGCATTCTCAGGCTTAGGTCACAAATACTGGTAGAGGTGGAATTTGAAACTAAGTCAGTTTAATTACCAGTCTAAAGCACTTGACCATTAGATATTTCTTTTCCTGATGAACACTGTGTAACAAAGAAATGAAAATATCATGAATCTAAATTGACACCTTTAGCTCCCCAAATTAGGAACATCTTAACACCGCTAACATTTTATCCCTTAAGCTCCCCAAGTAAGGAATAGAATATCTTTAACATCACTAACATTTCCCTTCCACAGTACGTCTCATGCCTTAGACAGTGTAGCAGAATTGCAACTACAGAGGTAATCAATTTCCAAATACCATTGAAACCTATAAGAAAGAACTATGTCTTAGATGCCCTTTAAATTAACACCTGCCAAATGGGAATCTGAAGCAGTTGCTATTTTAATTATCCAAGATTAATTTCACATTTGATATCTTCATAATTTAGTCAATAATAAATTGTCCTGTTCAAGAATTGACATCCTGGGGGCCGGCCCCATGGCCAAGTGGTTAAGTTCACGCCCTCCGCTTCTGCAGCCCAAGGTTTCACCGGTTCGGATCCTGGGCACGGACATGGCGCCACTCATCAAGCCATGCTGAGGCGGTGTCCCACATGCCACAACTAGAAGGACCCACAACTAAAAATATACAACTATGTACCATGGGGCTTTGAGGAGAAAAAGGAAAAAAAATAAAATCTTTAAAAAAAAAAGAAGAATTGACATCCTTTTTGAGGGAAGAAGACCTGAAATGGATTCAGAATGCTTTTGTATGTGACAGTCTTAACTTCTCCTTTAAATGAAGAATTTAGATGTGTCTTTGTTGAATGATAACAAGGTTTAAGATCCTCTGTAGCTCAGTTTGGAACTCCAGGTAACAAATAGTAATGCTAAGTTTGAGTACAGGTATTTCTTTAAATTTATCATGGGATTATGAAAATCTCAATCCTCCTTGAATCTGCTCTAATATTCGATGTCTTAACTTTAGATTTTTATTTTATGTTTTTTTCCTTTTTCTCCCCAAAGCCCCCTGGTACATAGTTGTATATTCTTCATTGTGGGTCCTTCTAGTTGTGGCATGTGGGACGCTGCCTCAGCGTGGTTTGATGAGCAGTGCCATGTCCGCGCCCAGGATTCGAACCAACGAAACACTGGGTCACCTGCAGCGGAGCGCGCGAACTTAACCGCTCGGCGACAGGGCCAGCCCCACGATGTCTTAACTTTATTGAAATAAAATAGAAATAGGTGTCACTTGGTTTGGAAATTCTTCTACCTCAATTATACGGATTTTTAAGTGATAGGGTCTTGGGGTTAACTACCAGATAATTGAATCAAGTATCTATCGCAAACCCATTAGTTATCTGGGGGTCATTTTTCTATTAGCCAAAAAATTGTACCCTGGCTTCTGCACCTTGTTGTATGTACCTTTTATTAATTCTTTATGCATTTGACAAAGGCAAATTGGCAGAAGAAAACAGGTGCTAAAAGCATAAAATGAAACAATGAGATGGGTTTTATAGAGAAGCAGTGTAGCATAATTCTTAAGAGTATAGATTCTGGACCTAGACTGTGTGGGTTTAGATCATGGCTCCGCCATTTGCTGCTATGTGAGCCTAGGGAAATTACTTGAACTTTTTATACCTGAGTTGTATGTAAAGTAGAGATAATAGAAGTACCTACCTCATAGGGTTGTTGTGAGGATTAGGTGGGTTAATATCTGTAACATGATTATAATAGAACATGCTTGGCATATTAAGTACTTAATAAATATTAGTAATAAGGGAGATGAAGGAGAAGAATATTGGTAGCACCTTTCTTGTGTAGAACTTGTCCATCCAGAAACCTCATTAATCTAAAGGACCAGAAAAGTCTGATTAGCTAAATAGCCTGAAGAGCAAGCATTTTACTTGCTCCCTATTGTCCTGGCTCTCACTCAGTGCCTTTTTATGTAATTCTAGTAGGCTAGTATGCCAGTTATCAATTTGTTGCCTCTCAGCTCCAAATCTTCACTCTTCATTGACTACTCTGCAAAAATGGATGTGGACCCTTTAAATATTTTTCCGTTGCCAGCTGGCACGATGTCGAGTTTTGTCAATAGAGGATACTGGAGAGAAATTGTAAGAGGAGGAGGTTTTCCTTCTTGGTTCTGGTATGCTTGCTCAGCAGGCTCCTAGGTGACTTCTCTGGCACGAATTCCTGTAGCACAGGCAGCCTCCCCAGTGTCCAGCTTCCCTGGTGCAGCCTCCTGCAGCGTGCGTGGCTTCTCTAGCCTCCAGCGAGGCTACTCCAGTGCCTGTCTCCTGCACTACAGGCAGCTTCTCAAGCCCCAGACTCCTGCTGAACACAACAGCACCCAGCAGTCAGTAGTTCCGACTGGCACCCCCAAGGCAGTTTTATAGGAGTCTCTCTCCAGTAAGACTCTGCCATGAGCAGCTTTCCCTGACACCCTAGAGTGCGGATTTCCAGCAAGTTCCACCAGTGTGGCACCACAGAAACCTCTCTGCTGTGATACTGTGATTTATAATAAGAAATATATATTTGGTCTTCATTCCCGTTTCTGGCATGGAGGTCCTAAAACCCTTGGAATTTCCCAAGTGTTGAGAGCCCTAAAGGTGTTTTTTGTTATGTGAATGAGGTGACTTTTGGAATGCCCCTAGGTAACCTAAGGATGGGGGCTGGTTGCCCGGAGAACCAATCATGTGATTGGAGGGTTGAAACTTTCAGTCCCACCAGGGACGGGAGAGGAGCTGGAGGTTAAATCAATCGCCAATGTCCAAGGGTTTAATCAATCTTGCCTATATAATGAAGCCTTCATAAACCAAAAGGCCAGAGTTCCGAGAGCTTCCGGGTTGGTGAGCACGTGGACGTGCTGGGAGAGTTTCGAGCTCAGAGAGGACATAGAAGCTCTGCGCCTTTTCCCCATACACTGCCCTATGCATCTCTTCCATCTGTCTGTTCCTGAGTTATATCTTTTTACAATAACCCAGTAATCTAGTAAGTAAAATGATTCTCTGAGTCCTGTGAGCCCCTTTAGCAAATTAAACACAAGAAAAGGGGGTCATTGGAACCTCCAATCTAGCAAGTCGGTCAGAAGCACTGGCTTCTTGTAGGACTGAGCCCTTAACCTGTGGGATCGGACACTGTCTCTAGGTAGATAGTGTTAGAATTGAGTTAAATTGTAGGATGCCCAGCTGGTGTCCCAGCATTTGCTTGGTGTGAGGAGCCTACCCCTGCCCAAGTCAGAACCGGTCCCCGAACTTTTTACAGCCATTCCTTGAGCCTCAGCCATGCCCTCTCCAGCAGGATTTGGATCTCAGCCCTCGTGGGACCTTTGAGCACTCTTATCTCGGTCATAGGGTAATCACTGCCCCTTTTATCTGCTACTTTTATATTTAGAGTTCTCTCATACTAGCTGTTTTCTTATTACAGTCATGCATGGTTAACGATTGGATAAGTTCTGAGAAATGTGTCATTAGGCAAGTTTCTCATTGTGCGAACATCATAGAGTATACTTCCGCAAACCTAGATGGTCCCACCTACCACACAGCTAGGCTATATGGCACTAATCTTCTGGGACCACCATAGTATATGCGGTCCATCACTGACTGAAACATTATGCGGCACGTGGCTGTACCCCAACCCTGTTATTCTTTATATTAAACTTTCCCTGTTTAAATTATTTTATAATTTTTCTGTCTTGATTGGACCCTGACTAATACAACTGGGTAATGGTTCATAAAATCAAATAACTATTGAGGCTGAACAGTGCATCAGGCCTGGAGTAAGATAAAACAGTTCAAGTGT
The DNA here is from genome assembly GCF_041296265.1 of Equus caballus. NCBI lineage: Eukaryota > Metazoa > Chordata > Mammalia > Perissodactyla > Equidae > Equus > Equus caballus. The sequence continues at coordinate 28,439,801 of NC_091707.1, forward strand.
CCTGATACAGGGCAGCTGACCTTCCGTGTCAGTGCTGGGAGTCATTCGGGAGCAACGAGAACTGTGGGCGGCTGAAGAGCATGTGCCGTTTGATGACACCAGCCCTGGTGTTGCCAAATCTTCCTACTTTTCAAAAGCTGGAAATCTGCGTTTATATATGAAATCTTCTGAATTTTACATTTTGGCTACTAATTCAAATATTGGTACATTACTGTGTGGGTCAACAGCCCATGTTTGTGAGTTGCCAATCTAGAACCTCTGGACTGGACTATCTGATTTCTAAGCTCTTTGAAAACTAGAAACAGCAAACTAGAAGGGATAGGGGAAGCAAGTAGAGGAAATAGGTCACAGCATGACAACAAGGGGGAGACTGGAAAACATTTCAAATTATTAGAAAACCTCAAAGTGCAGTTGTTTAGAACCACTTAATAAAGGGGAAAACATCTCTATGTTTATGTTAAAGGCATTGTGCTCTCTCATCCATCCACAGTACAATAATGAATAATGACAGCTACAGTGTCAACGTATGTGTCAAGTTCTGTGTTCATTTTAACAGTAACCTTGAAAGGAAAGAATTCTTGTCCTGTTTACACAACTAGAAGGACGTGCACCTAAGATATACAACTATGTACCAGGGGGCTTCTGGGGGAGATAAAGCAGAAAAAAAAAAGGAATTCTTGTCCTGTTTATAGGTGAGGAGACTGAGCCTGAACATTTACTTAAGTGCAAAGCCACTATTTATGTAGCCTCTAATTAAATGAAGAAGCAATTTTTAAAACCTGGCCGAATAGTAGAGGCTCTTTGTGGAAAATTTAGAAAATATATAGAAAATTTAGAAAATGATTTATAAAAGGAAAATAAAATGATCTCTTATGCCTCTGTCCAGTGAGAATCAGTAGCAACATTTTTTTCCTTTCTGTTCTGTTTTTTCTTTGCATTTTTAACATGGTTGATTATGTGGCATATGTGTAATTTTACATTTTCTCTTCTTTGACCTGATACTATAAAATAAGCATCTTCTTTTGTTACTAAAAACGTGTTCTTGGCATTGTTTTAATGTCTTCATTCAGTTATTTTATGTACAGAAATTCTTATGCATTTAATTTGTTTTTAAGTTTTTGTCATGGTAATAGTGTTGAATGAATATTTTTGTGTCTAATGCTATGACCATATATATCAGATTATTTCCTCATGGGTAGAATGACAGGATCAAAGGGCATAAATGTTCTTAAGAAGGTTCTCAATCTATATTACCTGTTTTCTTAATGCATTTTTTCCCAATAAATTCAAATGACACTGTATTCTCACAAACATTGAATGCTATCATTGTTAATTTTTAAAACTTTGCTAATTTGATAGGGAAAAGTGTGTTTTTATTATTGTGATTTTTCTCAGTTCAATTGACCTTCTTATATATTAATAATATGATATTTATGGCCAGTGCTTTTCTAGGTTCTTTCCCAGTAGGTTTTTGTTTGCTTTTGTTTTGTAGTCACAGCAAACAATCCTGTGGGATTTCCACTGGTGTTCAATTCTTTTATGTTGAGAAAAGACTTATACAAAAAGAAAAACAAATTAGTTTTGTTTTCCAAGATTGGAGGAAGTAGAGTTCATAAGGTATTGCTTGTTGTTACCTCCGTGTCAAATGAATTGGGAAAGGGGAAGCCTTTATGCCCCTGGCAAAATGGCAAAAATCGTAGCACTGTTCATTGAAACTTTACCCGAGTCTCTGGGTTTTGTTTTGTTGTTTTTGCAGGGGAGGGCTTAGAACCAATTTCTGCGTGCTGCTGGTGATGTTGAGGATAACTAACAACGACAATACTCTGTGCTGAGTGTGCTAATATTGTACTGCTACGTGATAACAGGAGTAGTTGTCGCAGCCCCTTCTTAGGAGGACACTCAACTTGCTCAGGGTCGCACAGCTGATACTTAGAGGCAGGAGGCTTTTCAGCATCTTGTCTCAGTTGCAAGGACTTCAAGAACAAAGTTCCTGTTTAAATTTTCTTCATTACCTGTTACTGACACTCAGCAGTAGATAATGTAGTAGTTAAATAACATTAGGAAGTATCTCGGGGGGCGGGCCTCGTGGCCCAGTGGTTGAGTTCATGCACTCCGCTTCAGGCGGCCCGGGATTTTGCTGGTTCAGATCCTGGGCGCGGACATGCTGAGGTGGCATCCCACGTGCCACAACTAGAAGGACCCACAACTAAAAATATACAACTGTGTACTGGGGGATTTGGAGAGAAAAAGCAGGAAAAAAAAAAAGAAGATTAGCAACGGTTGTTAGCTCATGTGCCAATCTTTAAAAAAGAAAAAAAAAGTATCTCCTTCTTGAAGCAGGTTTGTTCATAAGAAGATGGAGAAAGTCTTTGTTGCCTGAACAGGAATTCCTCTGTGCCTGACGATATTTCATCTCTTCGGTTCCTAGAGCTTTGAAGGAATCAGTCTTATAACAAGAGATATATCTTTAATTTTTTAGGAAACTATAGTTGATGCTTTCAGTACTAAAGAAAGCATGATACAAGGGGAATTGAAATAAACTATTTTCAATATTAAAAGCTTTTAAAATTAGTGGCTTATATTTAGTTGAACCAAACCGTTTATTGACTGTTTGTAAGAGCAAGAAAAGAAAAACCATTTAACTACCTTAGTGTCTGCCAAGAAAATTAAACTGACTTCAAAGCTTTGCGCTTGATAGTTAATGGCATTGAGTACAAGCTGTTGTTTTAATTAATACGTCTGGTCAATCTTTCGGCTCAGTCAGGCTACAGCTGTGAAACTGTAAAATGAGAGAACATAAAACCAATGGCATTGCACAGTTCATGCCTCTCTTGAGCAGATATTTTATTTCTCTGACAGAAACTATTGCTGTGGGAACTCTCTTTTCATCTCGAACTACGCTTGGAATTTGTAGTTCTTCATTTAAGTGATTTACCATAAGCAAAGGAAAGAACCTGTCAGCATTTTAACTTTGACATTTAGAGTTTTGAGATTGAATTCCAAGTTGTGAAGTTGTATGAAAGAATACAGCTATACAAATAACACATCTCTAGTGCTTGAGATAAATCAGGTTGTGTCTAAAATGATTTAGGTAGTTAAGAAATTTTTAAGAAGCAAAAATTGAAACTACAGTCCATGGCAATGATGCTCATTTTTTTGACTACTGAGTCTTCTTTTCCTCGGAAGTGTTGCCTCTGTAGTATTGGTCACCATGAGAAGGTTAGGAGACATTTACCAAGCTGATAAAAGTTATTTGGGATAAATAATCTTTATATCACTTTGCTGGAGATTGAAACGGTGAACACGGTTTTGAGCTTCTTGGAAAAATATAGGTATGATTTAAGATATTTGCATTAATGAGACAAATGACAGCATTGCCTCACATTTTCTATGATGGAATCCTGTTATGGTTCTTTATTATATGTACTTGAACATCCCTTGAGCCAAAGCGTAAATTCCAAATCAGTTAACCACTGAAAATTCTTGATCTAGTTACACTTATAAGGCATGTGTTAGGTCTGTTTCCCAGCACAAGTATTCTAAAGAGCTTCCACTACATTCGTATATTTGTTGACGTTAGGGCCAGTGAAGCAGTGGGTACCAAGTCCCTCATGTCTTGCATTGCCGGGCATTTAATTCATCCTTTCAGTAAGTATTTAGAGAGAATCTGTTATGTGACAGATACTGTCCTGTAAATTGAAGGTTGAGCAATAAATTAAGAACAAAAATTTGCCCTCACAGAACTTAGTTTTGGAGGAAGGTTACAGGGACAAGCAAACATAGTGTTCTGCGGATGTTTAACTTCATTGGTAAATAAATGTGCTTTACTTAATTTCGAAATGACCTGAAAACATCATATAGTAATTTTAGCTCACATTGCCTTTCCTCCAAGGAAATATTGCACAGCTAGGTGACTCACTCAGATTTACCTTGATGATCTCTTCCTACAAATTCTCAAATTCTTTGTTTCTGTATTTTTTAATGGCATGTACAGATCTCACGCTTACACTGTAGATCTGGGTTTTCCAGGCTTTTGGGTTTCACAGGGCAGTAATATTTTTGAAATTAGGGAGAATTGGTACAGGATTGTCTGCTTTTAATTTTGCCAAGTAAGGACACTAAAAATAAAAACAAAAACTATCATCACCAACACTTTCTTAAAAGAAAGGACATTTTAAGACTAAGACATAGGTAGGACTTATTCTCAGAATAAAGAATAGGCCTCTCCGTTGAAGAAATAAAACCTTAGGCAAGCTCATTACATTGTCATTTCTCTTATTTTGCCATCTGACCTTTAGAAATTATCAATAGAGAACAATTATAAGTAATCGTAAATTTTGGTTTTCCTCTTGATGTTGCTGAGGAATTCTGTTGACTCACACTATTTAAAGAGGATGTATGACTGTTATCTTTTTTTCAGAAGTAAATTTTATATGATGGATTGTATGTATTGTGTCATGTGATGGACATTGTCTTGGAATGTGCAGGGTAGCAGACTGCAATGTCAGGTTTAATCATGCTTCTGCCACTAACTAGCCTAGCCGTGTGATCTTGGGCAAATCATTTCTCATCTTTGGCCTTTGATTCTCCATCTATATTGAGAGAGGATCATTTTTTACATTTTCTTCCAGTTTTTTTTTTAGGAAGATTGGCCCTGAGCTAACGTCTCTGCCAGTCTTCTTCTATTTTGTGTGTGGGATGCTGCCAGAGCATGGCTTGATAAGCAGTGTGTAGGTCCATGCCTGGGATCTGAACCTGTGAACCCTGGGCTGCCAAAGAGGAGTGCATTAACTTAACCACTGCGCCACTGGGTGAGCCCCTTGCAGTTCTTACACTTGGATTCTCTGTTGATAACCTTGGTAGCTAGTATCCTTGTTACAGTATGTGTCTAAAGATCAATAAAAATTTTTACTGTGTCCTTCTAAAAATTTGGACCAAGCTCCTATTCTTGTTTCAGCTAAGAGCATTTAATTGTTCATACATGATTAACAAAGAGATGGAATTTCCTGACTATACTTTAAAGACTTACCATGATCTCTTTGCAATGGCATTAGCTGCACATGGAGAGTCAGCTGTTTCCTAGCTTGCTAGAGCCTTTGGGAAATTCTTGTAAAATTTATTGCAATAGATAATATTCATTGGTCCATGTAAGTAAGTGAATGGAATTATAGTTAATTTCATTTGGAAGCAAGACTGTCTAAAAATATTAGATTTTTAACAATTAATTAAATTTTAAAAGGCAGCGTTTAGGAGAATTATTTTTTACTTTCTTTATGGATTTGAAGTTTTTGATTGAAGTACCCATAGATGTCTAAGTTATTGTGGATGGTCTGCATCCCTCAGTTATCTTAAATGCTGCTACTTCACCTTTGTCTTAATTTTGTGGTATACCAGCCTCAAAAACTCACCTCTGCTCCTGCCTTTAAAACTTGTCTCAGTGTAGTGCCTCATGTGACTCCAGTGTAGAATATTATAAAGCACTTGGTAAATGCCTAGTGAATTTGTTGATTGATCCAGAATTGTGAACACCACTGGTTTCTCCATGCAATTATTGACATAAAATTGTGATGATTGATTTTTAAGGAATATCTGAATGATAGAAGAGATAATTTAAGAAAAATTTTAGAAATGCCGTTTAGTATTTTACATAGACCTCTGACCTTGGTTTCAAAGGGCTGCCATGAAAAAGCTTTGTTAAAATTGAATAGTTCTAAAATGAATCTTTTCAAAGGACCTGGCTGAGTAAATTACTGCCTAGGTAACTTTTTTATAAATATGTAATTTTAAAGAGTAAAAGTACAGATCTTAATACAGTTTGATGAATTTTGACAAATGTATACAAATGTAACTGACATCCCAATCTAGATTTAGAACATTTCCATCATCCTAAAAAATAACCTGATACCATTTTCCAGTTAATCACCCCTGCCACTGCATCCCCCCGCTAACTCTTCCTGCCAGAGACAGCCACTCTTCTGATTTCTATTGCCAGAGATTAGTTTGGCCTGCTTTTAAACTTACATAAATGGATTCATACACTACGTACTCTTTTTGTGTGAGGGTTCTTTCATTCAAACACCAGGATAATGTTTTTGAAATTCATTCGTGTTGCGGAATGTAGCAGTAGTTTATTCTTTTTTGTTACTGAGTAGTATTCCATTGTATAAGTATACGACAATTTGTTTATCCATTCTCTTGTTGATGGACATTGTTTATCCATTCTCTTGTTGATGGGCATCTGATCCAGATGGTGGCTATTATTCATAAAGCTTCTGTGAACATTCTTGTGCAAGTTTTTTTGTGGACATACATTTTCATTTCTCTTGGTAAATACCCAAAAGTGGAATCTCTGGTTTAACTTTATGATTGACTGCCAGTTTTCCAATGTGGTTGTACCATTTTATGCTCCCACCAGGAATGCATGAGAGTTTCAGTTGCTCTATATCCTTGCCATCACTTAGTGTTGTCAATCTTTTTAATTTGAGCTATTCTAGTGGGTGTGATGAGGTATCTCATCATAGTTTAAATTTGCATTTTCCTTTTCATTAAATGATGTTGAACACCTATTCATGGATTATTGGCCATTCATATATCTTTTGTGAAGTATCTGTTTAATGTTTTATCCATTTTTTATTTTTTGTGTGTGTGTGTGTGTATGTGTGTGTCTCTCTTTGAGTTGCAGAAGTTCTTTTATATTTCAAATACAGGCCCTTTGTCAGTGTCTTAGGTTGGGTTCCCCAGAAAAAAGACTCTGAGAAGGAGGTTTGCATGCAGAAGGTTTATTGAAGAGTGCTCTTGGGAATAACGCTGTGAAAGAATGAGCAGGATTAAGCAGATGGAGAAGTTGAACTGTAATTCAGTTGCAATAGAGGCCTCAGCTTACCCCACAGCAGGCTCTGAAACTGGATTGCCCTTCAGAGATATCTTGAATTGAGGCAAGAGGATTGGGCTTTGTACCTCCATCCACACAACCTAGTGGATTAGTCATTGGGTGTGGACTGCCCTGGGAGAGCGAATATAACCTTAGGTTAGTCATTTCCCTTTGGCCCACGGTCTAGTCCTCAGAGGGACTCAGCTGTGAGTCATCAGAAGGCAACACTCCCAGCTGCTGGGGGAACAGGTGTCCCTGACCTAAAGGGGGCTGATGTGGACAGTGTTGCCACAGCATCCTCCACAGATACATGTATTGTAGATATTTTCTTCCAGTTTGCAGCACGTCTATTCATTTTCTTAATGGATCAGCAAACGTTTTAAATTCTCATGTTGAAGTTTTTTTCTCTTATGGTTTGTGTTTTTGTGTCCTCACTGGGAAATTTTGCCAACCCCAGCCTTGCAAAGATATACTACATTTTCTTCTAGAAGCTTTTGAGTTTTAGGTTTTATATTTAGGTGTATAATCCATCAGGAATTAATTTTTGTGTATGATGTGAGCTACCACCCATATAATTCTTGAGGGCAATCAGCTCTTTCTCCTTGAGGTACATCCCTTCATCACTTCTAATCTTCCCCTAATTAGCAAAGCAGGGGCATCTTTCATTTCCATTTCCCAGAGTAGAACATAGTCAAAATGCTGACAGGACAATTTTCTTCCCTAGCAATTTATTCAGTAGTTTGAATTATGGAGTTTTGAAACCAAATCCCTAAAATGAAATGGTGTGCCCACTCTAGTTCAGTTTTACTGTTATTTTTGTCCTTCTTCAGGAGAAAAACTTAACATTTATGAATTATTTTAAAAAATCAAAGGTGACTTTTATGAATTGGCTAGAGAGAATGATGAAAAGATAATTAATTACCGTGTCACCTTACACAGAGTAGAGCAGTTTCCCTTTGTGTTCTCCGTGCTCTGACAGTTTGTCTCAAATGAGTGCTGTGATTAGCAGTGCTTTAGTGAGCTTAGTAACTTGGAAAAGACAAAGACTCTTAGAATAGCTCAGTATTAAATATTAAAATAGTAACGTCAGTTGTTTGGTGTCATTTTTCTGAAGTGCTTCAATCACTTTCTCCTATTACCTCCTATTTATACTCACAAGATATATAGCAATAGTTTTATTTTACAGAAGAAAAGTTGAGGTACTGAGTTGTTAACCAGTTTGGACATGGAGTCAGTTCTGTCTCCCGAGCCAGTTCCCCAACCACTGGCTGCTTTCAGAATACTCAGTTTGTGAGTAGCTAATAATGGCCATCCTGAATGTCTGAAGGGCTGACCTGACCTGTGTGCTAGGGGTGAGGGGAACCCCCCTCTTGATATACAGCAAGTATGAGGTGCTGATGTTGCCGCTGTAGTTCCCCGTTTGCACTAGAGAGACACTGAGGCAGAGATCGCTTCCTTCCTCCCAAACAAGGAAAGGGTAAAGTTTCAACCAGCCTTTCAGCTAAGAACCCATTTCCTATAGAGACAGTATATATATATATATATCCCTCCAGCCTCACAGTCATACTTTCAGTAGTATATCAGAGGTAATATAGCCACTATTATTTTTGCTAACCTCATAAAAGAAAGTAAAACAGAAAACTGAAGTACATGATACACCATTAAATTATTGAAACTTTTTGATAAGCAACATACATAATTACCCCCTTGTAGTTTTTAAGATCATTTTTCATACTGCTAAGACTCCAGGAAGCCATATAGATAGAGTACACCACTGCTTCAAGACATTTTCAAACATAATCTTTTATATCTTATATGTCAGGAGGCAATCTCTCAAAGAAGTCTGGGTAAAAATAAGTAATTGAGATGAAGTTAGATTAAAACTACAGATCATTTATGGCACCGATTGTGATGATGGTTTCACAGATGTATACTTATCTCCAAACACATCAAGTTGTATACATTAACTATCTTCAGCTTTTTGGATGTCAACCTGCCTCAATAAAGCGGTTTAAAAGAACCTCGTAGAACATTTTACTAGTGAACTCAACATGTTGCTTTTTTCAAATTGTATAAGTAATACATGTTCATTGTAGATCAGTTTTAAGTGTTTTATAAATTGTTATAAATTACATATTACAAATTATGTTTATAATTTATAAAGTACAAAATTTGATAATGTTTAATTTATACTTCTACTTATGTGTATAGTTTTTATTACAAATATGAGACTATCAATATATATTGTTTACCACCAGCTTTTTCCTCATAGCAATACATCATGGCTTTCTAAATCCATGAATAGACCTATATCATAATTTTTAATGGCTGAGAGTTGTGGTACTGTGATGAAGTATTATAAGTTATTTAGCCAATCCCCTTTCTTGGACCTTTAGGTTATTTTCAGGTTTGCACTCTTAATAAATGCAGTGGTCATCTTTGCATAGTTCTTTCTTTTTTTCTTAGGATGAATTTCTACAAGTGAAATTGCTGGATCAAAGAATTCACATTTTTGAGGCTTTAAATCTAAATTGCCAAATTGTGGTCCCGATAGGTTGCAACAACTCACATTCCTTCCAGTGTTAGACAAGTGTGCTCATTTCTTCCCTATCATGCATAGGAGACAAGTTTTCCCACATCATTGCCAATCTGGTAAATTTAAAAATGGCATCTCCTCTTTTTAATTGGCATTAATTATTCATGAAGCTGACCCTTTTTCAACTTCACTGGCCATTGTAGATTTTGGTTTCACAAATGATGCAGCTCACAATCTTGATTACAGATACTTCAGAAACTTTTTCCCATTCATTCATCAATTTTCTCAACAGCTTCTTATGTTTTCATTCCAGGAGCGACTAAAGCTGGTGACTGTTTTGGGTGCCGGCCTTCTCTGTGGAACTGCACTGGCTGTCATCGTGCCGGAAGGAGTACATGCACTTTATGAAGATATTCTCGAGGGTGAGAGAGAGAAGGGCCTTCTTTGAGATATGTTATTGACATGGAGGGTTGAAAGGACAAACTTGGTGGTGTTTTTTCTGAACACGGCTTATGTTTGCCATAGAATTCTACCCAGAGAAAAGTTCTTAAAACATATCTCTTGGCATCTTTGACATTGAACACATCCTTAGCAGTTTGTGAATTGAATGCCCCAAGTCGTGAATACAACTTAAGATTTATTTGCAATAATGCGTGAATTCCAGTCTTTCTATGTATGATAGTCCTTTTTTGATGCCCACTCAAAAACTGCCCAGATCCTACACTATAGTGATTATGTTTTTAGTATTGTTTAATTGAAAAAATAGATAGATACATATGGATTCAAGGACTCTTTATAGTAAACTTTGTGAGGACCCCTACAGTAAAGGATAACTAAAAAATTAAAGAGGCCTCTCCTGACCCTAATAAAAACAAGTGGAGAACAGTGTAGCTGTGTGAGGGTAGATGCTGGGCTATCAGCTTGGTTCACTCACCTGTGAAATAATTTGATCCTTCACACCAGCTTAAAAGCATACTTGATTCAAATTTGTGACTCAGCAAAATCAGATTATTCCTTCTCATGAAACTTCACAGATACCTGTGAAGGATTGAAACCACAGCTCTTACATTGGTGAGCTGAATCTTCAAATGCCAAGAGTCTACTGGACTTTAAGAATAGTATAAAGAGGTAGGCACTTTCCAAATTTCTTACTAGCTACAATGTAATACAGTCATGTGCTGCATAAGAACATTTCTGTTAGCGAAGGACTGCGTATAGAGGTGGTCCTATAGGATTAGTACCATACAGCCTAGGTGTGTAGTAGGCTATACCGTCTAGGTTTATGTAAGTACCCTCTGTGGTGTACACACAATGACGAAATTGCCTAATGATGCATTTCTCGGGACTTGTCCTCGTCAAGCGACACATGGCTGTAAATAGATTTTCAGATCTCAGTAGGGGAAAGGAACTGTGTCCTTTATCCAGAGTGATGATGCGCCTATGCTTGGGTGTGAATATGAGCATAATGGAGTTTGGTAGGCAGAGAGTGGTGGCAGATGTTATATTTGAGGATTGTCAGGGTCTCATTGCAAAATAGGACAGAGGCTGAGGATTGATCAGCTTTAATGGGAAAAAATAATAAATCAGGATCCTTTAAAGCAATAGTTTCCACTCTTTTTTGATCACACATCCTGTTGGGGGAAAAAAGACATACATGCACTATTGTACTGGTTTACTGTGTATATTATAAAACACACTCCTAAAATAGAAACTTTTGAATTATGAGATTTAACGTAAACGTATATAGGTTAGTATTTTCTTTCAGATCTCGGTGGATTGTCCTGAATTTTTTTGGGTGTGATTATTCCACTGTAGAGATCACTATCCTGGTATACTAGAAAACATTCACACCGAGACTAAATAGACAATTAAAATTGTTTTCTTGGCATTGTAGCTAAGAAAGAACTATGGGTAGCAATTGTTTTCTAAACTTGTCTGATAATAAAAGTTCCTTGAGGGCGGGGTGCATTTTAAAAGTATAATTTCCTGGCTCCCAACCTAGACTACTGGAATCAGAGTCTCGGGGAAGAGGCCTGGGAGTATCTATTTTCAACAAGTTGTCAAACGATGCTTATCAGACAAGTTTGAGAAACACTGAGGTAGAAGGAAGAAGTGCTTCAAGTATTGTTTTGTTTTTTCTTTTAATAAGTTTTACTGAGATATAATTCACATAACATATCTCAGGTATAATTTTAAGGTTAAATTTAGCTACTGTATGTTGGATTGCGTTCCTTTATTTTCAGTTTTCTTGGTTTTGGCCCAGAATAATTTTGCAGACTCATTTGAAAACAGATACAGTGTGCTTTATAAACTTGCTTTTCGGGGCCGGCTCCGTGGCTGAGTGGTTAAGTTCGCGCGCTCTGCTGCGGCGGCCCAGGGTTCAGATCCTGGGTGCGGACATAGCACGGCTCATCAGGCCACGTTGAGATGGCGTCCCACATCCCACAACTAGAAGGACATGCAACTAAGATATACAACTGTGTACAGGGGGGGTTTGGGGAGATAAAGCAGAAAAAACAACAACAACCTGCTTTTCTAAAAATAAGCGTTACAGTCTCTTTAACCTTTCATCATAGATTAGTCTCCAGTTGTAAGCCATTATTTAAATTTTTTATTATTTTCATGTATATATCTTACACTAACTCTTTTTGGTATACACATCTGCAGGTTTTGACAAATGCATAGTCATGTTATCACCACTGCAATCCAAATACAGAACAGTTCCGTCACACCAAAAACATTCCCTCATGCTGCCCCTTTGTAGTCAGACGTTTCCTCCACTCCAGCCTTTGTCAACCACTGGTCTCTTCTCTGTCCCCATAGTTTTGCCTTTTCTGAATGTCATGTAAATGTAATCTTGTAGCCTTTGGGTCTGGCTTCTTCGCTTAGCATGATGCATTTGAGAGTAATCATATGGTTCTGTGTGTCAATGGTTTGTACCTTTATAGCTCTGAGTAGTCTTCCCTTGTTTGGATGAACCACAGTTTCTTTATTCCTTCACTAGTTAAAAAAATGTATGGGTTGTTTCCAGTTTTGGTGGTTATGAATAAAGTTACTAGAAACATTTGTGTACAGGTTTTTGTGTGAACATGAGTTTTTATTTCTTTTGCATACCTGTAAGTAGAATTGCTAGGTCATATAGGTAAGTGTGTGTTTCACTTCATAAGAGATTGCCAAACTTGTTTGCATACTGGCTGTACCATTTTGCATTCCCATTAGTAATATATGAGAATTCTAGTTGATTTCTCTTCCTTGAGACAGCACTTGGTGTTGTCTGTTTTGCTAGTTTTTTATTTCAGTCATTCTAATAGGTGAGTAGTGGTATCTCAGTGTGGTTTTAATTTGCAGTTTCCTAATGGCTAATGATGTTGAACATCTTTTCCTGCATTTGACTGCCATTGTTGCATGTTGTTTGGTGAAACCAGATATTTTACCCCCTTTTTTTTTTTAAAGATTGGCATCTGAGCTAACAACTGTTGCCAATCTTCTTTCTTTTTTTTTCCCTGCTTTTTGTCCCTAAACCCCTCGGTACATAGTTGTATGTTTTTAGTTGTGGGTCCTTCTAGTTGTGGTACGTGGGACGCTGCTTCAGCATGGCCTAATGAGCGGTGCCATATCCGCACACAGGATCCGAACCAGCAAAACCCTGGGCCGCCGAAGTAGAGCACGAAAACTTAACCACTCGGCCACGGGACCGGCCCCTACCCATTTTTTAAATTGAGTTTTCTTATTATTGAGTTTGGAGAGTTCTTTATATATTCTGGATACAAGTCCTTTATCAGATATGTGACCTGCAAATATTTTCGTCTAGTCTGTGGCTTGTCTTTTTATTCTCTTAACAGTGTCTTTCACAGAGTAGTTTTTAATTTTTTTTCACATTTTATTAAATTGTAATTTCTAAAAGTTTCTTTTACATAAAGTAACATGAAGTAAAACATAAAATTCCAGATAGTACAATACTGTTCATGTTTTTGAGATGGATTCTCGCAGCTTTCAAGTATCTTAAGTCAAATAATTTTAAGTGCACTTCTTTATCCTGTATTAGAAGTTTTCTAACTCCTGGTATTAAGGTAATTTAAGTTTTGTAACTTCTTGTTTACCATCACTGGGCTTTTATTCTCTATTTCACGTCTGCCTTTTTTTTTTTTTTTTATTGAGATCATAATAGTTTATAACATTGTGAAATTACAGTTGTACATCATTATTTGTCAATCACCATATATATGTGCCCCTTTACCCCTATGCCCACCACTCAACCCCCTTCCCTTCTGGTAACCACTGAACTGTTCTCTTTATCCATGTGTTATCTTCCACATATGAGTGAAATCATATGATATTTGTCTTTTTCTGTCTCGCTTATTTTGCTTAACATAATGCCCTCAAAGTCCATCCATGTTATTGCAAATGGGATGATTTTGTCCTTGTTTATGGCTGAGTAGTATTCCATTTTATATATATACCACATCTTCTTTATCCATTCACCAGTCGATGGGCACTTGGGTTGTTTCCACGTCTTGGCTATTGTGAATAATGCTGCAATAAACAAAGCAGTGTATAAGTCTCTTTGAATTGTTGATTTCAGGTTCTTTGGATAAATACCCAGTAGTGGGATAGCTGGGTCGTATGGTGTTTCTATTTTTAATTTTTTGGGAAATCTCCATACTGTTTTCCACAGTGGCTGCACCAGTTTGCATTTCCACCAGCAGTGTATGAGGGTTCCCTTTTCTCCACATCCTCTCCAACATTTAGTTTTTGTCTTGGTGATTATAGCCATTCTAACAGATGTACAGTGATATCTCAGGATAGTTTCGATTTGCATTTCCCTGATGATTAGTGATGTTGAGCATCTTTTCATGTGCCTATTGGCCATCTGCATATCTTCTTTAGAAAAATGTCTACTCATATCGTCTGCCCGTTTTTTTATCATATAGTTTGTTTTTTTGTTGTTGACTTGAGTTCTTTATATATTTTGGAAATTATTTGTCGGATGTATGATTTTACAAATATTTTCTCCCGGTTGGTTGGTTGTCTTTTCATTTTGTCCTGGTTTTCTTTGCCTTTTGGAAGCTCTTTAGTCTGATGAACTCCCACTTGTTTATTTTTTCTTTTATTTTCCTCATCTAAGTAGACATGATATTTGAAAAGATCCTTCTAAGACTGATGTCAAAGAGTGTATTGCCTATATTTTCTTCTAGGAGTGTTATGGTTTCAGGTCTTACCTTCAACTCTTTGGTCCATTTTGAGTTAACTTTTGTGTATGGCGAAAGATAATGGTGTACTTTCATTCTGTTGCATGTGGCTGTCCAGTTTCCCAAACACCGTTTATTGAAGAGACTTTCCTTTCTCCATTGTATGTTCTTAGCTCCTTTGTCAAAGATTAGCTGTCCATAGATGTGTGGTCTTATTTCTGGGCTTTCAGTTCTGTTCCATTGATCTCTGTGTCTGTTTTTGTACCGGTACCATACTGTTTTGATTACTATAGCTTTGTAATATATTTTGAAGTCAGGGATTGTGATGCCTCCAGCTTTGTTCTTTTTTCTCAGGATTGTTTTAGCTATTCAGGGTCTTTCATTTCCCCATTATGAATTTTAGCATTTTTGTTCTATTTCTGTGAAGAATGTCATTGGGATTCTGATTAGGATTGCACTGAATCTGTAGATTGCTTTATGTAATATGGACATTTTAACTATATTTATTCTTCTGATCTATGTGCGTGGAATATCTTTCCATAGGTCATCATCCATTTCTTTCAATAATGTCTTATAGTTTTCATTGTATAGGTCTGTCACTTCCTTGGTTAAATTTATTCCTAGATATTATATTCTTTTTGTTGTGGTTGTAAATGGGATTGTATTCTTGAGTTCTCTTTCTTTTAGTTCATTATTAGAGCATAGAAATGCAGTTGACTTTTGTTAGTTGATTTCGTACCCTGCCACTTTGCCGTATTTGTTGATTATTTCTAATAGTTTTCCGATGGGTTCTTTAGGGTTTTCTATATATAAGATCATGTTGTCTGCAAACAGCGAGAGTTTCACTTCTTGATTGCCTATTTGGATTCCTTTTATTTCTTTTTCTGGCCTAATGCTCTGGCCAAAACCTCCAGTACTATGTTGAATAAGAGTGACGAGAGTGAACACCCTTGTCTTGTTCCTGTTCTCAGAGGGATGGCTTTCAGTTTTCCCTCATTGAGTATGATGTTGGCTGTGGGTTTGTCATATATGGCCTTTATTATGTTGAGGTACTTTCCTTCTTTACCCATTTTATTAAGAGTTTTTATCATAAATGGGTGTTGGATCCTGTCAAATGCTTTCTCTGCATCTATTGAGATAATCATGTGGTTTTTATTCATCCTTTTGTTAATGTGGTGTATCACATTGATTGATTTGCTGGTGTTGAACCATCCCTGTGTCCCTGGTATAAATCCCATTGATCATGATGTGTGATCTTTTTAGTGTATTGCTGTGTTTGGTTTGCCAATATTTTCTTGAGGATTTTTGCATCTATGTTCTTCTGTGGTATTGGCCTGTAATTTTCCTTGTGTTGTCCTTGTCTGGCTTTGGGATCAGGATGATGTTGACCTCATAGAATGTGTTAGGAAGTGTTCTGCCTTCCTCAGTTTTTTGGAATAGTTTGAGAAGGGTAGATATTAAAATAACTTCTTTAAATGTTTGGTAGAATTCTCCAGAGAAGCCATCTGGTCCTGGACTTTTATTTTTGGGGAAGTTTTTGATTACTGTTTCAATCTCTTTACTTCTGATTGGTCTATTCAGATTCTCTATTTCTTCTTGATTCAGTTTTATGAGGTTGTATGGGTCTAAGAATTTATCCATTTCTTCTAGATTGTCCAATTTGTTGGCATATAGTTTTTCACTGTATTCTCTTATAATCCTTTATGTTTCTGTGGTATCTGTTGTAAGTTCTCCTCTTTCATTTCTAATTTTACTTATTTGAGTCTTCTCTCTCTTTTTCTTAGTCTGGCTAAGGATTTGTCAAGTTTGTTTATATTCTCAGAGAACCAACTCTTAGTTTCATTGACCCTTTCTATTGTTTTTTTTTTTCTTTGTTTCAATTTCATTTTTTTCTGCTCTAATTTTTATTATTTCCCTCCTTCTGCTGTCTTTGGGCTTTGTTCTTTTTCTAATTCTGTTAGGTGTAGTTTAAGATTGCTTATTTGAGATTTTTCTTGTTTTTTAAGGTGGGCCTGTATTGCTATGAATTTCCCTCTTAGGACTGCTTTACTGCATCCCATATGAGTTGGTATGATGTATTTTCATTTTCATTTGTCTCCAGATATTTTTTGATTTCTCCTTTAATTTCTTCTATGATCCATTGCTTGTTCAGTAGCATGTTGTTTAGTCTCCTGTATTTGTCACTTTCCCAGCTGTTTTCTTGTAGTTGATTTCCAGTTTCATAGCATTATGATCGGAAAAGATGCTTGATAGGATTTCAATCTTCTTAAACTTATTGAGGCTTGCCTTGTTTCCCATCCTATGCTCTATCCTTCAGAATGTTCCACGTGCACTTGAGAAGAATGTGTATTATGCTCTTTTTGGATGGAGTGTTTCTGTATATATCTATTAAGTTCACCTGGTCTAGGTTTTCATTTAAATCCACTATTTCCTTGTTGACTTTCTGTCTGGTTGATCTATCCATTGACTTAAGTGGAATGTTAAGATCCACTACTGTTATTGTGTTGTTGCTCATATCTCCTTTTAGGTTTGTTAATAGGTGCTTTATGTACTTTGGTGCTCCTGTGTTGGGTGCATATATGTTTATAAGTGTTATGTCTTCTTGGTGGAGTGTCCCTTTTATCATTATATACTGCCTCTCTTTATCTCTGATTGCCTGTTCTATCTTGAAATCTGCTTTGCCTGATATAAGTATAGCAACACCTGTTTTCTCTTCTTTGCTATTAGCTTGGAGTATCATCTTCCATCACTTAACTCTGAGCCTGTGTTTGTCTTTAGAGCTGAGATGTGTTTCCTGGAGGCAGCGTATTGTTGGGTCTTGTTTTTTAATCCATCCTGCTGCTCTATGTCTTTTGGTTGGAGAATCCAATCCATTTACATTTAGAGTGATCATTGATATATGAGGGCTTAATGCTGCCGTTTTATGACTCGATTTTTGGTTGTTCTGTATTTCCCTTTGTTTCTCGTCCCATGTATTTTGGACTACCAATTCAGTTTGGTAGTTCTCTGTGATGGTTTTCTCAGTTTTCTCTTTATTTATCATTTGTGTATCTGTTCTGATTATTTGTTTGGTGGTTACCATGAGGTTTATATAAAAAATCTCGTAGAGGAGATAGTCCATTTTCTGATAGCCTCTTATCTCCTTAGCCTAAACAGTTTCCCTCCCTTTCCTCTTCCCCTTCTACGTTGTTGTTATCACAACTTATTTCATCTTGTGTTGTGAATTTGTGGTTAAAATGATGAGATTATATTTATTTTTTATATTTTCCTTCCCTTTATCTTTAATGTTATAATTGTTTGCTCACCTATTCTGATAGAGAGCTGCAATTTTCTGATTTTGTCTGCCTATTTATCTCCTTGATCAAGGTGGTGTAAACCCTTTCTCTTTTTTTTCAGGTATGAAAACCATCTTAATCACTTCTTGTGAGGGCTGGGGAATCTTGTGGTGATGAACTCCCTCAGCTTTTGTTTATCTGGGAAAGTTTTTATTTCTCCATCGTATCTGAAGGATATTGTCACTGGATAGAGTATTCTTGGCTGAAAGTTTTTATCTTTGAGAATTTTGAATGTATCATTCCACTCTCTCCTAGCCTGTAAGGTTTCTGCTGAGAAATCCACTGAAAGCCTGATAGGGCATAAGTTTGTTCCTAGTAAACTTTTATTATCCGTTTAATGTTTGTAGCAATGCCTTTTTATTTTTTTCAAAGAACCATGTTTGATTTCATTGACTTTTTTTCTATTGATTTTTCTCCTTTCTATTTCATTGATTTCTCTTTTGCTTTATGCATATTGAAGCTCTTTGGCTAGTTGCCTACACATTTAGGATTGCTGTGTCGTGTTGATGAACAGATCCTTTTCATCATTGTATAATGTCTCTCTTTATCCCTGGTAACGTTCCTTGTTCCCAAGTCTTCTTTATCTCATATTCACATAGCCACACCAGTTTTCTTTTGATCAGTGTTTACATGGTATATCTTTTTCCATCCATTTACTTTTAACCTACGTATGTCATTTGTTACATTTAATATGGATTTCTTGTAAACAGCCTACGATTAGATCATGTTTTTAAAATCTGATCTGTCTTCTAATTGGTATGTTTAGACCAGGGGTCAGCAAACATTTTCCGTAAAGAGTCAGATACTAAATATTTTAGACTTTGTGAGCCATGTGATCTCTGTTGGTACTGTTCAACTCTGCCATTGTAACTAAGTTCATTGTTTCTTTCCTCTGTCATCTTTATTCTGCTATTGAGCCCATCCAGTGAACTTACTGTTTCAGATATTATATTTTTCAGTTCTAAAATTTCCACTTGGTTCCTTTTTATAGTTTCTGCTTCTTCAGATGACATCCATTCATTTCAAGTGTATTTACCTTTACTCCAGAGAACATAGTTATAATAGCTGCTTGAAAGTCTTTTGAGTATTCCAGTATCTGAGTTTTCTTGGGTTTGGGTTGATTGTCTTTTCTCTTGATAGTTGGTCAGGTTTTCCTGTTTCTTTGTGTGGCAAGTAATTTTGAATTGTTTATTGGGTATTTTTAGTGTTATAATTTGGGACTTTGGGTCCTCTCAAAATCCTCTGGAGAATGTTTATTTGTTTTGTTTTAGCAGGCAGTTAACCAGGTTGGGTTCAGACTGACAATTCTGTGTTGCCTTTTTTGGGTGATGGTTCCAATTTTAGTTTAGTTTTCAAAGCCTCTGCAATGCTGCTTTGGGTATGTCCTGTCCCTGTAGAGTTCAGGGATGAATCTGGGACTTGTGCCATTGATACACAAGATTAGGGGAACCCCACTTGGCTCTTTCCTCTCCAGTATTCCTCTCACACTCTCTGGCTTCCAGGGGACCCTTTACCTGGTCCACTGGCCAGAAAGGTGGAGTTTCTCTAGGAGTTTTATCTGCCTGTGCTGTCACTGCATAGTTCTGTGTAACTTGGGCTGCCTTGAGGGCAAAGTGACAGGAGAAAAGAACAGAATATCCTCAGTTCCCGTCATACTTTTCAGACCACTGGGGCCCATTTTCCAGTTACTCTGGCCAGAAAGATGGAGTTTCTCTTGGGATTTTAACTGCCTGTGTTGTTCTGCAACTGAGACTGCCTTCAAGGCAGGGCTGGGAAAGAAAAAAGAGCAGGAAAGAAAAAGAAAAAAGAGGAAGCTTCCTTCTGTACCAACACCTCTCAGCAGCCCTCTTCCTGGTCTTCTGGCCAGAAGGACAGGCTTTCTTTTGAAGTTTTTGCTGCCCTCTCTCCTTTTGCTATTGTTTACTCTTTGTATCCTCAGGTGGTGGTTCTTTGTGTGTTTCCTCCAGAGTTCTTGTTGTAATTAGTGTGTGATTGAGGCTATAGTGGGTTTACTCCATCTTGGCCAGCACCAGAAGTCCCATTATTCTTTTTATAAAGTAAAGTGTTAATACCCACTTTATTAAAAATTTTTTGAGGTAGCTCAGCCGTGATATTAGCTTTAAACTAAGCTGTCTCTAGATTTTCCACATCTCTCTTCCTACCAGTGAGCTTAGACACTTCCCTTTAGTTTCTGCTACGTTATCTTTTTCTCCCCTCACCCTTTCCCTCCCTTTCTTTATTGTAAATCATGCCAACTTTTCTCTAAACTTCAAGAAAGGAGTTTGTTTACATGTTACAGCCTATGTTTTAGTTCTTCTATGGACTTTATAATTATGATAATTAACAGATATTTTTTTAGAGCTCAGTATACCATGGTGAGTGCCCTGACACTTTAATGAGCGTTATTAAATACTAATTCATGTAAAAGGGAACCTCTCACATACTCTCCTTAATTATAGTTCTAAAATCACTGGAATTAGATGATTATCAGCATTCATATGAGAAAACTGTCTTTCTATAGAAACAAGTTTTAAGAACATAGTTTATTGAGTACTACAGTCCTTGTTTACCATGGAACTAAAATTTGAAAGCACCATAATTCTCTGGAACATGAGAATTGGTATGTTTAGGAAGGCAGGCTATTGGGTCAAAGACCTAAATATAAATGTGATATATTCATATCTGTTGGGGTAATCATCAAAACTGTCATCAGGAATGATTCAATATAGATTATCCTACTAATTTGTCCGAGAATGCCATGTATCAGATTCTTTAGAGAAGAATCTTACGTCTTTCTCTCTCATTTTTTGCTCTACATCTAAGTAAAAGGAGAGGGTTAAATCTGCTGTTATTTTTAACACTTGTCCTGTCATTCATTAATAAAAGCAGAGCTTTTTAAAACTCTTGTTATACTTTATTCTCAGGATTCTGAAACATGAACAATCGTGGACTAGTAAGGCCTATCTCTTCTACTTATTTTGTCTGCTAAAATGTCTGGTCTCTGCTTTTTCCCTGCTCCCTCCTCTCCCTTTCTCCCAGCATTGTTTTATTGCTCAGTATTGTATCTGACCAGATAGTCAGGTCAAATATTTAACGTAAGAGGTTTGAAAATGGATCTACCAGGTTAATTCTATTTAATATATAACTATGTTCTTGAACATTTGGTGAGCACTTACCATATACCAGGTATTACGTGAAACTCTTCACATATGTTCTCTAATCATCACAACAACCTTCTGAGGCAGGCACCATTTTGTCCATGAGGAAATTGAGCCACAAAGAGGTTGAATAACTTGTCCAAGGTACTCAGCCAGTGTGTCAGGACCAGAGTTTGAACACAGGCAGTCTTATTCTGAAGCTACCCTCTTAATGAGACTCTGCTACATGGTGTACACTGTCAGGAATTTAACATCACCAACGCACTGTTTATCTGCTAAAGAAATCTAGTTTCCTAACTTATAATAGATTTTTTTCTTTCAGAAACACAGTAATATTTTGATCAAAGATTTGTTAACATTTCTTCAAAATGTCAGCTTTGTACATTTGACTATGATCAAGTTTTCTTTTTTATGTGAGAAACAGAATATATCATAATTAAGTAGAAGTTTTCATAATTATTACTGAAAACACACGTCAAGTGTAAAGAACTGTTAGTCTTTGCCAGAAAAAAAAAAGTATATGATAGAGAGCTATAAAGGTTATAAGCTTTGAGTAGAAGTTAAGAAATTAAAAACAATCAACAAAAGCCAAAAACATAAAAATCAAAGCTGGAAGATCACCTCAAAACAAAGTCAGATTACCTGAAGGTTTGATTCCTTTATAGAAGTATGTGTTTATCTGAAGGAAGAGCTCCAAAGAATCTCTTCAAGGGGTAAACTGATTCTGTTTCATTTAATTTAACATATGTGTCTGTGACAGGAAGGCCACCTACCATACTGATAGAACTTACTGGAAAGACTCCTGTATGACTGTCTAGGGAAAGCATCAAGTTCATAATGATGATCTGAACACTCTGTTAGTGGTGTGAGAAATATATGTCTGATGTGCGATGTCCAATGATAACATCACTGGTTTGTGTGCTTTGCAGCAGGGAGTGTGACATGGAACATGTCTCAGCTGGTGAATTACCAACCAGTGCCCTGAGTGAAACAGCCCTAATAACCTGAAAGCTCTATCGTGCATGAGTAACATACATGCATGCACAACTTAATATATTTTAATTAAATAGCTGGTTTTTGAGATCCTAGTTTTTGCTAGGTTGAGTTTTATGTCCAGAGTAGAAGGAAGAGTGGGTGTATTAATATTGATTTTTAGCAGTTCAGAGATCTAAGATATAGCCCCTGCCTTCAAGAATTCACAGCCAATGGAAAATGAATAAATTGACAATCAATGACAGCAAGGGTTGGCAATTTTTTTCTGTAAAGGGCCAGATAGTAAATATTTTAGGCTTTGTGGGCAGTATGGTTTCTGTTGCAATTACTCGACTCTGTAGCATGAAAGCAGCCATAGACAGTCCATGAACAGATGAGCATGGCTGTGTTCCCATGCAGCTTTTATTTACAAAAGCAGCCACCGACCCATGTATTGTTGTTTTCTGATGTCTGAATTATAATGTAGAGAGATAAGACCTATGATAGAGAAACATCCCATGTGCTGTGTATGCATGAGGGGATGAGGGCACAGAAAATCTCAAGGAGGAGGGGACTTATGAGCTGAGTCTCGAAGGACAAGGTGTTATCCAGGAGAAGCAGCATGGAAGGCCCATGGATTCATTAACTCATACTGAGTGTAGGCAGAGGCAGAGACAGGAGCCCAGTTTGTTAAATGTTAAGGGGGTACCTTATGAAAAGGTAATGATTCAAATCCTCTCCAGTAGCATCTTTCTCAATAGTGTTGAAAATTGTAGCTACCAAAATTCTGATTTACTTCACATGGATAGCTTCTTAACATCTATAAATATGAAAAATTAAATTGTGGTTCTGTATATTATGGAAGCACACCCAAAATTGCCTTTTCTCTAGAGAAAATCACATATTTTACTTCATTTATTTCATATTCTTAAGGCTATGCTAAACTCTTCTCCCAGTGCACAAAGAAGACCTACTGGAAAAATGATGAGTTCTACCATCTCAGTATTGAGCATCAGAGTACTGCATTTTGAGTTTATTGATTTTTATTGAAAGTATATGTCATACACACAGAAAAGTACATATATTGGCAGTGTATAGCTCAATGATTTTTCCAAACTATAAACACATTCATGGTACCGTGAGGTTACATTTTAATTGTCCAACATTACTGATTCAAGATTCTTAGACTGCTTCTCTCTTAAACAATTATTTTTCATCTCTGAGCTTTCACTCAGTTCTTTGGCTGTAAATCCTTACTGCTGACAATTTTGCTTGCATGCGGGACAGGGTGGGCACATACAACCTGCCCACTTTTTTCTCCTTGGCCTGTCTAGCATTCACCTCTCTTCAGTTGACCACTGCAGCCTAGGCTCCAGAATATGCCCCTTATTCCAAAATCATCCATTTCTTCCTCTGAGTCTCTCTTTACCTCCAGTAGTGCTCTCACATTGGAGGTAGCAACTCAGTGGGTCTTGAAATAAATGTAGTGAGTTGGACTTGTGACCAGCATTTAAAAAGAGTGCGAGGGAGGGGGAAAGAGAGAAAGAAATAGAAGAGTGCATTGTAACCGTTGTAAGGTCAAGGACTATTTTGTGAAATTTTTAATTTAGTTTTTCATATGTATGTGTGTTTACTAGATCATCATATAAAATTTATTTTTTTACTATGAGTCATGGTTTTAAAAGTTTAAAAAACATTGTCATAAATCTCATTTCAGCAATTTCATAAACTACTTATATTACCATTAACATCAAAATAACTGCTGATATTCATAGACCTTGTTTAAATTAATAAAATGAAAATTAATTGGCTAGAGGAGGTCTTTTCTGTCTATCTCTTGGAGGAGCACTCCATCTCATTTTAAGATGCCGGTGTAACTCAGAGATATTACGAGAAAAAAGTTATAGGCACATATCCCTCATGAATGTAGATATAACAGTTCTTTACCAAATGTTAGCAAATTGAATCCAGCAATACGTAAAAAGGATAATACATTTTGACCAAATGGCATATCCCAGAAGTGCAAAGCAGGGGTTGGATTAATATCCAAAACCCAATTTAATTTATTGGATTGATCAAATAAAGTAGAAAAACCATTTTATCATCCTTAGCAGGTACAGAAAAGCATTCGACGAAATTGAATTCCCATTCATTAAAAAATTCTCAGCAAATTAGGAAAGAAGGAAACTTCCATTCTGAGAAAGGGCATATTTGAAAAACCTACAGGTAAGATGCCTAACCTTGGGAAAAAAGCCTGTCTGTCTCCTCTCAGCCTCTTGTAGTTACCATCGCCCTTGGGGTCCCCAGCCAGATTCCAGCCTGCAGTAAGGCCAGAAAAAGAAAGAAAAGGCATAAAGATTGGAAAGAAATAAAACTGTTTACAGATGACACGATCAAGTATGTAAAAATGGTTAAAATTTAAAAGCCTCATAATATCAAATGTTGACAATGGTATGGAGCACCCGGCACTCTCATACATTGCTGTTGGATATGTAAAATGGTACAACCACTTTGGAAAACAGTTTGAGAGTTTTTTATAAAGTTGCACATATACACAACTCATCAACTCTGATCCTAGATATTTATTTACCTGAGGGAAAAGAAAACGTATATCCACAGAAAGACATGGACCTAAATGTTCCCAGCAGCTTTATTTATAATAGACCAAAATTGGAAATAACCCAAATGTCCATCAGCAGATGAAAGGATAAACAAATTGTAATATGTCCATACAATGGAACACTCCTCAGCAAAAAAGAGGAACAAACTACTGGTACATGCAAAGCATAGATATCTCAGAACATTATGCTGAGCAAAAGAAGCCTGACACAAAAGAGTCTGTACTGTATGGTTCCATTTATACGAAATCTTAGACGAAGGAAAAGTTTCTGGGGACAAAAAGCACATCAGTGCTT
The DNA here is from genome assembly GCF_041296265.1 of Equus caballus. Lineage (NCBI taxonomy): Eukaryota > Metazoa > Chordata > Mammalia > Perissodactyla > Equidae > Equus > Equus caballus. The sequence goes on from NC_091707.1 coordinate 28,464,777, forward strand.
GCCTGGGACCAGGAGTGACATGTTGACTTCAGAGGAACCCAGGAGAACTTTTCTGGAATATTTAAATATACTATATCTTGACCTTAGTGGTATTTACTAGAGTTTTTACATTTGTGAAAACTCATTGTGTTTTATTGTATGTAAATTATACCTCAATAAAGTTGTTTTTTTTTAAAGAGCGATTTAGACATTTAGCTAAAAAAACAAGTGAAATCACTATTAGAAAAAAATCTTCAGATTAACAAATTCCTTTGGGATGATGAAAAATTCTGGAGATGAATGGTGGTGATGGTTGCAGAACAATGTGAAAGTACTTAATGCCACAGAACCATACACTTAAAATGGTTAAAATGGTAGGTGAATTTTATGTATATTTTGCCACGTTAAAAATAGGTTTTAAAAAAAAAGCTATGGAAACAAACCAAAAAAATCTTTCAGCAATTAGAAAAATATATGAGTTGTTATTATCTTCAGATGGCATGTGCTTTGTGCCCCTCAAAGATGACTTTTAAAGACTTAAGGCAGAGTCTACAATATTACAACAGGCTTGTGCAATTTCTTTGGTCAAAGGTTTTTTTAAAAAAATAGCTTAATCTAATTATAAATGTTAAATGTGTAGTACATTATTCATGAAACACAGCAAAGATAAGAATTCTGGCCTTGAAGCATTTACGCTTTGAGTGTCAAATATGTGAATATAAACTAGTAGTATTACCTGGCCAGGTATCGTTTACTGTTATTCAGAATTTCCCAACAGTCATGATATTTCTAGAACTGAATTTAGACTGAAGGATATGCCTCTTTTAAACTGCACTACCCTTTTGGTTTCTAGTTAGTGATTGCCCCCTGGTATTTTTTAAAACTAACAATTTTATACTCAGTTTGCTCTTTATTTGCAATTTCTATATAGAAAGGGGGATCTGGGAATAATATCCCCTGGGAATATGACTTGCTTGGTGATTTGCTTCCACTTCCTAGGTTTTGGGAATAACAGGCAGTTAAAAGGTCTTCATGCCAAAACTAGAAGGCACTTGGGAATTTTTCCATCGTGAACTTTAAGTTAAAGGAGTTTATGATTGACTGGATTACAATATATGAAGTGGATGATTTTGCAGTGAAGTGAATAGAGCTTGCAATACAAAGGAATGGAAGCTTCTACATGAAGATGTTTTAAGGGGGAAAGCACATTTTCTCTTTATGGTTCATTCTACTCTAGGAAAACATCACCAAGCAAGTGAAACACAGAAAGTGATTGCATCAGAGAAAGTAGCAGAAATACCAGTTTCCCATGAACTTGAGCACAGCCATGACCACACACAACTGCATGCCTACATCGGTGTTTCCCTCGTACTGGGCTTCGTTTTCATGTTGCTGGTGGACCAGATTGGCAGCTCCCATGTGCATTCTACTGATGGTAAGTGGTTCCAAGCCTTTCTGGGCAGTACAATAAATTTGCAGTTTATAAAGTCACAAATGATTAAATAATTCAGTATTTATCAATGGCCTTATTTAGTGCTACAACTCTTGTCTTTCTCAGGTTCTGACATTCTGTTCTGTTGGGGGAACTAGTGACATGTGGCACAAGAGAATGTTAATTGGGTTATTGCCCGGTTATCTTAAAGCTGTTAGCATTTGATTGAGAGCCTAGAGCAGAAGTTCTTAACCCTGTTTGTGCCATGGAGCCCTTAGGTAGGTAGCCTATGGACCTTTTATTGGAATAATGTTTTTAAATAAGTAACGCATAGTATTTACGATTACAGAGAATACCAGTTATGAAAGAGAGTTACCAAAACATTAAAACAAAGTTGTGATATAGTAGTGTATATCTTCTTTATCAGTGAATTAAATAATGAGATAATATTTTTAAATCATAAGCAAGGTAGAGTTAAATTTTATTTTTTAGGACATCACTATGACAGCTGTTGTTGCTTAGCTTGACTGCTAAGAATATTAAATAGTAAATTGGCTTTAACAAGGTAACAGAGGGTCAAGTTGAACATTCGGTTGATTTGGATTTTTGTTTTGATGGTAACTAGTGTAGAAAATTCTGATTCACAAAGATATTTTCTTACAAGTATACTTAAACACATTCATGGCTTGTTTTCCAAGGAAAGATAAGCTTCTCCCAAGGAGAACTAGAATTCTCCAAGACTTTTTGAATTTAACTCTAGTCATAGTAACTTTTTTGTCTTCAGATCGATGAATTCATCTTTGCCCAGGTTAATTAACATCTTTGATATGGTTTATGGTAAATAAAAAAGGATTCTGATCCATGATATAACTTTGATGTCATTGTGATAGAAACAAATTTTAAAGATTTCTACTAGACGTAGGGGTTTGTAGGTGTCTCTTTTCAAATACATTGTCAGAGAATTTTGCAGATAGGAACTACTGGAAAACAGCATAGATATCTTGGTCCCAGTGGGAGATCCCATGACTTATACTGTTTGGTGGCTGAATGATTGTGAGGTGCAGAGTTGCCTGATAGTTTCCCAACTCCATCAGATGAGAATCTACAGACAGGAAAACTAATCATGCAGTTTGGCAGCGGTTCTGTAAGCCCTTAATTTAAAGTAGTGATGAGTGACAGCAATAATCTCTCTCTCTCAAGATAGCCATAACAACTGTAAAATAATATGAAATTTTCTGGTTTCTATCAGCAGTAAAGTATAGGTTGTGCTAATATTACCTGTGGTTTATTGTCTGCATTCATAATTAAAGGAAATGCTAAATTTCAGCTAGAGGTTAGTAAAAATAAAAATGCATTTTTTGTTCAAGTTAAGGTTACATACCCCTGCTCTCTACCTGTGTTCTCCTGGTGGACCCCAGATTAGGAATCCTTGATGTTCAGAAAAAAATCTGTAGAAAAGTAGTCAAAAGACATGAACAGATAGTTCATAAAAAGATATAAAAATGGTCCTTAAACTTATGAAAAGATGTTCACTTGCATTTAAAATAAGAAGAATGCCAATCAAAATTCCTCTGAGATGCCATTTCTCACCTGTCAGATAGGCAAAAATTCAAAAGCTTGACAATACCTTCTATTGGCAAAGCTGTGGTGAACCAGACACTCTCTTATATTGCTCTGGGAATGCAAAATGGTAGAGCCCCTGTGGAGGAGAATTTGATAATAGCTGACAAAACTACATATGTGTTTACCCTTTGACCCAAAAATCCCACTTCTAGGAATGTATTCTGATAATATGGCTCCAACATGAAAATACGTATGCACAAGATTTTTCAGTGCAGCATTATTTATCATTGTAAAACCACTTAAATGTCCAGTCATGGAGATTGCTTGAATGAACTGTAGTGTGTACATATAGTGGAGTTCTATGTGGCTATGAAAAAGAATCAGGATTCACATCTCTGTGAACTGAGAGGGAGAGATGTTCAGGAGATATTGTTAGGTGAAAAAGCAAAAATATAAATAAGCATCTGTCGTATACTATATTTTGTGTAAGAAAGAAGGAGAAATAAGAAAACGTGTGTGTGTGTGTGTATACTGCTTATCTTTACAAAAAAGAAACATAAGAAGGATCAGCTGGAAAAAAAAATTGGTTACCTGTAAGCAGTGGGGGAGAGCTGAGGGTATGATAGGGCAGAAGGGTTTTAGGACGGCATGACACTTCCTGGGATGCCTTTTTGATGATATAGCTTTGACTTCTGGAAACACGTTAATCTTCTCCATAATCAAAAAATAAAATGAAATAGACAAGAATGGGGGAAATAGCTAAAACAGAAGAACTATATTTCAAAAATATAACACAATCACACTGAAGGGGATTTATAAAAACAACTAATTCAAGTAACTTATGAATGTATTATTTGACTGTGTACCTTTAGTCTTGGGTGGGATTGTGGAAGAATAAACAAATACTGAGCTCTTTATAGCAGGCTTTGCTTTTTGTACTGGTATGGGCAGAGCAATTCTTTTTTAGATTTTTAGATGTACTGTAGGATTGAGCAGTGAGTCAGTGTGTTGATGTTGGTAGGACCACAGTTCTCACTGTGGAATGAGGGACATGCAGATATGGAATGGGAGAGGACAAGAAAGATCCCTGGTAGGGATGGTTTGGAATTGGAGCTATTGGACACATGATTTCTAAAATGTATATGTGTACATATGTGTTTATGTATCTGTGTATGTATGTCCTAGCTCTGTCTGCAGAAAGGGTCTAGAAGCAAAGACACCCCATTAGCAATGATCATACCAGGGCTCTTCAGAGAGACGGCTGATTCCAGGACAGGGGCAGGGTAAGTACAAAATGAGCTTGGAACATCTAGTGCTCAAAAAAAAGTAGGAAGGAAGGAAGAAGATGGAAACATGTCACAGGATACAAGAACCAGCTTGAAGGGGTTCCCACTGACCAGGTCTAGGACAATTTGAGCACCAAAATAATTAGGAATAGTAATGAAGTGTAAACCATTGAAAAAATGGGAATCAATGAGCACATCCATATGAGAGAGAGAGAAAGATAAAAGAAAACAGGAGGGCACTTGCTTACAGTAGAATGCTACATGCCGGCTGGCAAATGTGGAAAGAATTCTGGAGTTGGAAAATCATTTTAGCAACATTCATAGTAAAAATTGGCTCAGGCAAGAATGATCAATGAATGTTAAATCTAGGGGTAAATTTTATTTGCTTGTTAGTTGCAAAGGAAGAGAAGTAACTAAACGAAGAAATTAGACAGTACCTTGGTCAAAATTAATGTCATTGGCCTTCAACTTTTGGTGTGGGAAAGTAAGTTCCTGTCAGACCAACCTCCTTACAGATAACTATAAACTCTGGACAAAATTTAAAAACCACTACCTAAAGATACTGGAGAGTGGCCTAAAGCAGGCAAATTCTGGAGGGGAGTCAATACATGGAACAGGATGAGTTTCCTATTGTTACTGCTTTTAGCAGTCAGTGGCCTGTGGAGTAGCAAAAACTCTGATAGAAAACCCAGTCTTTCTGGCCTGAGGAACCAGAAGACAGAGTTCAGAGTAACTACTGGAAAGTGAAGGGAGAATCTTAGAAAGGAGAGAGGCAGGAAGACTCAGCCCCAAATTCTGTGTATAAACTGCAGACGTCTCTGGCTGAGTCCCAAACCATGCTTTCGTGGGCAGGCTCCAGGCAGCTCAGCTAAAGATAAAAGAACCAAAGAGATTTGAGCAGCTGCCCAAAAAACGGAGTTTCCCATTTAAGCCGAACCAAGTTACTTAAAGCAAAACAAAAAATCACCACTCTTTGGAGGAATATAATAGAATCCAGAGTATATGTAAGATAACATTCACAGTGTCCAGGATATAATCCAAAATTCACACTACTAGTGAGCAGCAGATGTGCATGCTGTGCCTCCTGGATGTGAGATCTGAGAGGCATCGCCTGTGTGATATTCCGTCTAAGAACGCAACACATCAGACAAACCCAAAAGGAAGGATCATTCTATTAAAAGACAAGAAAGGCGCAGGGAGAGCGATATGTTCTTCAGAGATCCCAATGTCACAAAAGTCAAAGGCAGAGAAAACGTTCCAGATTAAAGGAGACTGAAGAGGTACAACTAAGTGGAATATAGGATCCTAGACTGGATCCTTGCTGGATAGGAAGACTGCTCTGAAAGACATTCTTGGCCATTGAGAAAATTAGAATATGCAAGAGAGATTAGAAAAAAAGCATCGGTGTCAAATTTACTGAAGTTGATAACTATAGTGTGATTATGTAGGGAAATATCCTTTCTCATAGGAAATACACACTGAAGTATCTAGGGATAAAGAATTATGACGTAGGCAATTTCTTCTTAGTATGGGAAAAAGTATGTATGTGCGTTTGTGTGGTGTGGATGGAGAAGGAGAGAACGTGAGTACAAATGATAAAGCAAATGGGGCAAAATGTTATATACACTAGATCATTCTGAGAAAAGGGTATATGAATGTTTTTTGAACTATTCTTGCAACTTTTCTGAAAATTTGAAATTCCTTCCAAATAAAAGGTTTTTTAAAAATCGTGGAATTAAGCTTAAACAAAACAAAAAATACCCTTGGTCTAGAAAGGTTTTTAATCTCCTTTCATTTACTATTTCTTTTCCATTTTTTTCCGTAGACAGTTTTTGTTTTTACTAACAAAGTCTTATCTTAGAAAACTGATTTAGAAGTAAAAGTTTCAATTTTTGTGCTTTATTCCAAATAGCGAATAAGAAGCACTCTCTGTTGGATGGTATCTGACTACAGCTGCATTACATAGTTGCCCACAGTGGCCTCGATGACATTTTTCTTGCGATTCTTCTCAGTTTCCATTTAAAATGCATTTATAGGCCCATTAGTGTCCTGTAATCCTATACAAAGACTTAAATGTAGCATGTGTTCCTTTATTCTTACTCCTCTTTTGTCTCTGAGGTCACTGTTTTTGCTGACTTTCATGTATCGGATGACCTGGCTTTACCTGTTATCTGCAGGTTTTTATGTATTATTAAATATCAGTAAAGTTAATTCATTTATTAAATTTATTCCAAAGTATAATCTTTTCCTATACATTTATAAAAACTGTACTTTAATTTTAAAACCTCTAATTTTTACTTAAGGTGCTACTTGTAACTAGACCACAAGGCTGTGTATGCAGAAAAGCCAAAATGAGCTTGTCACACAGTGTAATAGGATTGTTCTTCCCAGTTTGGGGTGATACTGAAATATTTGTTGTCTCAGCGCACTTAGGGGCTTTAGCGTCCCTTCCTTGCAGTGTTTTAAGTAGAAGATAAATTTTATTAGTAAAAAGATAATGTTACTTTACTTGTATATGCTTTTTCCATTGTAAACCATTCCTTCTGTGTTCTGGGCTCCTCAAGAAGATGAAATCCTTCAGAATTTACTTGACTGACGTCCATCTGTCATTTCACCTGGCATTTTGATGTCCACATCTTTTAACTTTACATTGTTTGGACGTTATTTATTGCTTGTGTATTTCCTCTAATAGCTGTAACAGTCATATAATACAAACAAATAATAGCTTTTTTCACTCTCTGACAAGAATTTATTAAGCAACTATTAGGGTGCCCAGTGCTGTGCTACATTCTGTAAGACATGTGAAAAACGAGTAGAAGTAGAAAATGTAATTCTGTATAGTTTATAGTCAATCGGGAGGTATAAGACGTTTAAGTGAAAAGAGTTTTATCTCTGTAAAGTGGTGCTGCAGAAGAAAGCTTGAAGCAGCATGTAGAGGCTGCACAGAGAGCTCTTCGTTTCTTGCCAAGGGAAGAATTGTTTTGACCTGGAATTAATCTTTGATTCTTTCTTGAGAGGAGTGATCCTAGAATTAGACTTTGAACAAAATGTCTAGGTTTTGGATTGATGAGCTGAGGAGTTCAGTACATGCCAAGATTTAGGGGTGAGGAGAGTGAGAATGTTTTGTTAGAGGATGTTAAAGAAACTAGTTTAACTGGATTGGCTAGTGAGAAAAATGATGATACCAGTTGATAAGGCACTTAGGAACCTACCGAATAGAGCAGTTTGGACTGAATTTGAAAAGCAGCAGATTCTTAACTAGTTAACTGACACAACAGAAGGGTGGCAGTTCAGAAAGATGACTGAGACAAGGCCATGAAAGGTGAGTTAGAGTAGGGAGAAAAGAGAGTAAAGGGAAAGGAGTTGTGAGCCAATTGCTAATTAAGGTTTGAGTTGATGAAAATGTGGGTTAGAAAGGTGGCGATAAAATGGAGAAGGGCAAACGTGACCGACATTTTGATGTTAGACTAAAGATAAAGTTGCAGGATGCTGGGGAAGAGGAGCAGGTAGGCAATGACAATTAGATTGGTCTGGAGAGAAGGGATCAGAGGCCACAGAGCACTTTCCATGGAGAGGTCGAGAGTTAAGGGCTCTGAGGCAGTTGGGGTTACATATTGTCTGTTCAGGGAAGGCTGGGTCAAATGAGGAGTTCCCTCTTGCCCACTCTTCAGGACAGGGGAATCTTCTAAGTGTTTGAAGCAGAAGAAAAAAAAGACAATAGGGAGGAAAATAATAATCTGCTCCTTTGAGAGCTTTCAAAGAATTCTTCCCCCTCCAGGTCAGTGCTCTAACAGTTTCTGTTTCACATTACTTAATGGCTGACTTGCTTATTTTCACTTCAGATCCAGAAACAGCAAGGCCTAGCAATTCCAAAATCACCACCACGCTGGGTCTGGTCGTCCATGCTGCAGGTAGGGTTGTATGGCAGTGGAACCCTTTCTTTTCTGTCGCACAGTGGGAGGCTTAGTGTTCACATCACAGGGACCATCCAGATGAAATGCTCTCAGGCCAGCCTGGGGGAAAGGCTTGCTTAATGAAGTGCTCTGGCACAAGTATAAGCCCTGGCCTACTCAGTATCATGGGTTTGCAAGCTAAGAATGATTTTTGTATTTGTTAATGGATGGAAAAAAAAGGCTGTGTTGTGGCACATGAAAATTACATGAAATTCAAATTTCAGCATCCATTAAGTTTTACTGGAACACAGCCATGCCCACTTGTTTAACTATTATCCGTGGCTGCTTTTGCACAATAATGGCAGAGTTGAGTAGTTGCAAGAGACCAAATGGCCTGCAAAGCCTAAAATATTTCCTATCTGGCCCTTTAAGAAGCAGTTTGCTCACCTCTGCCCTGGAGCTCCATCTGGAGGAGCCCTGGTGCCCAGTGTGCGCTCCAAGTGCAGAGGTAGGTGGCAGACAGCGGGAGTCTCCTCATTGCTGATTGGGCATGCCTTAGATCATAACCCGGTTACACAGGGTCCTGGTGTCCTGATTTTGTTTTTTCATCTGCAAGATTCAGAGATGTTTCCTTGGAAATTCTTTGATATTTCTGTTGTTATAATTTGATTAATCAGTGGATTTTTGAGCATCATACTTTTTCCAGTACCAACAACAACAATAATATTTGACATATTGAATATTCTGGGCCAGGTGATAAACTCTTTACATACGTTATCTCATTTAACCTTCATGAAAACCCTAAGAATACATGCTTTATTGAACCCATTTTAGAGATGAGAAGGCCAAGGTTCAGAGAGGTCAAATAACCTTCCCAAAGTCAAATCCAGCTCCACCCGACTTTAAAGCACATGCACTCCACCACTACAGTTATAGTTGTTATTATTTATAGTCTCATGTTTCTCTTTTTCCAAATTTAGCTGACGGTGTTGCTTTGGGAGCAGCAGCTTCTACTTCACAGACCAGCGTCCAGTTAATTGTGTTTGTAGCAATAATGCTACATAAGGTAAGCAAAATTTCCGTGTAAGATTTGATACTGAATATATTCATAATTAAAATTGCCCTGGTCATTAACATTTTTCTAGAATGGGAAAATTTTTTTAGTTATTATCATAATTGCTCTTCATTTTAGACAGTTGAATAAATCTGTTCATAGCTGGGTTTTTTGCTACCATTTTCTTAAACTTTTACTTGAAGAGGTTTTATTTTTTTATGGTCATATACTCAAACTGTTAAATTCTCTACAGATTTCTCTATTTCATAGGAATTTTTGTTCATAAACATTTCTCTTTTCTTACACTCTTTTCTTGTCTACTTTTCTTTTCCTACTATCCAAAAAACACACACATACAAGTAGGATATTTTCTTAGCTTAGAACATCAATTCCTAAAAGGCAGAACTCAGTCTGGGTACTATGCCTGGCTTTTTTATATAAGAATTCAGTCAAATGATATGTACTTCGTAGTATAGAAGCAATCCATACTTCTGGAGTAATAATAAGGGCTAATTTTTCTTTTCCAGGCACCAGCTGCTTTTGGGCTGGTTTCCTTCTTAATGCATGCTGGCCTGGAGCGGAATCGAATCAGAAAGCACTTACTGGTCTTTGCCCTGGCAGCACCAGTTATGTCCATGGTGACATACTTAGGACTAAGTAAGGTAAGTCTGACTCATTCCTAGCTTATCTAGACAAATGTCTCACTCATTCTTTTGTGATCTCCTGCATCTTATGGCTTCTTGTGTTGAATTTTTCAATTAAATTACGCCCTCGAACTCAAGAGCCAGCCCTGATGGCCTAGTGGTTAAAGTTCACTGCTTACTACTTCGGCGGCCCAGGTTCACTTCACCATTGCAGAACCACACCACCTGTCTGTCAGTTGCCGTGCTATGGCGGTGGCTCACGTAGAAGAACTAGAAAGACTTACAACTAGGATGTACAACCATGCACTGGGGCTTTGGGGAAGGAAAAAAAAAGAGGAAGACTGGCAACGGATGTTAGCTCAGGCTGAATCTTGCCCTTCAGAGAAAAACAAAACTCAAAATAAAATTTGGAGTAAAAACCCATCACAAGGTAAATGTCTTAGTTCCAGATCAATTCCCTTCATATATTTAAAGCATTTCGTTATTCATTTAATTCAAGAACTTCCCCATCAGTTCCAAAAATATTTCCACAAATATGTGATCTTTAAAATAATATAACTTAAACCTAACCAGACATGCTAATTTTGACAGATGCATACTAAGTCATAACAATACGTCTGTAATGTTTAAATAGGCACATGCAGCATGGGTGACAAGCATGCAGCAGCTTTGAGAGGAGTAAAGGATGAGCAGAGGTGTCTGTATTCAGCTCAGACTCAGATTCTGCTCCCAGCTGTCATATCACTGAACATTAAATGTCCAGTTCTTTATCATTGCACCGAACATGGCTTCACACCTGAGACAGCAGTGTCATCTGTCAGCTCAGAACCTGGGCATTCTTCCCTGTTCTTCATGCTGGACCATTCCCTGCCTTGCAATTCTGTCTATTAGGGCTGCAGCTCCTGGCAACAACCATCCCCGTTGTACTTAAATGTCAACTGACAGGTGACAGGAGGAAAATCTTAGAACCCCTCTGTTTCAGGGCTAGTTTGTGGGAACTGCTTTCCCCCATACCCTCTCTCAAGGTCATTGATTCTTCTGAGTGTCATTCGATTCATATTTGATCTAGTAAGACTTGTATTTAAAGGAACAGATGAGAAATGACATGGTTAATGGTTAAGCTCCTTTCCGTCAAGGGTGTGTTGATCTGGATTGCTAACAAATGGGGTGTTATAAAACCCTTTCTGTTCACCTGAAAAGCCTTATCTTCTTTCAGTCAGTGAGCACTATGTAGTCCTTTTTAAGTATTACTCTATTTAGCACTCCATGGATCAGTGTAAGTTTTTAGAACTTTTAGCAGGAAGGCATGATAATTCTGGAGGCATACAGTTACATGGTACATTTATGGCATATTCTTTTCTTCAAATATTAACTAATTGTGTTAGTCCATAGGTCCACTTTTTAAATAGAAAAAGTTGAAATTAGTTGTTTAAAGATTAGCTTATGAGATATTTCTAAGCTCTGTGAGGGCAGGTACTGCATCATCATTACCATGTATCTCAAGCACTGGCTTAGAGCCTAGTACTTAGACAATGTTTGTTAAATATTAGTAGACTAAATAAATGAATGTGTGAAATTTAATACCTGCGTTAATAATGCTGTTGATTCCATCTTAAGAATAATACAGACCAAACCTGTTAAACCAGACTCGAAGTTTGTTTGAAAAAGCAATTGTGTACATCACCAATAGCCTGAAACTTATTTGGAAACTTCCCATGAATAACAAAATTGCTCTGATTTCAAGATGTCCCTAGTGTCCCAGATGGCTCCAGTTGTGAATATCGAGTGGTTTTTATTGGGACTTCTTCCTGACCCTGAATTTTACTTGACTTAATTTTTCTTCTTTCTTTCTCTCTCTCTCTCTCTTAATTCACAGAGCAGTAAAGAAGCGCTTTCAGAGGTCAATGCCACTGGAGTGGCCATGCTTTTCTCTGCCGGGACATTTCTTTATGTTGCCACAGTACACGTCCTCCCTGAGGTGGGCGGAATCGGGCACAGCCACAAACCCGACGCCACTGGAGGGAGAGGCCTCAGCCGCCTGGAGGTGGCAGCTCTGGTTCTGGGTTGCCTCATCCCACTCATCCTGTCAGTAGGACACCAGCATTAAACGTTCAGGTTCCAGCCTCAGTCCATGGCCGTTTGCCATCCAGTGAGAACAGCTGGCACATGATAGCTGCTCACATCCTCAGTCTCTTGGCTCGCCTTGCCCATCTCACCTGTATTCCTGGAGTCCGGAGGGAGGTGAGATTAAAACCTGGAGTAATGGAAAGCTTTTAGAGTAGAAGCAACACGTTGAGATTGCATACAGACATTCCGTTGTATTGTCTTTTAAAAGGCCCTTGGCATTTTGAGTTTTGATGTTTCTCTTAACCCTATTCTCAGGGAAGATGGAATTTAGTTTAAGGAAAAGTGGAGAACTTCATACTCACAATGAAATAGTAATTATGAAAATACAGTGTTCTGTTATTAAGCTCAATCTCTTTCGTAGTTTAGAGGCTTTGCCACTTTCTTTCTTGATTTTAACGTGGTTCTCACCATGTAAGACCGGTGCTTTAGCATCTATGCCACATCCCTTGATAGAAGGTCATAATGCCTACTATCTTAGATGCTAAAGATAATTGTGGTAAATTTGGGGCTAGAGTCAAGAAAATGACGGCAAGACACATTGAAAACTGACTTTATACTCGAGTGAGATATCCATTGACGAGGCGTGTCTCGAGAGACTTAAACACCTCCTTCTGTATGCACCTCTCTAAAGGGAGCCTGCAATTCCATCACATGGAGCCACAGAGGGAGACTAGCTTCTAAAGAGGTGACTGGTATTTTGTAGCATTTCTTTTTAAGTTTTCCTTGGCAGAATACCTGCCTCCAACACATTCTTACAGTGGAGCCAAGTTCTAGTAGGTTCAGGCCTAGGCTTTCCTTCCAGAACAGTCAAATCCCAAAGTATCTTTGGAAATTAAAGGGTGTTAAATTTTAAATGAATTTCGATAGTTAATGCCATCTTTGTAGTAACATTTTTGAAGGTAAGATTACCAAAACCTATGTTGTCCTTTTTTTCTTTTTAAGTATTTATCTTAGCAGATCAGCAGTCCCTCTGGCAAAATATGTGGTGTCCGTTGGGGAGTGCTAGGTCAGCGTCACGTAAGCACCTGTAGCAGTAAAGAAACTCAAGATATATCACAAATGGGAAGTGTTTGCCTGCTGATTTAAAGCTTATTGAAATCATGTCTCGTGTCTTCATCTTTTCTTTTCCATACTTATCTCCTAACTTTTCCCTCTAGCCCCACCTCCCTACAATTTGCTGCTTACTGCTGGGGGCGATGTTAATATTTGTGTGAGTTGAATTCTCATCAGGACAACCACTTCTTGAACTGTGATGGTGAAGATGATATTGTCTCTATTCTTTATTCCCTTCAATGAAGTTATCTTTGTGTCAAATGCAGCTTTGTTCAGCCCTTAAAACATCACTTCCTCATGTGTGAGATGACACAATCACTAATATTCTGGTAATTTAAACAATTGAGATAGTAAAAGTGTTAAACAAACTAAGATAATTTTTCCATATTTGCCAAAATCCCCGTAAACTTTGTGTTGTCAAATGCGTGTAATATTGTATTATTAATTTATTTTGATTTTCTGTACCATTTCAAAACACGTTACATAAAGAGGGAACCAAGACTATTTTCTTCAGAGCAGAGCATTTAGGAGTTTGTAAAAGGTTTCATGTGACACATAAGCCAGCATGCCTACGATTTATTTCCTTCCTAGATTTGTCACCAGGTCAGCAGCTATGGAAGTAGAACTCACAAGCCCTCTGCTGGCTGTAGACCAAAGTAGCATCAATAGGGCACGGTTTTGTGTAGTGGCTGGCACCCACGGCATACAATAGGAAGACCAAGGGAAGGTACAGGGTGGAAAGTCTAAGTGACTTTCCCATTAACAGCCCTGAGGAGAGTCATGAGGTTTCATCTGGTCCTTCAGAATGACAGGATTGCCTTGATTCTCCCTGGAAATTGACTTTGTTAAATAAACAGCACATCTTAGTGTCTGGTTTAGTTTGGATAGTAGCACTTTCTATCATATCGTGTGTGCAGTGATCAGACATTTGTCCTACTGGCCAAAGCCTCTTTCAGCAGTGCCTTGCCATCCCTTAAGAGTTTGGCTAGAATATCTTGCTGGGTAGGGCCTTGAACTCTGGCGAGGATTGAACCATCTAATTTCCAAATTTGCCTTCCCCTCTCAACCTCACATTAACAAGCAAAACTTTCAAGACCTATCAGCTCTCCGAAACTGTGGGCTTTCCCTGATTTTAAAACTGCTGCCTCAGGAACTACTCACTCCTCTCCTGGTCAGCAGGCAGAAATAGCCATACTCATCTAATCTCATAGGGCTCAAATGCATCCTCAGGCAGGAGGGACCCGAGCAGCATGGCAGAGGCCTCCTTCATGGGGGAAGAGCTTGGGCATGGTGGGCAGTGTTCCAGGACAGGCCACATTGGTGGTCAGTTACTGACACAGTTCAGTTCCCTTTTCCTCTTGTTTAAAAGCACCTTCTTAGATGTGGATGCCTTAATGCTCTCACACCTTTGAAAACATTGGCAATACTTAAGTTGCTGCCGTGATTACAAATGGAATTATTGGCTACCAAAGAGATGCAGTTGATGATGAAAAGCATGGTCCTTCCTTCCTCATAACCAAAGTTAATCTTAATTGCAATTTGACTCTCTTTCCTTGGTAGGGATAGACTTTCTTCAGAGTCTGAGTATTCTCTTAAGTGGCAAATTAAGTTGAAAAAAACTCCTGATCCATTGCCCTCACATTCTCCAGCACATTGCTTATCAGTCCCCATTTCCCTGAAGCAGCCATGTTCCAGATCCGATGGCTTTTCTGGGTGTGCTGCTGCCAAATTTCTTTCTTTGGCAAAGGTTCTGCACTGGAGTGGAGCAAGTTGGAAAAGGTGCCACCTGTAGAGGCCATGTGTTTTCTCTTCCCTCACCTTTTTATTTTCCTATTCAAAACAACCCCATTGGCCCTGTTCCTGTATTTTGAATCATAAGAAAAAAGAGAGAGGTGGCCGTGTTGAGTGGTCAGTTCTTTGTAGAAAGGAGGAAAGGTAATTGTCTGTTCTTACCAGCCTATTTCTAAGTGTCGCTGCCTGGTTTTTCTCTTTTTCAAGGATTAGAACTAGGAGGACACACCAGCATTGGAGTGTATTAAGCCCCTCAGACACATGGTAGCTAGGAACTGAACATGGGAACTGTATTGTCAAGGGCACAAGCCCTCAAAGAATGTTCCTGCCTGTGGGGCCCCTGGGCCTCTTGGGGGACTAAGAATAATGACCAGATTCATCCCAGAACTGCTGCAGGGCGAAGTGAGAACCTCTGTAGGTGTTCCACAGGGGAACCTTCCTTGCATTAGAAAATTTCTGCTGATACAAAGTGGTCCACATCACCCAAAGAGCACTGTCGGAGATGCTGTGAAATTAAGACCAATGATGGAACCCCTTTGTACCTGAGACATCTCAATTCACCTCAGGAGACCTGAGAGAAATTTGTGACTCGTAGGAAAGGACAAGACAACCATAAGGAATTCTCTAGATAGGCCCAGCCTAGCAGAAGGAGATTGGCTTTGATTTTTTTTCTGATAGCATCTTCTAGCAAGTTGGAAGTTTTGTGGGATAACACTGCAGTTCCCCTGGTTCAGTAGCCTGAACAGTGATTTTAAATGTCTCTTTTCCTGGATCCTTTGTAAACACATGAAATCATTCCATGGATGGCTGCCTTATAATTTTGTCTCTTTCCACTTTAATTGTGAACGGTTAAAAAATGTTTTTGCTGTTCTCTGATTTGTTTTCTGATATTAAATTTTTATTAGTGCATACCTTGTGTTGGTGGCTCATTACTTACCCTCTCGGCAGTTCATTCTTCTGTTAGACGACCAGACTTGACCCACATTTGAATATCAGAAAAGGTAAGGAAAAGCTTTGAAGGGCAGAGGAACGATGTACCCACTGTATGCACATCCTTTAGGGAAGGAGGGAAGGAAAGGAGCAGGGGAGACTCAGGACTCATACACCGTCTGCCCCAAAGGATACCAATTCATTGATGGGATTTTTGCGTTGCCATTGTTAGCAAATGTTATTTGTGAAGGTCGCTCTGCTCCCAGAAAAGAGGCGAGCAGGCAACAGATCCCAATCACAGTGGATTCATTTCAAAGGGTAGAACTGCTCTATGAGTATATAGAGGTTATAAACAACTGACCCTGGAATAGAGATTTCAATAGAAATGCAATCTAAATTTAATGAATGTTTTCACCCTCTGTGAACTTTAGTACTGGAGCCCATTTTTGACTTCTCTGCAGTTAAGTGTTATATACTGTGGTGTATCACTTAAATGTATAGTTTGTATGTTTAGTCATTAGATTTCATTATTTATTCCTGGTCCACTTTGTGCTGGTTTTCAATGTGTATCACATGGGATATAGCCAGTTACAGAGATTGTGCCTGGAGTGTTACATGTTTCCTGAAAACCTCTCTCGTAAAGAAGAAAATAGGCCAAAAGGACATGGTGTTTATGATCCTGCACCTCTTACACAAGCCTTCTGGTGAGCGCCTCCTCCCTCCTTTGCCTTGAGCAGTGGACTGTGAAGTCTTAGGAAGCCAGCGGTATTAACAGCCCTTTCATCCTGCTGCCCTGAGATCAAAATGCATATAAATCAAAATGTGGATAAGTAGGTTTAACCAAAAAAGCCAGTAATCCTTATTCTGTTTAGTTTTGTTTCTGATTCTTATACACTAGAGCTGCATCCTACAGTGTAGTTTTTATAATGTGAGAAATATGCAACCTTGTGTCTTGTCCTTGGGTCTAGAATGCCCTTCTCCCAGTTTCCTCCCTTCCTTCAGGTCTGGTCCGGTCTCCTTCAACTAGGCCTCTTGTGATCACCTCATTTAAAATTGTAATCCGCCCCACCCCCACCCCAATGCTTGTTACCCTGTTCTCTTTCTCTTTCTGTACACTGATCACGTTTTCATCTGCTTTATAATAGATGTCTTTACTTTTTCCCTCTTCCCTGATAAAATATAAGCTCCAGGAAGCAAGGTCCTCAATAAATATATGTTAAAGGAATTGGTCTGCCCTGAAGGGGCTCTTTTTTCTCATCTGCACTGTCCCCAGTGGCTGCCCTGATCCCTGGCAGAACCAGCTGCTACCTTTGTGTGGCTCCACCTTTGTCTCACCCTGAGGTGAGGGCTGCTTGGGAGTCAACGAAGAGGTTGGGAGTCTGGGCATGGGACTAAGTGTGCAGATGGGAAGTTAACTGGGTTCAGGTTACTAATCCAGGACTAACTAACAGTAGTAAGGTACTATGAGACTGATGTAGGGATCTGAAAGTCTGGGCCCCATTTCCTTTGCAGTGTTGGCCATTGCCCCGTTCTATCAATTTGGGATAGGAATGTGAGTGAAAGCACATGTCCCCCTCTGATTGCCTCCTTTATAAGGGATCGTGACATTCAAGAGCCAGCAGAGGAGGGAGCCCGGTGGAGAGGGATGGGAAGCCAGGGCATTTGAGGATGCTTGGAAGGCACTGGGTTGTTTATCTATGTCTGGGATGCTCTTGGGGGCAGAATTGATAACCATCATCAGATACTTAAAGGGCTGTCTGGTGCAGGACAGTATAGATCCTATGTTCTCCAGAGGGGGGAACTGGAAGTAAGCTGAGCCCCGCTTCTCCACTCATCTCTTCATTCAGCAGCTGAGCTCTGCCTATGGACCTGGTACTCCTAGGTGCTGAGTGTACAAGGGAGTAAGGGTCAATTCCAGTCCTTAAAGAGCTTGTGGTTCAGTGAGGGATGCAAACAAGAAAACACAATTGCCAGTAGTGAGGAAAATACTGGGAGACAAGTGCAGGGTGCTTAGAAAACACTCAGGGGCAAGGATGCAGAGCAGGGCTCAGGGAGAGCATCTAGAAGGAGATGGGACCTGCACTGAATTCAAAGGCTGAGCAGAATGAGCTAGTGAAGAAGGTGGGAAGGGTTCTCTGAGCAGAAGGACCTATGTGGGCAAAGGCTTGGTGGACCACAAGAGAATGAACTCTGCACAGAAGGTGCCACTGGCTGAAGGAGAGGGGAGGCAACAGGTGATGTGCAAGACATTTTGGTTCCCTAGATGACGTCTAAGTTTCCAGATTTAAAATTCTACAGAGAATTTGGCCTTGCCTCAACCAAGGTCCCTTCCCAGGTGTAGTCCTGGCCTGGCCTCTGAGTTCCTGTTATCACACGATGACTCATGCATGTGACAGTCTGCAGTTTCCACATCCTTGCACTCTAGTGGCTCCTCTCGCACCTCAAGGTGGAGCTTGGTGACTTCCTCCCTCCCTCATCCCTGCTTGTCTCCCCCGCTTCCTGGCTGGGGCCCAAGGACACCCTTCTTTCCTCTTCTGAACATCTGTGTTACAGTTACATACAGAGCACCTGACCTGGCCTGGGAGGGATGCCCAGTCTTCCTTCTATCCTTTGGTTCTCCCTCCCCAACACTCCTGTACCCTCTGCTTTCTGGTTTATTTAAGGGGACATGCCCTGGAACAGGAAGTGTCCCCGTTCTCTGTCTTCCTCAGTGTGCTCAGACCTCTATTATCACTGTCTCACCAAAACCTCCACCCTCCACCTCTTGTTTCCTTCCAACCCTCCAGTCCCTGTGTGAATTGGGTCTTCCCCTGTGCAGAGGGTGAGGGGTGGGGCAGGCAGGAATGTGAGTAGAACCTATGATATGTTTTCTTCTGTCCCTGCCTTCCGTGTTTTGATAAACCAGAAAAGAACATGCTGTTGGATCTGGATAAAATACTCCAAGGATATCTTGATGCTGGGAGTTAGGAGGGACCCTTTTTAATATATGAAGCCACAAGGGTTTCAAAGTAACTTGCCCAACATCTTTTCATTGAGTAAAGCCGGAGCCCCTAGCACCTGGTCCAATGAATTGCTAATTCTGTTCTAGATGAGAAACCAGCACCGTGTCTGTCACTCAGATGTTCTAGGAGAGTGTGTGAGATTGTAACAACAAATCGCTATGGGCTTGTTGGCTAGACTGAGCACAACCCCCTGCCCCCAATGAAATATTATACTGGCTCTTAGAAGCCAAATTGGTGTCTACATTTTAATCCACACATCACCCACAAGGGGGAGCACCGAACACCTTCAGTATTTCTGAGCAGTGTGCTGCCCACAGCGATGCCCTTGGATGCCAAGAGCCCGTGTTAGTGCTGTGAAGCGGCTGGCAGGCTGGCAGGGCAGCAAGGTCCTTGGGCCACCCCCAGAAACACTTCTCCATTGGCAACCTTGGGTGTAAGCAGTTATTGGGCAGAGAGAGAGCAGAAGCCTAGCAAGAGGTTGACGGTGCTGGTAACAGAATTATCTAGTCTAGTGCAAGGGACTCCCTGTCTCAGGACATCTCAAATGTGGGACTGCCTGAGACAGGGCAGTTGGTCTGTGCCAGCACATGCTCTCCCTTGGCTCCCCCATCCCGATAGTCCTTTGGCCTACTGGCTTTGAACCTACCTGCAGTGCCCTCTACTCCACCTCCCTTCCTTCTCGGGTTCCCTGGGGGCAGCCAAGCCCTGCAACTGGTAAAGGAGCCCAAGACCCACCCCTGGCCTTGGGAAATGCAGTCAAAGTGGAATACCATTCAGTAAACAGAGGTAAGTGTTTCAGTCCTCAGAAGAGAAGGGAGTGGCATCAGAAAAGGCTTCACAAAAGAAGAGTCATTTGACTGAATCTTGAAGAACTTTGGAAAGATAAGAAGGAAAGCATTCTAGACTGTGGGAGCAACAAGTAAAAAGAAGATATGAAAAAGCCTGCTGGCTTCTCAGAATATTAGAACCAGTGTGGCTGAGTAGAGAGTGTGTGGGAAAGCAACAGGGTGGGCCCGGTCAAATCCAGGACCAGGTTGTGGAGAGTGTCAGGAGTTGGGAACTGGCGTCAAAGGAATGGAGACCCTACCAAGGGTTTGAAATAGGAAGCTCACGTAATCAGCTTTGGGCCTTGGAAAGGTCACACGAGTGATGGTGGCAAGTTGAGATTCTGTGGGGGATCCTGCTGTAGGCGGAGAGAGCCATCTAAAAAGGCTGCTGCATAGTCCAAGTGGGAGAGGACTACATGAAGCAAGTTGGGAGGCCCAGAGAAGTCCAGTGATTGTCCTTAGTTCACACAGCTAATGGCAGAGCCTGGACGTAAGCCATCTTAACACAAAGAGTGGGTGACAAGTCCGCCTCTAAAGATTGCTTTCACGTACATTCTCAGCCAGCCCCCAGATTCTGTTTTATAGATGAGGGGAAGCTGAGGGCCTAGGAGGTCAGTCTCCGTTTGAGTGTCAGACTCAAAGAAGAAACTGAGTGAAGACACATCAAGACAGTGAGCATTTGTCGAGCTCCTCCTGTATGCCCTGGAGTCCGTCCTCAAGGAGCTCACAGTCTGGAAGGGACATAAACACATAGAGAAAAACTCCAAACAAGGCAGACACGTGCCAGAGTGGAAGGATGGCAAATGTCCAGAGGGACGAAGAGGAGTGTGCAGTTGCGGCTGAATTGGGACCATAGCCTGTGGAATCCTGGAGTCTGAGTGATGGAATTAGAGTTGGAGGAGAGAGAGAGGTTCTGTGGAAGAGATTTGATGCTGCAGCATGGCCTGGCCTGGAGCCCAGATCTGTCTGCCTCTTCTGCTGCTTGGCCCTATAGGGATACATGTGCTGGGCCCAGCCACCAGACTGATCCAGGTGTCAGGACAGCTCAGGGAACCTACAGCAGGAGCGTTCCTGGCTCCTTCACTTGGCACCAGCATGGCCAGCCTGCCTGAGAGTGGGGTCAGGGACAGAGAGGGCTGGGGGCTGAGGAGATGGCACTGTGGGAAGAGCCACTCTCGTCCAGGTTGCTGGGAGCTATTGAGGCCCAATCAGGGTGTGACTCCAGGGAGACCCTTGTCACTGTTTCCTATCTAAGAATGTCTTCCTGCCCATTCCTGGCTGAGGAAGAGGAGAGAGTTAAGTAAGACTCTGTGTCTGGCTCACTCTAGCTGAAGTGTAGGATCAGAGAGCTGGACCCCGGTCATTACTCACACATTTGACTACCATAGGCTAGTCATAAGATGGCCATGCTGATACTTGTTTCATGGGACCATGGTGACCACATGAGCCTGTGGACTATGGATAAAAGCAATATTATGGAAATGTATGTTCTTTTGTACAGTAAAGGAAACAATCAACAAAATGAAAAGTCCTACAAAATGGGAGAAAATATTTGCAAACCATTTATCTGATAAGGGGTTAATATCCAAAATATATAAGGAACTCATACAACTCAATAATAAAAACACAAGTAACCTGATTAGAAAATGGGCAAATGACCTGAACAGACATATTTCCAAAGACGACATACAAATGGCCAACAGGTACATGAAAAGGTGCTCGGCATCATTAACCAGGGAAATGCAAATCAAAACCACAGTGAAATATCACTTCACACCTGTTAGGACGGCTATCAGGACAAAGACAAGAGATAAGTGCTGACAAGGATGTGGAGCAAAGGGAGCCCTTGTGCACTGTTGGGAATGTAAATTGGTGCAGCTACTATGGAAAACAGCATGGAGGTTCCTCAAAAAATTAAAAGTAGAACTGCCATATGATTCAGCAACTCCACTTCTGGGTATTTATCCAAAGGAAATGAAACCAATATCTTGAAGAGATGTATGCACTCCTATGATCATTGCAGCATTATTTACAATAGCTAACACATGGAAACAACCTAAGTGTCCATTGATGGATGAATGGATAAAGAAAATGTGCTGTATATATATACACACACACAATGCAATATTATTTAACCATAAAAAAGAAGGAAATTCTGCCATTCGCAACAACATGGATGAACCTGGAGGACATTGTGCTAAGTGAAATAAGCCAGACACAGAAAGACAAACACTGTATGATCTCACTTATAAATGCGGAATCTAAACAGTCAAATTCATAGAACCAGAAAGTAGAATGGTGGTTCCCAGGGGCAGGGAGGTGGGGGAATTGGGGACATGCTGGTCAAAGGGGACAAACTTTCAGTTGTAAGATGAATAACTTCTGGGGATCTAATGTACAGTTAACAATACTGTATTGTACACTTGAAATTTGCTAAGAGAGCAGATCTTAAGTATTCTCACAACAGACAAAAAAAACTATGTGAGGTGATGGATGTGGTAACCAGCTTGATTATGGTAAGCATTTCCCAATGTACATATATTAAATCATCACACTGTAACCTTAAAAAAAACATGTTGTACAGCCTAAATACATATATATAATTTTTACTTGTCAATCATACCTCGATAAAGCTGGAGAAAAAAAAAACTGTAAGAAGAAGGTGGCCGGCCTGGTGGAGGAGTGTTTGTTTGCATGTTCTGCTTCAGCGGCCCTGGGTTCGCCAGTTCAGATCCCAGGTGTGGACCTAGGCACCACTTGTCAAGCCATGCTGTGGTAGGCATCCCATATATAAGGTAGAGGAAGATGGGCACGGATGTTAGCTCAGGGTCAGTCTTCCTCAGCAAAAAGAGGAGGATTGGCAGCAGATGTTAGCTCAGGGCTAATCTTCCTCAAAAAAACTGTAAGAAAAAGAAAATGTATGCTCATTATTAGAAGTGTATTCCTGAACACAGCTGAGAGGCTGGAATTTTATATTGCAAGTAGAATTGCATCTTCAGTTCTGTAGGGACTTTGAGCCTTGGGTGAGTTGGCAATTGAGAGAAATTACTAGAAAAAAAAAGGGAAAGACTGAAAGAAAGATCTGCATTTTCCCAGACTGCACGTCACCTGGCAGTGTGCTGGGTATGAGCTCAGGGATCAGATCAAATCAAGTATCTCGATCCTGCCACTTTCCCTCATTCAACACATACTTGAGGGCCTATCCTGTTCCAGGAAATGACCGGCTGAGTGATCTTAAGGAGACAACTTTTTTGAACTTCATTTTCCTCATCTGGAAAACTAAAAATAATATGTACCTCGTTGGGGCTGTCTCAAACATGAAATGAAATAGATAAGATGTAAACTAGATATTTGGAATATCAGCTCTGTGTCTGAGCATGTAGGGCCCTCAGGACCTTGAGTTTCCACCCCGACTGGTCTCCCTTCACTCCTGATAAGACTGGGCGGCCCTGGCCCACACTCGGTCTAGGGCACTGGATCGGCAGCCAGCTTTTTTTGTCTTCTGCAGAACTGTCTACCAGGCATTCAGCACTCCCAACAGCTGAGGCAGAGAACACAATGGAAGCAGAAACGGCTTCTCCAAGGCTGACTTGGCATGATCTGGACTGGTTAGTGGAGGGAAGCAGAAGCCAGTTAGGTCTCCAGAAAGCCATCAAACTCACGCTGGTTGTCTGAAGGCAGTCTTTCCACCCAGCCTTAGCCATCATTAGCTAAGGCCTGTTCAGATGTCCTGCATGCAGGGGGAATGGGCAAAGATTGGTTACTCCTTACCACTGACAAAATGTGAGCTGTATTTCTTCCAGTGAAGACACCGAACTTTTCCCAGGAACCATCTGGGCTCACACAGCCCTTCTCCTTGGCGAGGCCATCCTTAAAAACTATTGTAGGTGCCCTGCCTTTCTCCCACCTCTGGCTCGCTAGCTCATCACTAGTTCTTCATCACAAGCAGCCAAAGCTGGTACTGACCTGATTAAGCAAAAGAGGAATTAATTTATTAAAAGGATATTGGCAGGGCCAAAGAGCCAGGCCTGACCCGAGATGAAGCTTCCAGGAATGCAATCCAAAACCAGGCTGCAGAAGCGACCTGGAGAGGGCGCTGCTGCCACAGAGCACTCAATGCTGCCATTTGTGTGCTGCCAGGAGCCATCTGCCTGTTCCTGCCACTGCAGCCATGCAAGCCCTGCTTGCAGCATTGGGAACGCAAGCTCGCAGCCACAGCTGCCCCCCAAAACGCGTCAGATGCCTTTGGTACCACCACCTTCCCTTGAGAAACTGATGCCTGTGCACTCGTTTTCCTTACATGTTGTCACCTGCAACTCTTTCCTGGTACCCCTGACCAGTGAACTCCACATCACAGGCTTCTAACACCAGTTTTCTAGCTTCCATCTGGGAAAAACAGGACTCCTAAAGTGGGAAATTTTCCAAGCATTAGAACATATGCCAAAAATAACCAAACAATGAGTGAAATGTCCACTTTGCACTCTACCCATGAGTGCATCCTCCGAGTCCTGTCTCCTCCCACCTGGTGGACCCTGGGCCCTGTGTGAAGGCTGGGCCTGAGAGGTTCTGCAGGGGCACGTGAGTCATGGGGAGCACGAGGGAATTCAGATGGGTCCCTTTGGGCAGTGAGTACCGAGGAGATGTGCCTGGATTTGGGAAGCCCAGAGTCGTTTAGTGGAAGTGTGCCAGGGTTTGAAAGCCCCTTGGGAGGCCCCTAGATTCCTAAAATGTTAGACCTGGGAAGGCCTGGGGAAGCATCTAGTGAGGATCAAATCCTACAAAGAGGAGCCAGGCAGGTAGTAAGTGAGTGAGGTGACTCTGTGGAGAATGCCATTTCGGCATTAAAATTTAAAATTTTAAAAAGGCATGCAAATGCTGAGAAGAGTTAGAAAGTGGTTGTCTGGGAGAGATGGGGATGGAGAGCTGACCAGACAGGAGCATGAGGGAACTCTCTGGGGCAATGGAAACGTTCTGCATCTTGCTTGTGTATACACTCATCAAATAAACACCAAATAAATACATACTTAACATCTGTGCATTTTATCATATATTAATTACGCCTCATGTTTTCACTTGGGCAAGTTAATGAGGTATATAAACTGATCTGGTTCTCAGGCTACCCATTTGCAAACTACTGTTTCCATTCGACTTCATCTTACATGTGAGGAATCAGAGACGCTGTGTTAGAGCGGTTTTCCCGGGGGCGCAGCTGAACCCTGACCGCCCGGGGATGCCCGGCGGCTCCTCAGCCTGGGAAAGGGTGACTGCGGCCGGTCCAGCCGGCTGCCTCTTTCTGAGCCAACTCACTTTCTCGCCTTTGGAGCGGTGCCGGTGGGCAGCCGTGCTAAGAGCCTTTCGGCGGGCGGTCCCCAGGGGCTGGACAGACGTCTGCTCCCGCCTGAAGTGAGCGGGTCACCTGGAGCCTTCGAGAGGAGCGGAAGCGGATGGAGCGCCCGGCCCCAGGGAGCACGAGATAAATCACAGCCGCGCACTGCGCTGACAGTTCGGGGTTGGCACCGAGCGCCAAATGCCGACGCAGACGGCCAAGTTCTGGGGAAAGAAATCCGATCCGGGCGAGGCAGCGGCGGCGCAAAGTGAAACCCACCTGAGGGGGCGGGGAGGGGCGGGCAGCGGCCGCCGGCCCCGGCGCAGCCTCCTCTCGGGGCGGGCGCTCCGGGACTTACCGAAGTCTCACCGGGCCACCGCCTCGCCCAAGGAGGTGCAGACATCTCCGCTTGACAGGTGAGAGGCTCACCGCAGCCTCATGGAGCTATGTCAGGACTGAGGTGGGACTCGAAGCCCGGCTGTCTGACACCAAACATTTGCTCCTTGCTCTCCCCCACCCAAAGGGATCTGCAGGAGAGACTCCAAGCCCATCACAAGCAGACGTGTCCCCAGTTTCGCTGTAGGCGCGGCAGGCGGGAGGGAACCCGGGGGAGAGATGGACGCGAGGGTGGGGGTGGGGAAGTGCTGTGGCCGCAACCCGGGGCAGGGCGACCCGCCGGGGCCTTCCGGACGCACGGAGCCCGGCCCTCCAGCCGGCGCCTGCACTGATTGGCGTTCGCGGCCGGCCTCCGCTGGCTCACCTGCCCCTCCCAGCCAATCGGGGCCACCAGAATTGGGGCTGTCGCGGGGAGTGGGGGAGATGCTGCCGGCTGCAGGCTGAGCCGCCCTCCCCGCCGAGTTCCCCCCGGGCCCGCCTCAATCCCGGCCTGAGACGCAGGCTGCGCGCCCCGCGCCCCCTCGGCGCCGCGCTCCCGGCCCCGGCCTCCCCGCGTCTCCGCCGGCTGGGACGCGCCCCGACGGCGCCCCGAGCCGCCGCCGCCTCCCGCAGCCTCCCCCGGAGCCCCGCGTCCGTGCCGGCCCCGGGGGGCGGGTGGGCCGGGCCGGGGGCAGCTCCGCTGAGGCAGGATGTTCACGTCCAAGTCCAACTCAGTGTCGCCCTCGCCGTCCCTGGAGCAGGCTGACTCGGACGCGCTGGACATCAGCACCAAAGTGCAGCTCTACGGCGTGCTGTGGAAGCGGCCCTTCGGGAGGCCGTCCGCCAAGTGGTCGCGGCGGTGAGTGCGCCTCCCGCGCCGGGTGAGGACCCCAGGGAAGGAGCCCAGGGCCTAAGGACCCCCTACCACCCCTTCAGTCACCGTGCTGCCTCTGCCTTCCTTTGTGACCTTGGCCTCGCCCCATTTCACTCTCCGCTGACGTCCTCTGGAAGATGTGGATCCCATCCTGGGCTGGGGGCATCTCTGCCAGAGGGCTGGTTGAGCTGGGGCGGGACCACTGGCCTAGGGGTGGTGGTGAATACTCTGGGAAATGGACCTAAGTCCCGGTGAGGAGGTTGGGTGTGGGCTGAAGAGATCGTGGCCGTGGTGGGAGACCAGCTGGGGCAGGTTGGGCCGGACTGCCGCGGGGGGAGAAGCCCCATCTCCAGCCAAAGACGTTCTCCTGGGACCCCTATTGCCAATTCCATCGTCTACGCGAGCCCCCCCTCCCCCAGGCCACGAGGAGCGGGCTTAGAGGTAGGGCTCGGGTGTCCTACCTCCCGCCCCCCCCCCCTCCTGAAAGGCTCAGGCCAGGGGAGGGAGGGCCAGGAAAGGTCTGTGCCCAACCTTGGCAGAGTGATGTTGGCAACTCCTCCAACTGTCCCTTGAAATACTTTTAGAAAAATCTGTGCCGGAAGAAGTGCTTCAGGCAGAGAAGCCGGAAAGGAATGAAGGGACTAAGCTGGGTGGGGACCGGGCAGAGACTGAGGGCAGTTGGGGAGGGGGACAAATGGTCTGGACCCAGGAGTGATCCGTTGGAAGGGCTGGTGGGGAGGGTCACAGCAGCCTGAGCCCCTCTTTCAGCACCAACTTCCTGGTCCCCAACTCAAAGGCAACTCCCCAGATGTCAGTAGCCACTTCTGGCCTCTAAATGGGCTTGGAATCTATTGGAGGAAGGGGGAACTCAAACCAGAAACTTGCAGGAAGCTCCCATTGCTGGTTTCGGGTGCTATGGGCCACCTTCTGGACAATTTTCACCTTTAAGCCAGACTCGGTTCTGAGATTTGCTACTGGAATGGCCTGTAGAACTCAGAGCCTGATCCATTCTCTCCCCGGAGGGGCGCCCCTGCCCATCCCTCCCATCCCTCCCTGTAAGTCTGCCCCTGAGCAGGGGGCCTCAAATGTTCCCAGACCACAGATCACAGGGATGTGGTACTGGTTGGTTCCGATGTTGTGTTCTGATGAATAATTTAATATTTCTACAAGGCCCCAGGACAAATGGAGCTGTGGAGGGTGTGTCACATTTTACATAGCTGTTGACATAACACATATTTTTCTTAGTTCTGCCTGGTTTCTTTCTGGGATTTAATGGGATATAGGTTCCTCGATTTCCTCCAAAGGTAGGCTTATCTCTGACCCCCTAGATGGAGGCCTACGGCAGTATGGAGAGCATCTTTCGAGGCGCTTCCAGGGTGGTGCTGTCTGAACTGCAGCCTCAGGAGCAGCCTCGGCTCTACCAGGGCCCTCAAGTAGGGTGGGAAGGCTGCTTGTAAGTTTGAGTGCCGTTAGCAGGATGTCCTTCTTCCCCCGCCACCACTTATGCCTTAACTGCTCCAGGCAGACGCTCCTTCTCTGTTGGGTCTTGCTGCTGTCCTGGGTATCGCCTCTGGGTCTTGTCATCCAAGACTTCTGCCAGGCTTCTTCACCTGACTGCATCCCTAGTAAATGTGACAGGCTTGTGACCCCCAGAGTTTGTCCCCTAGCCCTCCTCACCCACAGTTGTGAGGACCTGGCCCCTGCACGGACAGTTGATTCCAGGCTGGGAGGTGTCGGGGGCAAAGGCTCCCAGGGGACAGCACAGTGGGTGTGGAGCTGGTGGGGGGAGCTTGGAGAGCTAGCACCCCCCACCCCAAGAATCTCCCTCAGTAGCCCCCGCAGCCACTCAAAACAACATCCAATCTAAGAACAGTGTACATGCTCTGCAATACACAGCCTGCTTCCCAGGAAAGGGTCACCTCTGTTCCCTTCCTTTACAAGAATTCTGGAGCCGCCGCTGTTCAAAGACTCACCCTCCCCTGGGCTCAGGAAAGTACTAACGTCCCACTGGCCCACTCTCGGCCACTGTCCATGTTCTCAGTTCTGGGAATACACACACACACACACACACACACACACGATTTAGCCTTGGGTCAGTGACAAAGCCAGCCAGAGAGGGTCTGGGGGTTAGGGGGGCATAGATGCTAAGCTTAGCCTCCTCTCACTTTCCAGCAAGGCCCCCTGGGCCCCAGTTCGCCATTTGTGAAATGCAGTCTCTGGACCTCAGCTAATTGGCGGCCCCAAGAAGGCTTGGGGAGGGGGCAGCTCAGGCCCGCCACTGCGGAGCCTTGCCATTAGTGCGATCGATGCCCTGGCCGGGGTGCTTAGGGGAGGGGCCGGGAAAGACGCCCTGAGCTGCATAAATGATGAATGGGAGGATGGAACCGGCTGTGGCCGCTGGGGTTCTATAAAACCTCTTCCACTCGGGGTCTGTCTCAGAGTGTGCGCCTCTAACCCTGCTGTCCTGGGGCGGGAAGGTGACCTTGAGCTTAAAGGGTCAGCTTTTTCTCCAGGGGCAACAAAAGGGGAAAGAAATCAGAAACATTACTTGGCAGAGATGAGAGGATGTGGGAGAGGTGTCTAGAGGGTGAGGTTGGTGACTCCACCCTCCCTGGAGCCTGTGAGCAGTGGAGACCCAGGTGCTGTGCGCAAAGACCTGGGCAGCTTGGAGACAAGGAGGCGAGGAGCAGAGTGTCAGCCTCAGCCGTGTCTGCCCCATGGTGGGGCTGGTCTGGCAGCCAGACCAACGCTTTCCCAGGGTTTAATTCTTCCTCCAGCATTCTCGTCCCTCTCCCAGGTCCCTTCTGAACAACTCCCAAAGCCAGAGCCACTGATGAGGGGCACCCAGCCAGGGACTTCTACACTCCTTGTCCCACCCCCCATAAGGTGGCCAGTGGGGCCTGAGCCCAGCCCAGCAGCAGTTCACTCTCATGGAACACCGGTGGGTCCCTGCATCAAGGAGATAAGATTCGGTGTCCACTAAGTGCCAGGGAGCCGTGGAGACAGTGACTGACTGCATTTCCCAAGTCTCAGGCTGCAACCGGCGCCCGTGTGGAGAGACGGTCTGAGTAGTTTGCTGGCCACCTTACCAAAAAGATTCGGGGAGACTTTCTTTCCCCAGGGATTTGGGTCTGGGAGTTTCATCTTTGGCCCTGAGCACCATTTCCTAGAGGTGACACTGCAACATCCAGCTATCCTAGAGGGCCAAGGGGAAGAGCCTAGCATGTCACCTGCAGGCACCTCACCTGGTGACCCCGGGATTTGGTCTCACTTTCTGGCTCACATAGCATTCCCCACAGCTGGCTGTGTAATGTGAGCCCCCAGCACGGCAAGTAGAAAGTAGCTACTTGCTTTATAAGTGTTGCTACTTGCTTTATCACTGCTGGCGGATGCCTGCAGGCCTCTTTTTATAATCACCTTGGTTCTCCAACTTCTTTTAGAGTGACAGCATTTGCCGGTGGGTGGTGGATGGGTGGCAGCTGAGGGTTCTCCCCAGATCCCTCTGTCCATCACCCCCTGCCCCTCCTGAGGTGGTGGCATCGAGCTTACACTGAGTCCTGAGGTTGAGGACATGGCCAGAATCTCTGGATCACAGCCATACAATGAAACAACACTCAGGAATGCAGGCTTCACTGGGATCATAGGATGAGTCACCTGGACCAACCAGCTGAAGTTGAGTGAGTTAATTGTGCAAACAAGCCACTCTTCCAGCACCCCGGGAACTGTCCTCGGCGGCTGTTGCTGTCCTGTTTGAAAACGAGTCTCCCCTCCTGGGGACCACACCTCAAGCAAAGCCCCTGCTGGTGGTTCAGCCTCCTTTTATCCAGGACTCGGGAATAATAAAGCAGCTTCTTTTGAGAGCAGCTGTGGCTGTGGTGGAAAGTGGACCTGGGCTTAGAGGCGGGTGCTCTGAGTTCTCTGATCCTGCTCTGCCACTGACCAGCTGCAGGACCCAGGCCAGGCGTGGCAGTCTCATCTCACTGACTGGCAGTGTGTCCCCTACAAAGCAGGAGTGATCAGATGGTGGTATTTAAACCGTGTTCCATGGGTGATTCTTGAGGTGCCCTGACTCTACTGAAGGGTTAGGGAGTGGGGGGGCTCCCAGCGGGGCACCCACTTCATCCAGAGCCTCTGCACTCTTATCTGTTTTACATATTCAGCTTATCTTTGCTATATTGTTTGAAGAATTCTAACATTTTTTTTCACTCCTTTGGACTTGAGGATCTCTGCATAAACTCTAACTTGTCATCACTCCTACACGTCACAGGTCAGATTCCTGGGGTCTGACCCTCTCAGATGTTATGCCAGACAAGCGGCAAATGGCAGGATGAGCATTCCCTGAGCATATCAGACCACTCAGAATGCACAGAAAGGGACACACTGGGGGCTGTGTCATTTCTGCCTTCCTTCTGCCACTTCTGAAAAAGCCACTCCTGATGCCTGTCCTTCCCTGGCTCCAGGACTTGCCCCCACCCCCCTTCTCAGTACCCGAGGGGCTCAGGGATCAGCGAGACCAGGTGCTGGTCCTATTCGGGAGGTTTGTGCAGGGGAAGAAGAGGCAGCCAGGCTGGGTGTCCCACCCTTCTACGAAATGTAACCCGTGTGTAGCTCCCACGTCCCCCCTGGTCCTCATGCCCTCTTCAGAGTGAGGTAAGTTTGGCCCAAGGTCGAATCCCACATCCCTAGGAAGTCTGAAACCTGCCCCAGGGTTTCTCCTCATCCCCAAGAGGCTCTACGCTCTTATTTCCTTGTTGATGGATCAACTTGCTGTCCACCGTAGGCGGTCCTTGTTGTACAACCAGACAGGGAACTCAGCTCGTTCCTGTCTCCTCCCGACCCTTCCCCACTGCCACGTAGACATAGCAGCCTCTCACGCAAGGTATCTGTGAGTCTAGTAGACTGTGTGAAGGGAAGATTTGGCGAAGAGGAGCATGGAGGAGGCATTGAGATCCCAGAAGTGCAAACACCTGCTAACTAAGTGTGGCCTCCGTTTCTCACGCCTTCCAGGCACCCCATCCTGCCACCACCAGGGGTGGGATTCTTCACCACTGTCTCGACACTGTAGGACCCAGACTCTTGCACCTTCCCTGGATCCTCTGTCCTCTGCACTCTCCCAACCCCCTCCTCCCCACTGCCCTCCAGGATTTCCCCAGCTCTAAATTTCTCTCACTCTGATGCGAGGCCCTTTCCAGCCCTGACTCCCAAACTTGGCTTTTGCATCTCCAAACCTGAAGGAGCTCAGCAGAGGGCATGCGCCTTTCTTTAACAGGACCCACCCACCTTAGAAGGTTCCTGTGGGGTTCAGGAGCATTTTCCCTTCCTTCCAGCTGGACCGATTGTGAGGCCGGTGTTGACCCTTAAGCTCTGGCGGAGCCCTTGTTGCCTCCAGGGCTCTGAGGAGGGCCGTAAACGTGCAGGCAAAGCGTAGGAAAACCCATCCCTAGTTCCTGTTGGATGGCACCTGTGTCCACCTTGTCACCTAAGCTGGAGTCCTGGCCTTCATGTCATCCTGGACTCTGCTCCCCCTGCCTTGTCTAATTATTCAGCAAGCCCTGCTGGTTTTTATCAGCAATAACCGATGACTCTATTATCACCAGTAACTCTAATTTGCCCCTTTGCCTTGAACACACTATTCTTTGCATATCCTGTTCCTTCTCTCTGGCATGCATCTCCCCCTTCCACTTCCTCCCAGATTCCTAAGATTCTCCTATTCATTCTTCAAAGCCCATGGGTCCTAATCCCAGCTCCATCTCTGCCCTAGCTGTGTGACCTGGCACACACTGCTTCCCCTCTAAGCCTCAGTTTCCCCATCTTTAAATGGGAGCAGAAAGCCCTACCTGCCAGGATAGCTACATGGATCAAATACTCTAATACATGGTGAGCACTTAGCACGACACCCAAGAACAGCCAAGGAAACCGTGACTCTCCAGCCCCTGCACAGCCAGCCCAACCCCGCAGGGCCCGGAAGGAGATGGCCCCTGACCTGCAGTCAGAACGAGAGCTGCTGGGAGCACGGGGACTTTGCAGGAAGGGGCAGGAAGAGGAAGTGACCTTCTGTGTGGGGGCACTCAGGTCCTGGGCCCCCATCTGTGGAGAAGCTGATATCGTCAGCTGGAGCAGTGGAAGGTACCCGAGACAGATTCCTATGCACCGCCGGCCTTCTGGGTCCTAGAAGTGTGCCCTTTGTGGGGTGATGCTCGTCCCTGCCAGCCTAGGGAGTCGCTCTCCTCCTCCAGGTCTGTGCAGCTCCCCTCCCTGGACCCCCACCCCCGCCCAGACCAAGCTGAGAACAGCAGGAGCTGGGCCGGTCTTGGCATGCACGGCGTGTGGGACCTCAGGATCCCTGCAGCCCACAGGGCCCCGAGGGCTGCTGAAGCCTGGCCGGCACGGAGCAAAGGCTGCCCTCCTTCAGAGGGCAAGAGGAGGAAGGGCGTGACATGTGGGGACACATCCGTGTGCCAGACAAGTGCTGAGGACTTTATATGCCTTGACCCACCAGATCTTCTCTTGCCCCGTTTTGTGGTCACAGCCCCTAAAGGATGCCCCGCCTTTGCCGCCGACAGTCTGTTCTCAGCACAGCAGCCAGCTGAGCCTTTTGCCATGTGAGTCAGATCAGGTCGCTCCTGCTAAAAACCCTCTAGTAGCTGTCTCTCTTACTCAGAGAAAAACCAGCCTCTGTCAACTAGCAGTATGACTTTCAGCCACTCATGTCACCTTTCTGCTTCATTTCTGCCCTTAAAAAATGCAGACAGCACCTGCCTCACAGGATAATTGTGAGTGTTAAATGCATTAACTGCTTGGAATAAGGCATGGGTTGGGGTAAGTGCTAACTAAACATTAGCTTTATCATTACTATTATTACAGGATCCCACAGGGCCTTCCACAGCCTGGCCCAGCTGCTTTCTGCCTGGTTCCCTCTGCCACAGCCACCAGAGCCAGTCACATTTCCCACCCTAGGGCCTTTGCACCTGCACCTCCTCTGCCTGGAACACCTTCCGTCTCCTCAAATTGTCGACTTCTTAATCAGACTGTCCATGGCCACCCTGTTTAACATCAAAATCTCCCCACCTGCCCCTCACCCATCACTCACCTACCATGGCATTGATCAGCCTCTGGTAAATGGTGTTCATTTACCATCCACCTCCCCAGTACACAGGTTCACTTGAGTGTAAGCTCTGTGAGGATAGCATTTGTGTCTCCTGTCCACACTCTGTCCTCAGCACCTAGAACGTGATCTGGCACAGACCAGAAGGGCAGCAATTATTTGTGGAGTCAGTGAATGGATTCTCACAGCAGCCCCCAGAGACAGATATTTGCACCCCCATTTTATAGAGGGGCTTGGCAAGGGAGGCTCAGCCAGGCTGGGAGCTCGCGTGAGGCTGTGTCTTGAGGCAGGGGTTGTTTGACCCCAGAGTCAATGGCAGACTCCCCCCACCCCTAGGCCCGGGCACAGTGCTTTGCCCTGAATGGGGAGGGGCCTCCAGAGGTGTCAGGAAGGCAAGGAGGGGTTTGTCTGAGTCAGCTCAGGCTCCCATGACAAAGCGCCACAAACCGGGTGGCTTAAACAGTGGAAATTCATTCCTCACTGTTCTGGAGGCTGGCAGTCTGAGATCAGGGTGCCGGTGTGGTCAGGTTCTGGCAAGGGCTCTCGGCCTGGTTTGCAGACAGCTGCCTTCTCCTTGTGTCCTCACATGGCAGAGAGAGAGAGCACGAGAGAGTGAGAGAGAGAGCGCGAGAGAGTGCTTCCTCTTCTTACAAGGCCATAGTCCTATTGGGTTAGGGCCCCATTCTTTTGACCTCATTTAACCTTATAATTATTTCCTAAAGATCCTATCTCCAGACACAGTTACATGGGGGGGTTAAGGCTTCAACATATGAATTTGGGGGACACAGTTCAGTCCATAGCAGATCTCAGAAACCACTGGAAGAGGAGGAGGAGGCCCGGGAGGCAGCCCGTCTCACAGTTTCCTGGGGTGATGCGTCGTACTCAGACCACGGGGCCGCACTGCTCACCCTGTCCTTGGTGCTCTGCAAACTGGCGGAGGGATGAGCACAATCTCATTTCAGCCTCCCAATGACCCCGTGAAGTCGGTGCTATCACCCCCATTCTACAGACAAATAAACCGAGGCTCAGAGAGGTGAGCTTACTTGCCCATGGCCCCCCAGCTGGGTTATGGTGGGCCTCTCTGATGCCAAAGCTTGTGCTCTCAACTACTCTGTGATGGTCCCTTGAAACAGGTAGGGGACATCTCCCTCGCCCACAGGACTAAGGGGTTGTTCCCCCCCACCCCCCAGGAGCCTAGGAGCCCTTTGGGACAAGACAAGCCCATGGGCTGTGGCAGTGACACTAAGTGCCGAGTGCATGGCCCAGTCAACAAGTGCAGGAGGGGCTCAGAGGGCAGTGTATGCTGGGCTGGTCACCATGCGAGAAGGGTTCAGGCAGATGAGGAGCGAGGAGCAGGGCCTTCCAGGGAGAACTAGACCATCTCCTTTGCAGGATCCTGGAAACGTGGTGAGGTGGGAGGCAGGGAGCTCAGTGTTCACCAGGAGCGGAGAGGCTGGAGGACAGAGGTGGCAGGAAAGCTGAGAAGGTGGACAGAGGTCAAGTGCCAGGGGCCCAGACTGTCCCCACAGTTCTGTAGAAGGTGGTATTCATGTGCTCTTCCTCCATGGGGGGCAGAAAGGCCTGTGGGAAGAGGTGGCATTAGCAGGAAGTCACCTGTGAGGTCCACCGCTCCATTCCGTACCTGGGCCGAGAGGGTGGGTGCAAATGAAGAGTGCGGGTTGGCATGGGGCTCACACCAAACACAAAGCTGAGCTTCACTTTCTTGGGGAGAGACAGCAGCTGTCAGCAGTCGCTGGGACCCTCCCCGCGGCAGCTGTGGCCTCAGGAAATGTCACATGGCTTGTGGAACTTTCAGAGATTCACTGACTTTGTGATGCCCACCAACAACTTTTCAAGCCCCTTACAAGAGGCCACATCTAACCAATGGCGTGCTGGTAAATGGTTAACAACCGGCTCCCTTGGTGAGGAGGGGAGCAGTGTTTTGCAGCCTTTGATGCTTTTCATGGTGTAAATACTCCCACTACGACTGATCAAGTTACCAACACGAGGTCACTGAATACAGAGCAGAGGAGAGAGTCACACTGTGGGCTCCTGTGAGCCCATCTGAGTCAGCTCCAGCGCACCACTGCTTCCACTCCCCCAGTCCCATCGCTATGACAGTGGCATTAGCAGGGCACTGGGAGGAAGGAGCCAGCCACCCTGGGTGTCCCTGAGCCTTGGGGCTTTGAGGCCCAATTGGCTCTTCCCCTGGAGATGCACCCGGTGTCATATCCTAGTCAGCTCCAATCATTAGTCCTGTGAGGGTCCCCAGGGTGGGTCCAGGTGTTCCACATGTTGGCATCAAGGCTTTCGTCTCCCCAACAGAAAGTACCAATGTCCCAGAAATCCTAAGTTAGACCTGAGTCCCAGAAGGAGGCTGGGGGCAGTCTGAGACAAAAGGGAATGCAGGTGTCACATGCAGGCTGCAGGCCCGGCCTCACCAGCCTGGTACCCAAATATCACTCAGTTACTAGCCTTTGTGATTACTTGTCAGAAGTCCCATCTTGGAATCTCATGTCTTCTTTCCCTGCTTCCATGCCTCCTGGCGTAGACTTTAATGGACTGGAGATAATGGCTCGAGGGGCTGAAGACACCTGTGGGGAAGGACCACAGATGCCCTTTTTGGCCGAGGGTGGCAGTTCAGGGCAATGGAGGCAGCCAGACCTGGAAGCCACTTGTGGGCCTCCCACTTCAGCTGCCCACTCATGCGAGGGTTGGGCTGCCTGGCAGCTGGCCAGCTGAGGCCTTTGCCCAGATGTGGCATGTGTGTTGGTGAGGAGTCTGAGCTGGCATCCCCTTGGGCTCCCCAGTGAGTGCAGGGCCCCCCCAGGTCCTCTTGTTGCCCTGAGAAGCCTAACCCTTCTCTCCTGGTTGCCCTCCTTCCCCACCACCTGCTGTAGGTTTTTCATCATCAAAGAGAGCTTTCTTCTTTACTACTCTGAGAGTGAAAAAAAGAGCTTTGAAACCAATAAATACTTCAATATACATCCTAAGGTGAGGCGACCTCTCCCGGGGCCACAGTGGGGAAGGGCCTAGTGGGGACAAGGGGGATGGTATCCTGTGAGGGCAGGGGGCCGTCTCTTATTGCTCTGGTCTAGAAGGGCATCTGGAGAACAAGTCCCTCTTGGGGCACAAGACCCCCTGCCCCTCTGGGCTGGGCGCCCATCCTCCTGGGCCGCAGGTCCTGCCCCAGCCCTGCCTCTCCCCTCTGGGAGTCCGTTCTGGCCTGGCTTACAGCCTGGGGCCCTTGGCAGGACGTGGCTTTGGCTGAGGGCTCCCAGAGGCCTTCAGTAACCTGGGCTGGGTTGGGTGGGGGCTGCCCATTCTGATTCTTTCTTAGGGTGTCATCCCTCTGGGGGGCTGCCTGGTGGAGGCCAAAGAAGAGCCCAGCATGCCCTATGCCATGAAAATCTCCCACCAGGACTTCCACGTGAGTAAGCCTCTCCCCTCAGCCTGGGCTCAGCAGGGGCAGACTAGCTTCTCTGGGACACCCAGGTCCCTGGGGGCAACCCCTCCAGTGGCCTGGCCTGGGAGGGGTGTCAGTGCTTTAGGGATGTGGGGTGGGAGAGCAAAGCTGGGCCTGCAGAGGCCTGGGACAGCCTCTGTCATCCTTGAAGTGGCCTCCCCTCAGGTACACCCGTGCCTCCTCTTCCTGGCAGGGGAACATCTTGCTGGCTGCTGAGTCGGAGTTCGAGCAGACCCAGTGGCTGGAGATGCTGCAGGAGTCTGGGAAGGTGTAAGTGCCCACAGGCAGGAGGGGCAGCCTGCGGGTCCAGAGGGGAACGGAGTGTGGGCTGGGCCAACCCTGCTCTCCCTGCCCCTCTGCTGGAAGCCCGGTGGGCACTGAGGACTCCAAGAAAAGGTGGGGGCGGGGGTGGGGGGAGTCGGTTAGGGTGGGCAAGAGGAGATAGGCCAGGTTTAGAGCATCTGTGGGGGGTCTCCTAAGTGAGCTTCGCTTGCCTAGGGTCACAGGTGGCAGACGTCGACACCATTTGTCTCCAACTTGTGGGAGTGAATCCAGCATCACTAGTAGGATTTGGCTGCCTGATGACACCCGTCTCACCTCCCCAGGCCCATAATTAATCCCAGCACAGACCAGAGTAGTGCTTTGTAAGTCAGGGTCCCGATCACAGACACCTCCAGCCCGACACAGTCCTGCACGTAAACCCCTGGCCCTGCGCCTGCCTATTCAAGCTGGGTTGTGCTTATAGTTCAACAAATAACACTGAATGCGTGACCCAAGCCAGGCCTTGTGCCAGGTGGTGGGCATTCGGTGGTGTAGAAAGCAGCCCGGGAAGCAGTCTCTTCGCTGCTCCAAAAGCGCTGTGGGCCCAGCCCACGGTGGCCCACTTTGTGGCCAGAGCTGGCCTCCAGGGGCTGTAACTGAGCGATGCTGGTGGGGTGCCCGGAGCCATGGGTGCCAGAGCGAGTGCAAGCTGGGATTCTGGAGGAGAAAGGATGGCGAGTACCAAACATGCACCTTCTTTCTCCTCTGCCCTTCTGTTTTAACGATTTTGTGTTTCTTCCTCTTCTCTCCTCTTCCCATCTGCCCTCCCTCCGCAGGACCTGGAAGAACGCCCAGCTGGGAGAAGCCATGATCAAAAGCCTGGAGGCCCAGGGGCTGCAGTTGGCCAAGGAGAAGCAGGAGTACTTAGGTTGGCAGGAGAGATGGGCTGGAGGCTGAGATTCCCTGAGGGTAGCATGGCAGGCCAGGGGCTTGTTGGAGCACGGGTGGGGGTGTCTCGGGTTGGGCTTACCAGGCTACGAGAGCCAGACACCAGCTTGGAGCCCGGAGGGCTTTGTGGTATGATAAATGTCCTTTGGGCCAGTGCGACCTGCGGCAGGAGAGCCTGGTTGTTAGCAGCCTGGGCTCTGACCCAGCTTTGCCACTTCCCTGTCGGCTGCCTATGTCTTCTCCCAGCTGGGCATCTCTAAGCCTCAATTTCTTCATCCTTAAAATGGAGCCAAAACTAGTCCCTGCTTTTAGAGGTGGTGTGGGACCAGGTTAAATGAGACAATGCATGTCAGCACTGGTGTCAGACATGCAGTAAGGGTTCCTTAGATGGAGTTGATCTTGTTGTCCTGCCCTGAGCCCCCAGATTTTGGACTTGCCCCCAGCTACCACCCCCAGTCCACTTTAAACCTGACCACAAGGTTCCAGGCCCCTGGACCCCTGACTGGCCGGGAAATGTGCTGTGTGGGAAAGAAGAAGGGGAGTCTGGGGGTCTGTTGTTTTGCCAGGACCCTCTCCCTGCTGCCTCCTTAGACACTCGGGGACCCACAACTGTTTCCCCTCTACCTGCTCCAGACACCTTGCTCCCCCCAGGACCTGCCCCCTGCTACACTAGCCAGACCAGTGCAGAGGCTACCAGCACCCCTGGGTGGTGCAGAGATGCACTTGAGCTCCCAAGGGTGAGGCTGTCTTTGCCTTGTGAATGCACAAAGCAGGGACAGGGCTGGAAAAGGAGAGTGGCAGCTCAGGCCAGCATGGCAGCTTCCATCCCCAGGAAGCCCGGGGATGGCCTGGGCCTGGCAGTGCTGACCTCTTCCTTGGGAGATGCTGAGGGTGACAGCAGTTACCGCGGCACCAACCCCCTCAGGACTGGATCTGGAGAGAGCTTTTCGTGAGAGAGTGTGTGTGTGCTCGCTTTGGCAGACAAACTGATGGAAGAGACCGAAGAACTCTGCCTTCAGAGGGAGCAGAGAGAGGTAGGTGCCACTGGGGCCGCTCAGAATTGCTGTCCCCCAGCCCCGCGCTGTGGGCCCCTTCACAGCCAGGGTGCACTGGCTTGTGTTTCTGGCATTAGGGAATGATGTAGGAAAGCCGGGCACCCAGAGAATGTGCTGGAAAATCAGATGGGCTGAGCATGCAGGCCAATGAGGTGATAGTACTTAGGACTTGCTGTAGCTTCTTGGCAAGAAGTGTATTTCTCCTTGCCAGTCCCTGGGGGGGAAAGTAAAAGGGGTAGGTGACCACTTTCTAGAGAGCGAGCCATCCAAAAATCTTAGAAGCTGTGTCAGTAGGCAATGAGCTGCTTGCCGCTGGTGAAGTTCACAGGAGGCTGTGATGGCCTCTATTATCCCCAGAGGGGCTTCTGATCCATAAGGGTGATGGGGTTGGATGATCTCCAGGGTTCATTTATTCTCTAAATACCAATAATACAAGTCCCAAGGGGGCCGAGCTTTGGCCTGAGGCAGCCCGTGGGGTAAAGGAGACCGTGCCTCATTTGAGGGTGGGGAGCCTCTGCAGTCTACTTCATTTGGAATCTCCATGCAGCATTTGCACCTTGCCTGTTGTGAGTCATTACCTCCCCTGAAGGGCAGGGTAGGGTAGGGGTTAGTGGTATGGACTCTGGAGCCAGGTTGCCTGTTTGTATTGGAGCATCACTACTTCTAGCTGTGTGACATTGGGCAAGTTACGTAACCTCTCTGAACATCAATAGTCTCACATGAACAAAGAGGATAAGAATAGAACCCATCTTGTTAGGGATATTGTGAGGATTAAATGAGATGTTACATAGAAAGTGCTTGGCACACAGCACGTGATTAATGAGTATCTGCATTTGTTAGTATTACCATCATGTTATTGATTATGGACCCATCCTGCCTGTGAACTGCCTGAGGCCCAAAGCTGCAGAGTGGCTTGCCCAGAGGTGCCCTCAGAGGGAGGCCCCTTCTCTCTGCCCAGTTGCTTTTCCTTGTCCTCTCCCCCGTGAGGCGCAGGCCTGGCCCATCAGCCTTGCCTCAGCCAGCCTCTCCCACTTGGCTCTTGCTAGTTCCTCACCCTCCCAACCGCCCTCTCAGGGCTCTGAAACAGGCCCTCCAGTCAAAAAGCGGCGTGTGCCCGTAGTACCCCACATTCCCAGTGCCTGGCCCAGAAGGAGTGCTTGATAAACGTTTGTGGAAGGACTCAAGGAGTGAACATTTTTTTTTTAAAGATTGACCCTGAGCTAACATCTGTTGCCAGTCGTTTGTTTGTTTGTTCTCCCCAAAGCCCCCCAGTACATAGCTGTAGATTCTAGTTGTAGGTCTTTGTGGCTGTGCTGTGTGGGGTGCCGCCTCAGCGTGGCCTGACGAGCAGAATTGGAACCGGTGAAACCCCCGGCCTCCAAAGTGGACCACACGAACTTAACCACTTGGCCATAGGGCTGGACCCGAACGAACATTTTTGATTCTTGTAATTTTATATCCCATTTTGATTTTAATCCAATAGGACAATCCACCCTCATTTTTCTTCTCCCAAAATGTTATCAGATATTCTTGCCCATTTATTCTTCCAGCTGGACTTCAGAATCATTTTGTCAATTAACAACAACAAAAATCCCAAACCAAAACAAACAGAAAACAAAACCCAAAACCTATTGAGGGTTTGCATTAGGATTGCATGGATTTGAGGATTTGCATGATGCCAGCTCTGAGCCGTCTTCCACCCAGCCGTGTAGGGCCCCCGTGACTCCAGGCTAGAATTCTAGGTCCCACGGTAGAGTTTTGGCATTTTCTTCGTATGGTTCTGTACATTTTGAGAAGTGAGACTTCTGGTGGGTTGTCAGCAACTTAAAGACGGATAATTCAGGAAGCCAGGGGATGGCATGGAGTGACAGACACCGCCACAGGCAGGGAGAGAGACAGACTTATCCATCAGAGAGGCTAAATCTGGGGCAGCAGTCAGCTGGAGGAAAATTTAGACACTCTATCTAGGTCTTTAGCCAGGAAATGAGGACAGAGGAGACCTCGCTTAAAGCCGTAGCACGTTGAAGGGGCAGTCCTGTCAGCTGTGAACTCCCTGGTTTTTTTGGTACGAGATGTGAGAGAGAGACTCACTCGGGCCCGGTTGGTACCAGCGGCGAAGGCTGCTCTGGGCAGGCAGGAGGGAGAGGATGGTGCCCGGGTTCACATTCCTGTGTCAGCTGCCTGCTCTAGATCAGGAAGAGAACTCACTGAGTCATTCTGTCCAGGTTTCTCCTTCCTTAACTTGCTCATCCATAGTATGGGTCTGTATGTTCCCTGCGCCTTTTCCCTCTTCACCCCAGGTCACAGATATTGTCTGGGTGTGCCTTGGGCCACTTGGAAAGGCACTTGCTGCAATGGCCCAGCAATAAGATGAAGATTCTCTGCTCCCTAAGAGGCAGCCTGGCCTAAAGGAAGACTCGGGGTCTGGGACCCAGAGACCCACACTGGAGTCTAATCACTGATGTGTGGCCTTGGGCGAGTTAACCTCTTGAGCTTCAGCTTCTCCATCTGTGATGCTCTGATAACAGTACCGGCTGTGCCTGCTGAGCACCTGGGTCACTGTGAGGCTCACTGAAATAGAATGCAGGGGAGTGTTTGTGGATGGGCAAGGCCCATGCAGATATGCACTCTGGGAGGGTGCAGCCCTGACGTCCTCCATATGGCAGAAAGGGCCTGGGACTCCTAGGGCACAAGCAGAGTTCAGGGAGAGCCACCCTGGGTTCATTTGCCTGGTGCCAGCAGACCCTTCCTGTCCTTGGGTGCAGCTCCCTCAGGTATACCTGGCTCCCTGGGGCCTCAGCTCTCTCATGCCCTGAAGGAGGACAGCCTGCCTTCCTTTCCCTTTCTGGCTGAATTGTGACAGCTCAGCCTTGCATGTGGCCAGGCACTTGGGAAATCAGAAACGCCCAGGGCCAGCCAGCCAGGACCCTTGCCACCTAGGGTGCTCCTGGTCAGAACACAGATGCCTGGAGTTGGAAAGCACCTTCCTCTTAGAGGTGAGGCTCTTTGCTGACCTCTCTGACAGACGTTGATCCTGATTCTGGGATAGGCACTCACTCCCTCCAGAGGTATCCTATGCGTTACTGCTCCATTATTTGAAAGCCCTTTTGTTGAGCTGGAATTTGCCTTCTAGTGACTTCTTTCCAACCTTATACTCCCGCAATGGTCCAAGAGTCAGAAGGACCAGCGCCTATGGCGGAGAAAGGCTTCAGCTGCAGCAGGTCTGGGCTGACCTCGGTCTGTGGCGGGGTTGCTAACAAACGCTTATACCACCCTGGGCTGGAGGAACAGAAGGTTCTAGCTGCTCCAGCTTTATGGGTTGTGGATTCCACTCTAATGCATACTCTCAGGCTGCACCTGGACATCAGCCTATTTAAGAGTCACACAGGTGAAATGAAAGGAGGAAAAGAAGTGAGCAACGAGGAGAGAGAGTCTCTTTCTTTTTCCTCTAATATATAACCTTTTTACTAATGGAAGAAATCATGCTCTTTGTAGAAAACCTAGAAACCAAACTTTGTCCTTAATTCCACAATTGACGGACAACTACTGTCAACTATGTGGTGTTTTTCTTTTCAGTCTTTAAAAAATATGTATTATTCTTATATATATTATAAACCTAATAGGATTGTATCAGATATCCAGTTTTACAGCCTTTTTTATTATACCTTCATTAACATTGTACCTTCAGCAATTTTCCATGTCATTCAATGTTCTTCGAAAACATCAGTTTTAATGACCATGTACTGATTCATCATATGTGATGTTTCCTTTAACTAATTTTCTATTTTTGGACATCTAGGCTGTTTTCATTATTATAAATTATGCCACAGTGAATGTCCTCGTACATAAATCTTGGGCTACATAAATCTTGGGCTACTTTTCTAATTTTTTCTGTAGGATAGATTCCTGTACACAGAATTACTGACTCAAAGGT
The DNA here is from genome assembly GCF_041296265.1 of Equus caballus. Taxonomy (NCBI): domain Eukaryota; kingdom Metazoa; phylum Chordata; class Mammalia; order Perissodactyla; family Equidae; genus Equus; species Equus caballus. The sequence goes on from NC_091707.1 coordinate 28,507,702, forward strand.
CAAGAACTTTTAAGACTCCTGATGCCTATTGCCAAATTGCTTTCCAGAAAGTTCCTACCTGTTTACACTCCCACCAGCAGCGTATGGACATTTCCAGGGGTTTAGTCATTTACTTTCTCCCATTTTCAATTGCAAAAATATAATCCCAGTGGAACAGCAAGCAAAGGGAAATATTTGCAAGTTGGAGTGTTGGAGAAAGGGGCTCTCCAGGGTGGAGAAGCCAAGGTTGTGGGATGGTGTCCTCGAGTGGGTCTTGAGTGATCTGTTCTGAAGCAGCGGAAGCCAGGTGCCTAAAGAGCCAGGTGCCCTTGTGATTTTTCACATCTAAGCCCAGGGGTGGCTGCAGCTCCTAATTCCCCAGTCCCCTGAACAGCCCTGCCACAGCAGGCAGAGGCCACCAGAGGGAGGAAATAAGTCAGGTTTCTCAAATCTGAGGCCACAGAGAGGTTTATCATCATCAGCAATACCGTATGTTGAGAATGTATTAAAATAGAGGTTTTCAAACTTTTTGAAGCTCTGAACTTTTCTTTCATTAAGAAGGGGGAGGTCTACCAGAATACAATTTTAATTATATTTATATTATGTCTACATACTGCTATGTCTACTGCAATAACACACAACCCCAAAGTACTAGTGACTTTGAACAGCAAAGGTCTATTTGTCCCTTAGCTACATAGGTCAGCTGGGGGCTCTGCTCCATGTCTCCTTCCTCAGAGATCAGGCTGACATGGCCTCCACTGTTCGCAGCAACACGGGCTGCCATGGTAGGGGAAAGGGATGTAACATGTCACTCCCTGTCTGTTAAAGATGTGTGCCTGGAAGTGACACCCTTCTGCTCACAATCCATTGGCCTTAGCCAGTCCCATGGGCCCACCCAGCTTTCGCAGGTACACCGTGTGCCAGGAGGTGCATCAGAATGCCAACAGTGCTAGTGGCGACCGTTAGTGAGCCACGCCACAAGTGCCAATAAGGATTAGAAGGAAAAGAGATAGCAGCTTTGGGGGTAAGAAGTTTAGGGATGGAGGGTGTGGGGTTTGAAACCAGACTCTCGTTTCCTTTGGGTTTCATCCCTTCTCTGTGTCACCTCAAAGCCAGTGGCAACTTCTCCCTACAGGCAGCCCCGCTCCCTGGCAGGGTTTCCATTATCCTTGAGAACAAAGCCCCTGGGTGAAAAACGAGAGTGTAATTTGGAGCTAGAAGATGAGAAAGAAAGTGGATCTAGAAATAATATCCTCCCCCAGTATAAAATGTGGAGGGACAAAGCAGTTGTCACCAAAAAGCTTCTAGCCAAGCTTCACTTGAAGAGTACCCCCAACACCAGCTGCCACTGAACCCAAACAGGAGCCCTGGAGGTCACATACCTGCCGGGAAAACATTTGTGCTTGCCAGCATTCCTGAAGGGACTGATCTGGTCCCCTGGGCCAGCCCGTCCTGGCTTTTCTGGATCTCCTGTTCCCTTGGGGCCAAGCCCAGGGGAAGCTACAGCCAGTGGTTCTTTGCTTCCCAGATGCCTTAAGAACAAAGAGTCCTCCCTGACTTTGGGGTTGGGAATGGTTTTTCTTTGCCACTTCTAACAGATGTCACTCCAGGGCTCTTTAATGGAAATACACACGCACCACTTTTTCCCCCAGGGCTTGAGGGCCAGCCAACACGCCTTAGGGTATGAGGGACTGGAGTCACCCAGCGGAGTAGACATTCAGAATTATCATCACATCCAGCTGAAGGAAATAATAGGATCAATTCTAAGTCTTGGCTTCAGCCTGATAAGTGTATTTTAAATGAGCCCAGTTCATCACAGACTTCAGTTTTGTTGAGATTGTGTGTCATTGGGGCCAGGGCTCCTCAGGATTTAATTCCAAGTCTGGTCCAGCGTGTGCTCCAGACGATCCCAGAGGATCCCCTGGGTTGGAGTGGGAGTTCCTGACCTCAGGGACCCTCTGCTGCCTTTGACTCTTGTCTTCCTCTCTGATTCTCTTCAGGAGCTTGAGCGCCTTAACCAGGTGCTGGAGGCTGAGAAGCAGCAGTTCGAGGAGGTCGTGCAGGAGCTGAGAGTGGAGCAGGAGCAGATCAAGAGGTGGTGGTGGTGCCCCGGGAGGGGAGTGTGAGAAAGGTCACCTAGTTAGGGCAGTAGCATCCACAGTCCGGGTCAGGTCTGGAGAGGCCTCTGCCCGGGAGATGTTCACTGCTTGAAGACTTGGTTTGGGTCTATCTTCCCAATGCTCCAGGCCTTGGGGTCTGCCCAGAAAAATCTGTAGACCCCACACAAATGGGCCACTTCTGCCCACTGGAGCACAAGGCATGGCAGGTGCAGCCAGACATCCCCCCAAGCAGCAAGCACCTCGTGCCTCCATCAAACCTTCCTTACCTGGGCAGACAGGACCCAGCTGCTCGGCAGGTGCCGTTAGCCAAGCCCCCAACATTCCCTGTCTTTCCTGCACAGGCTCTTCCCACTCTGGCTAATGATGTCCCTTGGGACCTTTGGTCCCATGTATGGTTTGCAAACCCAGTTGCACATTATATTCATCTAACAGAATTAAAATCTCCTGAAGGTAGGGCCCAGAAATCTATATTTTAAAAAGTTCTGGGGCCGGCCGTGTGGCCGGGTAGTTAGGTTCATGCACTGCACTTCAGAGGCCCAGGGTTTTGCTGGTTCAGATCCTGGGTGTGGACCTAGCATTGCTTGTCAGACCATGCTCAGGCGGCATCCCACATAGCAGAGCCAGAAGGACCTACAACTAGAATATACAACTAGGTACTGGGGGGCTTTGGGGAGAAGAAGAAGAAGAAAAAAAAGATTGGCAACAGATGTCAGCTCAGGTGCCAATCTTTAAGAAAAAAAAAAAGCATCCCTGGACATTCTGATACAGCCTATCCGGGAATTTGGAGACCACCGCTCTGTGTACTGCTGGTAGTGGTGGTTGTCATCGTCATCATCATCATCGTCATCACTACTGATCACTAGTGATGGCCCAGAAAGAGTTTTCTTGCAAGAAACTTATAGAAGGAAGTCATTAGACACGTGTTTTGGGGGAGGGGAAGCTCAGTGGATCTTACCAAGTAAATAGCCAAGCTCCTGCTCACTTCCAGAATTGTGCCAGAGACTGGAATAGAAGATAAGCCCTCCCCTTTAGGATCTGGTGAGGAAAACCGGACTCACACCCAGGAAACATCAACACAGTAACATATAATCACATGCTAGGAGACATAGTGCAGACTCCCTGTGTTACAGGAGTTAAGATATATGCGTGATCCTTGTGGGCTTGAACAGAGGCTATCTTGAGCTGGGCCTTGAAGGATAGGTAGGAGTTGGAAGAAATGGCAGGAGAAGGGAAAGGCAGGAGGAGGGGAAACCGAGTGTAAAGTCCTGAGGTGGCCCAGGTTTGGTGAGAATGCAGCATGGAGGCTGTCAGCCCAGAGAAGGACCTCAGCTGTGGCCTTCGTCAGTGAGTGTGGGTTCTAGCAGGGGCTGTCCAGGGAAGATGGGGCGAGGCCTGGGCCCCTTTGTTTTTCAGTGCTTCTCTCTGCCTGGGGGGGATCCTGGCTTTATCCCGACTGACAGATGCATGTGTGCCTGGAGCAAGTGACTTCAAACCCACTTGGCCGGGATCTCCTTCTGTCAGCCCCAGGCCCTTAGAGCTGCTGTCAGGACCCAGCCATGTGGTGGGGCTGGGCTTCTTTGGACCCCTCTGAGCCAGATCAGGAGGCGAAGCAGAAGATATTCTGTGTTCAAAGGGGACTGAGAGGGGTGGGCACTGCCACACCCAACCCTCTGTCCCCACAGGGAGCTGGAACTAACTGCAAGATGCCTCAAGGGTGTAGAGCAAGAGAAAAAGGAGCTGAGGCACCTCACAGAGTCCTTGCAGCAGACGCTGGAGGTGAGGGGCTGCTGGCGGGCTGGTCGGCGGGGGCACTGGTTGGTTGGGGCACGTGACACTTTTTTCCAGCAGTGTTTCCCCAGAAGGTTACCTGAAGGGGAACGAGACACCAAGGGGCACTGATCTGAAGGGTCTCTTCTCTGTGGACCGTTGGGAATTCCAGCCGACACATGAGGGACCCAGAAGGGCAAATTCAAGTTTTGGCCTCAGGAAACCCACCTTCTTCAGTGCTTATATTTTTACACCAGATAGAAGACTGACTGGGGGAGTCAGGGCCACCTACCACGTCCTTCCTGTGGCTCATTCACTTAGCTGCTTGTGGTTGAAACTGAGCATGAGGGGAAATCAATTCCAGGTCACCTCCATTTGAAACCACCCAGACTGCGAGGGGGAGGAGGAGGTGGCGTGTGTCCAGGACACAGTGCAAACCCCTTAGTATGGCAGGCAAGGGCAAACTCGGGCCCCAGCCTCTCCTCTCCTCGCACCCTCTCACCCTCTGCTGCCCCTCTGTCCTGACACAGACACCCAACCCCTCCTCCAACCGCAGAGCTCACAGGCCGAGGGAGCAAAGCTCTTTCTCCTCCGCGCCTTTACCCACGCTGTTCCTTCTCCACAGAATGTCCTTCCTCCTCTTCTCTGCCTGGAGAACTTCCATCCTTTTGAGACAGCTCGAGCATCACCTTGGTCAAGCTTCCCTGACTCTTCTAGGCAGGATTTGCTCTGAGCCCTGGGCTCCCGTGGCACTTTCTATGTATGTTTGGCACTTAACACACTAGGTTGTGGTTTCCACTCTGGACTTCACTAAACTGTCTTAAGGTCTCTCCCAGCCCAGCACCTATAGCCAGCCCGGCACGTCGTGGGGGATGAGTGATGCTTACTGAATTCATGAGCTGCCTTGCAAACTGCAAGGGTCTCTCTTCTCCCTCGACTGACTGGCGCTTTGTTCCTGGTGCCTTTATTTGTTTATTTTTTTCCTGTCTCACATCATGGGAGGTGGTTCTCATGGATAGTTGCAACTCCAGGGCTTCTGGGTAGTGCAAGATCCCAGTCTGATAAGTGGGGAGAATGTCTGAATCTGCTCTCAGGCTGCTTCCTGTTGGGTGCTTTTCACACAAGCCCAACACACTCCCTCACTCACCCCTGGAGGAACAAGGACCCCAGAAGGTCATGGTGCCCTGGGCCCTTGGGCTCCGGTTGTGATATGTACCACCTCCACTGGAAGCTGCGCTGGGCTCCTCCCTGACTCCCTCGATGGAGGAGTAACCTTGCCTCCTTGTGAGGAAGGAGACCTTAGTCGGCCTTTTACCTCAAGGGAAGAATGCAGACATTTCAGGTGTCCCTCATAGAGAACTGGGAGAGGAGGGCATCATTTTCTAGAACTGAAAGGAAGTGAGGGCAGCCATGGTGAAGTAATTAGGCTTTTTCTTCCTTCTCTCCGTTCTTTCCCTCTCTCTATGCCAGGAGCTCTCCATAGAGAAGAAGAAAACTCTGGAAATGCTGGAGGAGAATGAGAACCAGCTGCAGACACTGGCCAATCAGAACGAGCAGCCCCCTCCCAGGGGGGGTCTCCATAGCAACCTGAAGCAGATCGAGGAGAAGATGCAGCAGCTCTTGGAGGAGAAGCTCCTGGCAGAGAAGCGGTGAGGTTGCCTGGGACCTGAGTCCATGATCGGCTTTGGGGTTTGGTCACTTTCCTTGAACTGGACTCTTGGTTTTGAGTTGGCATTGACCAGATAGGTCACTCACTTCCTTTTGCCTAGGATTCAGTTTCCTCACTAGGCAAACGGGAAGAGAACTTTCACTACCCAAAGCTGACTTGATAATCCTCTCTTGCAATGGTGTGAGCCGTACAGACATTGGGTCCATCTAACAATGCCTTTTGGCACACGGGCAGGTCCTCTTAGCCCCTCTTTACACACAAGGAAACTGAGCCTTGCATGGGTTTCAGGGCTTTCCTGCAGTCACAGGACTAGCAAGATCTGAGCCCAGGAGTCTGGTCTTCTGACTGTAACCTTGGGGCTCCCCTCACTGGCCACACCACCCCTCTCATCACCTGGATGCCAGGACCCAGGAAGTTCCGGGGCTCCTGAAGCCTGGTCTCAGATTTCTCCAGCCAGGTCTCTACGAGGGGCTGCCCTCCCACTGGAAATCCCCTCACTGAGTGAGGGCCTCTTCTGCCCGGGCAGGATGAAGGAGAACGAGGAGCGCTCGCGGGCCCTGGAGGAGGAGCGTGAGTTCTACTCCAGCCAGTCCCAGGCGCTGCAGAACTCGCTGCAGGAGCTGACGGCGCAGAAGCAGCAGGCCGAGCGGGAGCTCAAGGTGCTGGCTCCTGGAAGCAGCTTGTGCTCAGGGACCTCCCCTCACCTGGAGTCGTCCCTCACATCCCTGCACTTTCCTGGGCAGCTACCTGAATTATCTCTGCCAATCCGACCAGCCAGGTGCAGGCGATGGAGCCACCACAAGGGGAAGCTCACTGCCTGCCACTTTGGTGGGGCATCATTGCTAGACACCTGCCCGGTGCAGGGGCAGCGTCCAGGCCATCTGGTTGAGGGCATAAGACACGAGGCGGGATGTGGTAACTTCCATCCAAGTCTAGAGGCCAGAAAGCCCGCTCGAGCCAGGGGTGACCAGGGAAGGTTTCCAGGGAAGATGGCAACTGCACCCCAGGACCCACGTCCCTGTCCTGTCCTCTCTCCTCAGGCTGAGGTAAAGGTCCGCATGGGCCTGGAGAGGCGTCTGCGGGAGGCAGAGGGCGCCTTGCGGAGCCTGGAACAAGGGCTCAGCTCCAAGGTGCGGAACAAGGAGAAGGAGGAGAGGATGCGGGCTGATGTGAGCCATCTGAAAAGTAAGCCCTGCCCTCTGTGCCTGGCCCTCAGCCCTGGAGCTCAGCCTTGCCGGGGTCCAGGCTCTGGAGCCCCACACAGGGCCTGGTGTGCAATAGGTGATCCGCCGAGATGGCGTTTCTTCTCCAGACTCCTGCCCGCAGGCATCTCCTTGGCGCGGCTTCCTTTTGGCTGTTGAGCTGGGGTGGGCGTGGCGGGGAAGCCTGTTGTTCTGCCCCCTTCAGCAGGCGGCTCTGCTCTCCCGAGGGATGGGCTCAGCTCTTTCCCACTCAACCCTACAAGCGTCCTTGGGAGGGGCGGGCACGAGGGGCTGGAGGGGAGGATGCAGTCAACCTTCGGCTGCAGGGTTCTTCGAGGAGTGCATCCGGAACGCGGAGCTGGAGGCCAAGATGCCTGTCATCATGAAGAACTCCGTGTACATCCACAAGGCCGCCACTCGTCGCATCAAGAGCTGCCGCTTCCACCGGCGCCGGTCCAGCACCTCCTGGAATGACAGTGAGTGGCTGTTCGCGTGCCCTGGGGGGTGGGGATGGTCACAGGCCATCGGTGACAAGGCAGGAAGAGGGCAGGGTGGGGAGTGGGAAGGGCTGGGCCAGCTCTGAGGCCCACAGCGCGGCCTTGAACCTGGCTCCACCAGCCTTGGGCTTCTCCCTGAGTTACGGGAGCCCATGGATGGGAAGGGGCTGGGAGAAGCTCAGCAGTATGTAGGATGGGGGAGCGAGGGAGGTGGGCTGGAGTTGGGGACAGGCCCACGCCTTAGTGGAGGGACGGCTGTTCATGGGCCAGTGGGGCCACTGTCTCCCCAGTGAAGCCGTCCCAGTCCTTCATGACCTCCCAGCTGGAAGCCAACAACATAGAGGAGCTGAAGGAGGTAGCCAAGCAGCTCAGCCGAGACCAGCGCTTCCGGGAATCCATCTACCATATCATGGCCACGCAGCCTGGACCAGCCTCAGTGCTTCCCCGGGGCGGGAAGTGAGGGGCTCTCCTCCCCTGCATCCAAAGTCTTTCCACCATGGGGGCCGGGGAGAGGCAGGCCTGACTCTTACCTGGCTCCTCTCCGCTCTCCTCTGGGCCAGAGTGCCGCCTGGGGGCCAGCCTCACCCTCAAAGGACAGGGAGGCCACCTCCCTCATCCCCACCCCAGACCCTACCCTTGGGTCTACACTGGGCCTGTGTCGGCCCAAGCTGGGTGCTGCCTGGTTGTCATGGTGAGGAGAGGAAGGGGCCTAGCTGTATGTGGGACTTTTTCTGGTTGGCAAGTGGGATGGGCAGGGTCCACGGCCCTCTGTGGAGCGGAGCCCACTGTACCTCTCTGTCACTCTGACACTGCCCATCCTCATGTGTGAAGGCCTCCCCTCCCCACCTTGACCCCTGCATCCCCTGGGGTTCCTAACCCTCTCTTTGCTTCAGAGACCCATGGACATCCCTCAGCCAAGGCCCCTCACCTTGACCACATCGTGGGGCAGGGAAGAAGGGAACTAGCACAGCAGCTTCTGGGCTCTCTGCACACCACACTCACCAGGGTACCACCTTTCCTGAGGTTGGGCCTTGGCGTGGGACCACCTGCTCACTCCCCTCCTCGGGTGAGCTCACCCACCTGCAGCCTCAGCACCCTATGGGGGTGGTGTGACCCCCCCCAACCCCGCATCCCTCCTGCATATGTACCTAGGGCCCTGGATGGGAGCTGGGGCCAGCAGCGATGCTGAGGGCTCTCCCAGAGGACACGTAGCAAGTCAGGGAGTGGACGAAGGTGCTCCTGGCTCCTGCATCATCCTCTGGTTAGGCAGCAAGGCAGCTCCCTTTGGCTATAGTGGCCCTGCTGGTCCGTGGGCTCACAGATGTCTCCCTCTCAGCTGCCCCTGCTTCCATTGCCTTGCTGCCCCCTCTCCCTGAAGAGGCTTTACCCAGGGAGGCAGTGTGACCATGAACCTGGAAGATGGGGGCCTGGACCTGTGACAAGACCAGTAGCCATTGGTTGGCTCCATGTCCTCAGGGGGAAGCTGAAACGCCTCTGTGCAGCTTGTGTGGAAGACCACCCTGTGGGAGGCTGAGGGCAAGGGGGTGTTCCCCACCTGTGAACAGACAGACAGCCCTGCTCTTCTCCCTTGAATTCCTCCCTCTGAAACTGCCTGAGTCTGTTTGTCTCCCCAGAAAAGGGGTCTACCTGGGATCAGGGTGCTCAGGGACACTGGTGGTATTAAAGGTGCTGATTCTCTGCTGCTTGGAAAGCTGAGCGAGGAGCCCAGTCTGAGAGCTGGACAGATGGCTGCAGGGCAAGTCCCAGCAGAGGCCCCTGGGGGCCTGCCGCCTGTTCTGCAGGAAGAGGAGTGTTGCTGACTTAAAGCATGTGCGTGTCTACTGCGGGGCCAGCTACCATGCAGGGCTGCCCGCCTGTGGGCTCAGGGCTGCCTGGTGACACTAATCTCCACGGTCCCTTCTCAGTGGTGGGTGAACTTTGCTGGCTTCAGCCAGTCTCTGCGGAGTCTAGGAGGGGCAAGGGGTGAGGCGCCTCAGGATCAATGCATCTGAGAGGGATGAATCTAAATCTAAAAGCTTTAAACATGTAGAAATCTGCATAAAGCCGGAACTCATTGATCTAATGTGTGTAGGATGGACTTTGAAATGAAGGGGAAGATTTATAAAACCAATTACTGTTTTATTTTTTGTTTCTTTTTAAAGAATTAGATTAATAATAGTTTGCTCTTGGAGAAAGATCTTTTGGAAATTTTCAAATGCATTTTTTTTTCCTGAGCAAGTTATTAACCAGAAAGGAAAGTGCTTTTCCATGTGCATTCACCAATCCCTGGTTCCTTTTCTCCTATTTCATCCTGTATTTTCCATGCCTCAGGCAAGTCGGGTTATCTTTAACCAGTTGACCAATCTGTAAGTATTTATTTGTTAAAAACTCACTATGTACACTGTAAATAGAAAAAAGCAACATCTCTATATAAAAATGAAGGGGTGGAAATTGCTTACTGGAAATATATTGATCTGATTTTTTTTTTAAACAAAACCCTTGTTTCTTGGCCAATTAAATCTCTTTCCTGCAGTCTCGCTTGTGGTGTGGTCATTGCTAGAGAGATGTTGCCCTCTGCAGGCAAAACGTGGAATTACAGAATTGCCCGCCTGTATTCTCACGTGCGCCTGCCTTTCTCTACACACCAGGAAGCGCTCCCCGCTGCTGCCCCTCCTGGGAGCGGCTTCTTAATAATTAACTGAAAAATCTGTTCTGGCCCTGAGGTCCTCGCTGTCCCCATGTGACAAGGACTATCAGCTGGATTTTCTTCTGATTTGAGCGCTGACCCAAGGGACAGAGCCGACTGGAATAGCCTCAGGGAGACAAAGGATGCCTGGTTTTATGGCCATTTAATGTCAGCATCCCCACCGGAAATTGACAGTTTGACCTGCCCTGATGAGGAGAGGTTTATGCTTTTGTTTCATAATCATAGAAGGGAGGGCGAGAAGTGGTAATGACTGGATTCCCCTCCTATTTGGTTTGTTTGTTTCCTCATGGGATGGATGATCTATATCATGCCCAGGACTGTCCTGGTTTGTGCTGGTTCTCAGCAACATTATTAATGGCTCCCCCTTTTGCTGTCGTAAGTGTCCCAGTTTGGATGATAGTTCCGTGGTCATCCGGGTTGAAATGCTTTTCCCCAATGACATGCTAATGGATGAAGCACGAGATCTGTGAAACACTCGGGTTCTGACCCACTCCCAAGCTCCCAGCCCCTGGGAAGGAGCCACTGCCTGTATTTGTCTCTGGGGGATGTAATTCTTGCCCCCCACTCATCCTATCCCACCTGGCTCCGCATGCTAGACAGCAGGTGTCCGGGTGAAATTCAGAGTCCACAAGGAATGATGATGATGATGGAGGAACAGAAACTCACTCAAGTCTCAGGGAGCCAGCCCAGGGGGGTCAGATTCGGCATGACTGGAAGGTAGTTATTAAACCCACCAGACAAAGGAGCGCTCTGGAGCCCTCAGATAAAGGCCAGCAGCCCCTTGGGAACCTTGTGCTTCTGCGACAGCCAGGGTGAAGCTGCTGAGACTCTAGGCCACTGCAAGGGCTCCTCAAGGGCTCCCAAAAGTCAGAACCCCGGTGGCTTTGACTCAGGGGGAAGCTGCTGACTTCTCTTATCTCACCCCCTGGTGAGCAAGGGTGAAGTCGTGTGCTTAGCAAGACTTTGGGAGTGGATCCAGGGGTTGTTTTTGCTGCTTAAAAACAGACCCGCTCCCAGCATCCAAAGCAACTGGGAGAAACTGGTTGTCCAAACTTCTAAGTGGGTGTGGATGGGTGCAGTGTTCCAGGTTCCGTTCTGACTCCTTGCACACCCCATCTCCCCTTCCCCTCCCTAGACTTGGGCTTCCACTCATGGCTACCAGCTCCTCTGACCCAGAAACAACTTCCCTCTCCACCCTGTTGGGTAAAGGCCTCCAGCGGAAGTGTCGGAAGCACTCCAAGCCCAGGAATCCTGGGGGTTGGGGGTCTCACTAAACTAAACCCCCTTGTGGTGAATTCTACCTGCAGCTGTCATCCAATGTTTAAATACGGTTTGGCTCTCTGTGTCCCTCTGGTTTGCCTCTGGGTGAGACTCAATGATGAGGTGAGGAAGTTGGGGTGAGCAGAAGGCTGCGCCTTGGGGGTTATGGGAGTTTCTGGGCAGTGGCAGAGCCGGCTGCCGGTGATGGTGCCTTTGGGACTCGTGCTCTCTTTGCGCCCTGCTGTGCTTCCCCTGCAGGCTCTTACACCTGCCTCGGGCCAGGGAGTCCTGCAGTGAACAGACTCAACCTGCCCTTCTGTCCTGGCAGAAACTATGGCTGCCGGGCCTTGAGGGTCGCTGACCACAAGGAGAGCCTTTCCTCCAGCAGAGCAGGGACCTGTCGACAAGAAGCCCAGGGGAGGAGGTGGCCCCACACCCTCCTGCTGCTGCCTGGGGTCAGAGAGGGGGCCCTAAGGGGAAAGCACAGGCCTCAGCTTTGCTGCTGACCAGCTCTGTGGCTTTTGGAAAGTCACTATTTAAAATGTTTTATATATTTTTTACTAGGTAGGAGATACATCTCTTATGAGCCTCTCAGGAGGCTGCTCAAAGCCTGTGCAGTTCTGAAGTTCTGTGTGGAACTCGTGGCCCTGGAATCAACAGAAACGTGGCTGCGGCTGCCAGTGCTGATGGAGAAGACACAGTTCCCAGGGAGAACATTCGGGCTCAGGTTGAACTCGGTGCCATGCCGTTGTCACATGGGATGAAAAGGGAAAATTTTAGTTTTGAGATGAGAACAGGAGAAATAACTGAGTTTATCACTGTAAGGAAAAGATAACTGCGACTAATTATGGCCGCTTGGAAGGCTTTCCTGGGGAAGCAGAGACGTCCATTCTCATGTCCACCCTGGCGTCTGAGACCATCGGTCAGCACCACTTCTTTCCATCTTCATTCAACACATATTTATTGTGATTCTATTGCATGAAGTCAAGCACCTATCGTGTGCTTATTACCCTATCACTTACTGTTGTTTTTTCATTGTGGTAAAGTGTGCACAATATAAAAGTCACCATTTTTGAGTGCAGAGTTCAGCAGTGTTGAGTATGTTCGCATTGCTGTGCAGCCAGTCTCCAGAACTCCCCATCCTGCAAAACTGAAGCTCTACACCCGTTAAACTGCTCCTCCCAGCCCCTGGCAACCCCCGTTCTACCTTCCGTCTCTGTGAATTTGACTATTTTAGATAACTCATAAATGTGGTATCATGCAACATTTGTCTTTTTAGTGACTGGCTTATTTTACTGAGCAGAATGTCCCCAAGTCTCATCCATGTTGTAGCCTATGTCAGAATTTCCTTCCTTTTTAAGACTGAATATAGTAATATCCTATCACTTACTTTTAAAAAGAAAAACTGATTGGGGGCTGGCCCTGTGGTGTAGTGGTTAAGTTTGGTGTGCTCTGCTTCGGTGGCCTGGGTTCATGGATTCGGATCCCAGGTGTAAACCTACGTCTCTTGTCAGCCATGCTGTGTTGGAAACCCACATTTAAAATAGAGGAAGATTGGCACAGATGTTAGCTCAGGGCAAATCTTCCTCAACATACGAAAAAAGAAAAAGAAAAGGAAAGACTGGTTGAAATCTAATTTTTCTGTTGGCCAGTGGGGAGGGCCCGGCCTGTGGTAGTAAAGGATGAGAGAGCCACGGCTGAGGGGAAGTTCAGGCCGCTCCTCTTGATGGTTAAGGAATGCTTTGGTGTCACTTCCTCCTTCTTCCCAGCAGATGGCAGCACACTCTGAGTGGGGCCAGCTAATCCCTCTGAGAAAGTCAGCGGAGGCTCCAGACAAAAGGGAGGGCTTTGTGGCACTGCCGAGATTCTGCATTTTTGGTGTTGAATCTCCCAGTTGTTTTCTCCTTTAAGATATGAAACAAAAATCTCCACTTCAACCATCATATATTAAGATTCTGTTATCTACCGTGAGCTTGCACGTTGATTTCTCTTTTTTGTCTTCACAACATCCCTCTTCCTGTTTTACAGAAAAGTGAAACCCACAGAGGTTAAGGGACTTGCCCAAGGTCACACAGCTTCTAAGTGGAGGTTCAGGAATTTGAGTTCAAGGCCAGTCTTCTTTCTAGCATATGTAAATATGTAAATATGTATATGTAAATATGTAAATAATCATAGTAAACATGTAAATTATTTTTATTGAGTTTTCTTCCTTCATCCCTCCCTCCCTTCCTTCCTCCCTTCCACAAATATGTTGAGCTCCTCCATGTTCTAGGCCCCAAGAATCTCCACTCAGATCTTTTCTATTATGGGTTCCCAAGAGATTGACTCAGCTGCTTGGTAACTGGCAGTCTCCCAAGAATTCAAGAATTCTTCCTTTCTGAAAGGCTGGCTAGTTTAAAGTAGCAGGGCCTGAGGGTTAGAGCTTCTCATCCTAAGGAATTTGCAAAGCAACCAGGCCTTTTCTCGCTGCCTCCAACCACTTCTAGGCTGGCAGTCACTTGACCTTCATATTGCCTTGCCCTTCCCCATGCTCTGCCAGTCCAGTGTCCCTGGAACAGAAGTGTCCTCTCAGAGAGGAGGCAGCCAATGGGAAGCCCTGGGCTGGGAATCTGGGTGGTCCTGCAGAGCCAGGGGTTAATCCTGAGAGACGGGCAGCTTTTGTAAAAGGAGAGTGTGGAACTAGGCGCTCTCAACACCCTCCTCCAGTTCTGGTGATCACATTGCTCTGCAGGAGATTGCTTGAGGGGTGAGCATGCAACCCAGGCTGGCCAGTGAGGTGAGAAGTCTGCGGGGCACTTCTGGGACAGGGTTTCTCACTTTTAAAAAGAGTCATAGAGGGTACAGGCCCTTTACCTCCACTGGACATTTCGTGTCTGGATGTGACACCTAGAACTAAGGCAGCCATCTTGTGGCCGTGAGGGCAGCTGGCCTGAGGACCGAGCCGCTGTGCCTAGGGTCACTGACAGAAAGGTGGCAAGAAGCCTTGGTCCTCACTGAGTTGACCAGCATGAGCTCTTCCCTATTTTAGGACTTCTTGTTATGTGAGCTAATTTATCTTTCCTTATTGTTTAGGCCATTTTGATTGGGTTTTCTGTTATTTTCGAATAAGAGCTACCTAATCGATAGTCACCTTTGCTTTTTCAGAGTTGTGTGATCCCCAAAGTCTACAGGCCTTTTCCTAAGGAAGTCAAAGCATTTTTCAATTGCAGACTGGGAACTGGAATTCATCTACTCATTCATTCAACAAATATTTATCGAGAACCTAGAATCATATTTTTAAAAACTCTGTGACACATTTTCTCCCCTACAACTCAAAATCTCTGAAATTGGGATGTGTCTTAAATTGATGGCATGTTTTGATTTCTGCTGGCCACACAGCAATCTTTTTTTAAAGATTGGCCCTGAGCTAACATCTGTTGCCAATCTTTTTTTTTTCCTTCTCCCCAAAGCCCCCCAGTACATAGTTGTATATTCTAGTGGGATAGTGTATATTCATGTGGGACGCTGCCTCAGCATGGCTTGATGAGCAGTGCCATGTCTGCACCCAGGATCCAAACCAGTGAAATCCTGGGCTACTGAAGCGGAGGGGGTGAACTTAACCACTTGGCCACGGGGCCAGCCCCCCATATGGCAATCTTGATGGGGTTGTCATCGCCTTTGCAGACATCCAAAATCCCGGTATCAAAATGTATAGAATGAGTGTCAATAGCTTGGCAAAAAAAAAAAAAAAATCCCAAAATACTTATGGAGCATGCTCTTAACAAGTAAGACCGAAATGGTTGTGGGGGAGGTGGTGGATCAGACAGGTTTGGCATCACTTGTGCTATGCCTGGATCCACAAAATTGTGAAGCTGGCTAAGAGCCCAGCATGTATGACACTTGGCTCTTCTATGGATCCTTTTGAGAAATGCCACATCATCAACATTCTTGATGCCTCAAAGGATGGCAGCGTGTGAAAAAGATGGTCATTGTCACTCTCAGTCAAAGGGAGAGGAGTCAGATTCGGAATGAGAGGAAGTTCTGTAAATACCTTAGCCCACTTATTTCACTTCTCCTTCCCATTTTATTATGCACGAGTGATTTATGATGAAAACCTATGACTAACTGAATCTAAAAGAGCTCTTTCTGTAAGTGTAAAATAAAAATTCTGGGTGAAAGTGTAGTGGCATAGTTTAATTGGCAGCATGTTTTATTTCTTAGTAGTCCATAAAACAATGGTATGCCTTATACTCAGTGATGTCTTAAGTTAAATGATATGTACTATGTGCCAAGACTGCTCTGCTGTGGAGATGACAGTGAACAAGACAAAACCCTGGTTATTTGCACAGGTTCACTGTGGAGAGTCCTATGCATGTCATTCAGGGACCTATATGACGGCCACTTTTTATCAAGCCAAAGCTTCCAAAGTTGCTCTGAGGTCATAGTCTCCAGCCATTCACAAGGATTTCCCCTTTTCATTGTGCTTGGAAGTGGCCCAGAGCACCTCTGTTCTCATCTAATTGGTTGAAACTCAGTCACATGGCCACATCCCTGGCAGGGGAATCTGGGAAATGTAGTCTGGCTGAGCACCCAGGAAAAAAGGTGAATATGGATGTTGATGAGCAGCCAGCAGTCTGTGCCACACACTGTAAGCAACAGGTGGAAGTAGGGGAGAGTCCAGCAGCCCAGAGCCTCCCCAAAGAAAAGGAAACAAAAACACCAACCTGCTCATCCCACCCCAGTCTGTCTGGGGATGCAGTCCCAATACCAGACACATCGCTGAATAGGAAGGTGTTCTTGGCTCAGAATATTAGCTCCATGTGTCACTAATAGACCTAGTTTTAATGGGTTAATGGAGTCTATGGTGCTTATCCTAAACCATGAATCTCTGCTTGAGCTATTGTGGGGCAGAAGATATTTGTCAGGAGGCCCTGAACAGCCCCATCACACAGCACTGCTGACGCCACCAATCTGCCCGCTCTGAGGGGCCAGAAGGGAGTGGTTTTCTCGGTAGAGTATGTGCTGGTGACTCGGAATGCGGGGCTCCAGCTTCCAGGATACAGGACAGAGCAACGGAAGGCCCGCAGAGGAACTGGTGTTTCACCAATTACAAGCTGTGTGACCTTGGGCAAATTACTTAACGTTTCTGGGCATCGGATTCCTCAGTTGTAAATGGACATTCCTCAAATGTCAACGTAGCCCTAACATCTGCCCTCACTACCTCACAGGCTGTTGAGAGGGTCCAGGGAACGGAAGTAAGGGGAGAGCTTTGTGATTGTAAAGCTTTATACAAACACTAGGTTGTGTTGATGAGGAGAGTACGGAGTCTGCAGCTGGGAGGGACCCCCGAATGCTCCTTGAGTGAACAAGGGTGGTCTTGCTCACGCTCACTACATCTGATTTGACATTTCTAAGCCACTTGTTTGAAAGCCTCTCTCCTTCTCCTCCCCAGACACACACACACACACACACATATACAGACACACAGTGGGGCTTGTTCCATTTGGTATTCGGGGTAAAGCCTTTAAGTCATGGTGAGGAACAGGCCTAATATTAGTGGAAAATCCTTGAGAAAGGGGGGAAATCTGGGGCCGTAGCTGCTCTCTCATCCTGTGTGGCAAGTGAATGCGTACTTCGTTGGCAGCGCCCAACCTTGGCTGGGAGTACCAGGAGGAGCCCGTATGCCAGGGCCACGCAGCTTTGTCTCCCCTGCTCAGGCCAGGGTCGTTTCCTTTGTGGACTGGCTCCTTTCTGTGGCTCCACACCTCTTCAGCATGAACCACGTCTGTCATTCGCTGAATTCTGCAGCATATTCCTGAGTTTCGGGGCCTTTAAACCTTTGCCGTCTCCTCTTGTCCCTCTAATAGATCCTAGAGTGCAGATCGGTTGGGAATGGATGCATTCTCTCCATTTCAGAGGCATGCAAATTGAGGCACAGAGAGAGGAAGCAATTTCTTCAGGTGGGGCCCAAAAGGCGGATGGCAGGTAACTGAGAAAAATTCCCTTGGAAAGAAGGAGGGCCTGCCAGGACATTTCTGGTTGTGATGACAGGACGTATTGTCTTACGAGGCTGGGAAGGATTCTGAATCCAAGTATTAGCCACAGGCCTCAGAACTGGGGATTCTGCAACCAGGGTGCTGGCTCCCTCGCTGCTTGTCTCTGTTTCTCTGTGTATGTCGACCTTCCTCTCCCCCTGCAAACATCTGAGAGAGGACAGGGCCATGGCAGCCCCGGTGTGGCACCCTAGAGGAAAGAGAGAGCTCCTATCCTGAGGGTCCTTGTATTCATCCCAGGGAGTGAATGGGTCCTTCAGCTCAGGTCATATGCCCACCACTTGGTTGTGTCACTGTCGTGAGTGGGGAGAATGCAGATCTGTCATTGCCCAGGCAATCCATCAGTACAGAGGGGGGTGGGAAGAACGTGTGCCGAGGATAGCTGCGGAGGAGGGTGTTTGTGTGCGTGTGTGTGTGCATGTGTGTATGTGTATGTGTGTGTATGAAGTGCAACCTGCCAGGACTGTTGTAACTTGGTGTGAGCAATGTTGAGGAGCAGAGGCTGAAGCAGGACCACATCCTCCCTGGGCTCCGGCAGCTTCCTGAAGGATGGGTCAGCAATGGTTGTCATGGCAACAGTCTGACGGGCGAGTCTTAAGGAAAAGACTGGGGCTGGAATGTTTTGAACGATATTTGCCTGTAGATGGGTCCCTCTCTTGCTAAGAGTCAAAGAAAGACAAAGCCCAGCTATTTGGGTCCATCTCATTCTGAGTAGGGGGGTGTGGGGTTGAGTCTGGGTTTTCCTCCCTGAGGCTGCAGGGAGCGCTGGCGCTAGCTCTGCCTGCGTGGCTCTTAGGGGATGTGCCCGGAAAGATGTGTGTTTCCACACTTAAGGTTTCTCACAGAGTGCACAAGATGAAAATATACTGCCATGAAGCACAGAGGGCTGGTGAAACATCCTGCCCTATGGTCTCCCAGCCTCAGGCTTCTTCTCTTCCATGCTGCCCCAGTGATCCTTCCAACAGGTCAATCCCATCAGGTTGCTTCCCCGCTGAAGTCCCTCAGCGGCTTCTGATAAAGTTCAAGTACCTTAGCTTGACATTCCTTGTCCTCACGATCCTGCCTTCTCTGGGCTTGCTGTTCAGCTGTCACTCTCCTCCACTCACCCTCCTTGCAGATCTCTATTCCCGGTGGCTTCATGCCTCTGTGCCTTGGCACATGCTCTGTGCTCGGACTGTCTTCCTGCTTCCACAGGAGAATGTGAGCTCTTTCTTTAAACACAGTGTGATGACTCCTCCTGTCTGTGTGACTCTCAGACGAGGAGAGTACCAAGGGAGTAGCCTTGCCTTGAGCCTCTTGAGCCACACTTTTGCCTCTCAGTGCCTGAGGCCCCAGCCAAGTCTGCTCAGCCCGTCTGGCCATCCCTGCCAGGTTGGGCTGCTTGCCCTTAGACACGAGCAGACTAAGATAAATGAAAGCCCCTTTCCTTGGTTCCTTTCACAGCTTGGAGAATGGTGATTCATTCCTTCATCTGACACAGATTTGATAAATGTACTTGGCACTGTTCTAGGCACTTGGATGCATTAGTCAACAAAACCCCTGGCCTCGTGGAGCTTATGTTCTACCAAGGGAGACAGACAGTAAACAATAAATAGAAGAAAACACTAAATTATATAATACATTAAAAGGCTCTAAGGGCTGTAGTAAATAGAAGAAGTAGAGTGAGGTAAGTTTGGGGGCCCCAGGAAGGCAGGGCAGTGGCCGTCATGCCCCAGGTGGGCATTGTCTCCATCTGCTCGGGCTGCCATAACAAGATGCCACAGACTGGGGGTCTTTCTCATAGTTCTGGAGCCTGGGAAGTCCAAGCTCAAGGCGCCAGAAAGGTAGGTTTCATTCTGAGGCCTCTTCTCTGTCCTTGCAGGTGGCCGCCATCTTGCTGTGTGCTCACCTGACCTCTTTGTGTGCGCGCAGGAAGAGAGCGCTGGTGTCTCTTCCTCTTCCAAAAAGGACAGCAGCCCTATGGGATTCAGGCCCCGCCTTCATAATGTCACTTAACCTTTATTATCTCCTTATAGGCCCCATCTCCAAATACCATCACGTTGGGGATTAGGGCTTCAGCATGCAAATTTGGGGGGGACACAATTCAGTCTCTAACAAACCTCACTGAGAAAGTGACATTTGAGGATAAAATTAAAGGAGGTGAGGGAACATCTGGAGGAAGAGCATCCCAGGCAACGAAATGGCTACGGCAAAGACCCTGGGGGCAGGAATGTGCCCGCACGTTGGCGGAATGGCAGGGAGGCCAGTGTGGCTGGAGTGGGATGAGCAAGGGGACAGTGTAAGAGGTAAGGTTAGAGAATTGATGGGACCAGAGCCTGCAGGGCTTCGTGGGCCATGTAAGGACTTTGGCTTTTTCTCTGAGAGACATGGGAGCCACTGCAGGGGGGTGAGTAGAAGGATGCCATGATCCAGCTCTGTTTAAAATGACCACCTGCTACTGTATTGAGACTAGACCAAGGGGGGAAGGGTAGCCGCAGGAAGACCTATTAGGAAGCTCTGCAGAAATCCAGTTAAGGAATGATGGTGGCTTGGACCAGGGTGATAAGAACGGAGGTGGTGAGAAATGGTCAGAGTCTGTATCTATTTGGAAGGGAGAGCCCACAGGATTTCCTAACAAATTGGACATGGAGTGTGAGAGCAAGACAAGAGTCAGGATGACTCTAAGACTTTGGTTTGGGCAATGAGAAGAGTGGAGTTGCCATCAGTTGAGACGGGGAAGGCTGCAGGTAGAGCAGGTTTAGGGGAAAGGACCAAGTGTTTCAGTGTTGGATATGTTGAGCTTGAGATGTCTGCTAACTCTCCAAGTGGAAATGTCAGGTAGCTCATGGAACATATAAGCCTGGTGTTGAGAGAGACATCCGGGATGGAAATGTAAACTTGGGAGTCATCCCATGGTATTAAAAGCCATGAGACAAGACGAGATCATCAAGGGAGTGAGAGAAGGGTCAGGACGAAGGTCTGACCCTGGGACACCCCAACAACAGGAGAAGCCTGCTAGAGAGACTGCGAACAAGGTTCATACGCTCAGAGCCAGCATTCTCAAGGGAGGACAAAACGAAGATTGATAACTGGAGACCACTTTTGTAGGTTCCTGGGGGCAAGTTTGTGATCTCATCATTGTTACCTCCTTACAAGGTCCAATTCCCAGCCTACTCTCCAAGATTGTTATGCTGTGACCTAGAGTTTTTCAATGCTTCCAAATCTTTGACTTCTTTTTTTAAAGTATGCACACACATCTGAGACATGAGCTAAAAGTTCTGGCTTTGATCATTGTCTGATTTCCAGCTTGCAGGGACAGGACAAATGCCTGTGAGGTTTCCTTCCCCACTATGCCCCATTTTGATATACTCCATGAGGGGCATTGCCTCGCAGCTCCCCCTCCCTGTGGATCGATCCCTGGCTTGTCAGCCTCCCCACTCCCATTCCCTGGCCTGTCCCTGCCTGAGGACATTATCTCCTTACCTACTCAGGCCAGAGGAGTGTCGTTCAGCCTTCCCAGCTCCCTGCACCCCACACTAGTCCCAGAGTGTGGCTCTGTGCAGACCCACAGGAAAACAACCCACGGGCAAACAGCCTCACTCTTTCCCGTGAATCACGCAGCATTGGTGATGCTCACGACTCATCTTCTCACTTGCAGCAGAGACAAAGCCTTGGGGGCATCACAGGATAATTAATAATGAGAAAACTTCCAGAAATGCTCCACCTGTCCTCCCAATGCTGCTGGAAAGGGACACCAGTAGTTTGAGAATCCAGGCTCTTGTCTGCCTTGTGAGTGAGGCAGAAGCCACAAAGGGTCCCCTGGAGGAATATGCGCTGAGAGAAAGCTGCTCTTTGTTTAGACTGGAGCGGCAGAGCCACGAAGAGGCCGGGCCTGGCGCCCCTTACCTCTCCCTTCGTGGCACCGAGTGGTCCAGCCACAGGGCGGCAGGCACCCTCCCCTAGTTTCCCTATGGAGAGTCCTTATCTTCCCTTCTATAGCTGAATGGATCTTCCTATATTCAGTAAGGGACCTCCCCTCACCCCCAGATCCACCCTCAGAACTTGAAAACAAAATAAAAAAAACAAATCACTCTTTTGTGCTAATTATTTCTTCTGAAAATTTGCCTCACCCACCCAGCTCCACCCACAAGCAGGCTGGTGAGATCAGCACAGAGCCTGGCCCTCCTAATGCTTGTGGAATTGATTTGCTGTTGCACAAGTGAGAAGAGTCGTTTGAGGGGGTCACCCCCAAACAGTGATTCACCACAAAGTGGGAGTGGAAGGGAACATTCTGCTGGGAGGGGGTAGGGTGTCAGCCTGTGGGCCGGGTAGAGCCGAGTTTGAAAATACATCCAGTATTCTAGTATAATTTAAACTGATCATCATCATCATCATCATGATCCAGCATTTTTGTCATTCAAACCACAGGTAGTACAGCTTGACTGAATCTTTGTGGGTGAGCTCTGAGTTTATAAATGTTGGGAATCAGAGTTGAAGAGATGGTTTGCTGGTAAGTGTGAGGGATGGAGTTTCCCATGAAGGATAGAGTTGGTCCTTGGGACAGTGGCCGCAGCGTGGCCCATCACAGAAGGAACTGCGGTTCCTTGGGGCTGGAAGTCTGGGGTGGGGTGGTTCTTGGAGAGATGACTCACTGTAAGTCTTACTAGGGATGCCAGTGTCTGATGTGTGCACGGCACCAGGTAAAGTGCCATCTAACTTGCTGTGCGTTTTCCTGGTGGAATGGTTCATGGAAGACAGGAAAAGGAGAGGCAGACTGTCAGGAGAGTGACTGTTCCAATGCACATGAGGCCCCAGGGTTCCTAAGATAACCAAGAGAAACAGACTCTGGATGAGAAGTGTATGGGAGGCAATCACGACGCAACAGTTGATGCCCTGTGAGGTTGTCCAGCACTCTCTGGTTTCACCCTTTTTACAGAGAAACCTTCTGGTCTCTCACTGTGTCCCCTGAATCGATTTATGCCATCTCAGAAGGATGTGTCTCTGAGCAAATGAAGGGTGCTTTTCCATTGTAAAGACTGCATTGGCATCTGGAGCAGGGGGCTGGCTGACATGAACTTCTTTCTCAGGGTGGATCAGTTTCTGAAAGAGTTTGGGAACTGCAGAGTTAAGGACCAGGCTTGGAGTTGTGGTGACCCCACCAAGGAGTGGAGGATGCCAGGTGCCTGATTGGAGGTCGTGGGACTCTTCTAAAACAATCATGGTAACCGCATACAGCCCTCTGTCTGCAGCGGTGAACCGGATTGTCTTCCATCAACTATTGGTCCTCAGGGTGTGGCAGGAGTGTGTTTGTTCCCAATGAGCATTTAGGCGGCTTGTAGGCTGGGACTGTATTTCACAGTGTGCCCCTCTAGGGAGCTGCTGCAGCCAGGATATGCTCACTATCCATCTCCAGTCCAGCGAGGACTTAACTGAAATGAGGACTGGCGGCCCCAACAATGAGAACCTATGTTGTGAGGCTCCTTGCTGTTGATTACATACTTTCACCTCCATTGCCTCAGTTTACCCCCCAGTCACCCCATGAGGAAAGAAGGCTGGTGCTTTTACAATTTCCATCTTAAAGATGAAGAAACAGAGGTCAGAGAGTGCTTGGCTTCAAGAGAAGCTTGTAATCCCATTCCGCCTAGCACGGCCCACCCTCCTCTCCCATCCCTAAGGAACAGGATGATGCCAGGAGTGGTCGACGCCTGGGGAAGGACGTAATGCTAGGCCTACATGTGCTTCCTTGGGCTCTTCGTGTCCGTAGACTGACTTCTCTCTCTGAGTGAACGTGAGGTGTGTGGATTGGACCTGCTTTGTCTGGGTCTTGGACAGAAATCGTTGCTCACTTTCCCTTGGCATGCTTTTCCTGGGACTCACTTTTCCTTACTATGGGAGTGTCTTATGGGATACTACGTGATTTGAGAGAAGAAAAATAGACTCCTTAAGTGAGCCCTCAGCCTGCATTAAGGAGTCCCTTTCATGGGGTGACTTCGACCACCAGGCCAACAAGCTTCGGTAATGAAGAGTTTGCATTTGGCTGCCCTGGGATGTGATAGGATTGGAGGATACAGGGTCTCCAGCCAGAGACCATTACCCTGTCCTCACTCCGCTCACACCACGCACTAGTGACCTGCCCAAATTCCCACTCCCACGAAACGTAGACCTGGGGCTAGAACTCAGCCTTTGGACCCAAGTCCCATCTCTTTCCTTTTACCACTTCTAGTCTTGAGACAATGCCAAGCCAAAATGAGGGGATGGTGCTACAACCTTGGGCATTCTGGGAGGAGATGTGCACACTTGTTCTGATGCTGGCTTAGTGAGCCAAGGAGTCAAAAGAAAAATTTCTTGGACTCTCAAGGTCTGGTAGTAGTGCTATTTTATTCAGAGAATAGCATGGGGACAGGACCCATGGGCAGTGAAGAGCTGCAAGGTGTTGAGGGTTAGGGCTAAATTTATAAGACGTGGGTACGTGACTTATTTTTACTAGACAAAGGAAAGATGAGGTAAAAAGTCATTAAAATGGTATCAGTGCAGATGGGGTCTGGTTATTGTGTGGTCGTATAACTTTAGATATGAATCGGGTCCTGCAGATGGGCATGTAGGCCAGGACACCTTGGGCTTCTCTCCCTGGGGAGCCTTGATCCACATCAGTTCCGGGTTCCCACTCGGGTTCACGACCCCACAGTGGACAAGCTCCACGCTCAGTGGTTACCCTCCTGCAGCTGCCCTTGCGGGCAGGGTGGCCTGTCACCGAGGCAGCTCCCACAATGTGACCTCAGCTCTTTCCCCAGAGCCTGTTACCCAGCATGAGCTAACGTCCTTGAGAGCTCCTAAGATCGCTTGAAGGAGGAAACGGGTTCTATATCTAACTTTCCTCCCGCCTTCTCTCCCGCTTTCTTTTATCCTTGCTTCCCCCCTCCTTCCTCCCATCCATTCACTCAAAACTAAGCAGATGCACCCCTGCAGCGTGCCATCTACTGTCTCCTGTAGGTTGAGAAGCATCAGAAACCAAATACTTCCCCTGAGTCATGAGCTGTGCTGAATTATTCATAGACCAAATCTATTGCAAATTTTGGAGTGATTTTTCTTCAAGGTTGTGATTGTGAGGCTACGAGTGAAAGGATTAATGAACACGCCTAACATCCATGAAGGTCAGAAATCAGCCAGTTTAGGGGCTCCATCTCATGAGGCCCCAGGACAAGCACAGTGAGGAGAAGTGCTCTGTGTTGGGATTCACATAGCCTCGGTCTTTGGTGGATGGAACCCTGGTCTCTGTTAACTCTTCAATCTGTGGACTGGTGGATTAAACACACCAACAGATAGCTGGGCCTCGCCCAACCTCTACACCTGTGTGGAATCCATTTCTTTCTCAGCTGGACCACTCCGATGGGGACCAGGGTAGCCAGAGTTTTCTGACAGAAACACTGGCTGGAGCTGGTGAGCTCCCCAGCGCGGGAAGTGTCTGAGTTGGCAACGATGAGCAACCATCAGCCTGCTGCAGGAGGGGCTCCTCCTTTGGGTGGGGTCCGACTGGATGCCTGTGGGTAGCCGTCCTGCTGATCAGTTTGGGGATCAACATCATCCTCACATCTGAGTGTCTTAAAGTTCTCAGATTCAACTACGTGGGATGATTTGGCTTCAAAGCGGAATCTGAACTTTGATTCACTTAGTCTCAAAAAATGGTTGGCTTTGGGGCCGGCCTGGTGGCATAGTGGTTAAGTTTGTGTGCTCCGCTTCAGTGGCCTGGGGTTCACAGGCTTGGATCTGAGGCGCGGACCTACACATTGCTCATCAAGCCATTCTGCGGTGGCGTCCCATATGCAAAAAAAACAGAGGAAGATTGGCACAGACGTCAACTCAGGGATAACCTTCCTCACACACACACACAAAAGGTTGGCTTTATCTTACCAGCTGCTGCTTCTTGGATTTGCCTGCAAAGTGTTCATTCATTCCCTGCAGGGCACCACTGTTGGCACCATTCTGCCAGTGACTCCTGGAGTCTCCCACATCCTCCTGTACCTTCAAGCTGACTTTACAGAGAAGAAGTGTAGCCTCATGGAAGAACCAGCGGGTCTGGAGCTGAGTGGACTTAGATTAATATCTTGGCTTCACCATTATAGCTGTGTGACCTTGGGAAAATCACCTAATCTCTCTGATCTTCACTTTCCTCTTCTGTAAAATGAAAACAATAACACTCCCTATTTATAGGGTTGTGAGGTTTAAATGAAATAACGTAGATAAGGTACTTAGTATAGTGCTTGGCACATCCCTCTCCATTGTAAGTTCTTTTGCTTTTTGCCCTTGACTGTGGTATATGCTATTCCATTCTCTTCCTGCTGTGACAGAGACTTCTAATTGTCCGCTAGTGCCCATTCTCCCTCTCTTCCCTCTTAGTTTTAGCTTGATGTATGGCTACCAGCCAGAGGCCACATTCTCTAGCCTCCCTTACAGCCAGCAGTGGCCATATGACTAAGTTCCAGCCAGTGAGATGTAAGCAAAAGGGATGAATGCAACTTCTACAAAAGGAAATTGTTTGCCTTCTGTGTCCTCTTTTTTCCTGGAATGTGGCAGTGGTGCTGGTGGGTTAACTTTGATCATGCAAATAAGGAAAACACCCTAGGAGATGGCAAGGTAAGATAGAAGGAAGCTGAGCCCTGGACAACCTTTGACGTGGGACCATCTACCCAGCCTGGACCACCTCCCTGCCCATGAACTATTATGCAAGAGAAAAATATGCCTCTTCTCAGCCTTCTGCTCATCCCTTGGGCCTCGGCTTACAGGTCACTTCCCCTAGGAAGTGTCTCTGACCCTCCCATGTCCTCTCTGAAGCACGCATCATAGTGTCCTACAAAGACTGCAAGCCCAGCAGACTGGGAGCACCTTGCCACATGGACCATCAGCTCATCTGCCCTTGTTCTCTCAGCATCTGGAATACAGCAGGCACTTAGCAAATGCTGAATAAATCAGTGGTAGTGCCATATGCTTGCAAACTGCCCGATTCTTGCCTAAAGGGATCTTAAGCACCATGGGCTTAATCCCAAGCAAGAGCTGAAGAACAGCTCCCGTTCTTCTCCAGACACACCCAGGGCTTTCTTCCGCCTCCCGTCGGCCAGGCACACCCTGGAAACAAGTGCTCCCTAAGGGGGCTTGTTGACTATGGCCAAAGCACAGCCCAGTGCCAGATGCCACGGGGTGGGAGCATATTTCCATAAGACCCCTGTTATCAGGAGAGCTCCACCCCAGCATGAGACCCGGTAGTGTTTTGATTAGGTCTGTGAAGTGTAGCAGGAGTTACCCTCACTAGATTATTTTTGCCTTGAAAACTTGGGCAAAAATAGAGTCTCTTGATAAAGGGGGGGAGAAAACCCATACATTAAATTTAATTGGAAAAGGTGTGCAAACTCTTTTATAATTTGTTTTCAACTTATATACAATTATAGAGGTCTGTTTACAAATCTGGGACAGGCAGTCCTGCTGGATTTCTCTGGTCACTCTGTAGCGGCGACAATGCACTGTGCAGTGGACTGAGGCCTTGGCAGCCGACTCTGGAAGCTGGGCTCGGGCCCCCGGCCAGCCATTCCTTGAAGACACTTCTCAAGACCATTGGCCTTGGCAGCAGTTAGATGCTGCTGCTTTTTATTAGTGCTTCCTTCTCCTTTGCCAGACCCTTCCTTGGGGTTCTTTGTGCAGACAGCGGCTCTCATCGCAGCCTGAGGGTTCAGAAGAGCATGGTCTGCCTGCCTCCCCACCCATCAGCCTTGGCTTTGTGGACCGAATGCACAGCATTATCCACATTCCCAAGCCAGCTTCCAAATGTGACAGTTGTGACCCCCCTGCCCAGGAGGCTCAGAAACTGCGTCAGCTCTCCTGAGGGCTCACAGGAGCCGCTCTCAAAATTAAAAACTCCCAGTGCCCCTCAGCCCGGGGTGTAAGCATGTCTTTAGGGGCTGAGTTTGGCCCAGAGCAGGGGGCTGTAGCCTTTAGCCTAAGAAGAATGAGACTGGTGCTTTGGAGAAGGAGCCTACCACCTCAGATCGGGGGATTCAGACCCCACGTTTGTCTCAGGCATGTCCTCTCCCGTGACCAAGAGATTATGGTGGCTTAACTGTCCCTGGGGTTTGAACCAGAGTCCTGTGCATTTGGGGATATACCACCCACCTTTTATATTTCATCCTAAAATGCTCAGCTTCCTAGGGCCCAGACTCTGAAGGGCCTTGCTCAGATTTCCTTCCTGGTGGAGCACTGGGAGGTGGGGTAGGAGGGGAGGCCCCCCTCAAATAAGCCTCAAACAGGGGAGTAGTCTGAGGCCACTTGTCCCCTCTGCTCACCCCTTGTGGGTTCACGGTAGCTAATGTGGATGCATAGTCACTGTTCCAAAGTTCATGTTCACCTTACTCACATGTGTTCAGGTGACGAAGCACGTGGAAGTCATGAATCTTTGTGGTCTTAAACTTTACTCAATAATTGTTGGTTTTATATGGTCATCATAGCATACAACATTCCAGCAAAGACATCCAGAAGCACGCACCGGGGTCTTAAGAAAAACATCACCGGGGAAATCTAAGACTAGCAGTTTTATGCTTTGACTTAATTTTGTCTGAGAATTGGGAAGAGAACTGCCTTTATTCAGCTTTGGGGGGGACACCTCAGGAGCCCAGTCAAGGGTCAGAGACCCCATCCTTAAGGACTGTCAGGGTCTGTGGTTTGGGTTGAACATGGACACCTCCAGTCAGGCTCTCCACATCCCTTCCAGCACTTTCTCTCTGAGAGTAAAATCAAGAGAAATAGTTCAGCTCATGGTTACCTCTGTTTCAACAGAGCTCAACTTTTAGAACCACCTACTTAAAAAGAAATAACAATGAGATTAATAATAAAAGCTATTTATTGAGTATATGGTAGGTGCCAGGCACTGTGCCAGCCTCTCTGCATAGTTTATTTCATTTAATCCTCACAACGACCTGTGACGTAGGTACCATGATTGTCCCCACCTTACAGGGGAGGAAACTGAGTCTCAGAGAAATTACGTAATTTGCCCAAGGAGACCCAAAGGCCACGTGTGTCTGACTCTGCAGGTTTAACCACCACACAAATTTTGCAAGAGGGCTGATCCTCAGAGAAATGGGCAGAAGCCCGGTTCTCCCACTTTGGGAAAGGCTGGGTCCCACCGCCCATGTCTGATGGTCATCAAAATACACTTCCCAACCCTTGTACTCACGGGCAAGGAAGGATCTGAAAGAGAATTAGAAAAAGAAAAACAACAAAATAGGGGGCCTAAGTTTCTTTCTTTTGTCTAATATGAGTCTGGTTTGGCAACTGTAAAAGTCCTAATCACTCAAAGTTAAAAACTCCAGAAACCCTCTCTCCTGGTGTTTGGCAGAGCTGGCTTCATGGGGTGCAACCTGTGTGGTCACATGGGTCCTGCACTTAGAAGGGTCCCATGCTTGGCTCCATGCTTTCTTGGTAGCTGTCTCGAAATTGCTAATAACATTTGAATGAGAGGTCATGCATTTTCATTTTGCACTGGGCACCTGCAAGTTACGTAGCCAGTCCTGTAAGTTAGGAGATAAAAAGAATGCACTATGACATAGAGTAGCCGCAGCCATACACTACTCCAGAGCCAAAGCTGACGTGCGTGTGGCACCCCCTTGTCAACTCACTCTCTTTGTGTGGAAAGTAAGTGACCACAGGAAGCAATCCAAAGGAGATGCCCCCTCCCCGCCTCAACCCTGCAGCAAGGGCTGGTGTTGACGTCAGAGCAGGAGCCTCAGCACTGGTCCCATCAAAAGAGTAGGGTTGAATGGAGAGGGAGGGAGCCCTTACCCTATTTGAAAACTCCAGGAGAATGGGGATCAGGGCTCAAGGTTCCCTGATTTTGGGTTTGTTTGATGCTCTGACTGGTGGAAAATGGTCTGATTTCAATGCCTCTAACACATGTGTCCTTCTGATCCCAGGTCAGCGTTCAGAGCCTTGAGTACTCCTTGTTTTGAAACCAAACCATTGAACCACCACAGCAGTGGAGAGGGCTCTGTGTAAACAGGTGAGCTGAAGAGTGGGCTGAAGGCTGGGGAGAGGTGCCGTGTGAGCAAGGCAGGGGAAGCACCTGGCTCCCCACGTAAGGCTGCCCGGAGGCTGGAGGTCCCGCCCGTGGATTAGCCATAAAGAAACTAAAGCAGGGGTCGGCCCGGTGGTGCAGCAGTTAAGTGCGCACGTTCCGCTTCGGCGGCCTGGGGTTTGCTGGTTCAGATCCCAGATGCGGACATGGCACCACTTGGCAAAAGCCGTGCTATGGTGGACATCCCACATATAAAGTAGAGGAAGATGGGCATAAATGTTAGCTCAGGGCCAGTCTTCCTCAGCAAAAAGAGGAGGATTGGCAGTAGTTATCTCAGGATTAATCTTCCTCAAAAAAAAAAAAAAAAAAGAAGCTAAAGCAAAGGACAGAGTTGGGCAGGGGAATCAGTGCCATCTGGTTTGCCTCCGGTCTTCACCCCTCTTTTCAAATCACAGATATACCCCTGCCATGCTGCCTTGGCTTTCTCTCTTGTTTATAATTTTTATTGATGACCCCCCTCACTCCCAACAACCAGCTTTCTCCTAGGAGGCTTCTCTGTGGATGCTGGGTCTCCAGCAGCCACCTCCGCTGTGCCCGTCATTCTGCCCCAAGGTTCACATTGTCATTAAATATTAGCGAGGAAAGTAGAGGCCCTGGGTCTTAGGCTCTGGCCACAGTGAGAACAGCTGGGGCTGAGGGTGATATGGGCGGGTAGGGGGAGGTGACATCAGTGAGACACACCATCTGGACAGCGCTTGAGATTTAGAAAGAATTTGTCCAATCACAAAGCACCAGCAGCCCATATAGAAACCCAGGTCCTTCTTTGCTGGATTCTCACGATGCCTGTCCTCTTGTTCAGCTGCAAAAGATCTTACAAAAAAAGGAAGTCCAAGCTGCGCTGGACTATTTGGCTTCTGTGCTGAAGTCAGGGTTCAAGAATGGTCACAGTTGGTTGGGCACCTGCGGACACGTGCTTATGGCTTCCCCAGAATTTGGGGCGTTAGCCCCCAAACTGCCTTACAGCAAAGCAGAATTTTGGCATCCCCAGCTGCCTTGTGCTCTGTCTCTATGCCGTCTGCCCCTAGAGCCGTTCTCTGGCTAGCTTGGAGCTGGCAGCCTGCTCATGGCCCTGGGTTGTCATGGAGAAGGTTTTAGGAACATATTGTTGGATTGCGGGTGTATTTCTGCCACCTGGAAACAAGTGGGTTTGTACAAAAGCCACAGTGGAGGGAGAGAAAGGGCTCTTGGAGGGCAGAGCTGGTGCCCGGGTAGCTGGCTGCGGCAGAGGGACGGGAGCCTGCACTGCCGTCTGCTGTTTGGTATTCTGGGCAGGCAGCAGTGTGCTGATCAACTTGCTCGCTGCAGGACTCCCGGGAGTGTGCATCAGACAGAGGGCCACAGCCTCTGCAGAAAAGTTTGCAGATTCTACGGAAATGAACTGCCGTGCAGCCCAATCTATGGGGGAAGGCCAAGTGGGCTCCCATTTAGAAGCACCCACACAAATTTACGCTTTATGCAGTCAGAAAAGCTGCCCTTTGCCCGCACACACCGGCAGGCTGCCCTTGACCTGTCTGTGCCAGCTCCTTAAAGGACATCTCCTTCCTCATGAGACTTGGATGCTCAGCCATCTGGGCACCTCCCTCCTAGCCCCACCCCCAGTTCCTTCAGGGGCTTCAGACAGCCCATTTAGGGCACCGGTCACCCTGTTGTCTGCTGCTTTGTAGGTCAAAAAACAGTTGAGTATCAACAATTCCATATCGTTCAGCCTCATTGAAAGCTTCAGTGCAATCTGGCACCTTACTTCAGGATTAGATGATAACAGTAAAGAAAACCAGTAACAGATTTTCTCTTGCCCAATAAACGGAATCCATTACCTTCTAAACCATTTTAAATTCTAGCACTCTTGTACATTTCAAGTCTTCACCTTCCCAATGACTTACCTGCTACTAGTCGCGCGCTCAGAGTTACAAAGCCTGCTGCCTTTCCCCTCAGCTTTGTACACTTTTTCTGCTGCTTGAGGTAGAAACTAGATCCATTCTAGTGCCCACAGAAAGAAGAGATATCTCAAAGTACCTTCCAGTGGATTCCAAGGATTCGTTAACTGGTTTAATCGTGAGCATAAGAAACTCTTTATGTTTTCGTTACTTGTACATTCTTTTTGCTGGGAGTTTTGGCGACTTTTGGAAAGCCCCTTCAAGTCAACTTGCCTACCCTTGTCTATGTAGATCTGACATCTAGAGACTATGAACATATTTTGAGTAAGGACCTTAATAGCAACTATCAGTTTCTAAGAAGGCTGCTCTCTCCTTTCTCCTCCCTGCATCTTGCTTCAGCTGCCTTAAGATGGCTCCGGTGAGGGGCCTCTTATTCCTCTGTTGAGCATTGACTTAATGTAGCTGTGCTCAGACTCACAAGATATATATCCTGCCTGAATTTTTCTGTCTATAGTTTCAGCCTAGTATCCCCCAGCCTTTCTCTCTCCTTATTCCCTTCCTTTATTTCTATGCCGTCACTGCATTTTCTTCTTTCTTGAACATAATGGCGCTTTTACTTATTTTAATAACCCTTCATAAATCAACCCTTTCCCTTCCCAAAGAAGCTCACTTCCGTCCCTCTCTGTCATTTGTCTCCACTTCTTTTAGTGGAAGTGAGAGCCCAGGCAGAACTCTTGACCTGCCTACGGCAACAGAGACACACTATGAAATGGAAAGCCAGAGCTTTCGGCAGGGCCATACCAAGCAATTAAACTGCTTCACTCTTAAGAGCCTTCTGTTGTGAATCTCAGGCAAGAAGCCGGAATGGCTAGTCTGGTAAAGGACATATGTGTATCCGGTGGGGTTAAGTCCACCCCAGCGGACCCCCTTTTGTGGGAAGGAAACAGGTGAACCACCAGGCTTTCTCATTCAACCCCTGGCTTCACATGATAATGAAAACAAGCACTTACCTATGTATGAGGAAGGAGTAGCCAGTTATAACTGGGATTACTGAGCACAGGCAACACCCAGAAAACAAAACAGGCAGCTGACAGCCCGGAGATGGAGAGGGCAAGGGGAGATTTTTGTTAAACTGCTCTAATGGGTAGCTTTTTTCTCCCTGCCTTCGACAGGATGTAGTCTTCCAGAAAACGACATACTTAGGGGGAGTTGGGAAGCCAAGTCCTTGACACCTGCAACCACCCCAATAAGATCAGAATGAGTGAGTGTCGAGAGGGGGAAACTCCAGCTTAGTTTTTGGTGAGGGTAAGGGACTTATTCATATGATTCAAATGGATAGAGGGATGGATGGTGTCTAACTTCCCTTTGAGCTCTGAAATGTCATGATCTAGTGGCCTAGGAATTGCAAGCCTAGCCCCAAATGACACATATTTGCCAGCAAGGAAAGAACTGCCAAGGAACAAGGAGGCAAGGCAGT
Source organism: Equus caballus (assembly GCF_041296265.1). Classification (NCBI taxonomy): domain Eukaryota; kingdom Metazoa; phylum Chordata; class Mammalia; order Perissodactyla; family Equidae; genus Equus; species Equus caballus. Next base: position 28,540,377 of record NC_091707.1, read on the forward strand.
AGGGAGAATCTACCAATGGGTGTTAACCACACGCAACATGAACTTGACTTGGGCCTGCCTTCTAGAGCAGTGGTTCTCAAACTTTAAAGAGCAGCACAAATCACTTGGGGACCTTGCAAAAAGCAGACTCTGAATCAAAAGGTCTGGGGGGGCGGGGCCTGAGTTCTTCATTTCTAACCACCCCCCAGGTGATGCCAGTGCTGCTGGTCTGTGGACCACATGCTGGCGAAGCAAGGTTCCAGAGCAGCGCTGCCCAACGGAACTTTCTGTGACGATGGACATGTTCTGTATCTGAGCTGTCCAAAACGGTGGCCACCAGCCGCATGGGGCTGTTGAACACTTGAAATGTGGCTAGTGTAAACGAGGAGCCGAATTTTTAGTTTTACTTAAATTTGACTGGTTTAAATTTAAATTGGCATATGTGGTTAGGGACTGCTGAAGTGGAAAGCACAATTCTAGAGCAGTGGTTCTCAAACTGAAGCCACATCAGAACCACCTGGAGGGCTCGTTAAAAACACAGATCAGGGGGCCCGCCCCGTGGCCCAGCGGTTAGGTTCGCGCGCTCCGCTGCAGCGGCCCAGGGTTTCGCTGGTTCGGATCCTGGGTGCGGACATGGCACCACTCATCAGGGCATGTTGAGGCAGCGTCCCACATGCCACAACTAGAAGGACCAGCAACTAGGATATACAACTATGTTCCAGGGGGGATTTGGGGAGATAAAGCAAAAAACAAACAAACAAACAAAAAAACACAGATCACAGGGTCCCATCCCCAGAATGTCTGATGCCGATCCTGCTGGCCCAGGACTACCCTTGGAGAACCTCCAGGCCATGCACCATCCCAGCTGGGGTAAGCTTTAGGGTTAGGACAAGAGTCCCTCATCTTTTCTCTGGGCAGTGAGCCTCAAGTTCACCCCGAGTGCCCGCAGGACCCACCCAGTCCAGACGAGTTCTGAGCTTTCTCCCCGCAGGGCTTACACAAGGGTGTAGAGGGTAGTGATTCAAATGGCTGGCACTGGAAGACTCCAGAGGGGCCCTTTTGTCAAAGAATATCTTTCCCACTGATTCTCAAGAAGCGACAACATACTAGTTACCAGCATTTGCTATACAGCCAGACTGACTGAGTCCAAGCCCAGTTCTGCCCAACATTAGCTGTGTGACCTTGGGCAAGTCACTTAAATCCAGTGCCTCAATTTTATCACCTGTAAAATGGGAATGATAGCTGTACCTGCCTCATGGAGATCTTGTGAGGATTAAGTGCTTCAGATAGGCGGCTGCACCGTGTAAGGGCTTAGCAAGCATCAGCTGTCACTTCTCCTGCAGTCTCAGCAGTAGCAAATGTTGCCTTTGCCCATGGATTTTGCTCACCCTGCTGGTTCTCTTCAACCAAGCAGATGTTCCTGGGAGGCACACTCCCTGCTCTACTATTTTTCTGAGGGCTCAGGAGGCCTCCAAGGTCCCCTGGGGCCTCCCTGTAGGATATCCAAGGGCAGAAGAAAGGTGACAAGGCAGGAGAACTCTCAGCAGCTTGCCACCCTCTTCATCCCCACTTCCTGGTGCAGAGTGGGAGCCAGCACAGCCAGTTGGCCTGCTCAGCACCTCTGCATTGATACATGCCCAGAGTGGGGAATAGACTTCTCTAAATCTAGTCCTGCAGCTAACCTCTGTGCAGCTGTCTGCAGGGCCAGGGAGGCAGGAAAGGAGATCGGGGCATTTTTCTGAGCCTTCTCAGAGAAAGCCATCTGTTGAGGATGAAGCAATGCTAATGCACACCCTCCTCTCTCCTTCCTGCTCCAATCTGTTCCTACAGGGAGCCCATCAGCACTCCCCCAGATTGGGCTTATCCCAGGCCTTCTTCCTCACTCCCATGTGGCCAGAGCAGAGACGGCTGCCCGGCCCAGAATTCCTGCCAGGCGCCACGTGGTGCAGTACCACAGCACCCCAGGACAGTGCTTCTCCCACAACCTCGCCCACTTGGTTCTCTGCTAAAGATGCTACTGTAGAACTTAAGTCTCACCAGGACAGAAACACACTCTCTTTTCCCCAAGAAATATGTACAAATTTTAAAGCATTCTGTCATTTTAGTTATCATTTAGGAAGTCTTAAAATTTCAAAGATGATATCAGGTGTCAATTTTATTGCCAAACATTTGGTGAACAAGGTAATCCCTTCCCCTCCCCCAAACCTAGACAATTTCACATTCCTGGAGAACCATAATTCCACGGTCCCTTCCTTGGAATGGCTGGGGGATTGCCACACAGCAAGGGACACGCACAACCGCAAAGGGCTGCCATCCAAGCCTGGTCCACTAGGACCACCTGGCTGAAGTCCAACTACCCCATCCCTTCCTTTACCACCCTCCCAAGTTCAGAATCACAGTATCCACAAATTGAGTGCTATGTGCCAGGGACTGCGCTGCTGCCCAAGCAGTAACTCATTTCACAAGTCCCCACCAAGTAGGATTTACTGTCCCCATTTTACAGATGGCAAGAGGGGCGTGTGGAACAGTAGGTAATAGTTTGAATAAGTCAAGACGCTTGCTCCTTTGCCAAATGCTTTGCCTTGAAGCCTAACCACATGGACTTGATTTTCAAAACTTTGTAGATATCAGTCATTCTGTCACACTGAAATGTTCCGAATGTCAACATTTTGGCATCCAAATTCCATTTCCCAGTCAGTCTCTCACACTACGTAGGCAGAAGGAGAAATGTAGTGGCAGCATGAAAACCCTCTGTCATCCACGTGGCTCAATGACGGATTTGGGAAACATGGACACCACACTTACAGGCCAGAGCCTGGAGCAGACTTGGGGCTGGAGGTAGGTGCAATCAATGGACCCCCACCAAGGGGCAGCTCAATTTTCCCAGCACTTATCCTTCCCTGGAAGAATCAGATGGCTAGTTTCCTTCCCTCTGTTAGAATGCTGATGCTGGGATCAGTAGGAGCGTGTGTGTGTGTGCACGTATGTGTACGTGTGTTTGTGTATGCACATGCACACTCAAAGAAGGAGTAGATCTGGATCATCTTTTTGACAATCCCGTGAATTGTGCAAGCATCTGACACAAAAACATGCCGTCAGTACTATACTGGTGGAGAGGAAGACAGGCAGGAAGACTTCAAAATCACTTTGGACTAGGTTTTTGTGCTCACGTAGGACATGACAGTGTTTCATGAATCAGGAAGTAACAATACTGCAAACAGTGAAGACCAGTGTTCCTCTGAGAAAAACCACCCTCCCCTTCTATACCCTACCAACTCCACCCTCTGTCCCAGCCCTAACCTAGGTGAAGCCCAAGTGGCAGCAGAGACAGTATGAAGGGCTGGGGCGTGTGGGGGTCTGCACGGGGCTGTGAGGAGGCGCATGTAGAGAGAGCACCAGAAATCCATGGAGCAGAGCACATATGTGAGCAGACGAAGCGCTCTTTTGTCCAGAGTCATGTAACTAAAGCATGTGATCAGGAGTAATACTGCAGGTTCTGCCTCAGACACCCAAAGCCAAAGTGTCACATATAAGGCCTGAACAACATTTCCAGAACTGAGAGTTATCTGCCAGGTTCCTGAAAGTCCCTTTCCAGATGTGTCAAGAAATGCCAGCTTTCCTTATGCTCCTCTGCCGAACGTCTCTCTGGGATGTGCAGGGTGGAGATGGAGTCATACGGTGGAGAAAAGGCAAGTCCACATAGCCACCTGTGGGTGACCTCCACCACCTGGATGTCTTAAGAAGTGGGATATTCTGATTCACTAAACTTTCTCATCGAGTTAGGATCGATCACAAATCTCTTTTTGTTGGGGCTTTAAAACTGGGAATGCTTCAGAAATGAGTTTCTTGTCTCAGCAAGAACAGTCAAATGATGGAGTGGGTACCCTGTTTTGGTGATCTGGGACTCTGCACAGCCTGAGGCTCAGTTCTCTAGGTCAACAATCATTATTGACGCTGCATCCATTAAAGGCAGGACAAATAATGCCCTTGGAGGTAATTAATCTCTCTCTCTCTCTTTTTACGGTAATTTAAAGCTGATTAAGTACATGACCTTATGAGTTTGACCTGATTAGTCAAGACTCCTCCAAGGGAAAGAGAACAACATGATTAGATGATGGTTGGTTGGAGGATGGCGTGTGCCCAGGAACCTGAAAAGTCTTGAAGTTTGTGCTTGAAGGACCATCAGGTCTGCATGTGCATGGAAACCAGCGTGGGAAGGTAGTTAAGCCCAGTGGGGAAATAAAGGCATCTGCTCATGACATTGCAGCATAACTGGTCCCCAGGGTCAATGATCAGAGAGACTCCGTCTTCCCAGGACCAAGAGCAGTGCCTGGCACAGAGCAGACACTCAATACAAATTTGTCAAATGAATCAAGGCCTGCCCACCCGATCTATTCTATACAGATTCCCTCTGGTTACCATTCACTTGTCCATCATCCATCCGTCGTCTACCCCTTTCTCCATTCAGTATTCATGTGCTTACCATATGGCAGGGGCTAAATCATGGACTACCGAGGATTCAATGGTAAAAAAGATAGAGCCCCTTATGTAGAGTTGGTCACCCCTCTGTTTCCATGGACTTTTTGAAGGAGAAGGAACGATAAGAGGTGAGCTTCACAGAATGGCCCGAACACAAACTGCATTCACATACGCCTTCACGACCTCACAGACTCTTCACCTTTGGCGAATCCTGCTTACTGCTCCCACTGAAGACTCAGTTTGTGTGCTTCCAAAAGGAAACTTCCATCTTCCAGTTCAGGTGTGCTGTAGGCATTGGTCATGGCCTGAGCAGGACACGGGGCTAGCTTCACCGACGATTCCCCCTGAAACGGTTTTGTTCTGCTTGTTTCCTTGGTAATGAATCAAACTAAAGTTCTTCCAACGCTTCCCATGCCTCCTCACCCCACTTCACCTTCTCCCTTCTCTGAGCAAGAGCAGGTTCCAAGAGGGCAAACGTGAATGCCTGTGGCCATTTCAAGACTGCAATCTCCTGGACGGTAAGAAAACTTCCAGCCTGGTGCGCAGATTCCAGGTACTTGTGAGAATGTTCACATCAGGAGAAGCAAGCCTTTCTCCATCTGTGATCCCCACTGCCCCCACCCCTCTAATTTTCTCTTGCTGCATTTCGGAATGAGAAACACTTCCTCTCTGGCATCACTTCAAAGAGAAGAATATAAATAAAAGGGCCAACAAAGGATTCTAGAAATTGCTCCTCCTCAAAAAGCAACATGACCAATTATCCTAGAACTTAGAGATGGGTCTATATTCTAGAGGATGATCTGAAATTTGGAGGAACCAGTCTTTACCAGGTTTCGCTTCTGTTTTTGTTTCAATTCCACTTAGCTACATGGATTTTTTAAAGAATCCAAAAGTTTTTGACTTTACATAGTGCTGTTCTCTAAGCGCAAACCTCTAATTTGGTGACGTTCAGACTTGAATCTTTGCATCACATCTGACCCTATGATCTGCAATGTGCTTTTCAAGGGCATTCCTTTCTGCACTAGGTCACGACAGTACGTTACACTCTCTAGACAGTACAGTCACAGGGTCCTTTCTGTTTATACCGATTGCACCGGCAGTTCCAAAGTCAGGGAACTGGGAGCACCACTTTGATTCTGACTCATCCTCACACTGTTGGTGTGAGAGGGAGGGCGGAGACCACGATCGCCTTTCTACAGGGGGCGGAAACCAAGGTCCAGAGAGGTGATCCACCCAAAGTCACTCAGGAAGTCAGAAAACAAACCGAACAGAGAACCAGGGAAGGTCACCTATGTACCTACAGCACCTTATCCAAAACGCCAGATTGTGTCCCTCTCAAATGAATGCATATACTTTGGAGGTCAGTAGTTTTAGGCAGAACTTTCTATTCAGGCTTCAAAAGCCCTGTAGCAAATCAGGAACCACAAGATAAGAACCAGGACCACATTAACTTTTCAGTGAAATGCCCCTGACTCACAGACAATGACAATTACTACAGATCACTGACAACCTGGTTACTGACCAGGGAAAAATTCACCCATTCAAGAAACAAACCCTGGCACAGCTCCTTCCCGGTTTTGCAACCTCTGCAGTGTGACACCTAAGCACTGTTTCCTTCTACACGCTATGCTTGTACCTGCTGGCATGTGATTGGGGAGCAGGGGTGCTGATGGAGTGGATGTGTGTGTATTACCAAACATTTTAGGAACAATTCTGCCCAGCAGAATATACATGAAATACGTCTCGTATAGTAGTTGTCTACCCTGATTCTCTTTTTTTTTTTTTTGGTAACCTTTATTTCCTGATCCTGGTTTAATGTAAAAAGTAATGTCTTACTTCCACCTTCCCTGCTGAAGGCAGAGTCACTGGGTGGATATGGCTGGGGGCTGATTTTGGCTTCACGGAAGGGGAGCACTCTAAGGGCTAAAGTTGCCTGAAGACAACCGAACAGGACTTTTGGGACCAGGGAGTGACCTGGCCTTGTAAGTCTTTCCCCCTAGAGGCTAAATGACCATCTGTTCATGAAGCACCGACACTTCCAATGCTAAGAATCCTTATTCCCAGAAATAGCCTAGGCCAACAGCAGCCCTCCTGCCTCCCAACTCCAGGTCAAGAAAGGCACAAAGAAGACCAGCAAATAATACTGAGGTGGTGCTTTGGATCCAGGAGACCTCAAGGTACCAGAAGAGTACTGATGGCCCCATCTGGCTAACGGGGAAGGTGAGGCATGGAGAGACCAATTAAATCCTTTCAGTCATCGGTGAGAGGGAACCAGGCATTTAAGGGGGAGACTCCCTTTTTCGTCACATGGGGGAGGGGAGGAGGAGAAGCCACACTACCAACAATAACGAGCACAACTCTCAACAGCAAAGAGGCCATTCCAGCTCTTGAGCCACCACAGGAAATGGCCCCGGGAGCGGTGGTGACGATTCCTTCACAGAGGGAATCCTGCACTCCAAACTCTCTGGGGCCCACCCTCAGGACGGCATCCAGGGTGGATAACTAGGCAGGCTTGGCCCGGGCAGGCACATCAGGTAGCTCTGCTTCTTAAGGCATGGCTGCTGCCTGCGAGGAGTGGGCTCCACACCGGAAGGTGGGTGTCAGACACCACTGCCCCTGAAACTACCCTGTAAGAAAGTGTGACCCGGTGGAACACTGCTGCCTCAGGGACCCACCTCCCCCCGGGCTGGGGCCTTCCACTAAAGCTAAACAGCACCACCAAACCCACCGGTTTCTTGGGTCACTTGGGAGAATAAGGAGGGAGAAAAAAATACAAATTGATCAGTATTTGCGTATGATTGTCTAACTAGAACACCTAGGAACGAACGAAAAACTACCAGAACTAAGACAAGAATTTGTTCACGTGGCAGACTAAAAGTCAACCGCACAAAGATCAACAGCTTTTCGGGTCACTTGTGGCCTAACACCTTGGGAGGGTTGTACTTTTCTGCAAGCCCTCCAAGCCTTGTGCAACTTGCCCTATTTTAAGAGCCCGAGGCAAGCCGGGGATATGCCTCCTTAGCTGCAGTGACCACAGTCGGAGACACCAAGGTGGGAAAGGCGACTGGGGTGACCGTTGCAGAAGGGGACAATCACCGCTGCACTCTCTAGCCTCCGGGGGCCCTCCCCCCACTCCCGACCCAGCCCCTTTCTCCCAGCTCTTTTCTATTCCAACCCAAAAGACACAGAGGGGAGCTTGGTAAGGGCCAGTGCGAGAGCCACCAAGGGGGGATGTGGTCAGATTGTGCTACGTCTTCTACAAAGTCAGTTTTTAAAAACAAAGGCGGCGGACTGACAGGTCTGGCACATCCATCCTTTCAACGCCTCATTGGTTAGAAGCCTGGCGGGCCACGGTGCTGGGCCGGGGGACTCCCACAGTCTGGGCAAAGTGGCCAAGGGACGCGCCCGGGCTGAGCGTGGCTGTCTGGCCAGCGCAGGGCTGCGGTCATTTGCGGTCCAGGCTGGCGTGCAGCTGGGCCTCGCGCACCATGCGGTCGAAGGAGCGCGTGTTGGTCTCCTCTCGCACCTTCTCACGCACGTGGAAAGAGGCCCGGGCTGTGGAGCGTGCGCTCTCCAGCGCGCTACGTCGCTCCCGCGACAGCTGCTCGCTGCGCTCCAGCTTGCGCCCGATGGCTTGGAGCAGCTCCTGCCGGCGGCAGTCTTCGTCCCTCTCCACCTTCTCCTTGTTGGCGCGCTGGGTCCGCTCCTTCTCCAACCGGCTCTGGCCCACGCGCCGTGCCTTCTGCTGCACCGCCTCCTCGGCCGCCTGCGCCGCGTGCTGCAGCCGCCGCTCCCCTGCCCGGGCTAGCGCCTCCAGGTGTGCCTGATGCTCCCGCTCTTTGCGCTCGGCAGCCTCCTTGGCCCGCCGGCCCTGCAGCTCCTCCCGCCGGGCCCGCTCGCGCAGCTCCCGGGTGCGCTGCTCCACCAACTGCTCGTAGTTCTCCTGCGCGCGGCCCAAACTGGCCTCCAGGGAGCTCCGCAGGCCCTCTCGCTCCTCGTGCTCCTGCCGGGCCCGGCCTTGCAGCAGCGCCTCGTGGCGCGCCCGCTCGGCCCGGCTCAGCTCCCGCTTCTCCCGCTGTAGCTGGCCCTCCTGCCGCTGCTTGGCGCGGGCTGCGCGCTGGGCGCGCTCCCTGCGGACCTGCTCCGCGCGCTCCCGCCCTTCCTGCAGGCCCTCCTCCCGCTGCTTCAGGTTCTGCTCCTGCTGCAACTTGCGCAGCCGGTCCTCCCGGGCCGCGCGCTCCGCCCGCTCGCGCCGCAGCAGGCCCTGGCGCTCGGCCAGCTCCCGCCGCCGCTCCTCGCTGCGCTCGCACTGCCGCTGCCGCCGCCGCGCCGCCTCGCGCTCCTCGCGGCCCCGGCGGCCGCGCCGCTCCTCCACCTGCGCGGCCCAGGCCCGGCGGCCCTGCTCCAGGGCGCGCTGCTTCTCGCGCTCCTCGCGCTCCCGCCGCTGTTCGGCGCGCACACGCTGCTGCTCCCACTGGCCGTGGGCTGCGGCGCGCTGCTCCAGCAACAGGCGCTCCTCCTGGTGCCGCGCCAGCATCAGCGCCGCGATCTTGCGGTCGCGCTCGGGCACCCCGCGCAGGCCCCGCTCGGCGCGTACTTGGCGCACGATGCGCTCCACGTGCTGAGCCGTCTGCGGCGAGTGGCTCAGGTCTCCGAGGCTGAAGCTGCGGCCGGTGAGCGGAACCAGGGCCAGGGCGGACGGGCGGCCCAGAGGGTTGAGGGCGGAGGACGCGGACCCCGCCGGGCAGCTGTTCCTGGCCGGGGCCCGCGGCGGCCAGCGCAGCTCCCGCAGGCTCTCCCCGCTGTAGGACGACGATGACGCGCCGGACTCGGAGCTGAGGGCGCCCTCGCGCCGGCGGGACAGCGAGTCTAGCGAATGGCTCTTCCTACCCGCCCGCGAAGCCGCGGGCGGAGGTTGGGTCCGGGCCGGAGAAGGACTGGAGGAGGCCTTGCGGGCGGCACGCGGCGCGGGCGAGGCCGGCAGACTGGCGCTGCTGCAGCTGCTGCTGCTGCCCGCGCTGGGGGCCGGGGCCGCGGCGGCCGCGGGGCCCAGCGGCGTGAAGAGGCGCCGCTTCTCCTCGCGCACGATGCGCTCGCGCTCGGCCCGGCACTGCTGCAGCTTGGCGCGCCGCTCCGCCTCGTAGGCCTCGTACAGACCCGTGGCCACTCGCATGGAGCGGCCGGGGGCCTCGCGCACCAGGTCCGCCAGGGCCCGTGGCAGCAGCTCCACCGGCTTGACCGCGCAGCGGGCGCAGGCCTCTAGCGAGCGGGGGCTGGTCAGCACGTAGCGACTGCCCTCGGCCTCCGGACAGTCGAAGTTGAAGAGATCGAGGTGTAGCAGCGGGGACTGCTCCCGCCGCCCGCCTTCTGCTGCGCACGGGACTTCACCCTTGCGGGGCACCGCCGCAGAGGCCGAGGCCGAGGCCGAAGAGGCCGCAGGCTGCTGGGCGCCTTGGGCGTCAGGGGGCACAGACGCGCCGGCTCCGTCCCCACCCGAGCCTCCGGGCTCAGCTCCCGCCTTCTCCTCTTCAGGCACGGGGTCCACCATGGCTGGGCCCTGTCCTTTTGTGGAGTCTCTGCGGATGACAAGGGAGAGACATCGAAGAATACATTTCAGAACAGTTCCCCTCTCCCCATTCATATTCACCCCCCTCCCAACTTAATCCGCTTTGGGATTAGGCTCAGAGGCCCGGTGGAACGTAAATCTTAATACCGATGCCCTGAAAACCCAGGCGGGGTGGGGGGGGGGGGGTGGACTGGTGCACAGAGAGCAGCCTCAATCTCCCCGAGCCCCGGAGTGCGGGGTGGAGGCCTGCGGCCAGCTGCCCTGGCGCCTGTCCCGCTAGATGCATCTCCTGCCCGCTGGAGTTAAGATGAAAAGATCGAGGTGTAGGCAGTAGCCGACCAGGGAGGCGCTGGAGGATTCCCGGGAGGATTAGCGTATTTGTTTGTAGCTTAGGCGGGCGACCGGGGATGCAGCTTTGCAGGAACAAAAAAGGAAGAGGCCTCTTCATCCCCAAAGTGCATTGCTGCAGGGACCCCATTCGCCTAGGGAAGAAGTTTGTCGTTGATTTCTCCCTGCTAAAGGAGCCCCAGGCGCGGGGGCCACGGGCAATGGAAAGGCTGAGAGAAATGCCTTAATCCCAAAAGACCTCTCAGGGAGGGGTGATCGATTCTTGCTCCTGCCTCTTGGGCAGGGCTTGCTAGGAGCTGTGCCCGCCTTTCCCCCTGCCCCCCACTGGGTGTTTGCTGGGACAGAGAAGGCGCCTGTGTCCTCCCAGATTCACCCGATCCCCTCCAAGTCTGAATGTGCTAAAGGCACCAACCACCCCGGTCTAGACTCGGACACCTGCCCGCAGATGCCCTCCGAGTCCCCCCACCGTATTCCAGCGAGGGGGGCTTCTAGGGCTCAGCTAGCCCGGGAGCTCCCGGGTCCCCTGGGCAGTTCACTTACCGCGGGTCCCAGGCTCGGGCTCCGCGCCGAGGGCTTTTGTTCGCAGCTCGCCGCTGTCTCTTGCGCCTCTTCAGTCCCTGCGCTGGCGGGGTCGGGTTACTGCCGGCTGCAGCTGCGATAGGAGCCCCAGCTGCCACCGCAGCCACCGCCAGCGTCTCTCCATGGGGCCCGCACACACCCTAGACGCTACCTACACGCGAGAGGGGGAGTGCGACAAGGTCTCCCTAAAATAACGCAGCTCTGCTCCCTTCCCTCACGCTGATTCTTAAAAAAGGATGCCGGGTTCCATCGCTGCTGCATCCATCGCCGCCTCTCCACCGCAGGTCTTTCGACGCCCCGGGCGCCTCCTGGTGGACGCTCAAGGGTGTTAGCTAGTTTACTTAACGACGAGCTCAAAAAAAAAAAAAAAAGATGTGTATTCACCTATTCTTTCAGGACTTTAACTGGGTAGAATGAAGGAATAAGTTGGCTTGTTTCTCAAGGGGACCCAGAGAAGCAAATAAATTTGACAGTGAATAATTGGGTAAAAATATGGCTCCTGATCCAAACTATGATTTTATTTTTGAGGAAAAACTAAGAACATTTAGATGGGTTTGAGGCAGGCAGAAGATGTGTGACTAGTGTGTAATGCAACATTTTAGGACTTCCTGGTTCCAGATAACACAAATTAAAGCCAGTGAGTGCCATTCAATGAGTGTTATTTTGAGACACCGCCTCCCCACCTTTTTTCCCTCTTGAGTGGTAGTGGGCACAGCAGACAGATGGGAGAAGTACTTGAGGGAGGTTGTGGGAGGGTGGAGAGACATAATATTAGAGAGCATGGTGAACAATGTTGTTAATGACCTTGAGATTGTCAGATACGGACTGAAGAGCAAGTGAAAGGCTCAAAACAGGGAAATGATGCGATTTGGTTTGTATTTTAGGACTCTAACTCGGGCAACAATGGGGTGAGGGCTTTAGGGTGGCCAAGAGGAGGCAGGAAGCTGAGTTAGCTGGACACTGCAGTTACCCAAGGCAGAAAGGACTCGGACCTGAGAGGGAATAACAGTAGGAAGAGGGGACCTGGTGGTAGGGAGGGGTGTACAGATTCCTGAAGTGGGGAGTAAAAGAAGCAATACTCAGAGATGGCTTGGCTCTGGGGTGTGAGGGACAGGGAAAGGTGAAGGATGACTTCCTGGAGCAGTGGGGTGGCTGGGTGTACCACAAACTGAGCGTGTGGATCCAAGAGGGAGGATTAGGCGGTGTGGAGGGCCAGGGAAGGATGGGCTCCTTTTTGGACCACCTGAGTTTGAGGTGGAGCTGCTCAGCAGGTGGCTGGTAAAGTTAGAAGTCGGAACTGGAGCTGGAGTTTAGGGCATCATCACCATAGGCAAGCTTCCTAAAACCAATGGTGTGAGTGAAATCACCCAGGGAGGGCAGGTGGAGCCATGAGCTGGGCAGGCAGGGCAGTGATGGGGCTGCTAAGGGATAAGGAGTCCATGAAGGGGACCGATAAGGACAGGCAGGAAAGCGTGGTCTTCTGGAAGCTAAGGGTAGAGCGCTTCAGAAAGAGGGTATGCCCCCACTGTGTGGCCACAGAGGTCCAGAAAGATTTCACCTTCTTTTTCTTTAAGTGATTCTTGTTTTATTTGTTTTAGAATCTTTTCCAAATCTATCATTTCATAATTCAAATAAATGTTTGGGGGAAAAAACGACCTCCTGATACACAGCAGCTGTGCTTCCACATCAATAATATCAAATCAAATACCCACTGAAACTGGCAGTGAGAGGGTCTTTGGTGACATCAGCCAGATGCCAAACCGCAGGAGGCTGAGGTGCGATAGGAGTGAGAAATGTGAGAGTTGCTGACTCATTTGACATTTGGATGAGTGTTGAAGACTGTGAAGGGTTTGAGGTTTTATCCTACATACATGCTAACAGGTTAGTCTGCCACAGTTTCACAGATGCTGGCAGAAGACACGAGACTCCTGGGCCAGAAATAAAGGACTTTGTTACTCTTGTTGCAGCAGGCAGCATGAGGTTCACGTTTTTGTGGGCTCCTCTTCCTCCTCACGTCCTGCAGGGCAATGGAGAGGTGAGCCCAGGTAGATACTGCACATATAAGGGGTTTGTGTCACAACTGAGCAACCCCGAACTTAGTGAACCCTAATCTTATAAAAGGGGCTGCTAGGAAACCTGCTCAACCTTTGCCCCAGAGGGTGGCATTGTCTTTATTATCCTGAACAAAAAACAAATCTTCCCTCTGACCTGGAGGGAGATTATCTTCCAAGGATGTTCCTTGAAAAACAGTCCAGAATAAAAGCCTTTAGAAGACATGTAGAAGTGCCGTGGAGCATTGCTGTCAATAGAGAAAAGGAGCAACTGGTCAGATGGCTAGTGAGAAGCGGGGCTGGCTCTGTCTGATCCTGAAGTGCATCCCATGCATTGGATTTCCACACCACACTGGAATCTGGAGCTTGGAGTTTGGCATCTGGAGAGATGTGGATTCAGATGGAGATAAGTGGAGTGGACAGGCTAACCTCTCCAAACCTTGGTTTTCTCCTCTTTACATAGAACCCCATTAAATTGCCTACCTCAAAGATTAATAGTATCTGCTATGTAAATGTCACCTTTGTCTTAAATAGGGAGAATAATAGCTACCTTCCAGGGTTGTGGTCAGAACTGGAAAGACAATATGCAAAGTACCTAGACCAGTGCATTGTCAATAAGCAGTGAGAAAACAGCTCCCATTCATTTTGATAAACCTCAGCTTATAGGCCTGGTCAGAATCAGTAATGAAACATTGTAGTTTCTGCAAGTTTTTAAGGAGAAGCCCAACAAATGTTCCACCCTTGATTAAGGAATGATTCTTTATCTGGAAAGGTTGTGGAAGGAGAGGGCATGGGAGGGGCCCTGAAATAGGAAACTGACCTAGCCAGCCAGTCCAGCAGAACTGACTTGGCAATCAATGGAGTGCCCTTGTCCCAACTCTCATCTGTAAGTGCTCTGGACATTTCAAGAGATGAGTTTCACAGGTTAAGTGCTGATTTCCTCAGGTTGGGAGTCTCAGCTTGCCAAAGATCAAGGGTGTTAAACCCAATGTTACTGTTGTGCCCAGTCAAGAAAGCACCCAGTTTGGGAACACCCACCCGCCCCTTTGGAGTGGGGTAGTGGACATGTGGTGAGGAATGTGGGCCTAAGAGTCAGACAGACTAATCGTTCCAACTCCAGCTCAGCCAGGCTGTGTCATTTGAGGCAAATTTCTTAGCCCCTCTGAGCCTCAACTTCCTCAAAAGAAGAAGGCACAATATGGATGGTTACTTTGCCTTGTACAGACCCTTAGAGATAATAATAATTTATTAAATACCCTGTTAGATCCTTTTTTTATTTTTTGAGGAAGATTAGCCCTGAGCTAACTATTCCCAATCCTCCTCTTTTTGCTGAGGAAGACTGGCCTTTAGCTAACATCCGTGCCCATCTTCCTGTACTTTATATGTGGGACGCCTACCACAGCATGGCTTTTGACAAGCAGTGCCACGTCCTCACCCGGGACCTGAACCGGTGAACCCCAGGCCACCGAGAAGCGGAACATGCAAACTTAACCACTGCACCACTGGGCCAGCCCCTAGATCCTTTAATATAATGGCTCACTGTCTTAGTCAGTTTGGGCCGCTATAATGAATTACCATAGAATGGGAGGCTTAAACAACAAGTATTTATTTCTCACAGTTCTGGAGCCTGGGAAGTCCAAGAGCAAGGTGCTGGCAGGTCTGGTGTCTGGTGAGGACCCCCTTCCTGGTTTGCAGACGGCCATCTTCTTGTATCCTCACGTGGCTGAGCAATCTCTCCTGTCTCTTCTTCTGAGGACACTAATCCCATCACGAGGGCTCCATCCTCATGACCTAATCACCTCCCAAAGGCCTCTTCACTAAACACCATCACATTGGGAGTCAGGGTTTCAACATATGAATTTGTGGGGGGACATTCAGTCTGAAGCACTCACTTAATTTGGAAAAAAACACCATGTAGACACTATTGTCTTCATTTGGATTCCTTCTTCTTGCCCCATCTCCCACCTCAGCTCTGCACACTTGCGCTCACTCCCTTCTTCTCAATGTAATCCTCTTCAGAGAACAGAGATTATTCACGCTAAAGTTCTAAATCAAGAGTTGGCAAACTATGGTCTGTGGGCAAAATCCACTGGCTGTTTTTGCAAATGCTGTTTTACTGGAACACACCCATGCTGATGTGTTTACATATTGTCTATCCTGCTTTTTGTGCAACAACAGCAGAATTGAATCATTTTGACTGAGATTGTGTGACTCACAAAGCTTAAAATACTTACTATCGTGCTCTTTACGAAAAAAGCTTCTCAGCCCCTGTTCTCATGACTGATAACAGTTTGTGCCAGTTATCAGTTTATTGCCTTGCACCTCCAAATTCACCCTTTAGTACTTGCGCTGGGATAAGAGACTGCAAGCATTTTCTACTTGACAGTGAGCACAATGTTAAGGTTTGCCAGTAGGGGGAGCTGGAGGGACGTTGCCGGAGAAAGGGGCCACTCTTCCTGGTTCCTGTGCTGTGTTTTTGCTTTTTCTTTTTCCTGATGCTTAATGAAGGGTGCAGGCATCTGGGAACATCCTGTGGCTCTCTGCTCCCTTGAGGATCTTGCAGCCTTGGCTCAGGCCTGATGGGCACTTTCCCACACCTTCCTGAGATGGACACCACATGCGTGCTCTCAGCCTTGTGCCAGCAAGGACACTCTGACTCCCTCTCACCAGCCTCAGTTCACCTGTTCCCTTGAAGATTCTTTCCTGCTGGCCTGGCAGTTGTGGAGCAGCTCTGCCCCAATCTTCTCTACCACCCAGTGGGCTGCCATCATGCCTTCTCCAATGAGGTCTGAACCCCAGCCTTGAGGAGGGGGCACCCCCTTCCCAGTTGTCCTCCATTGATTACTCTCCCTCAGCCTTAGGGAACCCTTGAGAGTTCTCTTTATATCTTTACATTTACTCTCCTTTCATAGTTTAATACCCTCTGTTTAAATTACTGCATGGTTTCTGTCTCCTGATTAGATCCGAAATGATACACTGTGTAAAGTGTAACCCTTCTCAATTCTTGAGACTAAAGCCTTAAGAAGAAATTTAAGACATAAATTAGCAGGTAAAAGGTAACGTTTGTTAAAAATAAGGTGTTTTATTTCATACTATTTCATATTCGTCATTCACAGTCATAATATTTCATATTATTTCAAATAATACATGTTCATCAGAGTGGGAAATTAGAATACACAGAAAAGAGGAAGGAAAAAAAGTCACCTATAGAAAAATAATCCCCCAAAGGCCACCAGCTTGGCTACAGCTTGGCGGTAGGTGGAAGGGACTTGTAGGCTGTGAGAGGACAGGTCCGTGTCTGTTTCTGCTCACAACTGCTGAGGGCCTGGCATATAGTTAGCCCTCCTGCTGAATGCATCAACAAGAGGGAAGGGGGTCTAATTAGTGCTACTTTGCCCACCGTATGTACCATGAAACTGGCCTTGTCAAAATTTTTGAGCCATGAAACTCCTTTGATGAATCTTCAGAGTTAAACATCTTAAGCAGGTAATGCTCGTGTTTGAGAACTCTCCTGTGGGACAGGAGAGATCAACCTGCCCTAAACCGTGGAGGCGCGTCAGCGAGGACATCTAGAGGCAATCTTACAGCTAATCTGATGAAATTTTCTCTCGCTTCTAGGAGGGCCACTACCTCATTCCATCCACTGCCCTTTTGTATGATACTGGAGAAGCGTCCTTCTTTCTGAGCATGACCTTGCATTGGGGGTGCCGCCCTGTGAACACTTTGTCTTTGAAGTGTTTATGGGTCTTCTTGAGAGAGTGGGCTGTTGCTCAGGAGCGGGCTTGTTTCCAGTTTCTCTGCCTCTCTTGCTGGCTTATCTGCCTCTGGCATCAAGTCACCTGCCTGCTCGGTGGTTTAGGGCCCTTTCATTTTCAAAGGGGCCACTCTAAAGTTACAGCTCCTGTTCCCTACAGGCCTCTTCTCCCTCTGTCTGTCAACACACACACACACACACACACACATACATGTTCCTTTATTTATTTATTTTGGTATATATATTTTTTATTATTTTATTTTTTATTTATTTTTTTATTTAATGGACAAAGCTAACTTTAAACGTTGTGCACCACTGCCCTCCATAATGTCTTAGACCAGTCATCCTGATGTTTGTATTTGGAGATTCCGAGATGAGTCATAGTCTGTTCCTGGAGACGGTGGCCCTTTTTTGCATGTTTCTCTTGGGAATCAGGAATCAGCCTTCTTTATACCCATCCAAATGTGTCAATCAATCACACAAGAACAACAAAAAATGCATTGAAAACGTATTGTTAAAAAGCATTATGGGGGGGCTGGCCTGGTGGCATAGTGGTTGAGTTTGCGTGCTCCACTTCAATGGCCTGGTGTTCACAGGTTTGGATCCTGGGCATGGACCTAGCACCACTCATCAAGCCACACTGGGGTGGCACCCCACATAAAAAAGAGGAAGACTGGCACAGATGTTAGCTCAGTGACAATCTTCTTCAAGCAAAAAGAGGGAGATTGGCAACAGGTGTTAGCTTAGGGCCAATCTTCCTCACACATACAGACACACACAAAGTGCACCACTGGCCAGCCCCAGTGGCCTAGTCGTTAAGTTTGGTGTGCTTTGCTTCAGCAGCCCAGATTCAGTTCCCGGGCACAGAGCTACCCTACCCATCTGTTAGTGGCCATGCTGTGGTGGCAGCTCACATAAAGAAGTGAAAAAGAGGAAGATTGGCAATGGATGTTAGCTCAGAGTGAATCTTCCTCAGCAAAAAAAAAAAAAAAAAAAAAAAAGCACCAAGCTTATTATACATAGGTTATTATATACGAACCTCATGGTAATCACAAACCAGAAATCTATAATAAATACACAAAAAATTAAGAGAAAGGAGCCCAAACATCATACTAAACAAAGCCATCAAACCACAAGGGAAGAGAGAAAGAGAAGAAGAAAGGAACAGAGAACAACTGCTAAGACACCCAGAAAAAAAGTAACAAAATGGCAATAAGTACATACTTGTCAATAGCTACTTTAAATGTCAATGTACTAAATGCTCCAATCAAAAGACATAGGGTGGCTGATTGGATAAAAAAACAAGACCCATATATATGCTGCATACAAGAGACACACTTCAGACCTAAGGACACTCACAAACTGAAAGAAGGGATAGAAAAAGATAGTCCATGCAGATGGCAAAGAAAAGAAAGCTGAGGTAGCAATACTTACATCAGACAAAATAACTTTAAAACAAAAACTGTAACAAGAGACAAAGAAGGGCACTACATAATGATAATCCAACAAGAGGTATAACACTTGTAAATATCTGTGCACTCAACATAGGAGCACCTAAATATATACAGCAATTATTAGCAGACATATAAGGAGAAATAGACAGTAACACAATAATACTAGGGGACTTTAACACTCCTTTTACACCAATGGATAGATCATCCAAACAGAAGATCAATAGGGAAACATTGGCCTTAAATGACACATTATGCTAGATGGACTTAGTAGATATACAGAACATTCCATCCAAAAGCTGCAGAATGCACATTCTTTTCAAATGTACATGGAACATCCTCCAGGATAGATCATATATTAGGCCACAAAACAAGTCTCAATAAATTTAAGCTTGAAATAATACCAAACATCTTTTCTGACCACAACAGTGTGAAACTAGAAGTCAACCACAGGAAGAATATTAGAAAAGCCACAAATATGTGGAGATTAAACAAAATGCTACGGAACAACTATTGGGTCAACAAAAAATCAAAGGAGAAATAAAAAATCACCTGGTGACAAATGAAAATGAAAAAAACATCATGCCAAAATTTATGGGATACAGCAAAAACAGTTCTAAGAGGGAAGTTTATAGCAATACAGGACTATCTCAACAAACAAGAAAAATCTGAAATAAACAATCTAACAGTGTACCTAAAGGAACTGGAAAAAGAAGAACAAACAAAGCCCCAAATCAGGAGAAGGATGGAAATAATAAAAATCAGAGGAGAAATAAATGAAATAGAGACTTAAAGAAAAAAAAAGAAAACAAAAAAATCAATGAAATGAGGAGCTGGTTCTTTAAAAGATAAACAAAATTGACGAACATTTAGCTAGACTCACCAGGAAAAAAAGAGAGAAGGCTCAAATAAATAAAGTCAGAAATGAAAGAGGAAAAATTACAACAGACACCTCAGAAATACAAAAGTGTATAAGAGAATACCACAAAAAGCCATATGCCAACAAATTGGATAACCTAGAAGAAATGGATAAATTCTTAGACTCATACAACTTTCCAAAACTAAGTCAAGAAGAAACAGAGAATCTGAATAGACCAATCACCAGGAAGGAGATCGAAACAGTAATCAAAAACCCCCCAAAATGCAAAAGTCCAGGACCAGACGGCTTCCCTGGTGAATTCTACAAAACATTCAAAGAGGACTTAACACCTATCCTTCTCAAACTCTTCCAGACAATTGAAGAGGAGGGGAGGCTTCCTAAGTCATTCTATGAAGCCAGCTTTACCCTGATACCTAAACCAGACAAGGACAACACAAAAAAGGAAAATTACAGGCCAATATCACTGATGAACATCGATGCAAAAATCCTCAACAAAATACTAGCAAATTGAATACCGCAATACAGTGAAAAGACCATACACCAAGGCCAGCCCCAGTGGTCTAGTCATTAAGTTTGGTGCACTCCACTTCAGTGGCCCAGGTTCAGTTCCTGGGTGCAGACCTACACCACTCATCTGTCAGTGCCATGCTGTGGTAGCAGCTCACATACAAAAAGAGGAAGAGTGGCAACAGATGTTAGCTCGGGGCTAATCTTCCTCAGCAAAAAAAAATACCATACACCATGATCAAGTGAGGTTTATTCCAGGAATGTAGGGATGATTCAAGACCTGCAAATCAATCAACATGATACGCCACATTAACAAATGAGGAATAAAAATCATATGATCATCTCAATAGATGCAGAGAAAACATTTGAAAAGATCCAACATCCATTTATGATAAAAACTCTGAATAAAATGGGTGTAGAAGGAAAGTACCTCAACATAATAAAAGCCATATATGACAAACCCACAGCCAATATCATACTCAATGGAGAAAAACTGAAAGCCATCCCACTAAGAACAGGAACCAGACAAGGATGCCCAATTTCACCACTCTTATTTAACATAGTATTGGAAGTCCTAGCCAGAGAAATCAGGCGAGAAAAAGAAATAAAAGGGATCCAAATTGGAAAGGAAGAAGTGAAACTGTCGCTATTTGCAGATGACACAATTTTATATATAGAAAACTCTAAAGAATCTGCCAAAATACTTTTAGAAATAATAAATGAATATGGTAAAGTTGCAGGATACCACAAAAAATTAACATACAAAAATCAGTTGCGTTTCTATGCACTAACAAGCAATAGCAGAAAGAGAAATTAAGAATACAATCCCTGGGGCCAGCCCCGTGGCTGAGTGGTTAAGTTTGTGTGCTCTGCTTCGGTGGCCCAGGGTTTCGCTGGTTCAGATCCTGGGCACGGACATGGCACCACTCGTCAGGCCATGCTGAGGCGGTGTCCCACATGCCACAACCAGAAGGACCCACAACTAAAATACACAACTATATGCTGGGGGGTATTTGGGGAGAAAAAGCAGGAAAAAACAAAAAAGAATACAATCCCATTTACAATTGCGACAAAAAGATTAAAATACCTAGGAACAAGTTGAACTAAAGAGATGAAAGACCTGTACACTGAAAACTATAAAACATTTTGAAAGAAATCAAAGATGACACACAAAAAAATGGAAAGATAGTCCGTGTTCTTGGATTGGAAGAATTAACATAGTTAAAATGTCCTTATTTCCTAAAGCAATCTACAGATTCAATGCAATCCCCAGCAAAGTCCCAATGACATTTTTGACAGAAATAGACCAAAGAATCCTAAAATTTATTTGGAACAACAAAAGACCCCAAATAGAACAAAGCTGGAGCTATCACACTCCCTGATTTCAAAATATACTACAAAGCTATAGTAACCAAAACAGCACGGTACTGGCACAAAAACAGACACACAGATCAATGGAACAGAATCAAGAGCCCAGAAATAAACCCACATGTCTATGGACAGCTAAGTTTCAATAAGGGAGCCAAGAACATACAATGGAGAAAGCAAATCTCCAGTAAATGGTGTTGGGAAGCGCTGGACAGCCACATGCAACAGAATGAAAGTAGATTATTATTGTACACCATACACAAAAATTGACTCAAAATGGGTTAAATACTTGAATGTAAGACCTGAAACCATAACACTCCTAGAAAAAAACAGAGGCAGTATGCTCTTCGACATCAATCTTAGCAGTATATTTTCATGTACCGTGTTTGACTAGGGAAGGGAAACAATAGAAAAAATAAACAAATGGGACTACAGCAAACTAGAAATCTTCTGCATAGCGAAGGAAACCATCAACAAAACAAAAAGACAATCTAACAATTGGGAGAAAAATATTTGCCAACCATATATCTGATAAGGGGTTAAAATCCAAAATATATAAAGAACTCATACATCTCAACAACAAAAAACCAAACAACCCAATTAAAAAATGGGCAAAAGATCTGAACAGACATTTTTCCAAAGAAGATATACAGATGGCCAACAGGCATGTGAAAAGATGTTCAACATTACTAATTATTAGGGAAATGCAAATCAAAGCTCCAATGAGATATCACCTCACTCCCGTCAGAATGGCTATAATTAATAAGACAGGAAACAAGTGTTGGAGAGGATGTGGAGAAAAGGGAACTCATACACTGCTGGTGAGAATGCAAACTGGTGCTGCCACTATGGAAAACAGTATGGAGATTCCTCAAAAAATTAAGAATAGAACTATCATATGATCTAGCTATTCCACTGCTGGGTATTTATCCAAAGAAATTGAAAACACGAATGTGTAAAGATACATGTACCCCTGTGTTCACTGCAGCATTATTCACAATAGCCAAGACTTGGAAACAATCTAGGCGTCCATCAAGAGACAAATGGATAAAGAAGATGTGGTATATATACACAAAGGAATACTACTCAGCCATAGAAAAAGATGAAATCTTGCCATTTGTGACAACATGGATGGATCTTGAGGGTATTATGCTAAGCGAAATAAGTCAGGGAGAGAAAGTCAATACCGTATGATTTCACTCATAAATAGAAGATAAAAACAACAAACAAACAAACACATAGAGACAGAGATTGGATTGGCGTTTAGCAGAGGGGAAGTGGGGAGGGGGAGGGGGAGGGGGAAAGGAGTGATTGGGCACATGTGTATGGTGATGGATTGTAATTAGTCTTTGGGTGGTGAACATGATGTAATCTACACAGAAATCGAAATATAATGATGTATGCCTGAAACTTATATACTGTTGTAAGCCAATGTTACCTCAATAAAAAAAAATTTAGAAAAAAAGCACCAAGCTTAGCTAGGAAGTCTGGGAATACTGGGAGGGGTGAGACGGGGTCCTCGCCCTGCGTGCCAGTTGGTGTAACAAGACCCAAACGTTCAAGAAGGTAAATAATGAAAAAGTTAAATCAGCTGCAAGAGTTGGGAAGCAAGATAAAAGAGTGGTAGCAAGGCAGAACGTGATTAATGTATTGCTAATTAATTATTACTAGTTAGTAATTAGTAATTAGTAATTACTACCCAGGGTTGGGTAAGTCCTTCGGCCTCTCTGAGTCTGATGTCCTTTCTCGATTGTATTACTTTGCAGGGCTGCCGTAACGAAACACCACAGACCGGGCGGCTTAAACCACAGAAATGCGTTTTCTCACAGTCTGGAGGCTGTAAATCCGAGGTCATCGTGTCAGCAGCTTTGGTTTCGTCCGTGGTCTCTCTCTGGTGTGCAGGTGGCCACCTTCCTCACATGGGCATCCCTCTGCCCGTGTTTTCTGAGTCCTAATCTCCTCTTCTCATAGGACACCAGTTGTACTGGATTAGGGCCTATCCTAACGCCCCGACTTTAACTTAATGACCTCTAAAGGCCCTATCTCCAGTCACATTCTGAGGGACTGGGGGTTAGGACTGCAACATCTGAGTTTTGAGGGAACACAGTTCAGCCATAACATTGGTGAAACAGAAATAACGATTCCCATCTATCTTCAGTCGCTCAAATATGGATTGAGTGCCTCCTGTGAAGCAAGCACTGGGATTACACTGGTGGAGCCCCATTGTCACGGAGTCTGTGATGTCCATCTCAACTCAATGGTTGAGAGCATGAGCTTCTGAGTCCACAAACCTGTGTCCAAATCCCAGCTTGCCAAGTCCTGGCTGTGTGATCCTGGGAGAGTTACTCAACCTCTCTGAATTGCCATTTGTTCTCTATAAAATGGGCATAGTGATATCTCTCTTATAAGGTTGTTGCTGAGAATTAAATGAGATGAAATATGTTCAGCACATAGCACAGTGTACCTATTTACCTGATGCATTGCAAGCACTCAATAAATGGCAGGTCATTATGATTGTTAATAAAGTTGGATGGAGTGAGGAGCAAATCCCAGCTTTCTTTTGGTTGATCTCCTTTGAGCCTATCGATCGTACCTAACTTGGGTTTCAGTTCCTCTGCTCCATTTGGAAACATCACCCCCTCCGTATTTCGCCTTTCGTTCCTGGAGATCAGAGGGTTTCTGTGACGCTCAGCCCTTCGGCAGACCTGGGTAGAAGGGAGGATTATTTTTGTTTACCCAAGGCAAATGGGGAGGCGGGAACTCCATGCTGACTCCACACGCTCGCCTGCAGGTGGCGCCCCTCCTCTGTTCATCCGCTCCCGGTTCTGGCGCTAATCCTCTAAAGAGGGAAACCTGGCCTGCAATCGCGCACCCCAATCCCGAAAACCCAGAGTGTCGAAAGCGCCCGAGGGACGATTTCCCAAGGGAACTTCAGGAAAACGTCTTCCACATCCTGGCCATAGGAATTGACCTGTACCTAGAATTCTCTCAGTGGGCCACGCTGATTCGTGCTTCTGTCTGTCTCTGCACGTGCCATTTGCCGGCAATACTTGTTCCGTGCTACTTTGTCCCACTAACTCCTTCCTAGCAAAACTCAGTGCAGATGTCACCTCCTCAGTGAAGCCTTCCCTGATTGGTCCCTTAGTTTGGGCTGGGAACCTCTCGAGTGTGCGTTCACCACGCCCTGGGCATCACATTTGGATGGAGCTACTGTATGTATTTTTAAACATTTTATTAGGGGCTGGCCCCGTGGCCTAGTGGTTAAATTCCCCGCGTTCCACTTTGGCAGCCTCAGGGGCTCACTGGCTCGGTTCCCTGGGTGCGGACCTGCACCACTCGTTGGCCATGCTGTGGTGGCATCCCACATACAAAACAGAGGAAGATTAGCACAGATGTTAGCTCAGGGCCAGTCTTCCTCACCAAAAAAACCACATTTTAGTATAGAGAACTTCAAACTTAAAAAAAAAGGGCCAGCCCGGTGGTGCAGTGGTTAAGTTCACAGGTTCCCCTTCTCCTCCGCCTGGGATTTCCCAGTTCGGATCTCTCGGGTGTGGACATGGCACCGCTTAGCACACCATGCTGTGGTAGGCATTCCACGTATAAAGTAGAGGAAGATGGGAATGGATGTTAGCTCAGGGCCAATCTTCCTCAGAAAAAAAAAGAATAAATGATCTAATAATGTCAATCTTACTGAACTGTAATTTCTGATTTTCTTATTCAGTTCACCCGAGGGGTAACCTGTCTTTTATGACCTTTGGTCCCCAGCCCCTGTGCCTGACATAGATACTCAATAAAGCTCTGAGGAATAAATGGAAGCACACTTGGTCCCGTTTCTCTATTCGTACTCTTCCCCTTCTCCCTCCTTTTCCGGGAAGCCCTCCCCATCTATGCCTCTTTGAGAGGCAAGCAGGTTGGCAGCCCTGGGCAATCCCAGAAGCACTCAGGACTGAGGGTGGCTCGCCATGACACCCTCCTCCGTCACAGCTTGTAGGGGCTTTGGGACCACACACGTGTCCACACTTCAGCTCTGTCTTTTTTTTAATGCACATGACAAATTATTTAATGTCTCAGAGCCTCAGTTGCACTATCTGTAAAAATAGAAACTGTTTGCTTTGGAGTTGTGAGAATCAAAGGCGATACCCAGCTGCTTGGCACACAGTAGTTGTGCAATAAACGCTGGTTTCCTTTCCTGCGGGTTTTATGTTGATTCTAGGGAAATGACTTCATCCTTGGGGAACAATGGCTGTTATTCATTATGCAGCTGGAACAATGATGACACGGATCTTTGGGAAACCCCAGTTTCCCCTGCCCAGGCATCGGAAATGGAACACCAGCCTCCCCGCACACCCAGGCCCTCTGTGTGACAAGGAGGCCAGACCGGCCGAGGCAGACGAGGAGGGAAACAGCACCCCTGCAGGTGCCTTCCCAATTTTATACGTCCATTCTTCCACTCGCTTGTCCATTCATCCGACACGCCGTGTTCTTGAGTGCCTCATCTGTGCAGGCACCGGGTTAAGTGCTGGGGTCGGTGGTGACCAGACAGACGCGGCCACTGCCCTCACAGCCTGTGGTGTTTTTGGATGGGGTGAAGGGAGAGACGGGTGCACGTTGCAACAAGAGCTAAGGGCTATGCATAAAAAGTGGGGGCTATGGGAGCGGATGACGGGGGATCTAACCCAGTCTGGGGGGTGGGAGGGCTTCCTTGAGGAAGTGACACTGAAGCCGAGATGTGAAGGACAAACGGGAGTTAGCTAGGCCAAGTGCGTGGGGAGACAAGAACTCTTCCATCCTTCCACCCTGGGCTCACCCTATTTCCCCATCATCTCGTGGGGTGCCCCACATGGGTGCCCAACACAGAGCTCCCTGTCACAAAGCTCAACCTGGGCCTCACCTCCCCAGCCTCCTGGTCCAGCCCCTCTGGCCTCTTCTCAATGCCTGCAAGAGCTAGAGTCTCCTTCTCACCAAGGAAACTGCACGCAGAGGACAGCTGAGAACTGTGTCCCCTTCGAGGAGCACTTGCCTTCTACCCAAGGAGGCAGGGCAACTGTCTTTAAAGAACAGATGCCAAGTACTGAGAATCTCAGGCACTTTCCAGCCAGTGTTCTGGGAGATCACAAATGGCTGCTGACTCCATCCTGAGCACAACCTTCTGGCCTGCAGGGCGATCTCTCTTCTCTCCCTCCATCACTGCACCCCTTAGCTTCTCCCCACCAGAGCAGTCCGGCAACACCCAGAGCCCATCCTTCCTGCTTTGGCAGAGCCAGAGACCCTGCTTTGGCGGGGTGGCCCAGGGGATCAGGCGAGGGCACACAGGTATTCTGTTGCCAGACAATGGGACCCAGCGCAGCCCAGGGGAAAAAGTGAATTTGACGTCAGCCCAGGGTGAGGTCAGCCAACAGATGATCTGTGAGCCTCCAAAGGAAAAGAAAGATCACCAAGAATGGAGCCAGGCTGCTTTCACTTCCTCTTCTTGTCTAGGCTGGCAGAACAGGGCAACGCTGGCAATCAAAGGCAAGATCCTGGAAACGCTCTGAGGCTGGGATGGGGAAGCGTGTTCCTGGTCAGACTACAGTCATGTGGTGTCGTCTCTAGCGCAATGCCGTCTCGAATGCTGTGCCCTTCAAGGGTTTTGTTCACAACTTGGTCATAGGCAGGGTGATCAAGGATGACACTAAACTGGGCAGAGAGATAATAAAAATAATTGTAGCTAGGATTTATGTGCCAGGCACTTTTCCTTTTGCCATATACTTTTTACTTAATAGTGACCCTAAGAGGTGGGAATTACTGCAGTCCCCAGCTGACAGAGGAGGACACAGATTTAGAGTGGTTCTGGAAAGTGCCTAAGGTCACACAGCCAGCAAGGGGTGAGATGGGCTTGGAAAACCATCTAAAGCTCTTTGCCGGCACTTGCAAACTCCATTCATTCATTCATTCATTCAACAGATATTTATTGAGCTCCTTCCACGTACCAGGCAGCGTTTGAGGTAAAGCAGACAAGACCCTGCTCTCATAGAGCTTACATCCTCGTAAGGAGAGTGTAAATAAAGAAGTGGACGAATTCAAAAGAGAATTTCACAGAAGTGCTGTACAAATTAAAGTAGGATAAAGGATAGGGCCGCTTTAGACTGAATGGTCAGGGATGGCGTCTCTGTGCAAAAGGAGCCCCCATGGGGAGGATCAGGGGAGGGCCCTTAGGCAGGGGGGGTTTGGCCCCTTTGGTAAACAGGGTACCTGACTTTCACGGGTTCTAAGTAAGATGTGACTCTAGACTGAGTCTAGACTCAATCAAGAAATTGATTAGGAGAAATATAACGTCTTGACTTGTGCTCAAAACAGCAGTGGCCTAAACACAAGGCACTGTGGACTTGCCGCAACTGGGCTTGGGTGAGAGAAGCTGGAGTTTCAGTTGACCTGGCAGCGTTAACATAGCCTTGGTTGCTCTGATAAAAGTAGGTTCTGGGTTGGAACCTACTCTCCCCTCTTGGAGCAGGTCAGGCCCCACCTGGAGAGCTGTGCGTGCTCTCTGCACTGCCCCTTTAAGACATCAACAAACAAAGTAGATCCTCTCCCTAGAGGACCGTCACACCAGGGAGGTGAGCAGGGCGGGTCAGAAAAACCATTTTCCCCAGGTAGAGATCATTTGTGGAGGCATGAGGGCAGCCTCCAGAAAAATCTAGGATCAGTGGGAAGGAGTTATAAGGAATCAGATTTCTTCCCC
This sequence comes from Equus caballus, assembly GCF_041296265.1. Classification (NCBI taxonomy): domain Eukaryota; kingdom Metazoa; phylum Chordata; class Mammalia; order Perissodactyla; family Equidae; genus Equus; species Equus caballus. Next base: position 28,568,057 of record NC_091707.1, read on the forward strand.
CCCCCCCTTTTTTCTGCTAATAAAATGAATATGTGTAGAGATTTTCTGAAGTAGAAAAAAAGGATAAAGAAGAAGGGACAGAAATCATTTTTTTAAAGTATGCCTTTTTTTTTTTTTTTTTTGGTGAGGAAGATTGGCCCTGAGCGAACATTTGTTGCCAATCTTACTGTTTTTTTCTCCCCAAAGCCCCAGTACATAGTTGTATAGCCTAGTTGTAGGTCATTCTATTTCTTCAATGTGGATGCTACCACAGCATGGCTTGATGAGTGTTGTGCAGGTCCACTCCCAGGATCCAAACTGGCAAACCCTGGGCCACTGAAGCAGAGCATGTGAACTTAACCACTTGGCCATGGAGCTGGCCCTGAGAAATCATTTTTAATCCCACTCTCCAGAGGCAATCACTGATAATACTTGGCATAAATCCTTCCAGTACTTTTTCTAGGCTTTAAAAATGGTAGCTGAATCATACTGTGCATATACACAATTTTGTTGATGCACGGGAGTGTGTATAACTGTCTAGAGAGGCAGAGGAACAGAGTGGTCAGAGAGTGGAATTGTCCTGGGCTTGAATCCTTATTAGCTGTCTGACCCTGAGCAAGGTGTGTCAGCCCTTATCCCTGCTACCTCGTCTGTAAAATGAGAATAATATTAGTATCTACCACATAGAGTTGTTTGAGGTGTAAATGAGCTAACGTTTATAAACACTAAAAACAATGCTGCACATACCTAAGTTACGTGATGATTGATAAATAAATACCACCCTTCTTTCGTTTAACATTGTCTCATAACCATTTCACAGTGACATCAAGATGTTTTATGTAAACATGTATTGTCTGAATAAAATTCCATCGTGTATTTTCAGTTTCTTTAAACACTCCCCTAATGTTAAACACTGTTTATTTCGAATGTTTCAGTATTTATGAATGGTGATCATCTTGTGCCAACCATTGGCTCTACCTTTCCAGTTGGTTCATTTGGATAGAGTTACAGAAGTGGAACTAGTGGGTTAAAGGATGTACTTTGTTTTTTTAAAAAACTTGTTTTTAGATAGGAAACATACACGTGGTAAAAAAGTCAACTGATACAGACGAGTACACAGTGAGAAGAAAGTCTTCCCCCAACTCCTATTTCCCAGGTCCCCACTCAGTGGCCCCAGCATTTGTTTCTTGTTTATGCTCCTGGAGATTATAAGTGTAAACAGCAGATGTATGTATGTATAACCTGAATTTTTTAAAAAACAAAAATTGGTATACTACAAGCACACCTTGCCCTTTTCTCCTAATATGTCTTAGAGATGTTTCCCATCATTACATAAAGAGCTTCCTCATTCATTTTAATGGCTGTATAGTATTTCTTGTTACAGATAGACAATAATTTAACTAGGGATATGGGCATTTTAAAGATGTTTGACGCATATCAATAAGCCGTTTAGCAGAAGTGAGCTCTAGTTTATATCAGATAACCCCTATAACCCCAGTTAATTAGTGGGCCCAGGATTAAAATCCAGATGAGCTCAAAGCCATGCTATCTCTGCGAAGATGTACAAAGACCCATTAACAGTGGGGTCCCTGGAGAGGGGAAGGAGTTGCTGGAGGTAATCTCTCCTCCCGGCTCCCAGGGAAGATCTGACTGAAAATGAACAAAGTTGACTCATGAGGTGTAAGGTCCTCAGGTTTTGAAATGTTTGGACGCCAGCCAGACAGTTGTATCCTCTACACGATCCTGCAGTGTGGAGTGAGGGGACCGTGGCTGCACAAGGTCGGGCGTGCTCTACCTAAAGACACTCATGTTCAAACACATCTATACCCTGGACTAGATAAACATCAGTTTGAGACAGCCACGATGGCAAAGAGATGGTTGAAAGAGCAAACTCTGAGCATGTGTGTGGCTGGACTCGCCTCCATCTGAGCCCTGAGTATCTCTCCCACGGCCTGATTTCTCCTGCAAATCCTCTCAGGTGTGGCCTGGAGAAGAGGCAACGCTCGTGAACATCTTACCAAAGTGGCAGGGAGAGGGGAGGGCAGCCTTCCCCGGGGACAGAGCACATCTCAGCCCCATCCAGGGCCAGCTTCATGGGCATGAGAGCTGTGCAGTCTCACGGGGCCCCGCATTTAGCACAACCCTGCACTTACTTTAATGCTCTCCTGTTTTCATCTTGAAATGTTTAATAATTTTTTAACAAGGGGCCCCGGATTTTCATTTTGCACTAGGTCCTACAAATTATATAGCCAAGCCTGTCCCTATAGATTACAGGAGAGTGGTGACATGATTTTTACTGCCTTAACCCTACAAAGGCAAGACCCTGGATCTTCCTGGAACCTGGGCCTGCAGCGTTGAAGCAGAGATGTGGCCCAGGAGTGCTTTGGCTGGAGAAGAAGCGGGGAAAGACAGGAGGGGGTGGACGAGAACTCTGGAGAGGTTCTAAGGCCTGCCTGCCCCGACATCTCACCTGCTCATTTCCCCACTACACAAAGATGAGGTCCCCAGGGAACAACGAGGTCAGCAGCCAGCGCACACCCATGCACTTGGAGCCCGGGCCTGGCTGTGCTGTGGCCTGACCCCAAACTTGAAGGCGGAGGGATTCGGGGCCCGCTCTGGGCTGGAGTCTGGGAAAAGCACATTATATACATGTGCTATACAGACAATATTACATCTCCATCTTACCAAGGACGAAACTGAGGCTCCGTGGGGTTAAATAATTGGCACAAAATCACAATAGTCTCGAAGTATAACAAAGAAGGAAAAGGAATCACTTTTTTTTTTTTTTTTGAGGAAGATCAACCCTGAGCTAACTACTGCCAATCTTCCTCTTTTTGCTGAGGAAGACTGGCCCTGAGCTAACATCCATGCCCATCTTCCTCTATTTTATATGTGGGACGCCTGTCACAGCACGGCTTTTGCAAGGCAGTGCCATGTCTGCACCCGAGATCCGAACTGGCGAACCCTGGGCCGCCGAGAAGCGGAACGTGCGAACTTAACCACTGCGCCACCAGGCCGGCCCCAGAATTACTTTTAATCCTATTATCTAGAGGAAACCGCTAATAATGTTTGGTAATTTCTAGATTAGGTGCCATCTCTGAAAAGTTGCACAAAAAAACTCACTGCAATTGTCTCCGGGAAGGAGTGGTGGAGACTGGTATCACTTCTCACTTCGGTACATTTTGAATTTTGTCCCATGTACGTGTGATATAAAAATGTATTATTTTATATAAATAATAGTAAAGAGTAGGCTTTTTGGACTATATAAGAAATAGATCAGGACTCGTCATTTGAACTGTTTAGGGTATATAACATGGTTTCTTTACAAATTAAGCTTATCCATAGTGCATTTAAACTGTATTTATAACACTTTGCTTTAAATATACCTTCCCTGAAGCAGATTTCTACCTGAGTGGGCCCGTGTGGTTTCAGTGTGACTCTGGGCATCGTCACAGAGTCAGCTTCCCGCAGGCCTCTTTTCCCTGTGCACTTACTTTGGAGTTAGAAAAACCCACGTTCTAATTTTGGCTCCACCACTTACAGCTGCATGACCTTGAGTGAGTTACTTAACTTCTTCAAAGAAGAAGAGCCTTGCTTTCTTCCTAAGTAAGATAAGGATACACAATTCCTTATTCATAACTGCAAAATTCCAAAAGTTCTCAAAATTGTTTTTTTCCTGAATTTGGCGTAAAAACTGGTTAGGTGATGAAATCCGACCTGAGCTGGTGTGTGGTCATTTACAGTTTTATTTATTGCACTCATGGTGACTGTTCAAACATTTCACTACAGTCCAGAAAAGTGAATGTGTGGGCTACATAGTGCTGTAGTGGATCCCAGTGGGGGTGTCATATACTATGCGTAGAGCTCCATATCTCTTTTATAAAGTTCAAGGAATTCTGACTTCCAAAACACATCTAGCCCAAGAGTAACAAGAAAGATAAGGTATAAAAAGTAGTAGTGCACGCAGTATTATTCACAGAAGCCAAGACATGGAAGTAACCCAAGTGCCCATCAACTGATGAATGGATAAAGAAGATGTGGTATATATACACAATGGAATACTACTCAGTCATAAAAAAGACAAAATTGTGCCATTTGCAACAACATGGATGGACTTTGTGGGTATTATGCTAAGAGAAATAAGCCAGACAGAGAAAGACAAACACTGTATGATTTCACTTATATGTGGAAGATAAACTAACACGTAGTTAAGAAGAACAAATTAGTGGTTACCAGAGGAAGAGGGGGTCGGGGGTGGGAGAAAGGGGTAAAGGGGCACACGTGCGTGGTGATCAATAAAAACTAGACTATTGGTGGTAAACACGATGCAATCTATGCAAAAGCTGACCTATAATAATATACACCTGAAATTTATGCAATGTCAAAAGCCAATATGACCTCAGTAAAAAAAAAAAAGTAGTAAAGCAAAGATTGCTAATTGCTTACCCAATATCCATTCTTACTACGTTGCTTAATACAGAACTCTGATATTTTATTGGGACTAGAAATGTGTCTGGCTAAAACACTCCCCTTCCCAGCCTTCCTTGCAAATAGGAGCGACCAAAAAAGATGTAATTGGAAGCGACTGGATGGGTGTCCCAGGAAAGCACTCCCTTTTCTCCCGGCCCTTCTTCTTACTGCCTAAATGTGGATGTGATGGCAGGTGTTGTGGCAGCTTTATTGAGTGTGTTTAAGCTACACTAGTTAGAGCTCTGTTAACTGAAGCAATGGTCTAGTAAAATGCCTGAAGACTTACAAGTGTCTTAAAAGTCCATAAGAACACACAAAAACAGATGTGGTCCTCATGGAGACGTTCTGATGATATCAAGGACATGCCCAATAGGAAAGAATGAACTAGAAACTCCTCGGCTTCCATTATAGCCTGAGTCCTTGACCTGGGCAAGAAGCACTCAGGAGTCTTATTGGTGCTCAATTTCCCAACCAATGACGCCAGTTTCAGGGAGAGAGGGATGAGGCCCCCAGGGCGTGGGTAAAAGAGCCTAGGAAGGGCCTTATCCCCCTGAAGGACATGCAGAAAATGACCAATCAGTGGTGACCGGCTAATGCTGTTCCTGAACCCAACAGGTCCCGAGAGAGCCAGTCCTACGATGGTTGGGATGAGGTGGGGGTGGGGGATTGCTGAGAGCCTTCACTGGAGGTGGATCTGGGGAGCACTGGACATCCGGAGGGCGGGAGTCAGAGGACTCAGCCTGAGGCAGCTATAGGACAGTGTGTGGAGGAGGGAAGCCTGAGAGATCCTCGGATGGTTTCACAAAGTGAACACTCAGTGCTCTTAGAAAGGCTACAGAGGGGCCCACTGGGAAAGAGCAGGGAGGGTCTTGGGGGCTGGGGCTGAGCAGAGGGGTCTGGAGGACCTGCTGTAGGGCTCTGAGGCCAGAGAGACCATGGGGATCTTGGGTCCCTGAGTTAAATTATTTCCTGGAGCCTGGAAGTCATTGGATTATTAATTGCGTGGTTTTTTCTGCAAAATTGCTATGACCTCCGTCAAATTACTTCTTATTTTCGAACAACTTGTCGCAAAAGACTTGTCCTCCTCCAAGGCACATTATTAAAGCAATACTTTAGGATAATCTGTGAAGCTGGGAAAACCAGAGAGCAATGTTGTAGAAAGAGGGTCTTTGTTAATATGACCACAAAATATTTAAATGCCCCATAACTAGATGAAAAGATGCATTCATAGACACCTCTTAACTCTAAAAGATAAAAAGGTGCATTCCGAGACACCCTTCTTAACTCCAAATTCCACACTATACTGCGAGAACGGACAAAGATCTCTGCCTGAGGGTTAGTATCAAAGTTGAACTGTAAATGTGTAAGTCACGTCTGTCGACTCCTCAGGGTTGTACAGCCTTCAGGCGCTGGGTGGAAGGTCTGAGGCCTGAGCAAGTGTGTGCAGATCTTCCTTTCTTTTCATCTTTGTGCCTCCTTCCTCCATACCCAGCCCTTCCCAGCTCCACGGAGATCAAAGCCGCTCCCTAGACCATCCAAAGCCATTGCTGGAAAAACCACAGACACGCTGCAGCTCTTTGCTGACGGGGGCTGGGAGTGGTGCCAGGTCAGAGATTTCGGAAGGGAAACCTTCCAAACGCAGGATTAAGCTTCTGGAGCAGATGCTGCCTGTGGACTGCCAGCACTCAGAGAGCTGGCCGGGCAGCAGCCACGGACTCGGCTTTGGATAGCTCACAAAACTGTTGAACAAAGACCTGTAGACCCTGCACCGATGGAGAGGCCGAGGAGGAGTCAGCTGTCGGGAGTCCCCTGGGGGAGCCCGCTCAGTGCCCCACGAGACTGGAATTGCAGCGAGTCATTTCAGATGGAAAGAGAGGGCACAGAACAAACGTTCCTGTGGACACCTCCCCCACACCTCACCCACACAGTGCTTAATGAATATTCTTTGCTCTTCCAGCTTTATACTCAGCCTCCCCATTCTGAAAATGGGAACAAGTTAATGCCTGAAATTTGCAAAGGAGTCAGGCTTTGAGAAATGGTAGAAATGATGGAGGTACCGTATTCGTAAACCATGATCTTGCACACAAAGCCTAGCTTCTGAGACACAGCTCATCATACTGCCTTTTGGAGGGGGTGATTTAGAGGGAACAGAGTGGGAAGCCAACTGGAGGATATCTCTATCCACAGGCATGTTACAATGCCCGAAATCCCACCACTGCCAGTTCAAACATGCTCTCTTAATGAGACCTTGTGCACACGTGTAATTTATTAGAAGCCACGGTCCCAGTCATCCCTGACAATGCGTGTCTGGGGCCAGGACGTTCCATTAGCTGAGCAAATTCTCTCCACTCTCATTGTTCATCTCAGCCCCAGACCCCGGCTTGCTCTTGGGTGGTTCTTCAGAAGCTGTGGCGACATTTCTGCAAGCTTTTGGGAGGCTGGAGGCTTGGGTTTCACAGAAGGCTTCAAAAGGTATTTGCATTTTGAGGCCAGTTTTCCTTTGTCATGTTTTTTCCATTTCTTCTTGGCCTTTGGGAGAAGGTTTTCATCTTTCTAGCTCCCCTGAAATTAATCTTTCTCTGGAAGAATGTTTTACCACCAAGGAAGATCTGGGCCTGCCCCCAGACAAATTTGCAAAGCGGGGCAGGACAGAGAAGTAAGAGGAGGGAAAAGGAGCGAAGGCAGAAAGAGGAATGGGTGTGAGAGTAACAACTAGAGAAAGTTCAGGGAGTTAGAGGTGATAGGAAGGGTCCCTGGAAACTGGAGGGTCACTCCCTGAGTAACTGTGGAAACCAGCACTTCCAGCAGACATGCTGTCTCAGGGACTCTTGTCCCCGCCAGGATGCAGAGCAGCCTGCCCCCATGGAGCTGGGCAGGGATGTTGATTGTAAATCAATGCCATGTCTGCCCTCAGAGTCTACTAGCTGCCCTCTCCATATACCCTCCTGCTGCCTCGGAGAGGTGTGGGTTCTCATGGTAAATGATCGTGCTAAGCCCCGTCTTGTGCACTGCCTATCACCACCCAGGACAGGCAGGCTTCGTGGGTGTGCCACCTGTGTGGTCGTACAAGCCCCCATGCTCAGAAGGACCCGGCCTTAGTTTAATGCTCTTCTTCTGTCTCCATCTTGAAATACCTAATAATTTTATCTTCGAAATAGATAGGTGTTTTGTAGGTGAAATCTAATGGATCAATAGAGCATGCATGAGATAAGACACCTGGTGACAGCACACAGCAGGGCAGGCATCAGGAACATAGAGCAATGGGCCCACTGGTCCTGCCCACACATGTGTGCCTGGCACCACTGGGCCCCACAGTGGCTGAGCCAGAGCTGGTGCCAGATTGGCGGCAGCGACAGCGGCTGCAGCAGCGACAGCACCTGTAGGAGAGAGGAGAGGATCTGCAGGCTAGGTCCCCGGGGGGAGGCCAGCTGTGTTCCTGGAGTCCTTCCTTGCAGTGTCTGTACAGATAATTACTCTTGGGTCTGAGCTCCCAGGCAGGAATTGCGGGCCTTTAGGCAGTAAACTTGGTCAGTAAATGATTACAAAATAAAAGCATTTATATAAACATTGCAATAAGGCATATCAGGGAATGATTAGGATTCTTCAAGGAGTCCAGAATCTTCAGTTTTTGAGCCAGCCCTGATGGCCTACTGGTCAAAGTTCAGTGCGCTCCGCTTCAGGGGCTCAGGTTTGGTTCCCGGGCGTGGAACCACACCACTCGTCTGTCAGTCACCATGCTGTGGCGGCAGCTCACATAGAAGAACCAGAAGGACCTATGACTAGAATATACAACCATGTGCTTACTGGGGCTTTGGGGGTAGGCGGTGGCAGTGGAGAGGAAGATTCGCCACAGATGATAGCTCAGGGTGAATCTTTCACAGAAAAAAAAAAAAGAATCTTCAGTTTTGAAAACTTCTGCAAAATTGCAGAGCAAATATTCAGGAGGCTTAGAAAAAGCAATTAGATTTAAAGGTCATTGCATCCAGTGGAAAGGAACACTATTTTCATATGAAGCTTTGGATAAACCAATTATTAACAAGCAAGTCAATATCAAAATTAATTTTTTTCTTATAATTGAAGAATCAACAAAAGAATGTATAGATAGGTGTTTTAAGTTACATACAAAAAATGAAGTCACTTTCAGTTTCTTGTAACCTACACAAATTACAGGAAATGTCAGAGGAAACATTAACAGGCTATTGTGTAAACTTACATTTAAAATCAAATTCAGGGGCTGGCCCAGTGGTGTAATGGTTGGGTTCATGGGCTCCACTTTGTCGGCCCAGGGTTCACAGGTTTGGATCCCAGGCGGAGATATATGTGCCGCTCATCAAACCACACTGTGGTGGCATCCCACATACAAAATGGAGTAAGAGCAGCACAGATGTTGGCTCAGGGCCAATCTTCCTCAGCAAAAAAAGAGGAAGATTGGCAAGAGATGTTGGCTCAGGGCCAATCTTCCTCACCAAAAATAATAAACAAAAATAAAATCAAATTCAGACTTGTGTGAAACTGATCTGTATGAAGAATTAAATCTGCTTAGAAAAATTGTTCCATGAGAATCATCAGCTCTAAATGCAGTAAAATTTATATTTTCAAATAACTTGTCAGAAATGTATTCTAACATTGTCACAGTCCATAAAATACTTTTAACAGCTTCAGTAACAGTTGCATCAGCAGAAAACTCCTTCTTAAAAATTACTGAAAATTATTTACGATCTTGCATTTGCCAAGAGCAACTAACATTACTCTCAATTATACTGATTGAAAATAAAGTTGCTAGAATTATAAATTTTGATGACCCAATAAATGAATTTGCCAAAAAGCAAGCTGGAAAAGGCTTAGGATCAATCAAGATCTAATATTAATAAAGTATTATTACTTATTTCATTATATAAAATACGACACCAAAGATACTTTTTTATAATTTGTGAGTTATGTTGTTGCTCATGTATCACTATTACCTCTATTACGTTTTATAAGTAATCAAATATTCTAAAGGCAAAACCTTTATATTCTAGTTCCTTTACTGGCGCTTCTCCCCTGCGATTTGACCAAAGGTCTCCTCGCATTTTCATTTTGCACTGGGCCCCACAAATTATATGGTCTGTCCTGTCTCAGGGTCTTGAAGGCTCTCTAGATACCAGTGAAGCCCATAAACATATAAACTCTCATTCTTTAAGAGTTCCTCCAGACTCCAGAGCAGTGGTTCTCAACTGGAGGCGATTTTGTCCCTCCCCCAAGGGACGCATGGCAATATCTGGAGGCATTTTTTGTTTTCACAACTAGGTGGCTGCTACTGGCATCTAGTGGATAGAGGCCAGGGATCCTGCTAAACCTCCTACACTGCATAGGACAGCCCCTTACAACAAGTAATTATCCAGTCCAAAATCTCAGTAGCGCTGCAGAGAAAACTCTGATCTAGACTCCTTGGACTTGCAGAACATCCCTGCTGGGTTGTTTGAAATGCAGACTCTCAGTTTCCACCCCAGACCCACTAAATCAGAATCTGCATTTTAACAAGATCCCCAGGTGATTGGTGTGCACCCAAAAGTTTGGGAAGCGTTGAGCTAGGGATGTGAATCTCTAATGGTATATTTCGGACATGTGGGAGGGAGCCCTTCCCTGACCCTTCAGTCGTGCCATGTTAGGCCAACCCTGCACAGACCCCCAGGACCACACTGTTCCTGCCACTTTCCTCAAGCTTCTTGCTCAACTCTTAAGGGCGCCCTGGCATGTGACAGGCAGGCCCAGGTGCAAGGACACTGTGGGCAGTGTCTGACAGAACCTCAGCCCTGGCACTCTGATGTTGAACTTGTACCTCTGTCAAGCGAGTATGCAAAGAAAGACAGCAGGCTGACAGCTTCAAAGCTCTGACCTGGCTCCAGCTGGTCCCAGGCCTCCCTCTGCAGCAATGGACCCGAGGACTCTGCCACGCGCCTCCACCATGGTCCTCGGGCATGCCCCTGCATTCAGAGCACAGCCTTTGAACACGCTGCTTCCTCAGCAATGCCCTTTCCCCCTTTCCCGCCTGCCCCTGAGCCTTCAAGGCCCACTCGCCTTGAAGCCCCTCCTGGAGGCTTTGGGTTTCCCTCAGGGTCCTCATGGCTACCAGCAGACGGATCTGTGACAGTGGCCCAGTGTCTTCAAGAGACGGAAAGTCAATGAAGGGCAGGTGGAGGCTCCGCGGCTGTGGTCAGGACTCCTGCCCATACAAACAAATGCAGGCCCAGTGTTTACAAAGCTCTGGATTTTTCAAGAGAATCAAGAAGTCTGGGTTTTTTATGTGAAATCTTCTGATTTCCAAATACTGGCATCTAAATTAAAACAAACAAACCACAAGGCAGACCAGACCCCTCTGTGGGAGGCAAGAGCCTGAGATGGACACTTTGCTGCCGCTGGGCTCTGTAAACACTTATCGTGTTGTGTTGTGAGTGTCTGTGGACCTCCTTGTCTCCCCACTCAGCCTAGCAGCAATCTGAGGGCAGGGTCTGGAACAAAGCAGTTCAGCACATGCTCAGTGAGTGAGCGAACGACTGAACGAGTAAGTGAGTGAGACTGACACGTGTTGTAAGCTCTGGACATCCAGTGGTTTTAAAGCCATGGTTCTTAATGGACAGTGTCACCCTCTAAGGGTCGTTTGGACACCTGTGGGGAAGGTTTGGTGGTTATGATGATTGACAGCACCACTGGCCTTTAGGGGGTGGGGGATCAGGGTGATAAAAATAATATCAGGCACTTATTTGTGCTCACCCTGTGCTAGACTCTATTCCAAACACTTTATTGAAATGAACTCGTTTAATCTTTACAACAGCCTTACAAAGTAGATGCTGCCATCACCCACATTTCACAGACAGGGGAGGGTGTGGGGATGCTAGTCAGTCTGCAATGGACAGGACAGCCCCCCACGGCAAGGAACCATCCTGTGTTCCACAGATTCTTGTATGCCCCACTGAATGCTTATGTAGAAAAAAAAACCCTGTTTATAACAATCAGAAATACAACTATCATATAAATTGTGGGAAGAGTATGCTTTATTTTTTAGCACTTTGCCAAGAGCTCACCATTTCAGAAAAATCACGTAGCAGCCAGCAACATTGCTCAAGGCGTCTGAGTCACTAAAACCACATGTCTACATCCATCTACATTTATAGTTTCCAAAGTCATAATGATTCTAGTTGTGAGCATTGGATTGGTTGATTAATGGATTTTTTTTTTAGTAAACTTTTCATTGAACAATTATGTACTTCGAAAAAGTGTACAAACCGTAAGTATATAATGCACTAATTTTTGCAAAATGAACACACCTGTGTAATTAGCATGCAGCTCAAGAAACAGAACATTCTCAGCACTGTGGAAGTCCCTTCATGCTCCTTTCTAGTCAAAATTCCTCCTAAAGGGAACTATCATCCGAACTTCTAACATCTTACATTAATTTTGCCTACCTTTGACCTTGATATAAATGGAATCATACAGTGCATATTTTTTGTGAGTCTGGCTTCTTTCGGTGAAGATTATATTTGTGAGATTCATCCATGCTGTCGTGTGAATTGGAAGTTTGTTCCTTCTCATCACTGCATAGTATTCCATCATATGGACATACCACAACATATTTATCCATTCTACCGTAAGTGGCCTTTGGGTTGTTTCCAGTTTTCGTCTATTGTGAATATGGTGCGTGAACATTCTTTTGATAGACATCTCTTGGTGAACATACGTATGCATTTATTTAATCTTTTTGTAATTACGTGTGTAGGCAGATCCTTTTTTTGTGTGATTTTCATTTCATGGAAGTAAGAGGATATTACAAAATACTTGGTATCCAAAGGAGGCCTAGGTTCTGAGGGAATAGTTGGGACCCTCTTGTTTGAAGCAGGTGCTTCTGTCCATGGTCCATTTGTCTGTCGCACAAGGATTGTCCCTGCTGTGCTGTGCTCCATGTGGGGAGTGATTTGAGAATCTTGCCATAAGGCTAGAGGGCAGAGGCCTGCATTCTCACTCCCACCACTAGAGGGCAGGCATTGACAAGGCGCTGGGGACCCGCGGCTTCTTTCAGGCAGGGTGGCTCTGTTTCCTGCCCCGTCTCCCTTGGTAACTGGGGGTCCACCTCTACCGGGGGATTAAACAAAAGAAATCTTTGTAGTCCACCTCAGTGGAGGCAGAGGGAACTGACGCACTTTTGGTGATCAAATATTTCTCACCCACCTTCCCTGTTAAATGGAGAATCTCTGGAGTCTGGCTGCCTCCTAGGGGTACCTGGGCTCCCTGCCCCACTCACGCTGCCGGCTTCACTGGTGAGCTCACCTAGCCGGGCCACTGGTGCTGGTTCTCTGTTCCTACACGGTGGCTTCCGCAGACACACGTCCTGGTAAATGTTTAACAACTCGTTCTGGGAGTGGGGCCTGATTTGCAGCGTTTGCTAATTTCCGTGGTGTTAACCGTACTTCCGCCACGTCTGATTTAAGCTGGATGAGACGTCCATCGTTGAACGTGGAGTTGGGAAGAGATGCTAAGTAGCATAACATTATATAGTATTTCCACCATACGTATACAATAGATGTAAATAAACCTGAAGGCATGGAGAAGAATGAAATGTAGTAAAATAATTAGGAAGTGATAAGTTTGGGATATTTATTACTTTAAAAATATAATTTATTTAATTTTACGTATACGTAATTTAGTGGGGTTTTTTTCTTTCTACTTTTTTCTCCCCAAATCCCCTCAGTACATAGTTGTATATTTTAGTTGTGGGTCTTTCTAGCTGTGGCATGTGGGACGCTGCCTCAGCATGGCCTGATGAGCAGTGCCATGTCCGCGCCCAGGATCCGAACTAGTGAAACCCTGGGCCGCTGCAGTGGAGCCCACGAACTTAACCACTCAGCTAAGGGACCAGCCACCCATGTAATTTAGTTTTAATAAAGGCTGTGTTTAACAACCAGCTCACAAAAATCTTGGAAACCTTACAGTTGGTTCTTGGGAGACAGTGCTCGTAGACTCCTGCACATCACTGCAGGTAACGGGCTCTCGTCCCCCTTGAAAAGTCACATTTGTCTTTTGCAGTGCAAATTGCAGCTGTATTCCCTAAGAGGTAAAGAGGCCTGGCCCTGCTACTTAGTAACTGTGGCCGTGGCTGCATCTTTAACCTTTCCGTACCTCAGTTTCCTCATCTGCAAAATGGAGATAAAAGTATTTTTTAAATTAATTAATTGAGCTATTTAGTATTTTTATTTATTTATTTATTTATTCACTTACCTATTTTACAGGTTGCCACAAGGCTTAAATGAGATCACGTAGGTAAAGCCATTAGCACAGTGCCTGGCAGACAGTATGACATACCTAAATAGTTTGGAGCTTTTTGAAGAATTGATTAACATAGCTCGGGGTTAAAGCTGCACCTTGGGTTCTGTCATCAGCATCCTCAAAATACTCTGAGTAGGGCCAGAGTGTCTGGCCCTGACCTGCCAAAAGGGGACCTGACCTTAATGGGCCAGCCAACAGGCCCTTCCGAGGCGCGGTGGCTGCCCGAGCTTCACAGCCCCACCTCTGACAGTTTGAAGTGGGACTGCTCCATTCCTCCATCCACCTGCAGCTCAGAGCTAGGGAGCCAATCACAACCCTGCCTCCCCACCACTAAGTCACGTGAATAGGAACAGTCGGGGCAGCCTTGAGGAAGAAAGTCACCAAGGGAATGCAGTGTCAAGTGACCCGAGAAGTGTGGGTGGGGTTTGTGGGCTGGTTCTGTCTGGAAGGGCCTCAGGCCATCGCTGCCCCCACTATCTTCCTCCTTCCCAGCTGGCTGCCTCCCAGAGTCACTGCCTAGCCCTTGGACAAAGGGCACAGAGGAGGAGCAGGTGACCAGGCTGGCTGGCATCTGTGGAGGGAGGCTGGGCAGCAACATATGTGGACATGGCAGGCAGACGCTCTCTTTGCCACCTTGACTTTTCCTCAAGTATAAAATGGGGTGAATAGTTTTACCCAGCTTACCTGGTCTGTGTCAGGGATAAAAGTGTCGTCAAAGACTTGTCAGTGCTTCAGAAAAAGAGGGGCTCAGTGGCCCTCTTACACACCTGGTGACTGGGCAGCATCAGGTGCACATGGCTTCAGGGGCCCATTTTCCAGAGCTGGGGTCAGGGTTGGGGTGGGCAGGGAATCATAGTTGCTGCTCAGAGCTCTGCCCTCTGCAAATCCCCTCTGATCAGTGGCCAACAGGGATTGGGCCACCAAGCCTGGCTGTCACAGGTCCGACATGCTCTGAGGAGGGGTGCGCTGGGTGATGGTGCAGGTCCACGTATTCAACAACCCTGTGAGCTCAGGATTTGCCTCCCCAGGAGTGGGAGCCACCCCTCAGCTGTGTCAGCCCAGCCTTGCCCGGCCCACCCATCTTGGACCTTGACTTTCCTTGGAGAAGATGGTTTGAAGACTTCCACCTCCCCTGGGGTCAAGCAATTTTACTTCTTTACTTTTGCAGGGCTTCTACGGCTGCCCAGAGAATCTTAAATCGAAACAAAAACCCCCAAGCTAATTCCCGTCCTGGAATCTGCTTGGTGCCTCAACTTCCTTGTAGGTAAAACTGGGGGATAAGACTATCTCATTTATGGGGGTGTTGTAAAGATAAAATGAGCTGGTGTGCAAGAAAGCACTTTGTAAAAGATCTAGAGACATGTAAGGACAGTTTGGTTATTACTTGTTATTTTTATTGGGGGTAGGAGGGGCCGTATGATTTATTTGGAACAGTGTGACTTTGGGAACAGACAAGATGGAATTCTGGGTTTGCAACATATATGCTATGTGGTTTTTGATGTCACAAAAATCTCTCTGAGCCTGTTTCTTCACATGTAAAGTGGTGTTAACGATACTTAATTTGGAGGATTGTTATCAAAATTAGTGGTTACATGTATAAAATCCCTGCTAAGTAACTGGCACACAGTAGGTGCTCCATAAATAGGAGCTGTTACTCCTGCTGTTGTTATTACGTATAACAGCAGAGGTACCACGTACTAATTCTGAAACTTTTCTCTTCACTTGCAGGGAGCCAAGCTCCTCTTTCCAGCCCTGTAAGTGGCAGAGGCACAGGCTCTGGGTTAGACTCCTGGGAGAGGACGGAGAACCAGGCCCTCTGACTTATTCCACCCAGTGACCTGCTCATCGAGGTTTGGCCAGGCTTGTCCTAGTTTTAGCACTAGGAAGTCCCAAGTCCCTGGAACTCCCTTCCTTAGCCCCAGGCAAAGTGGGATGATTGACTCCTCCACTCACCACCAACCTGGGTCTAACTCCCAAGCCATTTTCCAGTGCCTAGACTTAGAGTATTAAGACTGGTACTGAAAATCTGGAAGGACCCAGGAATATTAGCTCAAAAAGCCAGCTTAAGTCCTTTCAGAACCAGGCAGAGATTAAACAAATATGTGAAAATAAAAAATTAGCTCTGGCCTTAAAAGTCATTATCTTAGGTGTAAGAAACACACAAAAAATCAATTATGAAGACCACATATTATATGATTCCCTTTACATGAAGTGTCCAGAATAGGCAAATCTACGGAGATAGAAAGTAGATTACTGGTTGCCTAGGGTGGGAGGTGGGGGAGGGTGGGAAATGAGAAGTGACTGCAAATGGGTATAGAGTTTCTTTTTAGGATCATGAAAATGTGCTAAAATTGATTGTAGTAATGGTTGCACAACTCTGTAAATATACCAAAAACCATTGGAATTGTATACTTTAAATATATAATTACACATTTAAACAGAATAGTATGGTATGTGAATTGTATCTCAATAAAGCTGTTAAATTTTAAAAATTAAAAAAAAATTTTAATTATAAAAAAATCAATAGTTTCTCCCACTTGAGAATCTCTAAATCTAAATTATTCTTAACTCTCATCTTGAGAGTTGTCTCTTCAATGGCATAAAAATATTCAGCCTAGGCCAGGGAATACCACCCCCACTTTGCAGGCGACGTGAGCAAGGCCCACATGCCCACTATAATAGGGGCTCTTGCTCAGCTCTATAGAGGAGGCCTGTGGAACCTCAGGCAGGAGGCGAAATGGTGGGGGAGGAGAGGCTGGGGAGAAGAGAGACTTGCCTCTGATCCTGGCAATATACAGCAGAAGGAAATGCATGCTAAACTGAGGCTCACCCAAAATGCCACAGAAGGGCAGAGGAGCAGCTCTGGAAAGGTTGCAAAGGGTTAGGTGGGGAGGGCATTGCAGGCAGAGGGAATGGTGTGCGCATGGGCTCTGAGATGTGAAAGTAGGTGCCTGGTCAGAGGCACGGAGGTGGTGTGGGGAGGCTGGAGTGTGAGGTGTGTGGAGGGACCTGGAGGAGCTGGGCCAGATTGGGGAGAGCACCACACACAGTCCTTGCTCCGACTTTGACTTGGTTCTGTGGACACTGGGGGTCCAGTGGAGGATTTTTAGGCAGGGAGTAACAGACCTGCAGAGGGTCTCCAAAGCCATTTTACAATGTGAGAGTTCACGGAGCCGGTTAGCGCCCAAACCGCTGTGCAAAGCCAGGGGCTTGAAATACCGGGCCTCCCCATCTCCCACTACACCAAGCTGCTTTGCGGATGATGTGCCCTCTCTTACTCTTTTCATCTGTCTTCTCTAATTCCCTGTCCCGGGCCTTGGGTCTGCCTGGGGTGTTCCTGCAGTCCACACTGGGTTGTTGAGCTCTGTTGAGACCCAGGCAGACCTAATGTTTGCTTTTCAACCCCGTAGTGGTCTGGGCAGTGCAGCCCCAGCGGAAGATGGAAGTGAGCAGGAAGGGAGGGTGTCAGTCTCCTCCAGTGAGAAAGAAGGCAGAGCAGGGCCAGGCTCTTGGAAAAGGGAGCAACAGGCGCAGGTTCTGTGGGTTGCAGAGGGGAGGGTTCTCTTGGGGCTGGGTGTGTGTGCATGGGGGGAGGGGCGCTCTGCTTGCCTTGTTGAGCTACCTCCAGGACAAGCCTGTTAATTCACAACCCTTTTCCAGAGAACCTACTAGAACTAGGCTTGGGGAGAGGCCCTGAGGGGGAGTATCTTTGTCCAAAGGGCACCCAAGAGTAGGGGCCTGCTTGACCCAAGCTGCAGCAAAGGCTGAAGTCCATGGGTCCAAGCCCAGACTCTGGCACTGATTCTCAGTAGGTGCGCCTCCACATTTATTGAGCACCTCTGAGACAGGCACTGAACAAGGCCCCGGGGCACCAAGATAAGAGTCACAGTCTTAGCCATCACGGGGCGACAAGCCCTGTAAACACATAAACGGAGGACTTATCTGCTAGGGCCGCAGTGAGACATCACCAATAAAAGATGTAGCCATACAGCGCACCAACTGCTCCACAGTGTATGCTGGAAAACAGCCCAGGAGGCAAGGCTCAGGATAGGAAATAAAGTTAGGGGTGTGGCGGAGTTCCAGCCCGCACTCTGCTTGTCCTGGCTCTGAACCTCCGTGTTTGTTCTTAACCTTGAGGTCCGCCGTGTGCTGAGGAATCACTTCGGAATGCTTGCTAGAAGAAAGACTCCTGAGTGCGACTTCACCGAATCAGAAGGCTGAAGATAGGGCCCTGAAGCTGCATTTACACCCGCCCCTCCCCCCAGGGCAATTCTGAGGTTGGCAGGCTCGCACCCTAGTTGGAGAAGTACTGCTTAATAAGAGATAATGACCTGGCCCAGCCATAGGTCAGGCGAGCCATCCAAGAGCTAACAAGCAACCCGCGTGAAAGCGCCTTGTGAATCTGAGAACAAACCAATTCTTTGCAAAGACTAGTAAACCAACAATCCAAATAATATCCAAAAAAATCTAAGTAATAATAATAGTAAAAGAACTGGGGAGCGCACTGCGAACACGGTGCAGTCCACCCCGGCGCAGTCGGTGCGACTGTCTCTTTAAGGCTCCCCGGCCCAACCCAGTCTCGCCTCCCGCGGGGCGTGCCGCCCGGCCGGCGGCGCGTGCGTGCTGGCAGCCGTCGGCCGGCGGGGCCTCCCAGCCCAGCGGTCGCGGCGGCGCGACGCCGGCGCTTGTTGCGTGCGCGCCTGGCCCCGCCCCCTGCCCGCCCCTTCCCCTCCCCCTCCGCGGGCCTACCCCGCCCGCGCGGTACAGCTGGCCCAGTGACGCGGGCGCAGCCGCCGCCGCCGCTACGACCGCCGCGTTCTATTCTCCTCAGCCGGAGACAGCCTTGCCTCCTGTCTCCCGCCTCGTCCTCCTCCTCCTCCCGCCGCGCCAGCCAGACCGGCACGCTGGGCCTCGCTTAGAACCCGGAGGGCTGCGGGCGCGCGCAGGCGGCGGAGCAGATCCCGGCGCCGCGGAGGCTGCGAGCGCCCCCCTCCCGGAGGTCGCCGCGCTGTTCCCCGGGTGAGTTGTCACCGCGGCAGGGGTGCAGGCATTGTGTCCCTGGCGCGCCCGGCCGGCTGTCAGGGGCGCGGGGCTGGCGCGCGCCGCCCGGAGGGACGCGGGGGAGCCCGGCGTCGGCTGCCCTCGGCGCTGGCCCCGCTGTCACCCGGCCGGCCGGCCGCGAGCCCCGCGCTGGCGTGGGCCGCCCGGGCGCGGTGCCGGGAGGGCGGCGGGGGCCTGTGCGAGGCCGGGGGGAGGACCGGACGGCCGGTGTGCGGCAAGGGCTTGGTGGCCGGGGTCGTGCTCCCCGCCCGGGAGTTCGGGGGACAGCC
This sequence comes from Equus caballus, assembly GCF_041296265.1. Taxonomy (NCBI): domain Eukaryota; kingdom Metazoa; phylum Chordata; class Mammalia; order Perissodactyla; family Equidae; genus Equus; species Equus caballus. The sequence goes on from NC_091707.1 coordinate 28,587,136, forward strand.
CCCACTCTGCAGGTCGCTGGAGAGGAGGTGGCGGAGGCCCCCTTTCTTTATTACTCTTCTCACTGCCTCCTCCGGCCAACTAAAGCTGCGGGCCCTGCGCCGGCACGGGGGCTTGGCGGCTTCCGAGGAAGCCGTGGAGCCCGGGTGGGGAGTGCCGGAGCTTTCTGGAGCCCCCGCGCCTCGTCTCGTCTTGTATCTCAGAAACTATTTCTTATCCGGGCTGAAACTCACCGAAACCACTTCCTGTTTGTATATGTAGACTTTCTTTTTTACTCCTGGTTTTTAGAGACTCCAGATAATTAGCGCAGGTCCGACCCTCCCGCAGTGTTGTGGCGGTGGGGCTGCGGGGCTGCGGAAGTGGAAGAAGTTATCTTAAACGAGATTAGGCGGGGGAGGTGGTTTTGGGAACCCTGAGACCCGGGAGGGAAGAGGCGTCAAAAGGAAGTCCTGGGCTGGTTCGAGGGAAGTTCGCGTTTTGGCACAGAGGCCTGATGCTGCTGTTCCCACAGAATGTTCTCTCGATGGCAGGCGGCATGCTGGGCTTTGTTGCTCTTGCTAACTAGGCTCGTGTGTGCTTTGTAGAGAGGTGCGGTAAAAGGACCCAGTTCAATTAAATCATAGGTGTTTACTCCCCTTCTAGATCTGCAGAGGTGGGAAGTGTGTCTTTCCTTTTCACAGTGGTTAATTCATTTCTTGCTCTTTAAATCTCTCTGGTTTAAAATATGCGTATAGATGATGCATACACACACCTTTTCTGTTTTGGGAATTCCACACCCAAATTGTCACCATCTAGTGGAGGCTAGTAGAGACATGCGCTTGGCATTGAGTTCTGAATTTTCTGGGCTTTGGTTTAGCTAGATGCATATTCAACCAGAATGAAAAATTTCAGAGTTTGGGGGGGAGATATGTCTATCTCCCCCTCAATAAAGGAGGTATTTAACAGTGTAACAGTAATAGCAATAGTAGGGAAAAGTTATTGAGGATTTACTGTTTACCAAGCTTTGTGCTAAGCTTAATCTCATTTAATAAATAACAAACTTTTGAGATAGATATTGTTGTTATTCCCATTTTTCCAGTCAAGACAAAAGCCAGACAAATTCAGTAGCTTGCCCAAGGTCACAAAGGTAGCTCATGGTGGAGCCCACACTCTTAACTACCAGATTGTACTGTTAGTTTCTAGTTTGCTTACTTTTTGTTAAAATTGAAACTGGAGGCTTTCCAGAACATTTTCAAAGCACTACTTCTTCAGGATATGTCTCAGATCACGAGCATCCTTAACTCTTTCTCCAAGGTACACGTTTATGGTATGTTTGCACAGCATTCTTCTGTTCATCCATTTATTCTTTCATTCAGTACTCACAGGTATTTATGTGATACAGAATGTATGCCAGGTGCTGTGCTAGATATTGGGGATACTGCAGCAAATAAGTCAGAACTCAACCATACCCTTAAGTACTTCACAGTCTATAAGTCAGTTTATTTTGGTTTGTTAATTTTCACTCGTGGCTATTTGCTGCTTAAGGAGCTTCTGCCCAATGAGTTAAACAGAGGACAGTAGTGGTATGAGGCCTGATAGAGAGGACTTCCTGTCCACAAATTGACTTTTTGGATACTGTAGTAGAAATGGCACATGAAACAAATCCTCACCTACAGCTAGATGGGAACAGGTCTCTGGGTACTCAGAGTAGGGCTGCCCACCATCTGCCCTGCGGTATTTAAATCCTGAGATCAAAACCACTGTTAAATGACAGAGTTCAACTTATTTGCTGAGGCCTGGCTTCTCAAAGCTCAGAATTAGGGCACACAGAAAGAAAAGGAAGAAAAGTAGAATTAGGTGTTACAGATGCAGGCTGTCAGATGAAGAGACCTCAGCACTTTGTCTGGTTGCCTGGCAGGTCTCCATCATGTGGGGATTGAACATGTGCTCTTATGTAATGGTGCGTCTCCTGGCAGGGGATTTCCTCCTTTGCTGTTACTGGGGCAGCAATTCCTACAGCTACCCTCTCCCTCCATACACATACCCATACACCCTCCAAAGGTAGTAATTCACTTGACTTCTTAAAAGTAAGAACTTCTTTCTAGTTTGTTGCTACTGAGCATTGTTTCACTCCATACTTTCTCATCCCCTAGATAAAAACCTGCCTTTTGTTTCAAATCTTTCCTTGTGCTCTTTTTCCATATCTTTAGCTCTTCTGACAACCAGGTAACTAATGGTATCTGTCTGTGAAGTTGGAGAATTACAGGATCTTTAAAAAAATTAGTGAGTCACGTAATCTTCCTCATTTCTGTACCAAAACAAGTGAACTGGGGAGAATGTCTTTAGCAGAGCCGCTTGCAGGCAGAGAAAGAAAGCCAGGCAGCACATGTGCTTTTCTTTCTCCTCCAGTTCCCATTTCCAAGGACACTTCACGGAGAGGTAGCAGCAGGGCTGTAATGGCCATTACAGGCCTGAATGTCAGCAGATGCGCTGGGCCCGGTTGTGTAATTGCCTTGCATGAAGCATTTTACTGAACTCCTGAGTTGACATGTGATCTCCTAGTTGAAGCTGACAAGCAGGGTTCATTTTTCCCCCTTCTATCTGCCTGGGCAGTAGAGAAGTCTTGTTTAGGGAGCATTCCTTCAAGCAATAGGAGAAAGATGAGAAGGAGCAAATAGAGGAACAAGCCCAGTCCCCCCACTTCCCCCACTTTTTTTTTAGAACTTTGAAAGCAAATGCTGCTCCTGTGCAGACTTGAGTGTTGAGGGTTAGGACACTTAGGTTAAGGGTAAACATTGGGACAAATGCATATATGATAATAGAGATGCTTTCTCCTCAAGATGGCTTCAGTCTGGTGGCCACCCACATATCCGACCAAAGTGAGACTTCATGTAGTGGAATGGCTTTTTAAAAATTAATATTCTTAAGTTATGTTGCCACATTTCAGGAAACTTGGAAACCAGAGCAGTGAGAAATAATGCCTGTAATGTGGGAAGGGGTAGTTCCATGTTGGTGGGAGTGAAGGATGCGGCTTGAGGTTGGGGCTGGGGGTTTTGTGATGGTATTTGAAGCTGCTGACAGCTGTGGATCTGAGACCAGTGAAGCAATTTCAGGACAGCACTGGGGAGACTGTCCTTGAGCATCAAGATCTGTTCACTCCCACCCTGGTTTGGATTCAAGGCAACAGCCATTGTTCCCTGGGATGATTGTAAGTTCTGGAGTGTCTCTGTGTAAAAACCTTTATCTGTAAAAGCAGAGGTGCTGGGGAAAGAGGTGCCTCTTACAAGTCTTAGGTTTTAGTGGCAGAGCCTGCCAGGTACCTGTGAATGTTTCCTTTTTCTTGTGCTCACGTGTGTTTGACCATGTCCTTTTTCTTCCCTTTTACTCCTTTGGCCTAGAAACCAGCAGGGTTCCTCTATTAGCGCTCTCATCCTCTGGTTCTTACCTGAGTCTGAAAGTCTCCACTCTGCTGGTAGACTTTGCAGTGACATCGAGCCGGGTCACTTCAGCCGTGAAAGGCCACCTGTGCTGTTGTTAGGGCTGGGGGACAGTTGAGTGTGTGCGAAGGTGCTAGTATAGCAACAGCAGAAAATGCAGCTGTAGTGAGAACTAAATGGGTTTCACAGACTCTGGTGTTGCTGTGATGTATTCTGCCTCTCTGGTTCTTACATCTCAAAAAAGGAAAATAGCCACCCTTGAAACATCTGAAGGCTGCCTGCCAGGAATCAGAAACAGGATATTATTGAAGCATTTTTCTCAAGCAGAAACAGATGTAGTACCCTGTTACTGTCGCCAGTGTTAGTAGATCCTTAAAATTACGTGATAGCAGTGTGCCCTTAAATGTACTCTCCCTCTTCCCCATACACAAGTGTTATACTTTTTGGCAGGGCCTCATTGCTTGATTTGGGAAAGTTAGCCTGGTATTCCTGATGACTGTAATAGCCTCTCAGTGGGTTTGCGGACTGCAGAGGTGGTGACTGACAATTCTTTATTACTCGGAAGAGAATCTTCTGTGGTGAGAAGTTAAAAGATTGAGGATTCTTTTCTCCTCTGGTTGGGTATTGCACACAAAACCTCAGAGAAGAGACACGAATAGGGGCTCTTTCCCAGCTGCCTTTCTTTCTTACCATCCTTTCTTGGGGAGGGGGAGCTTCTAATCTTTCCATATCCAACCTCCTGCCAGCAGTGACTTGGCCTCACCCACAGAAGACTAAGATGAGAGTGTGGAATTGCCCTGTGTGTAGACTCTCCTTGCTGAAATTTGGGTAGACTAGCCTTCAGCTTCTGACAAAGCCAGTAAAAGGAAGCTGGCTTGTGGGAATGTGGTATAGAAGTCTGTTTATCCCATTTTTCCTTCTTTGGGTTGTTCTCCGTTATCTCAATAAACTAGGTGGCTGGAAGTTTTAAAAAGGGAACTTGAACACAAGAACCAGGTGGTTTTACTTATTTTGCATTTTAAATTGAGCCAAGGCAGACTGAGGGAAGACTGAGGGGGATTTTTTTATTTTTTTAAATTGTCAGTACACTATGACAAGCTTACGGAAAGCTTGGAAAATAAAGGGGGAAAAATCACCGTGATTCTGCCATCCTAACACAAACATCATTTCCATGTATTCTACTTTTTCTATCTTTTATTGATAATCCCTGTATATTTAATTTTTTGTTCTATTTTTTTTCATTTAGCGTTACACGATAAGCATTTTCCTAATTGTGGCACATAGCCTTTATGGTTATTTTTAAGGCTTTATAATATTCCATCAAATAGATCACCTATGATTTAAATATCCCCTCTTTATACATCTAGATTATTTCTGAGTCTGCACAAGGGGATTTTTTTTTTGAGAGGTGATTTTATTTTGTCATACATTTTTTTTTAAAAGAGCTTTATTGAGACATTATATGTTAAAAAATTCATCCCTTTAAAGTGTACAATTCAGTGGATTTTAGTGTGTTTACAAAGTTGTATAACCATCGCCATAATCTAATTTTAGAACATTTCATCACCCCCAAAAGAAACCCCATTAGTAGTATTCCTCTACAATGCCCTCGGCCCATGGCCACCACTAATCTACTCTCTCTCTATAGTTAACCTGTTTGGACATTTCATATAAACAGAATTATACAATATGTGGTCTTTAGTAGTCGGCTTCTTTAACTTAACATAATGTTGTTGAGGTTTATCCGTGTCGTAGCATGTATCTACTTCATTCCACTTTATTGCTGAATAATCTGTTGTATAGACATACCACATTTTGTTTGTTCATTCATCAGTTAGTGGACATTTGGATTGTGTCTGTTTTCTGGTTATTATGAGTAATGTTGCTATGAACATCTATGTATAAGGTTTTATGTGGACATATGTTTTCGTTTCTCAGGGAGAGAATTTAAAAGCTGCATCCATATTTCTGCTTTGGAGTTAACATTCTACTTGGTTATGCAGTTTGTTTGGGGAAGAACAGTGTTACAGCAAAATCTCTTGATCCTGTAGTTTTGAGGATATTCTCCTGAATTAAGAAAAGATATTACGAAAAAAAATTAATCATGTGTTTATGAAGTTTGAACTTTCCAGTAGCATTATTTCCGAATCTTTGGTGCAAAACGTTAAACAGTAGTGAGAGTTGACAGATGCAGTAGTGCCTAAATTCATTGCACATGTACTACTGCTTTAAAAAAAAAAGCGGATTTTCAGTGTGAAGCCTCAGTTCTAAAACGTGCCATTGTGTTTTATGGAGAGAACTTTGCCATGAACCTCGTAGAGCCTTCCTTATCAAATGTAGTTTATAGTTCTCAGAAGCTTTTTCTTTCCATGTGAAAAATTCCATGCCAGGGTTCTGTGCACCTGCTTGGAGGCTTCTGCTAGGCTGGGGAGTGGAATGCTTACTGAATAGATAGCCAACCAGCGAGGTAGGGGGAGGGAGAGGGCTGTGAGTGCGATTAAAATGTGGGTCTGAGAAAGAATGCTCTTGAGGACAGCTCTCACAGGGCTTTTGCTGGTGGACCTCAGTTGCACCTGAGGTTAAAAATATACATCATGCCAGACACAAAGAGGAACAGATGGTGCTGCTGGGAGTGTTATTTCCTCTACAGGATCTGCCCCTGGGTGGTTTTACATCCTACCAGCTGTATTACTGAAATAATACAATGCCTCCCTTTACCCTTGTCCTAATTGGAACTACCAGCATTCATGATCAATAGCTGGTCTTGCTTTCCCTGCTCCTAGATCCCTACCAAAATCTCTTGAAAGTATGCATGTGCAGGTGACTGGATTTTTTTTATCAGCAGGTCCAGATGGTTCTACCCTAGAGAAACGTGGGACACAGGGCACACGCATGCCCTTTTGTCCGGCACAAGCCAGACAAAAACCAGGAACCTGAATTTTCTTCTCCTATACCTGTATTAGGCTCCTGTACCTGGAGCCAAACCCAAGGGATTGGTTCTTCCAGAAAGTTCCCTCGTGGGGGTGTGTGTGTGTGTGTAAGTAAATATGTGTGAATGTAGCCATAACATCCCTGCCACAATTCATTGCCAAAAGTTTTGGATTTGGAGTGGGCTCTCCCTGTTAAGGCAAGTTCTATTCCCAAGTCCTCAGAGGCTCAAAAGGCTCTGAGACAAGATTCCTATCTGAAGATTCGAATTTTGTAGTGGAGTGTCCACGTGTTGCCAAAACTCCTTGCACAGCAAACTAAGTATGTGACGAGAGAGACTATGTAGGCTCATGAAATGCCAGAGTTAGAAGGATGGGACTTGGAAGATCATCTCATTCTACCTGCTCACTTTATAGAAAGGAAAAATGGAAAATGGATGCTTAGAGCTGACTTGCTTTTGAATGGTGACAAGGCCAGGGGAGAAGCCAGGGCTCTTGAGCCCTAGTCTACTGCTTGTTCTACCCTGGTGTGATCAACTTCTTTTCTCCTCTGGGCCTGTCCCACGAAAGGGGGTTGGGATCCCAGCAGGATGTGTGGTTCGTATTATCAGGACAAGTTCAAGCCCCTTCTGTAATTATGGTTTTGTGTCTAATAGTGAAATTACAAAGGAGAATGAGTCTTTAAGGGAAGAACTGTTTTTAAAATGGGTGCTGTTTGCAGGGTGAACGTACTTAACTATTTTATCTTTGTCCTGTGCTTCTTTGCAATTCAAAAAATGCCACCTGACTCTAGGCCAGTGGGACATGTTCTCTGAGTCATTTTCTCCTTTGAGTCCCCCTGCCTAGGTGGACAGTGGCAGGTGCTGGTGGCATCCTAGGTGTAGTAGGACTGCCTGATAATTGAGAACATGCTGTTTGGGAGGGCTAATGTCCCCTCCCTCCCACCCCATTAGCAGACCAGAACCCTTCATGACTATGGTTCTGATTTCCTCAGGTTTATTTTATGTGAGATCCCAAATTCATCCAAGTACAGTGTGAAAACACATCTCTGACCAGCCAGAAATAAGCTTCCTAGGCTGAGGTCATATGTGTTAGCTTTTCCCATCCCAGAAAGTCAGTGAGCAGTTTTATGTTCACTGGGTGCTGCTCTTTCAGTTGGCGTGCTCAAGACATTTCTAGAGAATTAACGAATGGTATGTTGGCTGGTCCACACCTTTATCAATCCTTGATTCCCATCTGCCTCTAGGTATAAACTCTGCCATGGGAGGGCCATCTACCTCCTCGTTTCAGTTCTGTGGGGATTTTGCTTGTTACACGGTAGGATGGCAAGAAAAACAGGCTCTGGGTTTTGTTGAGTTTCATAACAGTTCATTGGTCCATCTTTTTTTCTCTCTACATGCACCTTCAAGTCGTAATTTGTGAGCTGATAATCTGGTTGGGCTGTGACATCAGGCTGGTGGGAGGTGGGTCAATGGTTGCTGCAGAAACCAAAAGGAAGTAAATCTAGTCATTTCTTTAGCGAGTATTTAGTGAGTGCCTGTGTTCGGTGCTTGGTATAGAGTTGTGAACAAAGAACAAAATAGACACAATACTTGCCCTCATGGAGTTAACAGTCTGGGGAATACCCATGGGTTATTTAATTTGAGAGTAGTATTGGAGGAATCTATTGTGTAAAGTAGGCTTTCAGCTTGACTACTCTGAAGGAGTTGCTCTAGTGTTTTCAGTGACACTTGTGCTCCAACCCAGCAATCACCCTGGAAGGGACAAGGGCTTAGAGAATTCCCCTGCCGTAAGACAGCACATTGCCTTTCTCTGTGGAGTGAGCTAAGTCTAGGAGTTTGGTCTAGTGTGAAGATTCCTGTATTCCAGCTTTAACTAATCAGTTTTTAGTGTGGGAATGTTTTCTGACCCTGGAATATCTTCTTTATTTTTAATTAAGAGAGAAAAGCAGATGTGGGTTCAACAGTGAGAAATTGGGAGAAGGGAAATAGGATCAGTGACGTGAAAGCCATAGGGAATCCTTTTTCTCCCATCTCCAAGCCTCAACTTTAGATGTAGTTGTTGATTTGTGATCTCTCTTTTCCTGATATATCTGTGCATTATAACCTGCTGGGGGCAGTAAGGACCTAGTACAATCCTGCACAAATAAAGCTCCCAATAAATGTACATCCACGTATATTTTGCCTCTGTGGGTAGCCATCTCTGTATAAGCTGAGATTGGAAATCCCCAGACATCGGTGACTGTCTCATCTACTTCTTTGTACTCAGCTCCTTGATAGTTGGTTGGTTGATAAGTGATTGACCAGGTGTAGAGAATTAAAAAGGGAGAGAGAGCAAGGTGGGAGGATGTGAAGGAAAGAAGATATTGGAGGTGGTCCAAAATGTTTTAGCAAGGCCAGTCAAAAACAAACTACAGGGCCCATTAAGAATTATGATCCAAGACCAGAGAGTCACCCCTGCTAATTTTCAGGTGCAGGTCTTTGTGTCTAGAACTCTGTCATTCTTTCAAAAGCCTCAGGAGGCATCAGTCATGCCTTAAATCCAGCTCACACATGTGCATCTGCAGTTCGGCCTTCTGTACTTCTCTCTCTCTCTGTGTATCCACTGTGAATCCGGTTGTAGGCCAGTAGTTAACACGGGATGGCTTGTTTCTGTTTGTTCTCCAGAATGGAGCTCTTTTGGGGGTTGTATTACTTCTGGAATTATAAAATATAATTTTGTGGGTCATCTCCTTTGAAAGTCTTTGTATGCTTTTGAAAAATCACATCTTTGAAAGAAGGGCTGCTCTCTACAGATGCTGACTGCTTTTCTTGGGATGTATGCGAGCAACAGTAGAAGGAACAGATTTCAGAGCCTTTGGTGTTGGTAAAACTTTCAGTGAATAGCAACAAGGTAGGTATTTTTCAAGCAACACATCTGAACTCATTTATTAATTGAACAAGTATTTATTGAATGTTCTTTCCCATATAATCATCTCCCTACAGGGATTCTTTGCAGCTCACAGTCTAACAAATTTTTTGAGTTGTTCTCCAGCATTTTGGTTAGTCTTTTCCCCTCGTAGATTTCAAGCCTCTTGAGGATGGAAGGGCTAGTTTTAAGTTTCCTCTGTATTTACTATGCAGGCTGGGCATCTTTTTTGATAACAATAAAGATTTCTTCATTTTACAATGTGCTTTCACATAAGATATCATATTAATACTATGAGGAAAGTTTTAGTCCCATTTTACAAATGGGAAAACCAAGACCTTTGGTAACCGGGAGACCTTTAGCAGTGACTGTACTTATAAATAGTGACACTGAGTCAGCTGGGACTCAAGCTGAATCACACATTGGTGCCTCATGCTGGAAAATAGGAAACCTCCTATTGCAGACTTGATAAATTTTAACTTGCTCATGAAAAGTGGTAAAACCACCCCTTTCCTGGTTTCCCAGCCCCATGTCAATACAGATTCTGTCAAGGTTGGTATGTCAGTATGTTTTTGTGTACTGATGGGACAAAAATGTGCAAGTGTACGTAATTCGTCTCCTAACTAAGGAAAAGCATTCCCATATAGTCAGAGGGGCTTTTATTTTTATTTTTTGGAGGAAGGAGGAGGCCATACGGATAAAACCCTGGTATCTAGAAATCCATGCAGTTTTCACTTATTAAAGGTTCCAGTTGGGGGTAAGCCAGAACAGAAATTCTGGGTTCTTTGGGTTCTAAGGGATCTGTGATGGGGATTTTGAGCAGCTTTGCAAACTTACGCTATATTAGGCATTGTTGCAATCTTCATTATCTCTTTCTGCAGGTGTCTTCTTAGTCTAGGCAGCTGCGGTAGGTCCAGGGCCTCCCTGAGATGCCCCCCATGCTATTTCCAAAGGGTCACTGTCTTTGCCTCAGAACTCACGAGGGCTCCCGAAGGAACGTCCTTCCTTTGGCTGCTGACGCGGGAGCCCAGCGTTTCCTGTAGGGGAGGCTCCACCTCCTCTTCCCATTGTTCTGCCCTTGTTTTCAGAGGCAGAAGATGAGCCTGTGTGGGCAGTGAGGAGGTTAGAGGTGAAGGTCACGCCTCACCCATGACAGCTTAGATTTGAAGAAACATAAAGCAGTGCTAATGGTGCTGGGGCAGGGTGTGCTTGGACTGCCCTGTGTTTTCCATTTAGTTGGGAAAGTAGAGGAGTAAGAGTGGCTGTGGGCCAGGTATAGTTTCCCCCTTTCCTATGATGAGAGCAGATGATTGTCTTAAGAAGTGGGTACTGAGGGGGAGGCAGTGGAGGATGGCGGCCTTGGAGTCAGACTGACCCTGCTTTCAGTCTCAGCTCAGCCACTTACCAGCTGTGTGACCTTGAGCAAATGTAACCTCTCTGATCTTGTTTTATCATTTATAAAATGGAGATGATGATGTTAATTAACACTTCCTGTCTCTAGAAGGGTAGCTACCAAAATATTGGGGTGGGAAACTGTGGTGGGGAATGCTGGGGTGATGAAAGGTAACAAAATAACTTCTTAAACTTTCTTTTTGTGTCATTTGAATTTTTCACTATTGGCATGTATAAATTAAATAACTTATTAAAGTTATGTTTAAAAGTACCCCTTCATGGGGGCTGGCCCCGTGGCCGAGTGGTTAAGTTCGTGTGCTCCGCTGCAGGCGGCCCAGTGTTTCGTTGGTTCGAATCCTGGGCGCGGACATGGCACTGCTCATCAAGCTACGCTGAGGCAGCGTTCCCACATGCCACAACTAGGTGGACCCACAACAAAGAATATACAACTATGTAACGGCGGGGGGCTTTGGGGAGAAAAAGGAAAAAAATAAAATCTTTAAAAAAAAAAATATCCCTTCATGGGACTGTTATGAAAATAAAATAAAATGGGATTTTAAAACGCTAGGTACAGTGTCTGACAACTAAAAGATACTCAAATGGTAGTTTATTTGGGGAAGAAGTGATATGAAGTAGTTGACCGTTGCTTTTGTAGTGGTAGATTTTCCATCTGGCGTGTGTGGCTGTGGGTAAGTCTCTTTGTTAAGCCCCAGCTTCTTCAACTGAAAATGGTGGTTAACAGGAGTATCTGCTACATAGAGTTTGGGGCAGACATGTAAAATAGTTGGCCTGGTATCTGGTGCATAGTCAGTGCTCAGTAAATTTTAACTTATCAGCTGTTATTCTCACAACTGTGCTGGAAGCAAGGAGGGAGTTATGCCCACTTCACACAGTGGAAAGTGAGACACAGAGTAATTTAGTGACTTGTCTTGAGGCCACATGTTGAGTTAGCATCAGAAATAGGGCTGATGCCTGCATGGTCTCCCTGGTATTTTAGCTCTTGCCTTGTCAGCCCGGGTAGCAAAGAATGGAGGCCTCACAGGTGGTCAGTCACAAAGCACTGGCCGGGGCTCCACATGTGAAATGCAGCACTGGTCTGGACAGAGGGAATTTATCTAGGGTCACTTTGGTGGGGCTGAGCGAGGGGGAGAGGCCAGCTTAGGACCACATCCCTTTCTCCACTTTCTGAGGCAGATGGACCGCATCAAGAATGACAAAAGGGTGGAGGTTATTTCCTCTCTCTCTCTTTTCTTCCACATCCTCCTGGCTTGGCAAGTGGTAGACTCCTTACCACTACCCTTGTTATGGGTTCAGGCCTCTGAACTCCTTCAGGTCCAGAAAATTCAGGTCTTGCTTTCTCCGTTAAACTACCCTGCTGCTGGAGTCCACACTGATAGCCTCACAGCCCTGAGTCTGCTCATCTCTCTCTCTTTCATTCTGGAAGGCCCACACAAGGACGGGCTCAGCTTCTCTAGGGCAAGGCCTCTCTCCACGCCGCTTAGGTACTGCCCTGACTTCCCACCTGCTCCAGAACTATCTGGCTGTTTGTGGGGCTGAATGGTTGAGTTGAAGCCAGACTTGGTGGGAAATAGGTTTTGAATTTCACTATGGGCACCTGTTCTGTATGTTTACATTTTGAGAGGAAAAAACTCAGAGTGATTTCTGCCCAGGATTGTTTCCAGAGAGTGAGAGATTCTCATCTTCAAACTCAGTCCTGGGGCAGAGCTGTGATGCCCCAACTTCTCACCTTGGGTTTGTACAGTGTGCTTCTCACCCTTACCCTTTCGGTTTTCTCTTTACCGGACTTTACTGCATTTGCCTGCTCCCTTCTTCACAGGGGACATGGCATACTTACCCATTGGTGAAAAATACAGGCAATGCAATATCAGAAGTTTTACCAATTTAAGGTTGCCTAGTAGACTGGAAGGAATGTGCATAGTTGTACAGACTCTTGCACTTGATAGTTTTTGTATTGTTTTCCTGTGTTTCAAATACACCCTTTTCCAAATTTGCATTTAATGGTGGTTGGCAAACCTTGTAGTCCATTTTTCTTTGGAATATATCCTTGCTCGAGGTATTGGGTTCACATATTGTAATTCTCTATTAGGATCTGAAGAGTATGCGGGGGCTGCTCTTGAGGCACTCACTTTTCAATACTAGATACCAACCAAGTCACTGCACCTCCAGACAAGTCCCCTCTGACCCCCAGCCTGATTTCCTTTTCTTATTTATGACAGTCTGAAGGCCTCCAGTGAAGTGCTTCCAAGTGCTTCCTGTTGGCTTGGCAAAAGGAGGACCCTTGGAGGATCTTAAAAATCTTGTGGAAAGGACCCTCCTAGTCCTAGCTAATTGCAAAATGAGACTCTTGATTGGAGAAGCCACCCTCTTACCTGCTTTATGAAAACCCCTCTAAAGCACAAGTTGTTTAGGCTATTTATCACATTTCTGTAGTACTTATCTGGTTTTTGAAGATAGACTTGCTTAAATTAATTTTAGTTTTAAGAGTGATGACTGGAAGTTTTGGAGTTTATTTGAGGCCTAATCATGAATTTGCAGGAGCAGCTTCAGGGTACCAAGGAGAGAGGAATGGCATGCTGCCTTGGAGCTGTCATCTACAATGCCGCCTTTTGGGAACCATATTTTAGGCAGTCCCTAGCCTATGCGAAGTCGTGCCTGGGCCTTATCAGAAATGAACCAGATGGTGCTTCTAGTAAAACTGGCAGATGTTCTTGCTATCAGAATTAATTAGAAATTTTTATGTGTAAATGTGGAATTAAGGGAATCTTCCTTTTGGGGTTTTAGTTGCATGTGGAAGTACTACCCTAACCTTACAGAGGCCTTTATTTATGCCTTGCTTTTGGGCAGAAGTGACTCTTAGCTCTGTCTTTCCATCCCCTCTGGTTGCTTTTTCTCACCAAATGGATCATTTGAGTTATATAAGGTGACCAGTCCTCTCTCTAGAGTAATTTGAAGGATGCTGATGGGACTGTGTGCCCAGAATGTGCCTACTATACAGATAACGTGGTGACTAAAATGGTCATCATTTGAGTCACTCCTTTGGATTAAACACTTGGATGTAGCAGGTGTGATACCTAGAAGGAGAGACTGTGTCAGAGTCACAGAGCCCAGAAAAGAAAGAAGAGGAACAATCCCATGGGGAGAGGGAAAGGCAGGAAGTGTATTGAGTGCTTGCTCTGTGCCAGGTGCTGTACCTAGGTGAGCTTATCTTCACTTTATAGGTGAGAAAACCAAGCTCTAAAAAGCCAAGTAGTGTAATTTACTGTGTTGGAGCTAGAATCAAGGTTGGCGTGATTCCAAAGCCTGTGTTTTTTTCATGGCAGAAAAAATATATGTGAATTAGGAACTTGGGGTAGAGGATAAGGTTAGTGAGGGAGACAGAGAACAAATGCCTGGAGAGAGGAGGGCAGTGCCAAGTGGGAACTGCAGTGGAAGGGTGCTTGGGAGTGGATGGTCCTGGGTGAAGGGTGTGGAAAGGAGAGGTTGGTTAGCAAAAATAAACTGAAGTGGAAAAGAAGAGAATAAAACGTTGGGATATTGTTTGGAGGGGAACTTACCATTGGATGATGGAAGCTTTTCCCTGAGGGAAGCTCAGTAGGGTTTGTTTGGGGCCCGAAGGACCAGATAGCCTCTGTAATTAGGCAGGTGGCAGTTGGGCCCCCACAGGAAGCCTTTTAATCCCTGGTATTTATAGACTGGCCTGTACTCTACTGAAAGGCTACTCCCATTTCACTTAGCAAAGGCAGCATTATCTACTTTTGAAACACCGCATTTATGGATCCCCATTTAGCCCAGCAGGAGGTACTGGGTAATGTTCCATTATATTATCCTTATTCCCTGCTGCCTCAGAGGTTGTGCAGGGACCGTTCTGCCATTTCCCTGTAAGTGACCTCTGGCTGCTCCCTGTCCCACAGATGCTTCTTTTCCTTTCAGGGATGAGTTGGAATCACGACTGGGAAAGGTAGCCCCCTTGTCTCTGTGTTGAAGGTAGCCAGAAATTCCCTAGAATGATGATTCGGATTTGTTCCCCAGCTTCTCGCCACAAGGCTGGGGTTGCTCTGTTTACAGCATGGCCAACCCTACATTCAGTCCAATTCAACGGTGATTTATTGACACCTGATAGTGTGAGTGTGTGGGGTGGTATGCAAAGATGACTGAGACAGGTCTCTGACCTAATGAGGGAGACTGATGAGTAAGCAGCTCCAATGATCAGGTTAGTTTCTTTTCCTCATGGCAGGAAGTGTCGATAAATTTCCAGTCTTTTCTAACTTAAATGGTTATTGTGAGGACTGAGTTTATTAATAATGAATTGAGACTGCTTCAAAAAATATAAAGCTAGAGATTCATGCAGAACTTTCTTAATATTACAAGGTAGACTCATAATAAAAGATAACACGTATTGAGTGCTTTCTTTATGCCAGACACTCTTCTGAGTGCTTTCTATGTGTTAGCTTATTTAATCTTCACAGCAACTTTGAAGTAGGTTGCTTATATCATACCTGTTTTACAGTTGTGAGAATTCATGCCAAAAGAGGATAAAACACCTGCCTGTGATGGCATAGCTGGTAAGTAGCAGAGCCAGGCAGTCTGAACTCTTGGCTGCACAGTGTGACCTCTGTAAAGACCCTGCAGAAGTCAGGGAACAGAGGGGGTCCCACCTCAAGGGGAGGCAGCAGGCCAGGACTTACCCTCAGAGAGCAGAAAGGAGCAGGGAAAGGTCAGGCTGGTACCAAGAAAGCATCAGCATTTCTGCACAACAAAATTAAATTAGTGAAACCATTTCTGAACTTGGAGCCATCTTTCTTGGATAATACAATTGAGAGAGATAATGTAAGCCTAGGAGGAAGAACAAAGTTGGTGAGTTCATATATACAGATGGACACTTATTGACTCCGACTGAAACACAGAAAGGCAAAACCTTAAAGGGATTGCATCTTTATTCAATTTACACGAGTGCAAAGACCCAGGCAATATGCTTTGCGTTGGGTCAACAGCTTTTTTTTTTGAGGAAGATTAGCCCTGAGCTAACTACTGCCAATCCTCCTCTTTTTGCTGAGGAAGACTGGCCCTGAGCTAACATCTGTGCCCATCTTCCTCTCCTTCATACGTGGGACGCCTACCATAGCATGGGTTTTGCCAAGCGGTGCCGTGTCTGCACCCTGGATTCGAACTGGTGAACCTCAGGCTGCCGAGGAGCGGAACCTGCAAACTTAACCGCTGCACCGCTGGGTTAGTCCCTCAACAGCTTTTTTAACATGCGGTGCTTATGACTGAACGTGATTACGTCTCATTAACAGTTCAGGGGAATTAGCCATTAACATCTAATCACCTGGTTCCCAAATCTTGCATTGGCTTCAGAAGTTTCCTAGAATTCCCCAAAGCAGTATCTCTCAAAATGTGTTTTAGAATCACCTTACCCACCCTACACCTTGGGAATCAGTTCTCTTGTGGATGGGGCCCTGGCATCCGCATATTAGACAAGCTTCCTGGGCCGGCCTGGTGGCGCAGTGGTTAAATGCACACGTCTACTTCGGTGGCCCGGGGTTCGCTGGTTCGGATCCCGGGTGCGGACATGGCACTGCTTGGCAAGCCATGCTGTGGTAGGCATCCCACATATAAAGTAGAGGAAGATGGCCATGGATGTTAGCTCAGGGCCAGTCTTCCTCAGCAAAAAGAGGAGGATTGGCAGCAGATGTTAGCTCAGGGCTAATCTTCCTCAAAAAAATAAATAAATAAATAAAAGATAGTTGTTAAAAAAAAAAAAACAAGCTTCCCTCTGCTTAGTTCTGAAGTAGATCTGGGAAGCCAAGTACAAGCCTGTGTCAAGAGAGTGTGGAGCTGCAAGCAGCAGTGTCAACAATCTTCAAAGCTTCCTGTTTTCTTTTTATAATGAATGGGAATTTTGCTTCCTATTCCATAATACATCCAGGATAATTTTAATATTTAAAATGAATTACGTTATCTAACATGAAATAAATTTGAACCTCTACCAAGATTGTATGCTTTAGGGTCCAACTGCTCAGTTTATAATCTTGGCCTCATGAATTGCTATCTGTATGACCTTGGGCAAGTTATTTAACCTCTCTGTGCCTTGTCTAAAAATGGAGATGATAATAGTGCTTACCTTTTAAGGTTGTGAGGGTTAAATAAGATATTAGATGGAAAATGCTTAGATCCATGCACCATGGTTAAGCGGCCAAGTACCAGTTATTAATAATGATGCTATTATTGTTATCCTGAGGTTTCATGTTACTGGGAGTATGACCACCCAGTTATAGAATCCTGCAAGATGACAAAACATCCCTCTCCCCGCTGACACAGCCAGGCCACAGGCTTATAGAAGACCTTTTACCATCCATAGGAGTCCTGAACAGAGCACTGGGAAAATGCTTTGTGATAACAGATATCCTCAGGTCACATGCTGGCTTTAGTTCTCCAAGCCCCCTGTGTGAAGGATGTAGCATGACTGTTCTCAGGTAGTCAGAGTCTTTTACAGGTGGGAGGGAAGTACTTGTTTTTTAGAAAATATCAGAGAATCCATCAAGTTCTTTTAACCAACAACTGTTCTCTGTTCAATCTGGGCTCTTTTTTCCCCTTATTCTTATTTAATGGTTAGGGCTAAATTGTACTTTTCCTTTGTAAAGGTGCATGTCTCAAATTTGTTTCCCCCATTAAATAACTTGTTTTTAAAAAATTTAATAAATCACAAGTTATACTTGTTTCTTGGAGAAAGATTAGGAAATATAAATTACTTGGGGTCATGGAGGGAGAAATCACCTGTGATTTTTCTTCCAGAGCTCACCACTGTTCACCTGTTATTGTGTTGTTTCTGTCTAGTCTAGGATGGTCAGAGATGGCAGAGTGGCTGGCAGGTGTCAGACTTCAGAGAGAGGGGCTTCATTTCTGGGACCCAGCCTGGCTCTCCTGTGTCTCGTAGCCTTACACCAGGCAGCCCTACTTTAGGACAAGCACTTGGCAACACCCTTGTCCTCCAAGTGTCCTCTCCCCTTCAGAGCAGTACTGTGGAAAGCTGACTTTTTGTTTCCAGTCATACTCAAGCAGTTTTGGCCTGATTCATGTTGATTCTGCTCTCCTGGTTTTCTACTCATTTTTCACATAACCAGGTGGTGAGAGATCTTGGGCCTCTTTTTTCTGTAGGAACTGGTACTGGCTCTCAGGGTGATACACTCCTCATCCCTCCTCCCTCACAGATGGAGCTGGGAGGGCTCTGCCTAGGAGGAAAACTCATTGCTAAGGAGACACTGCCTCAAGGCTTTTTAAATGTAATGCTTCCTTCCTGTTTTCTCCTCTTCCCAGAATAGGAGCTGCCAGTAAAACTTTAGTGCAGGACTGTTGAGATGTATTTATTACTGTAGTGATGGACAGAAGAATTGTCAGCTCCTCTTCTCCTTATCTTCTCATCGATCCCCTTCACCCCCTTGCAAATGGGAATTATAGGAAATTACAACTAGCATAAAAAACCGTGGGCAGATGGGAAGGAAGGAATGTGTAACCTCCATTCCCGGAAACAGGCAGAATGGCTGAGCTGTGACTGACCTTAGCATTTGGCGTTCAGTGAGCCAAAGCATGGCCTGAAGATAATGTCGCCATCTGGGAATTGAAACCCGAGTCTTCCTGCTCTCTGACTTCTGTGTTGTCATGACACCCCTCTTCCGAGCCCCTCCTGTGTAGTCCGTAACTAGCCCCTACCACTTCTTTATTCTCTTGCTGAACCAGGTTCGTTTTTGCCCATTGAAACACTGAGTCAACGAGAATCCAGCAGAGAGGGTTTTAATCACAAGGCAGCCAAGTGAGGAAGCAAAAGAATGAGTCTCAAATCCCCCTCCCCAAAAATGGGGACTTGGAGATATTTATCGGGTAAGGGGCAAGGTGTGGAGATAGATGACTGGAGGTGAGGAGAGGTGAGGTAATTGATGATCTGCGCAAGCGTAGTCAGACTTCATGCCTCTCTATAGGACGCGTGTTCACAAAGTGGCAGTATTAGCATGATCTCAGGGTGGAGTTTTTAGCCTCTTGATGTCAAAAGATCACTTACCGGCATCTCTGGGGGCCCACTTGATGGGTTGGTGGTCTCAACTGGCCTGAACTGGACAAGGGGATCCTAATTCCTGAAAAACAGGCTCAAACACCCATTACCATGGTGACCCAGGCACCGGAGAAGTGTTATCTATAGGAACCTAGTGAGAGTCAGATAGCATATTGCCTAAGCAGCACAGTTAGCAATGGGCGGGTGAACAACAAAAACCTATAATCAGTAATTGCAAAAAAGAAAAAAACTTTAGTTACTAGCTCGCTTATCATCAATGGCTAACTGTTTACTGGTTTTGGTTCTGTAGGTTTCTGTCAGCAACACCCTGGCCAGACCTCATCATCCTGTCTGGCCTCCTTGGCTGCTTTAGGTTCATCTCCCATGAACATTGTTCTTATCTCAAGTGAGACTAAGTAAGAGAATGAAGCCCTATGTGTGGGAGGTAGTATCACCATCCTCTCCCATGGTGGCAGTACTCCTTGCGGGTGAGGACCAAGTGTTCTGGCACCTCTCACATAGTAGGCCTTTAGTAAATGCTTGTGGAATTGAGTTAGGTCATGTTTCCTGTTCAAGGACATTTATTGGCTCCCCACTACTTGCTGATCCAAAGTCGATTTTTTCTGCCTGTTTTTCATGGCTGTACAAACTAGCCTTCTGTAAGTGTTCAGTTGAATACTTAATAGTTTGTGGAATAACCAGAGTCTGCTATGTGATAGATACTAGAGAAACCATCCAAATTGTCCCTTGCCCCGAAGGATCTCAAATGGAATTTTTTTCCGTTCTTTCCTGATTCTTGGCCTCTCTCTTCCTTTCCCCACCCCACCCCATCCCTCCCCAATTTTTCTTGCTTACTTCAGCCTTCTAGCCCGAGAAATTCCCTCTTTCCTTCTCCATACTTAATCAGCCCTCAAGGCTTTCAGGTCAGATCTCTCTTTCTTTTTTGTTTTTTTTGGTTTTTGTTTTTACTGAGGAAGATTTGCCGTGAGCTAACATCCACTACCAATCTTCCTCTTTTTGCCTGTAAGCCGGCCCGGCATCACGGCCTCTGGCAGATGAGTGGTGTAGGTCCACGCCCGAAAGCCAAACCTGGGCCCCTGAAGCACAGTGTGCCGAACTTAACCACCAGGCCACCAGGCTGGCTGGCTCTTTCTTTCTTGATAAGGCTCTGTTTGGTTGTCTTAGGTTTGGATTCATTTCTGTCTCTTTTTCTTATTATTTTGTCCATAACTCACAAGTAGATGCTGCATGTTCTTCCTTATTTTCTAGTTATGTGTACCTCATTCTTCAGCATTTTATTGGCCCTGCATAGAATACTGAAATAGATACTCCTACCTATTGTGTGCCTTGAGTGTTTGCTCTCTGGGTGTGCAGCCTCTCCAACTCCATTGAAAGTTCCTTGTGGGCTGGGGCCTGTGCCTTCTGTGCATTTTGCAAGCTATAATAGACAGCTGTAAGGAAGTGATGATACATGGGGCAGGCAAAGGTGAACTGTTGGAGGTGAAGGGTGATTCAGCAGTGCTTTGAGAATGTGGTTCCTCATAGGATTTTGGAAGGCCTAAGTGTAGCGGGGGCTGGAGGCCAGAAGACCATCCAGGAGATTTAGGACTCTGGAAACCAAGACCTGAAGAGAAAATGGAAAGGGCAGGAAGGGCCAGGCTTGTCCCCCATGAGTTTGTCCCATTCTGAGATTCTCTTGAAACCTCAGTTCACGTGGAAATGTGTTCATCCTAGACATTAACCAGGGTTCTTGGGAAATTGTGGTGAGGCCAGATGCCTGTGTGATGAGTCCTTCCAAAAGGAGGGTGTGAAAGGTGGCTGGCTGTAGGGAAGCTTATTGCTTAAGGGAATAGACCATTAGGGGCAACAGTGAGCAGACCTGTTGGACTGAGGATTTGATTTATTTGTATTAATGGCATTTGTATTGATTCTTCTGAGGTGTTTGGGGACTTGAATGTTTTCTGCAAATACAAACATTTTCTTTCTTTGCTTTGTCACTGATCAGTTTTACAAGCTTATGTTGCTTTTTTTCTTGTAATAGTAGAATCTTGCATGAAATTAAAAGCAGCGTTTTCTTCTTCTGATGTGGGCAGAATTGTAAGAATCTTGCTGACTTTTCCCACATTTCCCTTTTGTTTCTCAGACCCACTGAGGACTGTGAAACAGGTTAGTAACGTCTGTGGACTGGGACCAGTTTCAGCCAGCTAAATTCTCTGTAATCCAGTTTAAATCTGTGGGGGCACATCTAAACTTACTGGAATTCTAGGTAGGAAGTGTGGTTGCAAAGGCAAAGCCATTTAATTGTAGGTTATATGAAAATAAAACCAGCTTGAATTTTCTTCTCACAAACTTTCTCTGAAACACCTCTTTAGATCTTTTATTTTTGGCAAATGGGTTTCAGGGTGGTAGCCTTATTACTGTTGTGATGGAGGGGTATACTAAGCCAGTGGGTGATTTCCCAGAATCTTGAGCCTTTGAAAAATGCTGTTCCTTTTAGAAAATAGTAAGTACAGAAGCCTGGCTGCCTGTCTCAGATTTATACCGTCTTCCCCTTCTATTCTCAGCTAGTAAATAGTGTGGGCTCAGTCTGCTTGAAAACATAATGGCTTAAATTTGTTTAAATTGTCTGCAGCAGTTTGTAATAAAGTTTAGCCCTTTGATGAAGATGGTGATGATGGTGGTGGTGGTGGTGGTGGTGGTAGTGGTAATGGTACTGGTACTGGTACTGGTAACAGACACTCAGCAGCAGGTACCCTGATTGAATTGTGAGCTAGTTCTTTCTAAGGCTCCCAGGAAGAAAATCGCTACCTCACTTTAGATGTGAAGGTCTTAGTGTTAAGTAGAGGAGGAAGCAGGCGTGGAGTGTAGAATAATCATCTGCCCCAGAGGTTACACTCCAGAAAAGTACTTTGAAGGAAGTTGTGTATTTTCTGTTTGGAATGGGGTGTGGGGCTTCTTTTGAGAAGGTTTTTACAATAGTTTAATGGTTCCTCTGGAACTCATAGCAGGATTCTTTTTCCACCCTCTCCTGTCTTAACAGCTGCTTTTTCCCCTAGGGGAACATTCATCTGTTTTAAAACGCAGACAGAAAACAAGAAGTTCTCTCAAACAGTGAGTTTTGGAAATGAGAACTGCGTTTGTCTTTTAGGAGGACAAATTCTAAAGGGTCATTGTTTGGGTAGAATAGAAGGACGTCTGGCTGTAGTGCTTCCCCCACCATGCCCCCAATGCACACGATACACACACACACACACACACACACACACGCACGCACACACACACCTCCACCCAGAGGTTCCTTATGGCAGATGTGAAGGAGTTTAGGACACAAGATGCCCATTATGGCCCCTTAGTTGATTTTCACCCCCTGAGTCAGTCAGTTTTTCTAGCAGGTCGCTTTTCTTGCCCTGAATGTCCACGTCTAGGGTCCTGGACTGGTGTTGGCCCTGAAGGCCAGGATGCTTCAGGCCTTGAAGCTGAGGTTCACCAGGCATCTAGGTGAGGTTAGTAAATGGGCTTAACCCTAGTGCCCTTTAGCTTCTTTCTGCACAATTTTAACCAGCTAGCTGGTTGTTGACATGCATTTTGTTTTGTTATGAGAACAGGAATTCTGTTTTGCAGTTGAATAACTGTGCCTTCTATTTAGATTCTATAGAGGGTTACACTCAAAAAGCTAATGAGTACTTTCTTCCACTCTGCACACACTCTGATCCAGAGTGGGTGGCAGGCTGGAGGCTGGGGGAATCTTCATAGACCAAGTGCTTTTGAAGGCGGAATATCGAATGACAGTAAGGGTAGCTGTGCCCTGAAACTCCAGTGGCTTGGCCTCCTGGCTGATGGCCCATCCTCCAAGGGTAGGCCCACAGGGAGGCCTTCAACTTCCCTGAAATGACGGCTTCTCACTGCTAGGTTAGTGTGAGCAGCCAGAGGAGGGGGTGGGCTTCCTGGGAAGAGGGTTGAGAGGCTTAGTTAAGCCTGCCTAGTTTGGCAGCAGCGCAGACTTGCCTCCTGTTTCTGTGTTGGCTGATAATTCCCTTCAGCTCTCAAAACAGACCTTTTTCATTTCCATGGGGGATACATCTTTGCTAAAAAACACCCCCCCAAAAACTACAACCTACTTTGAATATTGCTGTGTGTGCTTTCCCCCTCGGTTCCGAAAGAGGCAGGTAGCCACTCCTGTGTTTTCATGAGCTGCTCCTGCCACATTGGAGTTCCTGGAGACTAATGCTGCTAGACTTCCTAATCTGGTGGAGGGCTGGACATGAGCCATTCTTTGGGTGCTCAGCTTGGACAGAACATAGTGGAGAACAGTGCTGGGGCTGGCACTTTATCTGAGAGGGCTCAGTGGTCCTATTCTGATTGGTAGATATTTGAGAGAACTTTGCTTAGTCAAGAGGTAGGAGAAGTGAGTTCTGGTTCAGCATTGACAAGCCCTGTGTCCCTGGGCAAGTCATGGCCCCTCTCTAGGCCTCAGTTTCTCCCTCTTAAAGTGGATAGATTGGACTTTACAAAATGACCCAGAGTTCCTTTAGGCAATGGTATGTTAGGGTCCCAAGACAAACCATGAGTCTGCTCCTGATGAAGGTGACCAGAGGAAGCAAAGGCTGGGACAGAACAACTTGCAGTTCCCGGTTCTGTTTTGCCTCCAGGCTT
The DNA here is from genome assembly GCF_041296265.1 of Equus caballus. Lineage (NCBI taxonomy): Eukaryota > Metazoa > Chordata > Mammalia > Perissodactyla > Equidae > Equus > Equus caballus. The sequence continues at coordinate 28,610,494 of NC_091707.1, forward strand.
TTGCACATGTTGTTCCCTTTCCTTGGAATGCCCTGCCCTTGCTTTACCCACCTTTTTCTGCTCTACCTGGCTAACACCTTCCTAAAGTCAGTGTCAGCTTACACTGCTGTTTGCCGCCATGTTGGTTGGTGTGTCCCTCCTCTGTGCTGCCATATTGCTTGGGCTCAGGACTTACCTGACTCTGTTACTGTCTATTTCCTTATTCTTCCTGACCCTACTGTGAGCTTCCTCAGGGCAGACTGTCTGCTGTCACCACTGTATCCCCAGTTGGCTGGTGCGGTCCCTGGAATGTGGTGTATATTGCAGAGAATGGTTAAATGACCCCTCCTAGGCCATGCCCTAGCGCACTCTGGGAGCTATTCTGGGTCTCCTCCCATCCCCACCTCACCTAGGCACTCCTTCTGATGAGCTGTGTGTGGGTGCAGGAGAACCTTGGATGATGCTGAGAGTTGTTCTTGGGGTTGGTCTTATTGTGGCAAAGCATTGGGTGGTGTTGCTGCCTGGCTCCCAGGGTGCTCTTTGAGATGTTGCTTCCACCTAGGATGGGCCTGGACTTTGCCCTGCTCCTTCCCATCTCCAGCCCTGGGGGAGGGGCAGGCAGGCACGTGCAGATTTCTGTCTCTGCCAGCTGCCTGGGGCTGGGCCATCTGCTGCTTGTGGCAGTGGGTGGGGCGAGCCCAGCCTAATCTCCTTTGCTGCACTGACTGCTCCGTGGAGTCTAGCCCCCCTTCTGCCCACGTTCTGCCCTCTGTTCAGCGCTCCCTTTATCGTGGTCTTGCTTTGTTCCAGCTGCTGCCCCCCACCACTATGCTAGGAGAATCCTCGCTGCGTTTTTGTTTACTCTGTATGTGTGCATTGCCCTTTAGCCCATGCTCCCAAGAATCTCTGTGTAAGGTAAGACAGTGGCAGCAGCAAAAAAAAAATCTTTAGAAATGAAACTTTGGACCACTGTTGATCTCTGTTCAGATGCAAATGTTGAATCTCTTCCCAACAGTTTGCACCTTTGGGTTCACCACCCCTTTTTCCATCCCTCCTTCTGGGGAACCTTTGAACGATGGGGGTGGGCTGAATCACTCACTCAACAAAGCTCTAATTTTGCTTGTGCTTCAAGCCTTGCCTCTTTCTGGCCTTGTGTGGACATAGGAAAGAAGCAAGGAGAAAGTAACCTGTCCCCATCACTCTTGGTGGCTCTGGGTTTGGAGGTTCTGAACTGGTGTGTGTGTACATGTGCACAAGCTGTGAAAGGAGGTGGGATTAGGGGAGACTGTGGACAAAGTCTTAAAAGTCATTTTTACCAAGTGAGGAGGTGACAAAGCAGGGAATAGAAGGGCAGTATATTCTAAACCAGAACTTTTCAGACTTTAAGGAGCATGTGAATAACCTAGGAGTCATTACAATGCAGATTCTGATTCACTAGATCAGGGATGAAGGCTGAGGGTCAGCATTTCTGATAAGCTCCCAGGTGATCCCAGTGCTGCCGTTCCATGGAACACAAAGTATGCTGTTCCATACTTTGAATAGCAAGGTCTTAGCTTCCCTCCTCCACTTAACATTGATTAAAAAGATTGACTTAGGGAAGGCATGAGGGAGGCTAGTAAGGACTTGCATGTTTTAAACCTAAGGGCCTGGGCTGGCTTTTCAGCCATGCTTACAGAGCCCTTTCCTGGGTCCCTTGTGCCTGAGCTCCTGGCTACTCTGGAGATTCCCTTGGCCCAGTTGGGTTTCCACAATATAAGAACCTCTCTCCTTCAGAGGGTGGGTGTGCATACTCGCAACTAGACTGGATCCTTCCGCTTTTCTTTGGCTCATTGTAAATAGACCAAACCAAGCATTTCAAATAGAATTTTAGAGCGGAAGAACTCTTAAGTCATCTTTTCCAGTCCCTCTCTTACTGAAGAGGAAATGGGCCCAGAGAAAGTTTTGTGTCATGTCCAGAATCATATAGCTAGTGGCAGAGCTAGGGTGAAAAACCATATGTCTGAACTGATAAGCCTGAGTTAGGGACAAGAGGATTAAAATATTGTTTTGGGGACAAGAGGCTTTCCAGTGGTGTGAGGGAATTTTGCACTACATGCACAACTAAGGTAGATCTATTGGCATCTGCTGCAGCTCAGCATTTATTCACTTAGTCCAGGGTTCTCAATTGCAGCACTGTTGACATTTTGGGCCAAATAATTGTTTGTTGTGGGGAGCTGTCCTGTGCATCGTAGGATGTTTAGCAGCATCCCTGGACTCTACCTACTAGATCCCAGTAGCACTCCCCAGGTTATGACAATCAAAAATGCCTCCAGAGGTTGCCAGATATCCTGGGGCGGGGGGTGGGGGGCGGGGTGGTAAAATTGCCCCCAGCTGAGAACCACTATTTCAGGCAACAAGTATTTTGGGGAGAAGGGTCCCTCTTGAGCACCTGCGCTGGGATTTTTTTGAGTGTGTTTTGGTCTCAGGATTATAAAGAAAGCATAAAAGAGATGAGGCCCCAGCCTTCCTGTGACCTTATGGTTTAGTTTACAGTTTAGTGGGGAGACTAGACCAACGAAAGCATGGAACAGGTAAATTGTTATCTTAATGGTCCCTCTAGTATATCGGGCCTCAGGCTGAACTCTGAAGAATGGGGTGCAAGCCCAGGGTACTTAATGAGGAGGAGATTTTTCTGCTCTGGGCTGGATTGCATAGCTAAAAGAACTAAGTAACTGTCATTCACATCTGGAATTACTCTTACCTATTTCTGCTCAAGGAACATTTTTCTATTCTGAAAAAAAGATTTTATCTGAATTTTTAAAGGCCAATCAGGCACATTAACCAACAGGTATGTGCACTCGAAGGGAGGGAGCCCTACTCAGGCCTGACACTGGTGAGGCTAACTCAGTCCTTAATGAGATTTATCTTCTTATTTTTAACTTGATTTCCTTTTGTTATGAGATGAATCCTCTGATAGACCTTTCTTCTGTCTTTTTCAGTGTGTTAAGAATATTGCCATAAGACTACATGAGAGCAACAGTCTGTAATGTTCTGAGTAAATAGGCATAAAACACAGATAAATACCCCTTTTGGTGGTGTAGTGGTTAAGATTTGGCACTCTCACCACTGTGGCCCTTGTTCGTTTCCCGGTCAGGGAACCACACCACCCGTCTGTCTGTTGTCATACTGTGGGGGCTGTGTGTGGCTGTGATGCTAAAAGGTATGTCACTGATATTTCAAATACCAGCAGGGTCACCCATGGTGGACAGGTTTTGATACCAGACCTTTTAATCTCAAGTTCGTGTGCCTGATGCCCAGCAAGCCAAACACTGAGACATTGGTGCTTGGCGATGAAGAAAGATTTATTTTAATTGGCCAAAACGAGTAAGTGGGAGCCTGGGTTTGCTCAAATTCGCCTCCCCAAGAAAAGAAAGCAGGGGGGTTTTATAGAGCTAAGGGACTTGGCAGGAAGAGCTTCAGGGAAACAAAGGTCACTGTCTGACTTCTGGGCTTCAACAGCTGCTGAGGGCTGGCCATCTGGTGGTTGCAACCTCCCCAAAAGCATTTCTTTCCCCTGTAAAACAAGCGCACAGATCCTTGAGACCCCTGAGTCACCCATCAGGTTAAACAGGAAAAACAGCAAATTGGTTTAATATCTGCAGTACCCCTCAGGTACCTGGCTTCAGTTTCACTGGAGCTTCCAGATTAAGACAGACTAGGAAGAAGGATTTAGCCACTCACTTCCAAAAAGTTGGCCATGAAAACCCTAGGAACAGCAGTGGAGCATTGTCTCATACAACACTGGAAGGTGAGAAGATGGCACAAAAAGACGGGACAGGGTTCCACTCTGCTGTACACGGGTTGCTAGGAGTCGGAATCAACTCTATGGCACTAACAACAACAAAATGCCCCGTTGTGTGAGCCTAAGAAAGGGTCTTTATCCCTTTTCACTCTTCACAGGATGCTGTACTTACACGTTTTCAAGGCTATTGACCTCCCATTTTGTGCTCAGCACAGGCCTCCCTGAAAAATATTACTCCAGAGCACAAAACGCGTTAGTGATGGAAACTTCATAGTTCTTGTCCACTTTTTTTAACCAGTGTCAGACTGATTTTTTCTGTGCTTCAAACATGATGCTGTATTCCCTCCTGGGTTACATTGTTTCTGATAATCAACCTGCTATAATTCTTTGTTCTTCTGAATGCCCTGTGTTTCTCCTCCCCCTAACCTCTATGGCTGCTAAGATTTTCTCTTTATCACTAGTTTTCAGTGTTTTGATTATGATGTGCCTTGTTGTGTTTTCTTTTTGTGCTGCTTCTTGGGGTTTGATGAGCTTCTTGGATCTGTGGGTTTATAGTTTTCATCAAATTTGGAAACATCTCAGCCTTTATTTCTTAAAAGGTTTTTGTATCTGCCCCCTTCCCCCGTTATACATATGTTAGGCTGCTTGGTATTGTTCCTCTGCTGACTGATGTTCTGTGTATAGTAGTCTCCCCTTATCCACAGGGGATATGTTCAAGATCCCCAGTGGATGCCTGATACTGTGGCTAGTACTGAACCCTATATATACTTTGTTTTTTCCTATACATACGTATCTATGATAAAGTTTAATGTATAAATTAGGCACAGTAAGATGAATAGCAATAATTAATAGTAAAATAGAACAATTCTAACAGTAAACTATAATGAAAATTACTGTAGATCTCAGCAACTTCAGCATACAGTCTTTTTTCTTTCCTTATTAAGTGGAGCACTTTCACCCTTTCACTTAAAGGAAGAACTTTGGCTTCTCTTTGGCATATCTGAATTACCAGCATCACTACTCTTGTGCTTTGGGGCCAGTATTAAGTAAAATGGAGGTTACTTGTATACAGAGCACTGCAATACTGTGACAGTATCAATCTGATAACCCAGACAGCTACTAAGTGAGTGATAGGTGGGTAGTGTTACAGTGTGGGTATGCTGGACTAAGTGATGACTCATGTCCTGGGTGAGATGGAGTGGGATAGCACAAGATTTCATCATGCTACTCAAACGAGTGTACAGTTTAAAACTTAGTAATCATTTATTTCTGGAATTTTATATTTAATATTTGGGACTGCAGTTGACCTCAGGTGACTGAAACCAAGGAAAGAAAAACCATGGATAAGGGGGGACTACTGTATTTTGGGTAGTTTCTATTGCTGTGTTTTCAAGTTCATTAGTTTTTTCTTCTGCAGTGTCTAATCTGTTAATCCAATCCTGTATATTTTTCATTTCAGATATTTGTATTTTTCCCCCTAGAAGTTCAGTTTGGGTCTTCTTTATGTCTTCCCTTTCTCTCCTCTTCATGCTCATGCCTTCCTCTTCTCTCTTGAACAGATGGAGTATATTTGTAATAGAGATTTTAACATCCTTGTCCACTAATTCTATCATCTGTGTTACTTTTAGGTCTGTTTCTATTGTTTGATTATTCTCCTAGTTATACTCACATTTTTCTGCCCCTTTGCATGCTTGTTAATTTTTGACTTGAAGCTAGACATAGTGAGTTTTATGTTGCTGGGTGCTGGAACTTTTTGTATTCCTTTAAATACTTTTGGGCTTTGTTTTTCAGAAGCAGTTCACTACTTGGCTTTGGTTTGATGCTTTCAAGGCTTGCTTTTCAGGTCTCTTAGGATGGGCTCAGAATAGCTGTTAGTCTAGGTCTAGGATGGTCTCACTACTGAGCCCAAACCCTTCCGAAGATTCCATCAGATGCCCTGTGTCTTAGGAGATTTTTCCACTTTGGCTGGCGGGAACATGAACTATTTCTAGCTCTGTGTGAGCTCTGGGGGTTGTGCCACCTACTCCTTTCCATTGGTTCTTTCCCCAGCCTTGCTAGTTTTCTTCACACACATGCACAGATCAGTACTCAGCCAAAGACTCAAGGTGATCCCTCCGCAGATCTCTGGAGCTTTTTATCTTTGTAGCTCCCTCCTTTCAACTACTTTGCTGAGCAAATTCTAGCAATCTTGGCCTCCCCAAATTCCCAACTCAGTCTCTTCAACTCATTGAGATTGTTGAACTCTTTCATGTTTTTTCTCCCCATTCTGTGACCTGGAAACTCCTTAGGGAGTTAGCTGGGGTACTAGTGGGGTTCCCTGCATTTCTTTCCCTTTTATCAAGGATCACTGCCCTGTATTGCCTATTGTTGAATGTCTGAAAACCATTTTTTCATATATCTGGTTTTCTGGTTGTTTAAGGAAAGAGAGTAAATCTAGTTCCTGTTAGTCCATCATGATTGGAGGCAGAAGTCCCTCAGACCGTCACCTCAGACCAATTTTTAACCTTGAATGTCTTCTTTCTCCTTTGTTCATGTGTTGAAAAATGGATCCATTGAGACAAATTATATTGATGATAATTTAATCAGGTTCAGGTCATGTCAATTTGCCAAGTTGTTTGGTTTTTTTGGGTGAGGAAGATTGGCCCTGAGCTAACATTTGTTGCCAATCTTCCTCTTTTTGCTTGAGGAAGATTGTCCTTGAGCTAACATCTGTGCCAGTCTTCCTCTGTTGTTTGTATATGGGATGCTGTGACAGTGTGGCTTGATAAGCGGTGTGTAGGTCCACACCCAGGATCTGAACCCATGAACCCCGGGCCACTGAAGTGGAGCACACGAACTTAACCACTATGCCACTGGGCTGGCCCTGTCAATTTGCCAAGTTCTTATTGAACACCTCCTATGACCAGAAAAATAGCATCATTCAGTATCATGCTGTACGTGGAATACTGTGTAACTTTACCTGTATTTTAATGCTGTGCCTTCTATCATAAGGCTCGGTGTGTGTTTCCAGGTGTTAATCTGGCAAGAACATGCACATGTATACACACTTTGTGCTGCCTTCCTATACCTCCTGACCATGGTCCCATTTAACCTGGGTAACTAATTGAACTAATAGGCACAATTGATGAGCAAATAGCAGGTGCTTAGCCGCCTATGGGTTAGGTTCAGACAGCCCTCGGTGGGCAGGGGAGGAGCATTAAATCTCTATGTGCAGTGGCCCTTCCATCTTACTTAGTCTTACTCGGTGCCAGATACTGTATTAAATTCTTCAAAAATGTGTGAATCTTGGACTCTTTGCAATTCTGTGAAATAGGTATTGTTACCCCAGGTTTATATGTGACAAAACAGAGGCTCACAGCAGTAAAGCGGTATACCTAGAGCCTGTAAAAAGCCAGAGGCAGAACCAGGATTTGAGTTCCCCTTTGTGTGACCTTAAAACCCACCTTGATTGATCCTGTAATTAGCTGTTTCATTTCTCTCTTCTGGGTTCCAGCTTACTTCCCTGTTTTGTCTTTGACACTTTGGCTGTTATATCTCCTATGTGTCTTCACTTCCTACCTCATGTTGTAGTTATTTGTGTATTTTCATCTCCCCTAGTAGACTGTAAATTCTTTAAGGGCATGTGCTTTCTCCCATCTTTGTACCTTTTGTGGAATCTAGTATATATAGGTGCCCAATACATGTATTAAATGAAATCAGTAAGTTTCTTAAGAAAGGTAGGTATTAGGAATGAGTCCTTGTCTGAAGGGAAATATCAGCTTCCTTCATTAATTATGATTTTTTTCCTCATCTACTGTGTTTATCGTAATCCCTTTTAACATCTAGGATGTTACCTGGACTTTATGAAATTTTTCATTTGGTACCTCTGCCTGAACTTTGACTAATTTGAGATTACTTTTGGAGTCTTTATTTGGAGATTTAAGGAAATATCCCGTGTTGTGAATTAATCAGATTCCTTTCTTCTTGGGCCCTGATTTAGAGCCCCACATGGAGAGAACTGGAAGTATGATTAGAGTTAGAAATGGAACATGTAGGCCCTGGTAGAGGGACTCTGTACAGTTAGAGGGTCATATTAGGGCATAGGTGGGAGCAGGGGTGTGGGACTAATCAAAGGGGAAGGAACAGTGGGCAAGTTCCTGCTTCTCGTTTTTGCTTGTGGCCTCAAAGTCCAACCTTGACAGCTTACAGGAAGTTTGGGTAATTTGTGAGAAAGAGGACAAGAAGAGTCATGGTTTGGTTATAAATTAGGAGGCTTCTTGGAACTTGCACGAGACGGAGAACTTTTGGAGCTAGAAGACTGTCTTGTTTAGCTTAAGTATGTACTTCGTTGAGGCTGTTAAGCTTCAGTAGATGGAGGTGAAGAGCATGCTCCTAGAATCTTAGATGAACGTGAACCTCAGGGGAAAATACTCAGATGATATTTGAGTAGAACGGAGGAAAATGGCAGAAGCTGGGACCATGTTTATGGAGAATCTTAAGGCGTGAGAGACACTAGGAAAGGTCACTTCTCTGGCCCTGCCACTTGGTTGACTGTTTCTTCCCACTCATGAATCCTACAGAAGAGGTAGCAGTTTATGGGGAGGGGTGAAGGAGTAGAGAGGCTTTTATGTTGTTGTGAAATACTAAGGAAGCAGGCAACCCTTTAATATTCATCCCCAGCTTCTCCCTAGCTTTGGCCCACCATAGTGTGTGGGAGTATCAGTTCCGAGGGACTCTCCATGCCGAGATCTCTGACCTATCTGAACAGTTCAGGAAGCCTTAACTGAAATCTTTCGATTAACCGAGGAGGTACAATTTATGAGATAGAAATTCCCTTTAGCCATTATCCAGTCTTTCTTCTCCCTTCTTTTCCACCCCCCCTCAACCCCCGCCAATAGTTTTGCCCTTATTGTGTCTGCTTTCTCACTTTGAAGTCATGTTAAAGTTAATACGATCTGCCTTCACCACCCTAATGAAACTGCTCTTGATGAGATCACCGATAATCTCCTAGTGACCCAATCCAGTGGATGTCTTTTCATCTTCATCTTACTGGACCTTTGCTGCATCTCCCCTCTCCCCCTTATATCCTCCTTGAATCTCTCTGTCCCTGCCTTAACATCTGCGATACACAGGCTCCTGGTTTCCTTGCACTTCTGGAGTGTCTTTCATGGACTCTCCTTCCTCAGTATGCCCCTTTAAAAAGTTAGTGTTCTCCCCAAGATTCTGTCCTTGATTCTCTTTTCTCTATTTTGTATGGTTTCAGCCATCACTTACAGGCTGATAAGTCCAGGGCTATATCCTAAGCTCAGAGCACTCTGCAGAGTTTCATACTCATTTCTCATTTGCCTGCTAGACCTTTCTACCTGGATATCCTTCAAGCACCTACAATTCAACACATTCAGGAGTAACCTGAACTAAATTCATTCCATTCTTTACCAGAATCTGCTTGTCTACCTTTGTTTTTTCTTCTGTGGTAGCTTCTGTCATTCACTCAGTCACTTAGGCTAAAAACCTAGGTGTCATCCTTTATTGGTCTCACTCATCCCAGTCCATTAGTTTTTGGCGTGTCCTGCAGCATTTGGCACATCATGGACACTGAATAAAATAAAACATTTCTTAATTTCATCTGAATTTAATTATAGTTTATCACTTTGGTCTTGATAAAGCTGAACACCTCTGGTTACACTCTTAACTTTTGGGAAGGGTGTTTGATTTTTGGCCACATTCAAATTACATTAAGGAGAAGGCATTTTTTTGTTTGTTTAAAACACTGTGCTTTTCTGTTAGGGCTGTGCTAAGGAGCTGCTGACAGTTAAAGATGAGGTGGGTGAAGTCAGATTGTGCTGGCCCAGGAGGGTGTTGTCCTTGGTGCTCATGGGGGTAGAGGCAGTATGTTGTGGGTGAACTTGCCAGATGCTGTGGGCTTAATGTGAGTAATGGGTAAGACTTTCCCACTGGGGAGGGTAATATGCCCCCATTTACTCACTGATGGATTTCCTAATTGTATCCTAGTGTTTCTAACAGAAACACTAAGGATGTGTTTGTAGCTGTCTTGCTTTGTCAAGTTTATCTCCCTTCCTTTCCACCTAGCCCCCTAAAAAAGGAAACAGAAAAGGAGAAAGTGACTTAAAGAATCATTGGATTTGGAGCCAGAGAAGCTCTTCAGGTAGTGGTCCCCTAGCTCAACCCTTCCATTTTCAGATGATGATGATGATGATGATGATGATAATGATAGATGGTGATAACTATAATATCTACCATTTTCAACGACTTACTAAGTATCAGACACTTTGCTAAGTGCTTCACATGCATTTCCCTATATAACACTTACAATAGTCCCCTGAGATAGCTACTGTATCAGTCTATTTTATAGATAAGGAAACTGAGGTCCAGAAAGGTTGGATAACTGCATTGGAATTAAAGAGTATGCTGAAGCAGCTATTGTGCAGAGAGATGAGGCATCTTGCTTGCTCAAGGTCAAATTTTCCAGTTAGAGGCAGAACATGAGTAGAATCCAGATCTCCTGACCTTGAACTCGGCATATAATTTTGTTCTGACCTGAGAATTCATTCTCTGGTCATTTTTGGCTCATTTCTCGCTCAACCCTTTTTAATTTCAGTGAAATGAATGAAATAAAGGAAAGGATGGTTTAGAGTTGGGGTTTTTGGTGAGTTTTTAAAGTTTATTTTTAAATAGGCAGCCTTCCCAGACTGGGAATGTAGAAGAAGGCCTGAGGACCAGGAAGTGACACAGACCTATTTATGCCATCCCACTCTGGGGCCTTTGGAAAGCCGTCCACAGAGATGATAAAAAATAAACATCACTGCATCAGCCAGTTCTGTTTGGTTTGCTATTTTTGACCTGGAGGAGGTGTTTCCTGAACAGCTCTGAGTACTTTGAAAACCCAAATCTAGCACCTAAACATCCCCTTGAGTCAGGTTTTATGGACAGATATTTATTTCTTGTTACCAGACAGCATTCAGTGAGTCTTGGCAGACAAAATTATCACTATTTTTTTTCTTTTTTTTCTTTTAAGATTGGCACCTGGACTAACAACTGTTGCCAATCTTTTTTTTTTTTTTTCTGCTTTATCTCCCCAAACCCCTCCTATACACAGTTGTATATCCTAGTTGCAGGTCCTTCTAGTTGTGGGATGTGGGACGCCACCTCAACGTGGCCTGACTAGCGGTGCCATGTCCACGCCCAGGATCCGAACCCTGGACCGCCGCAGTGGAGCGCGTGAACTTAACCACTTGGCCACGGAGCCGGCCCCTCACTATCTTTTTCTTTTTTTTTTTTTCTTTTTCTCTGCCTTCCTTTTGGTGAATTGTTCTTCCATTTCTTTTTCTTTCTTTATAATTAGCACTGTGCCTGCAAAACTGTCCTGAGAGGTGACTGAATATGTGCACGATCTTGAAGGTCCAGCTCAAAGCTTTCTCTTTCACTTCCCCACTACTCCCAATCAGAAGTGTATTCCTATCTACTCTGCATTTTCATAGCACTTTTTTTTAAAACCTTTTTATTGGGCACTAGTAACAATTTCACAGTGTTGTATAGATAAACATATAATTCCTCTCACGTAGATTGTGAATTCCTTGAGAGTGAGAACTATGCCCCACTTCACCTCGGTGATCACGCAAACCTTGCACTGAAGACAGCCAGTAAATGTTTATTGAATTGCAATATAGTCACTGCAAACACAGAACCCTAAGAAGCTGATTTAGCAAATCAGCTTCCCAGACTTTATTTGCCAAGTAGATATTGAAGCCTGCTCCACTCAGGTCTGATGGGAACCAAGCAGAGGGGTGTGATGACACACAGATGTATCTCTGAGGTCTAGGAACCAATTACATCTGCTTCTGCCAAGCATCTGCCGTGCTGCCTGGCCAAAACTTAAGGCTTTTCCCATCTTGTTTTATCTCTGCTCTTATTTTGCCATCTTGTGTTTCCTACATAAATTAATGTCTTTTAGGTTTATCTTTTTTTCCCCTTCAGTGAACAAGTAAATATTGAACACTCTGGGGGCACAGAAAGAGGCAGAGTTGGTGGTCCCTGCAGGAATTTACTACCTGCAGTAAATGCAGCACACAACAGTTAAGTAACTGTGAGTGGGCCCTGGGAAGGGATATGATTGGTTGTCTCAATTGTGGTTCAGGCAGTGATCCTTTGGGTTCAGAAGAGCCTCCCATGCTTGTGGGCTGACTTGATGAGTTTTTTCACAGGAAGCGCAACTAAGCTTGACCTGGTATTTGGAAAACGAAAGAGCAGGGAGCCCTTTGCAGTAGGAAGGCAGGAGAAGGAAAGACTTCTAGACCCATTTATTGGATTCTGTTTATCTGTATAATGGTGGTAATGACACCTATTTAATGTGGTAATGAGTGTGTGCATGTATATGTATGTTGTATGTGTGTTTATATATAACACAGCTGGCCCTCATGCTCTAGTGGTTAAGATCTGGCGCTCTCACTGCTGTGGTCTGGGTTCGTTTCCCAATCTGGGAACTTCACCACCTATCTATCAGTTGTCATACTGTGGCATGTTGCTATGATGCTGAAAGCTTGCCAGCAGTATTTCAAATACCAGCAGGGTCACCCATGGTGGACAGGTTTCAGTGGAGCTTCCAGACTAACACAGACTAGGAAGAAGCACCTGGCTGCCCACTCCTGAAAAAAATTAGCCATGAAAACCCTATGAATAGCAGCGGAGCATTGTCTGATACAGCACTGGAAGGTGAGAGGATGGTGCAGAAAGACCGGGCAGGGTTCCGCTCTGCTGTCCATAGGGTCACTGGGAGTTGGATTGACTTGATGGCACTAACAGTGAAAATGTATATAACACAGGTAAGCTCCACGTCCTTATCCTTCCCTACAACATATTCAGGCTAGAAAACCTCCTAGGTCCCTCTAGACACAGTATTATTTTAGTATAGTCACATACGTAATTATTTAATTTTGCGAGAGAGAATGCTAAGTTCCTTAAAAAATATTTTTAGAACTTCCTAGGAGATAACCTTAGAGTTTCACTTGTTTAACCTGTTGGCTGTTCTTTCATCTAGGTGAACTTTGTGTTTTGAGCCTCGTCTCAGAGCATCTGTTTCCAGCCCAGCTGATTGGTGCCTTTTGGAGTCTAGGGGTTGCTCAGTCACAGCCTGTTAGAGCAGGAAGGGGCCGTAGCCAATGCTGATTTGAGTGTCTATTGTTCAGACACTGTCATGCATCCTTCACATTTATCTCATTTCCATCTCACAGCACCCCAGTTGGCGATATTGTCTATCCAGTTTATAGATGGGAACTGAAAATAACTTGCTCTAGACCGCCTAACTAATATCCAAGCAGACCAGAGATTCTGACCCCGTCTACCAGAATCTTTCCACGATCCCAGCCTCCCTGAGAGAGTTTTAGTTGAACTGTTTCATTTTACTGGTGAGGAAACAGAGGCATAGGGAGAAGCTATTTGTCCTGGTTCAGCCCTTCAGTCATTGCTGAAGCTGGAGAGAAGTGGTGACCTGCCTTCAGGGTAGGAAATTTACACTCTAAGCCAAGTTGTTGCCTGCAGGCACTCTTCTGTTTTTCTGTCCTGTCTGTGTCTGTCTTGCTTTGTTCTCTTTTGTCCTCTCTTGCATCTTTTCTGTCTGTCTGGGCCCCGTACAGCTCTGTAGTGATTCCTTGTGTATGCAGAGGCTGGGTTTTTTTGCTAGACATTTGTTATTTTTGGAAAGCATTTTAGGAACGCTGTGTACGGATGCCTATACAAATGTGCTGACGGATTCATTAAGCTCTAAATGGGAAAGTGGAGTCTCCTGAGTTTGCTGCAGTGCAGAGGAAGATAGATGCTAGGATAGGTCTTAGGAGATGTCGGGGGAGAGGACTGCTCATGCAGAACAGTGAGGATGGATTTAACATTTCTTCCTTCCAGTCAGACTTTTGTTGACTTAGGTTTTCAGAGGAAATACTTGTGGGCCCCTCCCATTCCCTAGAATACCCTCCAGATTCCTTAGAACTGAAAGGGCATTTGGGGATCATCCAGGCTCACCCCTTGAGGACCAGGAAGAATGATTGACTTGCCTGAGGCCAAACCACTGCTGGTTGGTGGAGCTGGGACTTAGGGCTGTCTCCTGCATTCAGGTCCATGCTGCAGTCATCCACTGTTAGGCTCCAGAAGAGAGGTGTTGGAGACTGTTAAAGAGAAGGCTTAGGGATGGGGTGGTAGTGTGCCTGCTAGCATTCCTGCTGTCTGAAGCCTGAGGAATAGGGTAGAGGGAAAGTGTGATAACAAGAGGATGTGGTGAGCACTTCTACGGGAAGAAGACAAGGATACAAGCAATATCAAAGCAATTAAAAACATTTTCTACCATCTATCCTACCCTGGCTTAGGTGGCTTATGAAAAAAGCTGAAGGTTATTTTCATGATTTGCCGGAGGTGCGTTTTAACAAGAGTTTGGTGTTTGTGTCTTTGGGGCTTTGGAGCTGGAGATTAAAAGGAAATGGATATGGTAACATTCTGACTCTCAAGGATCTCAAAGTCCACAGGCCAACCCTGTGGCGCAGTGGTTAAGTGCGCACGTTCCACTTTGGCAGCCTGGGGTTCGCCGGTTTGGATCCTGGGTGCGGACATGGCACCGCTTGGCAAGCCATGCTGTGGTAGGCGTCCCACATATAAAGTAGAGGAAGATGGGCACGGATGTTAGCTCAGGGCCAGTCTTCCTCAGCAAAAAGAGGATTGGAAGCAGTGAGCTCAGGGCTTATCTTCCTCAAAAAAAAAAATAAAAAAGGATCTCAAAGTCCAATAGAAGAATTTGTGCCTATTGAAGCACTCTCATTTTAGTGGCACAGAAGATAAGGGAAGAAAGGGAAAGAAAGGTTAGCAAGATTGGAAGAAACCATCTATCCACGGAGTGGGGGATGGAGAGTAAACTGAAGACATCTAGAAGTAACTTCATTTCATCATTTTGGGGAGAAGAGTGGGAGGCATTAAGATCTGACCTTGTATTTTGTCCCTTCTGAGCCTCACTAGAGACTAGTGAGATATTCAAAGCAAGCGACAGCCTTATTTTACAGATGAGGAAACAAAGACAGAGATGAGGTAAGTGGCTTCCTCAAGTCAGAGCCATGGTTTCAGGGCAATGTTCTTCCTCTTGGAGGATCGTTCTGGACGGGAAATGAGTGTTCATAACACCACATTCAGCAGAGCACGGTCACCCAGCTTTTGATGTTTTGGGTTCACAGAAGTGGGAAAGGACAGACCCAGACCTTGAGGGACTGACAGTGCTGGCTCATGGGGTCTCCCTTTACCGTGTGCCATTGGGGCAGCAGCATAGTACCAAGAAAAAATCAGAAGAGTGAATGCAAATTTTCCGTGGCTCCTCCTCACTCTATGTTTTGGAGGGAAAATTGGCTGCTGGAGGAAGAGGTGGGTTTTACAAAGAGGAGTTTGGACGCTCTGGAGAGTTCTGTGGCTAAGAGAGGCCTTCGGACCGTTTTTTAGATGTGGAAATGGAAGCCAGAGAGCTTCATGACTGGCCAGCTAGTTGGTGGAGTTTGGGACTAACTCATAGCCCCAGGCCTCCTCCTCTTTTCTTACCTTTAAGTTTAAATGTTACATGCCTTGTGAGGATGGGTGAGTGCTAGCTTTGAAAATGAGGCTTAGCTCCAGGTTTCTCTTTAATGATAGTTTTTTCCAATTTACTTTTTATTGTAAAGTAAAATTGGCCATTTTAAGTGTATAGTTCAGTGATGTTCAGTACATTCATAATGTCGTGCAACCATCACCACCATCTGTCTCCATAACTCTTTTCGTCTCACAGAACTGACCCTCCATATCCATTAAACACTAACTCCCCATCTCTTGTTCCCCCAGCCCATGACAGTCACATTTCTACTTTCTATCTCTACTTAATCATAATTTTTTTTAATTGGGGGAAGTGGTCACTAACATACCAAAGGAATGCTGAAGGGAAATGATTCCTTTTTTTTTTTTTTTTTTTAAGTTTTTACCTGTGTGTTTTTCTAGGGGTGATGAATACCTAGTTCATTTGTTCTGAAGTGTTTTTCTTTTCACTTGGTCTAAAGCCACAATTCAAGGACAGGTTTTATTTTGTTTTTTAAATTCTGTGTTCAAAACAGATCCTTTCTTAAAATGATCCAATGTATAGTATCGCTCGTTCTCCACAGTACCTGGGTTCTTCTGTTCTGGGCGATACTCTGGGGTTGTGGGGATTCTCTTTTCTCTGTGTTCTTTCTGAAGCACTAACTCTTGGCTCAGTCTTGCATGACTACCCTCCGTTCATCTTATCTCTTTTCTTTGCAAAGCTGCCATTTCCATCACCCTGTCTGTTCTGCACTTGTTCAAGTGAGCTGGTGGAATTGGTCCCTTGGCTCAGGTAGCTGCTTAAGCAATAAGGGAGGAGCTAGGAGTCTTCACAACAAAACAAAACAAAACAAAACAAAACAGGAGCTCATATGTCTACATCTTCCCAATTCCACACGGGCTCCTCCCTGCAGTATTTGCGAGTTTGGTAAACATTTGCTGCCTGCCTGTCAGTTACCAGGCCTTGTGCTGGCTGTTGAAGATTCCAAGTTGAGTAATCGACAGTCCTTGCCTTCAAGGAACTTTGAGCCTAGTGACGTGAGACAGATAAACCAAAAGATGTAATAATCTGCTAGAGTTGCAGTTGTAGCAGGGTGCTAAAGGTCCTTTGGGGTAAGCAGGGGGTTAGTTCTGTTGGAGGTGGGCATGGTATGAAGTGTCAGAAAAGAATTCCTCCAGGAGATGACCCTTGTGCTAAGCCTTGAAAGTGACTCTGCTCCCGGCAGAGGGAGCAGTCAGGTTTATTTGAATGTCAGTTTGTTGAGGGAGGAGACAGGCAGTCTACAGGAAGGCCTTGCTACATTAATTTTATTTTGTATTTTATCTGTTTGAATAGGTAATGCATGCACGAGGTACAACACTCAAGGAGACTAAAAGGGAATACCTACAGTGAAAAATGAGTTTCCTTTCCTGTTAAACACTCAGTTCCCTTCCCTGAAGGCAATCGTTAGCTATCAGTTTCGTGTGCATAATACCAGAGAGAGATTTTCAGTGCATGTAGGTGTGTGTGTGCATGTGTGTGTCCTTTAAAAATACACATAAGTGCATTAATAAAAAAAAAAAAAATGTGAAAAAAAAAAACTTTCAATGTTAAAAAAAATGATATTTGGGGACAAACTTTGCTTGTCAAATTTACTGTTTTTCAGTTAGAAGAAAGTGTTTACAAATTAACATTAAAATAACTTTTCTGATTATAAACACAATGCATGCTGATTATAGAAAATTTGGAAAACAGAATTAAGAAGAAAAGAAAAATTATTCATAATTTCAAAACTTGGAGATGAGTATCTACTAGTAAAAAAATTGGGATCTGACTGTAAATAATGCATTGGGTTCTGCCTTTTTGTTTGACCTTAAATTCAGCTCAAGATCACCGTGTGGCGACATGGCTTGTAATGGCTGCCCAACATTGTTTTATGGATCTCCCATAATTTACCTAACCAATCTCTTATTGTTGGACATTTTATTGTTTCCAGCTTTTGGCTTTGTATATAACCTGAAATTAACATTGTGGCAAATACACCCTGTGCATAAACAACAACAACAAAAAAATACACATAAGTGGTTTTCTTCACATACTAATTTTGGAAGTCATTCCATGTTAGTACAGACTGAACTACCCAGGTTTTTTTTTTTGGTGGGAAGATTGGCCCTGAGCTAACATCTGTGCCAATCTTCCTCTTTTTTTGCTTGAGGAAAATTGTCCCAGAGCTAACATCTGTGCCAGTCTTCTTCTTTTTTGTATGTAGGATGCCACCACAGCATGGCTTGATGAGTGGTGTGTAGGTCTGTGCCTGGGGTCCGAGACTGCAAACCCCAGGCTGCCAAAGGGGAGCATGCGAACTTAACCACTACACCACAAGGCCGGCCCCCCAGTTCCTTTTAAACCACTGCATAATATTCTATTATATGGGTGTATGACAACTTATTTTAGTCCCCTGTCAATCTTTTGCCAGTGCAGATAATGCAGTGAATGTGTGTCATTGCACATATGTGATTTCTGAGGTCAGATTCTAGAAGTAGAATTGGTAGGTCAGAGAATATGTGTATGTTTTGGACAGATACTGTCAAATTGCCCTCCAGAGAGCTCCACATAATTATAAAAGACTAAATTAAAGATTTTTTACCACTTGGCGCTCCCCCCACTCTCCCCCAAATCCCTGCCAGAGTGAACTTCTTAAATGAGTTTGGTCCTACAGCCTCCCTGTTTGTAATGCTGTAAGTTCCATGTGGTTTTTAGGATAAAGTTTAAACTCCTCAGCCTAGCCCCTGCCTCTGGCCTCTGCCAGGAGTGCTATGCTCCCGTTGCTCTGCTGCACTTGTATTTGGTACCTCCTTCTTTTCCTTTTTTCACTGGACACATCCACTAGCAGTCAGCTTAGCATCACCTCCTCTGGGTAGTCTTTCCTGATTACCTCCACTCGTGCACAGAATACCAGAGCAGCACCCTGAGTCAGCCTCATCCATTCACTACAGAAATATTTGTTGTGCACATGCTGTGATGTGGCACACGCAGGTGTTATTCTCAGTGGTCCACTGGTTGTTGCCTTGAGGCGATGATGACTGCCTGCTAGGGTTTCCTGCTGTGGCTGCATCTAAAACAGCAGCACCAAAAGGCCCATTGCTGACTGGCTAGTGGCCCTGGGCATATCCTTTAACTTCTTCAGACCTTGGTTTTGGCATCTGTCAAATGAGGAGGTGAAGCTCGTGACATCCAAGGTCCCCACAGATCAGGTCTTATTAATAATTACCATGGCAACAGCAGCCAGTGTTTATTGTGGACTTGCAAAGTGCCAGGCACTGTGCCAAGCACTTTGTCAGATGATCCTAATTCTTACATTAACCCTTGGAAGACAGTATGGTTACTGTCCCATTTTACAGAGGGGACAACTGAGACTAAGAGAGTAATTTGGCCACAAGGTCATAATAGAGGAAACAAATTTAAATCCTGGCATTCTGACTTTACTGTTCTTAGCCACATAAATGTATACATATTCCATATATTTACTCACATGCAATTTTGTGTACTGTCTTGGATCATTCACCCCTAGACCTCTCCATGAACTGTCTCTCTTCCACAGCTTTAAAGGCTCAACTTGGAGCCTGGGTGAAAGCTGGGGACGGAAGCCTGCTACCATCACAACTCTTTAGGGGTAGTGGGTGAGGACCCAGTGGCTGGCTCTATTCTTGAACCCCTGGCTCATGCTCATTGAAGACCCTCATAGCTGCTTTTCCTTTGGACTGAGACAACTCATGTTGCTGTTTGCAGTTAACTCTTTTTAGAAGAGGGGCGTAGGCCTGAGTCAAGGCTTCAGGCTTGGATTAAAGGCAGATCTGGTTAATATCCCTGACGTAGTCTCAGGGGCATCCTTCATTAGATTTGTAGATGGCAGGCCCCCCTATCTATTTACATAAAGCCTTATTAATGGAGAAGGAGGTATGTGTGGAATTAAAATAAAAAAGGAAGGGGCTGGCCTGGTGGTGCAGCGGTTAAGTTCACACGTTCCGTTTCGGTGGCCCGGGGTTTGCAGGTTCGGATCCCAGGCACGGACCTACGAACCGCATGTCAAGCCCTGCTGTGGCAGGCATCCCATGTATAAAGTAGAGGAAGATGGGCACAGATGTTAGCTTAGGACCAGTCTTCCTCAGCAAAAAAGAGGAGGATTGGTGGCGGATGTTAGCTCAGGGCTAATCTTCCTCAAAAAAACAAAAAGAAAAAAGGAAGTGTAATCTTATTATTTGGAATACCTGTTATAAACTATGATAAATGAAATCAAATGAGTTAACTAAAATATAATAGACCCATATCATAATGTATCATCAACTCAGCTGCTTCCCTGAAGGCATGTAGAAAAAAATCCTTAAAAATCTTGACTCCTGATATTTTTTTTTAAGATATTGGTTCCTACTCTTGAAGTCTTTGTCTAGAGTCAGCGGTGGGGCTAATTAACAATTCCAACCTGTTCTCTCCCCAGTCATTGTCAGGTACAGCTAACAAGTCTGGCCTCTAGGGTCACAGGTTTGTCAGGTTCGCCTTGATTACTTAGCCCATTTTTGAGATTCGTGGCAGTCATGTCAGAGTCAGATCCTCAGGGGCTCCTCCAGCCTCTGGTGGTTGAGCAGGCCGAGCCAGGGCCCTTGGCTCTTGCTGCTGCATTCCTTCCCTAGGTGGTGTATTTCTCCCTTAAAGACACGTGTTCTCTGTTTGTTTTTTTTTCCTTTTGATTAGTTGAACTTGCTCTACGTCCAAGTGGCAAATGCAAAGCTAGACTCAGGGTGTAGCAGCTCTGTGTCAGCAGCTCCCTCTCTCCTCCTCTCTGCTGGAGCCACCGAGGCAGGCAGTGGGCAGACCCAGGGCAGTTTCTGAAAGTCCTGCTGTGCCTGACAGATCTCCGGGTGAGCCAGAGCTTGTCTCCTTCTCCTATCGCAAGGGTCTGGCTCCCCAATGCTGATGCTGATGCCAGCTTGCTGCATGCCTTGGCGTTTCCCCAGGGAGAAGTTGAAAAGCCACTTCTGAGCTTGTATCTTCTCCTGGCAGCAGAAATTCAGTTGCTAAAATTCTTTCAACTTTGTGTGTGATTATGCCTTCCTCACCTAATTGTGTAACTAACTTATGGCTAAAGTTTTCACTTAATTACATTCTTTTTCTTGTTTTTTATAGGTGAGTCTACCCCTGGCTGACTTGAGAATTCTTACTTCTGGCTTTTAAATTTTTTCTTTTTAAAATAACTTGGACGGATAAAAGATGTGCCATGGCAGGATAGCACCAAAGAGCACCTCAGCGTTTGCCGTGGCCTCCGTGGGACATGGAGTGTTCCTTCCGCTGGTGATCCTTAGCACCCTCCTTGGAGACGGACTTGCCTCAGGTAAGTTGCAGCCTGCCTTCTATGTGTGGGAGGGACAAGACTCAATACCGTTGTTTATCCCAAAGGCTGGGATAGGGGACTCTACATCTTGCGGGCAGTCTCAGTGAGAGCAGAGGGAGGGGGCTTTTGTGCTGTGGTATAGCAGGGAGCCAGTCCTGGGGGCATGGCACCAAGGGGCCTAATGAGCCAGCCAGAGGAGGGGTGTGTAGGAACCTGCTGGTGATAACATTATCACCCCCTCTCCTCTCAGCAGTAGTCATCAGGCAAGAGTGCAGGATTCAGAGCATGATGTGTGGTAAGGGTGCAGGCGGTGGAATCAAACTGTCTGTGTTTAGAGCCCAGTCCTACCACTTGCTGGCTCTGTGACCCTGCACAAGTCTCTATTTCTGTCAGCCTCAGTTTCCTCAGCTGTAGAATGGGATAATAACGGTACCTCCCTCACAGGGTAGTTGTGAAGACTGACCGAGATAACACGATAAGCACTTAAGTATTGTTGTTTAGCTCTCTATTGTTTGTTTCTTGTCCTTCTATGCTTTTTCTTAGAATGAGTTCAGAGTTGTGGTATTGCAATTTAGCGAAAACAGGATCTGGTCACTGATACTATGAACTTTGTGATGTTGGATGAGCCACTTACCATTCTGTGGCTTAGTTTTTCTATCTGTCAAATGTCCAGGGTTGACCTGGATAACATTTGAGGTCACATCTGGCTCCCTCAGTCTATACTTTCATGATTCTAAGGGCTTTCTGGTTGAAGATGGTAAGCTGATGAGCCGGGGCTAGAATGTAGCAGTGAGCCTTTTTGAGTTTGTACAGTCCTTGTTGCCTTCAACAATGCTCTGGAGAAGCATTGAGTTCTCTTCATGTGGTTCTAGACCTGGTATTGTTAGAAAGGGCGTATTTAGGGGTTTACTGTAGGCCTCTGGGTGATGCTACAGACTGTGTCTCTGTATCTGTGAGCACTGATAGGGGCCTCAGTCACTTATGATTGAGCTCACCAAGAATGGTGCTTCTACCAGACGTCAGTAGGTACAGGTGTATGGCAGTTTTCTTTGGACAGTGTTCCCTGGAGAGGCATCTCAGCTAGATTCTGGGAGCGGACTTGGACAGGGGGTGGTGTGGTATAGTGTGGCTTGTGGAGTCCCCATAGCTTAGTGCTGTCTCTTTCATTCCTTTTCTATCAACTCCCACCACCTGCTTACCTAACATATACAGATAATGGTACAATCTCATGTAATCTTATTTTTTTCTTCTAAATTGTTGGGAAAAACAATTACTGATTTTTTGTTCCATCATAGCCTTCCCCACCACCCACATACAAATTTCTTCTTCTTCACCCCATTCTGACACTTAACTCAAACTTTTCCCATAAGCCGGAGACCTCCTTGGCTGTGAGGAGCCCCTGGCCTAGCCAAGGGGGCCACTAATGGTGGGCATCATGGTTTTAGGAGGTTTCAAAGGAAAAGAAGGCTGGACTACACCAATATGCAACAAAATGAAGCAGGGCCTACATTTGTAGGGCCACTCCAAAGCTAGAGGAAGCCTCTAGAAGTGGTAGTCACAGAACCATAAAATACAGAGATCCCGTTTTGTTCAATACTTTATCTCTAGAGTAGAAGTTGGCAAACTGTGGTCCACAGGCTAAATCCTACCTCCTTTTGTATGGACTGTGAGCTGAGAATGGTTTTTATATTTTTGGATGGTTGGAGAAAACAAAAGAGTAATATTTCATGATATGTAAAAATTATGTCAAACTCACATTTTAGTGTCCATAAATGAAGTCGTATTGGAACTTAGTGATGTTCATTCATGTATATATTGTCCGTGGCTGCTTTTGTGCTACAGTGGCACAGTTGAGTAGTTATGACATAGACTGTTGGCCCCCAAAGCCTAAAATATTTTGACTTTAAAATGTCCCTTTATAGAAAAGGTTTGCCACCCTACCTCCAGCCCAGAACAAACAGTAAGTACACGGAGGAATGGAATGACTGTCCAAGCAGGAAGAAAGGAAGGACTGGTCAGACATAGGATGTACTTTAGAGGTTGTGAACTTGCCCAAGGTCTTAGGACCAGCTCATGATAGCACTAGGACCAGAACCTGGCATGCTGCCACAACTGGCCTCTTCCAAGGCTCTGCTCGGGCAGCTGTTGGTACGGCATGTTACATGGCAGTATCGGGGCAAAGTGTCTACCTCCGGGGTCTGAACTCTTTAGCCTCTTTAGCTTCATTTCCTCTACTCCCACCCTCCTTTTTATGGGCATCACTCTTGCCTCCTCCCATTCCCCACCCCAGTCTCCAACTACCCACACCTTCCCAACTTTCCATCTAAGGTCTGAAATCAATTATCAGAGACTGATGGTTCCAGATGGGCTGGATAAAGGGATTATTATTCTCCAACGTGGAAAAATGTATGTCTGTAGTGTGGGCTCAGACCAGGATGGGAAAGTTGGCTCTGGTGTTTTCTTTCCCTCCCCCATCTGCAAAGAATCCTCTCTCCCCTGCCATCCCTACCCCCTAAGTCTTTTCTTCTCGCCATAAAACATGTGTACTGGCACAGAGCAGCGTACAGGCAGGGAAGGGGTTTCACAGTTACTTAGATCCAGTGCACTAAGTTGCTGCCAATGTTTTTCCCTCTCTCTGGAGTGGCTTCTGGGGGAAGGAGGCGCCCACTCCTTGGCCTGAAACCCAGAGCACACCTGTATGGTTGTGCCTGCTGTGAGCAGCATGCCAAGCAAGCTTGCCAAGAAACCGAGACTCTCAGATACTCTGAAGTTGAAGAAAGGCAATTCACTTCAGGAAAGGTCCCCTCTTCCTCTTCCTACATTTCGTACCTGCTCCTGTAGCTGCCCCTGAACACCCATTCCAGAGGCATTTTAAAATGAGATGCTTGTAAAATACAAAGCCTTGTTACCCAGTGGGCCCTAGTAGACCCTGAATACGCTTGTTTGTACATGCGCATTCGTGACTGTGAAAATCCTACTGGACGTAGGTAAGTGGGCATCCTCTGGGGCGCAGTTTGTCTGCATAGTCTCTGGTGGTGAACACCACAGTCACCGCTAGCCTTGGCCATGATCGCTCAGGTTTAGAAGGAAAGAATCATCTATGAAGAGGTATTTAAGAATTCTGGGGTAAAGTTATGTCATATTCAGGGTTCAGTTTTCCATCCTGGTTTCTCTTATATACAACTTGGGATTTGGAGTTAGAGCAGGTGTTAGAGAGGCGTTGGGTCCAGCTTCCCCCTTGCTTATTCCTTTAGCAGAGATGGGGAGAATTAGTGAAATTTTCCTTTTTAGGAGTGGCAAAAGGAAGTGTTTCTTATTCTCTACACTCGGTCACACCATCCAGGGGAAGACCAGAATTGAAAATAAGATCTATGTGCATACTATCCAACTTGCCTTTCTTCTTGTGCTAGAGAGGAATTAGGATCCTCACTGTCCCACACTCACAGCTCCTTCCCTCTGCCTGTGATCTTAAGAAACTTGCAGTATGACCTTAGGGAAATCACTTGACCTCTTCGTGTCTCCTATAAAACAGAAACAAGATCCTTAAGGATGTTAGGCTGGTAGTGTTTAGACTAATAAAAATGATTGGAAGGTACTTGGCATATAAAACATAGAGTGTGGTTCCCAAGTAATAACAGCAACAGAGTTGGTATGTGAACTACTGTTGAATCATGCTGGGCAGGGGACTTTATGCAGAGGATATCTTTTGCCTTCTTTAAAAAACAAAACTGAAGGCTTGGAGATAAGGAACTGGGAGGAGGTGTCAAACTTGACCAGTTGAGGAAGGATCCATTACTTCAGGAATCCTCTTTGCCCTCCATGTTTGCGTTGTTTGATGGTCTCAACCCAGCTGGCTCGCTGACTCACATAAAAAGCTTTTGATTTTCATTCTCCCCTTTCCTGAGCATATTTACTGAAAAATCTCAGGATATTACCTGTTTTCGATTTTTTCCCCCCTTAAAATGTTGCCATGACAGTTTAGGCCATGTTAAAACATCACACATGTACCTAGAGCAATTTTAAAATATCAAGGAAAGCTGCCGTCTGCGTTTCTGCACAGTGGAGTGAGAAAGCCAGGCAGTTAGTGTTCATTGAAGATGGAAAATGTTGAGAACCAGGCTCTCTGGGGATGACGTGGCTTTGGCCCTTAACATTGCTATGACAGAGAGATGTTGGCAGGTGGCCTTGGCTCACCATCTCTGATGGGACCTGGAGTCAGAGATAATGTACGCTGAGCTGAGAGGTAGGAAACTGATGTGTGTAGAGCATCTTTATGTGTCAAGCTCTGTTATCATCCCATTTAAAGCTCTCAGAACACCTATGAGCTAGGTTGTCATGTAACCATTTTACAAATGAGAAACTGAGGCAGAGAGTGGTTAGGTAACTTGCTCAGAGACAGACAGTTCTAGGTGGTGAAGCTGGCTGGTGTTTATGCCCAGTCTGTCTGACTCTGCTGCCCATGGTCTGCTGAGAACCGCACTACCTGTGCTGAGTGGCAGGCTTCTCTGAGACCCGTTTCTCATGTTACCCTATTGGAGCACTCAGATCAACCTTCAGAGGATTATTTTGACAGAGGAAGAAAGATACTGTCTGTTTTCTCCTCTAGATAAAGGATGCAGGAGTCATCTCTGGGTTACCATTTTTCCCTCTGTGGTTGTTTCTGTTCTCATCTACAATGGCCCTTGGCTCTTTAGTTCCCAGTTTAGGCACAAGCTTTGCCAAGGCAGTTCTATTCTTGGAAAAGAACAATAGGGACCACAGCAAATTGTTCGCTAAATGAGGATGTAGTTCCCAAAACATCCGCAGAGCATCTTCCTGTCAGCTGCAAACCCTCCTGATGAAGTGATGTAATCTCACCATGGGATAATTACCTGTGACTATAAAAAGACTTGAGGATTGTAGTAGGAGGCTGGATGGGTTGTACAGAGCTTGTTTGACCCTGGCGTCATGAAAGACATTGAAAAATTACCCTCTGCAAGAGGCTAATTGTTGTGCCATGTTTACAACATTGCAAACACTTGGTACAAGCCTTACACTGTAACTTTCGAACAAAAGGAAAAAGGAGTCCACCAGAATGAACCCCTAAGTGGGTCTCAGTTGGGTTAAAGCCCTCATTAAACACAGATTCCACCTGCCAAGCAAAGGTACCCCACTACCCTGACCTAACTGGCAAGCTTGGAGCTTATCCGTCGTACCTGCCCAACTCTTTCTGCAAAAGGGGGTCACAGGATGCTAATAAAAAAAAACTAGGGGCCGGCCCGGTGGCACAGTGGTTAAGTTCACACTTTCCGCTTCTTGGCGGCCCGGGGTTCGCCGGTTCACATCCCGGGTGCAGACGTGGCACTGCTTAGCAAGCCATGCTGTGGTAGGCATACCACATATAAAGTAGAGGAAGATGGGCATGGATGTTAGCTCAGGGCCAGTCTTCCTCAGCAAAAAGAGGAGGATTGGCAGCAGTGAGCTCAGGGCTAATCTTCCTTGGAAAAAAAAACGAAACTAGAGTTAGCACTCAGAGTCTTTAATTATTCTAGGTAGGTTTGCAGGTGAACTCTTTTCACCACCTCTTACCCACTGGGAGATTCCTTTCCTCCGCATCACTCGAGTGTGAGTCTGCAGAGGGCGTGAGCAGGCCTCCCATTCCAGGTCGCTGATGCTGGTATGGCTGGCTGCTTGGACTGTGGCCACATCAGGAGTGACCTTGGCTCAACTCATGTTTAGCCTTGGGGCCCAGAGGGACAGCAGTGTTTAGAGACAACCTCTTCGTGCTGCAGTATGAATGAGGGGTGCTGGCTGCTGACTTCTCCCAGCCCTCTCATCTACCTCACCTTAGGCCAACCTAAAGCATGCAATCTAAGTTCACTGGAAGATGAGGGTGAGATTATAACTATTAAAAAAAGGATTGTTCATGGGCTGGCCCCGTGGCCGAGTGGTTAAGTTCGCGCGCTCTGCTGCAGGCGGCCCAGTGTTTCGTTAGTTTGAATCCTGGGCGCGGACATGGCACTGCTCATCAGACCACGCTGAGGCAGCATCCCACATGCCACAACTAGAAGAACCCACAACGAAGAATACACAACTATGTACCGGGGGACTTTGGGGAGAAAAAGGAAAAAATAAAATCTTTAAAAAAAAAAAAAAAAAAAAAAGGATTGTTCCTAGGATTTCTTCACATAGTTGTCTTTTGTCTGGTGGGATAGGATTCAACTCATAAACACCTTAAAATAGCAAATACCACCTGTGACTCTCAAGGAGCCACTGAGGTCACTGGGACAGCTCGGTATAATATGTAGCTATTGTTATGCTCCAACTCTGCCCCTTGTTTTTTTTTAGAGAAGCATGTATTCTGATTAAAAGCGTGGACTACAAAGTCAGATTGCCTGGATTTGAATACTGCCCCCACCTCTAGCTACCTACACCTTGGGGAACTTTCCCGACCTCACTGTCGATGTTTCCCTAGAGTGGGGATGATAGCAGTGCCTTCTAAAATCGTTGCAAGGATTAAATAAGATAGTATATGGAAAGCACTTAGGACATGGCCTAACATACAAAGAAGGAATTCCCAGGTTGGAAGATCAGATTCCAGCACCAACTGATACAGCCTACACTTGAGATGCCACACCTAATTAGTTCAGACAGACTCAGGGGTGGAAGGTGCTCCTTGTTTCTTCTGTATCTGTTGGATTCTCTTTGATTCAGTTCAGTACTTAGTAGAATTAGATACATAATTCATATGTCCCTAATTCTCAAGTACCACATGTTGGCATCCCATGAATGAAGACAAGTAGAAGAGAGCAGTAATGCCCCTTTGCGACATTGCTGCCTGGGGATCAGCTAGGTAACCACACAGTAAGCCATTCCTTTCAGTGAGGCTGTCTTGTTGGCATTTCAGAGGCAGAGTTCCTCAAAGCGGCTGCTATTTGTTAGGTACTTTTGGAGTCATTTTTGAAACCTTTCAAATTTGAGAATGCCAAGGATCTGTTCTTTTAAAGATAGATTTCATTTCATCAGCACTGTGAAGTGATTGAAGGATTACATTTTGGAAGATTCCTAAACACATCCGGGAGAATACATTAGACTCAAAGAATAAAAACTCTGTATCTTCTTTCCGTGTGGTGTTCCTTTTGCCTCCTACTTTTCTGAGCTATACTACTTGACAACATTGCTTCTTGTAAGAGCCTTTTCCTAGCTAGATTCATTCGCTTCCCCAGAGATGGAGATTTTTCCCTTGTTCAACAACTTTGACTTGTTAGATTTGCCAGTATCTCAATCTTTTAAAGTATAATTGTTTAATCATCCAAAATTCTTGGACCTAGTGCAGGGAAGATAAGCAGATTCTCTTTAAGATTTCTTCTTTGCAAAGCTTTTTTGTCTTTTTAAATTCACAAAAGTATTTTAGGCATTTCATTCCTAGAGGAGAAATGTGTTTCAGGAAGTTATGGCCAAGTACAAGCAGGGTTATAAAATAATTCTGTTGTAGCCTTTGTTATTCAGAGTAACAAGCAACACTTTCTGAAATACAAAGGGCCTGGCCGTCAGTTATTCACATGCAGTAGACACGTCTCTTTGGGAGAGGGCAGGATCTGTGTGTTTATTGTCACTGGCTTCAGTTCTGACAGTTCGACCTTGACTCTGGCAATGGTGGGAAGCACAAGGGAATGTCGTTGGGATTGTCACACACAAGATGAGGAGTGAGTGGGCACGACAGGCTGCCTGTCAGTATTTACTGAGCAATGGTCTCTGCACAGTGAGGTGTGGGGGCAGAAGGGAGAGAAGCCTGGGATGTTTGTGCTTCCTGGTTGATCTCTATTTTACAGGCCAGATTGCAGAGCACTCAGTGGTGTCTTGAGCCGGTGCAGCCCTACTAAGTCTTCTGATAACCATGCTTAGTTGCTCAGAATTGCTGATTAATGGTCCATGAAGTTAGCTGGTGACTTCAGTAGGGTGTGTGGCTCTCTGCTTTATACCCCTCACACGGTAGACCCCTTCAGTCTTTGCTCTTATAGGACTTCTGCTATACATGTGTCTCTAAGTCTTAGTTCTTGGTTTTGTAAGTGTTTGCACATAAGCTCTTGAAGGTAGGGACAAAGTTCATTATGCATTACTTCTTTGCTAACTTGGCCAGTGGTCACCCCAGGTGGACCCAACAGGCATACCCTGAGGAAGGTACTCTAATGAGAGGAGGTCACTCCTGGCAGGATTGTGCAGAATCAGCCCTTCCTGTATGTGAGGACAAGCAGGACAAGTTCATGGTCCTGTGAGCAGCAGCAGCCTGTGGGACTCCCCTGCTTGTTTATGGGTTCCCATAATATTCTGTCCTCAGGTTTCTGGGGAGTTGAGAAACGTATGAAAGTATTTTCTTGTCTAGGGGATGCAGGTGGTGGGGCTCCTCTGAGGGGAAAGGAGTAGGACCGAGGAGGCTGCCCAGAAGACTTCAGCACAGAGTGTGCTACCTTTAGATTTGGGGAGGATCTTTGAACCCAATGTGAGTCCCCCTAGGTGATGAGGAGGGTGGAAAGGTAGGTTTTCTTTACCTGTGGGGAGTGAGGGTCACGTGGAGGAATGCGTGTGAAAACCATGCTGGCTCTAAAACATATCCTGCCATTAGAGAGGGACTGGGCAAGGGCAGCTGGGATGGGTTTGGCTTCCCTTCCTCACCCACAGCTCCCTTACCTGTGTCCCTCAAGTCATGACTAAAGGGACTCCTTTTTCCCCTTTCCATGAACATTAGCACCTTCGAGCCTATTCTCACTCTGTTCTTCCAGTGGCTAGATTCCTGTGGCTGGAATCCTGCTGCTTCTCTCCCTCCCATACTTCTCTTTATCCTTCAAGATCCAGTTCAAAGTCACCTCCTCTGTGAGACACCCCCCATCCCCTTACCACTAGAATTATTAGAGTCTGAAGGAAGGAGAGTAGGCTTTGTGTGTATTTCTTGAATGGAATTAGCAAGCGCTCCTAGTTTCAGTCCTTTCTCTTGAGAGGATGTCAGAGGGGTTTTCCTGTGAACAGGATTCCATTTCCTACAATCTTGACTATCTTTGATTTGGAGGGATTGGACAACTTGTTAAGCTTTCTGGGAATTGCAGCTTTGGGGAACGTGAACCCTTTGTCCTGCAGGTCATGATACACAAACCCTGTAGAAGTGCTCCAACCCCTGACCACCGAGGGTTGCCAGGGTTGCTGTGGGACAGATTTGGTTTAGTATTTTCATAAGCATCAGTAACTGATTTAGCAAGTATGTGTTGACATAAGATGGGCAGGGAGGACAGCAGGAGATGTGTAATGCCATGGAGGGCTTTCTGGGGCCAGGTCCTGGATCTTGATGGGAGTTATCACATGAAGTTTGGTCCTGTAAGAGGAAGTCAGCTGCAGCCAGGATCAGTATTCTACGCCAGGAGGAGCTGATGGTTCAGCACTCTGATTCATTCACAATTACTTGCTGAGCTGAGTGCCAAGAATGTGCCAGCTACAATTCTGTATGATATGTGCTACTATCAGGGAGTCATTGCACTACAGTGGAATACACAGAGGAGGGGCTCCTGACTCAAACTGGGATGGGCAAGGAAGGCTTCTCTAAGGGAGAGACATCTACAACTGAAGGCAAATAGGAGCTAGCAAGTAGGGACAGGTTGGCATGGTAAGGTTAAGAATGCAGCCTCTTGGGCCAGGTAGGCTGGTTTGAATCCTAGTTCTGCCACGAACATGTTGTGTAATTTTGAGCAAGTTTCTCAAAGTTGATGTCCCTCAATTTTCATATGTGTGAAATTGGGATTATAACATACTTACCATATAGGGTTTTGGTGTTATCATCAGTGTTGTTATTAATGTACCTTACCAGTGGCAAGTACAGTCAGCATGTTGGGGGCAGTCTGGAGGGAGGAGAGGAAGAGAATAGAGTGTCTGCTTTGATTGCCTTGACCCTCCCTTTGAAACTTGCCATGTCACTTGTGTTGAAACCTTGGAAATCCAGTACACTCGATCCCTGACACTGATTTGCCTCTCACCGTTGTGGATGATTGAGTGGTCTCCTCTACTTTGGTGGAGTATATTTGGAAGCTAGAGTTTCAAAAAAGAAAATAAATAGAGTCTAGCCTTAGCCTGTGAGTTTAGAGATTTGGGCTGAACGTCACCAAAAGCACAGTTTGGGGGAAGCACCTAGTGGGGTGTAAGGGTGCTGGTAGAGGCAGGTGCCTTTCCTAGCTGAGTTGTCAGAGTTGAGGAAAGGAAGGAGGAAGAAGGAAGAGGGAGAGGGGAAGGAGGAACAAGCTCAGTGCTGGAGTGTCCTAAAGATCAAAGGGTTAAAGAAAAAACAGACATCAGTTAGTGTATTAAGGGTTGGATAAGTCTAAACAGGGAAATAAGGAGGGCTGGAGTAGGTGTTGATTTTGGTGCAAGCTGTGGAGAAGATTGGAGATGAGAAGAATGGCAGTCAGGCTCCTATTTGCCCATGGGAACAGGAAGTGACTGGCTAAATGAGGCTGCCCTCCCAGCCTGCCTGAGGGGAGGAGGTCACTCAGGACAGACTCCTCATCCTCTGCCTCAGCCCAGCCAGTCCATGGGAGGTGTGTCTGACAAGGACTCCTTATTTCAGCCTCTCTGACACACCGCATGGGGTCCCATGTGGGTTTTATCACGTCAGGAATTCCACAGGGAGGCTGGAGGCTGTCGGAGGTTCCTGATTGATTGGGAAGGGAGAAGAGTGGAGGAGCAGCTGGGGCCTGTGGATATATTCCAGGACTCGTCGTCTTGGATCGGACCAGGGTAACTGGAGACATGGTGGTGAGGACTGTCTGTGATTTGATGTGTCAGGGGGTGCAGAGAACTGTTGTGACTTCCAGCAGAGAAACACGTTGAGTTTCTTCAGAGTGATTTTCAGCAAAGGAGTCCGTTCTGCTCGCTCTTCTTCTCAGCACCCCGTTAGGCAGTTTAGAGGCTTTTCAGTCCCTCTTCCTGCCATTCAGAAATTCTGTTACTAGTAATGGCAGACCCTGGCCTTGCAGGAATAATTAAGGTTGTGACTAATAGGATTAAGTGAGATAATATACGTAGAAGTGCTGGGTAAGTAATAAAAGCTCTTCCAATGGAAGGGATTATTATAATGCTTTTTTAGTCAGCATCTCTTTTCTGAATTGCTCAAAGCACTTAGTTAACACTAACTGTCACTCTTTTATCTATCCCTGGGCTGGCGTTTAATAGCCCCCTTTGAATATAAGGTCAAACTAGGGTTTCCAACAGAACCCCAAATCTTGAGTTTGAAGCCCAAATCTATGGAGTCTAAATCTAAAGCTTGGACCTCCAAATGTGATAATGCCTCATTCCTGGGAATAAAGAAGGTGAGAAGAGAAAGGGAAGGGAGGGATCATTAAAAAAAATTTTTGTTTTTCTCCCACAGACAGCTGGTCGTGTCAGACAAGGGTGTCATAGTCAGGATTTTGAGACACCTGGAAATCGGACATCCATTTTCCTTTGAGAAACCACAGACTCTCTGTTGGGAATGAGGGCTTGATATAAGCTGGCGAGGCACGAGGCTCATCAGCAGAGGTGTGGGGCAAAGAATAGAGAAGCAGAGAGGGAGCTGGCAGGTTTCTTAATTCTGTTCTGTTTAGGCTGTGGTTGGTGGTACCAAGAAAGTATCAGGGGACCCACAACAGGTGCTTGTTGTATTCTGCAGGTCCCATGGTGAAACCACTTGGCGGTGAGGTCAGGAACCTCCCTGAGTGTCTGTCCCAGGCCGGTTTTCCTACAGAACAAATACTGCAGCCTACATTTGGCGGGATGGCATCTGGGCAGAGCAGCCTCACGTCAGCCCTCCAGTCAAGGAGAATCCTAGGCCTCTTGGCCCACCTTTGTCTCTTCTGAAGGCTGGTGAAGAGAGGTTCTGTTTTGTCCACATTACTAGGTAAAGCCCCTTAGGGTCATCAGGGCCTTTCTTCCCAAGCCTGTGCTTTCCTGCTTCTGATCATGGCTTAAAGGACAGTTTGTGTACTTTCTTGGACAAGGTCTTGAACCCTGGAAGCAGGAGAAGGATATGCTGAGTTGAGAAGCTCCTTCTTCCTCCACGGGGAGCTATGTGGGCTCCTAGCCTTGAAATTCTAGAGGTTGTTCAGGTGTGCCAGTTAAGAGTCACATACTTGTGAGAGAACCAAAAGGTTATGTGCACCATTGGGTCTCGAATTTGAGCCTGTATCAGAATCCCCTGGAGGACCCAGATTACTGGGCCCCACCTCCAGAGTTTCTGATTTAGTGGGTCTGCGATGAGGCCTGAGAATTTGCATTTCTACTAAATTCTTACATGCTGCTGCTGCTGATTTGGGGCCCACACTTTGAGAACCACTGGTTTACAGTTGGAGTGAACAAGCTCATCTGACCCTTTTCAGAGCAAATTTTGGTGAGGTGGGAACAGAGGGATGGAGAGGTCTTGAACCCATTGGGGAGAGAGGTGGTTCAGAAATAGGATGCCACAGGTACACCAACCTAATTTGAAATCTGGGAAATGGTTAAATGATTAAGGGAGATGCTGGTAGGTCTCTCTGTTACCTTCTCTGGGCAGCCTCTGGCCCTTGCCAACTATCCTACAGAGTAAGGAGCCAGACCTGGTGAGCCCCTGGCATTTCCTCCCTTCTCTTCTTATTCTGCCCTCTTAGGCAGCAGTGAGCTCTGAAAGTCTGTATTTTAGGAAGTCTTCCCATGTTTTGGGGTGTGTGGTATGAAGAACAGGGCCCTGAGCTGGGGGTCCCGAGCATCAGCCCCAGCACTGCCTCTGATGAGCAGTGACTAGAAGGCGCCTGAGTTTGCTCAAGGGTGAAATGAGGTATGGACTAGCTCTCCAGGGCCCTTTGAGCTCTGACATCCTGGATTCTTTAATGCATCCTCTAACAGCTTCCTCCCCCAGGGTCAGGAACTTGTTTTTTTTATTTTTTACGTGTGTGAGAACTTCAGTTGATAAGCAGTACTGAATCAGAATCCTATCCAGAGACCGGCTTACTGAAAGTGAAACTAGAGAATAGTTTGGGAATTGAAGTCACTGTTCTTTTTTTTTTTTTTTGAGGAAGATTAGCCTTGAGCTAACTACTGCCAATCCTCCTCTTTTTGCTGAGGAATACTGGCCCTGAGCTAACATCCGTGCCCATCTTCTTCTACCCTATACGTGGAACGCCTACCGCAGCATGGCGTGCCACGCGGTGCCATGTCCACACCTGGGATCCGAACTGGTGAACCCTGGCCCACCGAGAAGCGGAATGTGCGAACTGAACCGCTGCCGCCACTGGGCCAGCCCCTGGAGTCACTTTTCTTTTTAGAGAGTTGCTGGCCTCTGCAGTTATGCTGCTTCCATAAAACCTGTGTCCAGAGGGGAATGGCTTAGCATTCTTGTTGGGTGCTGATCCTTTACTCCAGATCGTCATACTTGACTGCAAGGTCTCATAGGCTGTCTGATCAGTTCTAGTTTCCAGGTGCTCAGGATTGTTATTCCACATTCTCCACTGCCTGGCATAGTGCACATGGTAGGCCTGTGTAGATATTTGCTGGGTGGATGGAATAGAGGTTGTATCCATGTACCTCTTTTCCTTTCCTTCAGTTTCTCCCTTCCTTCTTAACTTTGTATAATTGTCCTCCTCCCTTCCTTCTCCCCTCCCTCCCATCCTTCCTCCCTCTCCTTCCTTTGTACTCATTTTAACTCCTTTGCACTCTGGCAGAGCTGGCCATCGATATTTGTACATTCAGCATGTTAGGGGTTGGGGTGTGCCCAAGGGATCACAAAAGACCCTACTTAAGCTGTCTGTGTGAGGGGCGCACCCAGAGCTGCCCAGTCTTTTCCTTTTCCCTTCTCTCTTCTCACTTTGTCTAGGAGTTGCAGACTGTTTTCACCGTCCTAGAGGAGTTTGCTGTTCTGCAGATTGAACTTGATCCTCTTTTCAGCCTTTATTTCCTGCTGTTTGTATTGGCAGGCTAAAGGACTCCTGGCTTGGAGAGAATTCGCACATCCTGCCTCAGAACTATTGTCTGGCCCTGTCTTTCCAACCGCTGTCTGAAGAGGCAAAAGGAAGACTTCCCAGCCTTGCTTAATTGTCACTTAGCCCCTCTAATCCTGCCTGGGCAGCTTTCAGGCAGCTCAAGCACTGACTAGCCCGAGGTCTTCCCTGAAATAGGGAAAGACTGAGGTAGATTTAATTCATTTTAAGTCCAATCACCAGCCTTTTAATGATTCCATTCATTTTCTCCCTTCTGAACGCCCTCCTGTTAACAGTAATTGGAAATCTGACTGTTTCCCCACTACCCTCCTTTAATCTGAGGCAGCTGGATACTGCACTCCGCTTTTTCATTTACTGGAAGAGTGGTTGGAAGATGGTTTTAATGACTGGCTTTGGCAGTACTTCCAGAAGCTGAGACTGTTGCTGTGCTTAAGTTCACACCCACTTGGGGGCCTCAGTCTTGCTCACCTTGCCCCTATAAAACTCTACTTAGTTCTTGGTGTGCAGATGGGAAGAGGTCCCCATGAGAATGCTCTCTTGTCCCAGGCAGTATACGCAAGCTTTTCATCACTCAACATTTGTGGACCTCCAGGGCTGTGCCAGGCACTGTTGTAGTTGCTGAGTGTTTCCCTGGCACCTCCTTCTCGCCCTGGTGGAAGTGCAGAGGCCTAAGTACGTAAGTTTCCAGCAGGGTGGTGGCTGCCCACAGACCTTGGGAACTGTAGTCTCTGAGGCTTGCTTTCTCTGTGTTTTTATAGTTACAATGCCTATTTCTGTGCTTTCCCTTTCTTGGCTCTAAAGATGTATAAATAATATGAACCACCTCTTGAGATGAGAGAAATAATGGGTAGCAATAGCTATAACAGCTTGACAAGATATATACCATGTTGTATTGATGTCCTCACAATAAATTTACCACAGCCAGTATAGGATAAAGCTGGGATTTGAACCCAAGGCCTCCCATTGCAAATCAAATACTTTTTGTACTACTGTGTGTGTGTGTTTTTAACACTGACTTACCCGTGCCATTGTCTTTAGTATTATTTCAACCACTTAAGTGTTAAGAAGCTATTATGTATGCACTGGGCCCTCTGCCAGGAACTGAGGGCCTCATAGTCTAATTGGGGGGGAAAGATAAGAGAGTACATCTTCGTTTCCCTTGAGTGGTTCATGTATTGAGTGCTATTAGAAAGAAGAGAATTAACCCTGACGTCATCCAGGAAGGCTTCCAGAAGAGCTGAGACTTACACTGGGCCTGTTGGGAAGGCAAGATCTAAACAATAGGAGATGTGGGAAGGGGAATTTAGTATTTTGCCACCTGAGACTCTGGGATACAGAGAAGGTGGTGAGGTTTGTCTCCTTCACACTTAGAAAACCAACGCCACTGGGGTGATGGTTCTCCAACTTTACCATGCTTTTAAAATCAGATTCCCACACCTCATGCCCACTAAGAACCATTCAGTCAGTCTGAGGTGCAGCCCAGCAATCTATATTCTTTAGAAGTTTTTTAGTAATATGAAACAGTCTCCCAGCCCTTCAGTTCTCCTTCCTGAAGAGAAGAAACCAAGGGTACAGATTTCATTTTTTCTCTTCCAGAGGTAGAAGCTGTTTAACCAGCTGCCCCATAGTTCTGTTACAGGTGGTGAGGGTGGCCCATACTTTGAGAAACACTGTACTCTAAAGGAATGCTGGTGCCCTCCATCTTGCAGAATACATTAGGGGTCAGGGACCTGGGTTTTGACCTCATAGAGGCTCCCTCCTGAGGACCAAGTGTTCAGAATAAACTAAGGAGGAATGGGAGGCGTGGATATTAAATGGTGTAAGTTAAACTGACTCTGATAGCAGCTGGGTTAGTTTGGCTGCTATCTTGACTTGAAGGTAGGTGGGCCATTGAGGCGAGTACCTTTAAAACAAAGTCCAGATCTTCCTCTGTTAAGAAAAGCATTTTTACAGATGCTGCTTGTGGCTTAGTCTTCACATGAGTATGTTTCAGGGGAGGGGGTCTGGAGTCAGTCACTGCATGGGTGGAAACAGGTCTGGGATTCAGGGTTGGATACTTGAGAGCCATGGAAAAGATAATCCCATGTCTTCCATAGGATTTGGCAGTGTTGGCGAATCTTAAGCATTTCTGACTGTAGTTTGGGACCAAATGGGACCTAGAGTGGTTATGAAGATTAGAACAGTTATCAATTATCAAACACCCTGTTAATAAATGACCTGCCTTTTGGGGGTGTTAAAAAAATGCCTATAGTATAGTGAAAAGAATTCACACTTAATATGCAATATGTACCAGGTAATAGCCACTTTAAATCTATTACCCCATTTTCAGTTTTTCAATGAAAATTTTCAAACATTAAAAAAATATGGAGACTAATATCTTGCTGCCTAGATTTAGTATTCTGCTCAGATCTTTTCCTCCTGAGGTAACCAGTATCCTAAATTAATGTGTATCCTTCCAACTATGTTTCTGTGTTTTTACATACTTACATATGTATTTACGTGTATTTTATTTATTACATGTACATGTTTTACATACTTATACATGGATTACTAAGCAATATAAAATATTGCTTAATATGTTTCAAAATGTATATGATCTTCCATAGACTCCTTTTTTCACTCAACATTGTTTTTGAGATTTACCCATGTTGATATGTTTGTTTTACTTCTAACATAGCATCCCATTGTGCTGATATACCAAAATATTTGTAACCATTCTCTCATTGATGGACATATAAATGACTTGAGTTTTTCACTGTTAGGAACAGTTGTGCAAGGAATATCCTTCTACGTGTGTCCCAAGTGTGTCTTCAAAATTTCTCTGGCATATATACCTGGCAGTGGAGTTGTTGGATTATTAGAAGTACACAACTTCAATTTTCTAGATATTGCCAGATAGCTCTTTAAAGTAGTTGTATCAGTTTACACCACTGGTGATATATAAGAAAATTGTTGGTTCTCCACATGCTTTGCAATGGATGGTATTGTTAGATAGTGATTTTTGCCAATCAGATGGGCATAAAATTCAATCCTCATGTGGCTTTAATTTGTATTTTCTTGTTTATCTTCTCCCAATTTCTAGATTATTTTAGCTTTCTCTATGGCAGTGGTTTTCAAGGGTCCTTGAGATCCTTTCAGGAGATTAACAAGGTTGAAAATATTTTCATATTAATACTAAGATGCTGTTTGCCTTTTTTGCACTCAATCTTTCACAGATGTGTAGTAAAGTTTCCAGGGCTGCATGACATGTGTTGACACAATCACTCTAATGTTATTTTTAAATGAATTTATAAATAAATGATAAAATTGTTTTAGTTTTATTTTCCACTATGGTTTATATCAAGAAATGTAACACACAGACAACTGTTTGGGGGATCCTCAATAATTTTTAATAGTGTAAAGGGACCTGGTGAACAAAGAATTTGAGAACCACTGCTGCTTTATGATGTCCACTTTACTCATATTTTTTTCTTTCTGTAATGTGTTTTCTTTGACTTATTTAAGAAATTCTTTCCAAATTTCAAAAAGGTAGGCTCTTATATTTTCTCCTAGAAGTTTTAGAATGTATTTTTATGGGTGGAATCTGCCATTTTCCAGCCCCTTCAGCCGCTAGGAATACTTTTTATAATTTTACATCTTCTCAAAAATATTTATATAGCCTGAAAAGAACATTTTCCACATCTATCCTTAAAATAGAATTTTTTTGAGTTTTCTTTTGGGGGGTGAGAGGGGATGGGGGAAGGACAGTCAGGGATTTAGTGACCTTCTTGACACCCCTTTTGTTCGAGAGTCTCTTAGCATTTTGCAGAAAACAGCAGTCTGCTTGAGATGGTGTACACTCTCATTTTGGTCCCTTGGGTTCATTGGTTCGTTGCAGCTTGCTGTCTAGAGGACCAGTGACAGGGATCCTGAAAGCACATCCCCTCTGCAAAGCCCACAGTTTCCACTGGACACTTGAGTTTCTGTTAGCATAGACACACCAGAGCTCTTCTTCCCTGCTTGTGTCTGTGCTGGGATGGGCGAGGGGGGCAGTGGGTGGGCAGGCAGCTAGCTGGTTACCTGCAGTCAGGGGTATAAATGATGGCCCTCTAAGAAGAAAATACTACTGCTGACAGCCAAGCCCTCATCATCTCTCACCAGGCTCTTATTGGCTTTTCTGTCTCCAGGGTCTTCCCCACCTCAGAGCTTCCTATAAGGCTTATAGTTAGAGCCATACTCCTTAGGAACATAATCTTAATCTATGCTTTTAGTTTTCTCTCCAGTCATTTCCTTATCCTGTTCTGTGTCCTGGGACCTCACCAGGCATTTTATCATTCCCATAATTCACCATGGAATGTGCCCCTAGTGCCTCGCTTATGCTGTTCCCTCCATCTCAAATGTTGCTCCCCATTTGTCTTCTGCAGGGAGAGCCCGTTTAAGTCTCAGACCCCACAAAACTCAGCAAGTGTGAATTCTGAGAGGATGATTCCTTTTTCATCTTAGTCTCTCCGACTGACTCAGCCTTTCGAATTAAAATGAAGACTTGGAGTTAATTTCACTTCTAGCTTTGTTAGGGGATAGCTGCTGTGTCTCCATCCCTTCCCCACAAATTCCTTCCTCATAAATTGTATTTACAGGATTGGCCTGCTGTCATTTTGCAGCCCAGTCTTTAGTAGCTGCAAGAGAAAGGGATTTGATTTTTGTGATTAAGGAGCTGATGTAGACACCCTTATAAATTGTCTTCCAGCATATCTTGTCTGCAGAGAGTGAAAGCACTGAACAGATGGACGGAAACACCTAGTCCTTCACTTTCCCCGTCACCAAATCAGTTATTGCTCATTTTAAAAAATAATAAGTTGACATTTATTTTAAATTGGCATGTTTAAAAAGTGGCGATGAATTGTGTGTATGTGTTAATGCTGCCAGGATAAAGTCTCTGCTCCTGGAAAGAATTCTAATGGTGCTGTTTTTCCCGTTTAGCCATACCCAATCTCCTGACTCCCCTTCAGCAGCCTAAAAAGTAAAATTTCATGAATGCTGGAAATCTGTTAAACATGCAAATTAGGTAGATTAAGTTTTATTTTCTGAAAAAGGTTTAGAGGAGGAATCCACATGGGTATGGACAAGAGGAGTTCCTTCTGCTTGAAAGCCTGCAGGCCCTAGTGGCCTGCTGTAAGAGGGTTAGTGTGGAGACCTGAGAAAGGGAAGGCCCTGCAGAGGGGACTCACGTCAGAGGATATGGGATTGTGGGAACCTTCTGCACCTCCTTATTGTGTATGAATGAGTTAACTTTCTTTGGCACCTTGTTTATGGCCCTTTGATTAGTTCTTTTTTTTTTTTCCTCCCCAAAGCCCCAGTATGTAGTTGTACGTCCTAGTTGTACATCTTTCTAGTTCTTCTGTGTGGGATGCTGCCACAGCATGGCTTGATGAGCAGTGTGTAGGTCTACACCCTTGGTCCGAACTGGTGAACCCTGGGCCGCCAAAGTGGAGCACGTCAATTTAACCACTCGGCCATGGGGCCGGCCCCTGATTAGTTCTTGAGAGTGGTCACTAGATAGATGGGGAAAGTAAGACAACAAAGGGGAAGAGTCATTCCTTGCTCATGCTGATGAGGGCAAAGCTGGGGGCAAAGCTAGGATTTGATCTGTTGCACACTGCCTCTAGTCCCTCCAAATAGCCTAGGTGAATATGAATTCTCAAGTTATGGGGAAGGGGTTTATGCCAAAGTGCAGTCTGAGCACTCAGAAATGCTGTGTTACCAGCTGTGGAAACATTAGGTCTTCACAGGGACATGGACCTGAGAGGTTTCCTTGTGAGTGATGCTTTTCTTTCTTCTTACTTGAAGAGTACTGCTAATGTTGCTGTAATGTTTGGTTAGTAGTAGTTTAGGAGTAGAGTATATGAGGAGTAGTTAGATAAGCCTTGCAGATCGAGCAAAATGGTATGTATTTTCTCCTTCTGCCCTAGTTTGCCCATGCTCCTTTTCCTGACCCAGGTACTCTGGACTGTGTGAGAAAACAGTCTTTTGTAATCAAACCAAATGTAAGAAATACACAATTACCCCCTCCGATTTTTTTTAATAACAGAGTATAGTTATTGCAAAAGATTTTTACCATCCACCAAAGGAATCACTGTGCAGTTGTTTTAAATAGCAGGTGTTCCTGGTGTATGTAAAATATGATTACATTCACACCCAAATTTTAAGCTCACCTCTGTTGTTTAAGGTCTGTAAGAGAGAAAGTGGGGGAGCTCCCAGTGGCACCTTGGGCAGTATCAAATGAAGAATTAGGTTGGGCCTCCAATTCTGAAAACTATGCTGAGTTCTACATCTGGCCATAAGGATTTGCTTCCTTTTTCCCCCTGCAGCTCTCATCTCTCTTATTCCTGCACAACAGGCTCTTTTGCCAAGGATGAAGAGTCTGGATGTCAAATCCTTTCTGTCTGCCCTGGCAAGGAAGCTGTTTTATTTGTTTTCCAAGAAGCCTTTTTAGCACTTGGGAAATTTTTTCTTTCCCCTTATGGGAAGTTGCTTCATCATTTCCCAAAAATATACTGCACCTCTTGTTTAAACAGGGTGCCCTTGAAGAGCTTTGGAGCCTGAAGCGGGGTGGGGGGGGGGGGGGATGTTGTGAAATCCTTTGTTTGGTGCTTTGATGCGAGCTGGAATGCTGGCTGTCTGCAGGCAGAAGTCTCAGAGTTTGCCAGGACTGGGACCAGGAGTGGGGTTTGGGGAGGAGAGACTCCCTAGGAAGCAAGAGCTGTGATCTTTTTAAGCATTTAATCAGTCCATGTTGTAAGAAGTATCAACTCTTCTAGACACAGGCTGCAGGAGGTATTTGTCCAGTGTGTTAAATGTGCCCAGGCTGGTGAAGGTGGGTTCTCTGCCCGTTTGAGATGCTCAAGCTACCCTGAAGAGGCAGGACCAATTCACATGTAGCAGTGCTGAACAAAATAGTATGTAACTGTCTGCTAGATTGTGTAGCCATGGGTGCTTTAGTTCAGAGAAAGGAAATGCCTGTAGAAGAGACCACTAAGATCAGACCTTGCACTATGGGTTGGGTTTGGGTTGATGGAGGGAAAAGTGGAGGATATTGAGGAGAGGGGAAGAAGAAGGAGTTGAGAGGAGCCAGAAGGCTGATCTGAGGCCATGATTGTGCGTCAGTGTGGCCAGTGGGGGTAGCCTAGTGGAACTTGACGTTGGAGAAATGGGACAAGCCAAATTGTGGAGAGCTCGCATATCCAGCAGAAGCATTTAGACTTAT
The DNA here is from genome assembly GCF_041296265.1 of Equus caballus. Classification (NCBI taxonomy): domain Eukaryota; kingdom Metazoa; phylum Chordata; class Mammalia; order Perissodactyla; family Equidae; genus Equus; species Equus caballus. The sequence goes on from NC_091707.1 coordinate 28,652,392, forward strand.
AGAAAGAAATTGGCAGCCTTTCGAAGATTCTGGGAAGAGAGCATTATTAGGAAAAATGTGTTTTGGGGGAAGATTAACCTACCAGGGTAAATTGGAGTATGCCTCCAGGTGGGCAGCAGGAGGGAACCGCAACTTCATCCATAGTTCTTGGAAGAAAGTCATGCTGTTAGGTACTAGGAGGGAGGAATGGCCTAGTAGAAAGCTGCTTCTGTCTTGCAGGAGCGTGGTCCCACAGTGTCTGTGGCCTCTGGCCCTCTGCAGCTCCCCTTGGCAGGGCATGGCAACTCAGGCCATAAGGTTGTTGCTGGCTGAGTAGGACCAGCTATGGGGTGCCACCCTGAGTAAAGCTTTGACCAGGCCCTGCTCAGAGTGGAGGTGATATCCCCTGGTGGGCCCAGTGGGGCCAGGCATAATATACAGCAGGTTCCAGGCCTCCAGCTGGTGATTGGCCAGGGATTATTGCTCAGGTCCAGGTGACACCAGTTACCTCATACCTAATCGGTAGTGCAAGAGAGCTGTTTCCAAAACCCTTGCCAATGCTGAGTGCTATTACCTTCCCCTGTGCCCTGCACCCCCTTAACAATTTTAAATAAAGAATTTGGGTAACTTTGGATTCTAAGTAAAATCAAAGAGAACCAGTCAAAAAGTGCCCTTCTTAACAAGGTGTCTATCTAGTGGTTGCTCTTTGTGAAAGATGGGATTTGGGAAAATAAATTTTTGTTGAGAGAGATTGTATCAGTGGAGACCAACAAGCATAAGCATGTTATGCTTATCATAAGATCTATTAATTTCCAGTAGAAAGAGAGAAAAGTAAATGATTGCCAAGGGAGGTCCTACCCAGTTCTCTTAAGTCAGAAAAATGAATGACAGTTTCAATACCAGCTACTGTGCCTGGGCTGGCCTGCCACTCCCAGCTGACCCACTCCAAGCTCCCTGGCACAGACCCATGGCACGGCTGATGCAGGCATCATGTTTGCAGCTCTGGGAAGTGAGCTCTTCCTCTTTGGGGTCAGACCAGGGTATAAGGCCAGGCAGAGGCTCCACTGCCAGCCTTGGCTCTCCCCACTGAGGGGTTTGGGGCCCTTGTGCAGGAAAGGTGCTAGGGAGGAACACTTAGCTTGGAGCCTTGAGTCTTCAGCTTTCACCTCATGTTACTGCATTTTAAAGACCCGTGCTTTCTTCTCCTTTTCATGAAAGCTGTGAGGCCTCAGACACTGTTCTGGATTGCTGATAGATAAACTGCTAAGACCATTCTGAGTGATCACTTTGTTACAGTTAAGTAACAGGATGGTCCCTAAAACAGGGCTTGACCGTCATTGGCTCTGCCCACATTTGCAGAAGGCCCAGTGGTCTTTGTGTTTGTTTTTCTCTGTCCCTCTGAGAGGTGAGGCTAGCTGGGAAGATGTAGAGGATGGATTGGGGGAGAAAGCATCAGGCCCAGAGTTCAGAAGCTCTGCAACTTCTGTACCATTTTGGGGCACGTGGTTTCCTTTGGTTTTGCAGAAGGCCTGTGAGTATAATTGAACTAGCCCCAGAGGACATTCCCCACTTTGACAGAGTATACGAGGCACATTGGTTCAGTTTCCCGTAGGCCAAGTTGCTCTCTGTTGGGGAAGGAACTGTTGTTCTGTTACTCCACTGCAAGGTCTGGCTGGAGGCATCTGCAAAGACTCTAAGGAGCCCTGATTGCATGTGTGACAAGCCTTTTCCATCAATAAGGCGTAAAGGCTGGGGAAACCCACGATGAGCTGTCATCCTGAGTAACAGGCCTCTGGCAGGTGCTGACTAGCTTCAGTTGGTAAAGTGCAAACCTCTGAGCCCTGGATGCAGTCCTGCCTTCTTCATAAAATGCTGGTGTGTGTTTGTTGCTGAGTGCCAAAGATCCTTGGTCCTGGACACATTCCTCATTTGTATCTGGGCCTGCCTAAGAATATATTTTCTTTGGGTTCACCAAAATGATTCTGGGCCTTTGGGGCCAGGGGAGTGAGGGGCAGGGAATTCAAATTTGATGCCTTATGAAGTGGTTCTGAAGCAATGCTGAGCAGTCAGCTTTTAAACATTTGTCTTAGGAACAATCTGTACTCTGGTACATTGTAAATCGACACCCCAGTCACCTTTCTGTAATGAATTTGGACTTTTGTGGAGAAGTTGAGAAAGAACCTCTTGAGCAGTTTTTGTGAGGTATGGCTGCCTGCCAGCCTACAGTGCACTCCGAGCAGCGTCACCAGCTCCATCTGTGCGGTCGTGCATGCTGGCGCAGTAACTTGAATTTTTTGGCCTTTATTTTGTAGGGATGGGTTGAAAATGGAAAAATGACATTGCTGGGGCCGGCTCCGTGGCCGAGTGGTTAAGTTCCCGCACTCCGCTGCGGCGGACCAGGGTTCGGATCCTGGGCGCGGACACGGCACTGCTCGTCAGACCACGTTGAAGCAGCGTCCCACATCCCACAACTAGAAGGACCTGCAACTAAGATATACAACTATGTATCGGGGTGGGGGCGGGTTTGGGAAATAAAGCAGAAAAAAAAAAATTGGCAACAGTTGTTAGCCCAGGTGCCAATCCTTTAAAAAAAAAAAGGAAGATTGGCAACAGTTGTTAGCCTAGGTGCCAATCTTTAAAAAAAGAAAAGAAAAATGACGTTGCTGATGGTAGTTATAAAAGGGGTAGGTCTTCTAAAGTTGATATAATTGAGGAAATGATTGTGAAATTGAGCATGCCAGAACTGGGGAATCATTAGTGTCAGTTGAATACTTGCTGACTGTAAGTCAATAGCGCTGCTCAGTTGTGAAGACAAAAAAACAGAGTTAAAGAATAATATGTAAAATGCCCAAATTATATTGTCCAAGATTGGATCTAAAAGGCAGAGTATAATTAGACATTTTATGATCTTGTTTGGCTTTCTGACAACATGACTTCCTTATAATATGTAAACCTATTGTTTGACCTTGGAGGGCATTTTCAGAGACGTGGAGTGACTACCTATAACCAGATTCTGGTGTGACTAAGACTTATGTAAAAACAAAGCCCACTTTGTAAGTGTGCAAGACCCTTCCAGAGCTGTGAGAGTCTGTCCTTCGGAATACATTCCATATGGACCTACTCTCTTCATGTATTAATGACTTTCCACATGCATTGTACTCATTTATATGCTAATTTCTGTCATCTTTCTTCCATTTAGACACGTTTAACCTGTGATTTTAAGTTATCAGGTGGGCTTCTGTTTAAAAGTGTAGGCTGCTCAAACATTACTAGCCTTCTCTAACTTGTAAAGCCCCAAGTTTGGGGAGATAAGAGAAAACCACCAAAACATAAACCAGCTTCTAGACTGTGAACTTTTTCATATTCTTCAGTCTCATTCCCTAACTTTGTGGATATAGAGTTGTTGTATGTATGTGCTTTAAGCAGCTAAGTTTTTAAGGAAAAATAACCAACATCCCACACCACAGTACCATTATAATAGAAAGAGAAAAATATCTTTAATTATAGCAGTGTTGCAGGCTTCTCCCATGCCTGGCTGGCCACGGCATCGAGTTGACAAGCATACAGTGTCTTTCATGCTTGCCATTACAACATGTTAATTAAGAGAATTCAGCTGTGGCACCAGCTGGGGATGTCTGGCTTTGTGGAAGATTGCAATTAGATGCTTTATTTTCTATTTTCTTTTTCCCCTTTCAACTTTGGTGGAATGCCTTTGAGTAGGGGCTTTTAGTCTCATCAGTCTAAATACTTTAATGTGCCTAATTATGTAATCATACACTTATACTCCTCTGTGTACACACACATCGTTTTATGGATTTTTATTCCCTTTTCTAGTACATGAAACATCTAGCCTGCTTTTTGGTTGGTATGGTGGAGCCAGACTCCTCTTTGCATTGGGCAGGAGGAAGAGGAGGACCAGAGGCAGTTCATGATTTTCGTGATTATAATCTGCCCCTCTGCCACCTCTCCTTGACCTTATGAGCAAGTCCTTTATCTTTCAAATAATTAGCATCTCAGTAGTTTCCTAGCAAAGTCAAGGTAATTTAAATAAAATTGGACTTTATAATACTTTATCTTTCCATTAATTTGCAAGTACAGTCTTTCAAAGTGTGTAGTGTTATTTTCCCCAGTCCTCCGCTACAGGCAGGCAGAGGGCATGAGCCTGGACGTGAGAGCTCATGCATGCAGGCACAATGCAACCCATTGATTTCTAGCATTCAGCTTGTGCATGGAGGTCCTGTGACCCCAGCTGTTAGAACCAGGACCTAGGAGCATCTGCTTTCTGAGATCCAGTCCTCCAGGCATAGACCATCTGCTGCCATGTGAGAGAACCCTGGGAAAGAAATCGACCACAAGATATCTTTGTATTCCTTTTCTCTGCTTCAGTTCTTTTCTGACCCCCCTCATCGAGGCAAACTTAGGAATCATGATGAATCTGCACTGGAAAACTCACATGGTTTTCCACCTGTCCTTCTCTTGTCCCCACTCTACCACACCAGCACACACCCAGCTCCATTGAAAAATAGTTTCCAGAGTAGGCAGGCAGATTTATATGGCTGGCTCATTCAGCTGGATTATTACTATAAAACAGACTTTCATTTTATTGTTACTAACATGACTTTGCATTTTAGGACTGAAAGGGTCCTTAAAATCTCATTTTATGGAAGAGGAACCCGAGATTTTTCATTCCTTGGCCTTCTTATTCTGGGCCCTCCCCATTCTGGCGCCAGCCTGATTTTCTAAACTTCCAGCTATCGCTATCTACTGTTAAACCTGGAATCACTTGCTGCTTTCCAAATGCATACTATCTCTTCTTACTTCTTTGCCTTTGCTCCGCCCCCATCTCCCCTCATGTCTTCTTCCCACCTTCCTTTATCCCAGCCACAATCCCATAGTCACAATCCTTTATTCCATAGTCACAGTCCCACTTTCTCTAAAGTTGGAGTTCTAATACCATTTCTTCCATCCTTTCTGATCTCTTCCTCCTTGGATTAATCCTTCTTCAGAACCTCCTGTTGTAGGCCATATTGATTTCTAACGTGTGTCTATTATGGTTACTTATTGAACAGTAAGCTCCCAGAGAATAGGGTCTATAATATCTTTTTCATCTTTCCACCCTCCTTCCCCCATTATCTGTGACAGTGCTTTGGTACTTAATAAACACTTGTTGAAAGAATGAATGGATAAATGTAGTCCTTATATGAACTCTGGGAAATTCCTATTAGGAAAGTGAAATCCAGAGAGAATAAGAATCAACACTGGTAAATGCTTTTTACTTTCTTCTGGGTGAAAATTATCAAACGCATTCTTTGAAGACAAACGGTTAAAGGGTATCTTCTGTTCACCTTTGTGGCATTTGGACATAGTTATCTACTAACACACAGAATGGGTGAGGCTTCAGTAGGCAGCATCTTCTGACCAGGAATCTCATACTGGTCAGTTGAGGTGAATTGCCAGAGTCAAGGGTCCAAAGACCAAGAGAGGCCAGAGGAGGCGACAGGAGCGTGGCCTCAGTGTGACAGATGAAGCATAGTTGAGACTACCCTGACTCTGACCTGGTCTAGGCCCACACTTCACTAATCTGTTTTGAGGTTGCTCTGTTTAATGATCAAGGAATCCCAACAACATGCTGGAGCCAGGCTGATAAATGCGCAGGCTGACATCAAAGGGGAGGCAAGTCTCAGATGTGTAGGAAAGCACCTTGAGGGCCAGGTGCCCTGCTTTGGACCTCACAGTGGGTTTGAGTGGATTCCTGTTGTTTTTAAAGTTCTTTACAGAGGTTTAAGTATGGCTTCCTCAGAAAAAAAGCATGTGGGAAGGATCCGTAGGAGGTGAGAGGCTTTCTCTCTGTCTTCCTTTCTGCCTGGGAGGAGGAAAGGGATCTGCTAGGAATACTCTGGCATGCAACCCGTTGATTGACCTCCATGGGCCCATCTGGTCTAGAACTTTAGAAAGGCCCAAATGTTGAAAGTAGGGAAGAACAAAAAAAACTTGGATGAGTTTGAGTCCTCACTGTCCTTGATCAGCTCAGGGTAATAAATTCCCTTCTAGGAGGTGCAAAGGAAACGAGGAAGGCGTGACAAGCTGTTTTTCCTGTGGTGGCCACGGGAGACAGGGTGGTTTAAGATGAAAAGTTTCAAAAAGAGAATCCCATCCCCCACAAGATGGAGGAGGAAGAACATCCAGATTATTGAGTTTTGTAACTTTTGACTCTATCTACCCATGCTCATTTGTCACAGTGTTCCTTATACTTGTTGGTTCAGAGATGATAAAGGCAGACTTGTTGCCTTGGCAGCTTCATCCGTGCCCTCCCCCCCAAAAAAAACCCCTAAACCTTTTCTTTTCTGTAGTCTCTGTCTTGTGGTAGGTTAGGCCTGACACAAGCCCCCAGGGAATGTACAGGGCTCACTTCGTGGCATGCCTTAGACTTATGGTCTGGTACTTCCACCTTGTCTTGTCATAAGGAGACCCAATCACATCTTTCTTTAGAAAAGACCATTCAGACCTTTACGCCTCAATTACTGGTGAATGTTTTTCAAAGAACTATGGTGTTTTGCTGGTTTTAGGCCATCACCTCAGCCTTCTCAGGTTTCTGCCACTGTCTGAGTTTACCAAGTATTTCCTTTCATTCTTTGCAGTTGTGTAGGCCTCTGTGAGTAGCAGTAGCCTGTTGAGCACCTGGGAGAAGCAAAATGCCGCCTGACTCACTGGTGGTACTGACAGAGGCTGTTTATTTTGGGCTTTGTCAGAGATGCTCCAGTGACCATGTATGTTCTGGGCAGCTGGGCAGAAAAGCAGCCCTCTGTCTAATTCTAGGCTGCATCCCCATTCTGCGTTTAATGACAACCTTCCTTTCACATATCCTTCTTGTAAGACTTGCGTTCTTAGCCGAAAATGCCTCCATACCTTCTCCCACTTGCAGCTTTGGTGTCTGTGATCCTTAAATAGCTCCATTGTTAGTAGTGCTCAGAGATTAGTGCAGGAAACTGTCTTGCCTTTTTCCCCCATTTCTCTGGAAAGATTTGGGCCCACTTGAGATATGAGCCAAGTCCTCTGGGCACAAGTAAACTCACCAGTCCACATTCTTCTCCAAACAGGAATTGCTGTAACTCTTGTCAGAAGTACCCCACCCCCATGTTATACTTCTGTAGGTCTTGGGGTAAATTTTTCCAGTGGCATCTGTAATCAAGGAGCTTCCCTACAATAGAGAGAACAGCAAACCAGCGTTTGCATCCGGACTCTTAATACTTCGTAGCCCTGTAACCTCAGGCCGTTACTAAATTTTGCCAAGCTTCAGTTTCTTCATCTGAGCAAACTGAGTATTATAATACCACCTTCCTCATAGAGTGGGAGAATTAAACAGGATGACAACTTTTTTTTTCCCTGCTTTTTCTCCCCAAATCCCCCCAGTATACAGTTGTGTATTTTAGTTGTGGGTCCTTCTAGTTGTGGCCTCTGTGAGCAGTGCCTCAACTGTGGCCTGATGAGTAGTGTCATGTCCGCGCCCAAGATCCGAACTGGCGAAACCCTGGGCTGCTGAAGCAGAGCGCGCGACCGTAACCACTCCGCCATGGGGCCGGCCCCAGGCTGACACGTTTAAGGTGCCAAGTCTAAGTGCCTGTTGATACATGTTCTTTTCCTCATTTCTACCTTGTTGAGCGACAGAGATCATTCAATTTATGTTGTTTAAATTTGTGTTTCTGGAAGGCCTGCTGTGTGTGCTTGGCACTGGACTCATCATTAGGAGTTACCATTAGATCAATGAGTTGAAATGAAACCACAACTCTCACCTTTGTACTCAAGAGTCCAACCTTGCTTTAAACTCCAAGCCAGACTCCTAAGTTAATTATCACCCGCTCATCAGTTACCCTTCTGAGGTTGGACAGTGCCTTAAGCAGCTGCCTGGGGCCTTCCTCCAGAGGACTAGACTCCATGCTCCTGGGGAATTTTGAGGGGAGACCAAACACATGTGCAGCTTAGTTAGATGATAGGGTGAAGGCGTTGAGACCATGAAGTAGCAATTGCTGCTGAGGAAGAAATAATCATCTGCTTTCTCTTAACCCTTTAATTACCACTCTCAAGGGGAACACAGTAACATTTATTAATGTACATGGAATGGTCTGGTTCCCTGGCTCTGCTGTCATCCCATCACCCTGGGATTAGGGATGGGGGACAACTGTGGGCTCTGCTCTGTAGGTCACTGCACTGGGTGGGAGGCTGTAGACACTGAGTGGCCCAGGCCTGGAGCAGTAGGATGAAAGAGAGTGGTCCTCATGCCCATCCTTCTTTTAGCAGTCATAACAGTGGGTGGGGAAGTGGAGGGCGCAGCCTCAGCTGGCATCCTGTTCCCTTGGGTCCCTGAGCTGCGAGAACAAGAGGAAGTGAAAGGGTAACAGGCCATGGAGGCCATTTGTCAGTCAAGAGCAGCTCAGGCTGTTCTGCTGAGAAGGAAGTGGGGAAAGGGGCTGGTGTATTACTGAGCTGGAGCAAGGGGAAAGCAGAGAAAGATGCCCCAAGGTGCTCATCCTGCTCTCTTCTCTGCCTGTCCTCTCTCAGATACCTAGAAATTTCTGAAACAATCCTTTCTGTTTTCTTTGCCAAAGCCTTTGCCCTAACTCATTCTAAAAACCAGAGGTAAGGGTTTAGTTTGCTATGTGAAAATAAATATTAAAAAATCTGTCAGTGCCTGATATGTGCCAGGCATGATGCAAGATTCTTTCAGGTACACAGTTTTATCAGTCCTCTCAAACTTCATGGAGGTGAGTTTGGCTGTTAAGGAGTAAGGCTCCGAAGAGTTCAGGCAGTTGACAAGTCTGCAGAGTGGGCCTCTGAGTCGAACCCAGATTCATCTGTCTGATCTCCAAGACCATGCTCTGACCCCTTCTGGCCCTGTTCCTGGTAGGTAGGGAGTATATTTTCACAGTTACATACCAATTTAGAGAACATGAAATGTACCATATGGAGGGATTCTCTTTGTTCTAGTCTGTTCTCAACTCATCTCAAATCAGAAACCATGTGGCCCTTTGTAGTTAAAACAAGACAGTGTCTTGAAATGGCGGGGGGGGGGGGCGTGGCGTGGATTTTGCAAGTCAAGTCAGCTTTCTACTAAGCATCTACTATCTGCCAGATTCTATGCCAAGAGCTAGGGATATAAAAATGAGCAGAACAGATGCTTGCCCCACTGTTTGGGTGGGTGGGTGGGGTTAGTGGAAAGATAGGGAAAAGACTGACCTGTGAGAAAATAATTGCAGAAACTACATTACAGTGGTCACTTAATAGAGAGGACTGAAGGTGTTAGGGAACAGAGGAGGAACAATAAAGCTACTGTTGATTAAACACTTAGTATGTGACAGACCCCAATACCAGGTACTTTACCTGCATAGTTGTGATTAATCTGTACAGGATTGCTGTAAAATCCCCATTTTACAGTGAGGGAACTGAGGAATAGGAAGATCTGCCCAACCCCCCACAGTGGGTAACTGTCAGAGCAGTACACAACCTCAGGGCTCTCATTCTAGGCCCATGCTGGTAAGCTCCACCCTGTGCTACTTCATTCTCCCTGGCAGTTTTCTTTAGGACGGTTTCCTGGAGCAGGTGACCTTGGAACTGAATCTTGAAAGATGGGTGGGGTTCCAGCTGACCTGTTTCCAGGTCAGGGTTTCCAGGCAGAGGAGAGAAACAGTACTTGTTTCAGAATGACTAAGGGCTTTGGTGTCTGCTTCCAGGTGACAAGAGTTTTCATGTTTGTGGCAGGGTGCAACAAAAAAAATGTTCCTCCTTCTTGTTTGCTCTGAAGCTGCTGGCTGGCATTTCTCCCCTTCTGTGAGGTGGGGCGGAGGAGGGACCCAGACCTAAAACAAGATGGACAGGCTCTGAAGCCAGACCCACTTGTGAGTTGCCAATCTCCTGGAGCAGGGCTTGGGCTAGACCTCTCTTAGGAACATGGCGGTCAGGGCCTGAGAAGAGTGGTAGGGGCAGTCTAAGGCATGGATGGTTTCTCCCTCTCTTGTCTATCCACCCTTCTCCCCTCCCCCAACCCCTCACCCCCAACAGCTCCAGGGCCACACCCTAGGAAAGGCCTGAGCTACCGCAGGCTGGCCCTGCCCCAGTATGTGGGAAGTTCTCATGAGAAAAGGGATCCTGGCTAGACAATAGGCTTCCTGTCTGCCTGCTGGGAAGGTTTGTCTTAGAGGAGAGGAAGGTTGCAAATGGCATGAGAAATCGTCTCTTCCCTCTCACTGCAGCCTGTTTTAGACTTCTGACTACTTGAGTAGGGGGTCAGGAAGGGGGAAAGCCATGGACAGAAGCAGCCCTTTGGGTATCTTGAATAATTGAACTCTTCCTGCCTGTTTCCCTGCTCCCACCACATGCTTGAGGCAGGAGTCTGCCCTCACTGATGCAGGAACTTCTGCACAGACTGGATGCTTTGCCTTAAGGCTCCCACAGCTGTGCTCAATTCAAAACCATGGTGGCTGTAGGACTTCTATGGAGGAACCTCGGGTAGGTGGTGAGGCCAGCCACCCACTCAACTTCAGACAGATCTGCAAATGTCAGAAGAGATCATTTGGTTCAGTGCCTTCATGTACTGAAACTGAGGCATAGAGAGACCACTGTTCACACGCAATGCCCAGATTGTCTCTGGGCTCCCTTCTCTCTGGCTCCTTTCCAGGATGTGGGTACGAGAGGAGAAACTAGACTTGGAGACCCTCTTTTACTGCCCTGTGCCATGGACTGGGAAGCCAGCCTTCCTGATTCAAATCCTGACTGCCCCTTACCCTGCTGGGTGACCTTGAGCAAGTTTCTTAACTTCTTTCACTCAATTTGCTACTCTGTGTAATGTTATAATATGTTCCTTACAGGGTTTTTGTGAAGCTTAAATGAGTTACACATGTAAAATGCTTAGACCCGTGCATGGCATATAGTAGATGGTCAATAAATATGAGCTGTTATTACTGAGATCTTTAAAGGAGGCCTCAGAAGAAACCTTTTGACTGTAGTCGGATATGATCCCCATCTTTTTGCATCTGTCTGGAATGCCTAGTCCCAACTTTCTTGGGAGGTTTTCTTGAGGAGAATCCCCTCTCCTTTGAACCAGGCTGTTCACTCTGTAGTATGACTTTTCCTTTCACATACAGAGCGGCTAGATGTTCCGAAAGCTCTAGGGCTTAGCATATCCAGGGGTGAGTCATGGAATGGAAGCTGGCGCTCTGCCCTCCTCACTAGGCCTGGATTAACTTAGTAGTCAAGCCTACTGCTTAGGAGCCAGAGTGCGTGCCTGTAGAATGAACTGCAACATTTACAAATGTGTGATTTGGGGCAAAGTACCCAACTCAGCTAAGCCTCATTATTGTTATCTGTAAAATGGGAAAGAGCTCAGAAGAGTGCCTGACACATATAATACGCTGTCTGCAGTAATTATTATTTCCTTGTCTTATATCCTCCCCCAAAATCTGCATATTTGAACACATTTTTTTCTCTGTTTTCACCTTGTTTTTTCTGTGGCTCTCTCTGCTCCAAATAAACCATTGAGGGCTAGAAGTAGAGATTAGACCGTCATAAATCAAGAAAGGTTTTGGGAACAAGCACATAAACAGTGCTGCTTTTTTTTTTTTTTTAAGATTTTATTTTTTTTCCTTTTTCTCCCCAAAGCCCCCCGATACATAGTTGTATATTCTTCGTTGTGGGTCCTTCTAGTTGTGGCATGTGGGATGCTGCCTCAGCGTGGTTTGATGAGCAGTGCCACGTCCGCGTCCAGGATTACGAACCAACGAAACACTGGGCCGCCTGCAGCTGAGCGTGATAACTTAACCACTCGGCCACGGGGCCAGCCCCTAAACAGTGCTTTTTAAAACAACCTGAAGGGACTCTCAGTGCTAGCTTCTTCCCACACCTGCTGTTTATCCTTCTATCTCATGCCCTGTGGTATGGTTCTGAACCCTTCCCACTGTCCTCAGATCCCCAGACTCATCCTCTGACTCTCAGACATAGACTTCTCCACTGAGCATCTGTACCCTCTAATACAATGGCCACTAGCCCCATGTGACTGTTGAGAACTTGAAATCTGGTTAGTCTGACTTGGGATGTGCTGTTAAGTGTGAAGACTTACTGTGAAAAAAAGAATATAGAATATCTCAATAAATGTTTATATTGATTACATGTTGAGATGTAATCAATAATGTGTTTTGCATATATTAGGTTAAATAAAATATTAAAATTATTTTCACATATTCCTTTTACTTTTTTTAACCTCTGTGGCCACATTATATTTCTGTTGGACAGTGCTGTGCTAAATATGTGATTTCCATCCATCCTTTCCTTCCCTCATTTTTTTTTTTTTGAGGAAGATTAGCCCTGAGCTAACTACTGCCAAACCTCCTCTTTTTGCTGAGGAAGACTGGCTTTGAGCTAACATCCATGCCTATCTTCCTCTAGTTTATACGTGGGACACCTACCACAACATGGCTTTTGCCAAGTGGTACCATGTCAGCACCCGGAATCTGAACCAGTGAACCCTGGGCCGTCAAGAAGCAGAATGTGGGAACTTAACCGCTGCACCACCGGGCCAGCCCCCTCCTTCTGTTTTTGCTCCCATTTCGCTTCTTTGCCCCAGGCTCTCACCTTCCTCTGGTTTCCTACAGTGCTCAGGTGAATAGGACATCTCTGCCCAGGACACCCCAGGCAAATAGAAAAACTCACCTTTGAACACTTGCTTCTTTGATTGACATTAGAGTTGGCTGTGTGCATGTCTGTGTCCTTTTCTAGACTGCAAGTTTTTTGAGGGCATAGTCCTGTCACGTTTACTTTTATGGCCCTCCTAGGGCATCTTGTGTGAAGAGGCACGCTCTAATTGTTTGATAGAATTACCACCAAATCAGGACATCTGCAGTACTGCCTCCGTGGTGTCCCTGATGAATAGAACTGCTGTGTTGGTGTGCTGAGTTTGAGGGAACCTCTTTCTTCTCCCCTGAATTCCCAGGAAAGCTTTTTTCTGGCTGTCCTTTCTTTCACCACCTTTATTAAACACCTGTTTCTCTGTGCCCAGTTGTGTTCTAAATGCTGCTGGTTTTAGTCTGAATCTACATTATTTCAAACCTGTGAGTGAACACTGACACAGTTTCCTAAGCCTTCTGTCACTGTGTTTGGGAGTGTAGTGTTTTATTGATAACTGACCTCAGCCAGAAACCTCTTTTGTTGTCTTTTTAAAATGCACTTGGTTTTTAAATGTGTTTCCTGTCCTCAAGCTGATTTTCACACTCCCTACACCTTGTTTTGAAGGGGTTCAATTAAGTATTTGTTCAGCTTGTTATACTGAACACTCTGACCCTGTGCCTTTCCTGGAGCCTGTTTTGATTTGCTTGTTAGTGAATTTTATTTAAAAAGTCTGTTTTGTTTCTAATTTGCTTCTTCCTCCTGAAAGCCTGGTGCCCAAAACAACAAAAGCAAAACGCATTTAGAAGGGCTGATTGAGGGTTCTTACGCTTCTGCTGAGGTTTTAGGCTGCGGTGACTCTCAGGAGGAAGTCTCAGCCAGATCATTCTGCTTCTCTTCCGTCCACACCCTCACCAGCTGGTTGGATGGTCTTTCACTGAGTGACTGCCGTGTGCCAGGCGCTCTGCTGGACACCCCGAAAAATTACCTTGCTGCTTCCTATGCTCACTGGAGGCCTAAGTGGCTGTGAGAGATAATGGAAAGCAGAGAAGGAAGCTAAGGAGAATTGACTTTTTTTTTCTGTAAAATTTCTATCTTCTGCCTTTCTCCTTCTCTTTTTAAAATCATGCAGCTTTGCCAAATCAGATGAGTTCATTGTCTTTTTGGGGTTGAGAGCAGAGCTTGAAACTCCCTCTGTGGACCTCGGGTTGCCAGAGAGCGAGCCTGATGCACAGATTAAGTCAGCCTCTTGCCCAGAACAGTGGCTTCCGGAAGCTGTTGGATGATTTATTTGCGCCTCCTGATGCTCTTCCCTTTTTTTGTTATCCCCAGGCCTCACTGAGAGGGTCCACTCAAACACCTGTCCTTTGCCAAGACTCTCTCACTCTGCTCTTTGACTGGGCAAGAGGGCCATTTTTTTCCCTTGTATTCTTGGCGTCTTAAAATGACCTTGCTTTTTTAAATTTAATTTTATTTATTTATTTATTTTTAAAGATTTTATTATTTCCTTTTTCTCCCCAAAGCCCCCCGGTACATAGTTGTATATTCTTCGTTGTGGGTTCTTCTAGTTGTGGCATGTGGGACGCTGCCTCAGCGTGGTCTGATGAGCAGTGCCATGTCCGCGCCCAGGATTCGAACCAACAAAACACTGGGCTGCCTGCAGCGCAGCGCGGGAACTTAACCACTCGGCCACGGGGCCAGCCCCTTTATTTTTTTATTTTTTTTATTTTTTTTACTTTTCTGTCTAAGTCCTCCTTATTTCCTTCCTTGGACCTGGGGCAGCCTCTTTGCCATGCTGAAGCTGATATACTCTAACTAGTTTCCTTTGTATGATCTTCATAGATAAACATAAAAGAACTTTGTACAGTTCATTTTACCATACTACGCTGTACTGTTGACATACTCTCAAGGTTCTCTCCACCTCTGTCGGTCTTATATCCAATTCTGCTCCTCTTGCAATTCTGCCTTTCTCAAAACCCTTCAGGTCTCCCCTTTTCCTTTGAATGCAGTATAAACACCACCTGTTTCATTCAAGGCCAGCTACAAGATGGTTTCATTGCTCTTCACATTATTATTTGGCGAGGGGGAGGCAAATTTTTTTTATTACATTATGCAACCCAGTTAACCTGGTCTACTTGATGTTCTCTGGGCTTAACCTGCATTTTCCTACTTCAGTGCATTTACTGCAAACTACCACCTCCTTTCCTGATGAAATAAAGCCCTGTTTGAAATGCTTCCTCCAGGAGCCTTTCCTGGCCTCCCCCCACAAGACTTGTTCTTCCCGTTTTGAGTTCCCTCTCTTACGGCACTAATCACAGTCCTAGACTTGTATTAGAGTAAGTTTGTCTATAGAATATCTTTGGAAGAATACAGAAGAAACCAGTGCAGTGCCTTGGAGGGAGGAACTGAGTGACTAGGAGACAGGAGAAGGGCTTACTTTTCCCTATAAACCCTTCTTACTTTTGGAGTTTTACACCATGTGTGTATATATATCCTATGATTTTTTTTTCGGTAAAAGTATTATTTACATCACAAAGACCCAATCAATAAAACATTAGAAGAAGATATTGGAGAGATGTTTATAACCTCAGAGTAGGGAAAGTGCCCTTAAACAAGACACAAAACCCAGAAGCCATAAAGAAAATGACTTTTAAAATATGTGTGTACTTATTTGTCATATACCTATTTGGCTACAAGTTCTTGAAGTGCTTATCATTTTTTAGAGCATAGCACAATGATCCCTACACAGTAATCAGTCAGTATTAGTTGAACTGAAATGAAACTGAACTGCAAGTCACTTCTTTGTAGACCTCACTTTTTTCACTTATAAAATGAGGGCTATGTGATCTCCAGGGTCCCGCTCAAAGATTCTATGCAGATGTGGGCTTTCTGGGCAGAAATACGCAGCAAGGCAGGAGTGGCTTTAGAATCAGCACCTCTTCCCCTGAGACCCATTCCCAGCCCATTGGACCTGTGAGTGGGTGCTGCTTGCTTTCAGGAGCTGCCGTGGGGTGCTCAGCATTAATTATGTCGAGGAAATGAACTGATTAGACACAGTCCAAGGAGAGCCAGGGGGATCTGTCGCAGGCTTGCTGCCGCAAACAAAAGAGGGAAAGTGTGAAGGGTAAACAGTTCACTGAGGTTTCTTTGGAAATCTGGCTAGCCAGCTCTTTGAACTGCTTGGCTAAAGTTTCAAGAGGCACCAGAGGGAGTGTGGTGCGTATGTGTCCCTCTGTTCAAGACTTTGGGCGAAGTGGTGGTGTGGGAAGAGTCTGGCGAAGACATGTCCTTAGAGGGGACTGAGGGGGCTTATTTGGGCTCCTGTACTCGTGTCAGAGAAGCTGCCCAGACCTCTCCTCTGGGTCCCTGTGGCACCTACCCCAGCTTTGTTTTGTTAACAGCTCTTTAAAAATGGAGTCTTTTCTCCCCTTCTCAGTAATAAGCAGCTTGAGAGCAGGAAGCCATCATCTCTCTTTCAACTTGGTATCCACCCCCCAGCCTGGCTGGCAGTCAGCTTGCTTAATAGCAGTTTGTAGGTTGAAGGGAAGTGGTGAGAGGCTGTAAGGGCACCTCTGCATGAGAGAGTGGTGGGCGGTCCTGTGAATGGGAGAGCCCCTTATCTTGGACAGCCAGAGACTGCAGGTTTGTTAGAGGAAGTGAGAAAAAGAAACAGTTCTTATTCTCCTACTGATGCCCTTGTGATAGTCAGGCTAGGGGCAGGGTATTTGTCAGCAAAATCAGATGTCCTTTGGAAACTTTTATTTTCCTTGCTTTCGTAGGGCTTTTGGAAAGTTGCTTTTGGAAAGTTGCGGTTCGTGGGGCGTCCTGCCAGTGTGTCTTCTCTCCCAACCCAGCCTTCCAAACAGTCATCCCTTAGTGCCCCTCCTATTTTACTCTCTCTCTGTCTTTGCAGTGTGTTCCCTGCCCCCGGAACCAGAGAATGGTGGCTACATCTGTCACCCCCGGCCCTGCAGAGACCCCTTGAACGCAGGCAGTGTCATCGAGTACCTGTGTGCTGAAGGCTACATGTTGAAGGGTGATTACAAATACCTGACGTGTAAGAATGGAGAATGGAAACCAGCCATGGAGATTAGCTGCCATCTCAACGAGGGTCAGTTTGGCAGATGAGAAAGGGGTGCTGCTGGGGTTCTGCTTTCCTTGAATTCACAGGAAGTCGTGCCAGCTTCTTCTGGGGCACCCTGTGCTCTGGGTCAGTGTAGCCCCCGTGATGTCCTGCAGCCTCCCTTCCTTTGGGATTTTGTGTCTTTATGAGAGACCTTTGGGGTTGCTGGTGCATGTCCCACCGCATTTCAGCTGAGCCACTGAGGGGCTCAGTCTCTTTACTGAGGCATCTATTCTGCCATGTAAAGTCCCTTTGATGCTCAGGATCTCGTTTGCCTAGCCAAGTGCTGGTAACCTTTGACCGTGTTTGCTAACACATGAGCACAATGCTAACACCTTCTGTAGTGTCTCTTTTATATTATTTTTCCTTGACTGGAAATGGACTGTTTTGTTATGAAGCTACAGTCCAGCTGGACAGAGGATCCCTCCCCCTCCTGCCTCCTCCTGTTGTGCATGACAGGAAAATCCAACTGCCTGCAGGAAAGTGTGTGTCATATAGTCATCTTTGGGCTTTATACTGAGGCTTCAAGACCGTGACACCCCAGAGACGGGTGGCAACCGGCCTGAGATTTACAACTAAAGCTACAGGCTTGGAACAGTGGTTTATTACAGCCCAGTTCTTATAAATTTTCTGCCATATGGGGAAAAACAGGGTTGAGACTTAAGATGGTGGAATGATGTGTCCATTTAAATGGTTGGTGTCTACCAACCTGCTATTGAGGACAGGATCAGAAGTGGTTTATAAAGGTAACCTGATCTCTAGAGGTAAGTGAGTTTATGTTAGATGATCCTCAAAGGTCCGAAGTGAAGGGAACTTTAGACTCAGGGACAGGATAGGGAAATGGCCCCTTTGCTTGTGTGTAAAAGCTGCTCTGCTCTGTTAACTCCTAGAATGGCCCTGGCCATGGCATGTTCTCTGCCTGGTGCCATGCAGGGGGCCTTTGTTAAGATCAGCTGTAGAGGCTCACATCTGGGTACAAAAATTTCTGATGATGGTTTGTTTCTGTAGATAAAGATGCCCACACGTCACTCGGTGTCCCCACGCTCTCCATAGTGGCTTCCACTGCCAGCTCTGTGGCGCTCATTCTCCTCCTTGTCGTGCTGTTTGTGCTGCTGCAACCAAAGCTGAAGTCTTTCCATCACAGTAGGTGAGTCCCGGGGATGGTGAGAGGCAGGAGTCACTATGGGGGCCTGGCCTTTGGCTGTCAGAGGGGTGCTGATGGTGCCTCTGCTGGTCTGTGTGTGCTCAGGGAAAGAGGAGGACCTTGCCGTGTGTTAAACTTCTGGATAGGCCTGGCACTCCGCTTGTTGCTTTGCATACATTCTCTTAATCCTCACAGGAACGTTGCAGATAAGGAAACTGAGGCTCAGAGAGGTTAAGTCATTCACTCAAGGTCATCCCTCTAGATGATGACAGAGCCGAGGTTCAAACCCAAATCTGTCCAACTCCAGAGCCTTGTCATTTCCCCTACATCAGTGGTTCTCAAAGTGTGGTTCTAGCAGCGTCAGAATCACCTGGGAACTTATTAGGAATACAAATTTTCAGGCCCCATCCCAGACCAACAGAATGAGAAACTCTGGGGCTGAAGCCGGCAACATGATTTCACAGGCCTTCCAGCTGACTCTGAATAAGGCTCATGTTTGCGAGTCACTGCCTTTGTCCCCCCGGTTCCCAGTCCTGGCTGCACATAGAGGCACCTGTGGGGAGTTAAAAGCAAATACCAATACCTGGGCCTCAATTCCCAGACAGTCTGGTTTGTTTGGTTTGTGGTAGGAGCCTGGCGTTAGAGTTTTTTGAAAAGCTCCCCAGGTGGTTCTAATGTACAGTGAGGATTGGCAACCAGTGTGCTGCACCATGCTAGAAGCAGAGGAAGTGGTTTTCCTGCCCGCCTTTGTCACTTTCCTTTTTCCAGTTGAGTGCATTAGCCACAGATCATCCCAGACTGGGTGGGTAAGGCTGAGGAGACAGGTGGCAAAGGGTGGGGCGCTGACCCTGAGTGGATCCCCTAGCATGGACTTCTTTCCCAGGCTGTCGTGGCCTCCACAGTTGCTTGGCTTGTCCTGGCAGTTCCTCCTTCCCTTTTAGGAGGAGAGTTTATATTCTTTCACAGCCCTTCATCAGTCACTATTCTCACTCACGGGCACGAAGGAACACACTAAAGTGCATTAAATACAATGGTCCTGGTTTGGAATTTACCAGGCTAAGTTTAACCTCTGTGTACTGCATGTAATTTCTCTTTTTATTTTGTTTTGTTTGAGGGAGGGGGTAGCAGCTATTTTTAAAGGTTGTTAGACAATTAGTAAAATAAAGAGGATTTGGAGACAACTGTTTACTTGAAAGAATCAGCTTTTCCATATAAAGTCAAGCTGATCTGTTGGTCATTTCATGCAACTTAGGGAGTTTTTTCCCCCCTTGTAGTTAACTAGTAAGTGTGTTAAAAGTAACTGGCTGATTTTGCCTGACTTGAGTGGGAGGGAGATTTGGTTTTCATCATAGACCTTGTTTAAATTCTGTACTATGGGGGCCGGCCCCGTGGCCAAGTGGTTAAGTTCGTGTGCTCTGCTTCGGCGGCCCAGGGTTTCACTGCTTTGGATCCTGGGCGCGGACATGCCACCGCTCATCGGGCCATGTTGAGGCGGCATCCCACATGCCACAACTAGAAGGACGCACAACTAAGAATATACAGCTATGTACTTTGGGGAGAAAAAGGAAAAAAATAAAATCAAAAAGAAAAATTGTACTATGTAAATGTATTACTTTTTAAACAAAAAAATTTTTGAATACCAAAAATTAAACACATGCCAGCATGCTCACTGCCTTGGACGCCAGCTTGCCATCGTTTCCCTTCCTTCCAAAAACCTCTGAGCACTTTTATGAGTGCCACCTTGTGTATGCCATTTGAATTGAGTAGCACAGATTTTATCTGCAAGTACAGATGAGGAAATTGAGAACCGGTAATAACAGTCTAGCAGTAATAATATGGTCCAGCTGTAGACCTTATGTGTCTCATGTGATGCACTGAGGGTGATGCAGCGTCACAAATGATGTTGTGGTATTCTAGGCAAAATGTAGTGTTCTGGGAAAAAATTGATCTGAATCTAATCCCGAGGAAACAATTAGACAAGTCCAGGTTATGGGACCTTCTGGGAGACAGCTGGCCTGGACTCTACAAAAAAATGTCATGAACGGAAACTATAGTGGATTGTTCTAGATTAAAGGAAATGAAAGAGAAAGAACAACTAAATGCAGTGTATGATCTGTAATTGGATCCTGGATGAAATCAAACATGACAGCAGCTGAAATGGATATATTTTTGAGTAGTTGGGAAAATTTGTATTACAGTATTAGACCAATGTTAAATTTCCAGGATGTCATAATGTTGTAGTTATATTGGAGAGGAGGTTCTTGGGAGGTGTGTGTTAAATGATATCTTATTAGCAAGAAATAACTTACTTTCAAAATGGTTCAGAAAAAAAAGTGTGTGTGTATTACAAAAGTGATCCCAAAAAAGGTATTTGCATGAATAAATCTCACAAACATAATGTTGAGTAAAAAGCCAAACACACATATACATACACACATTTATTGTACATTCCATTCATATGAAGATCCAAAATATGCAAAACTAAACTGTGTTGTTGAAGGATTCGTATTTAGGCAGTCAAACTATGAAAATAAAAAGCAAAGGAATGATTTTCATGAAAGCTAGGATTGTGGTTACTTTCAGTGGTGAGGAAATAGGAAGTGATAGGCACAGGTACAAGGACTGTCTGCCAGTGGTGTTCTTTTTTTCCTCCTTCTCCCCAAAGCCCCCAGTACATAGCTGTATATTCTAGTTGTAGGTCCCTCTAGTTCTGCTATGTGGGACGCTGCCCCAGCATGGCTTGATGAGCAGTGCCATGTCTGTGCCCAGGATCTGAACCCATGAAACCCTGGGCCGCCAAAGTGGAGCACGTGAACTTAACCACTCAGCCACAGGGCCGGCCCCAGCAGTGTTCTATTTCTTGACCTAGGTAGGGTTATACACCTGTGTTATCTTTGGGATAAATCAGTGAGCATACATTTTTCTATGTGTTTTTTCTAATACTTATGTTATAATTCATATATAATTCTTACAAAGTTAAAAAATAAAAGGCAAGCAAAGTGGCTGAATCAAAACAAGAACATTTTTCAGATTTCAAGTCCAGAGTCCCATTTCAAGACCACAGTGCTGCTTTTCCCTCTCCTGTTTTTTTAAACAACTTTATAGAAATGTAATTCACATACTGTACATTGTACCCATTTAAAGTGTACAGGCAATGGTATATTGACAAATATGAACAACCATCATTCTCTCACTTTCTTACCCTAGCTATGCTGAATGGATGGCTTTATGTCAGGTCACCAGCTTCCTAGTTTTTTTGCCCAGGTCTAAGGGCTAGATGCCTTTGTACCCAGTCTCTGGACGCAGGTGGAAATTGATTCACGTCCTGCTTCGTCCCTTACCAGCTGTGGGACTGGGCAAGTTACTTAGCTTCTCTGAGCCTTATCTTCCTTCTTGCACCTGCAAAGGCTCAAAGGAGGATTCAGTGGGATGAAATGTATAAAGCATTTAGTGCTGTGCCTGGCTCATAGCAAGTGCCCAAAAATGGCTGGTGGTCTTGGTATTATGGTATTTATTTGTGTATTTTAATTCTTCCTTTGTCTTTTCTTCCTCCGTTGCAGGCGTGACCAGGGGGTATCTGGGGACCAGGTCTCCATCATGGTGGATGGGGTCCAGGTTGCATTACCATCATATGAAGAGGCTGTGTATGGCAGTTCTGGTCACTGTGTGCCGCCTGCTGACCCCAGAGTGCAGATTGTGCTGTCAGAAGGGTCTGGGCCCAGTGGGAGGAACGGGCCAAGGGAGCAGCAGCTGCAGGACCAGGGAGCTGGCTCCTCTGCAGGTGGAGAGGAGGAGGCCCCAGGCCAGTCTGGACTGTGTGAAGCCTGGGGCTCTCGGGGCTCAGAGACTGTGATGGTGCATCAGGCAACCACCTCTTCCTGGGTGGCCGGTTCAGGGAACAGTCGACTGGCACACAAAGAAGCCCCAGACTCAGAGAACAGTGACATACAAAGCCTTTTATCCCTAACGTCGGAGGACTACACAGATGGTAGGTAGTCTGCACTGATCCTGAATTATTAGCTGCTCAGGGTCCTTGTTGAGAGTGAGGAAGGAATGTGAGCCTCTCTAATAATTGGTGTATTTGGGGGCAAAGAAAGATAATACTAGGGGATTAGCCTACAAAGTAGGATTTCACCCTCAGAGCTCCAGGTCAGGCTTTGGGCTCTGTATCAGGAGACTTTTCATTGTTGTCTGTGAATTTTTATGGTTTGGAGTCTCTGAGACTATTTGTGGCCCAGGGCTGTGCTAAATCAAAGGGGAGACCGCTGGTTGGAGGTGGGAGTGGAGTCTCTCCTTTTGTTGTAATTTTTATGTTCCTGCAAGGACAGAAATGACAAGGAGGTGTGGGGTCATATTACAGAGAAAACATGCCTGTCTCTGTTCCAGAGCATTCCGCTGCTTCATTTTAAATAGGAGTATGTCAGGTCCTCTGCTAGTTGGTTTTCTTGCACTGTCTCAGTTAAACCTCACAGTGATCCTGAGAAGTAGATATCATCACCATTTCCATTTTGCAGTTGAGGAGACTGAGGCTCAGAGAGGGTGAGTCACTTGCCCATTGGTAAGTGGCTGAGCTGGGATTTGAAGCCAGATGTGTCTGGCTCCAAAGCCTGTATTTATAACCCCACAGTGCTATGCTGCCTCCCAGATGACTCCAGGTTCTTTGTGGCAAACCAGCCATACAATGAAATTGCCACGTCCTGACCCCTCTGGTTTTGCCAGAGCCTAGAGTGTTGAACCTTGGGATTGACTCTGTCACTTTAAAAAAATGTCTTTATATGAAATCCCAATGCGGTTCAGGATGCAGACTAAACCTAGACGTTTCCCTTTTGACACTGAGGACTTCTGCATTTACCAAGCCCCCGTAAAAGAGCCTTTGAGAAAATTTGATGCCTCCTGGGGGTCCTGGGCACAGCTACTGTCTAAGTTTAGAATATCTGAAATCAAAGAAGTTGGAAATTCTTGAATGCAGGTCATGGTTAGGAGTTTCCTGATTCTCGACAACATGGCTTCTTTTTTCTTGGTAAGATATAGAACTAGGAAGCAGCCATTAAATAGTTGACCTAGGTTTAAAGGTAGAAGCCAGTGACCTCATGGGCACCCAACTGTACATATTGTGTGTCTACACATAGTGACCCATGTCCAAGTACAAATCCTCAGCCCTTACACTTCCTGAGGAGCCAAGATGGTGCCTACTCTTCTCTCCTCCTTGCTCCCTTGCTTTGTTCCATGTATGGAACAGCATTTTTGAGAACCCATCTTGTACCTGGTGCTGGATTAGCTTTCAGGGTTGATAGAAAGAAATATGAAACATGCTCTCGGCCTGAATGGATTGTCAGTCAGTTGGGAAGATGGGGCCTATACTCAAGAAATAATGGAACCAAGAATTGTAGGGTCCATGTCAGAATGAATGGTTTAGAAAACACATGACATAGGTTATCAGGTTTGTTGCAAGCCATGCCTGAGCTGTCTGGGGCTCGCAGTCCTGTAGGAAGTCAGGACCTCGAGGCATCAGTCTAACCCCATTGACATAAGAAAGACTGAAACCCAGAGAGGGGAAGTGAGTTGTTCGGTATCACACAGCTGGAAGATGTCTTTAAGGAGGAGGTGGGACTTAAGCAGGGCTCAGGAGCCTCATAGGATGAGATCAAAGACAGAAAAAGAAGTAATTACACCAGCAGGGTTGAGGTCAAGAGGAGGGTTCAAGCTGCTGGGACCAGAAGGGGTTTGAATACCTGACTGAAGATTCAGATTTTATCACACAGGCAGAGGGAGAAATGAGCAAGGAAGGCCTAAAAGAGGCGAGACTATCCAGAAGTGTATGAGTAGGGCATTTTGTTTCTTTAAACAGGGGCTGCATGGGTATGCCTGCAGTGGGATCAGGTGTACTGCAGAGCCACATGGGGTAACCACTTTTCTTTCCTTCCTTCTCTTCCTGCAGATATCCCACTGTTGAAAGAAGCATGAGGTCTGCCACTAGCCTCTCTCCTCTGCGATGGTCCTCTCTGTCCTTCCTCCCTCTCCCTGTGGGTTTGAGCACCCTGTACTCCAGCCACCCTACCCGGATACCTGAGCTGCCACCTGTGTATCTGTGTATTTCTGTATCTCTGAGGGCCTGCAGGCCCACCTCGCTGGAAACTCAAGGAAGATTCTCGCCATCTGCCTGCTGGACAGCTGGAGGAGCTGGCTTTTTGCCTAGCGCTGCCTCCCCATCTATGTCGGGGACATATGTGAATGTGCTGGATTGAACCCTTCCTTTCCTTGAGCCCTCTGGGTCCCCTCCAGCCAGCTCTTTGGCGGCTGGAGTTTACTTGTGCCTTCCCCCCACCTCGTCCACTTTCCCTGTCACACAGGCTTGTTCCTGTCCTACAAGCTGTAGTGGCTGCACTGCTGCCCCTGCCCCCTAGGGCTGGGCTTGGGTCTGGCCTATTTCCTTTGAGGGCTGGCATTGCTGTCCTTACTTAGCAGGAGCAGATCCAAGAGTGCCTCTAAGTGGGGCGAGAATGTGGGTCCCTGCGCCTGCCCTTGGTTGACACCAGTGCCACATTTCCTTGGCTGAGAATGGAGGACGTGGAAAACCATGCCAAAGCCATCCCAGCACCCGTTCCTAGCTCGGAGGTGCCGGCTCCTGGCCCCTCTCGGTTGAGTTTCCAGGAAGCATCCAGAAGATCCCAAGGGAAGGAAGGAAGGTGATCATTAATGATTGTCTTCCTGATCTGCAAGTTCTCACTTTCTACTTCCAGCATCCGCTTTCCTGGCCTCGGTTTTTCTGTTTCCCCGGAGTGTAAGGGGAAGTTGCATGCTGCCTTTTGGGTTTGGTCCTAGGCAGCTCTGGCTTCCTTGCTGCCCACAGAGGCCTGAGGTGAATCATCCCTGGGACAGGAGAGTTGCTGAGATGCCACAGAATGCCCATCTGGTCACTGGCAGTTGGGGCAAGTTGCCCCATTTTGGGTTCTTGGTGATGGAAGGGAGCCTCAGAGTCATAGGCCGAGTCCCCAGGCAGCTGCAGGCAGCTCCAGCCCTGGTCCTGAGGGTCCTTCTCACCACAGTCACGTGCCTTAGTAACTGTGCCAGGAAGCGTCCTGCTGCTTGCTGCGCTGCTGCTTTTCCTACTCCCGCCCCCACCCCCTGCACCCCTGCACAGCTGGCAGCCACTCCCTGGGCTTCCCTGCACCCTGGGGGAGGGACGGAGAGACCGTCCGCATACACCCCTGCCTTGTTGGCCTGCGGTGGGTGAATGGTTGTGAAGCAGCCTGGCTTCAGGGCCCTAGTGTTGAAGGAGTGGGCTCAGCGCTCCAGATGATTCTTCTGGGGCCTCTCCCTCAGCCATGTGTTGGATGCTGATGAGGCTGGGGTCGTAGAGCTCCCCCGGGCTGCTGCCATCTTCAAAAGCCGTGGCATTAAGGAATGCTTGTTTTTGTTTTGTTTTGAAGCACTAGGGCTGGGAAGCTTCAAAGCTGACCCTGTGCTGCACCTCTGCGCCTCCCCCGAGCCTCTCTGTGTGGGGTGGTAAAAATAATAAAGAGCCCAGTCTGTTTTCAGTCCCTGACCCCACAGGGTAGCTCCAGCTGTGGGTGGCCTCGAAGACGAGGGGAGTGGCTATCTCTCAGCCTCCTGCCTCCGCTCTCACACACGCACTTTACTACCCGCTCATTCCCAGGCCTCTTGCCACCACTTGTAGTCTTCCTTCCTCTCAGGTAGGGGCAGTGCTTGCTGTGCCTGTTGGCCACTCCCGCGTCTCTCCCCTTCACCCTGGAGCCCTCGCATGCTGTGCCCAAAACCCAGGCCAGCGTGGTTCGATTGGGAACAGGTTGGCAAAGGTGCTAGAATGAGAACGCAGAGGAAGATGAAATGGACCAGGAGCCTGTCCTTGGCCTCAGGAGAAACTGTTTCCAGAGATGTGCCTGCCAGCAGTTGGCTGGCACTAGGCCTGTCTGGAGGCGGGGGTCCCCACAACCCTCAGCTGCCTCGCTCATGGGAACCCTAGTCTTCCTCCGAAGAAGAAAGCAGGGCAAGTAGAGAGGGTCCAAAGTCTGCCTGCCGCTCGCATTTCCCAATCTTCCAAAACCTGAACTTTTGAATACTTTAAAAATGGAAGATCTTATCCTTTCTTATGTCATTACTCTGGGTTTTTTTCCCCCTGAGATTGCACTTTTTATTTTGGGTTTATTCAGCCACATAGGTGACTGGCTTGGCCCTTGAAAAAATGAAAAGCCTTCTTTCACCTCACCTACCCTTAGCACCATCCTGGAGATTATGAGCCCATACTTCCCTACCTGGTAGGAAGGAAAGAAGCCAGGATAAATGGGAACCTCCCCTCCCCTCCCCCACCTCCCTTGTCACTGGCTTTGATGAGGCCTACCTCCCCGAGGCCCCTGGGCCTGTGGGTGCAGGAGCCAGGCCTTGCATTGCTGCTGACATCTATGATGGCTTCTTCCAGCAGTTGGTTCTCTTCCCTGAAGCAGTTTCTTAGCCATCAGCCACGTGCTGCTGTTTCTAGGGCTTTTGGGCTTTGTCCCTTGCAAGAGATTAGGGACACCACAGCTGCCTTGAGGTGGGGCCTGGCTGAGAGACAATGGCCCTGTCGGGTGGCAGGCTGTCAGGAAGGAGACTGCTAGAGGAGCCTGGAGCAGGGGGAAAACTGCACATGGTCTGGCTTGCCTGGGCTCCCCTCCGGGGGAGCCCAGCAGAGGGCTTGTCCAGGAGAATGGTCAGCACCAAAGGACTTTAAGAAGGTGTTTTTTTGCACATGTGAGCTGACTGGATGCAGGTGTTATATCCTGGTGACTTGCGGTCACATTCCAGCAACTTTCAAGGGCCAGTATATGGTAAAAATAACTTAAAATTGCCGTCCCTTTCAATGCCTTAGTTTACTAGATAGGCTCTATCTTTTGCCATTTCTGAATTTTGTATGCTGTTCCCATTTCACTGGGTGTGAACTGTGAAATGGGCTGAGTCCTGGCCATTTTGTGAGTTCTTTTGGTTTTATAAGGCATTTCGATGTATATTCTACTAACACTCCGTTTGCAAACAATTTAAACTAAAGTGGTCTTCCTCGTGCATCTTGCCCTCTTCCCCGCGTCCCCACCGCGCCCCGCCCCCCGCCAGCTTCAAAGTTCTATGGAGAAGCTGGATGGCAAGACAGACAAAGGTAGACTTTTCCTGCTTCATGAGTAGTGGCACAGGGATCCATGGCCCTCAGCCTTTCCCCTTCCAGTCCCGGCTGAGCTCTCAACCACCTGCTTCCCACATAACTGTGTCACTTCCATTGCCAGGGAGCACCCTTACATAGAGAGTGGAATATGCTGCAAACATTTCTACATCCTTGCCTTTTCTTTTTCCTCCTTAAAGAGAATAAAAGGCCCAGAAGGGACTTGTTACATAGGCTTTACAGCTTAATTCCAGATGTGCTTGCTGAGGACCGTGAGGCTGGGAGCTTGTCTCGTGGGGCCTGCTGGAGCTCCTGGGTCTCAGCACAGGGACAGTCATTACTGTTGTGCACTGGGGGGCTCTGAATTTTGCTTGGCAGATGTGTGGACTGAGTGGTAGAGTAGCTGGTCCCCTGGAAAGGCAGCAGGCTCCGCTTTGCTGGGAAGCAACTCTTCATCTCCAGTTGAAAACTTAGTAGAATTTTTAATGAAAACCCCAGGGTGGAGCCCTCTGCCAGGCAGAGCTAGCTGGGAGCACTGCAGGGGCTCAGCACTTGGATTGCCAAGCAGGGAGGAGAGATGGACACCGGTTGCGTGGCAGCCCACACACCCTGCCCTGGCTGCTGCTTATCGCACCACTATGGAATCCTCTGCAGAATGGTACTCATATGTAATGGTTTAAAATGACACGTGTGTCATTGACTCTGTGCAGGATGTCACTCAATCAGTTTGGATTTGCTTTATTTTATATATATATTTTTTGGTATCCTGTACATTGCAGTGGGTGTGAAGATAGTATTTTAATATTTGTACAAAGTTTAATTTAATTTTAATTGTTCTATGTATATAACTGCATTTCTAAATAATAAAAAAAATTTTCCTATGAAGGCAGTAGTGAGAGGTGTGATCCTTCCAGAAGGTGTTTGCAGAAACCCTAGACCGAAAAGAGTGTATCATGTGGGTGGGAGCTCCTGAAGGGATGAAGCATTGGTTCTGCGGGGAGGGGCGTCTGGCAAGAGGAGATGGGACGGGGAGGTGGTCTATGATACAAGAGAGACCACAAACGTAGTGGGAGTGTATTACTTCTCTCTTTTAAGTTCAGCCACTGATCAAGCTGGGATTCAGCAGTGAGCAAAACCATGTATTTTGGGCCTGCATGGAATTTCTGACACACTGGGAAGGCAGACAGTTCAAATAGTATGTAGTGGTGACCAGAAAGGTACGATGGAGGACAGTCAGAAAGCACCTTTTGCTTGAAATGGCTTGTAAGCTGAGATGTGAAGCCAGTACAGCGAGGCTAAGAGGCAGGACACTACATCTGTGTGGGTTCAAAGGCAGCAGAGAGCACATGCAGTTTGAGAAACTAAAAGGAGTCTGGCGCTGCGTGGTAGGTCTGAGGGGGGATGGCTCAGGATGAGCCGAGACGGTTGGGCAGAGGCTAGATTGTGAAGGGCTGTACTTCATCCTAAGGGCAACAGGAAGTGCCTTAACAGTTGTACGTAACAGAATGACTTAGTAAACTGCATTTTGCAGCTGGGGTCGGGGGGAGTGCTCTCCATCTCTTCAAGAGAATGAATTTAGCGGGTAGAACATACTGTACCTGGAGACCATGTGGGAAGTTGTTGGTCTTGGGGAGAAGAAGGCAGTTTGAGCAGCTAGGTGAACAGCAACAGTGTTCTCTGAGATGGGAAATGATGGAGATGTAAAGATGAAAGCCAGAGTACGTGGAGGTGAAGAGGTCATTGCCAGCCAGGAGAGGCCAACAGTAGGTGAACAGTTACAACAGGTGGAAGGGTGTGAGTAGAGGGATAAAAAAACAGACCACCGTTAAACTTGCCGTGAGGGTAACAATCAGGATGTGTTTCTCTAACACACAGTGACAGATGGGAAAACATTTTAGGGGCAACAGTGCCAACCACCCAGTCTCAACCTCAGCACCAGTCCTCAGTAGGGTCGGCACAAATATCACTGCCTTTAGTTGCAAGGAGGTGAAGGGAAGAGCACTTAGCAACTTTTTAAAGTAATGCTAATAGCTGATACTCATACAGCACTATGTCCCAGGCAGCGGCCTAAGCACTGTGTGTGTATAAACTCAGAGAATCCACACAGCAACTCCACGAGGCAGGTGCTATTATTTCGCAGAGCCCCAGGCCACGTATAATGAATCTGAGGCACAGAGGTGAACTCACTTGCCCAAGGCAGAGCAAGGATTGAGTGCAAACCCAGATGTTCCGCTGGAGTGATCCCCTCCCCTGCCCATTCCTACCCCCATCCGAGGCTGCCTTCCTCTGCCTGTCAGTCTCTGTTCTAACCAGTGAGCTCAGGGAGAGGAAAAACTAATTGCAGGGCGGAGAAATGGCACACTGTTCACTAGGATGATAAACTACCCTCATCTCAAGGAATGGGAAGTGCCCAGCATGGTATGGGGAGGGGCATTCAAGCTAGGCAGAACATGGTAAGAAATAAGTTCACAAAGCAGAAGAAATTGTTCCTCCAGAAGAAGAAAATATAAAAAGAAGAGACTGCTTATTTCAGTGATGGCTAAGTCTTCATTGTTGCTGGAAAACTGGCAGAAACATGTCCCATCAGGTAAAGAATGCTGGGGAGGGGAGACGTGTCAACATGAGGTCACCCAAGGGGTTGTTGCCTTTCTCTTGATGAGAGATGAGGCAGGACAAAGGTGACAGAACCCACAAAACCTGCAGAGCTGCCCACGAAGAAGGGCTTACTTTGAAGCGGCTGCCTCAGGCTGGGAGAGGTGGATGGAGGAGAGAAAAGGGATTTCCTGCCCTGTTGCCGAACACCCACCTCCCAACTTGGAAAGCTGAGGCTTCCAGACTACAAAAGTAGTAACAATCCCTCAGTGGGTCTTTCTCAGACTACTTAAAAAATATCTCTAAATATGCCAAAGTAATACATACTCATTTCAGAAAATTAAAATCACTCAATACTACCTCCTACTGCTAATATTCTTCTTTCTTCTATGCCTAAATATATTTTCCTCTAAAAGATCACTTTTTTTTTTCTGAGGAAGACTGGCCCTGAGCTAACATCCATGACCTTCCTCTACTTTCCATGTGGGACGCCTGACAAAGCATGGCTTGATAAGCGGTGTGTAGGTCCATGTCTCGGGTCCAAATTGGTGAACACCAGGCTGCCAAAGCAGAGAACACAAACTTAACTGCTATGCCAGCAGGCCGGCCCCTAAAGATCACTTTTTTAGTAGTATTTTGGGTTTTTTAAGCCTTACAATCTATTACAATCTCATAAAACATTCATCTACATAATTTTTAACAGTTGCATATGTTTCCATCATATTGGTAATTTGGACTTTTAGGTTGCCATAAAAATTTTAAATTCTTATGACCAATGGTTTGCTAGCATTTAAAATGATTTCCTTGGGATAAATGACTGGAAATGAAATTGCTAGATCAAAAGAAATGCACATTTTGGTGACTTTTGATATATCTCAAATTGTCCCCCAAGAAAGTTATTCCAAATTCTCTTCTCATTGCTGGTGTTCATTTTCCCACAACCTCACCTGCATTGGGAATTATCATTTAAAAAAAAATATGCCAGTTGAAAGAAAGTGGTATTATTTTTGACTCACGCTTGTTTCATTATTCCTGAAGTTAAAATTTTAAAATGTAGTTTGTTTACTCTTCATAACAAAGACATACTGAAAATTGTCCACATTTGATGTCCAAGGCATCCACGTTTGAGATGAAAAGTCAAAAACTCTGAGTCTCCATCTAAATTAACATATATATATATATATATATATATATATATAAAATGCATAATATATATAAATAGATAAACAGGGAATTTCATCTGAAATTCCTGGGGCAAAGAATGAATCTGAACCCAGGCAAGACATAACACATTCTCAAGACAGGCCTGGGTTGCCCCTCTAAGCTCCCTGGAGGTAGAGGAGTGTCAGAGGGCTTGGGGACCATCCCATCCCACGCAGAGAGGTGAACAGCTGGTGGGCATTTCAGATTTCCCATCATGCCCCAGTGCCCCCAGAAAAGGAAATTTCACAACTTAGGAATGTCCTGAGCAGCCCGTCTGGGGCAGCATGAACTGTTCCTGACCCTACGGAAGCAAATGACTCTCAACTAGTCAGGGCACTGCAGAGCGTGGCAAGCGCGGACTTCCCCACAGTGGAGCTTCACCCGGGAGGCAAGCAGCCCAGCCTCCAGCAAAGGCAGCCTGTTTGCAGGTTAAGCCTGTGGACTGGGGCTGAACATCTGGGGTGATTTGGGATGTGTGAAGGAAGGACCATGACAACACAAACAGACCAAGCGTGAGGTCTGCTGTGGCTTCTGGGGTGGTCTCTTGAAGCCCTTGAGCATCTGGGCTCCAAACACTTAGAGACTTTTGGTGCCATAGCCTGTCTACTGATGGCCGTTCCCATTCCTGCTCCAATCTTTTGTTCATTCATTCAGCAAACTTCTCTTTCTAGGATTTATTTTACACAAAACGTGGTACTAGGTTCCAGGGACACAACAGTGAATAAGACTCAGTCTTTGCCCTCAAAGAGTTTGCAGACTTATGGGAGAGAGATTGAACAGCTCTCTAAAACTTAAGGCAGAACTTGAAGAAAAAACAATCAATGGAGCACCAGCAAAGTGCCTGGGGAGTGAAGAGGGAAGAGGAGTTAATTTCTTTGGGGGGTGAGCAAAGATTCCCCAGGGAAGGTGCCATCTGCTTTGCATCATGAAGGTTGAATTGTGTTTTAATACTATAGGTGGAGAAGTAAGTGAACAAGGAGCTGTGTAGTGGAAAGTGCGAAGAAGAGGACTTTCGGGCTATAGAGACCTATAGGCGCAAAAGTGCCAGCATATAAAACTAAGAACCATCTGAAACGATCAGTTTTGCAGGTTAGTAAAAAAAGGTCAGATATGGGCAATTTCAACCCCATGCATAATTGTTTTAAGATCTGCTGAGACTAAATTAGAAATGCCTTTCTTCTCTGGGTTGACTAAACTTTAATTATTTTAATCACGAGAAAGAAACTTCAAGATACCCGTAGACAAGTGTCCAGAGACCTCCAGAGTCTATTTTCTACAAAAACAGAGGACTGAGCACAGTTGACTTCCTGGTCACAGCCTGCCAGCTCCTGGCCCCTGCCTGCAAGGGGCATCTTCAGAAATCACGTGAAGGGTTCAAGTCTCCAGTCCAGGGTCAATTCACTTGCTCTTTGGGACAGACAACAGGAAGGAGGCCCATTGCTTGCCACTGAGTTTCTGCCAGCAGCAGCCAGGCAGCCATATCCAATGTTAAGAGGAGTTTTTACCCTTCTCCCTGTTTTCCTTAGGGCAGAAATTAAGGGACAGCGATTACATCGAACTACAACGTAACTCTTTCCCTGTCAAGTTTCTCTGTTTTTCATTAGAAACATTCAAAACTAATCAAGCTATCTTATAATAAGAGTAACACATGTTAAAACATCAGAAATAATATTCTCACCTATCTGATTGGCAAAAGAAAGAGCTTAAAAACATCCAGTGGGAGTGTAAATTTGTACATTCTCTGTGCAGGGCAATTTGGCAACGACCATCAAATTACAATGCAGTTCCTCGTACCTTCTCCTCCTGAACAATTCAGTTCTAAAGCCAGTAAGCCAGTAAGTGGGGGCAGAGTTACAAAATCAGACAGGGAAACCACACAGAATGAACCCTGCACTGTCAGACTGGAATTGTAGGTATCGGTGCGAATTCATGGTTTTCAATCTACATAGATAGATGTAGAAATAAATATAAATGTAATGTGTGTAAGCGTGTACACAAACATACAGATTCCCTAGCTCTTCCCAGAGGGCTGAAGCAGGAAGATTATAAGAGGAGCCCGGAACATTTTATTGTATCAGAAAGCAAGAAAAGGCTCAAAGAATGATGGATTTGTGCCCAAAGGACCCCACTGGAAGGGGCTTCTACTAACCAAATCAGGAACAATTTGAGCCTCAAAATAAATAGTGATGATAAATGGATTATAATCCCTTCAGTGAAATACGAGACCATGAGACCATATAGATAAACAGAAGCCTGGTAGACATTACTTTAATCAAGTGGGACAAATGAAAATCATGCATCGCCTGACAGGATGCAATGAGAGAACCTAGCACCACCTCCACAATACTCCCATCGGAGCGCAATGTAAATCTAAACACGAAAAAAATGAGATAAATCCAAACTGAGTGATATTTTACAAAATAATGATCTGTAATCTTAAGAATATCAAAGTCATGAAAGTCAAGGAAAGACAGGAATTTTTCCATGCTGAAGGAGACTAAAGAGACACGCATAAAGAGAAATGTAAGGCATGATTCTGATCCTTTTGCTCTAGACTTTATACGAACAACTGGCAATTTTAATGGAGGATTAGATGGTAGTAATCTATCAAAGCTAGTTTCTTGATTTGTTACTTGTATTGTGGTTATGTAGGAGAATGTCCTTGTTTGTAGGAAAAACATGTTAAACTATTTGGAAGGGATTGGGTGACATAATCCCAAATGGTTCAGGAAACTTTCTGTAAATTTGTAATTGCTTCTAAATAAAACTATCTACTTAAATTTAAAAGTGTTAAATGAATCCTTTGACTTGGAAATTCTACTTTCAGGAAGTTTTCCTACAGATATCCTTGCTCATCTATGAAATATCCTATGTGTACAAACTACTCATTGCAGTTGTCTAATAAAGCCAAAATTCAAAAATAAGCCAAATAATCATCAACATGGGCTGGTTAAATACGTACGATACATCTAAACATAAAATGGATACAGAAAAAAAAGAAAGAAAGAAATACTCTGGACCAAGCTGCAGAATATATTGTTGTATGGAAAAAGCCAGGCGCAGAACAGGGGCATGGAATGCTAATATTTGCATACCAAAAACAGATAAAAAGAAATGTGTCAAAGTGCATGCTTTTCTATGCACAGAGGATCACTCCAGATACCGCTCTGGCGCCTCTGGGGAGGGAGTGTGACATGGGAGGAAGAGCCATCTTCTTTGCCTCTGGTACTTTGGAATTTTGAAGCAAGTGAATACATGACCTGCTCAATAAATTAAATTATTTCTAAAAAAGCAATATGCATGCTACCTATGCACAGAGGGAATATTCACAAGGAATTCTGTGAATTTATCTGAGCTTTTCTCTTGTCAGAAATTAGTAATCTACCTCCTGGGCAGGGACACACAGCTCCCTGCTGAGCCTTCCTTAAGAACAATAAACAGGACTCGTTGCCTCTTATTTCCATCTGCCTTCTCTGAGAAAATATCTCTTGGAATCTCCAGTATTATGGACTGAACTGTGTCCCCCCCCCCCAAAAATGTATATTTGAAAGTCCTGACCCCAGTACCTCAGAATGTGACAATATTTGGACATAGGTCTTTCAAGAGGAAATTAAGTTAAAATGAAGTCATTAGGGTGGGCCCCAATCCAAAATGGCTGGTGTCCTCATAAGAGAAGGGAATTTGGGCACAGACGCATTGAGAGGGAAGATGATTGAAGACACAGGGAGAAGACAGCCATCCACAAGTCAAGGAGAAAGACCTGGAACAGACCCTACCCTCAGGGCCCTCAGATGGAACCAGCTCTGCCGGCACCTTGCTCTGAGACTCCTAGCCTCCAGCACTCAGAATACACATCTCTGACTTTAAGCCACTCGGTCCGTGGTGCTTTGTTATGGCAGCTCCCGCAGACTAACACAGTCAGTCTCAAAATAGGGAAGTGAGCAAGGCTCTCTCCCACAAGAACGACACATTCAGGGGATGGACAGGTCAAGTGTGGAGAAAACCAATGAGGGAAACAGCTAGAAAGGCAGCCAGATGGAGCGGGACTTTGAATGCCGTACCCAGGATGTGGATGTGATTGATTCCATGGGCAAGTGGGAGCCACTGAAGGATTTTGAAGAGCAAAATGATGTGCTCTGAACCTAATATGTTAGAAAGGAACTGGGTGGACAATGGTTTGGACCACTTCGGGCATCCTGGTGAGAGGGGGAAAAGCAGCTCTCAGATGATTAGAGCAGAAGGTGGGCTTGAGTAGTTTGGGAGAAATGAGACAGTTGCTCACATGCTTGGGAAGATCATTCAGGTTAAGAGGTCTGAGCTCTGTGGTTGACTGCACAGAGAGGAGTAAGAGAAACAGACAAAAGCGTCAAGAACACAGCACATCTCTACCATGGCAGGAGACAAAGGGGAAAGACAGAAATGAAGGAAGGGCTTTGATTGGAAAGAGAGCTTGTAGGGAGCTGTGGGTGGAAGAGTGTGAGACTGAGGGAGGGGACCCACGGAGGGTCCATCACACTTGTTCAGGGCAGTAGACCACAGCCTGTTTTAGAGAATTGCTCGTGGGGTGAAGACAGCAGTGGTTGGCCTCCCACAGGAAGATGTAGAGGAACTTGAAGGACCGAGCACAGCCCACGGTGAGGGCAGAATCCGGGAGGCAGGAATGCCGGACTACTACTGTTTCTTTCCGTAGTAACTCAACCTTTGAGGCTGTGACGGGCTAATGGGGGTTGACCGGGCAGTTTGCGGGAGAGAGGATCCGACTTCTCGCTGACAGAACAAAAGCCACTTATCCGGGAGGAACTTAAAGAAACCGGATATCTGATCTCGTCTTGGATTTGGAATCTCGGTCCACGGCTGACGCCCCGCCCTTAGCCGCCCTTAGCCGCCCTTAGCCGGCCGTGGAGCCCACGCAGCCGGGATGGCTCAGCCCGCTGGCGGCATCTAGTGGCGGATGAGGCGGTGGTCCTCTGCTGGTCAGAGAGCGGAGGCTGAGGCTCATGGAAGGCTGGAGGAAGTGGCTGGAAATTAGGATCCAGCCTGCCGCAGAATTTGGGGCAGGTGGGGCCTCCTGGGGCCGTGGGGAGGGAATGTGACCCAGGAGTTGATGAGCAATGAGTCTTGGACTCTGTATTAGTTTCTTAGGGCTGCTATAACAAATTACCTCTAACTGCGTGGCTTAAAGCAACAGAAATGTATTCTTTCCCAGTTCTGGAGGCTAAAAGTCCCAAACCAAGGTGTCAGCAGGGCCACCCTCCCTCTGGAGGCTCCAGGGGAGAATATTTCCTCGGCTCTCCTGGCACCTGGTGGCTGCCAGCAATCCTTGTTGCTTGTTGGCTTGTAGGAGCATCACTCCAGTCTCTGTCTCGGTCTTCACCTGTTGTTCTTCCTCGTGTGTCTGTGTCCACATTTCCCTCTGCTTATGAGGACACTACCCAATCCAGCACGACCTCATCTTAACTTGATTGCATCTGCAAAGACCCTATTTCCAAATAAGGTCACATTCGTAGGCACTGGGGTTTAGGACTCGAACATATCTTTTTGGGAGACACAATTCAACAGACTCCTTTCACCCAACAGATGTTCCCTGAGCATCTGCAAAGAGCCAGGCCTGTGCTGCGAGCTGGGCTTGTGGAGCTGAATACGTAGACACTCCTCCGTCCTTGAAGTTCACACGTGTGGCTCGTTGATAATCTTGTCACTGATCCGTGGCCTCCTGGTTCACCCTCGATTCCTCAGTGCCCAGCAGGGCAGGCCTGGAGACTCAGTATGTCACTGAGGTAGGAAAGAAGGATGGAGGAAGGGCAGGAGAGAGGAAAGAAGGGCTTCAGGAATGGCGAGGAGGGAGATGACACGGGGAGAGGTGGTGCAGGACAATTGGCTAGACTTTGCAGAGCAAGTGACATTTGAGCTGCGTCTTGAAGCAATGGGTGTTGTGGGTACCAGAGATAGAGACTGCAGCAGGCAGAGACCGTGAGAAAGGAGTCCAGAGGGCCTCCTAGATAAAAATGAGCATATCCAATCATGGAACCACCCCCACTTTCCGGCACCTAGTCCAGAGTAAAACCATGCTGCCTCGAAACTTTCCCCAAAATAATTAACCCAGGCCTGACTTCTAAACCAAGCCCCCAGGAGCATCTTCCTGAGGGGTGCAATCTCCTTCATGGCAGCAAGTGCCAAGAAACCTGATCTGTGTGACTATACGTGTGTCCCTCATAGTCTTTAGCTGTGGGCATCAATGTAGTTAAGGAAGTGCCCTTAATTCCTAGTTTGCTGAGTGTTGTTAGTAATAAACCAGTGTTTAATTTTCTCAAATGCCTTTTCTGGATCTAATTAAGATAACACATTTTCCCTTAATCTGTTAATGTAGTGTATTATATTGAATATTGATAGAATTTGTTGCTATTAAACCATCCTTATAACCTTGCTACACCCTACTTGGTTATAGTAAGAGCACATAGGTGTGCGTGCATGTGTGTTTAAAAATGCACTGCTGTTTTAAATTTTTGCATCTATGTTCATAAGTGAAAATAGTGTATAATTTTCTTTTCTAGTCCTTGTTTGCTATCACAGCTTTACTAACCCCAAAAAAGCAAATAAGTAGCTTCCCTCTTTTTAATTTTCTGAAACAGTTTGTGGGATATAGAGTTTTTTGGTTTCTTAACAGTTGGATAAAACTGACCTATAAAACCATATGTGCCTGGTGACTTTTGGTGGGAGAGACTTTTGATTACCACTGCAATTTCCTGAATGATTATTGACTTCGTTAGGTTTTTCCATTTTATTGAGATAATTTTGGTGATTTTTTTCCTATAAAGTTATTTCAATAAATGTTTTTCAAATCCTTGGTATAAAGTGGTTCAAGATATTCTTTTTTGATTTTTAAACTTTCATTATTTGTAATCATGTCCCCTTTTATATTTCCCAATTTCCAAAACTGTTTATTTGTGTGACTTTCTCTTTTTTCTTGATCAATCTCACCAGAAGTTTGTTTTAGTCAGGTTTCATTAGTTTTGTTTGTTTTAGTCAGGTTTATTAACATATAATTTATACATAGTAAAATTCACCCTTTTTAATTTTGATGCTACAATCATGTAACCACCACCATGGTCAGGATATGCAGCTGCTCCATTACCGCCTAAATTCCTTTGTGTTCCTTTGTGGCCAACCCCTGCTCCACCCCAGCCCCTGGCAACCACTGATCTGTTTTCTGTCTTTATAGTTTTGCTTTTTACAGAATGTCATTGACAAATAAAAATGGCAAGTAATAGGATATATTAGAATATATGAGGAAGCCATTTGGTGTAAACCTAATTCGGCCTGACCTTGTCTTTCCAAAAGAGCCTGACCGAGGCCATTGAGCATGCACTGTATATCTGCTTTAGAGATTCCCTATGGCAAGAGCAAAAGGCCCTTGAGATAAAGGTGCAACTTCCCTCCCCCTCCCAACGTTGGCGTCTTCTTAAGGATTAAGCGTCTTTCCTTAGGCTAGAAGCTGATTGCTGCGCTCGCCTGTGACGCCCAGCTGGAGGCAATAGACTTGCCTCCTGCTACGCCCACGAAGATAGCAGACCCGCTACCTGCTGTGTCCATCAAGTGCTGTGCCGACAGGGCAATCTTGTGACTATTGTGGGAGGGACATTTCAATCATATGGGAAACACCCTCTTTGAGGGTATATAACCACCCTTATACCCCCACTTCTTTGGAGTGCTCTGTTCCTTTGTGGAAAGACTCTCCCGGGTTATAATCCTAAAATTTAAGCTCAGAATAAACTCACCCAAATTTTCATTTATAGACTGGTTATGGATTATTTTCGTGGACATCATATAAAGAGAATCATACATTGTGTAGCTTTTTGAGTCTGGCTTCTTTTACTAATGCATTTGATTTTCATCCATGTGGTTGCATGTATCAGAAAGTCCTTCCCTATTGTTGCCAAATAGTACCCCATCTTCTGAATGTATCATTTGTTTATTCATTCACCAGCTGAAGGACATGTGGGTTATTTCCATTTTTGACTACTGACGTTGAGCATCTTTTCACGTGCTTATTTGCTGTCTATTTGTCTTCTT
The DNA here is from genome assembly GCF_041296265.1 of Equus caballus. Classification (NCBI taxonomy): domain Eukaryota; kingdom Metazoa; phylum Chordata; class Mammalia; order Perissodactyla; family Equidae; genus Equus; species Equus caballus. Next base: position 28,691,299 of record NC_091707.1, read on the forward strand.
TGGTTAAGTGTCTGTTCAAATCTTTTGCCCATTTTAAAAACTGGTTTGTTTTCTTATTAAGTTTTTAAATAATTTTTCTTATAAGTTTTCTAATAAACTTATTAAGTTTTGAGAGTTCTTTTATATTCTGGATACAAGTCCTTTGTCAGATATGTATTTTGCAAATATTGGTCCCTGTGTTTTTGCTTTGTTTTTTTACTTTCTCAACAATATCTTTCAAAGAGCAGAAGTTTTCAATTTAGATGAAGTTCATTAGTTTTTTAAATTAGCTTTTTCAAATCACTAGTTTTGGGGTTTGTCAGTGCCTCCCTTTTTATTGTCTCATTAAAAATTTTCTTTCTTGGGGAGTGATGTCAGTATCATGATAGAGTGAGCTCTTCCAGTGATGTCTCTACTCTATGATACAATGAAAAAGACATTCTTACTCCAACAGAGGACATCCACACAACATAAAAGACATCTGAGAGACCCACCAAGCCATACATTGGAAGGTGGAGAGGCTAGAGCCCACCTCGGAGGAGGTGGAATGGAGTAAGAGAAAACTTTGCTCCCTCCCCAAAGACTGCGATCCCTGCCTGTGCTTGGCCTCTGAGAGGGAAGGAAGGGAGGAGGGAATGCCCATTCGTGGGAACATCAAAGATCCCTGAGGTCCCTTGCAGCATAGGGGAAAGCCCCCTACCGAGATGAAAGCTATCATGAGGGTGATCTCATCAAGCCAACACCCCAGGAGAGCAGATAGTGAGAGCAGAGCGAGTAAGCCTATGAGAGCACACAGAAGAAAGCACCCCTCCCCACCACCTGTCCAGAGCTGGCTCTAGTGCCTGAAATCCCAATGGAACACAGAGGGCTCAGAATATGCAGCTCTTGACCCCCACCCAATGTCAATAGGTAGTAACAGCGATCAATAATACCAGGATGTGGAAGAACAGAGCCCTGCCCTCTCCCAGCATCAAAAATGATATTAAATCTCCAAACCAGAGAGAAAATGACAAGTACTCAGAAATCAGTCCTGAAGACACAGAAATATGTAATCTAAATGACAGGGAATTCAAAATAGCTATCATAAAAAAACTCAATGAGTTAAAAGAGAATGTAGAGAAACAATTCAATGAGTTCAGGAGCTACTTCACAAAAGAGATTGAAACTATAAAGAGGAATCAATCAGAAATATTGGAGATGAAAGACACAGTCGATGAGATAAAACAAAATATGGATTCCCTGAACGCTCAAGTGGACATCATAGAGGAGCAAATCAGCATAATCAAGGATAGACATATTGAAATGCTCCAGGTAGAGGAGGAGAGAGAACTAAGACTAAAAAGAAATGAAGAAAATCTCCAAGAAATATCTGACTCAATTAGGAAATGCAACATAAGAATCACAGGTATTCAAGAAGGAGAAGAGAAGGAGAATGGAGCAGAAAGCTTGTTCAAAGAAATAATAGCAGAGAACTTCCAAAACCTGGGGAAAGAGATGGAAATCCATATGAAAGAGACTATTAGATCTCCTAAATATGTCATTGTAAAAAGACCTACTGCAAGGCATATAGTAGTGAAACTGTCAAAAATGAATGACAAAGAAAGAATACTAAGGGCAGCAAGGCAGAAGAGAATAACCTACAAAGGAACCCCTATCAGGCTTTCAGCAGATTTCTCTGCAGAAACCTTACAGACTAGGAGATACTGGAATGACATATTCAAATCTTTGAAGGACAAAAACTTTTGCCAAGAATACTCTATCCAGTGAAAACATCCTTCAGATACGATGGAGAAATAAAAACTTTCCCAGATAAACAAAAGCTAAGGTAGTTCGTAGCTACAAGACCCCCTCTCCCTGATGAGAAATCCTCAAGAAGGCCCTCACGCCTGAAAAAAAAAAAAAACGGGAGAAAAAGGTTACAGAGCATGGAGTAAGGAGATAAATAGGTAGACAAAAATCAGAAAATTGTAGCTATACATCAGAACAAGTTAGCAAATACTCAAGTATAACATTATAGATAAAGGGAAGGAAAACACCAAAAACAACGATAATTTTGTCATTTTAACCACAAACTCATAACACAAGATGGAATAAGATGTGACAAAAACAACATAGGAAGTCAAGAGGAAGGGGTCTGAATTGCTTTAGTCTAAGGAAATAAGAAGCCATCAGAAAATGGACTATCTTATCTATGAGATTTTGCATGCAAACCTCATGGTAATCACTAAACAAAAAAGCAGAACAGAGACACAGATAATAAATAAAGAGAAAACAAAGAAACACAGCATAAAAACTACATAACTCAATTGGTAGACCAAAACACACAGGATGAGAAACAAAGGAAACGCAGGAAAACCAGAAAATGAGTGATAAAATGGCAGCATTAAGCCCTCATATATTGAAAATCACCCAAAATGTAAATAGATTGACTTCTCCAATAAAAAGACACTGAGTGGTGAGATGGATTAAAGAACAAGACCCAACAATTTGCTGCCTCCAGAAAACACATTTCAGCTACAACAACAAACACAGGCTCAGGGTAAAGGGGTGGAAGACGATACTCCAAACTAATGGCAAACAGAAGAAAGCAGGTGTCACGATACTTACATCAGACAAAGTAGGCTTCAAGATAAGACAGGTAAAGAGAGACAAAGAGGCAGTATGTATGATCAAAGGGACACTTCACCAAGAAGGCATGACACTTACAAATATCTATGCACCCAACACAGGAGCACCAAAGTACACAGAGCAACTATTAACAAACCTAGAAGGAGATATTAACAATAACACAATAATAGTAGGGGACCTCAACACTTCACTCACATCAGTGGATAGATAATCCAAACAGAAAGTCAACAAGGAAATAGTGAAATTAAGTGAAAAGCTAGACCAGTTGGACTTAATAGACATATATAGAAGACTCCATCCAAAAACAGCAGAATACACATTCTTCTCAAGTGCACATGGAACATTCTCAAGGATAGACTATATGTTGGGAAACAAAGCAAGCCTCCATTAATTTAAGAAAGTTGAAATAATAACAAGCATCTTTTCTGATCATAGTGCTATGAAGCTAGAAATTAATTACAAGAAAAACACTGAGAAAGGGACACAGATGTGGAGACTAAGCAACATACTGTTGAACAACCAATGGATCATTGAAGAAATTAAAGGAGAAATAAAAAAATATCTGGAGACAAATGAAAATGAAAACACACCATACCAACTCATATGGGATGAAGCAAAAGCTGTATTAAGACAGAAATTCATTGCAATACAGGCTCACCTTAACAAACAAGAAAAATCCCAAATAAGCAATCTCAAACTACACCTAACTGAATTAGAAAAAGAAGAACAGGGCCGGCCTGGTAGTGCAGTGGTTAAGTTCTCATGTTCTGCTTTGGCTGCCTAGGGTTCACTGGTTCAGATCCCAGGTGTGGACATGGCACCACTTGGCAAGCCATGCTGTCCCACATATAAAGTGGAGGAAGATGGGCACGGACGTTAGCTCAGGGTCAGTCTTCCTCAGCAAAAAAAGAGGAGGATTGGCAGCAGATGTTAGCTAAGGGCTAATCTTCCTCTCAAAAAAAAAAAAAAAAAAAAGGAAAAAGGAAAAAGAAAAGCAAACAAAGCCCAAAGTCAGCAGAAGGAGAGAAATAATAAAAATCAGAGCAGAAATAAATGCAATCAAAACAAAAAAGGCAGTAGAAAGGATCAGTGAAACAAAGAACTGGTTCTTTGAGAAGATAAATAAAATTGACAACCCTGTAGCCAGACTTACAAAGAGAAAAAGAGAGAAAGCTCAGATAAATAAAATTAGAAATGAAAGAGGAGAAATAACAACAGATACCACAGAAATACAAAGGATTATATGAGAACACTACAAAGAACTATATGCTAACAAAATGGGCAATCTAGAAGAAATGGATGAATTCTTAGACTCTTACAGCCTCCCAAAGCTGAATCAAGAAGAAATAGATAATCTGAATAGACTAATCACAAGTAAAGAGATTGAAACAGTAATCAAAAATTTCCCCAAAAATAAAAGCTCAGGACCAGATGGCATTCCTGGAGAATTCTACCAAACTTTCAGAGAGGATTTAATACCTACCCTTCTCAAGCTATTCCAAAAAATTAGGGAAGACAGAATGCTTCCTAACACATTCTATGAGGCCAACATCACTCTGATACCAAAGTCTGACCAGGACAACACAAAAAGGAAAACTATAGGCCAATATCGCAGATAAACATAAATGCAAAAATCCTCAACAAAATATTGGCAACTTGAATACAGCAATACATCAAAAAGATCATAGGGTCGGCCTGGTGGCACAGCAGTTAAGTTCACCCATGCCACTTCAGCAGCCCGGGATTTGCCGGTTTGGATCCCAGGTGCAGACATGGCACCGCTTGGCAAGCCATGCTGCGGCAGGCGTCCCACATATAAAGTAGAGGAAGATGGGCACAGATGTTAGCTCAGGGCCAGTCTTCCTCAGGAAAAAGAGGAGGATTGGCAGCAGATGTTAGCTCAGGGCTAGTCTTCCTCAAAAAAAAAAAAAGATCATACATCATGATCAAGTGGAATTTATACCAGGGACACAGGGATGGTTCAACATCCACAAATCAATCAATGTGATACACCACATTAACAAAATGAGGAATAAAAACCACATGATCATCTCGACAGACACAGAGAAAGTATTTGACAAGATCCAACAGCCATTTATGATAAAAACTCTTAACAAAATAGGGATAGAAGGAAAGTACCTCCACATAATAAAGTCCATGTATGACAAACCCATAGTCAACATCATACTCAATGGGGAAAAACTGAAAGCCATCCCTCTGAGAACAGGAACGAGACAAGGAGGCCCACCATCACCACTCTTATTCAACATAGCACTGGAGGTTTTGGCCAGAGCAATTAGGCAAGAGAAAGGAATAAAAGGAATCCAAACAGGGAGTGAAGAAGTGAAACTCTCGCTGTTTGCAGATGACATGATCTTGTATATAGAAAACCCCGAAGAATCCATCAGAAAACTATTAGAAATAATTAACAACTACAGTAAAGTTGCAAGGTACAAAATCAACTTACAAAAATCAGTTGCATTTCTATACTCTAATAATGAACTTATAAAAAGAAAACTCAAGAATACAATTCCATTTACAATTGCAACAAAAAGAATAAAATATCTAGGAATAAATTTAACCAAGAAGGACTTATACAATGAAAACTATAAGACATTGTTGAAAGAAATAGATGATGACATAAAGAAATGGAAAGAAATTCCATGCACATGGATCAGAAGAATAAACAGTTAAAATGCCCATACTACCCAAAACAATCTCCAGATTCAATACAGTCCCAATCAGAATCCCAATGACATTCTTCATGGAAATAGAACAAAGAATCCTAAAATTCATATGGGGCAACCAAAGACCCAGCCTTGCTAAAGCAATCCTGAGAAAAAAGAACAAAGCTGGAGGCATCACAATCCCTGACTTCAAAATATACTACAAAGCTACAGTAATCAAAATGGCATGGTACTGGTACAAAAACAGGCACACAGATAAATGGAACAGAACTGAAAGTCCAGAAATAAAACCACGCCTTTACAGACAGCTAATCTTCGACAAAGGTACCAAGAACATACAATAGAGAAAAGATAATCTCTTCAATAAATGGTGTTGAGAAAACTGGACAGCTACATGCAAAAGAATGAAGGTAGGCCATTATCTCATGCCATACACAAAAATAAACTCAAAATGGATCAAAGACTTGAAGATAAGTCCTGAAACCATAAAACTCCTGGAAGATAATATAGGTAGTACAGTCTTTGACCTTGAACTTAAAAGGATCTTTTTGAATACCATGTCTTCTCAGACAAGAGAAACAAAAGAAAAAATAAACAAATGAGAGTTCATCAGACTAATGAGCTTCTGCAAGGCAAAAGAAACTAGCATCAAAACAAAAAGACAGCCTACCAATTGGGAGAAAATATTTGCAAATCATATATCTGACAAGGGGTTAATCTCCATAATATATAAGGAACTCACACAGCTGAACAATGATAACAATACCAGGCTGATCAAAAAATGGACAGAGGAGATGAACAGACATTTTTCCAAAGAAGATATACAGATGGCAAATACGCACATGAAAAGATGTTCAACATCACTAATTATCAGGGAAATGCAAATCAAAACTACACTAAGATACCACCTTACGCCTGTTAAAATGGCTATAATCACTAAGACTAAAAATAACAAATGTTGGAGAGAGTGTGGAGAAAAGGGAACCCTCACACACTGCTGGTGGGAATGCAAACTGGTGCAGCCACTATGGAAAACAGTATGGAGATTCCTCAAAAAACTAAAAATAGAAACACCATATGACCCAGCTATCCCACTACTGGTTATCTACCCAAACAAATTGAAATCAACAATCCAAAGTAACATATGCACCCCTATGTTAATTGCAGCACTATTCACAATAGCCAAGACGTGGAAACAATCCAAGTGCCCATTGACTGATGATTGGATAAAGAAGATGTGGTATATATATACAATGGACTACTACTCAGCCAGAAAAAGACAAAATAATCCTATTTGCAGCAATATGGATGGACCTGGAGGGTATTATGTTAAGCAAAATAAGCCAGACTGAGAAAGACAAACACCATATGGTTTCACTCATATGCAGAATATAAAAAAACACATGGACAAAGAAAACAGTCCAGTGGTTACCAGGGGAAGGGGAGTGGGGGGTGGGCACAGGGGGTGAAGGGAAGCACTTATATAGTGATGGACAAGAAATAATGTACAACTGAAATTTCACAATGATGTAACCTATTATGAACTCAATAAAAAAATTTCCTTTTTGTTCTTACTTTAGGTTTATTCTATATTTCTTTAGGTTCATAAGTTGAACACAACTTATTTATTTTCATTTGTTCTTCAACAAATGCATTTAAGGCTACAAATTTTCCTCTAAATACCTCTTTAGCTAAACCTCACAAGATCTGATTAGTAGCGCTTTCATTGTTCAGTTCCAAATAAGTGTAATTTCCCTTTTAACCATGAATTATTTGGGAGTAAATTTTTAAGTTTTCAAATATGGATGAAAATACTTTGCTTCAATAGTTTGCTTTTAATTTAATTGCATTGTATTTAGTAGAGATAGTGATTAGTAAAATAAATTATTTGGAATATGTTAAGATTTTCTTTGTGATCTTATAACTGGTTGATATTTATGATGATCCTTTCACATTTGAAATAATGTATTGTTTCTATTTTTTGTGCAAGGTTCTGTATTCAAACAAAGTACTTAGAATGGTGCCTGGCCCATAAGTTCTTACTAACGATTAGCTAATAGTATCATTATCATCTATCTTATTTTTTTCTGCATGATCTATCCATTTATAATGGAGGCTGTTAGAATCTCCCACTAGGCCTAGGGATTTGTCAGTTTCGTCTTATAATTATGTCAGGTTTTGCTTTATACAACTTGAGGCCATTTTATTAATTATCTGTTGCTTTATAACAAATTCCCCCCCTAAACTTGATGGCTTGGAACAACAATGGACATTTATAACCTCACAGTTTCTATGCATCTGGGATTCAGAATTGGCTTAGCTTGGTGGTTCCGGTCGGGGGTCTCCTGAGCTGCAGTTGTGAGCTGGGGCCACTGTCCTCTGAAGGCATTCCAGGGCTGGACGGCCTGCTTCCAAGCCCACTCGTGTGGTTGCCAGGTTGGTGTATCAGTTTCTCCCCACATGGACCTCTCTTGGGCTGCTGGGGTGTCCATGTGACATGGCAGCTGGCTTTTCCCAAAGCAAGTGATTCAAGGGTGCGCAAGGCAGAAGCTGCGATGTCTTTTTTGATAGAGCTTTGGAAGCCGAATATCATCACTTCACTGCATTCTATTCATTAGAAGAGAGTCGCTAAGCTCTGCCCGTATTCAGGGCGGGGAGTTAGGCTCCACCTTTAGAAAGGAAGAAGGTCAAAGAATTTGTGTGCATATTTAAAAACGGCTCACCTATCTTATTCAGTCCACCCAGATTCATAGTTTTCCTCTTTCCTTGATGGACTATTCCTTTGTTATGCAATTTTCCTCTTCATCTCCTTTTAATGATTTTTAAACCATGTTTTATTTTAACTATATTATGTTGCTAAGCCAGCTTTTCATCCTTTTATTTTCAAACCTTCGCTGTGGTTTTGCTGTTGGTCTCTCTCATAAGTAGCTTTTATTAGGTTTGTAAGACTTTGATCTGATCTGATAAATTCTTTTTTTTTTTTTAAAGATTTTATTTTTTCCTTTTTCTCCCCAAAGCCCCCCAGTACATAGTTGTCTATTCTTCGTTGTGGGTCCTTCTGGTTGTGGCATGTGGGACGCTGCCTCAGCGTGGTCTGACGAGCAGTGCCATGTCCGCACCCAGGATTCGAACCAACGAAACACTGGGCCGCCTGCAGCGGAGCAAACACTGGGCCGCCTGCAGCGGAGCGCGCGAACTTAACCACTTGGCCACCGGGCCAGCCCCTGATAAATTCTTTAAATATCTGAGTGTATTACGTAAATCTTTCTTATAATTATCAATACATTGGGACTTATTTCTACTATCTTATTTTGTGTTATCTTTTTATTGTTCTTCCCTTTTACTTTTTCCTGTCTATTTTTTGGATTGAAAATGTTATCAATTTTCTATAGTCTATTTTCCTCTTGACTAGTTGGGAAGCCGTAAGATTGAATTTCCATTCTTTTAAAGGTCACCACACTTTTTCTAAAAAAGTTTCTCTCTCTTTTTTTTTTTTTTTTTTGAGGAAGATTAGCCCTGAGATAACTGCTGCCAATCCTCTTCTTTTCGCTGAGGAAGACTGGCCCTGAGCTAACATCGGTGCCCATCTTCCTCCACTTTATATGTGGGACGCCTACCACAGCATGGTTTGACAAGCAGTGCAACGTCCTCACCCGGGATCCGAACCAATGAACTCTGGGCTGCTGAAGCGGAACGTGCCCACTTAACCACTGCGCCACCTGGCTGGCCCCCAAAATTTCTGAAGTTGTTATTTCCGTCCTTTCAAATATTTCACAGTCCTTTGCCTCTCCTGAGATTTTTAAAATCTACTTTTGTTATAGATTTCTAATTTTATTGCTTTGTCGTCAGAAAATATATTCTGAATGGTAAGGACCCCTGGGAATTTGTAGAGGTTTCCTTTATGGTTTACTAGGTTGTTTTAAATGTTGCGTATCTCAAAAAGAATGTGCCTACCTTCTTTTTCCAGGCGCAGAGTGCTGTACGTAGCTAATAGCTCTGTCTTATTAATTGTGTTGCTATGACCCCTAACATCTCTGCTTGACCATGGAGGAGTGTGGCAATGTTTCAAGCTACGATTGTAGACTTACCTTTTCTCCCTGCACTTTTGTGAAGTGTTACTCGCCGTATGCCAGGATGCTCTCCTGCACTGTCGCAGACACATGCCACACTGATTTTTCAGTGTGTTTATTGAATTTTAATGCCAAACTCCGTTTTTATTTGCTCCATTTGCATAGTTTTTTGGTCAGCCACACGGTCCTCTTTCAAATTAAAATAAAAACGCTGGTGAAGGTTAGAAATAGGTTTAGGATCATAAAGTGGTGGTCAGGCACTGACAACGGTTTTGGTAATGAGGGGCAACACCTGTTTCACAACATTTGAACAGCTTTCGGACGTCTGTGACATCGTACGTCAGCTCCAGTCAGAGGCTGCGTCCAGCGTAACTCTCCCACCAGGTGGCGCGCTAAGCACACAGTTCGGAGCTCGTTTCTGCCGGCCTTATTCAGGCAAGAAGGAAAGATCTCAGTAAGAAATGTAAGGAATGGGGGGTTTTCAATAAAAGATGAGAAGTCTACATTTAGTAATTTGTGTGTGTGTGTATGTGTGTACCAGGACCAGGAACTTGTAATAACAGAATGTGAGATCTGGACTGGACCCTCTCAATCTCCTTTTTTTAAAAGAAATAATCAATCCAGAGAAGGAAACACACAATTGGTTTGGTTCATTCACCCATTTGTTCATTCATCTAGTATTTCCAGTAAGTCCTGTCACCAAGGACTTGCCAAGGTCACATTGCTAGTGAGTAGCAGAACTTGACTGAGAACCAGATCCCCTAGAGAAATAATGCAAAAACTTAGAATACCCCTAGATTCTTTGTTTACTTTTGGAAAGTGTTTTGGGTATTCATTTAAATATCAGTGTATCTAACATTTCAAAAATTAACAGCAGAGGCCAGGCCAGTAGTGCAGCGGTTAAGTTCCCTCGTTCTGGTTCAGCGGCCTGGGGTTCGCTGGTCTGGATCCCCAGTGTGGACATGGCACCGTTTGGCAAGCCATGCTGTGGCAGGCGTCCCACATATAAAGTAGAGGAAGATGGGCACGGATGTTAGCTCAGGGCCAGTCTTCCTCAGCAAAAAGAGGAGAATTGGCAGCAGATGTTAGCTCAGGGCTAATCTTCGTCAAATAAATAAATAAATAACAAAGAAAGAAAGAAAGAAAGAAAGAGAGAAAGAGAGAAAGAAAGAAAAATTCACAGCAGCTAAAACAAATAAGGGAGGCCCACTGTGGTGTGTGGTGGGGTGGGGGTGCTGCTGGGAGCCCTTGGACCCTGCTCCTTCTCCAAGGCAGAGCTGACAGGTGGAGCCTAAAGAGACAAGAACCATCAAATGTCCTGCGTGGGCCTTCATTGGTTCCTGGATTGGGGGAAAAACAATTCTAGAAGGCATTTTTCAGACAATTGGGGAAATTTGAAATTTGAATATGGCCTGGATTTGAGATGACATTATGGAATTAATATTCAAGAAAATATTCACTTTCTTGGGTGTGATAATGACACTACAGTTATGTAGGAGAATGTCTACATATTTGGGAGATACATGCTAGAGTGTTTAGCATAATTACGCAACTTACTTTCAAATGGTTCTGCCAAAACACTTACACACACACACACACACACACACACATCAATCAATCAAGCTAATGTGGCGAATTGTTAACAATTGTTGACGAAGTGGAAGAAACACAGATGTTCTTTACACCGTTCTTTCAGCTCTACAGTGTATTTGAAATTTTTTGTAGCTAAGAGTTGGATGGGGGTGCACAGCTCTCCAGGAGATTTGAACACACAGCTCTGGTTGAGAACCATATGCTGGGTCCTTACAGAGGGAGACACTGCCTGCAGGTTGGAGAGAGATGGCCTCTCGATCCCTGTCCTGTGCACGGGTCTGAGAGGCAGAGCACCCACTGGAGTCTGGATCTGCCCACGGTGCCCTTCGGGTCCTGAATAGATAAGGGGAGGGTGACAGGTTGTACTTTGGAAGGGTGCTGAAGGGGCCAGTCCTAAAAAGCACTCTTGGAGTGTCTGTGACTTGCCCATAGTAGGTGTTCAATAAACTGGTATGTTTAATTGGCTCAATAAATGCTTATGGATTTCTTTGTCTATCAGATCACAAAACTGAAAATATGGGGCCTGCCCGGTTTGTGCAGTAGTTAAGTTTGCACGTTCCGCTTTGCAGCCCGGGGTTCACCGGTTCAGATCCTGGGTGCGGACATGGCACTGCTTGGCAAGCCATGCTGTGGTAGGCGTCCCACATATAAAGTAGAGGAAGATGGGCATGGATGTTAGCTCAGGGCCAGTCTTCCTCAGCAAAAAGAGGAGCATTGGTGGCAGATGTTAGCTCAGGGCTAATCTTCCTTAAAAAAAAGCAAAACTGGAAATCTGATTGCCTCTTTAATCATTGGTCCCCTCGACTACACTGGTGGGCTACTTTGAGGACATCCCTAGTCTGACAGCCCCGTGCGGAAGGAGCTGTGGCCAGCTGCCAGCATTGCCTTGGCAACCTCTCTCCCCCTTAGTTCCCTAGAAAAAGCCCCAGAATCACACTCCTGAGATTAGAGGGGACAAGTAAGTGGGAGGGGGAGCACCAAGGATGGAGAAGTGCTGGATATACAGTAAGTACTCTAGAAATATCGCCTGGAGGGTACCCAACCATTTGCTGAGCGCCCGCCGTGTGCAGGCACTGTGTGAATACTTTATAGCCCTTTACGTCCTCACAACCACCCTGGAGACTAGGACTTACTATTCTGGTTTTAAGGAAAAAAGTGAGGAGAAAGGGATCCAAGGATAACTCGGAAAGTCCTCATGGGGCTGTGCGGAAAGGGAAAGAAAAAAAGAGAGAGGGGGCAAGGGCGCAGGGGAAGGGCAAGGATGTCAGGAAAGAGTCGGGCCAGCTCTCAGTGGCAGACACGCTTGACGAGAAGGAAGAGGCGCAGAGGGCTGCCCAGGAGGAGGGAAGACGTGACACGGACGGGGAGTGCGGAGGAGCAGGCAACGCTGAGGATGCCCAGGAGGAGGGAAGACGTGACACGGACGGGGAGTGCGGAGGAGCAGGCAACGCTGAGGATGCCCAGGAGGAGGGAAGACGTGACATGGACGGGGAGTGCGGAGGAGCAGGAGATGCTGAGGATGCCCAGGCCAAAGCAACGAGAGCAATTTTCTGGGTGTGAGGTTTTGACCTAGGACGACCTAGTTAGGCCTGAACCCTGTGGCCGGTGTACGGCCAAGCCCACTCCAACCTGAAGCTGCAAGACCGGCACTTGTCCCAACAGCGTCCCGACCAGTGACTTGTGGAGCACCAGACAGGCCAGGGCAGCAGTAAGAGAGCACACTGTCTGTAGGGAGTTCAAAAACAATAACAAAGCCTACCAAAAGCCACTCTGCTTTTGAGATTCACCATGTGCTGGCCACTCTGACCCTCTGGGACACATACTGCTCCCCGGAAGGACTCGTGGCTGTAAATTCTAATTCGTTGCTGCAGTTCCCTTCGAGTTTTAATAAAATATCTGTAAGCTGCAAATACACTCGCTTTTATTGTTTATCTCCTAGTGCACGCTGTCTGCCATCTGGAGGTCATGAGGCCCGCCCCGTGCAACTAGACTCAGCCGCTCAAGTTTGCATCAAGAATAAGTTCACGCGGGCTCAGCATAGTTTGCACTGGCGCTGGCGTGGCCTGTGTCTCCGCTTCCTTGAGGTCCGCATTCCTGCATTTAAAGAGTAGATTCCAAATCAAGGGTGATGGTGGTGTGGTTGGAAAGACGAAGATGCTTTAATTCTCTCTCTCTCTGTGTCCATCACATATGGAAACCTCTGGGGTCCATTCTTTTGGAAACATTTCTTCATGTGTTTCTTTTTTCCCTTTTGTAAAAATAAAAAAAACGAACCAAAAACCCCAAACATGAATGTCCTTAAGAAGTATTTAATCTATGACTTCGTTATGAAATGTATTATTTATATTTTATTTTAAATTTAACCGGGGTGATTTTATCTTTCTGCTGCCAAGAAATGCGATATGTTGCTTTAGTTGTTGAAACAAAGAAATATTGGTTGCATGATCAACCCCTCCATTGTTGTGCATTTAGGACATTTCTAATTTGTTCCAAGCAGCCACTTTGTACTGTAATTATAAAGGTTTTCGTGCCATGTTGAAAATGCTTGCAGTTTAGCAGGCAACAAAAAGAAGGCATAAAATAGACGATTTGCTGTCATTACAGCCATGTAAAGATCTGTGCATGTATGGATGTAGGTTGGAGTGGATGATGGAGAAAGAAACACGTGGGTTTCTTAGGGGACTGGAATTCTGTATGGTTTTTTCTCTAAGTCATAAGTTGTTGCTTTAATAATTTGATGAGGAATAAAAAATGAAGCCAAAATTTACATATATCAAAATAGTTTAGTGCAAGAAAAACTTCACCGTCTGTATTTCTTTTCTGGCTGCTTTTAGCATTTGTTTCATTCCATGATTCTTGATGAAAACAATTTTGCTGTACAGAGGAGGATGGCGTTAAACAACAATCTGCTCCGATGGTCACAGGTACCGGGTCTGCTGCTGTCGGCAGCCTGGGTTTCTCCTCCGTCAACTGGGAATAAGATTACGGCTGCATGAGGGTTAAGTGATTTGCATTAATTAGTTGAAATAGTTACTTTACATTTATTCAGACTTAAATGCATTAAATTAAGAAAGCCTGACAAGGTAGAGGGGCGCATTTCCTGTTTGGAAGTGTGAACCAGAGACTTTCCTCTGAATGGCGCCCCTCCCCGTAGCTGAAGCCACCTGCAGGAGTGTGGGAACAGAGAAGGCTTTGTCACTGGTGCCAGGGGTGGGTGGTGGGGGAGGCACCTCCTGGCCTCCCTCTTGGTCCTCCCTGCAACTGTTGCAGCAAAGCTGCTGGTTTTCCTGCCACCTGGGGCCTGGAATCGACAGGAGAATCCCCGTATCCATTCAGCTTGAGAGTCAGAGTCAGAAAGAAGGAGAAAAGCGATGGCTTCAAAGGCGGGACATCTCAGGCTAGCCTCTCCCTTCTGGGCAGAGGTAGGTCTAGGGGGGCGGGAGCTCTGTGGGTGGTGACCAGGGGGCTGGGCAGGGCTGGTTGGTTTCATTGGCTGCAGTGCCCTCTGGGCCAGGTCCAGGTTTTCCTTGGGTTCAGCAGGTTTCCTTGGGAGGTGGGGCAGCGCATGGTTCTGCTCCCAGGACTTCTTGAACCTACCAGTGCCATCTTCTTGGAGAACTCTCCAGACATCTGCACACACACAAAACATGCCTGCCCTCCCCTCCCCGAGGATGGAGAAAGCCCTTTCACAGATAAGGAAACTGAGGAAGTGGGCTCTTATTTTCAGGATGAGAGAATACCCTCAACCAGCCAGAGGCTCCTTTCTTTGGTGCAAACACCTTGTTCTGGGGAAAATACAAACAGCACAGGCCTGGTGGAATCATTAGGAGCTGGGGTCTTAGTTTGATGACGGAGGACTCCGTGTGTCAGTGCTTAGACTACGAGCTCCCTAAGGGGGGGACTGGCTGGGTCATTTTTGCCCCCCACATTTGGCATAATGATTAGCTCACAGTTAGGAATTAATAGGTAATATAACCATCGTCATGTCACAAAATTAGAGACCAGCTCAACAAACTCCACGTACCTGTTCTTGTGCTTCAACCATTATCAATAGTCTATCAATTTTGTATAATGTTTTAAATGAGGGATTGAAATTATATTTATTGACAGGAAAAAGATGGTCCTGGTTTATGGAAAAAAGGCAATTTATACAGAATTATTGGTCAATGCAGTGTGATCCTAATCATGGTGAAATGTATCTTTAGAATGCAGAACTGCAGTCAGACCACATGGTAAATTTGCCCAGCTGATTGCTGCTGAGCACTGAGTATCTGTGGCCTGTTCTGGTGGCTTATTTTTAAAAAGAGCTTGTCCTGTTTAGAGGGACAGGGTGAGGCAGCCTCCTGTCCTGCTCAGGGAGACGCACGGCTGTCTGTCAAAGGCTTCAAAACATTTTGCAACTGACTCTTCACCCACTCAGTGTTGTATTTCAGGTGTTGAAAAAACATCGTAAGAAGAAAAAGCTACCAGGCCTGCCTTCTGTAACACTGCAAATTGAATTCACAAATGATAAGTGGTCACTTCAAGTCATGGTGTCAGAATCTATTTGACTAAGATGTTTGTGGTACATTCTTGCTAAGTGAAAAAAAATTACACACTGCCAACAGGTGATCCTGACTTTGATTTTGACAAAAGGGCATGTGCCTGGGAAGACAGTCTGGAAGGATGCCCACACGTAGCAGTGATGTCTGTGGGGTCCGCTTATGGATTCTTCTTGCTCATCTATACAGTCAATTTTTTTCCTATGAGATGCATCGAGAAAAATAAGTAATTTGTTTAAAAGCAATTAGAACACTGAAAATAAATAAATTTTTATTTTATCAATCCCAATATCATTGCATTTGAAAGCAAGAAGTGCTCCCAGGTGCCAGCATGCCATACTCAGAGAAAGGAAGTCCCGGAGCTGGAAGAACCTGTCTGACGAAGACGGGATCTGAGGGAGGATGCTGCAAACCACTTTGTTTCCTCAGGTGTGAAAGAGAGTGGAGGTGGGGGATACAGGTGTGGGCCTTGCACAGAGGAAGGAAACACCCAACAGAATCTGGGAGTCTTTTGGCCTCGTGTGGGTGTGGGTGTGTGGGTGTGTGTGTTCACGCAAGTGGCGCTTTGGGCAGGCAGCCCTGATCCAGTGCAGCAGGGTTGAAATGAGTGGTTGGCTCCTGATGAAATACGGTTCTCTTCCCCAAGGAGCCTTTAGGCGATTGGTAGGCAAAAACCAAAACAAAGTCCCGAAGCGAAGCCCTGACAGTAAAGACAGAATTCTTAGGTCAGGACAGCAGTGAACTCTGCCGGAAAAAGGACCCCTGGCTCTGGGCGGTGCTGGAGCACGGGGAGTCTTAGACCAGCACCCCTGTGAGGCTCCTGCAATGGGCAATCCCACATGGGCTAAGACTTAAATTAACAACTGCCCAACTTTTCACTGGCAGAGCCCACGCATCAGAAGGAAAGGAATGGTTTTATAGGAAACCTGGGTGGATGCTACTAATGCTCATGCCAATACTTACTACTAACAACAGCTGCGTTTACTGAGCCCTTATTATGCATGAGGCACTTTGCATGTATTATCGCACTTAACCCTTGTTTCGACCTTGAATCATAAAAACCAACTGTATTACTTAACATCAATGACATAGGGCTGAGAAACCCTGTTCTCTCAAATCATAGACTGTGAGAAACTTTGCTGCTTGACATCTTTTCCCTAAGAATGGAACAGCCCGGGTTGAAGGGGCGGAGCAAAATGGCGGGGTGAGCTGACCCGGCATTCTCTCCCCTCCAAAATACAACAAAGGATTGGAAAAACTGAATTTCAGAGAATAAATCTAATGCCAACACATTAGAGACCAACAATACCAAGAAGGTGGAGATCATAAATCTTACTTATGGCCTCGGAGGCACTGGAATGGTAGGAGAGAACATCGCTCCCTCCCCTAGAGTCTGTGACTGCTGCTGTGCGGTTGGGGAAGGAGCGGGGGAGGGGCTGCGTGACGGAGGTGGGGGGGGGTGGGGATCATCCAGGACTCCTGCCGCTGGTTCAGTGGAAACCCGCTGACGGGGAAAGCTTCCATCCGTGGGGACCCCATAAATCCAGGGCCTCGGGAGACCAGAGAACAGAACTGATCTGAATCCAGATCCCCACACGAGAGTAGCAACCCCTCCCTCCCGGCAAAGCCACTGGGCGCAGCCATCTTGCCCAAAGGCGGAGAGCTCATAACACGCAGCTCTCGACCCCCATCTAGTGGCGACAGGCTGTAATTGCAACCAAATTCTACCACCATGCGAAAAAACCACTCCTCTAGCATCCAGCAATTTATAAAAGCCCCAGACCAGAAGGCAAATAATAAAAACATAGAATTAGGCCCTGAGGACTTGGAATTAGGTAAACTAAGTGATAATGAGTTCAGAGCAGCTATAATCAAAAAACTCAATGAGGTAGAGAGCAAGATAGAGAAACAAGCCGAGTTCTGGAGTTACTTCACAAAAGAGATTGAGAAATCATAAAGAAGAATCAAACAGAATTACTAGAGGTGAAAAACACAATGGACCAGATAAAACAGAATACAGATTCCCTGAATGTCCGTGTGGACACCATAGAAGAGAAAATTAACATAACTGAAGATAGACAGGCTGAATGGCTCCAGACAGAGGAAGAAAGAGAACTAAGAATTAAACAAAATGAGGAAAATCTCTGAGAGATAGTGGATTCAATGAGGAGTAAGAACATAAGGATCATAGGAATTCCCGAGAACATGGAAAAGGAAAATGGAGCAGAAAGTGTGCTTAACGAAATTATTGAAGAGAACTTGCCAAATCTAGGGATTGACGGAGAAATGTGTGTAGAGGAAGCTTTCAGATCTCCTAGATTTGTCAATGTAAAAATACCTACTGCAAGGCACATAGTAGTAAAATTGGCAAGAAGGAAAGATAAGGAAAGAATACTCAGGGAAGTAAGAAAAGAGAAGAGAATAACCTATAAAGGAGCCCCTATCAGACTGTCAGCGGATTTCTCTACAGAAACCTTACAAGCTAGGAGAGAATGGAGTGACATATTCAAAGCTTTAAAAGATAAAAATCTTCAGCCAAGAATACTTTATCCAGCAAGAATTTCCTTCAGATATGAGAGAGAAATTAAATCTTTTCCAGACAAACAAAAGTTAAGGGAATTTGTAACTAAAAGCCCTCCACTACAAGAAATCCTCAAGAAGGCTCTCATACCTGAAAAAAGAAAAAAGGGAGAAAGGGGAGACAAGCCACAGACTAGGGAGACCGATGGATAGAACCAGAACAGGATAGCAAATATTCAACGATAGCATTAGGGTAAAGGTAAGGAAACTACCAAAGCAAGGACGATCTTAGCACTCTAACTACAAATTCATAACACGAGTTGGAATAAGAAATGAAAATAATTATTTAGGAGGGGAAGAGCAAAGGGTCTAAATCAGTATTGGTCAAGTAAGTAAGAGACCACCAGAGAACAGACTATATTATACACGAGATTCTAAATACAAACTTCAAGGTAGACACTAAAATAAAATACAGAACAGAGTCACAAATCATAAATAAGGAAAAACCTAAGAAACCCAGCATAAGAAATTGCAGTATTAAATGGGTAGTCTAAAGCACACAGGAAAAGAAATGCAGGAAAACAAGATAATGAGCAACAGATTGACAGCATTAAGTTCACATGCATCAATACTCACTCTCAGTGTAAACGGATTGAACTCTCCAATAAAAAGACACAGAGTGGCAAAATGGATTAAAGAACAAGATCCAACAATTTGTTGCCTCCAAGAAACACACCTCAGCCCCAAGGACAAACACAGACTCAGGGTGAAGGGGTGGAGGACAATACTTCAAGCTAATAGCAAGGAAAAAAAGGCAGGTGTTACAATTCTTATATCAGACCAAGTGGATTTCAAAATAAGACAGGTAAAGAGAGACACAGAGGGACAATATATAATGATCAAAGGGACACTTCATCAAGAAGAAATAATGCTTATAAATATCTATGCACCCAACACAGGAGCACCAAGATTCATAAAGCAACTATTAACAGACCTAAAGGAAGATGCTAAAAACAACACAATAATAGTAGGGGACCTCAACACCCCACTCACATCAATGGATAGATCATCCAGACAGAAAATCAACAAGGAAATAGTGGAGCTAAATGAAAAACTAAAACAATTGGACTTAATAGACATATATAGATCACTTCACCCTAAAAGAGCTGAATACACATTCTTCTCAAGTGCACATGGAACATTCTCAAGGATAGACCATATGTTGGGAAACAAGGCAAGCCTCTACAAATTTAAAAAAATTGAAATAATAACAAGCATCTTCTCAGATCATAGTGCTATAAGGCTAGAAATTAATTACAAGAAAAAAGCTGAGAAAGGCACAAAGATGTGGAGACTAAACAACACACTACTGAACAAGCAATGGATCATTGAAGAAATTAAAGAAGAAATCAAAAAATACCTGGAAACAAATGAAAATGATAGCATGCCATACCAACTCATATGGGATACAGCAAAAGCTGTATTAAGAGGAAAATTCATCACAATACAGGCACATCTTAACAAACAAGAAAAATCCCAAATAAGCAATCTTAGAGTACACCTAACTGAACTAGAGAAAAAAGAACAAATAAATCCCAAAGTCAGCAGAAGGAGAGAAATAATAAAAATCAGAGCAGAATTAAATACTATTGAAACGAAAAAGGCAGTAGAAAGGATCAATGAGACAAAGAGCTGTTTTTTTGAGAAGATAAATAAAATTGACAAACCACTAGCCAGACTTACAAAGAGAAAAAGGGAGAAAGCTCAAATAAACAAAATCAGAAATGAAAGAGGAGAAATAACAACAGACTCTGCAGAAATACAACGGATTATAAGAGAATACTATGAAAAACTATATGCCAACAGAATGGATAACCTAGAGGAAATGGATAAATTCTTGGACTCCTACAGTCTCCCAAAGCTCACTCAAGAAGAGGCAGACAATTTGAACAGACCAATCACAAGGAAAGAGATTGAAACAGCAATCAAAAACATCCCAAAGAATAAAACCCCAGGACCAGATGGCTTTCCTGGGGAATTCTACCAAACTTTCAGAGAGGATTTAATAGCTATCCTTTTCAAGCTATTCCAAAAAATTAGGGAAGATGGAACACTTCCTAACACATTCTATGAGGCCAACATCATGCTGATACCAAAACCTGACAAGGACACCACGAAAAAAGAGAACTACAGGCCAATATCACTGATGAACATAGATGCAAAAATTCGAAACAAAATTTTGGCAACCAGAATTCAGCAATTCATCTAAAGGATCATACATCAGGATCAAGTGGGATTCATACCAGGGACACAGGGATGGTTCAACATCTGCAAATCAATCAACGTGATACACCACATCAACAACCTGAGGAATAAAAACCACATGATCATCTCAATAGATGCAGAGAAGGCATTTAACAAGATCCAACAGCCATTTATGATAAAAACTCTGAACAAAATGGGCATAGAAGGAAACTACCTCAACATAATAAAGGCCATATATGACAAACCCATAGCCAACATCATACTCAATGGGCAAAAACTGAACGCCATCCCCTTGAAAACAGGAACAAGACACTCTTATTTAACATAGTACTGGAGGTCCTGGCCAGAGCAATCAGGCAAGAAAAAGGAATAAAAGGAATCCAAGTAGGGAGGGAAGAAGTGAAACTCTCGCTGTTTACAGATGACATGATCTTATATATAGAAAACCCCAAAGAATCCATTGGAAAACTCTTAGAAGTAATCAACAACTACAGCAAAGTTGCAGGGTATAAAATCAATTTGCATATATCAGTAGCATTTCTATACTCCAATAATGAACTAACAGAAAAAGAATTCAAGAACACAATACCATTCACAATCGCAACAAAAAGAATAAAATACCTTGGGGTAAATTTAACTAAGGAAGTGAAGGACCTATATAATGAAAAGTACAAGGCCTTTCTGAGAGAATTGGATGACGACATAAGGAGATGGAAAGACATTCCATGTACATGGATTGGAAGAACAAACATAGTTAAAATGTCCGTTCTACCTAAAGCAATCTACAGATTCAATGCCATCCCAATCAGAATCCCAATGACATTCTTTACAGAATTAGAACAAAGAATCCTAAAATTCATATGGGGCAACAAAAGACCCCGAATTTCTAAAGCAATCCTGAGAAAAAAGAACAAAACGGGAGGCATCACAATCCCCGACTTCAAAACATACTACAAAGCTACAGTAATCAAAACAGCATGGTACTGGTACAAAAACAGGTGCACAGATCAATGGAACAGAATTGAAAGCCCAGAAATAAAACCACACATCTATGGACAGCTTATCTTTGACAGAGGAGCTGAGGGCATACAATGGAGAAAAGAAAGTCTTTTCAACAAATGGTGCTGGGAAAACTGGAAAGCCACATGTAAAAGAATGAAAATTGACCATTCTTTTTCACCATTCACCAAAATAAACTCAAAATGGATCAAAGACCTAAAGGTGAGAACTGAAACCATAAGGCTTCTGAAAGAAAACGTAGGCAGTACACTCTTTGACATCAGTATTAAAAGGATCTTTTCGGACACCATGCCTTCTCAGAGAAGGGAAACAATAGAAAGAATAAACAAATGGGACTTCATTAGACTAAAGAGCTTCTTCAAGGCAAATGAAAACAGGATTGAAACAAAAAAAAACCCCACTAACTGGAAAAAATATTTGCAAGTCATATATCTGACAAAGGCTTAATATCCATAATATATAAAGAACTCTCACAACTCAACTACAAAAAATCAAACAACCCAATCAAAAAATGGTCTGGAGACATGAACAGATATTTCTCCAAAGAAGATATACTGATGGCCAATAGGCACATGAAAAGATGCTCATCATCGCTGATCATCAGGGAAATGCAAATCAAAACTACACTAAGATATCACCTTACACCCGTTAGAATGACAAAAATATCTAAAACTAATAGTAACAAGTGTTGGAGAGGTTGTGGAGAAAAAGGAACTCTTATACACTGCTGGTGGGAATGCAAACTGGTGCAGCCACTATGGAAAACAGTATGGAGATTCCTCAAAAAATTAAAAATAGAACTACCATACGATCCAGCCATCCCACTACTGGGTATTTATCCAAAGAGCTTGAAGTCAGCAATCCCAAAAGTCCTGTGCACCCCAATGTTCATTGCAGCATTATTTACAATAGCCAAACATGGAAGCAACCTAAGTGCCCATCAACAGACGAATGTATAAAGAAGAAGTGGTGTATATATATACAATGGAATACTACTCAGCTGTAAAACAGAACAAAATCATTCCATTTGCAACAACATGGATGGACCTTGAGGGAATTATGTTAAGTGAAATAAGCCAGCTAGAGAAGGATAATCTGTGTATGACTCCACTCATATGAGGAATTTAAAATTATGAACTAAGAACAGTTTAGTGGATACCAGGGGAAAGGTGGGGTGGGGGGTGGGCACAAAGGGTGAAGTGGTGCACCTACAACACAGATGACAAACATTAATGTACAACTGAAATCACACAAGATTGTAACCTATCATTAACTCAATAAAAAAAAAAAAAAAAAAGAATGGAACAGCCCGTCCATGCCTGCAGGTGTGAGCCACTAAGGTCACAACACAGAGCAACTTTGATTTCCAACTGAGGTGCAGAGCTTGGGAGGAAGGGTTTGGGGATGCAACAATCCTCATTTAGCTTAATCTTGTAGGAAGGAAACAAGGTCCCGGGTTCACTTCCTAGGCCTGGTGCTAGTCAGACTTCAAGTTTCTAACAGAACGTAAATCAACGTTCCTGAGGGGCCAAGGCAGGGCCACAAGCCCTCTCCTTTTGAATCATGCTTACTTTCTTACCGATGACACTCTCATTCTGCCTGCCTCCTGAACAAAGATTTCTGAGAAACTCAAGTGCCAAACTGTCCAACTTCATGGTGACACTCCGTCCAGAGCTGCCCATCCTTCCCCTCGTTCCGCCCGCCCCCCCCCCCCCGCCCCCCAATCATGCAGCATGAGCCCCAGACCCTAGAAAAACCCCTCCTACTTCCTTTGGTTGAGACGCCCACGGTTCGCCATGGTCGGTGTGCTCCCTTATCACTCATCTTTTGTGAGTATAGGTATGGTCCAGTGAACTTTATCTAATGGGTCCAACTCTATGAAGTAGGAACATCATTATCACCATATTTAGAGATGAAAACCTGAGGTCAAGTAATGAGTCCAAATGACATAGCTATTGAATGGTAGAGCTTGGATCCGAAGCTACCCAAACATAGCAGCCACCATTTACTGGGCCTTTCTGTATGCAAAGCACTTGCTTAATGAGGTCAAGTCTGGAACGGAGAGCAGGACCTGGAGTCAGGAGTCTGATATCCCCTTGTTGATGCCAACACCCCAGAGGCAGCGACGCATTGAGCGGCTATGTCAGTCATTGCCTCTGGAGTGTGAAAGAATTTGGATAACAGACAGGGTTCCATAGAGAGAGTTGGGGAAGAATTGGCCACCCACAACTTGGGAGAAGATGTGGACTAGCTAGAAAATGAGCCCCAAACTGAGGTGTGCACAAGAATCACCTGGAGTCATTGTTAAAATGAAGGTTTTTCATCCCCCCTTAAGTTAAAGCAACTTTTCAGACATATTGGTTATAATACATGTCAAAGTTTTGTTTCAAGCTTGCTGCCTGGGAGGACGCTTTCTAAAAAAAAGAAAAAAAAACTAATTCAAAGACTTCTTTCTTGGCAGAGACATTTTAAAAGGAAGTAATAAGGGTGTTTATATGTCTGCTGTCCAATATGGGAGCCATATGCCACCACTCCTGGCTATAGAGCACTTGAAATGTGGCTAGTCTGAATAGAGATGTGCTAAAGTTTAAAATACACACCACACTTCACAGACTTAATGTGGTAAAAATGTAAAACATCACATTAATAATTTTTGTATTGATTGCATATTGAAAAGATATTTTGGATATGTTAAATAAAATATATTAAAATTAATTTCACCTGTTTCATTTTACATTTAAAGTTTATACATGTGGCTTGCATTATATTTCTTTTTTTTTTTTAAGATTTTTTTTTTCCTTTTTCTCCCAAAGCCCCCCAGGACATAGTTGTGTATTTTTTAGTTGTGGGTCCTTCTAGTTGTGGCATGTGGGATGCCACCTCAACATGGCTTGATGAGGGGCGCCATGTCCACACCCAGGATTTGAACTGGTGAAACCCTGGGCTGCCAAAGTAGAATGTGCAAACTTAACCACTTGGCCATGGGACCGGCCCCTTGCATTATATTTCTATTGGACGGTGCTAATTTAGATAATCATCGTTAGATTGGAGACAAAAAAAAAAAAAAAAGGAGAAGAACGTCTGGTTAAAGATTATTAGAAACCTCCTAGGACTGGTTAAAGGTCTGTAGCCTCCTCCTAAGACCTTGTAGGTTGGTGAGGTTCCCACAAAAGGTTCTTGGGCCTGTTAATATCTATTAGAAAATTGCTCAAGCATTTTCTCAGGAATGCAAAATTCTTCTGGGACGGAATAGCTAGTCACACCACACCACAGAGTTCCACTCCCACTTGGGTTTCTTTCTCAACCCCCAGAAAATATGATTCCACGGGTCTGAGGAGGGCCCAGAAATTGAACTGTTAACCACACTCTCCAATGGGTCTGACTCTGGTGGTTCTCAGAGTTTGAGAGCCATCGACTTACAACGAGCCGGTACAGTTTGGCCACCCCACTAGAAGGAGGGCCTGGAGAGGTGCCAAGAGAGGGCACTGAAGCGGGCCCTTGAGAAAAACCATCTTCTTCACAGAATATTACCTGATGGGGAAGTAGCGGATAGGATTCAGGGTCGGGCCAGGGCTCCAGTCCTGGGGTGCAGGGCACCCCCGCAGTACTCACTGTTTTAAATCCGTCTCCCCACGCTCATGTGTCAAGTTTGGTGACCTAGGCCTGTGGTGTTCCAATGTTATTGTTCACTTACCCTTTAAAAGAACTTTGAAAAACAATGCACCTTTTCCCACATATTTATCTAAAAATTTTCATCATCTATTTATATAGTTGTAAAGGGTACAATTTCTAGTGCATTTTCAGTATTGACATTTCAAAATAAAATGATGACATTGCTCTTTTAAATAAATCCATTGGGATCTGCATACCAATTGCAATTTCATACCCATTATGATCCATTTTAATACAGTACCCAGAAATCAGCTCTTCTAATAAGACTGAAAGCTATATCATTCTTTTTCTTCTTAAGCTCATTTCCCTTCCACTTCCCCCACAGAATTTTATCCCTATATAATACGTTTTTATACTTGAAAATGTTTTTGAGCACCCTTTCAGATTTCTATGCATCCAAATTAGATATACAAATAGAAATTTAAAAATTTTTAATTGCCTGTGATCAAAATCACATAAACATATTACAAGTTTTGATGGTCATTCCATTTCAAAAGTAATTTTACTGGAAATACATCCAGTATAAATACAGTAATTAATACAGTAATACATAAATACAGTAGTTAATGAGGCGAATATGGCTATTTTTTCCATATAACTGTGGATGAACAAGATTCATTGCAAGAAAGAGATATTTATATATTTAAGTGCTGACAAACGTTGTTTATATCAAGTCGATGTGGACGGATAGAGTTTTGTTAAAGCGCTGTCACTCAATTTGTAAAATTCCTTCTGAGTTATATGCCAAAAATCTTTATGAATGATCAAAAATTATACTTAATAAAGTATTAGCTAGCAAGTTGGTTATATCTTCCTCTAATTTAGTTAAAAGCAAAGGATTGGAAACCATTTGATTTACAAAACGATTTGTTATCTCATCGTTAGACACATTGGCTTTCTCCAAACCGACTCAGTTATTTGTAATTATCCCTTTGGCATTCTTCTCTCACTGGGCAAAAGGAAGGTAACTTCTCAGTCATCCTGAATCTCTGTCTGTGGGAGGAGGTGCAGGAAGGACCGTTAGAAAGGAAATGACTAGACCAACAGGGGAGTTCACAATCAGATCCACTTAGGAAAGAGTTCACATAGAAGTGGAGGATTGTTATGGACCAAATTATGTTGTTGAGATCCTGACCCCCAGTGAGATGGTATTTGGAGGTGGGGCCTTTGGGCGGTGATTAGGTAATGGGATTAGTGCCATTACAAGGGAGACTCCAGTGAACTCCCTCACCCCTTCATCCATGCGAGGACACAGAGAGATGGTCGTCTACAAACCAGGAAGGGAGTCCTCATCAGACACCGAATCTCCTGGCACCTCGATCTTGGACTTCCCAGTTTCCAGAACTGTGAGAAATAAATTTTTATTGTTTATAAGCCACCAGTTTATGGCATCCTGTTCTAACAGTCCAAACAGACTAAGACAAGGATCTAGAATGGCAGGGGGGGTGCCCTTAAAATGGAATTTAATTCATGTCTAGATATCCCTTGGAAAGTCTTGGTGTGTCCTCCAGGGTCCACATACCCCAGCCATTCACACACAGGTGACAAATAAAAATGGCAAGCAATAGGATATATTGGAGAATATGAGGAAGCCATTTGGTATAAACCTAATTCGGCCTGACCTTGTCTTTCCAAAAGGGCCTGACCGAGGCCATTGAGCATGCATTGTATATCTGCTTTAGAGATTCCCTATGGCAAGAGCAAAGGCCCTTGAGATAAAGGTGCAACTTCCCTCCCCCTCCCAACGTTGGCATCTCCTTAAGGATTAAGCATCTTTCCTTAGGCTAGGAACTGATTGCTGCACTCACCTGTGGCCACCCAGCTCGAGACAATAGACTTGCCTCCTGCTACGCCCACCAAGATGGCAGACCCACTCCCTGCTGTGTCCATCAAGCGCTGTGCAGACAGGGCAATCTTGTGACTATTGTGGGAGGGACATTTCCATTGTCGACGAAAATAATCCATAACCAATCTATAAATGAAAATTTGGGTGAGTTTATTCTGAGCTTAAATCTTAGGATTATAACCCGGGAGAGTCTTTCCACAAAGGAACAGAGCACTCCAAAGAAGTGGGGGTATAAGGGTGGTTATATACCCTCAAAGAGGGTGTTTCCTATATGATTGAAATGTCCCTCCCACAATAGTCACAAGATTGCCCTGTTGGCACAGCACTTGATAGACACAGCAGGTAGCGGGTCTGCTATCTTCGTGGGCATAGCAGGAGGCAAGTCTATTGTCTCCAGCTGGGCGGTCACAGGTGAGCACAGCAATCAGTTTCTAGCCTAAGGAAAGATGCTTAATCCTTAAGGAGACGCCAACGTTGGGAGGGGGAGGGAAGTTGCACCTTTATCTCAAGGGCCTTTTGCTCTTGCCATAGGGAATCTCTAAAGCAGATATACAGTGCATGCTCAATGGCCTCGGTCAGGCCCTTTTGGAAAGACAAGGTCAGGCCGAATAAGGTTTACACCAAAATGGCTTCCTCATATATTCCAATATATCCTATTACTTGCCATTTTTATTTGACACCATCATATGTGAAACGTCCTGTATGGGGGTATATAACCACTTTGTACACCTCACTTCCTTGGTGCCCTTTCTTCCTTTGGGAAGAAAGGCCTCGGGCCATGGTCCTCAGATTTCAGCTCAGAATAAACTCACCCAAATTTTCATTTATATATTGGTTATGGATTATTTTTGTCGACACAGGTAAGCAGGGTGGAGCAGCTGCTGCAGGTTAGAACTTGATGCAAAGGTAACCTTGACCGACTGGCAAGGAGGTAGAAGCTGCTCACCTGGTCAGGTGTGTCTCACGACCCATCTCACACAGAGCTGCTGGTTTCCCCATCCCGGGAAAATGACTCCTTGGCCTTGTCCTCCCACTTGTGTGACAACATAATTTCTTAAACATCTCTGGGTATGTCCTTAAGTTTTTCTTCAGCACATATCCAGTATTTATTTCTTTGTCACGGTGGTAAAAGTTTGACCTCTTTAAGATAAATGGCTTGAGTTCAAATGCTTACTTGTTGTATTGATGAGGATTTTTAGGCTGCTTAATTTTAAAATGGCTTATGATGAGGATTTTTAGGCTGGTTAGTTTTAAAACTACAGATGAGATTCAGGCTCCAAGGAGTGGAATTTGTTTGCCCCTTTGTTGGGAAACATTTACATTTCTAAGGGAAACCTCTATCTGTGAAGATGCCTCCCTCTCTGTGCCAGGAAGAATGGGGGATGGTCTTATCTCTAGAAGCTCTTTATCAATGCCAGAGGCAAGAACTTAAGTTGGTTACTGTCTGGCAACCTCATGTAACTGACCCCCACCCCCCCCACAAATCCTCCTTTGTCTTTAGCCGAGGATAAAATTCAAGCGGTGACTTCTGCCATTTACTCAATCCGGTTTGATTCTTATCTAAAAGTTGTGGGACCGCCAAATGGCCAGACCATACGGGCACTGATACCATTTTAACTTTTTTACATATTCTTTGTCTTGTAAAGAGATAACTCACATACCTATGCCTTAAATTTAGCCTTACTCTCCACCCAACTTTGCAGCAGCAGCAGCAGCAGGAGCTCTGACTGCCCGTGGGTCTTGTCCCCACGCACCAGCTCTGCCTGCCCATGGGTCCTGTCCCCATGCCAGCGGGGGCAGCAGAAGCGGCAGCTTCTGACTGCCCATGGGTCCTGTCCCCATGCTACTCTATTCTCTAAATAAAAGAGCACTACTGCCAGATCTTAAGAGTCTAAGAAATCTGTCTTTCGACTCCTCGGCTCACCGACCCCGCATCATTTCGACCTTTGGAAGGTACTTTCTCTAAACTTCAGTCTTCTCTTGTGAAAACTTATTTTGTTTTGAGCTTTAAGTGATTCAATGTACATGGAATTCTGAGCACAGTGTCAGGAACAGTAAGCACTCAATAAACGTGAGTTTTCATTATTATTGGCAGTTGCCCTAAGTTGGGCCTATCTTTTAAACCTTCTTGGGACAGGAAATGCTCATAAAATGCTCTGAGACTCAAGATAAATCACTGGACAGAATCTCGGGCCCTGTTGTTACCATCGTGTTACTCTTCTCCTTTTTAGCCCATTTTCCCAGAGGAGGTTGGGTCAGAGAGACAGTGTGCCGAGTTAGGGCTGTGGGGAGTGAGTGTCAGAGCCTCAGGGACTGAGCAGGGCACCCAAGTGTCTGAGCCCCTCAGCCTGAACTCAATTTCACTGTCAGCCTCTGCTTTCCAAGGCACATGTCTCCACTCTGTCCACACCTCCCTTCCACACTGGAGTTGACTTTGGCCATGGAAAGAGCAAATGGGCTTTGAGTTTAGACAGCCTTGGGTTTGAATCCCACATTGTCACGAATAGTCATGAACTTGGGAACTAGACCTCTCAGAACCTACTTCCTCTTCCAGAAAACAGGCTTAGCAATACTATCTCAGGGTTAGTGAGAAGGTCAAGTAGATAAGTCTATGAAACCCCTTGCACAGTACTTGGCACACAGTAGGTCTCCAATTATTCCTGAATGTTATGAGGTACAGTAGGTAATTATTAGGGTATCATCCTACGTTAGACATGGGGAGGAAAATAGGCATGACTCAGGCAGGCAAGGTAGTTTCACACTATTGCCAAAGCAGAGCCTAGTGCAGGAAGACTGATAAGCCAGTTAGGCCTGCTCTGGGGGAAGGGTGGTGGGGTGGTTATAAGTTGGATCTAGCGCAGACGGGGCCATTTTGAAGTTGAGCTGCTTGTTGGTTCAGCCTTTAGGATGTCAGCCTAGTTTACAATGATCCTCTTAAACTTCATCCTCGTCTAGGAGGTAGGCTCTCTGACAGCTATGTGTGTGCTGTGTGACTCATCTCTTCAGATTGGACCATGATAGACACCTTGCCCAAACTGGGCTCATCAGATTTTCAACTCCATGGAATTGGGAATTGGGACTAAGAGGTTCCACTCTCATCCTGGGATCTACTTTTGCATGGAGGAGATATAAAAACCAGGTAACATGGTGTGGCCATCTTCTGCCATATGGATCAGGAGGCAGAGAAACCCAGACTCCAGGGAGAGAGGAAAAGAAATTAAAAAAGAAAAAGAAAAATGAAAAATAGAGAGGCTAAAGGGAGACTATATTTCTGAATTCTTGACAGTTCCCACTTCCTGTTTCCAGACTCCCTCTCAGGCCTGGGCACATTCTTGCCCTTGGATTTCATAAGATGCTTCTGAGTCCTTAACTATAAACCCATCTTTTGTTGTTTACACTGGATAACATTGTGGGTGAAGCTATTTTGTGCTCAAGTTACAGAAGCCAACTTGAGCTAGCTTAAGCAAAAAGAGGAAATTAGTGGAACGTGCTGGGGGAATCTCATGAGATCCAGGAGGTTTGAACCAGTTTCAGGAGGTGCCGGCACCAGGGCAGCTCTGGGTACTCCAGCCACGGACTGCGAAGCCAACTTCCTCCTGGCATGCTGCCATTAAGATGCCTCAGTGACGGGTCTCTCAGTTCAAAACTCCAGATTCTCGGTAGAGAGGATCTCACTGATCCACGATGAGCAAATTAGTAATGCCTATGGGATAGCTTGAGGCGGCAGCAGCATAGCTGCTGAGAGAGTTTACCATGAAGACGGGACATGCTGCTCTCCAAGAACAAGGGGTGGGCATTCATCAGCCGGCCCAAGTGATGTCCTGTACAAGCTGGTTTGTGTGGCTGCCTGCAATGTGCATGGGGAATTGTGTTTCTCACTGAGAGACATGCAAATATTTATAAAACAGGGTCTCTGACATCAAAGAATTTATAATCTGCCCACAAATAATAATACTCCAAGGCAGCCTGTGACAACAGAGGAGATGTACAAGCATGAAGTGTTACGGAAATTTAGAGAAAGATAAGATAGCTGTGAGCTGTGGGGACTACAGCTCCAGATTCTAGGCCACGTTAAGGTTGGCAAATGACTTACTGAACGAAACACTAAAAATACACTTAACATGCCTTTTAATAAGCAGGAGGAGCATGTACTTACACTCAAGTGTTAAATGCAATAAAGCAAGAATGTGTTTTCGAGGGACCAATCCAGAGCATGTGAGCCACAGTGACATACGCGAATGCACCGAGTGAAAAGTAGACACACGCCGATTGTGTCAGGGTCCTGTTTGAATTCTAAGGCAAGTTAATCACATCCTTGTAACCCTTGATCCTGCCCAGATTGTAAGCCTTTGGTGAATAGTCTCCCTGAACTCTCGTCCCCAGAGTGTCCATGCTTGGGATGTTCTGGGCTCGTGGCCCTTTCTCCGCTGGTCATTGGAAGCCTCCTTCCAAGACAAACTCATTCTTAATGAATTCACAGAATACTCCCTCCACGTCTTTGCTTCAACAAAAACCTGGGGGACTTCATCTATTTTCCTGGTCTCAACTGTCACATATATCCCTTCAACTCAATCACGAAAGTTGCTCTGGCTCACGTCTGTCTCTCATGCTTCAGACGGATGGTTTCTACTGCCTGATGGGATCTCCTCCCGGGATGTCCCAGGTAATTCCAACTCAGCGAACCTGAACGAACTCACGGGCAGTACCCCTTCCTCCTGTGTTCTCTGTTGCACCCATACTACAGCCTGGAAGTGAAATTTGATTCTTCTCTCTCCCTTACTCACCATGTCAAATCAACCGCCAGGTTCTTATAATTTGCCTCCTTACTATTCCTTCAGTTTGTCCCCTCCCGTTACCATTGCCCCATCAATCCCATGATTGACTTCATGCATAATTGCTGGTTTGCCTCACCATCTGTATTAGTTATCTACTGCTATGTGACAAATTACTCCTACACTTAACAGTTTAAAACAACAAACATATATTATCTCACATGGTTTCTGAGGGTTAGGAATCTGGGAGCGGCTTGGCTGGGTGGTTCTGGCTCAGGGTTGCTTCCAAGGTTGAGGTCACGCTGTCAGCTAGGGCTGCAGTCATCTCAAGACTTGAGTGGGGCCGGAGAATCTGCTTCTCCGGCCCCACTCACACATGAGATTGTTGGCAGGCCTCCCTTCCTGGCTGGCTACTAGCTGGAGGCCTCTCCATAGGTTGCCTGAGAGTCATGACACAGCCACTGACTTCTCCCCAAGTGAGTGATATGTGTGTGTGAGTGTGTGTGTGTGTGAGAGAGAGAGAGGGAGAGGGAGAAAGGGAGAGCTCAAGATGGAAGCTGTAGTCTTTTTAAACTGAATTTTCCATGTTTTCCCTTCCGGCATTTTCTATTGGTCGAATAGACCAAACCTGGTACACATAGGAGGGTGTGTGTGAATACCAAAATGTGAGGATCCTTAGGCGTCATCTTGGGTCATAGTCAATTTACCCTCTTTTTGGTAAAACAATCTCTTGATTTCCTTTGGGGAACTGCTCCTCCCCACCGTTAAGCTACAGTTTGAGTGGGGCTGCACCGCTCCCATTTCTGTCATGGCTTTCCATTTGCAGCATGGGTGCTGATCAGCTAAAGCCTATATCAGCATACTCTTCTATGGATTGAATTTTGTGTCCCTCCAAGGTTTATATGTTGAAATCCTAAACATTAGTGTGATGGTATTTGGAGGTAGGGCCTTTGGGAGGTAATTAGGATTAGATTAGGTCATGAGGATGGGGCCCTCAGGATGGAATTAATATCCTTAAAAAGAAGAGGAGATATGAGATCTCTATCTCTTCCTGCTTGTAGTAAGGAAGGCCATGTGAGGACACGACCAGAAAGAGGGTCCTCACCAAGAACCTAACCATGCCGGCACCCTGATCTTGGACGTCCAGCTTCTAGAACTGTGAAAAATAAATGTCTGTTGGTTAAGCCACCCAGTCTATGGTATTCTGTTTTAGCAGCCCAAAGGGACTAAGACGCTGTCACTCTGCCACTCTGATAGGTTCAGGGATGAGCAGATAACCCAACTGAATGTCAATGAGACATTAGGAAGCGTTTGCTGGAGTTCCCGGAAGGATCTAAGAAGCTTCAGTGGAAGCTCTGGAAGGGATGCTCCCTCTTCCTCTGGCCTTGGTGGCGTGAGGTTGTGAGGCTGTGGCTGCTGGCATCTCGCTAACACAAGGCAAGCCAGCTTGGGAAGGAAGCTGACTCTCAGAGGAAGTAGAGCCAAGGGATGGATGCGAGAGACACTGCCAAGCCTACAGCTGGGCCTGTCTGTAAATGTCTCGGTTATATTAGCCAATAAATCAACTCTTTTTCTTAAGATGGTTGTACCAGCGCTTCTGTTTCTTGCCATATAAAGAGCCCAAACTGATTTTGGCCACCATCACCCTCCCAATCTGCTCCCTAAAACATAAATCTAATCATGTTATCTTCTTGCATAAAACCTTACAACATCTACTCAGTGTCCAGTGGATAAAGTCCAAGCTCATTAACGCGGTGGTTGATCCCCACTATGATCCTCTGTCTCTACCTCCAGCCTCTTCTTTCTTTGCTTCTGTTCTGAGCAACACTTAACTATTTATTCCATGTGCTCTGCTGTTCTGAAAAGGGTCCCTGGCTGGGAGCGCATGAGCCTTACTCAGGAATTAGGGTGGTAGAAACTTCCAGGCTAATCAAGATATCCTGGAAGTCCCAGATCTAGACCCAGAATCTGCACTAGTTCTTTTTATTGAGGTAACATTGATTTATAATATTATATAAATTTCAGGTGTACATCATTATATTTTGACTTCTGTGTAGACTACATCATGTTCACCACCAAAAGTCTAATCGCCATCTGTCACGGTACACATGTGCCCTTTTACCCCTTTTGCCCTCTCTCCACCCCTCCCCCTCTGGTAACCACCAATCTATTCTCTGTATCTATGTGTTTGTTGTTGTTTTATCTTCTACATTTGACTTCCTCCATCTGACTTATTTTACTTAGCATAGTACCTTCAAGGTCAATCCACGTTGTGGCAAATGGCAAGATTTCATCTTTTTTTATGGCTGAGTAGTATTCCATTATATGTATATACCACATCTTCTTTATCCATTCATCCATTGATGGGCACTTAGGTTGTTTCCAAGTCTTGGCTTTTGAGTAATGCTGCAATGAACATAGGAGTGTATATATCTTTTTAAATTAGTATTTTCATGTTCTTTGGATGATACTTAGAAGTGGAATAGCTGGATCATATGGTATTTCTATTTTTAATTTTTTGAGGAATCTCTGTACTGTTTTCCACAGTGGCTGTACCAATTTCCATTCCCGCCATCAATGCATAAGGGTTCCCTTTTCTCTACATCCTCTCCAACACTTGTTATTTTGTGTTTTTAGTAATGCACCAGTCCTTATGAGCTAACACTGGAGATGCTGGGCCTTTCCTGGTCACTGGCTTTCCAGCAGGCTCTGAGTTTCTAAAGGTCTGGATTTCTAGCAGTATCTCACTGTGAATTCAACCCGATCTCTATAGAGCTCAGTAGGATGGTCCAGTTGCATCAGTAGCATGTCTTATTCCAGTTCTCCTTAACTGAAGTCATGGCTATTTGAATTAAATACTCAATATCCAAGCTCTTAAAACAGGAGACTGTTTATTTCAGGTACAGGGATCAAGAAGACACACCTGGCAGAGCTTCCCATTCCCTTCCACAACTCTATATGCAAGAGGAAGGAATTTCTTCCAGACTAAACTTGGCCCACTTGTGGGTACTCTGATTTATCAAGCAGATAGGATGTCAAATGTTCTTCACTGGATTGGTCCTGTGTGCCTTGACCATAATTACTGTATCAGAAAAGAATACTTTCCAGGATTGGGGCTGAGCTGGAGGATATCTCTCTGGGGGGACGTGTATGCCACCACAGTGGCTCTATTACGAATTGGTATAGGGAGTTCATACTTTTGAGAATTCCCTCTTGATAGCAAAGATGGACAGAGCCCAGTGATGGTCAGTCTCCAGTTCCTGACAGCTAGGGGGCGGAGCAGGTGTAGAGGACAGGAAGCATTGGGGGGTGGCTCTTGGGTAGACATGGCCCTTGTCCAGTTCTTTCTCTCTCATTTTATTAATCCTTTGAATGGTTTGGACTTTGGAATGTTTCCATCTTTTATATTTTACCTGCAGACGATTTTGGAGCGTGAGAAAGAAATTTCCATGATCTTTAGTCACTGTCTTGTTGGTTCTCTTTGTTACAGCAGCTTAACCTCCACTTTCACTTCTGTCCTTTCTGGATGGAGCGACACGGCTGCCCACACCACTTATTATATAACTGAAATGAGTGAGTAACTGGATCAAATACATCACATGCATTCCCTTACTTCATCCTCATAACAATCCTATGAATTAAGTACTATTATTGATCTATTTCTCCCATGAGGAAACTGAGGCTTAGAAAGGTCCAGCAACATGCTGAAAGTCATAGATTCACTCCTCAACAAAAATTGTTGGTGTGCCTACGATGTGCCAGGCCCTATTTCAGTCTCTGGAGCATACCATAGCAAGCAGTGGACCTCAAATTCCAATGCACATCTGACTCCGGCTCCTGCCTGCTTAGCTCACGGGCTCAGCTGCTTCCCCCGGGTGACTCGACCTGCAGATGTCACCTGTAACGCAGCCTGGATGTTTCCATCCTCACTAGTAACGGCTTCTGCTCAATCCATTTTACACAGTCTGGCTCACATTGTAACACAGAGACGAAAACGGCGCTGAAGTTACTTCCCTGTGATGCAAAAATTTCTCTCCTGACTTAAAAAATGCTATAACATTTTTGATTTCACGTTTGAGCAGCCCTTTTAACTTTGGAAAGAAAATCCTTTAGAACTACAGAGTTAGAGAAGACACACTGGGTTCAGTTAAGTTTCCACCGTTTCCAGCTGTGTGACTTTGAGCTGTGGTTTCAACAGATTAAAAAAATAAAAAGGGAGCATATGAACGGACTTTAGAGAGCTGTCTAAGGGCCGAATTCACTAACAAACCCACGGCCCCGCCCGCTGTGCCTGGCATACAGTAAGGGAAGGATGAATGGCAGCTTTTATGAAGGAGGATGAAGACTGTAAAAGGGCCACTGGATTTTGCAATTAGGTTGGTGTGAATGTTGAGAGCACTTTCAGTGGAGAGGCGGGGTGGACGTCTGGCTGGAGGTGAATGAGAGCCTGAGAAAGTGGCATCTCGGAATGTAAAGACTGCCTGCTCCACTAAGAAATGTGTTGGTGGCACGGGGCAGCTCGACAAGTGACATAGGTAACAGGAGGTTTTTTTTTAAAAAAAAGTTTTAAAGAGGGAAACTAAGCAGGTTTGACAGTTAAGGATTAAGAGGTAATGGAGAGGGTGGGACTTAAGACAGAAAAAGAAGAGAAAGATAACTGATGGAGCGAGGTCCGGAATCTGGTACATGAAGAATCAAAGCCATGGAAAGAAATTAAGCTCCCTCTTTCCCTGAGACAGACAAGAAGAAGATGGGTAATTTGAAGATGGAGGGGAGAGAGACTGAGGCAATGGTCGTCTGATAACTTCTATTTTCTATGTGAAGCAGGAAGGAGTGTGGTGGTCAGCGTCCAAGAAGACCTGCAGTCTTGCCCTCCTCCTGATTCTCACAACCTGTGTAGCTCTCTCCCACACTGTACCAGAGTTGGGCTGTGTGACCAATAGCATATGGCAGAGGCTACGTGTTATGGATTAAATTGTGTCCCCCCCCCCAGTGAAGGTATGTTGAAGTCTTAACCCCCAGTACTTCAGACGTGACCTTATTTGGACATAGAGTCTTTAAAGAGGTAATCAAGTTAAAACGAGGTCATTAGGGTGGGCTGTAACTCGCTATGATTAGTGGCCTTATAAAAAGGGAAACTTGGGGGCCGGCCCCGTGGCTGAGTGGTTAAGTTCGCACACTCCGCTTCTGTGGCCCAGGGTTTCACCGGTTCAGATCCTGGGTGTGGACAGGGCGCCGCTCATCAAGCCATGCTGAGGCGGTGTCCCACATGCCACAACTAGAAGGACCCACAACTAAAAATACACAACTATGTACCCGGGGGCTTTGGGGAGAAAAAGGAAAAATAAAAATCTTAAAAAAAAAAAGGGGGAAATTTGGACACGAATTCAAACAAAGACAGACATGCACGGAAGGAAGATGACGTGAAGATGCACAGGAGAAGATGGCCATGTGACTGAAGCGATGCATCTACCACCAGCCAGGAACATTGAGGACTGCTGGCAAACAGCAGAAACTAGGAAGAGGTAAGGAAGGATCCTCCCCTGGGGCTGTCAGACGGAGTGCGGCCCTGCCTTGATTCAGGACTTCTAGCTTCCAGAACAGCGACACGATAAATTCCTGTTGTTTTAATCCACTCAGTTTTTGATACTTGGTGATGACAGCTCTAGGAAACTAACATGCTATGGTACGTCATGTCTGAGACTAGGTTATAAAAAGACTATAGCTTCCATCTTGGGTGCACTCTCTCTCTCTCCAATCACTCTCTCTTGGGGAAGCCAGCTACCCCCTTGTGAGGACATTCAGGCAGCTTAGGGAGAGGCCCACACGGAAAGGAACTGAAGTCTCCAGCCGACAGCCAGCAAGGAACTGAGGCCCGTCAATAGTCACGTGAATGAGTCTGGAAGGAGATTGGCTTAGTTGAGACTTTAGAGAAGACGGGAGTCCCAGCCAACAGCTTGTCTGCATGAGACAAGCTTCATGAGACTCTAAGCCAGATCCACCCAGTCAAGCCGCTCCTGAATTCCTGACTCGCAGACACTATGAGATAATGTTTGCTGTTTTAAGCTGCTAAATTTGGGGGTAATTTGTTACACAGTAATAGATAACTAATACACCTGCTCACAATGAAGAAAAAATGGTTGCTTGAGAAGACGAGTGAAAGCACAGAATGGCCGCTGAGATATTGAGAAAGGGAGGGGAGAACCTAACAGTGCAGGTCTGGTTAGCAGTTGCAAACTATAGTGGGACCCACCTGATTGGGTACCAGTTCAATATTCAGATTCCTGAGCCTCAGACTTCTGAATCAGGCTCTCTGGGAAAAGGGCACTGGGAATCTGCATTTGAAATAGCACCCAACGGATTCTTTGAGAGAGGATAATTGAGTGTAGAAGTAAAAGTGGGACAGAAACAGCAGCTAAAGCTAGAATTTAAATTGCGTGTTAATTCATAGCACGACCTGACATCAAATAAGCACTAGGCTATGAACCTATAATTTCTAAGTTTTGTTAATGAATTCTGAATTAGTAAGTATTACTTTCTATCCTCACCTAAGGAAATACTCTCAAGAGCCCTTATGCTGACCTTCTGTGCCCCATCTCTCTAAAGATACTGCCCTGTTTTTCCTTCATTCAATCCCCATCAGAGATGCTCTGCCTATTCTAAGTTCTACCGCACTGCAAACTCCTCTGGCCTTGATGGTCAGGACTCCGCAAATTCAGCAGAAGTGCTTCCTGTTTCTGGGATTTCTGGGGCCACTCTAGTGCACACACAGGTATCACATGAAGCTCATGCTGCAGCTTTTGCGAAAGCGCCTTGATCGGAAAATCAGAACGTGGATTTTCTAGGCAGAACAGATGGTTAGATTCTCTAAGCCTCAGTTTCCTCATTTAAAAAATGTTGTAACACCTACATGCAAGGGCTGGCGTCAGGACTGACTGAGATAACGTGTGTAACGTCCTTAACACAGCTCAGGAAATGGCAGAGGTCAATATAAAGAGGGATGGTAAGGAGGATACACTTAGGACCCTGAATTTAAGTTGATCTTAATGTTAAAATGGTTTGTGTGCCAAATCTGCTTCCCCATGACTGCCCCATTCAGAACTCCAGCCATAACCTGAGTGAGATATGAGAACTTGGAGGGAAGATGGAGCCAGGCAACAGACAGATTTTATAGAGGACAAAATAGCAAGTTCCTAGATCCAGGTCAGCACTCCTCCAAGCCTCCTAAGTATTAGAATCACCTCCACCCCCCCACCAGTGAAATCCGAATTTCTGCTCATAGGGACCCAGGCAGCAGAATGTTACAGACACTCCCCAGGTGATTTTACGGTGCAGCTGGTGTTGACAAACACTGATCCAGGCACTCAAATGAAAGAACTGGGTTCACAGGTATTTTAGTTATTGTGCACTATTCAACAACAACAATAAAGACTCCAAGATGTAGGAATAGAAAGAAGTCAGATAGGTATGCAGGGCTGAATCTGAGTCTAAAACTGAACATTTTAAAAAACTATACTTTTCCAAGATTAATTCCTTAAGGATACTCTTGCAAATCTTCAGAATTATTTCCTAGAAGCAAGGAAGCAAGACTTTTTCTTAATGTTGGGAATTTTCGGTACAAATTTTAAAGCATCTGGTGATATTTAGGACACTTTCAGAAAAAACAGAATTGCTGGTCAGAATGAATATTTTCCCCAGTCATGTAGTTGTGTCATGTTAAGTGGAAAAACAGATACAAATTTGGATATACACTTTTGATCATAAATACATTAAAACAAGAAACATGGAAAAATACCCATGATTAAGTTTTATGAATAAAAAACCCCTCATGATACCAAATTCTATATACGAAGATGACTCATATTTTGAAAACACAGTTGTGCTTACAGGAAAACACTAAACGGAAATTATAAAAAGCCAAATAGTTATCCCTCAGCGTTGGGAATAAGGATGGCCTTTTAAACTCTCATATCTGTGTTTTTAAAAGTGCTGATGTATTACTTTTGAATTGGAAAATAAAACATGTATTAAACTCTAAGGAAGAAAAAAACACAAGAAGGAAATACAGCAAAATATAATCAGAGGTTGATTTCACGAGATGGATTTTGTGTTCTTCTCTTTCAATTATTTTTCCCCTTGAACATTTTTGTGATAAAGAGTATATATTTCTTTTTGTAATTGGAGTAAAATAAACTCTACTTAAAAATAAAGATCGAATTCTGTCTCCTTGTTTGTGGTTTTATTCTCTGACACAGGAGTTGGGTGGAGCATTCACAGGGCAGTTTAAAGTTTAGGAATCAGCTCAGGGGTCGGGGAACGATTTCTGTAAAGGGCCAGGCAGTAAACATTCTAGGTATTGAGGCCCATTTGGTCTCTATTGCAACTATTCAGTCCTGCTTTTGGAGCAGGACAAGAGATGTAGACAATAAGTAAATGAGCAGCAGTGGCTGTGTTCAAAAAACTTGATTGATGGATACCGACATTTGAATTTCATACAATTTCATTATAATGTCATGAAATATTCTTCTTCTTTTGATTCTTCTCATACCCTACATTATAAATGTAAAACCATCCTCGGGCGGTACAAAAACAAGTGGCAGGCTGGATTAAGCCCACAGGTTGTAATCTGCTGATGCCCAAGTTAGATGAAATCAGGAATGTGATGAATGAAACATCCCAGTTATACTGAAAGCCCCCAACAGAGATGGCCAGTCAACTCCGTGTTTATTTTAATCTGTGATTTCTCTGCATTTTTCCCTTACCTAAGATTTGCTACTTACTTGGATGCCTTAGGAAAAGGATGCCAAGCCATTGTGTTGAAACATTAATATAGGAACAGTACAATCTAAAAAAGAATGCTAATTGTAAATCCAGGTCTACAAATATTGAGTCTTTTCTGTGCTAGGCATATCCAGAAAACAAAAACATGACTAACATATATCTTTATTACAAGGCAGTGGTGACGGGAATCATACGGGTACACACAGAATACTGTAGGATCACAGAGGAGGGAGAGTGATTCTGCTCATGGAAGATTTTGTGTTTATCGGAGAAACTGGTAAGAATCTGGGAGGGAGACTTACCAGGCAGCTGTCACAGAAAAAACAAACATTGCAGAAGACAAGTGGTTTAAAACACAGGAGATTAAGTCACTAGGCACTGCTAATGAAAAACTACCTTTGTGAAAATGAGAAACTTTTTAACTGTCAATAAATCAAGAGAAAAAGCTTTATAAAACCATTAGTCCTGAAGAGAACCACACCACCGCGGGCCGAAGGCAGCAACTTTTTCCATGGTGTCCGCACCATCAGTCTTGTTTTTCACCCCCAGAAAAGCTTTCCCAGATTACTTTCTCTTATTGCACGAAAAATATTTAGTGAGTGAAATCACAAGCAGTCGCTTCATAGTCAACACAAAAGGTAGAAAATAATTGGAAGGCCGATTTTTTTTAATTATGCAGAAAGCAAACAAATGTAATTAAGTAAGTACTGGTACCTGGGACAACTTGCGCATTATGAAATGCTAATGTTGATCAGGCTAGCAGCTAAAGATGTTTTCTTTTAATTTAGCTAATACATATTTTCGTTTAACTCCATCTTTAATTCCACACACCACAGATAACTAATTTCACAATTTTATTGTGTACGTGCTGAAGCACTTTTTAAAATACCATGAAAAAGGATGAATGGACGAGCTCAGCCATACAAACTATCCAAGTTCTAACCCAGACTTGCTCCGGCGCCAGAGAACAGTAAGAGCCTGTAGTTCTCTTTCTCGAACTACTTTATCTCCGTGTAACTCTAGTTGCAAGCAGCAACCTCAGATTCCGGGCACGTCTCAAAAATGGGGTGCCTTGGGTTTCACCTGAAAGCATGAAGAACAGGAACCTTTGCACCATCGGTCTCTTAATGCCTAAATTTCTAAGCGTGCCAAGCTTACTGGGAAAATGTGGAGTTAGGGATGGGGAGGACCACGTTTCACACCCACTTTGAAAAGACACAGTGCCTGAAGAACGGAGACTTCCATGTTACACTCCAGAAACCCCACCAGCAGGCTTAATCAGATACCCCCTGGACTTAAAAGTAGCCTGAAACTTTTTCCAGCCAGCGCAGTCCTAGAGTAGTGGAAATGCAGAAATCTGCATTCTGGCCTCAATTGAGGATGGCCTCCTGGCTGCAGTTCCCGTTTCAATATTTCATCACGCAGAAACCTTCCATTTAAAAACTCCCGAGGTTCCTTAGTCTTTTTAACCATCACTAAACCACACGTCCGCGGTAGGGTTAAAAGTCACTTGAGCATCAAGGAGCGCCAGCAAGGGACCAGAGATGGCCAGGTACTTTTGCAAAGCCTGAGTTTCCTTTACCCAGCACGCTTCGAAGTATCTAAGAAAAAATGTAGATAAAACAGAGGTGTCATTTGTCCTAGGGCGCGTTCACGGGAGAGATATGACGAAGCCAACGTCACGGCCCGGCAGAGGCGAACGTCCTCCACGGGCTGCCCCCGGGGCGCCGGTCACCTGGCGGCCGCGCCCCCACCAGGCCCCGCCCCCCGCGGGAGGGTCGCCCGGACGGTCGCGGTCCCAGGGCGGGGCCCACGGAAACGGCGTCCCGGGATCCAGCGGGGAGGTCCCGGGGCGGTGCCGGAAGTGACGCAGGGGCGCGCCCTCCATTTTGTGGAACGCCCGAGCAGTAAGTGCGTCAGTTGTGGGCAGACGTAGGCGAGCTGGGTCCTGGTCTGCGGGGAGGCTGCCGGCTCCGTCGCAGACTACGGACCTCTCTGGGGCTCAGCTGCCACAGCTCCTGTCCGGTAGGTGAGTGGTTCACTTTGAGGGCAAGGCTTCTCGGATCGAGGCTTCTTCATGGCCGCTCAGATGGCGAGTGGCCGGGGCTGCTCTCTTTGCGGAGGACGGAGTCCAATGAGCGCAGTTTACTCGAGGTGGGCGCTGGGGCACGTCTCCCTGGGGGTCTTGTTTGAGGGGAAGCGAAGGTGGAAGGGCGGTCGTGGTCACGGTCATTCTCACACCGAGGGGTTGGATGCCCCTCCCTGCCTCTCTGCCTCTTCACTCCGAACCCCCCGAGTGGCGGGCCGAGACCTTTGCTCGGGGTGCGGGTAGGGCTTCCCGCGGGCGGGCACAGGGACTCCGGCACGGCGGGGGCGGGGACGGGGGAGGGAAAAGGGAGCTCGGCACGCGCGGCTCTCCCACCGCCGGCTCCGCCGCCGCCATTTTGTAGCTGCCCGGCGTCCGCCCGGCGCCGTGTGCGCAGGCGCGGCCGCGGCGTCGCGAGATTCCGGCTTCCCCCCCGCTGTGACGCTCCCGGGAGGCGGCGGCGCGCGCGCGGCCCGTCGCCATTGGGCTGGCCCGGCGGAGGGCGGGGCCGGCTCCGCCCGCACTTCTCGGCCTTTCCTAACTGCGGCAGATGGGAGGGGGCCAGAAGAGCCGGGGAGAGTGTGCGGCTGCGCAGTTCCGGAGGCGGCAGTGGGCGTTGCGGTTGCTGCGGTCTGGGCCCAGGGAAGGATCGTGTTGGGAGCCGAGTTTTAATTTTGTCTGCAAGGGACCTGGCCTAATAAGAGGCACTCTTGGCAATCTTGTTTGTAACATCACCGGGTAA
Organism: Equus caballus; assembly: GCF_041296265.1. NCBI lineage: Eukaryota > Metazoa > Chordata > Mammalia > Perissodactyla > Equidae > Equus > Equus caballus. Next base: position 28,734,501 of record NC_091707.1, read on the forward strand.
ACATTTTATTTTATGCTGTTTATGTTTTTGACCCCTTGAGCAGGCATTCCTCGGACATTCACTGGTATTGTCTCAATTGGATTATTTCCTAACAGGACATCCTAGCCGGACGTCATGAGTGGCTGTCGGGTGTTCATCGGGAGGCTAAACCCAGCGGCCAGGGAGAAGGACGTGGAGAGATTCTTCAAGGGGTATGGACGGATAAGAGACATTGATCTGAAAAGAGGCTTTGGTTTTGTGGTAAGTGTTTAGACTGATCGATCATCTGTGGTTAAGTAGGTAAAGATTTTGGTAAGCAGTGTGTTTGATCTTACTGAGTCCAGGTGGAGGAGCTTTAGAGAGTGTTGAGTCCTTAAGGTGGTGGGTTTCCTTAGGGGATCAAAGAACTTCACTGCTGGCTGGAGGGAGACCACTCCTGGTCGCTTGTCCAATCAGGTTTATCTCCACAGCACTGTCTTTAGGAGATACTCCCCTTCTCTCACAGGTTTTTAGTGCTCCTAATGTGTTGTGGAATACACTTTTAAAGTTTAAAGCCGTGTTACATGTTACCTTTTTTTCGTGCTTCAATTTAGGAATTTGAGGATCCAAGGGATGCGGATGACGCTGTATATGAACTTGATGGAAAAGAACTGTGCAGTGAAAGGTGGGAGTCGTCTCTTTAGTTTTATAACTATAAAGTAGAGCAGACTGGCTCAGCTGGGGCATTTCTCTAAGTAGATCTCTCATATAGCTTAAGTGGATAATGGAGGTTTTTGTTCCCTTCCTGCAGGGTTACTATTGAACATGCTAGGGCTCGATCTCGAGGTGGGAGAGGTAGAGGACGCTACTCTGACCGTTTTAGTAGTCGAAGGCCTCGAAATGATAGACGGTATGTGACGGATGGCGGATGGCTGCTTTGAACAGTCATTACTGCAAAAGGAGTATTTATAATGTTTAAAACCATTAGCAGTGAGTGATTCTGGTCTTTATCGTATAATGTGTTATGTTATTCCTGTGTTAGTCCACTGTTTTAAGTCTGTATAACGATTCGTATAAAAACAATGCAAAAACTGTTGATGGAAGCCATTTGAGTGACTTGTCGTATCTGACTGCTTGAACTTGCCCACAGTTGAACACAATAGGTGCACCTTACTGCATTTCTTCCATTGTGAGTACTCATTTTCTTCCTCAGAAATGCTCCACCTGTAAGAACAGAAAATCGGCTTATAGTTGAGAATTTATCTTCAAGAGTCAGCTGGCAGGTTTGTTGAAATACAGTTTTGAGATATTTTAATGTGGCTTTTTAAAAATTAATGGGTAGCTAATTTTTATTAATATGTTTCATTAAAAGTAGTTTTATGTTTAATTAAATTAATGGATTTAATTGTAATTTTAAAATTTTAATTAAACGTAACTGGGGGATGTTTTGAATTTTAATATTAGTGATCAAATGTAAATGTTTTGAGGATATATTTTCTTGTTTTTTAAAATCAATTTTAACCAAATATTAAACCCTTTATTTGCCAGCCTATCTGTGTCGTTGGCCTTATGACGAGGAGTGCCTGTGGGTTATCCTAATCGTTGTCTTGGTCACTCTTGGTTGGGCCTGGTTGACTTTGCCAGTCAGCTCCTACAGTGATCAATTGGCCACCTCTAGATCTGTGTTTGCCGGTCTAGACGTAATCGGTGCACTTACTTGAAGTGCCAGGTTGCAGCGATCCCAGAGCGTTGATAACGTGATCTGATTCCTAAGTTGAGAGCTGTCTTCCTGTAACGCTTCCGAATAAGAGGTCCTGGTCGAAAATCGTTGAAAGATACGAAATTAGGTGGTCGTTGGAATCCTGATCGCAGTAAAGTGGTCCTTGGTAACTGCACAAGAGTAGAACATGTCTGCATCCGCCAGTAGTCTGCTAATAGGGAGGGCTGTGCGATTAAAGGCTTCCATCGATTGGGTAGTGTCCTTCAAGTGGGTGGCGAAGAGCCAGTCGGGCATATGTCATGAAGGTTTCTCCGACCGATTAATGGTTTGCTGCTTGACTAGCCTAGGGAAATAATAATGAAGGTAAAGTAAACTTTTTTAATGGCATATGGGGCACAAAATAACTGGTGTCTTGTAAATGTTCTGTTCTTAAATATAAAATTTCTACTTTAGTCTTTGCTTTAAAAATATGTACTGTTCCTTTTTGTTTTGTTTTTGTTTTGTTCTTTTTTTTTGTTTTTTTCCTTTTGTATTGAGCTCAGTATAGACTAATACTACTTTAATGTTAAAATCTGAATTTCTTGTAGCATTTTGCTTAAAAGCAATATGCTATTTGCTTATTTCGTGCCCTGATATAGATAATTTTTGAATTCTGATAGACTACAAGTGTGGTAATTACCATGTTTGTACTTTATCTAACATCTTCTCTTTCAGTAGTCTTGTTTTTATACCATGTGGTTGTTTGTCTGTCACGTTTCCTTTTCTCTGCTTGACACGGTTGTCTTGTGTTAAGGATCTCAAAGATTTCATGAGACAAGCTGGGGAAGTAACCTTTGCTGATGCACATCGGCCTAAATTAAATGAAGGGTGAGTGTGCTGAAGATGCTAAGAGCCTTTTAAAATCCTGAAATTTTTACCGTGAATGTTCCTGATTACTTCAAATTGGGACAGGGTTGAATGCAGTGCTTCTCAGTCAGGGGTAAGTTTGCTCGTCAGGGGACAATTGGTAGTGTCTGGAGACGTGTTCGGTGCTTGTAGCTGGTTGAGGGTGCTACTGGCATCTTGTGAGTAGAGTCCAGGGATGCTGCTGAACATGGTACAATGTACAGAAAACCCCCCACAGTAAAGAATTATCTGGCTTAAAATGTCAACGGTTCGGAGGTTGAGAAACCTTCCTTTAGTGCTCTGTTATCTGTCAAGAGATAAGATTGTTAATGTAGCAATAACGAAATGAGCAGAGCAAAGATACTTAATGTAGACTGCTGTATATGGTTTGTGAGACCATAAGGTGTATGTAACTTTACAAATTATTTTTATTCATTTTAGGGTGGTTGAGTTTGCCTCTTATGGTGACTTAAAGAATGCTATTGAGAAACTTTCTGGAAAGGAAATAAATGGGAGAAAAATCAAATTAATTGAAGGCAGCAAAAGGCACAGGTATCTCTTGAATGTGTTTAAGTCACAGTTTTATTTAATGGATTTGTAGGACTTGCCACTTAGGTTTTTTGTTTCTGTTTTTTTCCTTTCTAGTAGGTCACGAAGCAGGTCTCGTTCCCGGACCAGGAGTTCCTCTAGGTCTCGTAGCCGATCTCGTTCCCGGAGTCGCAAGTCTTACAGCCGGTCCAGGAGCAGGAGCCGGAGTCGGAGCAAGTCCCGTTCTGTTAGTAGGTCTCCTGTGCCTGAGAAGAGCCAGAAACGTGGTTCTTCAAGTAGATCTAAGTCTCCAGCATCTGTGGATCGCCAGAGGTCCAGATCTCGGTCCCGGTCCCGGTCCAGATCCGTTGACAGTGGCAATTAAACTGTAAATAACTTGCCCTGGGGGCCTTTTTTAAAAAAACAAATTCCCAAACCATACTTGCTAAAAATTCTGGTAAGTATGTGCTTTTCTGTGGGGGTGGGGTTTGGAGGGGGGTTGGGTTGGGCTGGATATCTTTGTAGATGTGGACCACCAGGGGGTTGTTGAAAACTAATTGTATTAAATGTCTTTTGATAAGCCTTCTGCTCACATTTTTGTGAATGTCTGAAGTATATAGTTTGTGTATATTGACAGAGCTCTTTTATAACTAAAGCAAATTTAATTTTTTGTACTAGAAAAAATTTGAACATTTTAGTTCCTGGTTATTCAAATATGTTAATTCAGAATTAGTTTAATGCCTCAATTAAACTAATTAATAGCTTTGGACACTTAAAAGAGCTCTAAATTTGCTTGTACATAAAGGCTTAATTTGAGTTTTTCTTGTCAGGGCTAAGGGTGTCCTCCCACCCACCCTTTAACAGCTGCCTGGCCAAGACGTTAAAGCAGCTGTTTGTTATTGATAATAAAAGATTATAAAACTGCTTTTGTCTGTGTGTCTGAAGGAAGTATGCTATTTACTCCTCCCTTCCTCCCCATCTGCATTCATCACCTTTAAAGTCCCTTGTAGGGAATTGGAGCTGTTTGGATAATAGATTTCTTTTATTTTTAATTAAAAATTTAGATAGTACTTCTGACTTTTCCAGGCTGGTCAGAAGATGGGCAGAGAAGTCAGTGAACTGTTCAAAAACAGTGACAGCTAACAGTTGTTTATGACCGTTTTCCTTGCGTGTGACCCTCCCATGCTCTTCGTCTTGTAGTCCAGAGGAGGACACTTTGGGAAACATTGTAAACTTTGATGTTTCATGCCTATCTTAAAGATGGTAATAGAAGTTTGGTCAGAGATCAACACGAAGCTTTTTCTCTGGTCAGTGTTCATGAATGCTTTAAAGGACGTTGACTTGCTTTTCCATTTAGTCCTGAGACAGAGATGTGACAAGATGTCAACAGGAAAACAATTTAATAGTGGTAACTAGCTAAAGTTCTCCATCCATCTTGATTAAACGTTAGAGCTTTATATCTACAGGTAGTGAGCTTTACTGTTCTAGGAATCTTGGAGACTGGATTTTCTTAATCCTCCATTTGAGTGCTAGGCTAGATAAATGTTCGTTAACAGTGAATAACACATAGTAGCTGGACATGGTTTTTTAAGTGCCTTGCTTGCATATTCACTCAATTTCCAAAACTATACTGTTTTACAGGAGGAAATTCAAGGCCAAAGAGAAGAGCAGGTAAATGGACTGGGTGTTAGAACCCAGGAAGTCTTGTTCAGAACCCCAAAACCACACTTAACAGCATAGATTCATGTGCCCCAGCCTTGCAGGGATTTTGAGGAAGCTGAATTAGAAGTGCTAGAAAGATTGATTTTGGCTTCCCCATAGAGTGGGGATTGGGTAGTGAGAATCTCCTTTTGGGGATAGCTTTGAAAGGTTTTTGTTACATTCATGTGAAGGCCACATTCCCCTGTATCCAAGACTAGAACTTAGGCCGTGAAATGGTGAAGCTGATCCTTGTAACATGAGGCTGGTGCTAGGGAGAGTTTGTGTGGTATACTTGTTAATTCACTTGCATGGAGGGCACCGGTCTTACTTAAAATAGTGGAACCAAGGTTTGTTCTTCATAGTGTATCTCTGAAGGCTGTACAAGCCAGCAAGAAGTTGGGCTTTGGCAGTTTTTTTCCCTTGGGCTTTTTAAATATAACTCAGGGTAGTATGGTGTGTGCACTTTGACATTTTACCAGTTGACTTTTTTTTCCTTTCATCTCTCTTTCCTTTTGAGGAGGTAAATATCAGTGGCATACTATTTTAGTGTTACGGATACTTGTTATACAGTAAAGCATTAAAATAAGACCCTTTCTTTGAGCTAATGGCGGAGATGTCTGAGGGTAGGTTTGAACCAACAAGTTAGCCTCACTTCCCAGATCCAGGGCCTGAGCAGTCACATGAGGAGTATAGGCCTCAGCAAAGTTTTAGGACCAGCCTTTGCAGGGCGTAGAGCAACTTTTGTTTTCTGTAGATTCTTTTCACCTAGTTCTGTAAGGAGAAGTTTGAGGATGATGTATCTCGAGTCCAGCCCTACCTTGCTTAAAAAGCTAAATAAGCTTGTTCTTATGTTACTTTACTGTACTTAGTACATCTGCTAGCTAAATAGTAAAGAATTTGAACAGATATGTTAACATGGATATGATATGTAAAAATGAGAGGTGGCAAACCTTTTCACAAGTCTGCATTTTTAATAGGGTGTTAATGACCCAAATCGGTGATTCTTAAACTTGTTCCGGTATTAGGAATCCTGGACATTTGCCAGACTGATGCCCTAAATTTAACTTATCTTGGTTTCAGTTGTACCTAATCATATTAAATGATCTTAAAACCACAAGTAAGTGGACATGGTCATCTGTTTACAAGTGTTAATGTTAGTTGTCCATGTTCTTTAATCTTTTGCTTGGTCCTTGTTTGCATAGGAGTGATGTAAAATGTTTGTTTCATTGGAGAAAATTTGAACTTTAAGAATTCTAAGTTGAGTGTCTTTCTTTGAGAAATTACGCATTTGGCAATAGTTTGCAGTACTCTAAATTTTGAGGGAGTGTAATGTGGAAACCACGGATACCTTATGAACTGATGGTGATACTTTATTAGGTTAGTGAAACGTTTCTTTTGATGTTGGTGTTCCTGGCTTTTCTTTGTTAAAGTTTTCCCCCTCTACTTTTGGAATTGCATTCTGCAAAAACGTCTTATTTTGTCGTGGCTGAGTTTTTGAGTCTGTATTGTCCAATTGCTTTTGCATTTTGTCGTGTCGTCTTTTGTGTTCTTGGTGTTGTATTTGTGTCCTCAGGAGCTTTAATCCCAATAATGTCAAAAGGGAAGGAATGGGGTCTGAATTTTTAAGATTAGACAGGACATCTGAAGTCTCCTAATCCTACAGTGCTCTGAGCATTTATTTTCTTTTTGGGTCACAAAACTTGGAACAGAATTTGGGTAATTGATTTTAGGTTAAAAAAAAACCTGTTTATTGGCTAGTTCGGAAATTGCCTTTTACGCACCTATCAGAAACTTCTAGAGATGCAGGGGCAAAAAGACAGTTTTGATTTCTGCTTTCATGGGGTTGTCAATGAGCATGTATGCTTTTTTTTTTTTTTTAAACAAGTATCAAAATTCTAAGCTTGGGTTAGGTGAGGCTTTTGGGTAGAGACTCTCTGTCTTCCAGGCAAAGCTTGATCCTGGAAAAAGACTCAGACACTACTGGTGTTCCTTTCTCTGCTCTCTGAAATTCCCACACTTGTCTTCTGAACTGCCTTGTGACCAGAATCCAGGCCACTGGAGGAAGGCTAGGCTGTGCAAGGGGAGCACTCCTCCCCTTTGTGGGTGCCATTTCCCAGAGCTCCTGGAATGGTTTCTTCCGTTGTGGCAGCTGTGTAGATCATTTTTGTTTTATCTGTAAAGTTGAAAAGAGTCGAGAGTAGGGAAAGAAAACAGTAATTATTACAAAGCTTGTTCTATCTGGAAGATAAAAGAAGACCAACTTACTCCTAGGTGTGCTATGTGGTGGTTTGTGGTTGTTTCTGTATCTTGACCATCTCTCCTCCCATGACTTACTCTTAAAGTCTGAGGAAAGATTTACTTTCACCTCAGCATTCCTAATGGTAATACTAGTAAGAAAAAGTCTTACAAATTAGCAAAATACCGACTCTTCATCATTCCGTCTCCAGTTTCTTTATACATGCAATACAGTAGGAGTTTAAGAAAGATTGACTGTTGCATTCTGGGAGCATGGAGGGGGCAGGGAGGAAAAAGCTTTAGGAAAGTCTTCCAAGGGGGAGTTTCCAGGCTCCTTCCTCCCCCATCTTGTTTGATCTACCCCTTTTCCTGCCTACATGGACTTAGTCAGGAGCTGTGAAAATAAGAGTCTGGGTCCACGCTTCCTGTTCTCCCGTCTCTGTAGAAGGGTACAGGGGTTAAAAGCACAAAACTTGTGACAGATTTTCACCCTCAGCTCTGCTGCTTGGGCTTTTACCATCAGTCCATTAACTCCAAAGAGGTAAGTTGTTTTCACTTAGTTTTGCCATAAGGGTCTTCTGAGGTGCCTTGTGATTGAAGTTATTTTTAGGTCTTGAGAGCCAAAGACCAATAATTAGTGTATGGCTCCAGGCCATTCTAGGCTAACGCTGCAAACCTAGGGACATGGTTGGTTGGTTTAGCACCTTCTTCCCCCTCTTGCATTTGTGTGTGTGTGTAAGAAGGTGGAGACTTAAAAGGACGACAGATTTCTTGAGTTGCTCTGAGATAAGCATAAGACTAGATGGTTTTGGACAACTCCAGTGTAGTTTGGAACCAAAGCTTATAAAATGGTTCTGAAGTATGGGCCGTTTATTTCTTTGTGGCTGCTTGATAACCAAGATGACATTTTGGCTAATTGTAAATGTAAATCTGCATTTGCTACTGTAAGATAACCTGCTCCCCCAGGGGAAGTTGCATCTTACTGCCGGGAAAGCTCTTGAAGGGCCCTCAGTTAACCTGCAGTCACTTGAAGGGTTTTTGTGATTAAGCAGAATATACTGATGTTTAGAGTTAGAAAATACCGAAATAAGTTACGAAGTAAGGTTGAGTTTCTTGGTTTGAAAAAAAAAAAAAAAAAGATTTGGAATTAAAGTCTCCTTTGAGGAAGGGACTCTCGCCTCTCTGGAGGTTTGGTAATATTTTGAAGAGACTGGAATGCTCTGAGAATGTTAGAAAAGAGGTGCTGATTGGCTAGTAAGTTACTAATCCAGTAGTAATCAGAGTATAAATCAAGTTAAACTAGATTATTGTAGTAGTAGTTACTATTTAGTAAGCTTATACTTAGGTTTTCTTTACTGTGTAACCAGAATTGGAATCCCTTTTTTGGATTCTGGGTTATTAGGCTGCATGCTTTTATGTTTTCCCTCGTAGGAGTGCCAGTGGTGCTGGGGCTCTGACTTGGTCCAGGACGTAAGAACCTAGTTTTAAAGAACACAGAAACTTCCCTAACTCTTGTAAATAGGGGCCTTTCACACAATTAACATCTCACAACTAATGTCCAACACAATTCTGTCCTGTTTTCCTTGTCCTGAGCCCTGTGTGGTCTCCTGAGTTCAACAAAGCAGCGCAAATCGCCTCAATCTCATGCGGCAAACCATGCACAGTTTATTCTCCCAGCAGACATGGAGTGCAGTTAATGAAGTAGCCTTGGCTTTTTGAGATCCCTTCCTACTACTTTGGTGCTACCTGGTTCCTAGGGGTTTGGTAAGAGTTACAGCCCCATCCAAAAGGTCCTTGCCAGAAACTAACTTGCTGGCAGGATCAGGTCCAATATGGGAGCAGAAGTCGGGGGAATGATTAAGTACTCACCCTTGGAAGGCTTCATTTTCTCATAGCACCGAAAGAGAGCAATGAGGAGAAGCCCTTCTCCAAGCTGAAAAATCACGTAGAGGAGAGGAAAGAAGAAAAGTGGTCCGATGACTTCAAGGGGGAAGGTCACGTTGAGGATGGTGGAGCAGAGTTGAACATTTTGGCATCCGGTCTCCATGCTGACAGTGCGTCTGCAGCTGTGTAGGTTAAAAAGAACCTGGTATGCCTTCACAGAAAGGGACCTGAGAGTATGACCTCCCTAGCCCATCTCCTTTCTCCCAGGTACTCTTAAGACCCACTAAACAGTCGACATAGGAAAAAAAAGTGAGCCAGGTATTAGAGTGTGCGTGCTTTCAAGAAAAGTCAAGTTGACCCATCTCTTAAAACAACTGAGCCAGCTGTATGCAAGATGGTGACCAGTAGATTCATGTCAAGAGTTTTTATGACAATTTCTGAGTAGCTTGGACATCTATGATTTGTCTGCTTTTGTGGGGTTGCCAAATTAAAATTTGGAGAAATACCTGCCTGGTGAGGGTGTAAGAGGTTTGACCTGGTATCCCTCGTTGGCTTGTGTAGCGTTTACACAGAGAACAATTAGAATTTCAACACACAGAAGATTGACTGAAATGTCTGGAGTCCTTGTTCTGTTCCCAGGTTTGTGGCTTGGACATCTTTAAGTCCCAAACACATGAGGATTGGGGAGGAAAAAAAACTTAACTCAGCCCCATTATGTATCTTCAGAACACGTTATGGATTAAAGAATGAGATGTTGAGCCAGCCCTGATGGCCTAGTGGTTAAAGTTTGGCATGCTCTGCTTTGGCAGCCCAGATTGGTTCCTGGGTGTGGAACCACACCAGTTGTCTGTCAGTAGCCGTGCTGTGGTGGCGGCTCACATAGAAGAGAGGGACCTACAGCTAATATACAGCCATTTACTGGGGCTTTGGGGAGAGGGGAAAAGAAAGGAAGATTGGCGACAGATGTTAGCTCAGAACAAATCTTTCCCAGCCAGAGACCTGATCAGGCCAACTCTGATGGAATTTATGTAAACTTTAAAAAAAAAGAATGAGATGTTTACATTGAATGAATACGTTTTAATTTGTTAAATTGCAATTAATGTGTTAAAATAGTCGCTAAAAAATCCCTGAGAGCTGTCTCAGCACATTTATGGGGGAGATGACTGATGACACTTGATGCTATGGCCGTTTATTATGATTCATATCACTGTCTTCATGAAAATGGACATGGAATGGTCACTGGCAGCCTTTTGGCTCTACTATACACCATGTGTTACATCCTATAGTAATTTGTTCTTTTTTAAATTAGCATGTTTTTAAAAATGGGTAGTTGTTTTTAAATTGTGTTTTATAACAATTCGGTTTTCTTGGCGGGGTTGGGGAGCTAGGGTGCGATCACTCTGAAGAGACTCCTGCATAGCATTTGTCTTCTGTGGCCGAAGAGAGGAAAAGTTGCTGAAATGTGCTGCTGTGTATGGACAGGGTGCCTGATGTTCCTGCTCCGGGCTCTCAAACTCTCTGTTCCCCTAAAGTAGCAGCTGTGTTTGTGAACTGGATTAGATTATAGCTGAAGTCCACAGCTACTTCAGTTCTGAGTGCTACTTAGAGTTGTCGCCTAACGGTGTGCTTGTCAAGACTAGAGCCTGGGTGGGAAAAGAAGAACATTGTCAACACTTCTCATGATGACATGGAGCTACCCCAGTGCCATTAGCTACCAGGGAGTTGGGCAGGAGTTGGAATCTAGGCTGTGGAGGGAGTACTTTGCCATGAGCTGTTGCTCTTTGATTAGATGCCTTTGGTCTTTCGATTTATATTTCTAACCTATTCAGTACCTTCCCTCCCCAATATTTCTCACAGTCCAAAGTTCCTTGTTCATTTGATGCATTTGACCATATTGGTAGGAAATTGCCTTCCCCCGTCTCAGATCTCATCCTTTTCCTGAGAGACCAGGACAAGAATGAGGTCCATGGGACAGTGGGCCTAAAGTAATACCTACCGTCCGTTGAGGCGAAAGAGAGCAGAGAGCATGTAACCTAGCAGGAAGCCGATGAAAGGCATCAGGGAGGAGGTGGCCAGCAAGTGGGGTGTCATGACAAACATGATGCTCTTGCCCACATTGATGGCAGAGAGTGCTGCGACAGCCACACTGAACAGAAGCATGATGATCATTCCACTCTGTGCAGGAGGACAAAAAGAAGAGGCAGAAGGGTCATCGGGGACAGGGAGAAGCAGAGATGGGTGGGGAAGCTCAGGTGGGCATTGGAGCTGGAAAACACTTTAATAAAAAAAAATGGCATTTGAAGTGGAAGGGAATACAAGACCTGTATCTTCCATCATTTTGGGATTAGCAGTAGCTAGGAATCTTCTTGGAGGACAGAGACCTGATTAATCTGATGAAGGAGATCGTCTCTGTTGCTAGAGACTCAGCCAAGCACAGCTGCTGCTTGACATCTCCGCATAGCAGGTTTTTAGTGAAGTACTGGGTTCTGAAGAAATGAAGCTGTTCATTCCTCCCTCAAAGTGGTCTCGTAAATTAAAAGTTCTCTTGCAGAGACTGTCTTTGGAGCCTGTGTACACAATCCTACAATGCTGCCATCACTCTAGATGTTTTGGAACTCATTGGAAGTCATTCTTAGAACCTGTCATACTTGTTTCAGATACTTCCATTCTGAGTAGGAACTTAGCGGTTTTAGGATGAATTTGATGTCTGGAAATTGCCAGGAGTCATTTGAAGCGAAGCTGGTAAACAAAGTGAGTGATCAAGTCAGGTGATGTGATTTTAGATCCCTAGTGATGTGTAACTGTAAAGGGATGAGCTTACTCCCGAGGGACCTGCAAATTGGATATGAAGGAAGATCCCCAAAGGAGTTTCAAAATGTTTTGGGTAATAACGCCATTGTCGGAAACATGTAGGTCCACCCTTCCCAGGTAAGTGCTGTGAAAGCAGCATTCATTAGGAACAATGGGATGTGTTCATTTGAAGTTTATTTTATAGTTGCATCTTACATAGCATTTTGAGTTTTTAGTAGGTAGGTTTTTGATGAAATTACAACGTTGATTTTTCAGCATGTAACAAGGATGTGGGCTTTCAAAGTGTGCTTAAATTTCGTCTGCATTCTGGAGTGACACACTTCAAACTGATCAAAATATGTGCATAAATTTAAGACACTTCCTCTCATTTTCTGAGTAAAGGAATACATAGCAAACTTTTCTAGAACTTACCATGTTATTTTGTAATGGTTATATGTGTTGGTTCAGTTTCCAGTTCATTCACGTGTGGTATTTTGTATTTCCTAATACGGTTTTTAAATGTGGTAAAATACATATGACATAAAAGTTGCCGTTTTAACCATTTTTAAGTGAACAATTCAGTGGCATTAATTATATTCACATCGTTGTCCTGGTAACATTTTAACAGTTACATTGCTCAAACTTCGGCTGCACAGATTTGCATTTCTGTGTTTTTAAATCCATGCTGCAACTGACGTGGTCATATAAAACATCACTGGTACCAGCTAGTGGCCCTATCCCAGGAGAAGGACTTTTCCAGATCTCCTCAATCACCACATTTTCCAAGTTTTATTCAAAGACTGTTAACTGATGAGCCCCCCCAGTATGCCCTTGCACTTTTAATTGATTTCACCTTTTGGATTTGTCCTTTACCCAGTGACCAGTTTTTGCTCCCGTTGAAAGAGTGTAATGGATAATGTAGGGGACATTGGGCTACAGGAATTGCCCATGAATCTAGAGGCCCTCTTCCTCACTTGCATTCCCTCACTCTCCTCCTGCTCTTGGGGCTGTGGAGTGGTTATGAGCACAGGCATTGGTGTGACCCAGATGTGAGAGCTGGCTCTGCCGGTCTCCAGTGTGTCAGCTCTGGTGAGTCGTTCAATGTCTGGGTGAGGTTTGACAGCACAGGACCTAGCATATAAGAACCACTCACTAAATTGTTATAAGTGAAGGAGAGTAACTTAACTCAAAGTTTCCTGTCGCACTCAGTCCTGCCGTCTGTGGTTATATCCACAACCTCCTGCTGAGACAAAGACCGTAGGTAGTTGCCTCTCCATGGTCACCATGTTTTGTACTCCTGACTTCACTGCCCTGTCATAGCTGCTTGAAGCTGTGGTGAGTGTCCATTCACGGGCAGCCAGTCCATCAGCTTGTGACTGAGATGACCTGGCCCAAAGTCTTCCCACAAAGGTGCCCCTACACAAATCAGTGAGTGACCAAACTAATCAGATCCCCTCAGTTAAAGAGTTTGCAGAATTAGAGAGGGAGGCAGGAGCAGAGAGAAGTGTTAAAAGACACAGCAGGCTGGGAGCAGCAGAAGCCACCAGCTGGGAGAAGCTGTGAGGGAAAGGAGAGTCGGGTCAGTTCATCAGGAACAGCAGGGATGGGAAAAGCATAGGTAGAGCGGTCGAGTCTGTAACGATGGGACCCTTACCAAAGAGTGGTAGATGGCTTATGGTAAGTGCCTCCTAGACCACGTCATGCTGAGGTCATCAACCTTCTAACCACATAGGCTTAAATAAACCCTTGCATGGGTAAATTAAAGTGTGACTTGAATTGCCTTTCCAAATGGCATCCCTGAAATTGTATCTTGGTGTATCTAAATGTGTGACCTCCCGCTAGGGGCTGCAACTGTTGGAGCGGAGTTTGAGCACATACCTTCTGGCAGTCAGCTATTAGAAGTTGGGTAGTTTTGGTTTGAAAGTCTCTAGGAGGGTTAAGTGTGCAAAGAGACTGGGACGATTGCTCATTTTTTAGCTTGTTATTAAATTTTATGAAACGGAGGTGAAAGACGAGTATAGCCCTCAGCCACAAAAGCAAGGCAACCTCAGCCTTTGCATCTTGACCACATGCTCGTCTGCATCCTCACAGATTGGGAATATTTGATAAATTGAGCTGTTGACCTTCTGGTTCAACCCTGAAGGGTCAGCCAGGGACAAAGTGGGTCCAAGGTACATCTGTGTTTTGTAGATTACCTTTGATGCTGTTCGTATGAGTCCCTGTCTTTCGGCCCAGGCCTTTTAATGTTCTCTGGGTCATTTTGACTCTGTTTCTGCTGTTGAACTGAGTAGTGGATGTGCATCACAACAGGAACAGGAGACTGACTAGTAGCCCTGGCTCTGCCAAGAACCTTTCCTGGGCCTCGGTGACTCTGTCTGTACAATGGGAATAAGGCAGGAGACCGAACTTTATCTTGAAAGCCTTTCCAGCTTTAAGATCTGAGCTGCTTTCTGCATCCTCAGAAGAATACTCTTAATTAAAGTTACTTTAAGGTAAAAAGGAGGCATGTGTTCTTAGATCAGTTGTGACTAGCAGTGTGAACTTGGGGTTCTGGCTCATGGTTTTCTCACTTATAAAATGGGGAAGGGCAGAATTGCATTAAATGATATCAAAGGTCACTTTACAGTTTTATATTGTGTGATTTTTTTTATTCCTATACCTCCACAAGCCATCTTGACTAAATAAGATGGCGGACACAAACATTTCTGGTTTTTTTTTCTGCTAGTGTAGGGAGTGTTCCAGGTGGAGGGAAGGGCGTGTGCAGAGAGAAAACAGCTGAGACTGGACAGATCATTTGAGACCAAATCGAGAAAGCCTGAGGAGCCACATGAAGGAGTTTAAACTGTATCGTGGGGAGAGAGGACCAGTGAGGGGCTTTAAGCAGTGAAGAGAAGTGGCAGAGTTTGTACTTTACATCTCCACCCTCGGTAAAACTGGGTCAGGCAGCCGGGTTAGAAGGCTGTTTCAGTTGTCTAGGAGAGGATAGTAGCCTGAATGAAGATAGCGGCTGCAGAGATGGAGAATGGATGGATTCAAACAACAGAAAGTAGTATTGACAGTCACTGATGAGCTGGGTGTGAGTGGGGAGGGAGAGGGGACGTTGAGAATGACTTTGCAGTTTCTGACTCGCGCAGCTGGGTACATGGAATGCCCTTCAGTGAGATACTCCCATAGGGAGGGAGGGAGGAGGGGCAGGCTTGAGGAGGAGATGATTTCACCTTCAGACATGCTGAGTTTTAGATGTCTGAGGTGTATTCATGTGGGAAGATCTGGCAGTTAATAAATGGATTCTGGAGTCAGGGTAGAGTTGAGGGACTGAAAATGCTGTTCTGAAAGTTGTCAGCTTGTAGATGGTCTTTGAGATGAACCAGATATCATGGAGGGGAGACCTGGACTTAGGAATATCTGGCAAGAAAAGCAGAAAGCTTGGGCTGAATGCAGAGAAGTAACTTTTACTAGGGGAACTCATAAGGAAGTCTGGAAAGAACTGCCAGGGAGGTGGGAGGAGAGCAGGAGCATGCAGTCACCGAAGCTGAGGGAGAAGGCTTCTGAGGAGACAGTGGTCAACCATACCAAAAGCTGCTAAAGGGCCAAGGAAGAATTGAGAAATGTCTATTGGATTTGGCAAAGAAAGTGGAGCAGGTGGTCATTAAGAGGGTGAGTGGATGGGAGATGAAGGAGAGAAGAGAGGGATTCAGATAATGGAGACTAATTGTTGAGGGCCTGGTCACCTGTGAGAACAGCCCTGGTCGTGGCGTAGGGGAAGTGGAAGGTATGTGAGAAGTGGATGTGGGAAGGAATGTTAAGTGTAGCTAGGAAGGGGAGGAAAGAGAAGTGTTGGCTGGAATGGGAGGTGGAGTCCCGTGAGGGATTGTTTCATTTTGTTTTTTTTAAAGATAGGAGAGATGTGAACCTGTACTAATGCTGATTGTGAAGGACAAATAGAGAAATGGTTATGAAATAAGAGCTAGAGGACAGAGGCTGTGGGGGTGGGGGGCATAATCAAGGGTGGAGGGAATGCCATCCAGAGCTGAGGTAGGGTGACTAGCCATGCACAGGAGGAGGAATAACTTCCATGTGTTGTAACAGGTGGGAAGGGGAGCAGTGGCCAGGTATTAGGACTGCACCAGGATAAGGGCAAAGACTCAAAAACCCCTGAAAACCTGACTTGCAGGTGCTTTGTCCCAGGCCCAAAGTTGCTACCAAGCCTTGGGCTTCCAAGCAGCGTGGCCTGTAGACCAGCCCAAAGGTACAGATCCAGGAGCAGAGACAAGAACAGGTCCTCAGGATGTCAGGAGGCAGAGTCCTTCCTGAGGACCAGGATGGAGCCCTGGCCCTGGGGAATGAACATTGAGCCAAACGGGAGACTGACAGGAACTGAGCTCCAAGGTCACAAAAGTTGCCAGAGGGACCCTAGCCGCACTCCAAGAGTCTGTGATTCTTCCGAGGGCAAGACAGTGGCATGATGCCCTGTCTGTAACCACAGGGCTTCCCCAAACCCTCTGGGGCCCTACTCCACTCCCACCCCACTTCTGAATTGCTGGGAGTATGTACACCACCTCTTCCCCTGATCTCTTCCCCTCTGTCTTGTCAGATCAGCCAAGTTTGCCCTTGGCCCCACTCTGACCTCCTCTATTCAGGCTTCTCCCCAGGCTGACCCAAACCGGACCCTTTCTTCACACTCTGGCTCAAGCTTGTCCCCTCCAGGAAGTCTTCCTTGACTACTGACCATCACTCACCTCACCTCTGCATTCTGCCAACACCTGATTGTACACCATGTTGGTTCTTGGTTCTTGTGTTACTTAGCTTTCTGCAAATGTCAGACTCTTTGAGGACAGTGAATTCTTAGAGAGTGTAGCATAAAATTTAGCATCTAGTGGGTGCCTAACACAAGTTTATTATTAAACTAATGATTATACCTTATAGTTGTGTGTAGTGTTTTACTACTTTTAACTTTTCTTAAGTATTCTCATGTACATTACGATTGCACGAAGTAGTGTTCCAATGGTACACCTTTTTCCCCTTAAACAAACAAGGAAATGGACACTGAAAAAGCCCAAATGACTCGCCTTGAGCCATACCCTGAGAGGATGGTGGTGGTCTTGCTCCATGCCCAGGCCCCCAGTTTCTTACCTTCACCATATAGCGTGCATATTGTGGCCGTTTGGCATTGAGGAAGATCCCTATGGTGCAAGGAATGAGAACCAGGATCAGTGATACGACAATGCCTCCATAGGGTACCTTGTCCTTCAGGTCTCCTTCATAGATCCCCCTGGAGTAGACATACAGGAGGAGGGGCATCATGCCCAGGGCAAAGAAGGTGGAGCAGGTGGTCATCACGATGCTGGGAGGGAGACAGAGGAAGAGTGCAGAGAGCCCATTAATGCAGATGATTTTGTTGAGTGCCTGCTGTGTGGCAGGCATTGTGCTGGGTGCTTTACATGCACTGCTTCGTTTCCTTTTCCCAGTAGCCTTAGGAGGTAGGCATACTATCTCCTTTTTGCTGATGAGGAATCTCAGGACTAGAAGAGTTGTGACTTGCTCAGCATTACACTGGTGGTAATGGCCGAGGCAGGATTTGAACCCAGGTCTGTCCAACTGGTTCAGTCCCTGTGTGCTTACAGTGGAAGGAGCCCTTCTGATCTCCATAATAGAACTCGTTTGCTTTGAGCACTTGCATATGCATAGCCCATTTGGAAGAAAGCTGACTGTGTGATCCTGTTGCTCTAAGCCCATTGGATCATAGAATAGCTCTTGTTCCACAGTTGCTAGGTGCCTGTCTTAGAGCCTAGAGCATAGCTGGACATAGTTGCTTTGTCCAACTGAGAGAACAAGGAATAACTACATGAAGAGCGTTTTCTCTCTTGGGGAATTTGAATATGAGACACAGTGACAGAACACTTGGTCTTCAGGAGTGGGTGGCATGGGAGGGATGGTGAGGCAGAAGCCAAAAACCATTCAAAGAAAAAGCGGTAAACGGAGGCCTTGATTAGAAGGACTGTAAAAAGAAATAGCAGCAAAGCAGTAGAAACAGAATAATTGACCATAATGGTGCAGTAGTAGAGAAGACAGCAATAGTTACCCATCGTCAAGTAAGTGACAAGACAATCTGGCCATCAGACCTGCTTCGTGTCTTGAATACTATTGTAGTCCCCAACATCGATATTCTCATGTTCTTTACTTTCTGGTTTATCCTTAGATTATTTAAGAAAAGTGTGAGTCTCAGAGTCTGAATAATATATCCTCTTAGCTCTCATTTGTATCCTCATTGTCCTATTGCCGTTTCCATTTGGAATCTAATACATGTTAGTCCCGGGACCCTGTATAAGGAGAAGCCTTCCAGAAAGACCAACTGAGAGAATGAAGCTGCTAGGGAACATTCTTAGATTTGTGGACGTTCATGTTACAATATATGGCTCTGGCTTCCATTCTGGTGGGAAAGTACCCAAGAGAATGGAAAACAATCAAAATCTCTATCAACTAATGAATGGGATAAGCAAAATATGGTATATCCATACAATTGAATATTATTCAGCCATAAAAAGCAATGAAGTACTGCTGCATGGTATGACATCGGTGAGTCTTGAAAACATTATGCTAAGTGAAAGAAGAAGAAGAAATATAAAATGGCACATTATGTTTGATTCCATCTATATGAAATCTATACAGACAGCAATTAGATTAGTGGTTGCTGGGGTGGGGGTGAGAGAAGAATGGGGAGTGACTGCTAATGGGTACAGGGTGTCTTTTTGGGATGATGAAAATGTTCTGGAATTAGATAGCCATGATAGTTGTACAACCTTGTGAATATACTAAAAACTACTGAATTATACACTTGAAAAAGGTCAATTTTGTGGTATGTGAATTATATCTCAATAAAAAGTAAAAACATCTGGGGAGCAGATAAAATAATTCTTAGAGGAAAATTCATAGTCTTAAATGTTTATATAGGAAAAGAAAGACTAAAAATTAATGAGCTAAGTATCTAACTCAAGAAAACAGAAAAACAAAGTAAACCCAATGAAAGAGAAGAAATAAAATATTAAAGATGAGAGAATATGTTTTAAAAATTATGTAGATTGATTAAGAGGATCAGTTAAACAACAGGCTTCTACAAAGTCCAATAAAGTAGACACCCCTGGCAAGACTAATCAAGGAAAAGGAAAGAAGAGACAAATTGATAATATTGGGAATGAAAAAAGGAACATAATTACAGATAGAATAAAGATAGAGAGTCATGGAAGAAACCAAGGACAGTTTTATACTTTTATTTTTCAATTTAGATTGGACAATTTCCTGGGAAATACAATCTACAAAAACTAACTCAAATTAAGCTGAAAACCTTAAGCAACTTAGAAACACTAAAGACAGTTAATAAGTAGTTTAAAACTTCTCCTCCAAACCCTGCCCCATGTATATGGTTTTACAGTAGAGTTCTACTAAATGTTCAAAGTACAGATGGTCCCAATATTATACAAAGAGAGACCGCAAGAAGGGGGAAAATGCCCCAATTTATCATATATGAATAGTGTAATTTTAGAATCAAAGCTGGAAAAGGACATTATGAGAAGGGAAAATTAGAGGCTATTCTCACTTATGAACATAGGAGCAAAAATCATAAATAGTAAGCAAATGAATCTAGCAAAGCCTTTACAAAACAATACAATGAACAAGATAGGTTTAGCCCAGCAAGGTAAGAATGGTTTAACATTAGACAGTCTACTGATATATATCACTATATTATCAAATTAAAGGAAAAAACCAGTATGATTGTTTCATACATGTGGAAAAATGTCATTCAACAAAATCCAATGTTTATGCATGATAAAAATTAGCATACTACAATCCTGAGGGAAAAAAACAAAGCCGGAGGCATCACAATCCCTCACTTCAAAATATACTACAAAGCTACAGTAATCAAAACAGCATGGTACTGTTACAAAAACTGGCACACAGATCAATGGAACAGAATTGAAAGCCCAGGGGCCAGCCCCGTGGCCGACTAAGTTCACATGCTCCGCTTCAGCGGCCCAGGGTTTCGACGGTTCGGATCTTGGGCGCGGACGTGGCACCACTCATCAAGTCATGCTGAGGTGGCATCCCATATGCCACAAATAGAAGGACCGGCAACTAAAATATACACTATGTACTGGGGGGATTTGGGGAGAAAAAGCAAAAAAAGAAGAAAATTGGCAACAGTTGTTAGCTCAGGTGCCTATCTTTAACAATAACAACAAAAAAATTGAAAGCCTAGAAATAAATCCACACATCTACGGACAGCTAATCTTCGATAGAGTTGCTGAGAACATACAATGAGAAAGGAAAGCCTCTTCAACAAATGGTGGTGGGAAGACTGGACAACCACAAGTAAAAGAATGAAAGTAGACCGTTCTCTTACGCTATTCACAAAAATAAACTCAAAATGGATCAGAGACTTGAAGGTAAGACCTGAAATCATAAAACTTCTAGAAGAGGATATAGGCAGTACACTCTTTAACATTGAACTTAAAAGATCTTTTCAGACACCATGTCTTCTCAGACAAGGAAAACAAAGAATAAACAAGTGGGACTTCATCAGACTAAAGAGCTTCTATAAGGCCAGGCAAAAGAAGACGGAAATGAAAAGACAACCCACAAACTGGGAAAAAATATTTGCAAATCCACATATCTGACAAAGGGTTAATCTCCATAATATATAAAGAACTCACACAACTGAACAACAAAAAATCAAACAGCCTGATCAAAAAATGGGCAGAGGATATGAAGAGACATTTCTCCAAAGAAGATATACAGGTGGCCAACAGGCATATGAAAAGATGCTCAACATCACTGATCATCAGGGAAATGGAAATCAAACTACACTAAGATATCACCTTATACCCTTTAGAAGGACTATAATAACCAAGACAAAAAAATAACAAATGTTGGAGAGGGTGTGAAGAAAATGGAACCCTCATTCACTGCTGGTGGGAATGCAAACTGGTGCAGCCACTATGGAAAACAGTATGGAGATTCCTCAAAAAACTAAAAATAGAAATGTCATATGACCGAGCCCATTCCACTACTGGGTATCTATCCAAAGAACTTGAAATCAGCAATTCAAAGACATTTATGCACCCCAATGTTCACTGCAGCATTATTCACAATAGCCAAGACGTGGAAGCAACCCAAGTGCCCACTGACTGATGAATGGATAAAGATGTGGTGTATATAAAAAATGGAATACTACTCAGCCAAAGAAAAAGACAAAATCGTCCCATTCACAATAACATGGATGGACCTTGAGGGTTTTCTGTTAAGTGAAATAAACCAGATGAAGGAAGACAAACACCATATGATTCCACTCATACATGGAAGATAAACAAACACATGGACAAAAAGAATTATTTAGTGGTTACCAGGGGGCAGGGGGCTGGGAGGTGGGCACAAAGGTGAAGGGGTGCACCTATGAGATGACTGACAATAATGTACAACTGAAATTTCACAGCGTTGTAAACTATCATCACCTCAATAAAAAATTAATTAATTAAAATTAGCACACTAGCAACAGAGTGGAAATTCATTAACCTGAAAAGGGTATGTATCAAAAGTCTACAGCAAACAGTAAACTTCATGCTGAAAAATTAGAAAGCTTCTTTCAACAAGAGGAATAAAGCAAGGATACGTGTTATCATTACCTCTCTTATAAATGATACCATATACCAGTTTTTCCTAGCACAACAAAACAAGAAATAGAAAAGGCATAGGAATGGGAAAAGGAGAAACTAAACTTTCATTATATGTCAGTGACAGGACTGGCCACAGGGGACATCCAAGTGAATTTCCATTATAGCTAGCAAATAAGAGAATCCATGGAGTTCTGAATACATTAGCAATATAAAAAAAATCAACTAGGTCCCGATATACTAGGAAAAATAATTAGCATATCAATTCTGTAAAAAAATACCATTTATACTATTCACAAAACTATAAAATATTTAGAAATAAATCTAAAAGAGATACAAGATCTTTATGTAAGAAATTATAAAACTTCATAGAAAGGTATAAAATAAGGCCTAGATTAAAAAAAAGCAATACCATTTTCATGGCTGGGAAGACAATATTATAAAATAGCCTCTGCATTTATCTATAACTTTAGTGCCAATTTAATCAAAATTCCAGAAATATTTTTTGTGGATTTGAGAGCTAGTCCCAAAATTCAAGTGAAGGAGAAGAGGGCCAAGAGTAGCTAATGCAATTTTCAAGAAGAGCAAGGTAGGGGAATTTACTTTTCAGACATAGAAACTTAGCATAACATCACTGTAATTAAGAAAATGTGCTAGTGCAAGGTAGCCACGTAGAGAGACACAAAGCCAGGCACATTTGTGAATTTAATCTACAAGAGAGGAGGCAGTTCAAATTACGGGAGAAAACTTCACTCAATGGTACTGGAAATTTTCTCTGTTTACGTAGAAAAGATAAAATTAGATCACCCCATACATAAAAACAAGTTATAGGTTGATTGCAGATCTCTATGTGAAAAGCAAAACTTTAAAACTTTTCAAAGAAAATGTAGAGGAATATCCTGATGACCTTGAGGGTAGTAAAAAATTTTTTAAAGAAACCTAAAAAATATAAACCGTCAAGGGAAAATATTAGTAAATTTGACTAAATTAAAATAAGCCCTCTGTATTATAAGACATGGGTATTACAGTGTAAAGACAAGCCCAAAACTGTGAGTAGACCCTTGCAACATACATAAACAGCAACTTTACAAATTAACAAGAAAAACACAATGGTCTCACAGAAAAATAGTCCCAGAAGAGGATACCCACATGGCCAATAAACATATGAAAAGGCACTAGACCTCCCATGAAATCAAATTTAAAACCACCGCGACTGATTTCACTCCCACCAAATGGCAAAAAATTAAAGTCTGACAATTCCAAATGCAGATGAAGACGTGGAGAAACAGGGATCTGCATACCCTGCTCGTGCAAGTGTGGAGTGGAACAATGACTTCGGAGACTTTCTTGATGTGTGAACTCACAACCCAGCAGTCTGCTTTTCTTACACACGCTCTCACGTGCGAGCGCAGAGGGATATGCGCAAAACCACTCCCCGCAGCAAAAGATGAAATCCACAGAAGTGTCCGACAACGGGAGAGTGGATGAATACAAGGAACCGTAGTGCACTTTAAATGCACGAAGTAGCTATTTTATTTATATGCCTACATCTCAGAAAAGCAAGTTGTCAAGTGATAGCATCAGTATGATATTGTTCATATAAAACTTAAAAACATTCAAATGCAACAGTGTATCTTGTTTATGGATATGTACATCAGTGGTAATAGTGTCAAAGGCCGGTGGAAGCGCTGAACGCAAAGTCTCGCAGGTGCTCCCTTTGGGGTGGGAAGGGGGCGGGGTGGGATTGGGGAGGGGCACGGGGGCTTCAGTGCTGGCTATTGATTTCTTCTTAGGAGACAAGCCACACATAACTTGCGCGCTTGTTTTGATGTCCTTGGGCGGAGGAGTCTTGCTTACTTTGGCTCGGCATGTCACGGGTTTTGGAATTTGCTCTGGGACTTGGTGTGCCTTGTGCACGCGGGTGTGTGGGAACCCCACTCCCAGACCTCCAGGCTCCTTCTCCACGTGTGCAAGTGCTGGGCGCTTGGGATGCCCATCTCCTAAGGTGCTTGTGTCTGTGACTTTCGTGATTTTCAGTGTATCCTGGGGAATAGGGTTGGGAGGGGGCTCGTTCAAACTCTAGCCCTGAGATTGGAACCTGTTCCATAGTAACATCGTGGACTGGCTGCCTCTCGGGGAACACGGGGGCCAGGGCAAAGGAGCACATTTGGTTTTCTAGTCATGCTTCCTGCTTAAGTTTTCAGAGCGCTGCATACACATTGCTTTGGGACCTTTGCATGCTCTGGTTGAGGGGCGGGTTTTGAGTCCCTGTCAGCAGAGGCCCTGGAGGCAGAAGCTGAGGGGGTGTGAGGAGACTCATGAGGGTCTGTGGTGAAGGGGGAAACTTCTGGCTTCTGTCCTGTCCTGGTTAGGCTTCCTGTGCCATGGTGGAGAGACCTACGGGAATCTTGGGTTGTGTCCAAGTCTGTAGTCCCCACAGCCATTGGCTCTGGTCTCTGCCATGGGCCAGGTTGGGGGCAGTCGAAAAACTTGAGGGGCAGCAAGGCAGTCCAAGGGGCCCAGTTCCCTCTGGTACTCTCTCCTCTGGCGCGGATGAGCCAAGCTCGCTTCAGCGTTGAGGGCATTTTCTCTGGCCCCTGGGTTACCTGCATCTTTTGGAGCTTGGCCACTGGGATGAGGATGGAGCTGCCGTGCCTCCTGCTTGATGTCCAGCTGGCGGCCCAGCCTCCCGGGATGTGCCTGCCTGCTCGTGCTGGCAGCTGCCCCAGACTCACTCCAGCTGTGAGGCAGAGCAAGGGTGGAGGGAGCCTGGGGCTGGCTCCAGATACGGCTTTCCCACAAATTCCAGGAAACCTCTGGCAAGTCTCTGGACTCCGGCTTCCTCCTGTGTAAAGTGGACTCGGTGTCTTCAGATTCCTCCCTGCTCTATATGAGAAATAGGACGGTGTTGTGTTCAAAGAAAGGGCTCCAAATGGAAGCCTTGGAACTGCATCCGGCCCTTCAGTGTCTATAGTTTGGCTCGCACAGTGTTTTAAAAAATTTTGAATGAGTTGCCAATATTTAAAAATTTGGAGATTTCACATAAAAAGGGAGCTTTTACCTTCTCTTGAAAAGCAGGAAGCTGTGGCAGTGGCGGGTCCCCCTTCACACGACACCGTGGGGGAGATGCGTGGCGCCTGCCCTGTTTGGGGAGCCCATGCCTCCGAGGCTGGCAATCAGCCTACAGTCACTTTGTTTGTTATGTACGCGCCTGACCCTGAAGATATCTGAGTACAAACACAGGCTTTGGAGCCCCCAGACCTTGGGCAAATGTATTAACCACCGTTTCCTCATCTCTAAAATGGGGCTTTTTCCAGCACCGCCTCACAGGGGACCGGATGGGGATCTCATGTAAAGTGCGTGGTACAGGGCCTGGCTGTTGTTTACTATCAGCGTCATCACCGTTATTATAATACACATAACCAGTTGTCCCAGATGAACTCAAATTGGAATTGGAAGTCTGGCAGCACGTGGTGATGGATGACGAGATTTGTGCTCTGCCAGTGAGGTCTGGGCATGGTTTAACGTGCGTGGGGTGTTTGTCTGTGGGAAGGGGCTTTATGGCAGAAGGTGGCCGTCCCAGCAGAGCATTATCTCTTGTGGGGTCCAGGTAGAAGTGACGGTCCCCAGGTGCCCTGACAGGAGGCTGAGCAGGAGAACGTGCAGGGTTGCGTCCCTGAGTCACTGGGGGCTGGGCGGTGGGGACCTAGAGCCTCGGAAATGTGGGTATCACTGAAGAGACCTCGTCAGCACCCTCTGGCTGAGGAGGCTGGGACTTCCGGTCACTCACACTTAAAGACTCTGCCGGTGGCCTTTACTCTGTCCCCCTCTGCTCTGCTGCTTCCACAGATCCACAAGGCCCTCAGGGGAACCACGCCTCCCCGACACCAGGCTTTCTGCACTCCTTCCACACCGGGATTAAGACTTAGTCCCAGTTTCTCGGGACACAGAGGCTTTAACGAGCTTGTCCACAGGCCAGATCAAGACCGAGGCTTGCTTTGCAGCAGGAAGGGTTTGGATTAGAGCGAGGCAAGAATTTGCTCATAGCCAGGTGGTTGAACATTACCCGTGCTCCCATGGGAGATGTACAAGCTAAGCCTCCTCTTTGTGCCTCTCTTCCCATCCACCACCTCC